>NC_135531.1:246129729-247379729 GCF_045843805.1 Urocitellus parryii | reverse complement strand
TTCTGGATATTAATCCTCTGTCAGATGAGTAGCTAGCAAAAATCTCTCCCATTCTGTAGGCTTTCTCATCAGACTCTTGTTTCCTTGGCTGTGCATCTTTTTAAATTTAATGTTGTCCCACTTATTGATTCTCAGTATTATTTCCTGAGCTACAGTCATCCTATTCAGGAAGTCATTGTCTGTGCCTACCTGCTGAAGTGTTTCCCCTCTATTTTCATGTGGCATTTGCAAAGTTTTTGGTGTTATTCCTAGTTCTTTGATCCATTTTGAGTTGACTTTCATGCAAGGTGAGCGATAGAGATCTAGTTTTATTCTTCTGCATGTGAATAACCAATTTTGCCTGTGCTGTTTGTTTAAAAGGCTATCTTTTCTCCAACTTGTGTTTTTAGAATCTTTGTCAAGAACTGAATAACACTGTGTGGGTTTGTCTCTGTGTCTTATATTCTATTCCATTGGTCTATGGGCCTGTTTTTATGAAGTACCATTTTTTTTAACTTACTATAGTTCTGTAGTATCATTTGAAATTAGGTGTTGTGATACCTCCAACATTGCTGCTTTTGGTCAGTATTGCTGTGGCAATCCTAGATCTTTTGCTCTTCCATATGAATTATAGGATTGTCTTTGCCTTCTCTTCCATATTTATACCCTCATGGGATAAAATATTTGATTACTTCTCAATCATATGTGGAGACTAAACCTGTAATCTCAAGGCTCCAATTTTTTCCCAAGCTAGGAGTAAAGGTGAAGGACCTCTCCCTGAAATGTTGAAGAGATGCTTGAGCTAGTCAGTCCCTTATCCCCTCCCAGGGCAAGGCTCAGAACATGAAGGATTCATCAGCAGAGCATGGCTTATTTTGAATAGGTAATACTTCTGAAGTGAGGCTGTAGGAGATACAAGAAAGGCCACACATTTTAAAATATTACTTCATATTTCCATTTCCTTGTTAATTTAACAAATATTTATCAAAAGCCAAAATGCATATATTTAATGATATCCTATAAGGGAGGCTTAATTAGAGTCTGTGTATGTATGAATTTTTGATTGTTTTGTTTTGTTTTCAGAACTGGGGATTAAACCCAGGACCTTGAATATGCTAGGCAAGTGCTCTACTACTGGGCTATTTCCATCCTTGCAATATTTTTTTTTATGTTCATCAAAAGGAATATAGTATAATGAATTATAAAAGTATGGGGAAAGTGAACTGGTTGGTGCTAAAATTTCACTTGCAAATTTTTATGACTATTAGCATAATGCAGTGGTTTTTTCCTTTTTTTTTTTTCAACATGAAATCATAAAGGCAGGGTAGAGAAAACTCATACCACTAAGGCTGGCACACTGCCAGGGACCACCAAAGTCTCACTTCAATATAAATCTTAATTTTAAAATGCACACATGTTACATTATACTATACAACAATTCTACATGTATTTTAATATGAAAATAGTGAGATTGCTTGTAAAAGAAGTTATTTTCTAAGATACAATATCATGATAACATTCCTAATTTGGGGAAGCTCGGGCATAAAGTTTGTCATCCTTGTTAAAATGTAAAGTACCCTGGAGAAGGACAGTTTCTTCAAGTTGTTCTAAGATTTCTCTGCTTCTTTGTTGTTGCTGTTAGTTTATTTTCTTGAGATGAATGCAGGTGAGAGTGGTTTTAGAACTGGGGATGTGGGGAGATTCTATCACCAACAAATGAAAAATGTATGAAGCAGAAGGCTTGGAGCCCCCCAAAAACCTTATTTTATTCTTGTGAAAAGGCTGGGGCAGAGGATTTGGGGTGTAAAACCCACAGACCATTCCTTATGAGGCACTTGGAGGCTCAAAAGTTATTAAATATTTTTAAAGTGCAAATAAGAATATGAAGTCAGAAATTTCATTACTTCTATTTTTTTAATAATATAAGGGTGACATCAATAAACCACAGACTTATGTTTTCCAAAACCATTAAAATTTCAAACTATAAGATATTAATATTAGAGGAAGCTAGGTAGGAGGTATACAGAAACTACATATGCTGCCTTCACAGATTTTCATTACTCTAAAACTATAACAAAATGAAGATTTTATTTTAAGAGATCCATTGTATCTTTCATGTCCCACAAACCCCTAGAATGTTTTTTCATCAAAATAGAAAATCCCTGTTTTTTTCCCCTATCATTAGCCATTTTTAATTCCCTCTTCTAATGACTTTGTTCTCATCATCATTTTCTTGTCATCTCTGACCCTTTAATTTCATTTCATTTTGTGTTCAAGCCAGGAAAATCTAGCAATTTGAACTTAAAAGAAACAGAACTGAGTCAGCTTAATTTACATTTTCTACAATGTGGTTGTACAATGTTAAAATGTTTCCCCTTCAAATAATTATACTGTGTAGCATTTTCAAATATGACTATTTGTGGAAAACCAATTTCAGAACATCAAAAACAGCTCACAAAGGTGTTGACTGGGCAACAAACTGCTTAATCCAGGATCACAGAAACCTCTAAAGAGTTTCCAGATGTTCTTTAGCATATAAGAGAAAATATAGAAAAAAAATTTTAGAAAAGAAGAGGCAAAGGAGAGAAGAACTGTATAAGAGGACAGGGACATTTTTCAGGACAAAGGTAGAAAGAGTAATTTTTAACTCCAAATAATGTCAGCATTCAGTCAAACTGGCCAACTGAATAATGTCAGGTATACCTTAGTCTTAATACTATCATCTAAGTCAAAGGAGTGTTGTAAGACATATTTTAAAACTTGTCCCTGTTGTACATCAGACCAAACATTGTTTTAGCATTCAGCTTTGAATTGCAAGCATTCTAGTAAATGTTTTTTTAATTATTTTATTTTGTTTTTAATTGGCATAATAATTATACATGTGCATAGAGTATAGTGTGATGTTTCAATACATGTATATGTTAATAATTTAAATAGGATAGTTAGTACACCTATCACCTCATACAACTATATACTTATTATTTCTTTGTGTTGATAATGTTAAAAATTCTCTCTTCTAGCTACTGTAATTTATTCAATATAATGCACAGTCATTACCCTGTGCAATAGAACATCAGAATTTGTTTTTATTTAGCTATAGCTTTTATACTTACTGACCAGTTTCTTCCTACTCCCTTTTCTTTTTATTATTTCCAAGGTTTCCAAAATGATAACTTTTCTACTTTTATTTTATATACTCAAACAGAAGACAACCTTGTTCCTTCTTTTTCTTTCTCCTCTCCGGTTGTCCCCCTCCCCTAACACACACCTCATTGAGACATCAAAGGAGCAAAGGACCCTCAACATCCACATATTAATTATGCTATCAGATACTTAAAAGTTTTTTTTTTTGAGAAAATCAATTTTCCCCAAGTCTGTTATTTCTTTCAAATCTTATTGACCATTGTCTCATATAGTTAACAACCACCATGGAAAAGAAAAAGAAAAAGAAAGAAAAGAAACGGTTGGCAGACAGATGTCCTGAATATTAAGCCAAAGCCATTTCTATGCCCCTAAACCAGCAAGTGTGAGTTTAGAACTTTTTCTGCATCACACTTGAGTGCTCCAGGGAGCCAACTTTCAACTCACAAAAACCTCACCTCTCCATCCTCGCCTGCCAGCTTAGCCTGAAGAGGCCCATGCTCCACTTGAGAGCTGGGACATTTGCCCTTGCCAAAGGATCTCACAGCTTTCACACAAGCTCTTCCAGGATGCAGTGACACTGGGTGATGGATGTGCCCAACTCTTCATATTTACCAGTCTTTGGGTTGTAAAAAAAAAAAAAAATACATCAGGCTCCCTTGGCATCCTCTCTCTCTTTTCTGCAAAATCGTTCTGCCTCCCAATCCATCATGACTGGCGAGTCCCACCCAGTTTTATTGTTCAATAGAAGGTGCCATCTATTAACATTATTGAAGTGAGGGACAGTGTGACCACCACAAAGTAGTAAACTGGGGCTGCCAAGTTTCACTCAAAAGGCATGAAAGATGCTATTATTTAGAGAAATCCTAATGAGCTGGAGATTTCTGGACCTATAGGCACCTGCTGCTTATGCAGCCTCTGCCAGCTCCACTGCCATTCCCTGTGGTCTGGACACCCACTTAGGAGAATTTAGTAAATACCCTCTGCCATTCACCTTTATTAAAAAGCAACACTCATTAGGAAAGTCCATTTGGGAAAGTGAGCGAAAGAGTCTTATGTATTTCTTTTCTCCTTCCTGTGTGGCAACCCTCCAAAAGAAAAAAAAGATTCCTCACTAGTTCTACAGTGAAATATCAGGAGGGAATGTTACTTCCTATTTACAAGCTATATTCTACTATAAATGTCTTATAGCAGAAGGCTAAAAGGCTATTAAAGCTGTCTGCTAAGAGGATTTATGCTATTGTATTTTAGTCACTTAAGGTTCCTTCCCTCCAGAAATGTGGTTTGTCATCCGTTACAAGTAGGAACAGAGCAAAATTATTCCAGTGATTCCCAAACCAAGTAGACGTGTGAACACTCCTTGACCACTCTATGATATACTTCAGGAAACACTCTGAGCACTAAATACTCAACTCCACAATGGAACCAAATCCCAGAAACCAGACAACCAAAATGGTGACCTTGTTTCTGTAGGCTCCATCACCCTCCCACTACCATAGCTCCTCATCCCCTTCTCTTCTTGTCACTAATCTTCTAAACTAGAGGCATAAACCATTTACTTCAGTCACATTCTTCTTCTATACAAATCATGCTCATTGCTGATCTGAATGCTTGCATTCCCCTAAAATTCATATCTTTTGAAACTGAATTCTTTTTTTTTTTTTTTTGGTGTGGTCCTGGGGATTGAACCCAGGACCTTGTGCATGCAAGGCAAGCACTTTGCCAACTGAGTTAGATCCCCAGCTTCCTTGAAACTGAATTCTCAATGCACTGATATTAATAAATGGGGGGCATCTAGGAGGTGAATGGAGTAGGAGCCTAAGAAAGTTTGTTGTCCCTTTTGTCCAGAGGATACAAGGAAGGTGCTTTCTATAAAGAACAGGCACTCACCAACACCAAACATGCTGGTGTCTTGTTCTTGGACTTCCCAGATTCTAGAACTATGAACAATAAATTTCTGTTGTCTCTACATTCCCCAAACCAAATTATTTTATTACAGTAGCCCCAAAGGACTAGGACATCATTCAAATTTCAGAATCTTATTTCTCTATGAAGAAAACATCATGCTTTGCTCAGAAACTGAGATTATATCCACTATTCTCCACAAAGTTTTTCCCAAATAGTCTAAGCCGCCGCATTAACCTCTCTTTTTCTTGGATTCTGTGGAATTTTATTGTTGACACAGTGTGACAAAATGGTTCTACTATAAAAGGTTCTTTATCCATTACCAGGCACATGGAAGAGTTATTCCAGGAAAGTAAATACCCTATGCTCTCGTTTTAATCTCCTTGCCCTGTGATAGCCATTTCAATAGAAAGCAGAAGCACGCCACTACTTAAAACTATGATCTAGAGTGTTATAATGCAAGAAAACCAAGATATAAAATAAAACCAAATATAAATGAAACAAAGTACAGCTACATCATCTCATGCCACTTATGCTTGCATGTGAGATCACACCAATTTATGATTGCTTCTGTTGCCCCTTCCAAGTAAACACTTTTCCCACATATGTCCAGTTGTGTGCCATGTTATATCTATCAGCTGAATTTAGTTCTTGAATATAGAATTCCACTGTTTTTTTATACCAAGTTCCATGCAGGTCCTATTAAAATATGTTCTTCAGAAACAGTTGTGGTATCATCACCATATACTGGTCATAGAATTATCTTGAACTAACTGCCTCTTTCCAAGTCCATACTTAAGAAAGCCCAATACATCATTCTTTCTGACCTCTTCTAGAAGAGCCACCAGATACCTTTAGAAACCTGGTTAACCTACATACAACCATATAACAATATAGCCAAAGTAAATTCTCCCATTTCCAAGTAAAATTTTTTTTAAATCCTAATATGTATAGATTAGGTAGATTTATATTCTAATATTATGTGCTTATACTGCAAATTTTCCCTCTAAAATGGTTGATTTACTCTTTCTTAAAATGAGTTTGATTCCAAATCAATTTACATAAGCCCGAATGTCTAATATGTATAAGATTCCAGCATGTATTATAATCTACCGTCTCAAAACTATAAAAAATACACTATTATTTTCGTTTTATAGCTAAGGAAGTGAAATCTCCATACAAATAGATGATCATTCGCATTTTAATTTTGAGGACTCTAGCTCTAAACAGATTAAAGTAACTTTCAATTCATGTATGCTTTTGGTACAGAATGTAGGAAGCGTTGTTTTGCAACTAGGGTACATATTAACCCTTTATTATAAAATGACATGTATGTCTTATTGGAATAGGTCTCCAATGTAGGGAATAGATTTCTTCCTTTTCTTCTATCTCCCTTAGCATCTTAGTAATTTGATGCCAGATTGACATGTAAACAATAGTACTCTAATTGGGCTTAAAGAATACTATAAACAAATGTTTACTACACTAGAAGTTAGCAAACATTTTCAGTAAAGAGCAAGATAATCCATATAATCTCTGTCACAACTATCTAACTCTGCCTTGGTATCATGAAAGCAGCCACAAATAATGCATAAACAAATGAATGTCTGTGTCCAATAAAACTTTATTTAAAAAAAACAGACAGCAGGCTGGACCAAGTCTACAAACCATGGTTTGCCAATCTGGACCTTAAACTATGAAAACATCAAAAGAGACAATTAATATACTATCAGTCTACCAGTTACCCTTTTAATTCAAACTCAACAAGCAGTTTTGACTGCTCATTAAATTGAAATTTAAAATGACAAGATATATACAATGAAAATCTCAATCAAATTAAATGGTAGAGCTCACTTGCAAGATTTTTGTGTCCTCTGTACCTTATCTCATCCTTGAGGATTTTATGTTAAAAATAATAATTGCTAAATTCAAATAGGCAATTGTATGGCACTTTTGTTTTCTTTGGTACTGCGTATTGAACTCAAGGGTTCTCAACCACTGAGCCACATCCACAATCCTATTTTGTTTTTTTATTTAGAGACAGGGTCTCACTGAGTTACTTAGTGCTTGTCTGGCTTTGAACTTGCAATCCTCCTGTCTCAGCCTCCCAAGTCATTGGCCTTACAGGCATGTGCCATTGCGCCCAGCTTGTATGCTATTTTTAATGATTCTCAGATGTTTTTATGTTTCAACTGAGTCCAAATAAATCAATTCCTAAGTAAAAGTCTATTTATTAAAGATTTACATTTCAATTTTTGGCTCATCCATTGATTTCCAGCACTTAAAATTCATTATTCCAAAAAGCATATCCATGAATGTCTTCTTTGTTTGCTCGATTCCTTGCTACTTCTCAACTTATATTAAGTATAAATTAATGTGAAATAATTACTCCTTTCATTGTCAATTTTAAAATGGAAATTCTAGAAAGTAAGACAAACTGGAACATCAAATTATTGCCACAGTTAAAAGAACAGTAAAAATATCCTATGTAATCAAGATTAGGACAACATATCCAAATCACAGTTTAACCTTCCACCTAAAATAATGCAATATGTTTCCTATTATCTAAACTCCTATGATTCATAACCCTCATAAAATGACAATATTAAATAAAACTGAATAAACACTGGAAGATTAGAGCAAATCTGGCTTGAACAGCCAGTTGATTCCTTCTAATGGACATCTGAGTTCCATTAGAAAACACAATGCAGAAATCATATACAAATGTTGAAAAGAAAATAACCTAAAACATGAAAGGATTAATTATCCAAAATTAATTTCTACATTTTGACCTATAAATAAAGAGTTATAATCAAGGTATATATTTTTGTCAGATATTTCACTGCTATGACTAAAAGATCTGACCAGAACAATTTTAGGGGAGGAAAAGTTTATTTAGGGGCTCACAGTTACAGACATCTCAATCTATAGACAGCAGGCTCCATTCCTCAGGATTAAAGGTGAAGCTGAACATTATGGCAGAAGAGTATGGCAGAGGGAAGCAGCTCACATGATGATCAGAAAGCTGAGAGAGAAAGACTCCATTCTCCAGATACAGAATAAATACTCTGTAGCCACCTCCCCAATGAACCACTTCCTCCAGCCACACCCCACCTGCCTCTAGCCATCACTCACTTAATCCCATCAAGGATTAATACAGTGTTTGGATTAAGGCTATGACCTAATCATTTCTCCTCCAAACTTTGCATTATCTCACACATGAGCTTTTGAGGGACACTACATCTAAACCATAACAGTATAAAATTAAGATTTTCTATAGTTGGAGTTAATCGTGAAAATAATATAGTACAAACAATAATAAAGCTAAACCATTCTCATACAATAAAACTTGTGTTATAAGATATATCCTAAAATCATTCCAAATATACAGAAATTGTCCCTCTACAAGTTAATATAAACCTTAGTTCCACAAGATTCCTCCTGAGTTGAGAGCAAAGTCCTTTATATAGTTCAATTACAGTGTGGAAGTAACACCAGTTAGGAAATCATGCAACACACCATCTGCCATCTTGTTAAAGTAGTATGCTTTTTTAAAGACATTTTTAAAATTATGATTCGGAGATATCACTAAGAGAAGCCACTGTGAATGGATGACAAGTTTCAACAACATTGTAGGAACCCCAAAGTTGAGTCCATCGAGAATGTAGTTGATGGACTGGGGTTGTGGCTCAGTGCTTGCCTAGCATGTGCGAGGCCCTAGGTTCAATCCTCAGCACCACATATAAATAAATAAATAAAATAAAGTATTGTGCTCAACTAAAACTAAAAATTAAATATTAAAAAAGGATGTAGTTGAATATGTGGGAGGGTAAAATATTGCCATAATTGAAACATTCACAGTCTTTTATTTCATATTTAGCAGGTCTCTCCAAAGTGAAAAAAAACTCACTAAAATTGTCCCTAATTTGTAATCAATATAAATTGTATTTCTAAGTAAATAATACATCAGTATATTTTGGATATATCATGTAATTTTGCCCAACATTTTTTTCTCTTAAAAAAAAGAGAAGAAAAGAAAGTTGGAACAAGAATTAAATCTCTATTTATAACGAGTGCGTGGGCTTCACTCTCTCAAGGTCCTGTTTAACATCTGAGGTTTGGATTTGCTCTGCTTGGGTTACCTCCCTCTATCACACCTTCCAAAAACTGTTCTTTGTACTCTGGATGATTTTCCTCTCCCCTTGGACTTTAACCTTTTTCTGGGCACACCAAATTTCTCCTCCTCCACCTGTTCCCTCTCCAGCAATGCTGTTCTGGATTTCCTCACCTTTGCAACTTCCCAGGAAACCTCAGCCTGAATACTAGGTCTCCTCTTTAGTTCCTGGTTCTCTACCTATGGTCCTGCCATAGTCTTGACCATAATGGATTCTTTCTGTTTAACCTAAGATAGGCCTATTGATCTTTGCACAGATATCTCTTTAACAGACATCCTCAAAGAAACATGCTCCAGATTTAATCTCTCCCAAAGCTCCCTCTCCACATCTCCTCACCCACCAGGCCAGCTCCTAACTTGTGACTTCACCTACAGTGTGGAGATGGACACTGTCAAGTATAATTGTTTCCATGGTCATCCTTGCCTCCAACTTCAGAGGAATAAATAGCCAAATGTACCTAAAATTAAATTCTTTCTCCAATACACACATTTCCTTGACTTTCTCTGTGTATCTTTATTTTTACCTGAATTATGGAACTTATCATTAACTACTTTTCTCTTAGTTTTCAATCTTTTTTTTCTTCTTTTATTTTTTATTTGTTGTAAATTAGTTATACATGACATTAGAATGCACTTTGATACATCATACATAGATGGAATATAATTTCTCATTCTTCTGGTTGTATGTGATGTAGAATCCCACTGGTCATATAGTTATATATGTACATAGGGTAATAATGTCTGATTTGCTCTACTATCCTTCCTACACTATACCCCCTCCCCCTCCCTTCACTCCCTTCTACCTAATATAAAGTAACCCTATTCCTCCCTAACCCCTCCATTGTGAATTAGAATCCACATTATCAGAGAAAACATTCAGCTTTTGATTTGGGGGAATTGGCTTATTTCGCTTAGCATGATATTCCCCAGCTCCATCCATTTACCAGCAATGCCATAATCTCATCCTTCTTTTAAGCTGAGTAATACTTCAATTCAATCTTTTTAAAACCAATTTTTGCTATGTCTACTGAACCTTCAAGAATCAGCCCATCTCAATGCCCAGCTCCTTCAATGAATGAACTTTCTCTGCCACAATGACTTGCTGGTCCCTTCCCTTTCCACTTATTCTATTCTCTTTTTTTGCTGAGTAATTGGCTTGCAAGTCTAGACACTTCTCTCTTGGAAGTCATTGATATCCTATTTTTACCAGAGACTTTTCTTTTTTTAACTAGATTTACCAAATTCTCTCCTTAGTCCTTGGAGACCTAAGGATGACCTTAAATCATCCTTGCAACATGCATTTATTGACGCACCACTAAGTTCCCTTTGTTCTGGTGATATTGCCCTTGTTTAATCCTCTAACTCAGATATTTCCTTTTCCTGTCTCCATAGGTATGTGACTGACATCTCTAGTTCCCCTCAGTTCAAACTGGAGGCATCAATTAATGTTTTCCTGTATATCCATGTCCAAGGTAATAGGTACCATATAGATTCACCCAAATTCAAAGGATGTATTTCCAACAATGTGCAGAACATTTCCACTTGGATGTTCCATCATCATCTCAAACTCAATATGCCTGAAGATGGAATCCATCTTCACCATCATCTGCCTATCTCCCAAGTTATCAGGCAATCCCACTTATATTCCTGTCTAGAAACTTTACAGTTCTCTGGCTTCCTCTGTCCTTCACTGAATTCTTTTTCCTCTTCTATAAGATAACTGTCTCTCCCCACCTATTTTCTTTGCCCCAAGTCTTGTATAGAAACTCTTCACCTCAGGCCTGTGCTGCTACCTCAGTTCTTACTCCTTTTGATTCACCTTATATGTTATTGAAGATTAACCTTTCTAATGTAGTGCCAAAACACGAAAAGCAACAAAACCATGACCTACAGTGTTCTACATAAACTTAGATTGGGATTTCTCACCTAACAGCCCAGAAGTAAATGGCTATTGGTATAGGTTTAGCAAGTCAATGTATCAGAGACAATATCTCTTAGCCTTTTCCTCATGATAACAAGATTTCTGGTTGCTCCAGACTTTACATCTTCACTGAAGGCAAGAAGAAGGGGAAAAGAGATTCCAACATTTTATCAAGGAAACAAAAACACTTCCATAAAAGCCATCAGTAGGGCTAGGATTGTGGCTCAGCGGCACAGCGCTCACCTAGCACATGCAAGGTACTGGGTTCGATCCTCAGCACCACATAAAAATAAATAAAATAAAGGTATTGTGCCCAACTATAACTAAAAAATAATATTAAAAAAGAGCCATCAGTAGTTTTTAGCTTGGCCAGAATGAAGACACAGAGCTTCCTAAGCTGCAAAGAAATCTGGGAAAGCCAGGGCTAGAATTGTCATAAGGGAATTAGACCAGTCATGATCCATCACTTAGGAAGAAGCACAAAATTGAGGTTAACTTACCAAGGAAGCGGGGATGCTTTTTATTCATCCCCAAAACTAAGTTTATCATCTGGTCTCTTTTCTCACTGTTTCAAAGAAATGACATGTTCAACTCCACCATTTTACCTTTTCTCTCTTCACCTGGAATATCTTCTTTCCTCTACTCCCTTCCATTTATTTCTCTTTCATGGCTCTACTCATATCCAATCTACTCAAGGACATATTCCTGTCCATATGGTTTCTTCCTTTTCTCATCCATTCATTCATCTATATTAGTGTATGCCTGCAGGTGGTTCTTATAATGAGTACTACACAGTTGAATAGCTTATTGTTTTTTGTTTCCAGTGACTTGGTTTAATCTCTCTAAAAACACATACAGACATTAATTATACTTCATATTTCTTTTTGTATGCTTCAATTGTTGGCATAGAGCTGAAAATTATGTGCTTAGTAAATTACTAACTGAAAAAGTCTGTAATTGCTTAGAAATAACAATATATGGACTGTTGGATATAAATTTTTTTTTCACTGATACTCTGGAAACAGACCATTATCTACTTATTTTGGCCAAAATACACTCCATAGGCAAGAAAATAACCATGATTTGTACTTCCATAGCAAGGGTAGTCAAATATAATCCACTTCTTTTGAGAAATCAAAAAATACTACCAGAGTTAAGTAAAATTCAAAATTTTCAAATAGAGAAGCAGTTTTCAAACATTTCAAATTTGAGTTAACCTCCTAATCCATCCCCTGCAAGTTAGGCAGAAATAAGTCAAGTGATTTATTTTAGAGAGATGCTGATCTATATAGGGATTAAAAGATCTCAGTCTAACACGGCTGTCAGCCACAGAGCAGCTTTAGAAGTATGCTAAGAAGATTTGGAACAGGGAGTGACTTATGCAAGAGACTCAATTCCCCCAGGCCCTACTGACCAGGGTTCTGAACAGTCTTGTGATTTGCTTGTTGCCTTTTCTTTGTCCTGTTTATTGAATAGACATAATCAATTTCCCTCTATTTCCCACAACTTTAGGGTCCACATGTTTTGGATATAGTTGTTTCGTCTATCAATCAGTTGCTATATGAAACTCTAGCAGATGACCAAAACTCACTTTAATTTATGTGTCTCAGACCTCTCTTCTCAGGTAACCTCAATGTCTAGGAACATGTCTTCTTCAACTAGAAATCTATAGCTTCATCATTCAGCCCATAGAGCCCACAGAACAGCAAGGTTTGCAGAATGAGGAAAATCTTTCATGAGTTGGAGAAAGAAAGCAGTTTACCAGAAGCTAAAAGTCCTCAGGTCATAATCAAGATCAGATATTCTACCCCCAGGGAACAGTAGTCTGGACCTACCATATCACTGCTGGCTGATAGGTTCCTCTCTGGATCTCCTACACTGTCTCCAACTGGAAAAGGAAGACCCAAAGACAGGTATTGGTGAAAAGCTGCAAAGAGTACTTCTTTCCTACTTTCATCTCTCTCTATCTCACATGCTACTATTAGGATGGCTATATTCTCAAAGACAGCAAAAGTTGCAAGGCCTCTCTCAGGGATTATTTTATGAGAGAGTATAATGAGAGGTGCTGTTTATCCAAAATGTGAAATCTAAGAGCCAATTTCTCAAATGAGCCAGTCTAATGAAAATCCTATCCAGTTTTGCTTATATTTTCCTCTACTTTCCTCAACTCAATCTCATATGCTAGGAACATCTGTATGTTCTATGGCTTTCATTACAAAAAATAAGATCCAAAAAAAGGATGTACACCTGAAGTAAATACTATTGCAATTGTTTTATTCATGGGTTTAATGTGTTGTATTTAAGACACAGTTTGTCACTCTATTTAGGACACAATGTTCATTTATGGTCCATTCCCTCTCCCTAACTCCAGTCTCAATGTCAGCCCCATGTTTATTATGTAGGTCAGAAAAATATGTTTGCCTTATGCTAGCCAATAACATGTTCTCTATTTCAATTACATTTTCATATAATTTATCTCATTCATCATCTCTAGTTCTTAGCAATTACATGACATTAGTTATTGAATGTCTAAAGAGTGATGTAGTTGCACATTTAAAGTGTCTACTCTTCCTAACACATTAAAAGTTCCCTCTAAGTTTCTAAAAGTGCTATATTGTGACCCTCTAAACTGGTCTAAGGGAGAAAAAAATATCAAGTAACTATAATAAATAAATATCATAAATATCAGAACCCCAAGAAGGAGATTCAAGAAGAGCTCAACTACAATAGCACAGAAAGAATTGTCTTTCCTTCATGGAACTTAAAAAATAAAGAAAACGGTTCACGTGCAATGGGGAAGGATTTCATTGCTACAGTAACAGCAAATCCTGAGAAGTAATTATGCATTAATCCCACCAGACAGTGTGGTAGAAAAATATGTCAGTAACTCAAGAATAGGATTGCAATGCATCATCCAGAAGCCTCCTAAAATGCCAGGTGCAGTAGTGCATACCTATAACCCCAGCCTCTTCAGAGGCTGAGGTAGGAGGATCAAAAGTTCAAGGGCAGCCTCAGCAAGGCCTAAAGCAACTTAGCAAGATCCTGTCTCAAATTTAAAAAAAAAAAAAAAATTTAGAAAGAGTCTGGAGATTTGGCTCAGTGAATAAACCTACTTGGATTCAATCACTACTGCCAAAAACAAACAAACACAAACAAAAGGCTCCTAAGATATGTACAAGTATGGAAACTTCGTGCTGCTCAGCATAAAGGATGGGCAGATAGAACACTAGAGTTTAGAGTATTTTTCTTTTGTGTGTTGAATTTAGAACAACTACATGCAGATCCCAAAACATTCATGTCAAATACTATTCTTAGGAGTGAAGAGACACATCTCAATACCTCTATCCAACACCACCTCCCTCTTTAGCCCTGCTACCTCCTGACAGATTTACCCTCCAAACAGAGATACAAAGAAGCTGTCAAATGAAGCATACAGTGGTGTTTTATTAAAGCACTCATTCAATTACCACTCTGACATAGAACTTTTAATATTTCAAAAAAAGTAATATTGCACTGGGTAGAAATGTCCTTTTCATATTCAAATACTAACTTAGTACAGAGTTTGACAAATTACTGTCTTATGGCTGTTTCCAGTGTTTTGAAGAACATAAGATTAAAAAAAATGAGTGAATACCAATTTTGCTTTTTCCTCTAGTAAAAGGATCAAAACAATATTTTCTTTTCATTCCATTTTGTGCATAACAAAAGCATTTCTTTGCTTTACCACTTTTATAAACTACAGATCTCTGCACAAATACAGTCTTAATTAAATCTAAGAAATGATGGTTATATTATGCATTTCAAAAGAAAAAATCGGTCTACAATAGAATAATTGTTTTGTTTAGACAGCACATGAGTAGAGAAGCTAAAAATTTTTAAATAACAACATAACCTTAACCTTGAACCTTAAATTGTAGGCCACCACAGGACCAAGTCTGTGAGAACCCAGATAGAAATCAAACATTATTTATTGCACATTTTTTCAAGAACTTTCACAACAAAATAATACTGAAAAAATACAGTAATAATAAATAAAATTCATTTCTGGAAATGAAACCAAATACAGAAGACTAAACTCAAAATGATGTGCAGGTATATATGTATGGACCACTCCCAGAGAGAAATTATGATTTTAATTCTCATTTTTTGACAGGGTACTAAGCAAACCTATGAACTTATAATGAAGCTGGAAAAAACACAAATGTAACAGGAATGGCAAAGCTTCTGAAGACAACTGAGCCTGGCTGGAGAAGATGTGGACAAAATTTATGCAGAATATTTTAAAGCACACCACAAAGTACATATGTGTGTGTGTTCTTCCCTTTTAAAGTCTCCCTTTTAATTCTTTCTCTAGAACAAAAGTCTTTTTGTCTGACATCCACAGAGTCTATAGCTAGTCAGTTAAACAAAAAAAAATCAGTAAAAGCAGGAAATAATAAAAATTGATATATGTGTAACATAAATATTTTATTTAAAAGTCAGGCTTTGAGTATGGCTCCACTAATCCAAATTCTTCACCAAATTTTTCTTGATTGATGATACCACATCTTTTCAGTTTCTTTAAACTGCATAATAATTCAAAAGATACTTGCAAAGCAATTTATGTAGAAAATTCTTTTTTTGTTTTTTTCCCAAATATTTAATCATTGTCTTCACCTAATAACATTTTTTTCTTTACTGAGTCTTTCCAAAGCATTCAATTTATTTTTCAAGGAAACAATAACTCTTTATATTTACACTCAAAAGTCACAGGATTGTGTAATATTTAATTAGGTTACATAATTGTAATTACAAGTACAAATGAAATAAACAGGTTTTGGTAAAATCTCAATTGACTCTTTGTAAGCCTACAACTCAACTGATGGAGGACGTCATTAGAGAGGAGCCCATTATCCTCAAGTTGTATGAAGGAAATGCTGAGTGTCAGCTAAGTGGATGTTAACTAAGAACACTTCTTCTATAACTCCAAAGCAGTGTTTTCTAAAGCATGTCCCAGGAAAAACTAATTTCAAGAGTGCAATTAAAAAAAAAAACACTCTGTGGTCAACTAAGTTTGGGAAATGCAGGGCTGAACAAAGTCAAGCAGGTTACTGCAAGACATTAAGCTCTAAATAACTAATGTTCATGTTCAACTTAGAGTTTTCCCAATGTAGTTGATCCAGGGCTTTGTTTTCATGAGGAACTGAGGAATTTTATGGGACTAGGATTTCTAGGTACAACCTGGAGTTTAGATAGTCTCCTCCTTCCCCAATTTCACTACTGCTTGTGTAACTTACTTGTAAAAACTTCAGCATGGACAGTATTATATGCATGCTAGTTAGATCAAGCTTGAACTCTGAGGCCAGTTGGTTGCCCTAATCAATACCGTACCCTTGAACCAATGTTTTGTCAGAAAGGCAACACTCCAGAAACAACCACTATATGTATTTATTATCTGAATTTATTAACACCTAAGTTGGATTTTGATTTGCTTATGAATAGAAATACATTAGAAAACAACTCTGAATAAATTTTAAAATAGTAAAGAAAATATGTAGTAAAAATATCTTAGAGAACTAAGTACATGAATCCAGATAGGCATTTCCCATGGCAGTTTGTTTTCCGAATGGGGGTTAAGAAGACTGGGGTTGTCTAATGGCTGCAATGAGGGTACACAAATCCAGCCTGTGAAATGTTTCCCTGTCTGCCTTGAAGGAACCTTTATTAAAGGTAGTGTCAACTGTTTTTTGTTTGTTTGTTAATGTACTCATTTGATAAATGTCTCTATACAGCAGGATTTAGTCTGCCTTTCTTTCGTCACAACATAGTAGCAAAATTCTGGGTGATAGCTAATGCTCATGCACCACAGACCTCTTCTGAACTATGAACCAAGGAAAAAAGAAAAACAACAAAACCCCACTAAACTCTAAATCAGCTTAGTCAGTTCTCAACACCTTTTTCCAAACAGAAGAAATTGTCTTCCAATTTGAGGGGCACCGAAAGTCTCATCTGCTGCCAATAATCTGCTTCTCAGAGGGTTCCTTCTTACCTATCCAGATTTTACCAATAGTAGGTTTGAACATGTATTAGCTGGCAAAAAAAAAGATGCTTCCAGATAATTTTGATGTGGAGGAGTCAGGAAAGGCAAATCTAACATTATTAAAAATAGAAAGAGTCCTTTTGTGATTTTTGCCTCACACAACCATTAATATGGTACTCAACGAATCATTTTTGTTCAATCATTCCTTCAAAGCTTATTGTAATCCTATTGTAAGGAATTGTTTTCCTTTATTCGTGTACTTATTTATATCAGAGAAGACTCAGAGATTCTTGTTTCATTCTAGTGGTTAAGACCACTTATGTTTATGTTTGAATTGTCCTGGTATTTGGCTAACAGGGATCCCCTTTAAGCTGGCTCCTTTTGACATGACTCCATCATTCTTTGCTCACTTCCTTACTTGTTGGTAAAACAATCTGTTCCATGCTTCTCTTGTTGTCTTCCTGCCCTGACAAGGAATAAAGCTTGGTAGGTTTTTATTTGAGAATGATATTTAGAAACCAAGATAACAATATATCCATTGCAACTGCATTATCATTGTGTCTGTATCCTCTCAGAGGTTAGAGATGGAAGACAGAAAGATAAGTAATGAAAGGCACCCATCTGTATCTATATGGAACAAAAAGCATGAGTTCATACTGGTATCTCCAACCTCAATCCACTAATGCATGGTTTCATTCTAATCCTCTACCTTTTCATAGCTTTAATTGCCTTCTGCAACAATGAGAAATGTGACTCTCATTATCTATAATTAACATATTTATTTTCATAGTCTGAAATTGTCTCCCTACAAGAGACTAATTAAGTTCTAGGGAAAACAAACAAATTTACAATGCAGAAATATGGCAGATATCACATTGAGCACGAACAATGACACCAATAGATAATCATGTGTCTCCTAACATGAAACATTTAAAAGGACACAACATCCGTTCTGTGATATTCTTGCCAAAAATATATAATCTGAATCTAATCATTAGGAAACATCAGACAATTCTAAAAATAACTGGCCTGTACACTTCAAAAAATGTCAAGGTCATGAAAAATAAATACTGAAGAACCACTGTGAATTAAGAGAGACTAAAAAATATGATAACAAATATAATATGTTGTCCTTGATTGATTTTCTAGACCACAAAAATTGTGTTTGCTCTCTGTATAAAAGACAATAAGGTGAAATTTAAAGGAAGTCTATAGTTAGAAAATAATAATTAATAATTACTATTGATTTTCTAGTTTTAATAATTATATTATGGTTACATAAAAGAATGCCTTATTTTATGAAATACACACTGAGGTATAAAAGGTCATTAAGTCTGTCACAAACATTTCACACACACACAATAAAAATACACACAACACAGACACCCATACTCAGGGTTGGGGTTACCTCCTGGGAGAGTCCAATGCACAGAGAGCCAGAGAAAGAATATAAAAAGAGTTGGAAACAGTCTCAGGAAAGCCAACTTGAGGGAATGTGAAGTGGAATGCAGAGAAAGAAAAAAATGCAGAGAAAATCATGTAGAAGGAGAATCCAGAAAGTTAAAGAAAATTTCCAACAGGGGATCCATCATTTCCAGTGTTGCACACCTGTAATCCCAGCAACTCAAGAGGCTGAAGAAGGAGGATCGCAAGTTCCAAGATCAGACTCAGCAATTTAGCAAGACCCTAAACAACTTAGTGAGACCCTGTCTCAAATAAATAAATAAATAAATAAAGGAAGCACCCCTGGGGTTCAATTTCCAGTACCCTCCCCCCCATAAAAAAAATGCTTGTAATTATTGGCAATTTGGGTTTAAGGGTGCTCATTCAACAACACATGTGAATATAAGGATCCTGGGCATGCGTGACAGAAATATAGAAAAACAATGTCTTCAAGGAGCTTACATTATACTGGCCCCCCCAGACAAAACAGTAGTGATATAATCTGTCCTGATTGAGAATAGTTGATGTTTCCAAAGCCCCATCTTCATAGTATGCTCACATGGATCATTCTGGAAACCAGTAAGTTCTGGGGCCCCTTGACTAGGTTCCTCCAGAGAAGAGCCATTCTTTAGAAAATGAGGATCTCCCTGCAGCACAGGAATGAGGGCCTTTGTGAGGAAAGTCTTCGTTCACCAAAGTCAATTCATCTGACCAGGTTCAATTAAGATAAGGCCTCAGAGAGAAGTTAATTCTGCTCTGGTATTTTTGTGTGTTAAATGCACTGAATAGTCTTTAGTGTCTCTCTGATTGCATTTTATCTTTGCAGTTCAGATTCTAGGTTTGTCTTCATCATTAAAATTCTTCTTTTGTTCTCATTTACAGGAGTCAAATTTTGCCTATTCCACAATAAAACACATTTTCAACTTGGCACAGAAACTGAGAGGAAATACAATACTTTTTGCTCTTTACATGTACCTAAAGACTCTATTCTTACTTGATTTTTTTTTTTTTTTTGGTGCACAGTCTGAGTTTTATTTATTTATTTATTTATTTATTTATTTAAATTTATGTTTATTGGTTGTTCAAAACCTTACAAAGCTCTTGACATATCATATTTCAAACGGAAAGCTGGATTAGGGGTCCTTGAGCAGCAGATCTCAAGTCCCAGTTCTCAGCTTTAAAAGAATTCAACAAAGAAAATTCCCAATTTCCTAATATAGCAATTTGGGTCAGAGAGAGGGATCATATAAACAAGTGCATTTGTTACACTTCATTGTCTAGATAATAAAAATTAAAATGACAAGAAGTAATATTTTACATTTTACAAAGCTTTTTCAAGGTGTTTTGTTTGGTTTGGTTTGGTACTGGGGATTGAACTCAGGGGCACTCAACCACTGAGCCACATCCCCAGCCCTGTTTTGTATTTTATTTAGAGACAGGGTCTCACTGAGTTGCTTAGTGCCCTGCTTTTGCTGAAGCTGGCTTTGAACTTGTGATCCTCCTGCTTTAGCCTCCAGAGCCACTGGGATTACAGGTGTGCACCACCGCACCCGGCTCAAGTTATGTTCTTATTTGGTCATATAACCTTGTTATAACCTAGATAAATAAAAAGTCATTTTAAAAAGTAACTTTTATTTCCAGATTCCTTTATCTCTCTGAAACAGTCTTAGATTCTAGCATACAGTAGGTTAAGTCCCCAAACCATGAAATCCATCCAAAAAGCTGAATTTGGAAATGTAATAACCTAAAGGAAAGTGATGTTAATTACTAATACTTTGGTTCACCTGTGTTTAGCAAATTGTTTGATTAATAATATATTATCTGTATATCTGATTTTTAACACACTTCTTTTGCCTTTCTGGAAGCCAAAGACCAGACCTATCTGGTCTTTATCTTTCTGAGGCAATCTCCTGTCAGTGATGAAACACAGAGGCTTTTATTAAAATGGCAATTAACATAGGGATTAGAAGGAGCTTTTTTTTAATTCCCATTTATTTTGAGCCTGCTTTAGAAATGTTAATAGGACCATGTTTGCGTAGTACAGTCCTATCTCAGAAAAAAAAAAATCCAAATATTTAAAGGCTGACTTCTTTTGGTTTGGGATTTAAAAAAAGAAAAGAAACTGATAGGTTTTCACGGTACACCGACAGATTTGTTCTTAGAAAATGATTAGTTTTTTTGGACACATATGTGATAAAACTGTCATAGCGATTGAAAAGAAATTTTAGCCATTAACTTTTCTTTTTTTCTAAGGAGAAGAATCAGTATTTTCTGTCCCTATAAATGCACATGCAGAAATGAACTACTTCCACTGAATTCACTGCAGATTCATTCTATATGACCAACAAATGAAAGGAAACCCGAGACCACAAATACCATCTTTCCATGGCAATGCTATAGAATTAGTGCTCTCAGATTACTTTTGATAACAATAATTATCATCTAATTTTTCTAATGGTCACCAACCATGGTAGAGGTACAAGTGTTACAATAACAACATTTCATCATTTGCAGCACAAATATTTATTGAGGGCCTATGAAAGGAAAACTACTCGAAAAGTTTCCAATTCAATAGAGGAAAATAAGACATGTATATATGACTAGCAATAATATAAAGCCAAAAGTGATGTGTGAGAAGAGATATAAAAAAAACATCATAGTATTGAAATGTTGCTTAAAACTAAAATAATCACTTCCACAAAAAAATTTTGGAAATACCACCCCAGGAGATGAGCCAATCCCCAAATCATTGTATTGATTAATCACGTTAAAATCAAATCGTATTTTTAAAAATTCAATAATAATGCAACCACAAAAAAATAGAAGATATTTATTTATCATTATATTACCAAAGCAACAAAGGCATGAGGTACAGGATTTTGCTTAAACATGTTTCAAGGTACCTTATTACAGAACTGATATTTTAACTAAGCTTACCAATTTTGAACCTTTGAATAAAATGTAAAATGAAGCAACACAGGAAATGTTTGGAAGACCTCAGTGCCCAACAAAATGGAAAGTCTATATTCTATGACACAACACTCACTAGCTCAGGTGCTTCCCATTCCTCCTGGGTAAGCAGAGACAACGAAGTAGAAAACACTTTAGTTAGAATTCTGCCCCTGTGGTATACTAACTGTGTCAATTTGACTAGGTTGTTCCACTAAGCTCCCCAAACTGCAAAGTTCTCATGGGGTGAGGGGAGTAATGTAGCACTTACCCCATAGGGCTGTTAAGGAAATTATCTTCAACACTCAATGTAAAGCAGTTACGTTGGGCCCAGAACAGAGTAAGTGCTCAATAAGTAATAATTGCTACTATTAATATCTTATTATTGCTAGTATGGGGCATATGTATATACAATACACATTCAATGACACATTGGCTCCATCTTTCATCCTTCTTCTCCCAACTAGAGAAAAACCTTTGGTTAGTAATTCTGGGATCTAAAACTTTGGAGAGACAGAATGATAAACCAAACTACCATCAGACAGTATTCCCCATCCTTAGCTTGACAACAACAAAGAAGAAAGGGACATGGCTGAAAGAACAACCATTCACTCCGGCAATGGTTGCAGAGTCTTCCACTAGCCTGCACTTGGCAAAGCATTCCTGAGTTTTTACTTCTTAAAGTCAAGCAGAGCCATCAGCCCACACAATATATCCCTCTATCGTGTGTCTAAGTACTGCTTTTCCTGTATTCTGGTTGTTCCTCAGAAGCACAGTGAAAACAATACGTAAAATGCCTGCCACAGAAGAAACTTAGATCCCCAACAAGTTGCAATTCTCATCCTCACCACAGGAAAAAAATGCAATTTGTATCTAACAAGGGAGCCTTAAGAAAAGATACTACCTAAAGCTGGGGTTGTGGTTCAGAGGACCAGCGCTTGCCTAGCATGCGTGAGGCACTGGGTTTGATCCTCAGCACCACATGAAAATAATATAAAGGTTTCGTGTCCACCTACAACTAAAAAATAAATGTTAAAAAATAATACTACCTAGTGGAACATTTGTGTTTGTAAAATACTGAAAGCACTCTCCAAAACAGTTATTTTTTTCTGAGCTTGATAAGACAAATATAAATCTAAGGTTCAAGTGTTGGACATATACAATGAACTAACTAAAGCAAGTAACAGGGCATGCCAGAAATAATTAGGTCCTGAAAACCATCAGAAAAGCCAGACCGGAGATAATGCCTTCTTAAAGCTGAAAGTCATTCAGAAAATTAATGGCTCAGCTTCAGGATTTGAAAGGTCTCACACACTTGCTGAAGATCCTAATCACATTTTGAATATGGATGTAAATCATCTTATTTCTTCTTTGATATGCTGTGAATATACCAAGTTAGGAATTATCACCCATTTATTTGTCAAGCAGAGCCATCAGCCCACAGAAGGGCTGAAATCAGAATTGCAGAAGGCTTGAAATCATTGTGTATTTGTTTGAAATCTCTTTTCTTTAAATAGACTTAAAATGTATGTTCTGTAAAAAGATAAAGGGAATCCCAAGACAGTTTGTATAAATTTGCTTTTACAATAGCTTTAAACATCAAAAGCTGGGGAACTTGGTGAGAAAGCAGGCAATTAATACCCTTCACCTTGAGCAGGAAAAAGTCAACAGTGATGTGAGTACAAGAAGGTTGGAGCCCCAACAAATTACTACAACCTCTCTCCTCCCCTGTCACATGAAAGATAACTAGTATTACTCTGGCCAAATAAAAATCAATTCAAGGAATAGGAACTAATAGGAAGAGGAACTGTTTAAAGGATAAAAATAACTCCTTCTTGGGCTGGGATATATCTCAGTTGGTAAAGTGCTTGCCTGGGTTCAATCCCCAGCACTAATAATAATAATAATAATAATAATTCCTTCTTTTTTCTCAGTTGAAAACAGGATAAATCTTCCTCTCAGGGTTTTGACCTCAAGGACTTTAAAGCTAAGGAGCTGCCATCTGCTGTGTACATGTACATTCATCTAAACATCCCCACCTTTATTAGGGGGAAATCCCCATCCTATTCCTGCTAAAATTTTACACTACCTCTAAAATGCTGTACTCTTTTTTAAAAAAAAAAAGTCCTATGAGACTAGAAAATATTGCATTAAATATAGAAATTGATATTTTTTTCATACAATGCATGCATCTTTATTTACTTCATGTTTATAACTTTGTTAACTCTTTGAGAAAATTCTATATTTACAGAAAAGATGTAAAAATAATTCAAAACTCCCAAATATCTTTTCCCCAATTCTTCCTAATATTTACATTTTACATTATCATACCAAAGTTACCAAGACTGTGATAACATAAGGATAGAAGTAGGAACCACGTTACCAATACTATTTGGATTATACCAGTTTATCCACTAATATTTTTTCTCTTTCTAGGAATCATTTAATTCACAAAAATTGTGTGTTTGTATACACATATGGTACCCAATATAATGTTTTGAAATATCTATACATTGTGGGATGGCTAAATTAAACTAATTAACATGCATTACCTCACAAACTTACCATTTTGTTGTGGTGTGAAATCTTAAAATCTACTATCTTGCAGATTTTCAAGTATGCAACACATTGCTATTAATACATTGTTATTATACAACCATGCCATACAGCAGGTCTCTCAAACTTATTCCTCTGGTCTAACTGAAATTTTGTATTCTTTGACCAACATTTCCCCAATCCCCCCAGCCCCAAGTAACAACCATTCTACTTTCAACTTCTATGAGTTAGATTTTATTAGATTCTACATATGAAATCATGTGATACTTATCTTTCTGTTCCTGGTTTATATCACTTAGCATAATGTCCTCCAGATTCTTATATGTTGTCACAAATAAAGGCTTTCCTTCTATTTTAAGACTAAATAGTATTCTAATGTGTACCTACACCACATTTTCCACATCTTCTCATCCACTGATATGACACTTAGGTTGATTCCCTAACTTGCCTATTATACATGATGCTACAATAAACATGGGAGTGCAGATGTCTCTTCACCATACTGATTTCATTTCTTTCAGACATATACCCAGTTGCAAGATTTGTGGATGACATGGTAGCTCTATTTTTAATTAAAAAAAAACTCCACAGTATTTTCTCTAATGACTTCATTATGTGCATTCTTGCTAACAATATGCAAGGATTCTATTTTCTCTGTGCCCTTGTCAAAGGTTGTTATCTTTCACTCTTTATATAGTAGCCATTCTAACAAATGTGAAGTGATACCTCATTTTGATTTTAATTTTTATTTCCTTGATAATTATTGTGGATGAGCTGTTTATTTCCAATAAAAATGGCTATTCGTATGCCTTCTTTTGAGAAATGCCCACTGAGGTTCTTTGCCCATTTTTAAATCATGTCATTCATTTTTTTGCTAGTGAATTGGTTAAGTTGCTTGTGTATTTTGAATGTTTTAAATAAAAAGTATTAAACTCTTTCTAGTTTTATTTCTTCAAATTTTTTAATACAGTAATGATACCACCTTGCAATCTGAAAATCTACCTTCAATCCCTGATAGAAAAGTCACTAACACCTGTAATATAGGAGTGATAACAACTATCTTATTCAATTGATTTTCTCTTCTGCTCCAGCTCACTCTCTAAATTATTGAAAATTATAATAAATTTAATCATATTTTCAACTTTCCCAAAATGCTCTCCACAAAAAACAAATTCCATAAAGAGAAAGGAAGTCTGAAGAACAGCATTTTATATCCTCCTCACGAGAAGTCACATGCATCTTAGTTGTGAAAAGTTCTGGGGGATCTTGCAGCAAATAAACTTTCTTAATAAAACATTTTTCAAATTTATTTGATTATGAAAAATCTATTCTCAAAGAGCATACTGTGTCAAATACTGCATGAGTCCATGAAATCAATACACATACCACCATCACCTGATGGTTTCTTCCAAGATTGCAGACACAGTGCCCAAGAATTTAAAAAATAAATGACTTTTAAAAAATGTTCTAATGCCAGCCTGGCAACCAAACTTATAAAGAGACAACAAATGACCTCATCACAAATATTATTACACCTTATTGTCAATTTGAACAAAACCTTCAGTCCAATGACTCCAAAACAAGTCACCTAAAGAGTTTATGAATCACTAATTTTAAAAATCCCAATCTAACATTTTCCTAAGTGATCATTACTACTCTCCAAACTCTCCTTTTTCTGGATTATTAATATTTACCAAGGAATTTTCCCAAGCCATCAGGATAAGTCTTCCATGGGGAGAGTAGGAGAGTGTAACCTGGAAGCATTAGTTACTGCTATAGGATCTTGAATGTCCCCCAAAGGTCCATTTAAAGGCTTGGTCCCCAGGATGGCACTACTGGTAAGTGCTTGCACCTTTAAGGGTTTGAGTATAGTGTGAGGCCTTTGCATCATTAGAAAAATGATCTTGGAGGGGATCATGGGACATTGGCCTTTTCTCCTTCCTGTCTTTTGCTTCTTGGCCATAAGATGAGTAGTTTTTCTCTGCTGTATGTTCCCTGCATGATGTGCTGCCAGAGGCCCAGAAGCAACAGAGCCAACTGATTATGGCCTGGAACCTCCAAAACTATGATCCAAAACAGGCATTTCATCATGGTGACAAAAAGGTGACTAATACAGTCACATTGGATACAAAAATCTGGGACCCCATTTTCTTCAGAATTGTGCCCAAACTGAAAAAAAATCTATATTTAAATTTACACACACACACACACACAAAACCTGATTGTCTTAGGTATTAGTCTGCAGTAAGACATAAAACCATCAAAGTCTAATATGACAACCTGCATGTTTATCAATGAATAGCCTAGTGAGTAAAACATTATGTAATCACATAATATGCTATTAGCAGCTGAGAAAAGAAGAGGAGTGATCATGAAAATCTATAGGTACACAAAAAAGGCAAGGTCCAGAACAATGTGTCTAGTAGGTTGTATTTATGTTAGAAAGAGAACGGATTTATGAATAAACATATGTAAAAAAGTTCATGTTTATATTTTAATCATATATTTATGTATATTTTCAAAAATTAAATAAATAAAAACAAATTCTGAAAATCTCTTTTTAAATAAGGATAGAAAATGAACAGGAATGAATCCTTCAAATGTATCCTGTTTTGTAGTTGTGATTTTGAAATCATGTACAAGTTTTAGATCACTAAAAAAGGAAAAAGGAAAAATAAAAAAATTTAAAAATGAACATAATTGTGCATTTAATTGAATTTAAAACAGCACATTTGATTATACACCCCAGTGGGAAATATCCTAAAAACAAAAACAACCACAAAGAAATATTAAAACTGTATTTGGTGGTCCTATTGTTTATGGTACTATCATTAGGAGCTGTATAAAAGTCAATAGAAATAATAGAATTAAGTCAATAGAAGAAATTCATTTATATAGAATTTCTCTTGATACCACATAAAGAGATATTAGTATAAAATATTCTATCACTCCTTGTAAGTCTTGATGATATGAAATTATAGTGTACATATAATGAATAATTATAAGCCTTAAGTGACATTATATTTATATTTGAAACTCCCACACAATCTAGAATAGTCTACAACATACATGTAAATAAGTATAAACTATTAAATGAGTGGCCAATGTTGTTTGGGGAATATAAATTTGCTTAAAAATCTGTTTTGGTTGTAATTTTTCAGAATAATGTTTAGTATTTTGAATAATGTTATACAAAATGCACTAAGAACACTATTATCTGTCCCTATTATCAAAAGCAAAAGAGTCTTTACAATTGAAAAATAATCCAAATTTATCACTGCATACTAATAGATCTGTTCAAATCTTTACATTATGTTAGAATCTTGCCAAACATTGGTTTGGAAATCTTAATGTTACATAAAGATATACAAACAGAGGAGGGAAGGGGAAAATGAAATACTAGGGAACAACACTGACCAAATAATATTGTTATATCATGTGCAGGTATGAATATGTAACAAATCCTGCCATTGTGTTCAGTTATAATGCACCAATAAAAATATGGGAAAATGAAAAATAGTTACTTATCCTTTTTAAAAAGTTATACAAAGAGAACGTATCTTTTTTGTTGTCCTTCTTTCATTTATTAAATAAGTACTGATTGTCTGCTATGTGGAAGATATTTCTTTGGTTCTTCTTTGATGGTAGGGAATTGCAATATTGATAGAGAGCCCGGAAATACTCCACCATAGGATGGAACACAACCTCTGCAGATTTACTGGGGCAAAGGAACAGCCACCGTACAGGTTTAGCCAACCTGGATCTTCTCAGATATTAAAACTCAATGTCCTCTGCTTCTTATCCAAGTTTGAAGGCTAAATCTGGCAAAATAAATCTAAACTCCCTCCGAAGGAAGTAAATATTCAAAATTGGCCAGAATCCAAGGTCTTGGTCCCATGTCTATTATTCTCTGTAGAGGTAAACTCCCACTGCAATTAGGCACATGCTAAATGGGCATCACACAAACTGTGGTTTCAGTCATAATAAAATACATTAGGCAATTTTGTCTGTACATGGAATTCTCAAATCATACGGCACAATTAACCTAACCACTATCATGATTTTAAGGGTTGATTTCCTATGGTGCCACCTTTGTTCTCCCATTATTATCTCCCATCTATGCTCTGTAGGAGCATAGTATGAAAAGCACATCCTTATACCCTTCATAGTCCCTAATTTTTTTAAAAAAAATATTTTTTTAGTTGTTGGTAGACCTTTACTTCATTTATTTATATGCAGTGCTGAAAATCAAACCCAGATGCACATGCCAGGCAAATGCAACTTACTGCTGAGGTACAGCCACAGCCCTCATAATCCCTAACTTTTAAAAAGAACTTTGAAAATGTTCCAGAAGTGCATAGGACTTAGCAAGCTGAAATGGGAGACAGAAAAGAAGCATGAAATGTTTCCAGCCCTCCAGAGTCTCACCAGACTGTGGGGGAAATGAGATTTACAGAAGACACAACCTAAAAATCACCTGACACTGAATTTTGTAACCTCCAGTGTTTTCAGAGTTGAACCTTAATTAATAAGCTGAATCAACTAAGTGTCAAGTGCTGTACAAAACACCTTACCTGATGCTGTCTCATCAGTCCTCACACAAAACAGGGGCTTTCGTCTCCCCAGTTGAAAGTTGAGGAAATTGTACATCCAGCAAGCTAAATAACTTGCCCAAGTCCTACCAGAAAGAATCGTAGCTGGGATTTGAATTCAGAACTACCGTGACCCCAAAAACATTCCCACTGGGCTGTAGTCTCTGTACAGTTTACAAATAGATTTCTCAGAAGGGAGAGAGCCACATGGGAGTGGGGAGGAATATCAAAGAAAGCTCCAGGGAGAGCAAGTTTTTAAGCTTCCAAGTTGGAGGAATAAAACAGTTTTCTCACACAAAACTGGTTTGCTTTTTTGTGAAGTGCACAAGGAACATGAGCATGTAGATCTTTTACTCTTCATCCAGGCTGCTCTCCTATTAATTGGTCGTTACCACCTTGACCCTAGAAGTGAAAGACTCCATTGATCAGCCAGAACTTCAAATGCACTGCTGCTGACTGGAGCCATTCATCTGTCCCTTCCAGCAGCAGCTGCCTTCTTCCTGAAGAAGACTTCGCAGCCACGGTTTTACCTATTATACAGGGCATATTAGCACCTTTGAAAGTAAAAAAATAAAATTTCCATCTGCATGTCAGACTCATCATACATTTTACATCAATGTTTTCTAAAACATATAATCTGTTGTAATTCAAAAAGATCATACCAGATAATTTGTGAAATAAGTTTACCCTCAGTAAGTCGATCAAAAAATATGCATATATACATACATATATATATATTTAATGTGTCATTCTAAGCATCACCTCTTTATCATAAAAAGTGTTTTCAGATAGTACTCAAAATTTTGTCTCCAATGAAACATACTGAAATGACAATGTAAAAAGCACAATGCTCTGGCACACAACTAAGTGCAGGTTGCCACCACCCTCATTGCCTTGTACACATGTAAGTCAACGTTGATTCATTTGTTCACTCGGAACCATCATCTCCCCATCCAACTTCATTGTTTGTGTTATCAGTGTTTAAAGAGGCACCGGGCCACCTTAATAAATAGACATTAAATGAGAAAATCATTTCTACAGCAAGAAACATAGTCAATATATCTTTAATCAGTTATGAACTTACTAGTTATTAAATAATCAATAATCATAACTGATAAGATATACTAGAAACCAACTAAATTTAGGGCAAAAAACTTGCTTTTTTGGTTTTTCTCAAGTGACTATTTTAAATTGTGAAGAATTTGTGAAAATTATGCCTTATGAGATAATGGGGGGTTGCTAATAACTTTTTATATTTACTCTTAAGATGTTTATCCCAATGACATTTGGTGTTCTGATCTTGGGGTCACCCCAAACTCCTCTTTGTGCTCTCTAAAATGAACAAGATAGGTAGACAGACAGATAGTTAGATACAAGCATGTAGAGAAAGAGACAAGAGAAGTAATGTACTATAATCTCCCCCAAGGTTTCAGATTTAATGAAATCAGCCTGTTTCTAATCAGGTAAGACTCAGAGAGTTTCTTCATTTTATTTTCTTCTCAATCTCTGAACATGCAAGTGCTAAAGATAAAATGGACAATAAGTTCAGAAACATTATGATAAATTGACTCCAACACTATGCCAGAGAAAGCACTTCACTGGCTACAGCTATATAAAACTGCATGAGGTTCAAAATTCTTTGGAGTAGGGGGTTTCCTGTAACCAACTCTATATTTTCAGACTGGAGAAAACAAAAAGGAAGCAGTTTGCACAGGTAGAATATCCTTGTACACCTCCCAAAGACCGAAGACCTTAAAACAACTGCCACTATTGTTCCTGACAGCAAGTGAATTATTTACAAAGACTCATTTACTTGTACATTTGAACTGACCATCATTCATTTAAGACAAATTAAGCACTTGGAGGAGATGCAAGAATTGTTTACATACTCAGGACAGATACAATCTCTATCAAAAACCCACTATCATTTTTCATTCAGCATAAAACTTTCCCCATGGTCATAATAAAGAACATCAACAACCAGAGTAACAATAACAAAACCAATAAAAAAGCTAATACCTTTTGAGAGCTTGTCATATGCCAGGCACCATGCTAGTCACTTCTTTATGGAGTAGCACAACTGATTCTAATCGGGACTCATTAAATTGTCGTCTTACCATTGTGGCCATTTTACAGATGAGAAAATTGATGATTGGAGGAGTAACCTGACCAAGTCACACCCATAGTAATTTGAGGAATTTGTACTTGAACTCAAGCAGCCTAACACTTGAGCTTAAGCTTTTAACAAATAAACTATAGTTATACCCTAAGAATTTCTATCCCTTGAAAACAGGTGAAAGTTTTCTTTCAAACCCAAATTTTTCTACCTAAGACAGAGGGAGAATCAAAGCAGAGGATGTTTTCATGTACATGTCCCACCAGTTCTCTGTAATAGACTATGCTGCTCTCTATGAAATAAAAAGGCTTCTTTTGTTAACCAATTGTCAGTATGAAAATTGCCCTGAGATGCTTTCCTAGAAATGTGAGTCCATCTACATTCTTTTACCCAGGTCAGCTTGGAAGTCACGACTTCCAGGTGAAGAGAAATTAGGGGCAAAACCGTAGCCATGAGGAAAGCAAAGCTCATGGCTTTACTGTCTCACATGTTCAACTGCTCACAAATAACATTAAGAGCTTAAAAAAGTGATAACCACTTGAGCCAAAAAATAATAATCCTGCCATTCCAAATTCCCACAGTAGTCATAAATGAAGAGAGAAAAGTTCAATGCTCACATAAAATATTGTTCTAATTTGCTTCAACTATATAAAATGAAACACCAAGCTTACTTCAATGATTAAATTTCCAACTGAGCTGGCTCACTGCTATTTGATAATGACACATCTCACATGCATTCTCACAGCTTCCCTGCCTATTTATTTATAACTGATCTAATCACTAGCATGTTTGCCTTAAATTCAGACCACCAATGGAAGGCTTTCTCAGATTTTCTTAGTGAAAGTCAAAAGATTTTCAGTTGAGCTGTGATGTAATAAAACAGCAAACCAATAAATATAATACTAACCAGTATATAGACATGCTTAGAGTCTTGGGGCAAGATTTACCCAAATAGCAAATCCCAGAAGTTAGTTAAGGAGATTCATCTGGAAACAAAGAAAAGTCTTGAGCAAAGAATAAACATTTCTAATAAAGTGCTCACAATTACAGGATGGTGATGACTGTCTCATTTAGTCTCAACATTTACTATTGGTCCTTCATATCATACAAGTGTAAACCAAGAAGTGATGTCAGAAAGATGGTGGAACAGGATACCCCGACTCCCCTTTCCCCCATAGACACAAGATTTAAAAATGGCAAAGAAGACAAATGCCTCTGTGAGAAATCCAGAAACCCATTTTTTAAAAATCCTACATCACAGGTAAGCACAAAGCCAAAGAATAAACATTCACACTTACAAACCTGATAAAGATTATCTTTTAAAAAACATAAAATGTGCCCGGCACAGTGGTGCATGCCTGTAATCCCCACAGCTTGGGAGGCTGAGACAGGAGGATCCCAAGTTCAAAGCCAGGCACAACTCAGTGAGATCCTGTCTCTAAATAAAACACAAAATAGGGCTGGGGATATGGCTCAGTGGTCGAGTGCCCCTGAGTTCAATCCCTGGTACCAGAAAAAAGAAAAACATAAAAAGTAATTATACTCTATGTTAATAGATATGCAATATAAAAAGAGGTATTTATGTCACCAATAACATTAAGTAGGTGGGGGCAGAGATGTAAAGGAAGAGTTTTATAGGCTATTATAGTTGTTAGTTTAAAATTGATTGTTATAACTTTAAGATGTTTAATGAAAGTGGATGGTAACCACAAAGAAAATATTAACTGAATAAGCCCAAAGGAATATGAAAACGGAATGTAAATGTGTAACTACACACACACACACAAAAAAAAAACCAATGGAACATAAAGGAAGACAGAGAAGATGGACAGAAAATTATTACCAGGCCAAAAAAAATATTAAAATGGAAATAGTAAGTTCTTCCCAAATGATAATTACCTTAAATGTAAATGGATTAAATCCACCAACTAAAAGATATATATTGACTGAAAGGATTAAAAATAAAACAATATCCAACTATATGTCATCTATAAGAGACTCACTTTATATCTAAGGACATTGCCCCATATAGTATTGCTTGTTCCAGCTCTTGCCTATTTCTTGATTGTCATTTCTAATGCAACATCCTGAGACACGGAGGAACTATTTGAACTGTTCCTGTATCCTAAAACAAGATATCCTGAAAAACTTAAATCAGCAAGTCCAGTTTTCCTTGGTTAAAAAACCCAGAGTGAACCACTTTCTGGGTCCCTTACCAGAGCTGCAAGGTAGGGCATGCTCCATTCACCCTGGGCAGCATTACTGAGCCTTGTGACACTGGCCCACTATGAATCCTAAACTTCTGTGGGCTTTTTTTTTACTTGTTTGCTTGGTTTTGGTTGGCTTTTGCTGCCTATTGGGTGCAATAAAGTTTGTTTAATTTGTAGAGTATTCTGTCTCACCAGACTCATGCAATTGGTAGAAATTATAGATTGGTAATTGGTGAACCTGATTAACAAATATACATAGGCTATATGTGAAATGGTAGAAAAATATACTCTAGGCAAAGAGAACTTAAAATGAAAAAGGGTAGTCATACTGTATCAGATGAAATATATATATCAGACAAAAGATAAAAACTGACACAAGAGAGAAAAGGATATTATATAATAATAAAATGTCAATTCACCAAGAAGATACAGCAATTAAAATTATATCTGCATGTAACTGGACACAGTAGTGCATGTCTATAATCCCAGCAACTTGAAAGGTTAAGGCAGGAGGATAGAAATTTCAAGGCCAGTAGTTTAGGGAAACCCTGTCCCAACATAAAAAATAAAAAGAGCTCAGGGTGTAGCTCAATGGTAAAGAGTCCCTGAGTTTAATCTCAAAAGAAAAAAGTTGTATCTGCATCTAATAAGTAGATAATTGAAGGGAGAAATAATGGTAATCCATAATGATAGGAAACTTCAATACTCCACTTTCAGTCATTGATAGAACCAGGCAGACAAATAAGGGAACAGAAGATATGAACAATACTGTAGGCCAGTTGGCTCTAACAGACATATACAGAACAGTTTACCCAACACATTTTTCTCAAGTGATCATGGAATGTTCTCCAAACTAGACCATATATTAGACTACAAAATAAATCTTAACAAGTTTAAGTATATTAAGACCATACAAAATATCTTCTCTGTTCAAAATGGAATGAAACTAGAAATCAGTAACAAAAGAAAAATACACTAACATGTGGAAATTTAACAATGTACTTATAAACAAGTGGATTTATAAAGAAATCACAAAAGAATTTATAACATCTGGATACAAATGAAAATAAAACACAACTTATTAAAACTTATGGAATGAAGCAAGGGCTGTAATAAAATGGAAGTTTATAGCAGTAAACAAGTACATAAAAAAATGAACAAAGATCTTAAATCAACAATCTAACTTTATACCTCAAAGAACTAAGAAAAAAACTAAAGTCAAAGCAGAACAAAGGAAATAATAAAGATTAGAGATAACTGAAATAAAAAAACAGAAAAAAATCAATGAGACCAAGAATTTATTTTTTAAAAGATCAACCAATGGACAGTTAGATTAATGAAGAAAAAAAAGATTTTATTGCTAAAATTAGAAATGAAAGCAGAGACCTTACAATTTATGTCCCAGAAATAAATCATATACTATAAGACTACTGTGAATAATTATCCACTAAAAAAATAGATAAGCTAAAAAAAGGGGTAAATTCCTAGAAATGTAAATTCCTAGAATTTACCCTTTATAGGGTAAATTCCTATAAAGACTGAATTATGAAAAGTTAAAATTCTGAATAAGACTATTGCAAATGAGAAGTTGACAGAGTAACCAAAAACCTAACAAAGAAAAGCCCAGAGTCATATGGAAAACCCCATTGAACATTTAAAGAATTATCATCAATCCTTCTCAAACTATTCCAAAGAATCAAAGATGAGGAAATAGTCCCAAACACATTCCATGAGGGTAAAACCAAACAAAGACACAGCAAGAAAACTACAGAGCAATATCTCTGATGAATACTGAAGCAGAAGTTCTCAACAAAAGATGAGCCAACTGAATTTAAGGCTAATACACCATGCTCAAGTGGGATTTATATCTGGCAATACAAAAATGGTTCAAAATGTAGATATCAATAAGCGTGAAACACCACCCTAACAAGTAAGTGAAGGACAAGAACCACATGATCATCTCAATGCAGAAAAAGCATTTGACAAATTCAGAACCCTTTCATGATAAAAAAAAAAAAACACTTAACAATCTAGGAATAGAAGAAAACTAACCTCAACATAATAAAAGCCATATATGAAAAGCCTATGGCTAACATAATACCCAGCAAAGACCAAAAGCTTTCCTCTAAGATCAGGAACAAGAAAATGATGCCCACTCTCTCCACTACTATTCAACATAGTACTGGAAGTTCTATCCAGTGGAATTAGACAAGAAAAATAAATAAAAAGCACACAGATTGGAAAATAAGAAGTAAAATTATCTCTGTTCACAAATGTCATAATCTTATAAGTAGAAAGCTCTAAAGATTACACTAAAAAACTGACAAAACTAATAAAAGAATATTATATAATAATAAAATGTCAATTCACCAAGAAGATATAGCAATTAAAATTATATCTGCATCTAGCTGGACACAGTAGTGCATGTCTATAATCCCAGCAACTTGAAAGGTTAAGGCAGGAGGATAGAAAAGTCAAAAATACAAAAACAACACTTGAAAATAATTACTGACCAATAACAAAGATCAATCCAAAAAGAAAATTAAGAAAACAATATTATTTAGTATAATATCAAAAAAATTAAATACTTAGGAATAAACTTAGCCAAAAGATAAAAAGCTTTTACACAGAAAACTAAAAGATATTGTTAAATGACACCAAAGAAAATACAGATAAATGGAAAGACATCTTATACTTTGAATTCAACAACCCTGTTTCAAAAATAGTTGGAAAAAAAATTAAAGACAAAGAAATAGTCAATCAATCCCACATGGATGCCAAGGAATGACTATTTATATGTCTTTAATGCTGGCTTCCCTCTCAAGAATACAATCTCCTTGTAGACCAGGCTGCAGGACATAGCACAGTATCTAACATAGAGTGAGCAGTCCATAAATATTCTGAATTAAAGAAATAAAAGCATGAAAGAACTCTCTTGAGCACCAACCTAAAGAACTCTCAGGGCATAGAAAAAGTGCACCTCCAGTTCAGCCCCTCAAAGAGAACCTTCCTTCCCTGTCAATGGGGTGGGTGTGTTCTCTCTGATTGGACGGCTGGAGGTTACAGTAAACCCTTCAATGGAAAGGGCATTTCACCTTTGAAATCTGGTGGTGAATTTGCCACAGTTTCCCATTCTTTTTCTCATTGCATATGCAGGGATAAAGTATATACTTCACTGACCTATCACTTAGCACTAGGAAGAGCTTCAAGTAAAGCTTAAAGTTAATAAACACAGAGAAGGAGAAATAAAGGAGAGTAGAAATGATGGAGAAGTGTAGGAAGGAATGGAATTTAAAAAAATCATTTGGAAACACCTCACTAACTTCTTTGACTGAATATTTTCTTTTCACTAAACTATCTTAGGAACTGAAAGCTAGAAAATTGCTATTTCTAGATGTGTTAATGGCCTCATGATTTCCTTTCATGTTCTGCAGTAGCAGCTAAATTAGCAATAAGCACTTTTATGTTCATTGGCTAAGTTGAACCTTTTTAAGACCTGAAATTAGAAACAGAATATAAATTTGACATGGCATATCTATTCTCGTTCAAGAAATCTCTTGTACAAAATAACGTAGGAGGTGCTTGTGCTTACCAACAATACTATATGTTCAGATTTTTTTCATATATGAGACTGAAACATGTTTAGATACTTGGGTTTTAAATGTTAGTGCATTTTTTAAAGACCTATTCTTTCGAGTATTTAAGGTTAATAACCAAAAAAAAAGCTGTAATAACAATCATTTTAGTTTTAATTTTGTCATCTAAACACAACCACCCTATAAACCATATTGACTGATACATTCTTGAATTTCTTTCAATGTCACAAAAATTCTTTAATGAAATATATCATGGGCTTGACTTGTACATACATTCTACTGTTAAGTTAGCTAAAGATTTTTATGAATTAATATTGGAAGCAAGTCTAAATAGTATCAGTAGGATTCAGTCAATATGATAAAGACATCCACTCAGAGTGCCTTTAAATTATAAATTCATTCAAAACACTTTAATCAGTTAAATGTTTCCTGGCATTAGTATATGTGAATGATCTATCAATGATTTGAATGACTACTCCCATAAATTTCCCTTTAACTCTTCTCAATCTTTCTTGAAAGCAAAAAGAGGAATGATTTAAATGAACCAAGTGTTTAAAATTGATTTGAGTTTCCACAAAAGACTAGCTGCCAAGCAGAACATTTATAAGAACAACTTCCAGACTGCTTTTTTAATGCTAAATATATTGCAGTGAAGCCTTAAATATCGCTTAAAGTTTATTAATACACAGGAATATAATAGTGAAATTACAGTTTTGTTCCAGCTTTTAATTACACTGTAGATTGAATAATTTGTTAGAACAAGAATTTCTGGTCATATGCATGCTGGTCCTATGACTAATATTAATCACTTACTTCACTTTCAGAAAAGCATCACACATGTAAATTAAGCTACAGACTATGTTAAGTTCTTTTTAATGGATTCTCTAATTAAGATCTTCATTTCTGTGTTTGAGGTAGAAAAAGTTCTTGAAGAACAATTTCAAATCATAGAAACCCAAATTTCTCCAACCACAACACTTTGTAATGTCTCTACCTTCAATTCAGAAATTTTTAGGAAATTTTTATTTAGTTCTATATAGAGAATGTTCAGTGTGATGTTATTTCCATAGGTCATATACCCTTCTGAAACCACTTAGATGATGATAGTATGGGCATTACCTTAAAAAGCACAATTTGGGACAAATAAGCACCCAGGGAAAAATATCTGTAATATTAGAAGGTGGATGAGGTGAAGTACATACTCTATTTTGAGTTTTCTAGGAAAACTCACTATATAAAAGCTAGATGTAAAAGTGTAAGTCTCTGACTATCATTTCACAAATTACAACTAAACACACTGACCATACAAAAGATCCCAGCAAGTAGCCCTAAGATTTAGTAGTTCTAAGAATAGTTTTCATGCCTGGGGTCCACCTTTTATCCACTAACTTTCCCACTAGTTCAGAGTCTGTGTTCCCTGCTTCCCATATTGGATTCCTTCTTTGCACAACACTAGTTGAATCAACATAGATTAAAGGTAAGCTGTGCTCTTTACTTAAGATATGAAGAACCATAAAAACATTTGTAAGTAGTCTTTGTACAGGTTTACATTAAGCATTAGATGTCTATTGTAAAAACAAAACTCATATTACTAATTCAAAATCACAGTCGCTAAGGTTTTCTTATGACTTTCTGAACATGATTATGTATAATTCATTTAGCATCTATTTAAGGGTATCTAAATCTAGTAGACTAGTCAGTACATGCATGTGCTTCCTAGGAATTAAAGGGAGTAGGCCACTTCTAGTTGAGTGACAGGAATAGTTCATAGATCAGGTAGGAGGCTGGAAATTCTGACACATGATTGCAAAAATGGCTCCCCTAGGCAGAGTAATAATCAAAAGTAGCACAAGTGGAGAAGCAACCCACCAGAATAGATACTCAGTCAGAATGTATGTTGCTTCTAGTACTTGCCTCCTGAATATAGTTCCATCAAGAATGGATGGCCTCTCAGGATGCCAGAATCAAGCCTAAGAACGGAACACTTAAGAGCCCACATCCTGGGGCCTCAACATCTTTCAGGCCTTTCTAAAGCTACACAGTTCAACTTTTTCTAAGTTCACATGTGTTTGACTCTTCCACATGAACTAAGTTAATGGAAATGAGGCTCTGTTCCATTCAATCTGAGAACACAACTAAAATAGAACATCAACAAAAGAGAAAAACAACACCCATTTTTCATATGATTCAAGCCATATTTTTATAATCCTACAATAATATAACAGAATTTTACAGATATTAAAAATATTATATTTGTGGAAGTGTAAATTGGTACAATAACTGGAATATAAGCATTAATACCATACATATGTATACCTACCCTATGACCTAGCACTTTTACAAGACATCATGCAAAAAGTACACATGAATGTTCTCAAAGATATGTGTAAGAATGTTCATGTCAGCACTATTCACCAAAGCCAAAATGAAAAACAACCCATAAACTGAAAGATGGATACATAAACTGTGGAATATTCATATAACAGAATACTCTGGCACAACAAGAATGAATAAACTACAACTACATGAAACAAAATAGATCAACCTCTCAAATACAACGGGAGCCAAAGAAACCAAAAATGACAGAGGATAATCTGTGTGATCCCATTCGTTAAAAAAAAAATGTAAAACAAGAGAAATGATAGTATTAGAAATCAGGATGATTATCCTTATCCTTGAGGTGGGGTTGGAAAACAGTGCCCTTGGGGCTTTCTAGGATGTTCCATGATATGATCTGTGTTCTGATCTCACAGGAATACTCACTTTGTGAAAGTGCATGGAGTTGTACAGTAAAGATGTGTGTGGCTTTCTGCATGTATGTTATATTTCAATGGAAAGCTTACATTTAAAAAAACACTAAATAAACTAAAAACAAAATCCCTTGATAAGTGTAGCATCAGTAATGCTTCATTGCTTACAGTGTCCTTTTCCATTCACTTTCTCCATGGGAATCACAGTTCTATATAGTAGACAGGTTGTACAGTTTAGAGGGGATAAACACCACACGCTTCATGTAGGTTACCTTACTTAATCCTCTCAACAACCCCTTGAGAAAGCTATTATTCCTCTATGAGTTAGTTAAGCAGCCAGTGAAAAGAAAAACCTGTTCAAACCAAACCTGTCTTTAAAACACCTGGGTTTTTTCTATGAAAACTCACTGTTGAAACTCAAGGCTCTGAAAGATTAAATACTCATCTAAATTAAAAATTATTCTAACTAGCTAAATTATTGCCATCCCAGTCTTCTTTCAATCCAATAGTCTCTGGAGAGCAAAATGGGCTCAGCCTCGTATAGCAGCCCTCATGCCTGTGGTACCTGATCTCAATTACCTCTATAGAAGGTGTTAAAGGCATCTTTATGACAGGGTTCTCTTAATTTATGAAAGGATCTTGTATAGAACAAGCTCCTCCTTTTTGTTGCTGTTGGTTTTGTGGCATGGAGATTGATCCCAGGGGTGCTCTACCACTGTGCTACATCCCTGGTTCTTATTTTCTGTTTTGAGACAAAACTTGCTAACTTGCCCAGACCACCCTCAAACTTGTAATCCTCTGCCTTAATCTCCCAGGTTGCTGAGATTATAGGCATGAGCAACCACATCTGACAAGCAGCTGATTTAATGGTTATAGAACATGATACCCAGCATATAGGAAGTTTTCAATAAAAATTATTCTGGCGATTTGTATTATAACAAGATAAATATCCATAAGACAAGTGGGAGTTACATAAGAGTGAGAACCTTGTGCATTTTTCACCATGGTATACAGATGATATACCTAGCTTATTACCCAGAACATAATAGAAGCTTAATCAATATTTTCTAATGAATAATTAAATCGGAATACTCAAAACCTAGAAACATGGGCTTAAATTTTTGAATTGTTTGTTTAATAAAAAGTCTCCAGGATAAAAAAAAAATGTAAAGTACATTAAGTTATAGCTGCTTATCCAGCTCACCAGAACTGTGACCTTGAATAAGTTAGTCTCTGTAAACATGACTTTCTTCATTCATAAAATGAAGATATAAATCATGATTTCTCTTGTCTCTTCAAAGTGTAATATATTAAATGTGTTAGTCATATTTCAATTGCTGTGGCCAAAAATACCTGACAAAAACAACTTAGAGGAGGACAAGTTTATTTTGGCCTATGGTTTCAGAGGCTTTAGTCTGCAATCAGCCAACTCCATTACTGTGAGCCCAAGAGAAAGGCAGAGCACCATGGCAGAAGGGCAGCAGTGGAGGAAAGCTGTCAGCTTATAGCAGTCAGAAAGAAAGGGAGGAAGGGGCTAAAGGGAAGATTAATCCTTCTAGGGCACACTCCTAGTGACCAGCCTTCTCCACCCATACCCCACATGCCTATAGTCACCACTCAGTTAGTCCATTTGAATTAGGATGGTGTGATCAGGTTACATCTTTCATAACTTAATCATTTCACCATGACTCTTCCTGCAATAACAGGAGCTTTTGGAGGATACCTCGTATCCAAACCATAATACTAGGCCTCCTTGATCACATAGAAAATCCTACAAATGGATATTAAATGTCAAAAGTACTTTTGAAAAGTGAATAATGATAGTATGGCAATACTTTTTCAAAGGTGGGCTCACTATATTGTCCTGGGGGAAGAGAAAATATTTCGATTGTTAAAGTGAATCTCATTGGTTTTTTTTTTTCTTCTAAAACTCCAAAATAAACAGATATCTCTGCACTCACAGATATCTACGGGGTATAAAACACCACAATTGAAATGTACTGACCTAGGATAACTAAAGCCTCACTCCTTAACTACCCTGGCATCATCTCTCATTTAGGTAATTTTCATTGTGGGTATACAACATAAAAAGGATTCTATTTTCAGCATAAAATTGTCATCAACTCTGGGAGACCGATGATTATTGAAGATTATAGTCTGGGTAATTTAACAAGGAGAATGTCATGTAGCTATAAATTCACACCCACAAGTATGACTGTGACAAACAAGCCTTACAACAATGTTGAGATATGACAGGAATAGTAATTATTAGGGAAAGCCACTTAGGTATGATATAGCTAAAATGTAGTTAAGATGTCCTAATCTTCCTATCACTGTTACTATTATACTATATTTGTAAGGTACCCTCTCTTCTCCAGCTGACATGGTAAATGCTTATGTAAATCAATATATTTAGTCTGGTGGTTTATATTTTTATTGTGTACATGGGGAAACTGAGATGGCACAGGCTATTCTCTATTTGGCCCACCCAAATCACTTCCCTTCTCTATCCTGCTCTGTGCCCCAGGATGGGGCATATTTCTCTTGGGATTCTGGCAATGGCAGGGATCAGTTGAACAGAGAAAGACCAGGACATTGACTTCTCCCCTGTTCTCTCCCTGCCAGGTCATAGTCTTGAAGTGGCTGAGTTCTACCTAAGACCATAACCCTTAATGGGAAGACCCTCATCAGAGCTAGAGTTTTAATTCCAAGAATGAATGCCTCTTTCTCCTCTGGCCTCTTCAGACTTAGGGGTGACAGTGGTTTCCTTCTGTTGCTAGTTCTTGGGTGACTGGCCACCATTTGTTGGTTCCTTTCCTACTCATATATTGTCGAGTGTGTCCACTGTTAGATAAAGATGGTTAGAAAGTGAGGTGAGAGGAGTAAAGGAAGTTGTACACCTTGGATTGGGTGAATGAGCACACAATAATTGGGGAGGACTGGGTTCTTTTCAAGTCATTAGAGATGCTATGCAGCCAGCTTCTCTCTGGGCCAAGTGAAGAGAAAAGCTCTTCTGAAGCCACATCATCCACAGTTCTGATTTTCTATGTTGTCAGAGACATAGGAGAACCCTCTGACAGGAGGAAGTGGTTTGGATGGGCAACAGATATAGTGCTATAAAGGTTAGAGATCAAGAAGAAACAAGTGATGATTTTACCAGGTAGCATCTCAGATATCTACAACAGCATCACTGTGTACTGTCTGCACTCACATGTACACACACATACATACCTCACAGACTTGGATCCCAAGACCATAAAGTCTCCAGGGAATCCAAAATCATTCTTGTCATGGTTTGGATGCAATGTGCCCCTTAAAAGCTCATGTGTGAAACAATGCAGGAAGGTTCTGAGGAGAAATGATTGGGCTGTGAGAGCCTTAACCCAATCAGTGAATTAATCTCCTGATGGGATTAACTGAATGGTGACTGAAGGCAGGTAGGATGTGGCTGGGGGAGGTGGGCTCTGGGGACATGGCTTTGGAGTGTATATTTTGTATCTGGAGAGTGGAGTCTCTCTCTGCTTCCTCTCTCTCTTCTTCATCATGTGAGTTGCTTCCCTCTGCTGCCAGGATATTCTGCCTCACCTCAACCCCTGAGGAATGGAGCTGGCTATCTGTGGACTGAGACCTCTGAAACCGTGATCCCTTGAATAAACTTTCCTCCTCTACAATTGTTCTGGTTGGGTCTTTTAGTCACAGCAGCAAAACAGCTGACTAAAACATTTCTAAAAAGATATGCTTATTGAGGAGAGTGGATCAGATGTCTGGTTCTTCCCAGTTCTCATTTTCTAAACCAACACTCCCACCAGACTCTTTAACATGGGTGCGTGCGCACACACACACACACACACACACACACACACACAATCTCAACACATGCCATGTTCATTTTTGCTCAAGAAAACTCCCAGGAAAAACTGAATAAATAAGCACAGTTTTATTTCCATTGGCCTTAGTTTTCACTTTCTCTATCCTTTAGCATCACTCTCTACCACCGAAAACAAGTCACCAAACCCTCATGCTTTTTCCTCCACTTGCCTTAATAAATTCTGAGTTCTTGGCAACTCATCTACCATAAAGACTATGATTGAAAGAAGAATACCAAGCAGGCATTTTTATTTTAACATAAAATAACTATCCTAAAGTATTACTCAATTCAATATTAAAAACAGAATTAAGGGAACCAGCTTTTAGTGTACTCTTCTCAGAGCAAGGGAACCCTTCCCACATTTCCTGAAATTTCATTGCTTGGGCCACAAGTGGATCAGACTAAGGCAAGGTCTTCTTTCCTCTGTTTTCTCTCTCCAATATCACCAATCTGAGGGTTCATGAAATGCAAGATAAAGGTCACAAATGAGGCAACTCCTCAAACCTATAATGAATTACTCAGGGTACTAATCTAGTGAAATTCCAGAAACTGGGTAGCCCCTTCACGCATAAAACAGAAGGGATGATTCAAGTCTGCGCTGCTGGAGTTGTCTACCTGATCCAGAGTGCACACAGGCAGCTGAGAGACCTCTCTTGAATGTGAACAGGGGACACCATCCAGACCCAAGAAGAAGCTGCATTAACAACTGACCCTCCCTGCTACACATAGCTTCAGCACTGGAGGGCAGCGTGGGTTATAAGAAAGTCATCACCTGTCACTTCTAATCACTAGGAGGCTGACCTCAGCACACCACAGGAAACCACTCAGCTGCCACTTGAGCTTCCCCGCAAGACCAGAAAAGAGAGGAAGTGGGAGTGGCCTCTGTGGACTGAGCAGCTCACTCATGGGGCACAGGTGGGAAGGGGAGAGACACTGGAGGATGGGCCAGCTTTACCTACTTGGTTCCCTCCCTCCCCACAAAAATGCCATTGTGCCTGAGAGAGCAGGTTCTCAGAACAGTGAGAAAAAAACAAACAACAACAACAAAAATGCACTAAAAATATTTTTAAATTAAATATGGTTCATGTAATAGAATAAAACACAGGGTCTTCCTATCTTCCTCCCTTTCCTCTCCACCCCTTCAACACTGTCCATACAAACTCCAGTGTAGCAGGGACAGACTCTCCTCCAGTACATTAATGGGACCCTAACAGCATTAAGGTAGCCTTAAAAGCAATCAAAGTCCTCCCATCCCCCTATGCAATTTGGGTTGCCTTACTAGTAAATTAAAGAGGTTAAAAAAACAGGATGTACTACAGCCTGCATTCTGATAACTACCGATTTGTTCGACTGATTATTTCTCTCTGGGAGGAGTGTTATTTTTCTTTCTTTAAACTGTATTATGTAAGCCTGAAAAAAAAAAATATGCTCACCAAGGAGATTCTGCAGAAATAAATAACTGTGCACATAACTGATCCTCATGAGCAATTTTTTTTAACTAATAGAGTTTATTTTTCAGAGCCGTACTAGGTTTACAGAAAAACTGCACCTGAAGTACAGAGAGTTTCTATATATTATCTCCCGCGCCATTTCCCTCTACTATTGATATTTTGCATTAATGTGGTATATCAATATTAATAAGCCAATACTGATACATTAGTGTTAACTGAAGTTCATAGTTTACATATGGTTCTTTTTATGTCATATAGTTCTATGGGTTTTGACAAATACATAATGACCTTTATCCAGCATATGCACAGTGTCATACAGAAGAGTTTCACACACCCTAAAAGTGCCCTGTGCTTCACCTATTCATCCCAGCTCCCTCCTGTGCCCCTCTCTCCAGGGGCAGACACTGACACTTTCACTGTCTCTATAGTTTTGCCTTTTCCAGAACATCATATATTTAGAATGATGCAGCACGTAGTCTTTACAAACTGACATTTTTCACTTAGCACTATGCAGTTATGTTTTCTCCATGTCTTTTTGCAATTCAAAAGCCCGTTCCTTATTGTTGTAACATAATGTTCCACTGTATGGTGTACCACAGTTTGTTTACCCAATCACCTATTTAAAGACGTTTTGGATGCTTCCAATTGTTTGTGATTATGCATAAAGCTTCTATAAACATCTGTGTGCAGGTTTTTGTATGGGCATACATTTCAACTCATTTAAAAAACATCCAGAAGCATAGTTGCCAGATCACAAAGACTATGCTCACAAACAAAACTTTTACATGCACACTAAATTCTTCAGCACTGGTGCACCAACAGGCTGCATAACATAGCAAAAAGAGCATACCCTCTGCAACTTACTAGCTGTATGATCATCAGCAAATAATCTGAGCTGTTTCCTTGGCTGCACAATGGAGAGAGTGGTGTGGTCCACATGAGGGAATGTACAGGAAAGTTCATAGCAGCACAATGTCCAGCACAATAAATGATCGCTATTGTAATCAATATTCATAGCAAATCAATCCACTACTACAACTTTACAGTTTCTTTATTATTAGTCAAGTTTCTCCTAGTCTAAAAGAGAAAAATACCTCTCAGCCCTATCCTAGTCCTCATCTACCATTCTATTCTCATTTTCCTCTTTCCATCTTCCCTTTACACTGTTTTTTTTTTAAGTAGTTCCTAGCCTATATTTTCCATTCATTCATTCTCCCATTGCAAAATTGGGGTTTTTTTATCCCTACAGTTTCACCAAGGTCACCAAATACCTTCTAGCTTCCAAACCCAACTGGCACTTTTTATTGCATATCATACCTAATTCCTCAGCAGTGATTAACATTTTTAAATTGAACTCTCATTTCTTGGCTCCCATGAACCACTCCCAAGTCTTCACTTGACCATTCCTCTCTGGTCTCTCCCCAGTCACTTCCTTGGCCTTCCAATTTTTCCATACATTCTCTTAGATTACTTCATTGCCTCCTGCAACTTCTACACCTATACACCACCAACGCCTTCCTAACCTTTGTTCTTGTCCTGGGTTCCTCCTCTGAGTGCCAAACTTATAAGTCCTACTGACAGGCACCTCAAACTCTACATAGCTCACCATCTCCTTCCATTCTATCATTCCCTCCTTTCCCTTTCCCTTCTCACTCCACCCAGCACAAACCTAGTCCTCCTCCAACACCCAGTCTTTTCCTACAACGTGATACAGCACCTCCCAAGCAGAAACCTTGACTTCATTTTCATTTTCCAAATCTAAAAATACCTACATTTGCACTTGTTTCTCCCCAAAATCACATTTCCTATGCACAGACTCATTTGACAATTTAAATACCTTTTCAACTCTCATAAGATAGCCATTTATTGCCAAGACACAGACTCTTACTTTTGTTCCACAGGAGCTATGCATATAGGGTGGCAAGCAAAAGACAGCCAACCAAAGAATACATCAGGTGGCCACCTGGCCTCATGCATCAGCTAAGTGATTTGCTCCTCCATATTAGCCATCCTGGGGATGGATTTCAAATTTATGCCTCAGCAAAACTGCCTTTATCCCATGCCATGGACGAAGCTGACACTGAGAATGTGAGTTCCTCAAATACCAGGGATGCTCCAGTCCTGGCCTTCCTTGCTGCCCTCTCTGCCCACGGTTACCTTCTTGTCCTTGGTTGTACATTTACCGCCTACTAAACCCTCAACACCCACCTCAAGTCATCCCTGTAGGTCCCCTCTGTGGTGTTCTCATTATACCACATGTCTCCTATCAAACATGTACATTATGATAGTTTTTATTTACTTGTTGCTTTAGACATCAAGCTCCTTGACCAGGGGATTTTTGCCTTTTATTTCAGATTCCCCAGTACCTAGTATAACACCTGGCACATAGTACACTGTTTCAATCAGTATTTCTAGAAGTGTGGAAGCAAGAGAAAAGGAGGTATGGGAAAGAATGAACAGATCCGTTTGATTCTTCAAACGGATCTGTTCTAAGAGATTCACATGAGACAACAGGGTAAACCTTACCTAAAAGAGTATCACATGAAACTACAATAGTAACACAGAAAAGGCTGACATTATAAAGCAGGACAAAATGACAATACATCTGGACCAGAAGTCATCTATTCCCCAAAAGCTAGTATCTGTGATTTATTAAAATCATGGATATGTGTCAGAAATTAAGGCTTCAGAATTCCATAAGCCCATTTTAAAACCAGAAAATTATGAAGTAAACATGGTGAGGGTTGCTTGAGAAATAACAGCTTACTGCCTTGCTTCTGAATACATATGACAGTATCCTCTTTCTCTATTCTGAATACACACAACAGTATCCTCTTTCTCTATTGGTTCTCTGACCAAATAAGGAACCCAATTCCAAGAAAATGTATGATTTAGGGATCACATACGCCATAGTTTGGATCTTAAATGTCTGCCAAAAGCCCATGTATTGAGGTTTTGGTCCTCCGAGTGACATTACTGTGAGGAGGTAAAGCCTTTAAGAGGTAGAGTTAGGAGGGAGGTCTTCAGGTTATTGGAATCATGCTTTTAAAGGAAATTGAAGAACCCTGGCCCCCTCTTTATGCTCTTTTGCTTCCTGCCATGAGATGAGTATTTTTCTCCACCACATGCTCCCACCATGATATGCTGCCTTGCCACGGGCTAAAATAGTGGGGCCAACCAATCATGGACTGGAACCTCCAAAGCTGTGAGCCAAAATAAGCCTTTCCAGTTTCTAAATTGCTTACCTCGGTGTGTGTTATAGAGACAGTAACTGTGTAACACAACACACATGAGAAAGAAAATGGCTTGAAGCTGATTCTAAAACAGATTCAGAAATTAGACCTTGCAATTAGAACAGATTAACAAACATAAACACAGATGAGGTGTGAAATGCTTTATTCCAAGGAAGATACTATATGGTACTGACCTGGAATTAAACAAGAATATATCTAGAATAAACTTTACCTCTAGTTTAGTCATTCTTTACCAATTTTTGAAATATTTGCATTTACCTAATTTAAATTTTAGCTACCTGAAGCTAAAAAATACTTGGATAATTTCATGGAAATCATGAGTTATCCTAATTGGCTTGTATTTCTACATTGGAAAAGTTTCCAAAGAAAACATATCTTATATCCTCAAAAACGAAGTGACCCTAGGACTAGGGATATGGCTCCATGATAAAGCACTTGCCTGGCATGTGTTTGATATCCAGAACTACAAAAATATAAATAAAGTGATCCCAAATAGAAAGCAGTCTTGCCCATTTCCCACCCAGATGAACTCCCAAATACACAATTTTTTACGGATAAAGATTGTTTATGATGTTTATAACAGGATATTAAAATAGAAGTAGTTCAGTCATAGTTTCTGCTAAAGTCCCTAGACTACAGCTCGTAAATTCCAGACAAAGGTGTCATAGCACTGTGCAAGACTTGCCATTTCATGGCTTTTGTCTCTTATCCTCACCCTTACTAAGGACATAAAAGGGTTAGTTGGGGAATAAAGAAGATTATCTAGAGAAAGCCATTAGTGTGCTGTGAGTCTGAACTCGAAGCACCTCAAGTCTTGAAACACCTCAAGCCTAGGGTAAAGAGCTTCAATGAAATTACATAGTTAACAAGAGTTTCCTGGACATGGTGGAATGGCCACTGACTAACACACCTGAGAAACCACCAAGGCACAAGGCTGACTGAAGCCACCTAGAGCAGAAAAGGAGGGGCTATGGTTTGAGAAATATCTATACTCCCAACAAAGGTGGAAGACCCTGTGGGCCAAATAGGAACTTCACTCATCTCATCCACTTCTATCATGTATGCCAAAGAAACCCAGCCTCCCACCGTCACCGTGCACCCTGCTCTGTGCCCTAGAAATTGACCTCTATGGACTGAGTCATAGATTTCCACCTAAGTTGGGCCAACAAGAAGTACCAGAAGGAGATTAGAGCAAGGTAGCAGAGTGGAGAGAATAAGTTATCTATTTCCCAAATACCTTCCCTGCTGGCTAGTGTTAGTACAGTTTCCAATGAAATCCACACCCACTGCTGAGCAGTCCTTTCTCCTTCAGTTACAGCTCTCTCTGGGAAACCTAGCACCACTGCTTCTCCTTATCCCCTCAGGCCTAGGAGTTCTAATGACTCTGGTTGGTTAACTCCGGGTGTTTCAACACCCTGGTTGATATCTCTTAACCCTGCCACACTTCAAAAAATATTCCCTCCTCCAAACTCTCAATTCCTGTTAGTGTGTGTCCTTCCAAAACCCTGAAAATAAAACACACAGGGGCCAACATGGGGTCACCTAAGATCCTCTCCAAGAATGCTTATGCTCAGCAACAAAATACAAACAACTTAATTAGAGAATGGGTAAAGGATTTGAATAGACATTTCTCCAAAAAAAATATACACATGGCCAATAAGCACATGAAAAGATGCTCAACATCACTAGCCACTAGGGAAATGCAAATCAAAACCACAATGAGATAACATTTCATACCCATTAGGATAGCTATTATTGAAAAAAAGAAAAAAGGAAAGAAGGGAGGGAGAGAAGAGGAGAGAGAGAGGCTGAGAAGGAAAGAGGGAGAGAAGGAAGGAAAGAAGGCAGGCAGGCAAGCAAACAAGTGAAAGAGAAACAGTGCAGCCATTGGAAGACAGTGTGGCAGTTCTTCAAAAAGTAATCATGGAATTACCATATGATCCAGCAATTCCACTTCTGAGTATATGCCCTAAAGAAAGACACAGAGAAAGAAAAACAGTGACTCAGACAGACATATGCATACCCATGTTCAGGAGCTAGGGATATCACTCAGTAGAGCATTTGCTTTGCATGCCTGTGTTCTTAGTAGCATTATTCACAGAAGTTGAAAGAGAAACAACCCAGTGCCCATCAACAATATGGCTAAACCAAATGTAGCATATACACAGAATAAAATATTATGCAACCTTTTGAAAGAAGGAAGTTTTGACAAAGGCCACAACAATTGAACCTTGAAGACATTACATTATGTGAAACAAGCCAGTCATAAAAAAAATTCTGTGTGATTCCTCTTTATGACAATATTTGGGTAGTCAACCTCAGAGACAGAACATAGAATGGCAGTTTCCAGGGTCTAGAAGGAAAAGAGTTATTGTTTAATGAGTACAGAGTTTGAGTTTGGGAGGATAAAAAAGTTCTGCGGATAAATGGTGGCAATAATCGCGCAACAATGTAAATCATAGAACTATGTACTTTTAAATAAGTACATGGTTAAATAGTCAAAATGTTGAATTTGGTATATATTTCTATTAGCACAATTAAAAAAAAAAAACAAAGAGTGCCTAGGAGAAGAGCAATGTATCATGAGACATGAGCCATAAGGAATGTTTTCATCTGTGTGAAAAGATTGCAGATAAGAGATTCCCAGGGATGGAGAGACTTCCAGTATCCACCAAGGAAAGTGAGCACTTTCTCTCCAATCTTTCCTCTTTCTATGATGACATACCCCACCATGCTTCAAAGGTAGCAAACTGGGAGAGAGGAAGTGAGGAAGTATAAGTACTGAGTGGGAAAGAGAGACTTCTTAGCATGTCTGCCCCTACAACAGTCCTGTGCTAAGAGAAAGGGTAAGCTTCAACATCAATAAACTTTGAAGTTCAGGACAAATATCCTGGACTTAACCAATTACTAAACAAAGACTGTGTCTCAAAACATTCCAGAAGAAAAAATAAGAGACCAGAATAGCTAAAGCAATCCTTAGCAGGAAGAGTAAAGCAGGTGGCATCACTATACCAGACTTTAAACTATACTACAGAGCAATAGTAACAAAAATGGTAAGTCTACCAAAATAGACTTGTAGACCAATGGTACAGAATAGAGGACACAGAGTCTAACCCACATAATTACAGTTATCTAATATTATACAAAAGTGCCAAAAACATACATTGGAGAAAAGACAGCCTCTTCAACAAATGGTGCTGGGAAAACTGGAAATCCATATGCAACAAAATGAAACTAAATCCCTATCTCTCACCATGCATAAAATTCAACTCAAAGTGGATAAAGGACCTAGGAATTAAACCAGAGACACTGTGCCTAATAAAAGAAAAAGTAAAAACAAATCTCAAATCATATCAAATCCAAAATCAGGCCCAAATCTCCATCATGTTGGATTAGGCCCCAACTTCCTTAATAGGACTCCTATAGTACAAGAATTAAAATCAAGAATCAATAAATAGGATGAGTTCAAACTAAAAAGCTTCTTCTCAGCAAAATAAATAATCAGTGAGGTGAATAGAGAGCCTAGAGAATGGGAGCAAATTTTTACCACACACATATCAGATAGAGCACTAGTCTCTAGATATATAAAGAACTTAAAAATCTTAACACAAAGAAAACCAAATAATACAATCAACAAATGGGCCAAGGAACTGAACAGACACTTCTCAGAAGATGATATACAATCAATCAACGAATATATGAAAAAGTGTTCAACATCTCTAGCAATTAGAGAAATGCAAATTAAAACCACTCAAAGATTTCATCTCACTCCAGTCAGAATGGCAACTATTATGAAGACAAACAACAATAAGTGTTGGCGAGGATGTGGGGGAAAAGGCACATTCATACATTGCTGGTAGGACTGAGAAATGGTGCAGCCAATATGAAAAACAGTATGGAGATTCCTTGGAAAACTGGGAATGGAATCACCATTTGACCCAGCTATCTCACTCCTCAGTCTATACTCAAAGGACTTAAAAACAGCATACTACAGGGACACAGCCACATCAACATTTATAAAAGCACAATTCACAATGGCTAAATTGTGGAACCAACCTAGATGCCCTTCAATAGATGAATGGATAAAGAAAATGTGGTGTATATATACATATAATGGAATATTATTTAGCATTAAAAGAGAATAAAATCATGGCATTTGCAGGTAAATGGGTAAAGTTGGAGAATATAATGCTAAGTGAAGTAAGCCAATCCCAAAAAAACAAATGACAAATATGTTTTCTCTAATATGTGGATGCTGATCCATAATGTGGATGGGGGTAAGAAACGTGGGAGGAATAGATGAACTTCAGATAGGGCAAAGGGAAGGGAGTAGAAGGGAAGGAATGTGGGGGTAGGAAAGATGGTGGAATGAGATGGACATCATTACCCTAAGTACATGTTTGAAGACACAAATGGTGTGACTCTATTTTGTGTATGACTAGAGACTCGAAAAATCGTGCTCTATATTGTGTACTATGAATTGAATCACATTCTGCTGTTGTATATAACAAATTAGAATAAATAAAAGAAAAAAATTCCAGAGGAAACAGAAATGACTGGAAGTCATGAGGCTATATGTAAATTTCAACCAAGAGCTAGAATAAATGAGACCAGAATTAATTTAAAGGAAAAAAGTGGGTAACAAAAATAAATTTGCTTTATGGTGACCCTCTGTTTGTCAGGTTCTCCAGAGAAATGGAAATGGAATATACACATAGAGAGAGAAAAAAAATAGGGAGGGGGTAATTATGGATACATAGTTAGCTCATGCCATTATAGAAATTGAGAAATCCAATTATCTGCCCTCAGCAAGCTAGAGACCCAAATGAACCAGGAGTGTGATTCAGTCTGAATCTGAAGGTCTGTGTCCATGGTGTAGATCACAGTCCTAGAGCAAGAGAAGATGAGATGAGATGAGATGAGATGAGATGAGATGAGATGAGATGAGATGAGATGAGATGAGATGAGATGAGATGAGATGAACCAGTTCAAATAGGAAGGCAGAAAGCAAAGACGATAAATTCCTCCTTCTTCTGCCTTCTTCTATGATGGTTCTCAACAGACTGGATGATGCCCACCAACACTGGAGGACAATCCGTTTCCTAAACCTACCTATTGAAATGATAACCTCATCCAGAAATACCCACACAGACACACCAAGAACAGTGTTCAATTTGTACAACTTGTGTCCTACCCAGACACAAAATTAACCTTCACTCACTCCTTCCATGACTAATACTCATTCAAACCTAAAATTATAGATTAGTTCTGGAATATTATAAATTCCATAAGACACTTCTAAACAGACTTCACTTCTAAGTTTCCCAAAAATCACATTCTCACATCTGTTTAAATTGTTAGAGGAACATTTTCTGAATCTACCCTCATTGGAAATTTTATTTAAGGTTGTGAATTCCCAGTCACATTAAGAGAATTGCTTTCCTTTTGTCCTAAAGTATATACTTGTGATGTCCAGAATATAAATACCTACTGCATTGCTTTAAAAGGCACATTTAAAATTATATCCAGCATCCTGTATAGCTCCAAGAATAATAACAGAAACTGTATTCAATTTATTTTCTCCTTTTTCTCACCCATTATGTCAGCACACTTTTATAAGCAAATAAAAGTAGCACTGATTGAAGTCACTTAAATCTGATGTGTCTCCCCAAATAATATTTTGCTGTTCAAAATAAAGTTATTCAGTGAGCAGCATTCTACCAACACAAGAGATTTTATAAGGAATCCAATATAAGGTAATCCCCACAGGCATACACAGAAACTAAAAATAAAATAGCATTCTAAACTCAACACTATCTTGAGCAAAATAGGATTCTTGATTTGTCATCTGTTATTAGTAGGCCTCCTCTGTACATTTGTCCTTCATGTTTTCTATTGGTCTCTGCATACCTGTGTAATGCCTTAGAGAGTCTCCAAGTGGATTCCGGTAAGAGTCTGGGGAGATGTTTCTGCTTAGGAAGGTTTTAATTCTCTCCTGAGCAAACACTTAATTGCATCTATTCACAAAGGCCTCTGAGAGTGAGCCATCCCTACACACATGTAAATATATATCATTTTGACATCAAGCCCCTGGTAAACTATGGAAATCATATTTTTAAAATGCAGAATCTCTCATCTGGGAGTAAAAGCCCTTCACAATTCAGTACCTACCAACCTGTCCAGCTCTCCCTCCTGGCCAGGAAGTTCATATACTTCAGTCACATTTGTCTCTAGTTTACTGCCAGTGTGTCTGTTCTGCTACCAGGCCTCTCTACAGTAATTTCTACCCTTCCACCATCCATTGACATTTCAAATCCTACCCATCCTTCTAGTTCAAATCCTGGTCCTCAACCCTCAGAAAGTCTTTCTCCAGATAAAACCAGAATGTCTCTTTCCCAAACCCATGAAAACATTGATTCACATGAGATTGATTGTATAGACTATTTCTTATTTTCCTTTCCTATATCTCCAACTAGGTTGAAAGCAACCCAAAGGCAAGAACCTGTGATATTATGTTTGGATATTCCCCACTTCTTAGTATGGAAACCTATACATAGCAAATTGACATAAACAATTACTGGATGAATGAATAATAACAAGGACAGCAATTAGTTATCTGGAAACATCTTCATTAAATATTTTATTTTTTATTATGCATATTTAATCTCAACAGTTCATTCCTTATTATAGTTATTTTTCCTGTTCCCCAATTAATGTTTTCATTCAATAGAATGTAATTTATTTCCTTGTGTTTGAATTGTATTAGTAATTAGTCAAGAGATAAGGTGAACTTCTCCAACTTGTTTAAGAAAACTTTTATAAGAAAACAACTTCATTTATTCAATTTATAGGGATCCATGTTTTCTAAGCTGAAACCTATAATACATGGTCTTATACTTAATGTGGTTATGAACTATCTGAAATTAGGTTCATATGGCATAAATAAGACATGCATAGCAGATCTTCACTAAAACATTACCCATTTATTAAAAAGTGAGCATCAGATAAAGAAGTGATAAACTCTGTGTTCCACTCTGCCCATCTGCATACCTGACATTCTTTCTTATCAATGGATATGTCCCACCATCAGTTCCTTTGAATCACCTATACTCACTAGTCTCTGCATGCTGCTCCTTGTGACAGACAGGGACACTCCACTCCTGCCTGCACTTCTCTTCCTAGTGTCTCTGTGTACATTCACACTTCTCTACTGTTACCTCCCTTTTCCTCAGATTCTCATAGACATATGCTATTGCCTAACATGGGCCATTCCACAAAAGAGTGTTCATCACAAACCCAATGATGCTAGGAAGAAACACTTTTGCTTCAAAAGCTGAAATTGTCTCAATGCTAAAATTTATTCAAAAATAGGCCCTCCAGTGAACTTCTCCACTATAAGAAAATAACTTCATATATTCAATTTATACGGATCCATGCTTTCTAAGCTGAAACCTATAATACATGGTCTTATGCTTAATGTGGTTATACACTATCTGAAATCAGGTTCATATGGCATATATCAGGTTCATGAGACATGCATAGCAGATCTTCACCAAAACATTATCTATTTATTAAAAAGTGTGCATCACCTCATCTCTTGACTTATTACTATCCCCTTGATAGTCCTCTATTTTCAGTAACAATGATAATCTGAACATGATGTCAAAGTATAAGAAAGGGCTCTGTTTCAAGAAAACAAGTTCTAATCTTGGTGCTGTCAAATTTACCTTTATCTCGTTTTCCTCATTTACAAAGTAAGTATCCAAGTCTAGACTGGGGGATAGAATCTCAAATGCTTGTCAAGAGCCAGGCAAATGTCATAAATGACTGGAGAAGGGTTTGGCTGGCAGAACAACAGGGAATGGTAGAGACTGATAGAAGCCTGTAAGCAAATGCCCTTCTGAAAGAGACAGCTGCTGTTTAAATCCAGTCTATTGCCTCATAAGAGTGGGGGCCTACTGTGGCTAGACCTGACTTTCCTAAGGCACAGGAAAATTAGGATCAATTTGTGATATTACTTGACAGCTAATTCCATGTATTTTGAAAAAATAAAACTATTTACAGAGCAATACATGAGACCTGTGGGCCAATAGTTTTATAATCTCTGATTTAAGTGATTTTATGTTTCTTTCTAATATAAAATTCTCCCCCTCCCCCATGGATGTTTATTTGATAAATTAATGAGATTTTATATTTTACCTATTTTTCAATAAACTTGACTGAAAGAAAACATCAGGCAAATGACATGGCAGAAAAAACACAAGATGCAAAGTTGGAAGACAAATTAAAGTTCCTCCTTCACCCCCAAAGTTGAGTGGCCTTAGACAAGTGACCTACCTTCTTGAAACCTGAAGTTTTCATGATCTATAAAATGTGGATAATTTCTACACTTCTAACTTATAAGGAGATTGTGTTATTTGACTGAAATTATGTAAATGGAAGCACTTTGCAAACTCTAAAACACCAAACATTTATCAGGAATGACAACTGCATTGTCTACCTCCCCAGAGATCGATTAAGGAGAACAAAAGACTTTGGGATGGCAAAATATCACTTATTATCTAAAATTAAAGGAAAACTTCTCAAAATCTCTAATAGAGGCCAAGAATTGTTCCAATGTTAAATCTATCAGAATTATCAAATTGAGCGGAATGTGATTTTGAACCTTCAATAATTTGTAGCACACACAGCCTAATCTATTTTGCCCACCCTGTCACCTAAAGTATCCACTCTAATAACCAGGTGAAATCTACTCAATAGAATCTCTAGATAGTAATATCCAATTGCAATCTTATAGCTCTTGTCTCTTTAGTATGATTAATAAAGACCTGTTAAGAATGATTGAATTCGCACTTTGTAATGAAAGTTCTTAATAATTTTCCTAGCTGTGGACTGGTAAAGGATGCCACAGAGTAGAATCTGATACTAGCCTCCCCACTTTGAAACTGAGCCACAGAAAGTTTTGGTCCTGTCCAAATCCCCTAGTATGTCCTAGATTTATTATTCCCAACTGTTACAGAAGAATCATCACTAATCAAAGACAGTCCTTAGACTTCCCTGATGTAACCCTGGGAATAGCTAAGGAATGCTGTAGTCTACTTGTAAGGCACCACACTTAAAACTGATCCTCCCATTTGTATAAACCATGACACTTCATAATATTGATTCAGCAATTCCCTGAAAACAGCTTAGATCAAGGGTTGGCAAGCTTTATCTGAAAAAGGCCAGACAGTAAATACTGTAGGTCTTATGGGTCACAGTGTCTATGTCACAACTACTCTATCATGGTAGCATGACAGCCATCATAGACAGTACCTAAATGCTACGGCATGGTTGTGCTTCTATAAAACTTCAATTACAAAAACAGGCAGATGGCCGTAGTTTGCCCACATCTGGCTTAGACTATTCCCTTCATTATATATGAAGTGAGCTATTTCAGTATCAGATGATATTGAACTGTTGAAGAATTATTTTTATGAAAATGAATGCCAAATGTAATTAACAAAACACTGCAAGATGTTCTGCATGAAGAACTTTGCTTTCTTCTTAAACTTATATTTATGAAGTGGTTGTTTGGTTTCCCATTCCACAATTGAAGAAAATGAACTTAGCAAGCAATAGGCTCAGAGTTACTAATGGGTTACAGAGCCAGGATTTCACCTAGGTTTCTCTGATCCCACCTTATCCTTCTACCAAAGTGTGCAGCCACCCATGTGGTATACTAGGGAATGTCTGAATTCCTCTAAAAATTCCTGAACTCATCAGAGATATGGACACTCATTAAACTTTCACTAACTAATGCTCACAATGAAAGTGAATATTTTTAAAATTTTAGCTGAAATGAATTATGCTAAAAACAAAAGGAAGAATAGGACTACATTCCTTTCATAATCCATCTATTTTTTGGTTAGGCCTATTAAATTTTACTTATAAAGTCCCTCATAGAAGAAACTAATGAAGCAACAACAGGACCATTTCTAAAGCAGTAGACTTGTTTAAGTAAGTTAAATAATTTTTCTGGTAGTTTAACTACTTTCTCACTCTCTTACTACAAACATTGTCAACAGAAACATTCAGCTTCTTCTTGAACTTAAATTTGAAATATAAATCTATTTTGCAAATTTAACAAAGCCAATATTGTGGACCACCCAGGAGACAACTATTAACAGGAAAAAAAAACATTATTAACAAATCTAAATATTTATCAGGAAGAAATTGTGAATATGATACTATTTCTATAGAAGACCTGGTATAGCACATTTAAATAAATGTTTTAAATGCATTTTCTTAATAATGAACAAGCTTTTTAAAATATGCCTTTAATTTCCTTGAAATTAAATTAAAGAGCTGGGCACTGTTTTTTTGTTTTTTGTTTGTTTGGTTGGTTTTTGTTTTTTGTTTAATTAGTTCTAATCAGTTTTATGTGACAGTAGAAAGCGCTTTGATTCACTAGAGCTGGTCACTGATGAAAGTTTTTGTTCTACATACAAACATTACCATCTATGGTGCTAAGAAAAATTAGTTTCAAATGTTTTTAAGATAACCAAAATTCTCTCATTATAAATTACCATAAGGGATAAAATGGAAAATTAGTTAAGTAACTCAAAAGAACTTCTTTGTCTCCTAATAAGTAATATGCCTTTAGCTACTGAAGCATAGAAAGTAAAACATGTTGAAACAAACCATTAAAGCATGTTTAGATTTTCAAGAAATGGAAAGTACCCGTTTTCCACAGATCTGCCTAATCACTACACTGACTAATAAAAACAAATCCCAAAAGTTCTTGAGCAAAGCAAGATTTGCACTTTGATAACAAACTAGATGAAGCTTAATATAAATACAACTGGTAGTTGTGTTCCAGTTATGCCTGCCTTAAAGGGATGTGGAAGATGCAACTGATAAAGTAAAATCAAAAACCTGGGAAGCATAGTCTGACTGTAACTAGAGGCTGCTTTAACTAGAGGGTTCAGTGCTATGTCATGATGAAAATATTACACTTTATTCATCCTTCTGCAATCTCTTGTTCATTGGTATAGATCTAGGTATTACCTTAAAGAACAGATGCATAGACATGGACTGTGTGCTGGCTGAAGACTCAGGATCCAACAGACAAGATAGTCAAAATTGTAGGCTAGCTAGGATTTCATTATTCTGCTCTCTTCTGAAAACAATCATAATTCTAACTCCATCCTTACAGGACTCATTACCAGGCTTTGATCTCTTTGAAATAACATCCTTTTATCTTCTTTCTATCTTTAGGGCCTAGCACAGGGCCTGGCAATGATAGGAGCAATAGAAGTAACATTAATTATATCCTTTGCATATTCCAGGTTCTACACAACAAGGCTTTTGAAGAAAATGCTTATTTACACTTCCAAACAACCTATTATTACTAAATTCTCAGTAAATTTTAAGTGACATAACAAAATATATCAAACCATATATTTGTAAATCGTACCTTAAATGAAATAAGAGGTTCACTCTTTCACGAAGCTCCTTGGCAAGCCCATTCGTAAGCCCAAGAGAAACTTTGCAATGTAATCATTCCACTACCTTCTCACTTAAACAGAAGTATAAAGGGGAAAGAAAGTATTATACAAATGATGAACTCAAACCTATTCTACCAAAATGGTAAATTTGTAAGCTAGATTTTTATCATATCCACATTAAAATTAAGCCAACAGTCACTTAACTAAGAAAAGGATATAAAAGAATATAAACCATTAATCTGAAAAACATTAATACTAAAAGACTTCAGTCAACAAATTCTTGAGGCTTTTTTATTCTTCATAGAAGCAGTTGACTTATAGTTAAAGATAAAAGCAAGATCCTTTAAGGCTCCCAGGTAAGCTTGTAGTTACTGAGCAAGTCATTCAACCCACCTCTTTGGATCACAGCTACAACTCATCTATATTATACCTAATTGTAAAGGCTTATTTCTAAGCTGAAATGATCAAAATCTTTGGATAAGCATGGGAGTGGAGAGGTAGAGTGCCTGCTTAGAATTTGTGGAGCCCTTGGTTTGATCTCTAGCTCCAAAAGAAAAAAATAAATAAAGATTATAAATGCATAGCTCTCAGCAAAAATACAAGTCTGTCAAAAAAATGCTACTCAGAATCCCATCACTTCAAAGCTGTCATCTTTGATAAGAACTCACATTTATATCACAGAAGAAAACAAAACAATGATTAAGGCCCACTTAAAATATGAAGTGTTACATTAAAGTTTATCTGTATACAAGTTCCCATAACTGATTATTAACCAGTGATCTTTGACTTTCAAACTTTCAAGCCCCATAAAATTTGGATTAAACTGAGGACAAATGATAAGATTTAGCCTAGTACCAGATGAACAGATGGAAAGAAAGAAAGAAAAAATAGAATAAGAGATTGATTTCTTACACAGCATGGTAGAGGTTTAAAGATAGTTGAAGGTTTAGATTTCTCTACTATTCTTTACCAAATTCCTGACTGTTCTCTGAGATTATGCACTTGAATTTGGAAGGTAGGCATAAACAGAAATGGAAATATGTGAAAACAGGAAGCCAAAAAGATAGTAGAGATATACAAAGACCCCTTAAAGTTTATAAGTTTTAAACTTCTATATATTCGTAAATTCTTTTGATTAAAGCTTATCCACTTATATAAAAACTTGGACAAACCAAGCTCCTTGGTCCATACCTGCAATCCTAGCAACTGGGGAGGCTGAGGCAAGAAGATCACAAGTTCAAGGCCAACCTCAGCAATTTACTGAGAAACTTAATGAGGACCTATCTCAAAATAAAAAATAAAAAGGGCTAGGGATGTTGCTAAGTAGTTAAGCACCCCTGGGTTCAAGCCCTAGTACAAAAAAAAAAAAAAATCCAAACCTAGATAAAAATGAATTCACCTATTTGGTATGCCAGATTGGATTGACAGTGGCTTTTTACTTTCCCACAGTTAAATACAAACTGCCCACCTGAATTAAACCATTGCTTCTTTACATTTAAAAAAATCTGTACTGATTTTTCCTAAATTAAAATAACCAAATATATTATAAGTACATATTTCTAAATAATACAAATACAAACATATTGTAAATATATATTTTTAAGCAAAGATGCAAGTTTATCAAGAAATGCTACCAAGAAATCCCATTACTTATAATTTTGGATAAGATTCTTGGCCTTTGCTCATTTGTAAACTGAGGCAATCGGATTAGAAGATCCCATCTAAGCTTCTTTCCTGCAGTATGGCCCTAACCTTCATCATGCTCCTAGTTTAAAAGATCTTTCTATTTATGGATTTCTTTTGCTGATTACTGTGGATAAATTCATTCTAGAAGATAGAGTTCCTTTCTAGAACAGATATACACTTTAGTCCCTAATGAACTTCTTCTCTCCTTTTAACCATCAGCCTAAAAATATCTCCATCTAGTTGGGCATGGTGGCACACACCTATAATCCCAACTACTGAGAGCCTAAGGCAGGAGGATCACAAATTCAAGGCCAGACTCAGCAATTTAGTAGGACTCTGTCTCAAAACAAAATAAAAAGGGTTGGGAAAGCTCCATGGTATAGTGCTTGCTTAGCATATGCAGGACCCTGGGTTCAATCACCAGTACCACAAACCAAAACAAAATGAAACAAATCCCATCTAAGAACAAGAAGGGAAATTTAAAAAAAAAAAAACTGTACTACAAAGCCTGGCAAAAATTTGACCCAGCTATATCACTTCTTGGTATTTATTCCAAAGAATTAAAGTCATCTTACTACAGTAAGATGTAAACCCATGTTTATAGCAGCGCAATTCACAATAGCCAAACTATGGAGCCAGCCTAGATGACCATTAATGGATGAATGTATAAAGAAAATATGGTATATATATATATATATATATATATATATATATATATATATATAATGGAGTTTTATTCAGCCATAAGGAAAAATGAAATTATGGAATTTGCAGGAAAATGTATGAAACTAGAGACTATAATGTTAAGTAAAATAAGTCACGCAAGGTTTAAGGATGGTAGGTTTTCCTCTCATATGCAGAAGCTAGAGAGGAAAAGGTGGGAGGTATCCTAAAAATCAAAGGCAGATCAGTAGAGGGATCAAGGTATGGGAGGCAGGAAAGGAGTGGGGAAGTGCTGTGGAGGGATATTGGCTCAATTATATTGTTATATTGTGTACATACATGAATATGTGAGAATAAATCTCATCGATACATATAACCATAATAAGCCAATAGAAAATGTGGGAAAAAATAAAAATCCAACTACCAGTCTTCATAATTACCCTAAATGGACAACAAAGAAGCAAACCTATGTCAGTATGATTTATTTGCAAACTACCTATATACATGAGGGAGAAATGAATGTAAAGGAATGGCTTATAGTTACTTGTTCTTAAGAAACTTGCCCATGAAGAATCTACCGCAAGAAGGTAAGGAGATAAAGCAGGTACATCTTTACAATTTTGCTGTTTATGTTACTGTTCTGAAACTTAATTTACTTAGAATCTAAATCACTTCTTCATATTTGTTTTCACATAATTTTCTTGATAATCTTTACTACACATTAGTAATTAGCATGAGGTGTAATTCCCCAATCTCTGCCCACCAAGAGGCAAGTAGATGTCTTTTGCCCTACACTGAAAGGTCTTTTACCCTAACCCGAAATTCTACAATCAACTACTGCTGGTTTAATTGATTACAAATATATTTGAAGACTAATGGATGCAATTTATAATGTTTAAGAAAATTCTTATGACATTTCAAAATAAGGAAAAGAAGAATTTAAACCTACTTGTACTATGCATGGTACATTACTCCAGACCTCAAGTCTGCCTCCTTTATAATTCTACTCATATTTAACCTCAGATAGCATTCTCTGACCATTCTATCCAGTGCTTGACCCTGAATCACTTGTCACTATGTAATCCTGTCTAATTTCCCTGAGAATTTATCACCACCTACCTTTTAGGATTTTTTTTTTTACAACTAACATTCACTTTATTCAATTTTGTTCTCTCAACTCAGAAGGCAACAAATGGATCACATAGAAAAGGGAGCATTTTTTAAATATATACACATAAAATTGGTATGGGTACCTAAGGTGTTCATTTTAATAAAAAACTGACATCCCAAACAACTATGTATTCTATTTAGCTTCTACAACAGTCATTCCTAGGCCTTACTCATTACATTTATTTATATAAGGTACTATATTACTTTCATGACTACAAAATGAGGCACTCATACAGAACCCTTTTAGGATTTTTATGAGGATTAAATTTTAAAATTTATGCTAATGCTGAAAACAGGACCTGATATATAATAAGAACTCTATAGTATCAGCTATTATCATTTTTATTATCTGATATTATCATGTTTATTTACTTTATTATTGTTCCCCCCCACTATCTTGCCAGTATCTAGAACAGTACCCAATATATTGAAGGTGCTCAATAAATTATTTATTGAAAAAATTCTTTTCATTCTTCTCTCAGCCATATTAAGATATGGTTGAATGAACTCATACTCATTCTGTCACTTGAAGTGGAATTTTTATGTGTAAAGCAATGTGATAGTGATGATACAGGGTGAATTAATAAGTGTGTGTCCTTGTAGGAAAAGCAAGGCATATCAATGGATAATTATGTTCCCATATGGTATGGAAACAAAAGAAAGGTTAAATAGTACCTGGTAAGTTCAGAAATCTCTCTGATATCAACTGCCATTTTCTTGGTAGAATTGCCCAGACATTTATCAAAATCTAAGCCTCTTCTCCTGAGGTCTTAACCCATTCATTACCCCTTTATGTGCTGGATATATCGACTCTAGATTATCTTAGAGCATCTCAAAACTAAACATCACATCTCACATCTGGCTTCCTCTTTTCTCGTATTTCCTATCTCCATGGATGTCCACAGGCCTATTGTGTCACTTGGGACAGAAATCTATGGCCTACTCTGTTGTGTTATACTTTCTGCATTCCCCAAAATCTAATTGTGCACTGCATCCTCATTCTTGTTCTAATGCACCAGTCTCTCAAATTTGATGTCTTCCATTCTTTCTGTATTGTCATTTTCTTATACACTTCCTGTGTACCTTTTTTAGTTCACGGCCTACAATTTACCTGTCATTGTATCCCTAACATTTTTTATTACATGGATTTGAATGAATTCATGGTATAGGGACACAGAAAAGGAGATTAAGAAAGGCACCACAGATGAGGTGATACTTGAGCTGGTCTTAAATGATCAATGTGATTTGACCAAGAAAATAAGTGAAAAGTCTATTTCAGGCCTCAGATTAGCATGGATTTTTCTGGGAGTCATGAAAACACTGAGGTTTTCGGTGGAGACAGGAGGCACAGTTAAGTGAGAAGCATGAGATGAACCTGGGAAGGCAACTGAGTTCCAAATCAAAAAGGACTGGGAGGTCCCACAACTGAACTTGGACTTCAATTCTGGCAGCAATATGGAATCAGAAAAATCTGTATAAGCAAAGGAGTGGCATCACTAGATTTGTATTTGATGGAGAAAATCCTGCCACAAACAGCAATGAGATAAAACTGGTGGCAGGGAAAGGGTGAAGGTCAGAAATGGGACAGCAGCAGTATGAATGGACAGAAGGGGATAAAATCCAGAGGCATTTTTAAAGGTAGACTCAATAGTATTTTGTGAAGTAAAGAACAATTATTTTAGCAAAAATTGGGTACCTCAGTGTTAATTTGCTAATACTTGTTCAAATTGTTTTTGCCATATTTTTCTTACTAAAATACTGTACTAAACAGGGATGAGAGGTGGGAGGGAAAGGGAGTGAGAAGGGAAATCGCATGGAAATGGAAGGCGATCCTCAGGGTTATACATAAGGACATATAAGAGGAAAGGAGGGGTAAGACAAGATAATACAAATCGAAGAAATGATTTACAGTAGAAGGGGTAGAGAGAGAAAAGGGGAGGGGAGGGGAGGGGGGATAGTAGAGAATAGGACAGACAGCAGAATACATCAGACACTAGAAAGGCAATTTGTCAATCAGTGGAAGGGTAACTGATGTGATTCAGCAATCTGTATATGGGGTATAATTGGGAGTTCATAACCCACTTGAATCAAATTGTGAAATATGATGTATTAAGAACTATGTAATGTTTTGAACGACCAACAATAAAAAAAAAATCCCAAAAAAAAATAAAATAAAAAAAAAATAAAACTTAATTTTGGGAATTAAAAAAAAATAAAAATAAAAAAAAATAAAATAAAATACTGTACTAAAACCTAAAAGACATAAACAACCACATATAAATTGAGCTGAATACCCAGAGGAACAATTTTAGTTACAGCATTTGGGTTTTTTCCAGGCAAAATTATGTACAGTCCCAGAGGACCCCAGAAGCCGGATGTCCTCTAAGTACATAACAGATACTATTAGCTTGGGGAGAATCATAGGTCAGGAAAAAAGAAAAAAAATTAAAAACAAGTCTAAACAACAACTAAAATAACCAAACACCAAGAACTTGAAGAATTGTTCAAATATTAGTGGGAAATATGAAAACTAGGATTACATAGTAATCAATAGTGATATATGTAAAAAAAAATCATAAAGTGAAAAGTGATCTAAGATAACCTATCTCAAAATCAGAAAAGACTATAATTTAAAATTTTCAAAGAAGTGACATTAGAGTTAGACCTAAAAGAGTGCAATAATTTTATTTGCAAAGTTGAGTGGAAGTCCTCCTCAAAAGGGAACAAGAGGTAGAGGAAACAAGGAAGCATTAAGGGAACAGCCAGGAATTTCCAGTGGAAATTACAATTGGAAATGCAGTACTGGGCCAGGTCATATTCAGGGACACACTAGAGCTGGGTTGAGCAGAAAAGTGACGTGCTTGGCACAGTGCTTCAGGAAGTAAGCGGCCATTGGTAGATAAAGTGAAGAGAATGGATGAGAGTGAAGTAGTGAATTGCTGAGTGAGAGTTGGGATGGAGAAATAGGAACAGATATGGAAGAAACTTGAAGCAAGAGAAGAAATAAGTAGGTCTTAATACAATTGGAATTGGAAAAAGGCACAGATTAGTCCTGGTGTGAAACACAACTGGAAGCTAATTATCAATGAGATTACACTGGAGCCTAAAAAGGTTCTAATTGAGAGTTTGGGCATATTTAGGTTATAACCAAGCAGGCCAAATTTTCTGCTGACTCTTGTTGGCATATCCTCTGGAACTACAGCAGCTGCCCTGCAACCCAGAAAGTAACTAATCAGAGACTGAACTAATTAATAGAGACACTGAAAGATGGGGCAAGGGGATGGGGTGGGAAAATCCCAGATCTTTGATGGTGTTGATGGATTACTGAATTCACCAACCAAAGGACTTTAAGCTATATCCTAAAATGTTCTAATAAAATTAGAGAATGGCAGAACAAGTAAAATAGGACATGGGGACAAGAGCCCAAAGTCCATGAAGCTAGTAAGAACAGAGTATAAATGGTGGGCCAAAAGGTCAATATGGATAGTAAGCAGAGGAGGCTGATGTGTCAAGTCAAGGTGTTAGATGGGACAAGGATCTGGTAAAGTGAGAGTACAGCCAAGATTCAATAGGAGGGAAGGCTGAGAAGAGATAGAACCAAAACATGTTATCATCTGAGGTCATTTCAGCTGAGAGGGGCAGTTTCAAATGTGGAGCAGGTTTGGAAGTGGCTGTGTCTAAGGAGCAGGCGTGTCATAGAAATAAAGTTCCTTAAGGTCAGAGATTGGAACACACATAAGTGTTCAGGTTCCTGAAGATGATAGGAAACAAGAAAAAACAGGGAATCAGTAAATGTGGACAGTTTATAGGATGAGAATTGAACAGATGTGAGTGGAATATAAGAGGGGAAAAGTGTGGTACATGTGGATAGAGTGGCATTCAAACCCAAGTTCCTCAGAGACAAAGAACAAACAATAGTCTGGAAGCGATGGTGGGAAGCAGGAAATTTGCTGGCCCCTGTTCCTCACTCTGAGAGCCAGAGAAAGAGGAAGAAATAACCACTGGTGACAAAGTTGGCTCACGAACTTATAACTTAAAGTAAAGCCAAGATTGAGCTTTGGCGAGTGTATAAGGAAATTTTAAGGGAGAAGTTAAAAAATGTGAGGTCCATGTAAGTTCTGGAGTAGTAGAGCGTAGTAGGGGCATGGATGGGGAAAAGGTAGGTATGACCGGGGAGAATGGGCTGAAACCCACAGACAACAGATGCATTAGAGGGTGTGCATGAGAATCTTAGAGAACTACTTTTAAAAAGAGAAATGTAGATGGTAGGCAACTTCATATCTGACTGGAATAAGATTAAAAGGCTAATAGGAGAAAATATGGATCAGAGAATAAACCACAGGGAATTGGGGTTGTTTTAGCACCCTGGTGGACTAAAAATTGTAGAAGGCAGACCTATATCTGAGTCCTCCTGACTCTGCCACATATGAGCCATGTGGCCACAGGCTTTTGTTTCCTCATCATTCAGATAGGAGTAAAAATACCTACCTTACAGTAATCCTAATAAACTTTAGAGGTGATCTGTGCAAAACAACTGACACTGTAACAAGCATTCAATGGACATTCAATAAAGTGAAGCGACACCACACTAGTTCAACCAGTTTCCAAGCTTCCAGGGCAGCCAGTGCAAACAGGGTGTGATGGTGCAGATCAGATGTAGGTGAGTGGAAGGACAAGAATGTCCCCTAAGAGCACTCCTCCAAGGTATACAAAGCCATTAACAACAAAAAAGGACAGTGCTGAATTATACTCTGCACTAATTCATCAGCCCTGAACCTCAAGAGACTTGAGGAGGGACTTCCCTTATACAGTTGATGAGACAAACCTTCTGCTCTGTATTTTATTTATTCAGTGAGTCAGCCTATTATCAGTACTTGCAAATTAGCTCTAATTATCAGATAAAAGTGATGTGGTTATTCTAATTGTCTGATAATCAACTACTACAAAAGTCTAAGTAGTAAGCAATAATTACCATATCATTTCTTTTTTTAAAAAAAAAGACCTTTATTTATTATTTTTTTAAAGAGAGAGAATTTTAATATTTATTTTTTAGTTATCAGCAGACACAACATCTTTGTTCGTATGTGGTGCTGAGAATCGAACCTGGGCCGCACGCATGTCAGGCGAGCGCGCTACTGTTTGAGCCACATCCCCAGCCCCCACCATATCATTTCATAAAGGAGATTTTTTTTTCCTGACTGAGAACAGCACATCCTCAAGATAAATTACATGGGTGGTTTGCATTTATTCATAGCAGGTCCATGATCCCCAAATTTAAATCAGAAGTCCAGTTCTTTCCATTGGGGTTCTAGCTGCCTTTCTGACCTCTTTCCTTCAATATTTAAAGGCAACTCAATCTAAAATGGTAAAATCAGAAAGAACAATTTCTATGCCTCCAAATTAGTTCCTCCCTAGGTGTCCTCCTCTGTAGTAAATGACACCACCCTCCATGCAGCTACCAAGACCAAAACATAGAAATCATCCTTGATTTATGCTTGTTTTTTTTATCCCATAAGCATTCATCAGCAAGACCTGTGGGTTCTATTCTAAAATATCTTCCAAAGCCATGAAATTTCTCTCCTCAATTGCTGCTAGCCTTGTCCCATTATTTCTCACCTGAATTACTGGATTTACAAAGTCTCTAAAAGTTCTCCCTTATCTCTTGACCATCAGAGGAGCCATGAAAGTCACAAATCAGATTGTGTTCCAATGGTTACTTGCTCTTTACAATAAAATTTAAACTTTTCCCCAGGGCCTCATAAGACTCACCTGACCTTCCGCCTGCCCACCTTGCTGAACCTCAGCTCCTGTCATTCTACTCCTCCTTGCTCATGCACTCTGGCCACACTAGCCTTCTTTGTTTCTTGAGCATGTGAAGCTCATCCCCTACCTTTCTCTTGCTTGTCCACCACCTGGGATATCTTAACACCAGACTTCTTCATGACTGGCTCTTTCTTGTCAATAAGGGAGAATGTTACCTTTTCTTTTTTTAAATTTTTTTAAATTTTTTTATTTATATCTGATAGTGAAATGCATTACAATTCTTATTACACATATAGAGCACAATTTTTCATCTCTCTGGTTGTATACAAAGTATACTCACACCAATTTGTGTCTTCATACCTGTACTTTGGTTAATAATGATCATCACATTCTACCATTATTTATAACCTTATGCCCCCTCTCTTCCCCTCCAACCCCTGCCCTATCTAGAGTTTGTCTATTCCTCCCATGCTCCCCCTCCCTATCCCACAATGAATCAGCCTCCATATATCAAAGAAAACATTCGGCATTTGGTTTTTTGGGATTGGCTAACTTCATTTAGTATTATCTTCTCTAACTCCATCCATTTACCTGTAAATGCCATGATTTTATTTTCTATTATTGCTGGGTAATATTCTATTGTGTATATATGACAGATTTTTTTTTTATCCATTCATCTATTTAAGGGCATCTAGGTTGGTTCCACAGTTTAGCTATTGTTAATTGTGCTGCTACAAACATTGATGTGACTGTGTCCCTGTGGTATGCTATTTTTAAGTTGCTCGAGGAGAGGGATAGCTGGGTCAAATGGTGGTTTCATTCCCAGTTTTCCAAGAAATCTCCATACTGCTTTCCATATTGGCTGTACCTTTTCCCCACATCCTCGTCAAAATTTATTATTGTTTATCTTCATTATAGCCGCCATACTTACTGGAGTGAGATGAAATCTTAGAGTAGTTTTGATTTGCATTTCTCTAATTGCTAGTGATGATGAACATTTTTTCATATATTTGTTGATTGTTTGTATATCATCTTCTGAGAAGTGTCTGTTCAGTTCCTTGGCCCATTTATCGATTGAGTTATTTGGGGGTTTTTTTTGGTGGTGCTTAGCTTCTTGAGTTCTTTACATACCCTAGATATTAGCGCTCTATCTGATGTGTGAGGGGTAAAGCTTTTTTTCCCAAGAGGTAGGATCTCTGGGAATGTTACCTTTTCAATGAGGCCCTTCCAATCTTGATTAGTAGCTAGTCTTTCTCTATTGCATTACCCTATCTTAATTTTTTTCATTCTTATCCTCATCAAGATGGCGTATAGTAAATACTCAATGAACACAGAATCCATGATTAAATCATATACAATTTTTCTTTAATTGGAGTATGGTAGACCTATCAGGCAGGCTTAAAGTATCACCCTACTTGGAACAGTCAGATCTCAAAGTCACTCAGAATTCAACTTCAATTCAAAAGTTGCTCAAAAAATCAGCCTGATTGGCTCCCACCAGCTAGAGATAAAGAGTCTCAGAGTAAAATGCACGTGTATCCTTCTATAGCTTCATAGTTCAAACCTCCATGTACTGCAGTGGGGCTCACCTGACAAGACCTGACAGAACGTGCTTCCTGAAGAACCTGAGCAAATCTCCCACCTTATTCATGCAGAATCACCAGCAGCAGGGCAGCTCCAAGAACACTTAAGGGCAAGGAAAGCTTTCTGGGCCCTGGGAAGAACACTGCTGAGTTTTATACTATGTTCAGCCAGCAGACAGATGAGGACCTGAACTTGTATCACCTGGATTCTTCCTGTCAATCACCAAAGCCCCGTGACAGCCATCCAAAGGCTTCCTTGTGTGGAGAACCTGAAGGGACTTTGGGAGGGGTCATAGTTCTAAATTATGCTATAAAGTCACCCACAATGCTCTTCAACCATATAAGAATTAGGACTTCCTTAAAAAAGTTTTTTTTTCCTGATAAATGTCAAAGAGTATGTCAGTATGTCAAAAATAATAGTTTGTGTTTTACTTATTTAAAAAAATAAAACCTAGGAGACACCATAGCAGTTCTTACAATCCTAACCCTCCAGATTAGACAAATGAGAAAAACTAAATGACTTGCTCAAGAGCCCCCAGTAATTCAGGATTTGGGGAACACATAATACCTTCTCTTTAAAACATTTTTAAAGATGGAGAAAAGTGAATTAATGATGAAGGATTATTTTTCTTATTCTGCCCTTGCTCAGGAGTTTCAATTAAATTAACCTGTCAGACCTGTGATTGACTTGAACAAGGGACAAGCTCTTGAGACGGAGGGGACCCCCTTTTTCTTATCTCACAAGTTCCATTTCACTTTGACTTTTCTCTTGCTACTTATAACTTGTGAGGTAAAATGCTTTCACATTGATTTTTATCTTGGAAAAATTTTCCAAAAAAATTAGGGTTCCAAGTTTTCCAGATATTGCAAAACAAACTCTGAACTTGCCTTTCTTTGAAAAAAACTTGGCAGCCTGCTCAAAAACACATTACTCAGCATGTGCCCTCAAGGCATAATTCCCAAAATCCACACTATTCTTACAAAGGCATTTTTTTTCTTTGTGAAGAAGCAGTGACTTTCAGATAAGATGCCTCCATAAACTAAACCAGCTATTTTCCTTGGTAGAAAATCAACCGGAACCTAAGGCAGTGAGGAGGCTAACAGCCCTGTAAATATATACATTTAAAATAGACCCTAATAACTGAAAATGAATATATCAACTTACTATATTCTGATTACTTTTTAATTTATAAAATATGACAGTCTTATTTAATATCACTTGCATTCAATAACACAAACAGTATAGACAACTTTTGAATGGTTGGGTTCTTAAACTTTGTCCTGATGTTATTCATAAATACAAAAATGCTAGAATATTTACCAAGTATACAAATGATAAATGCTCAATTGGAAAAAAAAATCAAAAAAGATAACAAAGAAAGTAAAAATCACCTGAAATTCAGCCACTATCCAGAGAGAGAATCACTAGCGATATTTTGGTAACCACCTTGACTTAATGTCTTTCTATGCACATATGTGTATATGATTTTTATGCGAATGGAATAGTATATAAATTGGTTTGTAGCCAAGTCCTTGCTAGTTTTACAGACTTTTGATGGGAGCATCTATCTCCATCCTCCCCTGTGCCACCTCGCTCACCTACCCCTGTTTAGCCAATGAAACAGCCCAGTATACATTTTTCCATAGTTCCCTCTGGGTTATACACTCTTATGCCAATTGTTATAATCCATTAAATGCTTTCTTTAACCAAGTAAGTGTTTTCTAACATATTTGGTACTTCCCGTTTCCCCATCCTTTGCTCTGTAAAGACATGTTGTTCCTTTCCAGGGCTTCTTTTGCTACCTAGTTTACATTCTGTCTAACTCATCCAGAAACTGAAAGCACTGTTTCCTCACAGTGGGGGGTCCCCACACCTGAGCTACAGAAGGAGCACAGGCTCTTTTCTTTTCTTGGTTTCCTTTGATTTGTAGCCTCATACAAAGGGCAAGATAATTTAATAAATAATGTAAGTGGTAGACATTGGAAAATAAATAAAGGTCACAATATGGTTGAACAAATAGGGGTTTCTTGGTTGTTTTTGCAAAGACAAGAAAATGTTAGCCATAAGAAATAACCTCACTAACCATATGAACAGGGTAAGTATTTGTGGCCCTAACCCCAGAATTTTTGCTGTATATGACATTTTTTAAACATTAACATAACATACAAAAATAACATTAACCATTCTGATTTTTAAAAAAGAGTTAAAAGACATTATTATTTAGCTAAAGGAACTAAAAGAAGGGATTGCTACACAAAATAATACAAATAAGCTTCATGTTGAGGACTTTGTTACTTTCTAAATGTTAAACTAAAAATGAATGGAGACATAGTTTACTAATTAAACTTACATTTACTTAACATATTCCACATCACAGACACTTAGATGTTGTGGGAAAACAAGGGTGTAACCAACAGAGCCTCTGTCTTCAAAAGCTCACAGTTCAGTGTGTACTGAACCACAGACAGATAACACAAGCCATGTGTAATTTTTTTAAATGTAAAAAAGAATAGGTGGAACTAATTTAATATTATATTTATTTACCCTAGCATATGCCCAAAATATTATCATCTCAACATGATATCAACATTTAAAATTATTGAGAGACATTTACATACTCTTTGTCATACTAAATCTTCAAAACACCAGTGTGTATGTCCCATGTTTTGACTAGCCATACTTCAAGGGCTCAAAAGCCACATGTGGTTGGTAAAGTATAATGTATCTGTCATAAGATGCTGGGTTATGCTGTGTACACAGAGTCCCATGTCTCACTGGCTTAAAGCATCAAAAATATATTTCTGGATAACTTATATGTACTTGTCATGCAGGGACTCCATTCCATTTCAAAATACTATCACAATTAATAGGAAGGGAAAGTGGGAGCTGAGCCCTGGCTATCAAATGTGCCCACTCAATAATGACTTGCATCACTTCTGCTCACATTTCATTGTTCAAAGCAAGCCATGTAGCCAAGGATAATGGGAAATGCTATCTTATCACCTGAATGGAAAGTTGAGATCTGGAATATTTGCTAGACAACACCCAGGATTAACCATAAAAGTTATTCAGACATCACAAACCAAGCAATGTGAAAAAGCAAGAAGGGAGATAAAGAGGTAGATAGCTAGAGCTACAACACAGGGTGGGAGTGATAAAAAGCCCTCAGCAAAGGACAGGCAAAAGTTGAGGAAGTCCAGGGGAGAGTAAAGTTACTTCAGGCACCATGGAGAATTATCCATGAATGGTATTTCCGGGGACTATCTCGCATGTCTAGAGAACAACCCAGCTAACTAACTCAGAAGCTAGCCTTTCAAAACCAGATCTCTCATCCCTGTTAGACAGTACAAACTGCTACTGCACACACTCTGTAAAAAAAATGTATATTACAATATATACCAGACTTGCATGTAAATTTTGAGGGCAATTCTGTGTAAACTGTTTTTTAAACCCCTCACTTTGAGTTTACAAAACAGCCATCTCTCAGCCAGCCATCAGATCAACCAGATCATTCTAAGATCTCAGAAAAGGAGCAGGGGAAATAGTGTGTATGACTAACACACTTACTATGTTCTAAAAAATCTCAAGTGGACCAAAAAATGCTGTGAAAAACCCTAATATCAAGAAGAACACTTTCAATTTCCTATGCAGTATCTGTGTTGTTAGTGAGAGACTGTTTTATTGAGAAACCTTCTCCTTTCCTCTTGTATGCTTCACTAAACACTTAGAAAATACTATCTATATCTGGAAATATTTTATGTATTATAGAGTTAAATATTTTATATATTATAGAGCTAAGAGATTATTAAAGAGTCTCAAAGAAAGTAACATTTCATTTCATGAAAAACAGAGGCCAAACTATCAAGTGTCTGCCTAAGTAGATAAGTTCAATAATGTGAACTTCAGAAAAAGACAATTTACATCTTGTAAAATATCTATTGACTTTCCATATATTGTGTAAGACGTATCCTATCATGTCAGTCATCAAAGGTAACATTTGATATGCAAAATAACCTATAGTACTTCTCATCAAATACAACCTTATCCCCCAAATCATAATCTCACCCAGAAACCAAATGGTCTACAATTTTCAATTAACCCTAGAAATGGCAGGATTACTAATGCATAATACAGAAAACAACAATAATTATTTGAAGAATGTCCAATTATCCATTATATTACAAAAGATGCATCTATTCTTTCAATCTTTTCTCAATGAAGAAACTTTGTTCCCAAATTATTTTTATAAAGACAAAATGTTAGATAATTGTTTACTAAATTCTTCATGTAAATGTTAATAAAGTATTATTGTTCTTTTAAGTTGCATTAGGAATTTTTATTTAGTTAATTATTAACAAGGTCATAGGAATCAAAGAGTAATCACCATGAAACAGCTATAACACCATTGATTACCTCCTACATCTCAAACATAGTCATATCATAAAAACTTTAAGAATGTCAGAATTAGAGGACCAAGTAAAACTTACTGCTCTTCAGCCTTTCATTAACTTTGACAGTGGTAAAGAGGACACTGATCAGAGCTGATACTTTTCAGGTCCTTAAAGGTAAGATATATAGTTCCTTTAGTTCCATAGGAAAAAAATACCTACCCATGAGAAGATAACCAGTTAAAAGGAAAGAAAGAAATTTAGGTTAAGGTGGTCAAAAGACAACTCAGAGGGGCAGAAGGTGAGATGATTTAAAGATTTCAATAATCAAGAAGCTAGAAAAGCATTTTGAGAAGAAACAAAAGTTAAAAATTAACTATCAGATGTGTGCTGAAACAACCAAATATTCATATGGGAAAAAAATGAAGTTGGACTCTTACTTCACACCAAATCAAAACTACAAAACTCTTAGAAGAAAACATAGGAGTAAATCTTCATGACCTTATATTATGCAATGACTTTTCAAATTATGATAGCCAAAGCATAACAAAAGAAAAAGAAGATAAATTAAACTTCATCAAAATTTTAAACTTTAGTGCTTCAAAGGCAGAATTAAGAAAGTGAAATAACTCAGAGCATGTGAGAAAACATTACAACTCATATAATGAATAATGGGCTTTTCTCTGGGTTACATACAGAACTATTAAAAATCAATACAAAAACACAAGTAATCCAATTTAAAGATGGGGAAAAGATCTGAATAGATGTTTCTCCAAAGAAGACACCCAAATTACAAATAAGCACATGAAAATACGGTCAACATTAGTCATCAGGAAAATGAAAATCAAAACTTCAATGAGATACCACTTCACATAAGATCTCTATAATCAAAAAGACAATTAGTATTAGCAAAGATATAGAGAAATTAGAGCCCTTATACACTGCTGATGAGAATGTAAAATGGTGTAGTTGCTTTGTAAACAGAATAATAATGCTTCAAAAATGTTAAACATAGGATCTGCCCACAGTGTCCTCCGTGGGACCTAGGCCCAGGGTGGACCTGGGTCCATCCCTCTACCAGCAGACACCCACTGGAGTTCAGGCTCCCGCATAGGACTGCCTCTTTCAACCAGCAGACCCCGTGAGAGCTCAGGCCAGGTCCCAATTCACCCATACTGACCTGCACAGAACCCAGGCCCAAGGTAGGTCCAAGTCCAAACCCCCCCCTCACCTGGGAGCCCAAGCCTAACCCACTTCCATCTTGGGACACTATAGACATTGCCATCTCCTTCCCCACACAGTAGCCCCTATCTTTGACAACAGACAGGTCCTAGAAGCAGCTGCATCTCAGAGCAGGCATCCCAAAGAGAGTGTGAGGCCCACCCTTTCAGCCCATCTCTGTGAAACATTGCTTCCATCTTGGGGCAACTCAACTATTATCTCAAGTTACCTCGGCCATTGCTGCCACCACCTTTAGATGCAGTAGCATACATTGAGGGACACCAGCAGGGTCTGGAAGCCCAACATCAAGGTGAGGTACAGAAAATCTGCATGGGTACTATAAGAATATAAGGTGGAAACTGTAATGTCTCAGATCCACACTGCAAGAAAGGAAGAGACACAGACAACATGAAAAAACAAGGAAGGAAAGTACACCAAACAAACCAAGATACTATAATAACAGAAACCATAAATAGCAAAGTCAATGAAATGTCAGAGAAGGAGGTCAGAAGGTTCATAATTAAAATGATCTGTGAATTAAAGAATTGCCTAAATGGGCAAATACAGGTAAAAATTGATCACTCCAACAAAGAGATAAGAAAGCAAATACAGGTACCCAAAAGATTACTTCAAGAGAGAGATAGAGACTCTGAAAAAAAAAACAGAAATCCTTGAAATGAAGGATACAATAAATCAAATTTACTCAATAGAAAGCATAACCAACAGACTAGATCACTTGGAAGAGAGAAGGTCAGATAATGAAGACAAAGTATACAATCTGGAAAATAAACTTGACCACACAGTGAAGTTAATAAGAAACCATGAACAGAACATCCAAGAATTATGGGACAGCATCAAAAGACCAAATCTAAGAGTTATTGGGATAGAGGAAGGCACACAGTTGCAAACCAAAGGAATGCACAATCTCTTCAAAGAGAGAATACCAGAAAATTTCCCAAGCATGAAGAATGAATTGGAAAACCAAATATAAGAGGCTTACAGGTCACCAAATGTACAAAATTACTACAGATCTACACCAAGGCACATTATAATGAAAATGCCTAGCATACAGAATAAAAATAGAATCTTAAAAGCCGCAAGAGAGAGGAATCAGATCACATATAGAGGGAAACCAATTTGTATCTCAGCATATTTTTTAACCAAGACCCTCAAAACCAGAAGATTGCAGAACAACATATACCAAACTCTGAAAGAAAATGCATGCCATTTTCTTTACCTTATATCCAGAAAAACTAAATTTTAGATTTGATGATGAAATAAAAATATTCCATGATAAACAAAAGTTAAAAGAATTTACAGCTAGGAAGCCTGCACTACAGATCATCCTCAGCAAAATATTCTATGAAGAGGAAAGAAAAACAATAATGAAAATCAGCAGAGGGAGGTATTACACTAAAGGAAAATCTATTCAGAGGAGAAACCAAGTCTTGTTAAATACCAAAAATAAACAAAAATGGCTGGGAATACAATTCATGTCTCAATAATAACCCTGAATGTTAATGCTCTAAACTCACCAATCAAAAGACATAGATTGGATTTAAAAAAAAAAGACCCAATAATATACTGCCTCCAAGAGACTCATCTCATAGGAAAAGACATCCATAGACTGAAGGTGAAAGGTTGGGAAAAATTATACCACTCACATGGACTGTGGAAGCAAGCAGAAGTTTTCATATTCATATCAAATAAAGTAGACTTCAAACTAAAGTTAATCAAAAGGTATAAAGAAGGACACTACATACTACTCAAGGGAACCATACACCAACAAGATTTAACAATTATAAATATATACACCCCAAACAATGGAGCATCTATGTTCATCAAACAAACTCTTCTCAAGTTCAAGTTACTAACATACGGATGAAAAAGGAATATCATGACAGACACTACAGAAATACAGAAGATAATTAGAAATTATTTTGAAAACTTGTACTTTAATAAAATAGAAAATATTAAAGGCATTGACAAATTTCTAGAGTCATATAATTTGCCCAAATTGAATCAGGATGATATACACAATTTAAAAGATCAATTTCAAGTAATGAAATAGAAGATGCCATCAAAAGTCTACCAACCAAGAAGAGTCCAGGACCAGATGGATACACAGCTGAGTTCTACAAGACCTTTAAAGAGGCACTATACCAATACTCTTCAATTTATTTCAGGAAATAGAGAAAGAGGCAGCACTTCCAAACTCATTCTATGAGGCCAATATCACTCTGATTCCAAAACCAGGCAAAGACACGTCAAAAAAAGAAAACTTCAGGCCAATATCTCTAATGAACATAGATTCAAAAATTCTCAATAAAATTCTGGCAAATTGAATACTAAAACATATCAAAAAGATCATTTACCACATCAAGTGGAATTCATCCCAGGGATGCAAGGTTGGTTCAACATACAGAAATCAATAAATGTAATTCATAATTTCCATAGACTTACAGAGAAGAATCATATGATTATCTCAATAGACACAGAAAAAACATTTGACAAAATACATCACTCCTTAATGTTCAAAATACTAGAAAAACTAGGGATAACAGGAACATATCTCAACATCATAAAGGATATCTATGCTAAGCCCCAGGCCAACATCATTCTAAATGACGAAAAATTGAAGACATTCCCTCTAAAAACTGGAACAAGGCAGGGATGCCCTCTTTAACCACTTCTGTTTAACATAGTTCTTGAAACACTGGCCAGAGCAATTAGACAGATGAAAGATATTAAAGGGATACACATAGGAAAAGAACTCAAATTGGCACTATTTGCTGATGATATGATTCTATACCTAGAAGACCCTAAAAAGTTCCATCAGAAAACATCTAGAACTAGTAAATGAATTCAGCAAAGTAACAGGATATAAAATCAACACACATAAATCAAAGGCATTTCTGTATATCAGTGACAAATCCTCAGAAAGGGAAACAAGGAAAACTACCCCATTCTCAATAGCCTCAAAAAAATAAAATACTTGGGAATCAACTTAATGAAAGAGGTAAAAGATCTATATAATGAAAATTATAGAACCCTAAAGACAGAAGTCAAAGACCTTAGAAGATGGCCTTAGAAGATGGAAAGATTTACCTTGCTCTTTGATAGGCAAAACTAGTATTATCAAATGACCATACTACCAAAAGCACTATACAGATTTAAGGCAATTCTGATAAAAATCCCAATGACATTCCTCATAGAAAGAGAAAAAGCAGTCACAAAATTTATCTGAAAAAATAAGAGACCTAGAATAGCTAAAGCAATCCTTAACAGGAAGAGTGAAGCAGGTAACATCACTATACCAGACCTTAAACTATACTACAGAGCAATATTAGCAAAAACAACATGGTATTGGCACCAAAACAGACTGGTAGACCAATGGTACAGAATAGAGGATACAGAGACTAACCCACAAAATTACAATTATCTTTTATTAGACAAAGGCACTAAAAACATGCATTGAAAAAAAGAAAAGCCTCTTCAACGAATGGTGCTGGGAAAACTGGAAATCCATATGCAACAAAATGAAATTAAACCTTTATCTCTCACCATGCACAAAACTTAACTCAAAATAATCAAGGGCTCAGGAATAAAACCAGAGACCCCACATCTAATAGAAGAAAAAGTAGGCCCTAATCTCCACCATGTGGGATTAAGCCCCAATTCCCTTAATAAGACTCCTTTGGCTCAAGAATTAAAATCAAGAATCAATAAATAGGATTGACTCAAACTAAAAAGTTTCTTCCCAGCAAAAAAAAAAAAAAAAAAAAATCTGTGAGGTGCATAGAAAGCATACATCATGGTAGCAAATTTTTACCCCTCACACATCAGATAGAGCACTAATCAATCTCTAGGGTATATAAAGAACTCAAAAAGCTAAGCACCAAAAAATCAACCCAATCAATAAATGGGCCAAGGACCCGAACAGACACTTCTCAGAAGAGGATATACAACCAATCAACAAATATATTAAAAACTGTTCATCATCGATAGCAATTAGAGAAATGCAAATCAAAACTACTCTAAAATTTCATCTCACTCCAGTCAAAATGGCAGCTATTCTGAAGACAAACAACAATAAGTGTTGGCGAGGATGCAGAGAAAAAGGCACTCATACATTGCTGGTGGGACTGTGAAATGGTGCAGCCAATATGAAAAGCAGTATGGAGATTCCTTGGAAAACTGGGAATGGAACCACCTTTTGACCCAGCTATCCCACTCCTCAGTCTATACCCAAAGGACTTAAAAACAGCATACTACAGGGACACAGCCACATCAATGTTTATAGTGGCACAATTCACAATAGCTAAACTGTGGAACCAATCTAGGTGCCCTTCAATAGATGAATGGATAAAGAAAATGTGGTAAATTGAGCTCTATATATGTAATAAGAGTTGTAATGCATTTTGCTGTTATATATAAATTTTTTAAAAAAGAAAATGTGGTATATATACACAATGGAATATTATTCAGCATTAAAAGAGAATAAAATCATGGCATTTGCAGATAAATGGATGGAGCTGGAGAATATAATGCTAAGTGAAATTAGCCAATCCCAAAAAACTAAGTGCCAAATGATTTCTCTGATTTAAGGATGCTGATTCACAGTATGTTGCACAGGATGGTGGGGACACAGGGATGGAAGGAATAAATGAACTCTAGATAGGGCAAAGGGGAAAAGGGGAGGGGGGCATAGGGATAGGAAAGATGGTGGAATGCAATGGTCATCATACCCTTAGTATGTCTATGAAGATACAAAGGATGTGACTCTACTTTGTGTACAACCAGAGATATGAAAAATTGTGTTCTATATGTGTAATATGAATTGTAATGCATTTTGTTGTCATATATAACAAATTTAAATCTTAAAAAAAATATCAACATGTCTTTAAAAAAGATCCAGTTAGGATATGTTTGTATCATGAACATTGTATGAAATCCATATCTAATTAAATAACTAGCAGGTAGAGTTTGGCAGATTAAAATCTTAATATTAATTGTTAAAAAATGTTAGAATTACCCTATGATGCAGCAATTACACTCCTACTTGTATATCTAAGTGAAATTAAACATATTTTCACACAAAAACTTATACATGAATGTTCATAACAGCATATTCATAATAACCAAAAAGTAAAAACAATCCAAATGTCCATCAGTTGATGAATGGATAAGCTAATATGGTATACCAAACAAAAAAATAATAGTATTTGGTAATAAAAAGAAATGAAGTACCAATTCATACTACAAGGTGGCTAAACCTTCAAAACATTCAGCTATGTTAAACAATCCAGTCCTAAATTTATTAGTTAATTAATTAATTAATTAAAGGTCCATCAACAACTAAAAAAAATTTTAAAAGACAACTTATAATGGTCCCATTTATTTTAAATATCAAAAACAGGCAAATCTTCATAGATAAAAAAGTAGGTTTCTGACTGTGGAAGGGTAGATGGAGGCGAGAAGGGGTTGACTGCTAATGGGCATAAGTATTTTGGGGGGTAAATGATGAAAGATTGTAGCGATTGTTGCACAACTTTGTGAATATGTTAAAGCCATTGAGTCATGTACATGAAATAGATAAATACTGTCATTAGCATAAATTATATCTCAATACAATTATTCTTTGAAAACAACATAAGCTATGGTTGTGAGAAAGTATAAACATATCACATTGACCAAATAAAATTATTTTAATAGTGGAAGAACATAAGCAGAAAGTTAACTTAGCACAGTGGTATGGTGAATCCCTTCAATATAAAGAAAAGAATTTTGAACTGTATTTATACCTTCCTACTTGGTTGCCTTGGGATAATTTATATAAAGAATCCACAAACTAGAAACTACTCCCCAAATGACAACTATTCTTCTTATTATTTAGTAAGTGTCTTCAACAATTCTGTGTTCCATATGTAGCAGAATGGAATTGAGCCCCTATCTCTCGCCCTGCACAAAACTCAACTGTGCAGTGCATTCACCTTGCTGGGATTCTGAATTGGCCACACAGCACCTCCAAAGCTTCTGGGTTTTAGGTGATCTCTTGGGCTTAGCAATCTCAAGATCAAAGTCCCATGCAACCTAATCTAATTTACTGTGGAGATTAAAGAAAATAACCAAAGAGCTTGATTTTTTTGAGCTTATCAAAAGCAGAAAATAAATTTGGAAACTTTAAATATTAAAGTGTAATATCATGCACAAAAAGAAATATTTACAAAGGTAAATTATATTTATAAATTATCTTGAGGCAATAGGTGGGCACTGAAATAGTAAGTGAAAGACAATTGAGCTCAATAATTACTAAATTCACTGGAAGCTATTCAGTCAAATACACACCACCAGTAGGAAGCTGTTAGAGAATGTTAGTGTGAGAGAGAACAGGTCTTACAAGAACAAGAGAGAAACCAAAATTCACCCAAGGTGACTGCAACTTTTCTAACTTTGATGGATCAGGGCGTTGAGTTACATGAGGAAGCATATCATTTCTTTCCACACTTCTCTTTCAAACAAAATAATTCAAACTACGTATGCTTTATGAAGTTCAGCATTGAAAGGATACTGACATCAACATACATTGGAGGAAAGATATAGCCTCTTCAACAAATGGTGCTGGCAAAACTGGAAATCCATATGTAGCAGAATGGAATTGAGCCCCTATCTTTCGCCCTGCACAAAACTCAACTCAAAGTTGATCAAGGACCTAGGCATTAGGCCAGAGACACTGTGCCAACTAGAAGAAAATGTAGGCCAAACTTTCCATAAAGTCGGTTTAGGAACTGACTTCCTCAATAAGACTCCTAAAGTGCAAGAAGAAAAAATCAGGAATCAGTAAATGGGATGATATCAAACTAAAATCTTCTTCACAGCAAAGGAAACAGAATGGGAGAAAATCTTTGCCACCTACACCTGAGATACAGCATTAATATCCAGGATATATAGGGAACTCAGAAGACTTAACACCAAAAAAATACTAATAACCCAATCAATAAATGGGCTAAGGAACTGAACAGACACTTCACAGAAGAAGAAATACAACTGGCCAACAAATATATGAAAAAATGTTCAACAACTAGAGAAATGCAAATCAAAACTATGCTGAGATTCCATCTCACTCAGAATGGCAATTGTCAAGAATACAAGTAACAATCATGGGGCAAGAGAAAAATAAAGGTACTTTGCATTAGGCAGAGGGGAGTGAAAGGAGGGAGAGGGTGTGGGGGCAGGAAAGAGAGTAGAGTGAATCAGACATTATTAGCCCATACACATATATGATTGTATAACAAGTGTGATTTTACATCATGAACAACAGAAGACTGAGAAGTTATCCCCCATTTATATATGATGTGCCAAAATGCATTCTACTGTCATGAATAACTAATTAGAATAATTTAAAAAAAGAATACAAATAACAATAAATGTTGGTGAGGATATGGGGGGAAAGGTTCTTTATACATTGCTGATAGAACTACAAATTAGTGTAGCCACTCTGGAAAGCAGTATGGGAGATTCCTCAGAAAACGTGAATGGAACCACCATTTAACCTAGTTATCACATTCTTTGGTTTATACCCAAAGGACTTAAAATCAGCATACTACAGTGATGCAACCACTTCAATGTTTATAGCAGCTCAATTCACAATAGCCAAGATATGGAACCAACCTAGGTGCCCTACAACAGATGAATGTATGAAGAAAATGTGATACCAATGGAATATTACTTAGCCATAAAGAAGAATGAAATTATGGCATTTTCCAGTAAATGTATATAATTAGAGAATATCATGCTAGGCAAAATAAGCTAGTCCCCCAAAACCAAAGGCAGAATGATCTCTCTGACACATGGATGCTAACCCACAACAAGGAAGGGGGAGATTAGAAGTTCATTGGACTAGGCAAAGGGGAATGAAGGGAAGGGAGAGAGATGGGAATATAAAAGACAGAATGAATTGGACATATCTTTCCTATACTTATATATGAATACATGACCAACGTAACTCCACATCATATACAACCATAATAATGGGATCCGGACTGGAACAAGTCATACATATTCTACGTATGTATAATATGTCAAAATACACTCTACTGTCATGTATATCAAGAAAGAAAAAATAAATTAAAAAATAAAATGAAAGCAGTGCTCCTACCTTTAAGCAGACTAAGTCAGTTTACTTAGTTTAATATCTATTCAGTTGCCTTATGTCTCTAATGATACCCAAGTTCCTTTTAAACTTAGGATGTTATCAACAATGAGAAGAAAGTAAATGAAATTCCTAATTCAACACAGTGATTCTCACACAGAGTAAAAAACCAAGTGTTTGTAAAGCTGCTTCTTCTCCGTGATTCCAAGGTGTCATCACTTGTTCAACTCCCTGTCCCTCTAGTCCCAGAACTAGCACAGAAACCCCAGCTTCCACGTTTGGTTCTGCTCCAGACTCAGACTTTTACTCAGCCTCTAGAGCTGGTAAAAGAAATTAGTTGGCATCAGTCAGCACAATCATGAGTGGTCCGGAGGAACTCTGAGTTGAAGAAAAAAACCTAACCAGAGATTTTAAGGCCAAAATGGAAACCCCACTGTGGTAAATCTTGCAGTCACAGAGATGAGCTATTTGCAGTTTACCCCACTTTAAATGTCCCAAACTGTATGCGGTGACCCTGGGCATCAGCATCTGCTCAGAGGTTTTCTTTCCACCAACACCCTAAATAGCTCATCAATATACCATCTTTTTTTATATATGTTTCAAGGGAAAAAGAGAACAAGAATGAAGATAAATGGATTATGAACAAAATTTACAAGTTATTCTTAATTGTTTTTACAATTCATTTTTCTCTCCTTAAAAAAGAAAAAAGAAAAAGAAAAAATTAGCACAGTATAGGAAGGGGACCAGGGAGAGGGAGGAGGAGAAAGAAAGGAGAAGTACTAGGGAATGAAATTGGCCAAATTATATTATTCTATTGTGTTTATGTGTACAAATGTAAAAACAAATCCTACTATTACATATAATTATACATAACATAATTGTAACATAAAATAAAAATTTACTATATATTCTGCCATTTAAATGCCCAGGATAGTTTGATCACTACTCTTATTTAAATACAAATCATTCATCTTTCTAATTAGAATACCTACATCACACAGAACAGCCTTCCTCTAAGCCCATATATTTATTTTTCTAAAACAATATATTTTTTTCTTACTTTTCATCCTTTACCTGAATTGAAGAGGCAGGAAATATCTCAGTCTTTGTTCCAAGTGAAAGCACCATTATCACCTATCCCTGTAGATCAGAAATAAACCCGTGGGGTTTAAAGTTTCCTTTCTAAAACCATCTCTTACATGGAGTCTATTATCTGGTTGGAGGAAAAAGATGTTAACTGCAAGGGCCCTGGGAACTAAGCTTATTTTGTCTCTGAGCCAAATAAGACTACAGTTCCTAACAGAATGGCATAAGCAATCTTCTAAGAGCTATAGTCAGTAATTTCCTAAAATTACTCCAAAGGACAGCATAGGAAGCACGAAACTTTTGCTAAGTATAATATTTCTCTTCCTATGATTTAAAGGAAAAGGGATGTATAAACAAACTAGTAGGTGGATTTAAAAATAGAAAAGCTACAAATGTATTCAAGAAGAAAACAAGCTATGATAAGAAAATGGCTAGAGTTAATGATGACCTTAATGTATTAAAAAATGTGTTCAAATTTAATAGAAAGACAAAGAAATAGAAAATCTAGGGATGGAAAATCTAGAGGCAGGCATATACCTCCCAAGAAGAAATGTAACATTAGATATTAAAACTTAGATGCCTATGTCTCTCCCTCTCCCTCTCCCTCTCCCTCTCCCTCTCCCTCTCCCTCTCCCTCTCCCTCTCCCTCTCCCTCTCCCTCTCCCTCTCCCTCTCCCTCTCCCCCTCCCCCTCCCCCTCCCCCTCCCCCTCCCCCTCCCCCTCCCTCTCCCTCTCCCTCTCCCTCTCCTCCTTTCTATGGTCTTCATACAATTTCTCCACAGGAATCCAAGTACAAAAAAAAAAAAAAAAAAAAAAAACCTTTTCACACAAAAATCAACATTCAAATAGTTGCTCTGAGAAAGAGAACAGCAAAGACACTCTTGCTGAAATGAAATACAACACTCTTTCAACTTAACACATTTATGACTATTATAAACTATTATCAATTAATATTATTAAACAGTAACCAAAATGCTCAATTCCAAAATAAAATTTGGAAACATTCCAGAATACTTCTAAAGTTGTGTGTCCTTATGGAGCATAAATTTATAATCAAATACTGTTTGCCAAGAAACTGACAGAAATTCTAACATTACTGAATAACTTTTATAAAGGATGATTTCTAGAGAAACTATAATAATGCTATACATCTGAAACGCATTTTTAAACACAGAAAAAAATAGAGCATGTTTGCAAACCATATGCCTGATGGAATTAATTTTCAAGGCCCAAAGGCAACTTATATAGATTTTGTCAAAAAAGAAAAAAAAAAACTCAGCATGTTAACATGTAAAAGAAGATGTTGCTGGACCAAGCACATTGAACACTCAGGAAGGAGAATCTTGGTCCTTTAAACTTCTCCATGGCTGTATCCTTTCTCCCTCTACTATTGTCAGACATACAAGGCTCCTGGGCTTCATCTTTTCCCCATTCCCCCCACCAAAATCTATTTGCAACATGGCTCTAATATCACCATTTTGTTCCTGTGTCAATTTGGGCCATGTGCTGCTGCTCTCCAATCTCTGCTATATGAACTCTCTTTCCCATTATAAAATAAAAGGCTTTTCTCTGGTGAAGTAATTCCAGCATTCAGGGAGCAACTGAGGGAGTAATGAGGCTATGTAAAATTGAAACCTGACTATTAAACAACTTCCCATTCTGTTTTTCCCATAAAGCCAGACTTGATGCAGGAGAGAGAACTCTCTCATTTGAAATTGTTTTGTGAAATAATTCAATCCCATGCAAATTTAGCAGGTTCTATTCTTATATAAATGGTCCTCCATCTTTTCATCTGGTGACCCCACTTAGTGATTCTGAAAAACTTAGCTCACAATTTCTATAACTTCCTACCAAAAAATATGCAGGGATATAAAAGCATCCTTTTATGAATTCAAGAAGCAGGTAGTGATCTGAAGAGCCCAGAGAAGGCAATTCTGAGAAAGGTGATAAACCACATGCACACAATAAAGAAATAGCTTTGACAGCTCTGTATTCATTGTGCTTCAGAAATCCTAGTTCTACACTTTGTCTTTCCCCACCTACTCCATGCCAGGCATCTAACCTAGGGCTTGGTGCAAACTGGGCAAGCACTCTACCACTAAGCTACACCCTAAGTCCTACCTTTGTCATTTTTAATCATAGATGTAGAACAGACATAGATGTTTAATAGCCAGCAAGGTGCAGGTAAAAAACTCAAGTGTCTATAAAGGCTGTGAGAAACGCAGTGGACCAAGTGAACAACATATGAGGAGTAATGAGAATACAGGAGACCACAAACCCCTCCTACTGGTAGCACTATGACTCAGTCACAATGTGGTCTTGTAATGTGACTAGGTCATCAATTTTATTTTTCAAGAAACCCAAAATATAGTTTTTTCAGGTAGAGTTTATTAGCAACTACCAGTAATCCAAATTTTAGAAAATATCAGGTGGGACATTTCTGAGGGAGCCAACCTAAAGCCATCCATTGTCAGGGTATGTGCCATAATCATCCATTTAGCGCCTCTGTTATATGTAGTCATAGTCATGGCCCAATCCCTGTTTATCTTACCCATGGAATTTTACCTGTGAAACTCAAAGGGCTTCAGCATTGTGATAGGTAATTTTATGCATCAACTTGGCAGGTATTTTGGGATAAGATTATGTTTGAATCAGTTAACTTGAGTTAAAGCAGATTGCCCTCCATATGTGGGTTGGTCTCATCCATTCAGTTGAAAGCTTAAATAGAACAAAAAGACCAGCCTCCTGTGCAAAAGGGAGCATTTTAGATACCCTGTGATATCCGTGCACCATTGGCTTTCTGCAGGTCTCCCACAGGCAAATCCAGATGGCAGATCGTGTTCTCACTGGCCTCCATAATCACATGAAGCAAATCCTGATGGTAAATCTCTTTCTAAATATATACACACATATCTTATCAGTTCTGTTTCTCTGAAGAACCTTAACTAATACAAGAGATCTGACCAAAGTCACATAGCTAATAGTTATGTTAAATAAATAAATTTAGTTAAATAAATAAATTTAATTTAATTAGTTAAATAAATAAATCTTTCTCTAGAGTATATTCCAGTACACTGACTGTATGGGAACAGTAAACTTGGTAGAGATGACACTATGGATATGTTTGTGTCTGTTTATATATCATAAAAACCTGAGATAGCACATACAACATGATAATCCTCAGAGTATAGTTGCAAAACTACAGCTGTTTGTATCTGTTTGTTTATATGCAGATTATGAGGTTGAGCACCAGATCTATTGAATCCAACCCTCTCTAAGATCGGAGTCCCAGGATCTGCATCTTGGCAACTCACTGAGATGATTTTTATGTACACCAAAGTTTGAGAGCATGGAATTAAGAGGCAATACAGATTAGTGGTTAAGAACAGATTGGAAAACCAAATTGCCTAGGGTTTTAAGCCAAACTCCACCACTTACTACCTACGTAAGTGACCTTGGGTTAGTTACTTAGCCACTGTGCTTCTGAGAGAGTGCACTTCACACCTCACCTCTCAGACACTGGAGGATTGAACAAGGTAGGGGAGTAGACATGTACACATAATTAGGATCTAATAAATAGTCACTACTACTACCAAATTCTCTTTTCATGGGTGTTCTGGCACATTTTCAGAATCATGCTAGCTGACATTTATGGTGACAATTATAGTAGCACTTTAAGATCTTGAAACACTTTCTAAAGCAAAGTTCACTGTGGTTAGATGCAGTGTGTTTCATTTTACACAAATCCTTTGTAGTTTAGTAATTTGTATGTAATCTCTATGGTAACTTTCTAGAGATTTATTTGATTAACCTGAATACCACAATAACTGACTATGCAATGTAGCAGCATGTTTGCTGTATATGAGAGAGATTTTCTTAGGAAGTACAGTCTTTCTGCAATCCACTGATTTCCTCTATTTATTTGTAGAAGGATTGTGTATATTTTATTTGTATGTTACCTCTCCAGTCCCTTTCTCATCTTCCCTAAAAGACACTCAAATATAAGTATTTTAATTAAAATTTTTGTACTAACATAATAGTTTGATCCAACATTCTTTCACCAACAAATTCTCATAATAATATCTAAAGAAGGATATACATAGCTACAAAAGGAGCTGAAAATAATATGGTTACATGGAATATTTAAGTCTTCCCCCTTCCTCCAAAAAGTCTAATTCACTCATCTCACAAGAGTGTCAAGGACCTTTACTACCAAGCTACAGTGGCTGGGTTTATTTCCTTTTTATTTTCCAATAGAAAGTCATTGAAGGCTTTCACCTGAACATATATGGGTTTGATCTATTTGATGAGTGTCTGCAAAATCATATTTAGAAATGAGTAAGAGCCAGGAGTTTTCTAGGAGACTAATACAATAATCCAGAAGAGTGGCAATAAATGCCAAATTAGGTAATGGATAAAAAGAATGGGAAGAAAGAGATTAATGGAAGTGACACCTATTCCTAAAATGTGGAATGCTCTGATATAAATTAGCATTTATGCTGTCTGGAAAACGAATGCATAACATGCCCACTGCAATACAAAATGTTCCTAATTCCAGTATGTAATTCTCCACATACCATTTCCATATATTTCCACATACCAGTTTTAAAACATTTCTCAAATGTTTTCTTTCAAAAAGAAAATTTATTTTAATACTTTTTAGCCTCTGAATTAAAATAAATCACATTGTCTTGGATTATAAGCTCTTGGGTTCTGTCAAAATCCTTCTATATCTGTTATATAGAGAAGGGACCAAAGATGGTTAGAAATAGTGCACATTAAAGAATGCAAGATCAGCCCCTGCCATTAATGTGCTTAAATATGAAATTCACAGGTAACTGCTATCACTTACAAAGTTCTTCCTTTTTGAATATAATCACACTTAAGCAAAAGCACTTCTAAAACTATTATTCTGAAATGCACGCACATTATGTGAAGCCACCATATTATTGTAAATTACCTTGTAGTTCTTGACACTCACTATGATACTTGCACATGAAAGAAACCACAGATGCTAAAACATGATAGAGATTAAAATCTCTCCTCATCATTTTGAAGGAAACAGGAGGCAAGCCATCTCACAAACTAAGCTGAGGCTTTCTGCAAGCCTTCCTGCCTTCAATTTCTATCCCAGGACAGTGAACAACATAGTATGTCATTAATTATCTTGTATTTCCAAAAGGTTTTGTAATCAGGCACATGCAAACTATCTCCAATTACTTTGGCATTAGAGAAGTTCAACTTTTAAACTGAAATGAAACCTGCAGAACATTTCACTTAGTCACCTAATTTTAAAGCCAATAAAAATGAAAATTGAGGTCCCATAGCTGATAAGGCAAAGCATAAGCCTTTTCACTGCTAGTTTAGGATTCTTTCCATTGCCCTCCCCACCATCTCTTATGGGCCTTCAGTTCAGACATCAGCCCAGTATTATCTGCTGGGTCACAGTCAAGGCTGAAAAATATTAAAAACAGCCATGTACACACAGGGCAAACTGTTTTGTGCTGTCATGTAGTAAGGTATTGTCTCAAGATTGTAGATCAGTAAAGATTCATGTAGATATATTCCACTAAGGCATTGGTGTCTTCTTAAGAAGCTGGAAAAACTAGGCAACATTAAAAAAAACTGCAATATACAACATATCATTTAAAACACTTAGAAAAATAAATAAACCATCTTTAAAAAATTTGATTCTTGGAGTTCTAATTCAGTTTGGAACAAGAATATTTATATATTTATCTAGATTAATTATGAGATGTTCATTATAATTAATTTATCTATGGTTTTGCTTTTCATGGTTTCAGTTACCCATAGTCAACCATGGTCTGAAAATATCAAATTGAAAATTTTAGAAATAAACAATTCATAAGTTTTAAAGTATGTCCCATTCTGAGTAACATGAAATTTCATACTGTGAAATAAATCATAGATATAAATCATCCCTTTGTCCTGTGTATCCATACTGTATATGCTTCCTGCCCATTAGTCACTTAATAATGGTCTCCATCAGTATTACAGTGCTTATGTATAGGGTTCACTAATATCTATGGTTTTAAGTATTCACTGGGTATTTTGGAATGTATCCTCTGAGGAGAAGGGGAGCTAATGTACTGATACATTAATATATAAGTTAAGAGTATCATTCCGGTCCAGTTAGAACTTTCACTTCTGAACCATTTTTGATATTCCTCTAGGATTCAGAACCATATCATAAGCAGTTATTAAGAGATCCATAGGTTCTGAATCAATAACTCAACCACCATAAGGAACATAAAATAATTCCTAGTTATCCCATGGAATCAACCTCCGATCAAAATAGCAGACAAACAACCTGCACTCAGTCTGTGAATCATCATTTAATTATTATTAGTTGATACCAACACTCTTCCATAGCTGAGTTAAGTTATGATCCATGGTGAGCTGCTAGAGGATTGCTGTTCTCTTGGAATTACCATGCAACCACTGCCCACTACCTAAAGCAGGTAAGGAGGTAACTCATTCAGGCAAGGAGTCCACTATGCAGAACGCAGCACTGGTGAGTGTCTCTAGTTGTATCAAAACCATATGGAAAACCAAACTTTGGAAGATATGTAGCTCACAAAAGAAGCCGCAGAATCAGCAAACCTGACTTATGTTTCCTGTTGGTCATATGACTTTAGCCAAGTGACTGAAGTACTCTTTGCTTAGTTTCCCCCATTGTAAAATGGGGACAATAATACCTATCTCAGAGCATTGTTCTGAAGATTTACTTTAATGAGAGAAAGTATGAAAGCACAGTATCTAGCACATGCAGCTTGCTATACATGCTACCTATCATTTCACTATATGAAGGTATGATTTATCCATACAAGAATAATGATGAAGGAGCCACACCAGAATATACAGTTGAGATAGAAAGACTATTTACCAAGAGTAATTAAATAATTATGCTGGATGATAGGCTCCCCTCTAAGAGAAGAATTTCAGTATCAACAAATTGATTGGCCTCTCTTGCTGGAACTTGGGTACTGCTTCCACTAAAAAAAATAAATAAAAGTTTCGCTCTTCTTCTTACTTTGCATTTTAAATCCTCAACTAACTCAATCCAGTGATTTAAAAGGTGAGTACTGACTGAAAAGGGCAACAAAATAAACCACTGTTGATGAATTTCACTCAGTACTAAGTGGTTTATCAAATTCTTCAGCTGATCACCAGCAGAGTACTGACTCCAGGCTGGGAAGGTTTAAGGTAAAACATAAAGTTAAAAATCTAGAATGTATCATTTGACTTCCTGAAATAGTACTTTCTTGAACACGCAGGGAATCCCACAAAGAAGAGAGGTTATGCATGGATAAAAGGATAGTAAAGACAAACTCTTACTACCAGGTTATATGCCAATAAGTGGTTTCAAGAGTATATATGCTGAGGGGCTCCTGATTCGGGTTTTAGAAAGGACTTCTTTTTCAGTTAGGGGATAGAGTGACTGGATCCTATCAGTCCAACTAAATTAATCATGAATACATAATAGAGACACAGAATGAGTTTGGACAACTGTCCTGATTAACCAAAAGAGACTGAGTCTTTAGGTTTTTTCACTGGCTTTGTGAACCACTAAATACTTATCAGAAGACAGTCAGTCAGTCAGTCATCTATGAGATTTCTACTGATTTAAATCCATGCGCTTCAGTCATGTTCAATAATCAACCTAGTTCAGAGAGTGTAAATCTCAGGCTTACTTTGAAGACAATAGTTGTCTAGCCTGTAGTTAAACATCTTTCCTACTTACTGAGCCTATGTGTTCATCAGGGATTTTTTTTAAGTGGCAAAAACCCATCTTAGATTATTTTAAGCAAGATGAAAATATAGAAAGAACGCTAAGATATCTATTAAGGGACCAAGCCACCAACTGCAGGAGGTATACTTCTCTCCACCATCTGACCTTCTCATTGCAGACTGGCTTTCTCCCCTGGGCAGCAAACCTGGGTATCCGAAGCTCCTGAGTTTCACAACTTATATCCTCTTTCCACAGCCAAAAGAAATTGAGTTTTTCCCAATAATGCTGAAAATTTCAAGGGGAGTACCAGCTTCAGTCAGGAACCCACTCCTGGCTCATCACTATGGCCCTGGCAAGAGAACAGATGGGAGCAGTGAAGGGGCAGCATGATATAAAGAAATGGCAGTGCTTACTGGGAGCTTGAGCCATTCCCAAAGAAAAGTGAGCATTGTTTCCAGAAGAAAGGCTGAGGGTAGTATTAAATAGAAAGTAATAGTAGACCACTATGGGTATTTATATGCATTTTACTGCAAAGATAAGCATGATGTGAAAACATCCGTTTGTTCATTTTGTAATTCCATTTTCACTGGAACTTAACTATGGGCCAATTTTATAGTCATTCAAGACATATAACTTATTGCATCCCTGACCTTCTTGGCTGATTGTTTTCACCATTCCTACCTCCTGGTTCTTAGGTGGGAAGACAATGAAACTCCTAAGTACAATTTCTCCAGGAATACATTACAATGATTTCACAAATATACTACTCCTGTCTAGAGCAAGCCTTCAGGAATGAATTATTTTCTTCCTATTCTAGGTGTCTAATTTTTGCCTAGATCACCTAAGAAATTTTTGCAATGCAATTTTTATTACTATAAACAACTTCATTACTGTATAAGAGAATATTTAGCAACTGTTGAGAATGAAGTCAAAAGGTCAGTCTCTACATATAAACCACATTCCTATCTTATAATCCTGCCTACTTATATTTAGCAAATTCTGAAGTAGCAAAATAGAGTCAGTAGAAATGTAAAATATTATAAGATTATATTAACATTTGTAATTATTTCTTCCAAAGCTGTGTACTGACTTTGATGTTTTCATCATACAGAGTTTTCAAAGGCACTGATCCTGGAGTTACAATATAACAAATAGTGAATCTTTTCTTACTTTCTTCCTTTCTTTAGCAAAATAAACTTTTAATTACTTGATAAGGCATAAATCATTTTATGCTTAAATCCATGTGAGCATGTAATAGAGAATGTTTGAAAAACAAATACCTCACTCATACTTCATACCTAGTAAGATGATTTCCTAGAATATTAGTCATGTCTGACCTCCCTTCCTGGGTGAGCAGAGGTCTGGTTGGGTTCAGGCGCTTGCATGGGATACAAAAGATCCCCAGCTATGGAACTGAAGAATGGTCTCCCATGAGGCCGAGGGAGCAAGAAATAGAGAACCAGATCCAAACAAAGGGAGGCAAGACAAAGGAAACATCAATAGCTGGAGAGCAGACAGCAGTGAGACCCTCGAGGCAGGCGGGAGCCCGACTTAAATGAAACTCCATTCTACAACCAGCAGCCAGAAACTGACCCCAATTTATCCCCTAACATTTAAAATTCTCCAATGGTTCCCCATCACATTCAAAATAAAATCATCTTTCTGGGGCTACTAAAGGCCTACATCAATCATTCTCAGCCTAGGATGCTTATCCAAATCACCTAAGGAGCTATCAGAAATACCTAAGTGCCACCCAGTTTAATTAAATGAGAGTCTCTGGAGAGTGGGCCTCAGCATTGTTTCAGGGTTTTCTAAGTATACTTTCAGATTGGAGGACCACTGCTCCACATGGCCAGCCCTCCATCTTTGATTTTATCTTCGGCCAGTGTCTTCTAAGGTCATTACACTGCAGCCTCACAGACTCTGCTTTCTCCAACCCACAAACAGGTTTGCTTGAAAAGCTCTTCCCCTTTCCCACTTCCAAGCCCTCCACTGATCATCTTCACATCATTGGTTCTGTCTCATCATTTAGGTCTCTACCCAACCAACATCTCTTTGGAGGGACCACCTGTCCCTGACATTGGTAGTTCTCAAAATATGATCCCCAGAGCAGCAGTAGCATCTGAAAACTTATCCTCTGGGGCTCACATCAGGCTCTACTTAATCAAAAACTCAGGATGAGGCCCAAAATCTGTTTTAATAAGTCCTTCAGTTGATTCTGATGCACATTGAAATTTGAGATGTACTATTTTGACATATGTGTGTGTTTATCTGAGTACCTCCACTCCTCTCATTACCTGATTTTATCTTCTTCATAGCAACCATCAGAAATTCTTACTTGTTTTTTAAATTATCTGTCTCTTCCCTTCTAAAATATAAGCTCCAAAAGACCCTTACTTTCACCCCATTTGCTCAGTGCTTCAAACAGAATCTAACACGAAGTAAGTGCTCCATAAATATTTATTGAATAAATGAACCCAGAATCCAATCTAGTCCTTTTCTCCTCCAGAAATCCTAAGGGTTGGTTATAAATTTTGTTTCCTCCAGAGACAAGGTCCCTGAGCAAGAAGTACACAGAGATCTACAGTAGGGTGTCTCAGAAAATGATGTCAGAACCCAAGCAAATGACCAAGTACCAGCCAACTCTGGCTTCTTCAGAAAGGAGGCTTTTAAAATGATGAACTTGCTTGGCTCATAGGAACTCGAAGTGATTGCCACCTGTGACTCATGCACAGCAAAAGGCTTCATTAAATCACAGGTAACCTGCCAAAGCATTTTTCCAATAAATGAATCTGCAAGGAACAGCACTCAAGAGAGCTGTCACTTGCATCAGAGGCCAAGATAATCCCACTCTCAAAAGACAGTCTTCCTTGACTGGTGACTTTGGAAATGGTGGCTATGTATCCCTTCACACATCTTCCCACACTCCACTCACACCCTTCCCAATCAATGAAAAATATCATTGTTTTGATTTAAATTTCTTTCAATTACTGTGAGGGCCTTTGCTAATCTCTACTTGCCATTTGTAACTTCTTTTTCAGTGAATGGCTGTTCTCAGAGTTTTCTTTTAGGCTGTTTGCCATGCTCCAGTTGATTGGTGATTATATTTACTTTTCACTGTCACTTGTTCTGTCATCATTTTTCCCAGTTGTGTTTCACTCTTGACTTTGTTTTGACGAGTCCTCCCTCAGTCAGAAGTTAAAATTTTATTTATTCACAACTATCAATCTTTTACTTTAGAGTTTATGATTTTTTGTGTCAATAAATATAAAAGCCTCCTCCACTCCAAATATACAAAAAAAAAAAAATATTCACCAGTATCACCTACCAATAACTCTTTGGTTCTTTTTTTGCCCAGGGCCAGAGCTTTCATCCATCTAGAGTTTGGTCATCATTACTGCCAACAACAATAACTATCGTAACATAATAAAATATCGTGCTTCACATTTTAAGTACTTTAAATGTGTTCACTCATTTAATCCTTAAAACAAGCCTATGCTTGTTTTTACAGATGAGAATACTGAGGTACCAAGAGATGAAACTTGCTCAAGATCCCATGACTAGCACTTGGCAGAGCCACACTCTGGTAGTGAAGCTCTGAGAATCCTAAACCTCTACTTTTTTGTTATCCAGTCTCAAAAAACACCTCAGCACCACATAAAAAAATAAAGGTATTATGTCCACCTACAACTTAAAAATAAATGTTTAAAAACCACTATGGACAATATAGAAAATGCAGCAGATCATTTGCACTATTAACATCTAAAAGCTGTATATATTTTATTGGAACATTATGCATTTCTAATTCTGTATTTCTAAACTGAAACCTGAATAAAGATGTCCTCAAGCCCACCTTCCTCTTCCATCCCCCAAAATAATGTACCTCAGAACTCAATTATAATGCTTTTGGCTATAATAACAAATAAGAACTATGAGGGTCTAGCACAAGGTAACTCAAAACTTGGTATCTCCTTCAACTTACCTACTTTCCTTCACATCTTTTAAGTTCAAAATCCCAACATGAGCTTCTGTAATTTCCAAACATACCCTCATCTGATATGTGTATGCTACAAACCCGTGCTGAATAATTTGATCTATACAATAAAGTCAAAATTTACTTTTCAGGATGTAGTATTGGGGACTGAAATGTACAAAATTCTATTGTATGCATTTATGAATATTTCAAAATGAACTCCACTATTATATGTAACTACAATGAACTAAAATATAAAAGTAAATAAATTAAAAAATTATTTTTCATGATCATGTGCTACAAATTACATTTAAAAGATTTAGACATTGTTGTAAATGTGTTAACAGCAAAAGATGTCATTTTATAACTCTAGTTTTCATAGAAGAATAAGTAGAATTTAAGTTTCATGAAGATAAAGACATTTTTGCTCCTTTTTTTCCTCTCAAAATTCCAAAACCTCAAAGATGACACAAAACAAAAACACAAACTCCAACTTCAGTAAAATGAAGAAGTGATTGTAACCTAACATTTGAAGATGAAAAGCAAATTAAGGAAACATTTTAGCAGAGAGGAGAAAAGTTAAACCCATGATAAGAAGAAGGAACCCAACTTGCCCTCAGAAACACTTAGCAAATGGTGACACTGTGTATTTTGATAAAGGTACAGGGTAGTTGCTAAAACAAAATTTAGTTTAGATTTTCATCTATTGATGGGCTGAAGCTGGCTTGCACTGGGGCTTGCAAGAGCTCAATGTTAGCAGGTTTCCAACTCTTCAGTGATCTTCCTCACACTGGTAGTCTGAAATCAATCAACCACAGTGGGAGTATTTTTACTACAGGAATTGGCAACTGCTACAAATCTGAGCTTTATTTCCTCTTTTGTTTTCAGAGAGCTGGTTATCAGATATGTACCAGCACACCCCTACTCCCAAATCCTAACCATCACCACCTACTAGAATTCTGAGGTTTATTCTCCAGTGATTCAAGCACAACAGTCACAAAGGAGAGCAAGTGGAAGGTTTAGTTCTGAATAGGAAAATTGTGTAAAAATCTGTACATTGAGTCCTGAGTTCCTTCAACCCCAGAATATCAGCATTCAGGTTGCATCCTCCCGGCAGGAAAATAAAAATTCTTCTCTGGAGAAACTGAACTTCCCAAGAAAAAAATTTTATATAAAATGACATTTTGGATGGGGCCCTCAGTGAAAAACCGACCTGATATTTCTGATAGTCATAACCTATCCATGCAGGTATCCAGAGTCTAAAGAATTCATCTTCCAGGGGCAGGGTTGTGGCTCAGTGATAGTTCACTTGCCTAGCATGCATGAAGCACTGGGTTCAATTCTCAGCACCACATACAAATACATAAAATAAAGGTCCATCAACAACTAAAAAATATTCAAAAAAAAAAAGAATTCTTTTTCCAGGAAGCCTTTTTCAGGAAGCCACTAGAGAATGTGCCCCCACCAAAACAAAAGAATAAACCAAAAAAAAAAAGATGACATGGAAGTAGGAAACACAGAAGAGAGGCAAAGGGCATTACCAGAGTGACAGAATTCCTCAGGCCTAGAGAACACAGTGCACTCTGGGGCAGGATGTAGAGCGTTCCAAGAAGCAGAGAAAATATAGGAACTGGAAAATTATCTTTTGGCCATGTGGAACTCTATAACAAGGGAAATTTTACTGAACTGTTAGAAGATGTTGGAAGACTTAGACATTCAAAGAAATTTAAACAAAGGGAATAAATGGACAATTATTACCTATAGACAAAATGACAAAAATAAGACACAAAGTACAGTTATACAATAAGTCACTCAATGGTGAAACATACCCCATCATAATAATAATGACATTATAATACATAATCATAATAAAGTACTGGAAAAAAATATGTAACCAAAAATTTAGAGAATGTATACAATGTAGGGATTTTTCTGATATTCTAGTGCTGGAGGAATTCCTGCATTATAAAAACGGAACAAAATTCTCAAAATTAGGAGAGATCTGGTCAAAATATCTTATAATTAACTATTTGAGTATCCATAATTAACTATTTGAGTATCCATCATCAGATACTACAATCAAAACCTTACAAAATTGTGAGTTATTAGACCAGAGAAGCTGTGATAAACAAGGATAAATTAGAACTGGTCTTCTGATGTTGTCTTTTGGAACAATCACACTTACTGATAAAATTTTCATAGTAGGTGCAACTCATATGACCTTGGTGTATTTCTAAATTCATTTCTAAAGAACATCATGGAAAAAAAAACTTTTCATAGTTCTCATCATACTTTTTATTTCCTGCTTTGAAACACCAATCTAAGTGCTAGAGGGAAAATTGATTTCATAATTACAGGAGAAATTATGGAGGGGTGGCAGGTTTAAGAGTATAAGGTTAAGAGTCAGAAAACAGTGATAAAGAAGAAGAACATCATTTTTTTCTAGAAATTTGGTAGAAAAAAAAAGTATTCAATAATAGCAGTTGTATGAGAGAATTTTCCAGATTGGGGAGATATGTGCTTATTTAAAAATCAAATGGAAAAGACACAATTAAAAAAGAAAAAAAGATGGAGGGTGGTGTGAAAGGAAACGGAAGATAGGAATGGAGTTGTTGAAAAGCAAAAGAGGAAGGGTTTGCTTTTTGACCATGGTAAATAAAAGGAAATATGAGCCATGTTTCCTGGATGGAATTAGTTTTTCAGTGAAAGAAAACACCCATTTTCTAAGGGGGAAGTCAAGACTGAGACCTTCCAAGCACAGAAAGAATAATAATAATAATAAACTACCCTTGTCCATGAAGGGACCACCAAAGGCATTCAGTGAACCAGCAGAAGGCTAATTGAACCAAGAATCACCTTGGCAGATTCCCCAGTTCCATCCTCAAAAGCTTTTAGGTTCAGGATGAAACGGGGAAGTCCATTTTTAACAGACTCCCCGGGAATTGCTATGAGTAGCTGAGTCTGAAGGCCAATGTATAAGGATTTTCAAGGTAAAAATTAAAAAATTCCAATCAGTGTAAAAGCATCAGTAAAGGCAAAATGTAAATATTGGTAATGGTCCATATCTATTCATTTTTATTTTCTTCAACATGGAGGAAAGAAACAGACAGAATAGGAAAGGCTAAATCCACAAAATAACTGGCAATGAAGTGGCATTGAGTAGCTGACCAAATCTTACCTTCTGGTTCCATGAAATAAATGAATAAAACCAGAACTCAAAACCTCATGTTTCATTCTTTTTAACTCAGTCCATTTCCAAACCAAAGAAGTTCCCTTCAATGATAAAATTGTTACCTCAGTTCTATGGGCATTGGTGTCCCAGGTCAGTACTTAGTCTGAATAAAAGGAAAACAGGTAATCTGGTTCCATTCTTTGGGTATTTTGCTAGTGGATTTCTATTTCTAGGTCTGCATTCTTAAGTGATTTAAAAATAAGATACCTAAACATTGATATATTCAAATCTAGTTTAAAATCTCAGCCTTTGGAATTCCTATAGACTTTCAATAAGACATGGATATCTTACAACTTCAGAAAGTGATTACTTACTACAGAGATGTAATTTTTTTTTAAGTTAAAAGCTCATATCAGCAAATCTCTGTATCAGAGATCAACAGAGAGAAAGGACAAATAAAAATCAACTACTTTCCTGGAACATAGTTTAAATGATGCTTGTCTGATCTTAAACACCATTTCTAAAACACTTGATTAATGCTACATAATTCAGTCAAAACAGAAATTACAGTATTTAAAAGTAACTTTCTTAAAAAAATGAAACTGAAAATACAATAAAATACAATGGAAAGGACAGAATGCTTGTGTCATATAGAAAGGCCAAAATGGCCTTTTGTCACTAAAACAACAACACTGTTTCCTCACCCAAGTATAGCCTTCTTTTAAGCCCAGAAAGTGAAGAAATGCACACATAATCAATTTAAACAAATTACAGAGGCAGCTGATCCACAGCTTTATAAAATAATCTGTCACAGTGCAGTATTCTGGGAAGCAGCCAGATGTTTTTGGGTCTTAATGAAAAATGCCAGATAAGTGGCTTTACTTCAAAACACAGAAATTGGCCTGATTAAATCAATGAATTTCTATCAGATTTTATATCATCTGGAAAGGAAAGTCTAGCTTTCTTCTGAAAGCTGAAAGTCATCCTTCCTTTAATCAAGAATTTCTTCACTGCAAGTTATGACATTTTAGTCAACTTAATCATTAAAGCGTCAGTTACTACACATCATTTGCTTTCTGAGTGACATGCCTAGATTCTTTTTACTTATTTTCATTAAGCAGGAAACAAAAACCTATAAATCACATGCAAAATTGTATCACAAAACCATTCTTGACATTTGAAATTATATCTCCTTAGAAGTTTTAGCTCATTTTTAGAACTGAAAACTGTGTCATTTATACATATATTGATATATTTATATAATGTATAAATATATATATATATATATTTATATTTATATATATATATATGAAGAATCTGTATTTTTTATTTTCTGGTCTTTTGGAGGGGGCTCTCATAATTTTTTTTCTTTTTTGCTGGTGAACTATAATTATATGTATAGTAGGATTTGTTATTACATATGTATACATGCACACAATATAACAGTATAATTTAGACAATTTCATTACCTACTATCTCCCTTTTTCCTCCCCGTTTCCTCACCTGGTTCCCTTCCTTTACTCTACTAGTCTCCCTTCTATTTTCATGAGATCCCCTTCCTGTCTATTTTTTTTTTCTTTTTTCTCTCTATCTTCCACATAAGAATGAAAATACACAACCCTTGACTTTCTGAGCTTGGCTTATTTCACTTAACATAATGTTCTCAGTTCCATCTATTTCTTGCAAATGACATAATTTCATTATTCTTTATGGCAAATGAAACTTCATTATGTGTATGTGTGTGTGTGTGTGTATGTATCACGATTTCTTTATCCATTCATCCACTGATGAATACCTAGACTGGTTCTAGAATTTGGCTGTTGTGAATTGTGCCGCTATAAACATGGTTATGCATGTATCACTCTAGTGTGTTGACTTTAATTATTGAGGATAAATACCAAGGAGTGGTATAGCTGAGTTATATGGTGTTTCCATTCCTAGTCTTTGTGTGTGTGTGTGTGCTGGGGATTGAACCCAGAGGGACTTAATCACTGAGCCACATCCCTACCCCACCCCCCTTTTTACTTTTTATTTTGAGATAGGGTCTCAAAAATTGCTGAGACTAGCTTTGAACTTGGGATTTTCCTGCCTCAGCCTCTCAGTTACTGGGTTTACAGGTGTGCACCACTGTGCCCAGCTCCCTTCCTATTCCTTTGAGGAACCTCCATATTGATTTCCATAGTGGTTGTACTAATTTATAATCCCAGTGTAAAAGTATTCTTTTTTTCTCCACATCTTCTCCAGCATTTATTATTATTTGCATTCTTAATGGCTGCTGTTCTGAATGAAGTAAATCTCAGTGTTGTTTTGATTTGCATTTCCACAATTGCTAAAGATAATGAGCATTTTTTCATATATTTGTTGGCCTTCTTTTAAGAAGCATTTAGTTCATTTCATAATTTATTGATGCAACTATTTGGGGTTTTAGTGTTACATTTTTTGAGTTCTTTATATATTCTGGATATTAATCCTCTGTTGGACAATTACCCAGTAATGCTTTTCTCCCGTTCTGCAGGTTCTCTCTTCATGCTATTAATTGTTTCCTTTGCTGTGTCATTCCATTTATTAATTCTTGGTATTATTTAGTGAGCTTCAGGAGTCCTACTGAGAAAATTGTCACCTGTGCTTATACATTGGAATGTTGTCCCTACATTTTTCTCTAGCAATTGCAGTGTTTCTGACCTAATTCCTAAGTCTTTTGTTACTATAGCTCTTAGTATAACTTGAAGTCAGCTACTGCCATGCCTCCAATATTGGTTATTTGACTATTCTTGGTCTTTTTTTTTTTTTTACTTTTCCAAAGGAATATTAGAACAAGAAGCTGTATTTCTCAAAAAAATTTCAAAGAATAAGTTCTGAAGAAAGGTAAGAAAATATGCTTTTGCTTTTACAGTGAAGAAACACAAACTTTAAGGCAGTGGTACTCAAATTTGGTTACAGATTACAAATCTCTACCAGAGCTGATGCCAAAGCATTGAAATGTGGGGTTCATTTGTTTTTTATTTTATTTTGTTAAGCTACTTAGATGATTCCAATGCTATCAGGTTTGTGAATATGACCTAGAGCACAGAATCTCAAGTTTGGCTGCATAATGGAATCCTCTGGGATTATGGAGCTATTAATGTTAAGAACACTAATGCTTTGGTTCTGTTATGGGCTAAATTGTATCCCCCTGAAAAAAAATTTGCATGTTGAATCCCCAATTGCCAGTACCTCAGAATGTGACCATATTTGAAGATGAGTTTTTTAAGAAGGTAAAATGAAGTCCTTAAAGTGGGCCCTACTCCAGTATAACTGGTGTTCTTCTTTAAAAAAAAAAAAAAAAAGCATAAAAAAGACTAAAGGTACAGTGGGAAAAAGGAAAAGTAAGTCATTACCCTAAGTAGAAACTCAGTTAGATAATATTTCTTTCTTTATCTGGGGCCTAATAATTGGATGCAGTTAGTAATTTACAATGTGATTCCATTATACCCTAAGAAGAACATGTAAGGCCACAGAGAGAATTCATCTCATCTATATTATTAGGAATTCTAAACCTTTGAGGGGAATTATTACCTAAGTACTTCCAATGCTTTAATTTGAATATGCTTTGCACAGAAGTAATAAAAAATAAATTTTTTCTATAATTCTAGTTTAACAACAACCAAAAAAAAAAAAATAGGACACATGTACACAGGAAAGACTATGTGAACAAACAGGCAAGAAAAGATATCTACCTGCAAGCCAAGAAAATAAGCATCAGAAAAAAACAACCTACCAACAACACCTTGATCTGGCACTTCAGCCTTCAGAATCATGAGAAAATAAATTCCTGTTGTTTAAGCCAACCAGGCTGCAATTCTTTGTTATAGCAGCTTGAGTGAACTAATACAGATCCCATCTTCAGGATCCTGATTTTATAAGCACAGATGCAGCCCTGGATCAGGGCTTTTTAAATATTCCCTGGATACTTCAGGATTAAAAGTCACTGCTTTAGATATCCTCAAGTCTGCTTTCACCGATTTTCTGCTTGATGATAACTTAAGAGAACACCTACTTCCACATGGTAACATCTCTCTACTAAAGTTATTAAATGAATGTAGCCAAGAGATTGAATATAAAAAGTTTTTAATTTTGTGAGGACTTTACTCCACTCCAGTTAAGAACTCCTACAGGAGATGTTACCACTGAAGGTTTATGTGTTTTTTCTTATGGTGCTGATACATTTGTTTCGTGTACTTCCCAATTCACAAATACATGAATAGTATTATCCCTATCATTTGTATTCACAAATAACACAAATGTTCTTATTTCTATTTCATTATCTTTTTACTCTTAATACTACCAAATTTGGATCTCTACTTAAGACTGATGTAAACTGTACATAATTATTTCAAAATATGTATTTTAACAAATTCAGTGTTAATTTAAAACAGAGCAGCTATACACTTTCTTTCCCCCATCAGAGTGGCCTAGTGGCCTAAGAATCACAAGCCTCAGGTCTAACCATCCCTGCCACTAAATGGCTATGTGACCATCAAGAAGTTGTATGATCTCTCCAAGCTTCTAGGAATTCCCCTTAAAAGGGCCTAGTTGTGTTCCCTTGGCTCTTTCACCATTATTTGTTGGTGGGAGAAGGAAATAAGTGGAGATTTGGGTCCAAATAAGTGCAAGCAGTTGGATACCCCTTGCATAGCTTAGATATTGAAAGACAAATGAATGTCTATTTTGTCAAAAACACTCTGAGAACACTATGTTACAGCAGAAAAAGATGTACCATATTCTAGCCATTGTATGAGAAGAATTTGAAGAAATAAAATGTGTAAGATAAAAGATCACTTAAAAGATTAGGGGTTCGGGCTTGGATTATCAAATGGCAATGGAAGTGGACTTGGGAGGTAGGTAAAGGTACACTTTGGAAGTACAATCAATACAAACTGAAGGTATGCTGAATATAAGAGGAAGTGTCAAAGACAGCTCCCAAAGTTCTAAAAAGATAAAGGCATTGTTTACTCTTGAAGACTGCAAAAGAAGTATCAATCTAGAGGAAGTTCAAGAAATCTAAACATGTAAAACTTGAGATATCTGTGAGACATAAATGTGGTAACTGCTGAAATGAAAGTTTGAGTCTGTATTCCAAACAAGTCATTGCCACAGTTTGGGAGTAACTTCTGTATTTATATCCAGTCTTTGGATCTTGCTAGACCAATCCCAAGTACAAAGCACAAAGGCAATGCAGTCACCAAGCATTATCTAAAATATTTAAGAAAAGTATGGGGCCCCATGCTAGTTATTCCTCTACATGGGAAAGATCATAATTCTTTTGATTTTTTTTTTCTGTGTTGGTACTGGGATGTATTCTAGGAGCTTTCTATCACTGAGCTATACTTCCATCCCTTTTAGTTTGAGACAGGGTCTCACTAAGTTGTGAGGCTGGTCTCAAACTGGTGATCCTCCTGTCTTAGCCTCATGAATCTCTGGGATATAGGTATGCACTGCTATGTTTGGCTTTGATCTTTCCCTTAGTTTTATTTTATAGTCTTTTCTCTTTGGGACTAATTGACTAGGTTCTTTAATCCTTTTGTAAAACATCTGATTAGTTTCTCTTTAAATCTTTCTTATAACTGTGTGATGTTTATGTTTGTTTTAAAATTATATGCTTCTCACAATAGCTCCAAAAAATAAAACTCTTAGGAACACATTTAAGCAAAAAGGTGGAAGATCTGTACAATGAAAACTATAAAATGTTGATGAAAGAAACTGAAGAAGATACAAATAAATAGAAAGATATCCATGTTCCTGGACTGGAAGAATTAATGTTGTTAAAAATGATCTTGTTATTCAAAATAATCTACAAATTCACTGCAATACCTAGCAAAATTCTAATAACATTTTTTCACAGAAACAGAAAAAATCCTAAAATTCACGCAGAATCCTAAGGGACCAAAATAGCTAAGACAATCTTGAAAAAAGTTGGAGGTCTCCCATTACCTGATTTCAAAACATTCAATTGGTTGAGATGCATTAGAGTTGAGTGTGTTGAACCAAAACATTCTAACATTAAGATGGTGTGGTAATGGCACAATGAAGGATACATAAACCAATAGGACAAAATAAAGAGCCCAGATATAAATCCGTGAATTCACATTAGACAAATCTCTGACAGGGGTGACAAGAACACACAAATGAAAAAGGATAGTCTCTTCAATAATTTATGTTGAGAAAATTGGATATCTACATACAGAAGAATTAAATTGAACCTTTATCTTCACCAAATACTAAAAACAACCCAAATGAATTAATGACTTAAATGTAAGACCTGAATCTATAAAATTACTGGAATAAAACATAGGGGGAAAGGTCTATAACACTTGTCTGGACAATAATATTTTTCATGTGACCCCAAAAGTATAGGAATAAAAGCAAAATTTTTTAAAAATAGGATTGCATCAAACTAAAACTCTGCAAAGTAATAGAAATAATCAATAAAGAGAAAACACATAGAATGGGAGAAAATATTCACAAACCATACATCTGATAACAGTTAAAATCCAAAATACATCAAAGGACTAAGACAACTCTATAGCAGGAAAACAAATAATCTGATTTTAAAATGCACAAAAGACGTGAATGAACATTTTCCAAAAGAGGACATATAAATGGCCAACAGATACATGAAAAAGTGTTCAACATCACTAATTATCAAAAAAATGCAAATTAAACCCAATGAGAGACTACCCCAAGCCTGTTAGAATAACTACTTTCAAAAAGACAAAAGATAAGTATGTTAATCAGCTTTAAATTTCTAGCAACAAAATACCTGAGATAATCCATTTCAAAGGAGAAAAGGTTTATTTTGTCGTACAGGTTTGGAGGTTTCAGGTCATGATTGCTTGGCTCAGTTGCTTTGGGACAGTTGCAGCACAGTATACCACAGTGGAAGTATGTGGCAGACACGGCCTCTTCCCCTCATGGTAGCCAGGAAGCAAAGAAAAAAGAAGAGGAGATGCCTGGGTCCTAATATCCCTCTTAAGGGCTTGCTTCCAATAACCTAACTTCCTTCCACTGTATGCCACCTCCTAAAGGCTCAACCATCTCCCAGTAGCACCTGAGGCTGAGACCTATACCTTCAACACATGGGACATTCAAGATCCAAGCTATAGAAATAAGGATTGATGGAAATATGAAGAAACCTGTTCACTGTTGGTAGGAATTTCCATTATGGAAAACAGTGTGGAATTCCCTCAAAAAATTAAAAATAGAAGGACCATATGAACAAGCAATTCTATTTCTGGGTATATATCCAAAAAATGAAATTATTATATCAAACATACATATCTACAATTCCATGTTAACTGCAACATTTTCACAATACCCCAAATATGGAGCCAATGTAAGTACCCATCTATGGATGAATGGAAGAAGACCCCCCCAACACATGCACATACACAAAGAGAATGGAAGACTACTCTGACTAGGGGGGAAAAAAAAGGAAATCCTGTCATTTGCAACCATACAGATATATCTACAGGACATATCCTTATGTCAGGTGAAATAAGCCAGGCACAGAAAGAAAAATGCTGCAGGATTTCACTGGCATGTGGAATCTGAAAAATCTAACTTGTAGAAGCACAGAGTAGAATGGTGGTTGCCAGAGATATGTTTGTCAAAGGGTGAAAATTCAGTTGGACAGGATAAATAAGTTAAAGAGATCTATTGTTCAGCCTGTAGTTAATAACATATTGTATACTTGAAAACTGCTAACAGAGTACTTCATGTTCTCACAACAAAAAATTCTAAGTATACAAGGTAAAGGATATGTTAATGAGCTTGAATTAATCATACCATAACGTATACAGATATAAAAACATGCTGTGTACCATAAATATATACAATTTTTTTCCAACTATACCTTAATAAAAACAAAAAGTTGGCTCCAGAGAACAGATTTTAAACTTGTGATTCTCTTATCTAAAAGCACATCATACAAATAGTATCAATCATAATGGTGTTTTTGAATATGAGGGGGAAAAAAGAAGCCTCCTGGTGTGGTAGCTACAGTTACGGGAAAGGTGTGTGGTTGTGGTTGTGCTGCCTTTGCAAGGTCAAAGCACAAACAGTGATCAGTTATTTCCTTCTCAGCACTAATGGACACTACCACTGCAGCCACACATTTGTAAACTTCCACAGACTGAGTGTAGATTTGGTCATCCACTAGGTATTTTATCATGTTAGATATTATTTCCTGCTCACACAACTTTAAAAAGTAGTTGAAGAAAGAACTTCCTTGGAAGACAACTTCCTGCCCATTTACAGCCAAGAAGGGAGCCTAACCCTCTCCCCCCCCCCAGAAGAATTATTTACTAGCAAGCCATTTTTTTCTGAGATAAGACAAGGAACCATAAATATACTCCTTTTAATGTACTCACTGTTTAACTAGAGCTGCTAATATTGAATGACAATCACCATAAACTCAAATTGGCTGAGATGCATTAGAGTTGAGTGTGTTGCTCTAATATTTGCCTTATGGATTCCTGGAAGCATCTCATACCATGTATTACTATAGCTATAATCATTTTTAATCCAGATTACTCTTCCAGGAAATTTATTTTAGGCTCAGAAATTTCAATGCTATACCCCCCAAAATACATAGTAAAGCATAAAGGAAGACTTTACAAAATCATCATATAATAGAGTGTCTCACTCAGGACAATATATAAAAGAAGAGCAAACTCCAACCTGTATTAAATCAAGAAACTTCCTACCAACCTCAATAAACATCTTTTTTAAAAATATATTTTTTTAAGTTGTAGTTGGACACAATACTTTGATTTTTATATGGTGCTGAGAATCGAACCCAGCACCTCGCACATGCTAGAGCCACAACTCCAGCCCCCCCCAGTAAATATCTTATTTTATCTCAAGTCTTGCAGCTGCCTAGCTCCATGAACTTCCATTAGCTCTCAATTACCCCTGATGATAATGGACTAGAACAAATAGCCAATTCACCAATTACTCTCATTTTGCCTAAATATCACAAATTTTCCTCAATCGCCTTTCTGAATACGTGCAATGAATCTATTAGTCTTTTTCTTTTCTTTACTATCAGCTATGGAGGGAATTAATACATAGAAATGATACAAAGATCAGAGGAAAGCAGAAAGAAAACGAGGAGTAAAAGAGGGTAACAAATAATTCTCCAACTGGATAATTAGATACTGAATAATTAAGAATCACCCAGAAAATGGTGTTCACCCCATTCACTGAAATTTTAGTTCTCTTTCCATATCCTTAAGTCTAAGTCAAACCTTTTTAAAAGGCTCCAGTAACTACCCCACTCATATGTTTTTTGTTTCTAGGGGCAGATACTCTAAAATATTTTCTTCTTTAAGTTCTCACTTTTTATAGATTGATCCTAAACCTCATTACTATGGCTTGAATATGAGGTGTGCCCCAAAAGTTCCTGTGTTAGTCTAGGAATATTCAGAGGTGAAATATTCATAGGTGAAATGATCAGATTATGAGAATGGTAACCTAATGAGTTTGAGTGGACAAAGTAGGTGATAACTATAGGGAGGTGTGTCGTGGTTGGAGAAGGTGGGTCATGGGGGACATATTCTAGAAGAGTTCACCTTCGCTATAATCTCATCCCCCTCTCTCTGCTCCCTGGCTATCTTGAGATGAGCAGCTTTCCTCTACCACCACATTTCCAACATGATGTTCTGCCTCACTTGGAGCCCAGAGCAATGGAGTTGGCCAACCATGGGCTGAAATTCAGGAACCATGAGCCAAAATAAACTTTTCCTCCTCTAAGCTGTTCTTTTCGGGTATTTTGGTCATAGCAACAAAAAACTAACACAGAAATTGGTATCAGGAATGCTGTTCTTGCTGTGACTGCCCTGACCAAGTGGTTCAGAAGCTTTAGGAACTGACTGGGAGGAGTTTGTAAAAGTTCGGACATGCAGGATAGAATGTTGGAAGCAAAATTTCATGGGAGTTCAGAAGACCAGCATGCCAATGGTATGTATACAATAAACAATGTGCTAATGAGGTTTCAGATGGAAATGAGAATTCTGCTGGGAAATTGAACTGGAGGTTATTCATGTTACATTCTGGCACAAAGAACTTAAATTCAACCTTACACAAAGTCCCCATGTCCTGAGACTTTGTGTAAGGTTAGTATTCAGGCAGTGGTAGGAATTTTGCTAGCAGCTTATAGCCAGGTTTACTGTAAGAATCAGGAGCAGAAAGCAGAGCGGAAGGACTTTAAACTTGGAATTTGGCCAGAAAAGTACATCTAAGATTGAGGCAAAAGAAGATATGGTTGTTGAAGAGACAACCACCACTAAAGAGAAGCTAAGTACTTTGCACAGAGACAATAGGAAAGATAGTTTAAGGGCATCTCAAGAATTTGCAAGGTCACACTCATTAGAGGCTTAGGGGTGTAGAAGGGAAAACTTCTTTAAGAATTCATGGGGGGGGGCGAGATTCTGCTCACATAGCAGAGCCTTGGAAGTTGTTTCACTATGCTCAGCCACCCAGGTACTCAAAAACTTCTGCAACCATGGTCCCAGGTGGACCAGCTACTACACAAGCTGGCCACAAACCTTAGCATTGTACATATGGTATTCATTTTGCAGGAATGCAAGATGTGAGAGTTAGAGGATCATGAAGTCTTCTAACAGATTTCAAAGGAATGCCTGGGAAGCCAAGCAAAGTGTAACAGGGTCAGAATCTCTGTGGGTTGCCCTGATAAGGCAATGTATGAAGCTATGATGGTGAATTCAAAGCTGGAATAGAGGTGTCAGTAATGTGGACTGTCTGCTGAGGAAAGCTGAAGAAAGAGACAGACTAAGAGATAGAGGCCTTGAGCACTATAAACAACAAGACCAAAGGGGTGGGACTGCCTGAGTTCTTTGGAGAGCCTATCTCACTGCCATATATCCTAGATTCCAGATGTGGAACCTCAGAACTTGTTTGCCCAATCAGGTTTAGTACTTGTTTTGGTCCCATCCCTTTTTTCCATTCCTATATTCCTCCCTTTTGGATTAGGAATGTTTACTCTATGCCATTATATATTGGATGTACGTAACTTGCTTTTGATTTTTACAGGGGCTCACAGCCAAGAATTTGTCTTGAGTCTCAGAGGAGACTTTGGAGTTGGACTTTTGGGCACTGCTAGAACTGCTAAGACTATAGGGTTCTTAAAGATGGACTAAATGCATTCTGCATTGTGAGATGGACATGAACTTTGGGGGACCAGGAGCAAAATACTATGGTCTGATATGAGGTATCTTCCCAATGCTCCTATGCTAATGTAGAAATCTTCAGAGGTGAAATGGTTGTATTAAGAGGGTTGTAACCTAATCATTTTGAATGGACTAACTTGGTAGTAACTGTAGGCAGGTGGGGAGTGGCTGGAGGAGGAGGCTTTTGTGGGCATGCCCTAGAAGGGTTCACCTTCTCTACAGCCACTTCACCTCTCTCTTTCTCTGCTTCCTGATCACCATGTGCTGAGCAGGTGATCTAACACTACCCTTTACCTCATCTTGGGCCCACAGCAATGAAGTTGGCTGAACCAACATGGACTGAACCTTTGAAACCACGAACGTTTTGCTCCTCTAATTTGTTTTTAGTCATAGAGATGAAAAGCCGACTCACATAGTCACCAAAGGAAGAGAAGGAGAAAACAAAACCATAAGACCTGAGTGAATTAGGATATCTCCCTATTTGATGATATCTTCCTTCCCTTAAAATGCTCACAGTGAAATACTCAAAATGTTCTTTTGTTTCTTCACCATCCTGAACCCCATCTCCCAAACCTCACTTTAATATTAACTTGAAGCAACAGCTCATGTCTCAATCACCTTTGAAACTTCACTATACCAAGAATAATGTCTTGCTCATAGCAGGATGCTAAGGATTAGCTTTTGAAATGAACTAACTTGAAAACACTTTTCTATATACAGGCAAGAAAACTGAGTTATCAAGAAAGCATTAAAAAAAAAAGAAAGAAAGCATAGGTTCTTAGAAATGGGGAATAACTGTGTGCCATGATTACAATGTGTCTGCCAAAATTCCAAATGTTGGAAACTTAGTCCCCAGACATATGTTAATGGTATTAGGAGGTGGGGCCTCTAAGAGGCAATTAGGATTAGATAAGGTCATGAAGGTGGAACCTCACATTCTGGCATTAGCGGCTTTATAAGACGATAAAGAGGTCCAAATTCTGGCCCATGTGATACACTCTACCATATTATAATGAAGCAAAAAATTACTCACTGGATGCTGGTACCACATTCTTGTACTTCCCAGCTTCCAGAACCATGAGACAAAGAAACTTCTATTGTTGGGGTGGGGGTGTTGTTGTTGTTGTTTTTGTTTTGTTTTGTTTTTGTTTTTTTTTATTTGATTTGTTTTTTGTTGTTGTTGTTTTGTTTTGTTTTGTTTTTTGGTACCAGAGAAGGAACTCAGGGACACTTGATCACTGAGCCACATCCCCATCCCTATTTTGTATTTTATTTAGAGACAGGGTCTCACTGAGTTGCTTAGCACCTTGTCATTGCTGAGGCTGGCTTTGAATTTGTGATCCTCCTGTCTCAGCCTCCTGAGCTGCTAGGATTATAGGTGTGCAACACCATGCCTAGCTAAGAAACTTCTATTCTTTATAAATGATCTAGTCCCAGGTATTTTGTTATAGCGACAACTTAAAAATATTATCCACTGTGTATAAAAAGACAAATTAAAGATATTATCCACTGTTGTATAAAAGGCAATTCATAAACCATCACAAGCTAAAAAAAAAAATTCCCAAGCTTCTAGTATAACCTCATTCCAGAAAAGCAAAGCACTGAAACTGGCCATACTTTGTGAGATGGCAGCTCTACAGATTGTTTATCAGAGGGCCCTGCAACCAACATGAATAACAATGGCCAAAGACAAAAAGTGTGAGTAAGATAACAGAAGCCTAAAAGAGGAAAACTGGTGATTTTTTGGGTCTTTAGTCACCTAATGTCTTACTCAGTTCCTATTCAAAATAATTTCTTCTGAAAAAGCCCACTTCTGATCTATGCATGTTGTTTGATACTCTATCCTTAAGGATACATGAGTAAAGTGCATAAAATGACCATAACCCTCCAGTTTCAACAACTTCCTCTCTAACACATTTAGCCTTTCCATTTCCCCTTTCAGATTCAACCGATCTGTGTAATAATGAAAACATTCAAAGAATATTTTTTCATAATACTTTATACTTCACATTGAATTTAATCCTGGGAATACAGAAATGAAGATTACTTGGTTACTTGGTTGGTGGAAGGCAAGAGGTGTTTCCAAATGCTCCTCATCAAATCACACACACTCACTCAATAAGGCCCTCTCTGAACAAGAGGACAGAAACTCTACCAGGACTATTTGTGAAAAGGTATTGGTAGCTTCTGCCATGAACAGGAAAAGAATGAGTGGGATGTGGATGGAGAAATGAGTAGCTCAACTGAGGACCATTCAGTGCAGACTGCCTTTTATGTTGTTGCTGCACATAGCAACAGCTGAGCCTCCTAGTAATTCTCCAGGTCAATGACTTTATCCTTTAAAAAATAAAAAATCCTGAAATATCACCAGAGTACAATATTATACAAATTAGAGCAACTACTCCAGAATGCTGCTTGAGGTGGTGAAGCAATGGGGAATAATGTAAGTTTGACTTCCACCAGATCTAAGCATGTCTGTAGGGACAAAGGGAGCCCAGGCTTAGCTGCCTGCAAAAAAGACACCACTTAGATTCTGTCTTTCCTTCTGAGATATCTCCCAGCCCCTTTACCTGTCAGAGTGGCTTTATTTTCATTCCAGCCAGAATTAACCCATGTGAAATTTAAGAGAGTAAACTCAGAAAATGTGACTTGGCCAAACCCCTCATTTACCTGTCCTGCCATCTTCCAGCTGAGCTCTCTCTTCTGAGCCTGCTCTCCACAGTAAGGGCTCATTCAGAGCACTGATACAGAATGCAACATGAATGTTGTAAAAAGTAGCTTTCTGATCTTTCAATAGACTACAGGGGGAAAAGGAGATAATCAAAGGTACAATAAACCAAATACACTATTCCCAGACAGCAAGAACTTTGATGGCTGCTGGTCTCTTTCTCCTTTATGTGGAAACTTTCATGAGTTAAAAATGTGATTAATAAAACTACAAACATCCCTTTCCCCCAAGATGTGTCCTGGTAGGAACAAGAGGGCTCCCCCAAAAAAACATGAAAGCAGATAAACTACTGTATTATAATTCCACCTCACCATTTGTCCTTTGTACCTCAATAAGCCTAGCCACTGGCAGCTATAAAGTGAAAATTAGATTAATATTTGTGAACATACATCATTTTTCCTAAACTTACAAAGAAATGAAATGTATCAAAGTATAAAGCATAGTAGGAAAATGAGGTCTCCTTACACAATAACCTTTTAAGAAAAACAAGGCTGTTATTTCATTGTTTTTGACCCCTTAATTTTCACATAAAGTCATCAAATGTAAAAGAACCCAAACATCTTTCTCTCAAGATGTTTCACCAAAAATCTTGACTGCCAAACATCTGAGATTGAGTTCAATCAGAATTTGCATGTATTCTATTGTGTGAAGAACAGATCTGTTTAAATAGTGTTTCTAATGACCAAATTTGTGTGGTTTCTTACAGCAATATAGTAATTGAAAATTCTCCTTGGCTGTTTTCAAAAGCATCTATTTAAAGTGGGAGGCTGGGATATGTGGTAAGACTTCTCTGCTAAAAAGGCCACTATCTTCTCTTACTAAAGTGTGATCTATTTTGAAGATCCCAAATAACACATATTCCACTTCAGACTACTTCAATTATTTGTAGTTTGTCCATAATTTTTACAGGGCTTTAGTATTTATTTTGAAAGTTATATGACTAATTGTAATTTGCACAAATTACTGCACACTCTTCCATTCAGAATCACCCCATGAAAACGAGTTCCTCTTCCCTCCCACTAGACACTAGTGAGATATCTGTGTACTACAGGAGAAACAAATGGCAGGAGAACAAACTTAGGCAATGTTTAATACAATAAATGGGTTGTTCTTAAGTATAAGAGGCTTTCTTTTCTCTTTTCCTTTCCATGATACTATAACCTCAAACTGATAAAGTAGAGCAAAGATTAGATGATCCAAGTAAAAAAAAGAGAAACAAAAATAGAAGAGGCACAAGAAGAAAGACTTCTGTGTCACTTCATTTGATTCACTTCACATCCCCTCTACCTAACCTCCTGAAGCTCCTAAAAGCTGAAAAGAGAAGGGGAAGGAGTTTTTTCTGAGGATTCCAGTGAGTCACTGTGAGTCACAGAACTGGGCCAGACCACCCCTGCTGGACTACTAATAACAGAGCTGCAGTCACTGCCAAGTGAAGACGGGAGCTGTTACAGCTTGGATCTGGAATGTCCCCTGAAGTCTCATGTGTTAAAGGCTTGGTCTCTAATGCAGCAATGTCCAGAGGTAGAATATTTAGGAAATGATTGGATCATGAGGGTTCTAACCTCATCAGTGAACTAATCCATTTGATGGGTTAATAATCAGAATGGATCACTAAGGGCTGGTGGAAATAAGCAGGTGAGGCATGGCTGGAGCAAGTGAGACACTGGGCATACCCTTGGGAACTCTATATCTTATCCCTGTCCCCCCATATAAAGCCCCCCCACACACACACACACTCTTTCTGCTGGATGAACTGAGCAGACTTCCTCTGCTGTGCCATTCTACCATGATGTTCTGTCTCACCTCAGGTCCAAAAGCAATGGACCCTGTCAATCATCAACAGAAACCTCTGGAACTGTAAGTTCCTCCTCTAGGTTGTTTATGGCAGATATTTTGGTCACAGCAATGAAAAGCTGAATCACAGAGCTTTTCTTGCCACCAAACACAGTGAAAGAAAAGAAGTTTCTTCCTCTGCTGTTAAGGAACATGGTACCTCGTCACCTAGGAGGTGGCACTTCCTTCTGGAGTGTTTATAAGACTGCTAATGTATGTGTATAGGACAAAAACTGAGATGTGGAGTGAATCCCATAGGGCGGCCAAGTTGGAGTATGAATCTATGCTGTCTGTGAAGTTGGATGTCAGCAACTACCCCGGGGGGTTCCAACCACAGTAACAGGACATCTGACTGGAAATCAGAGCTGCCTGATTGGACTGGTTGTCTCCAAATCACTCCAAAAGGGAAGATTGCCTATATCAAACTCAAAAATAAAGTTTCAGGAGAGCTCTTTGCCCAGGTACAGTAGAGCAATATCCTGGTATTGCTGTGGAAACAGTGACAGATTCTAGCTGCTACTTTGTAATTCGGATCCAGGAATGGTACTAGGTGAAGTGCGTTCATTGGCATTGGATTCACAGATCCGGGAGATGCCTTTGATGTTAATGTCTCCTTACAAGATCACTTCAAGTAGATAAAGCAGGAATCTTGAGATTTCTAAAGAATCTCAGGAAACGGACACTCGTCCCAAGTTGGCTTTAGGTTTCAAGGATGGACAGACCTCCAAATTGAGTATCAGAAACATTACAATCAAGAAAGGAGGTGGTTTTAAGCCCAGGACTGCAGGAGCTGGGGGTCTAAGCTTACTTTCTCCTCCTCCTGGAGGCAAAGTCACTATTCTGCCACCATCTTCTTCAGTTGCCATCAGACATCATGTCACCCCACCACCCATTCCAAAATCCAACCATGAAGGTATAATTCAGATGTTCTCATGGATTTGGATTCTCCTGCACCTGTCACAACACCAGCATCAGCTTCAGTTTTGGCAAGCAACGGATTGTGGGGAGATTTTGATACTGCATCCAGCTCTGTTCCAAACCAGGCACCACAGCCACCCAACTGGGTCCAGTTTTGAATAGCATTGACAAGACAGCAAGGACAGACTTACAGAATAAAAACGACATTGAGGGCACTAACCTGTGAGGGAGTTTAGAAACCCCTACCCTCCCCCAAACCAAAATTAATGGACAATCTTTTTCATAGCTTTTCCATTACATTCAAGCAGATTTATGTCACTCTCCTATATCATTACTTGCTATACAGCCAAGAAAGTATCTGTTATTTCCTGGTGATTAGCAATTCAGAAGAACAGTAGATCTTACCATACTTGTGGCTGGCTATGCGGGGTTCAAAAGACCAGTATCTTTTTGAGGAGAAATGACCTCTAATCTGTAATTTTTTTCTCCATCTTTTAAATTCTTGAACTTATTTCAGATCCTCGTGTGCCTCTTTGTGAAACCCTATTTAACAATTTCAGGGAAGACAAAGCCTTGAAACTTTCTTTTCCACTAACCTGAGACCTAAGAATGGAAAGGCCGACCTCAGTGTTTACAAATTCAGAATTTTAATCAGGGTAAGTTTGGAGAAAGATGGATGTCCTGGGTCTCTTCTGTATAGCCTCCTTCAGGGTTGTCTTATTCAATGAACGTCTAGCGCTAGGTGCAGCTCCATCACCCTCTGTGTGTTTACACGTCTTTTCCTTTGAAAAGTTGTATTGGTGGCGCCACTGCTGTTGTGTTTATTGAATAGTGCAACATCTTTGAACAGTGGATGTTTCTGCAATGAAGGAAGTTCAAGGGGCTGTGCTTTCCAAGCCCTATTCTGTAGAAGTGTTTAATTTCTTAAAGCTCCATCTCATTGCTACATTTGAAATACAGCATTAATTTGTTCACCCCTTTATTTGACCTGATTTGAAAAGTAGTGTTTTTAACCTGATCCATATAACAAAGAGGTTAAAAGCACTTAACTCTTATCCAGTATCCACATTGTCTTGCTGCCTGGGTATATGACCCCTTTCCACGAACATTTCTTTTTTAATCTATCCATCTAGCTCTTCAATAGAAAGCTGATATTACATATATTTTAGGAAGGAAGTTGGAGAATCACAGCTTTACTTGTGAAAGGTATTGTTTTAGATTTTGACACCTGCCAGCTAGGGTATCTTAAAAGCTAGGGTATCTCAAAAGCAAGTTGCTCTCCCATCACTTTCCTTTTCCTCTGCCTTGCCATTCCTTTTACAATGCTATGAAGACAGTTGGCCTCCTCAGATGAATGGGCACTACCTATTTTGTTTGTTAAGGGGCAATTTTGAGAATTAAATGGGAGGATATAATTTCTTCCCTTAGCACTTATTTGGATATGTACATTCTGGCTGAAGGGAAATCCTTATGTTTAGTTTCAAAATATATTGTTTCTCCTGGATTTCATTCTTAACTTTTTCTAACTTTGAGTCCATGTTTCTCATTGCCTCCCCTTCCAGGCAGCTCTATTCTTACAGAGCCATGGCAGGACATTTTAAAATTCCAACAGAAAACACTAAAAAGAAAATCTGTACAATCACTAGTGACTAACTATTGGGAACTTTTTTTTTCAATCTTCCTCCATATGGTATTCTTTGGTATTCTCAAGATGATAATATATTATGTAATGCTGAAAAACTGAAAATAAAATATAAAATATATGTATATAAAGAATATGCTATATTGGTGCAATAATAGTAATTAAAAATATGGGAAAAGTTGAGAAAAAAAAAACAAAGAAAGACAGAAAGAACAAAAAAACACCAAAAGGAAAAAATATCCAAACATATTACAACAATGACTATTGATATGTTGGTATATTTTTCTAGCTATACTTATTTCTACATTGCTGTTTCCAGATATATAAATAATTATTTTAGATCCTGTTGTATGATTTACTATTGTAACATCTAAGTTATTAGAAACTTTTTTTTTCTTTATTGGTCCTTTTTAGTTATACGTGATGGTAGAATCCATTTTGACATAATTATACAAGCATGAAATATACGTGTTCTAATTTAGACCCTATACGTGTTCTAATTTAGACCCCAGTACCTCTCCTTAGAAACTTTCTATAAACATGTTTATGACGCAGTTTAATCTTGGAATTAGGCAACAGTAAAGACAATGACTCCTCAGTGATTTCACAAAAAAATAAAAACAAAGTTGAAAGATACATTCCCATCATTAACATTTCATCATATAGTTCTTATAAATACTTTGCAGATTGTGGGATTTAGTGTAAATTGAAAGAGAGAGAGAGAAAGTGTGTGTGCACACTAACGGTGCTTAAAAACACTTTCAAAATAACAATCCAATTTTACATCTTCAGAGCTAAAAACTAGACCAGTAGCAACAACATTAGCATGTATTCCATTCAAAGCATCTTAAATATTTATCAAAAATGTCTCTAGCATTAGATAGTATCTATCTTCCTTCTTTAAAAATAGGTGGAATCAAGTGAAAATTTTTGTATCAGTAACTGCCTGAAAGCTTCTGACAGATCTTCAAAATTAGTACTCAGTATAGGCATTTACATGTTTAATGCCATCGAGGACAGAGTTTAAGAAGTTTAGCCTTGACAATTAAGTCATTTATGTTGAGTGATAATATAAACTAGAAGAAATTTCTTGTGTGAAGAGCTAAAGTTCATGAAGACCTTTTCGAACATTCACTCTTGGAACCCAGCTACCACACGTGGAAACAAACCACATGTACGCACTGTGGTTAAGAGCCCCAGGAGGTCCCAGCTAAGGGTCAGCAATCACCGCTCAGCCAAATAAGAACAGCTATCACGAACACCAGTCTAATCACGTCTTGAGATGATCCACCCCAGCTGTCAACCGAAACCACATGCAAGACCCCAAGGAAGAACCACCAGATGAGCAAGTCAACCCACAAAACTAGAAGATGATAATAAAATGTTATTTTAAGCCACTAAGTTTTGGGTAGCTTGTTTTATAGTAAATGGTAACCAGAACACTTCCTGTACCCCTTTTTTAAGGAAAAAAGAATAGGCTTAAGCTTCAGCACACAGGCCAGTTGTAGCTAAAATATCAAGACTGCTTTCTAGGGCTTGTGGCATAGTTCAGTGGAAGAGCACTTACCTAGCATGAACAAGGCCATGAGTTCCATTTCCAGTACCACAAAAAAAGAAAGAAAAGTGACTGAAAAGACTGCTTTCTTTCTTTTCATCTTGTTTCTATTTATGGCAAGTGGTAGTGGGCTTTTATTTAATGATTAGAAAGGGAAACTTCAAATGAATATATTTAAATTAAAGAGACAATTTATTAAGTATCAAGTAAATTATAATTTGAGTTTGAAAGCTTACAACAAAAAATGTAAGGGTGAATGGCTATGAAAGGCCAACATAGGGGGAAAATTACACAAAGAGATGAAGAATAACATGGAAAGGTTCTAAGAGAACAGACTAAAATAGGGAAACCAAAAATCTCTTAGTTTGCTTAGGAGAAATAAAATGGCAATACAAAATCCCCAAACAGGTTCATTCCAGGCCTAACACATTCCACCATTCTCTGTCCATATTGCCACCTATTCCTGAGTTTCCACTGAGGATCTCACCTCTCCCACAGGGATGGTTTGGGAGCTCTGGAGCATTGCTGCCCTGTTACTGGAGCTACTCATATATTCTTTAGAGGTTTTTAAAAAAATAAGCCTCCTGATGTTTGACAAGTTATTTGCTGACATGCCGTGAATAATAAGTACACATATGGATGAGAGGGAAAATAGGACCATACAAGGCAAATTGAAAGCCATAACTGTTAACATAGTTTGAATAGAAGGAAAGATGGACCTTCATTCAGAATATATTTGGAATTGTTAGTCAACTACAGTCCCTGTAACAAAATACCTGAGATAATTAACTTATTAAGAGTAAAGATGTATTTTGGCTTATAGTTTTGGAAGTTCCACTCCAAGATTAGGTGGACCCATTGTTTTGGACTTTCTGGTAGGGATGCTGAATGACAATGCCAGAGAACACGAGGCAGACCAACCTCTCATATCATCCGCCAGAAAGCAAAAGTGAACAAGGAAGGAACCAAGGTTCACAATTACCTTCAAGGTTATAACACAGTGATCTAAGGACCTCTTACAAAACCTCTCCTCCTAAGGGTCCATAGCCCCTCCCAATTTGGGAGATATGCAGTGTCCGACAATAGCAGTGTTCTAGAAGAAAAGATAGATATGCTAGGAAGGGAGTGACTCTAAATATTATTGAACTAAAAAACATGTAGTCAAAGCAGGCCATCAGCTAAAAGAAAGATCAAAATGAGAAGATGTCAATGACAAAGATGTGGGAAGGTTTGACAAGAGACTCAGATGACAAAAAGGAGGGTGAGTGAGTTAGTATGTGGAGAAAAGCTGTAGTTTAAGTACAATTAGTAGACAGTTAACATTTGTGATAGATGTCCTTGGGATTTTGGAGGTACATAGTTTAGAAAATGTGGGTACAGGATTTCTCTTTGGCAGTGAGTGGCTAAAACAAACCAGCCTTACATTCTTAATGTCATATATATTATTTGATAGAATTATAAATCACCACATTGCAGACCTTAAGTTTATTCCCAAGTACTAGATATTGAAATTTATAAGTCAGGGAAATCTAGGAGTTTACTACACTCCCTTGGGAAGAAATTTCTTCCCAGAAGCTGAATATCAGTGACTGATTAAGCAATCCATGGGCTAGAACTAACTAAGCCACCTCATCCAAAATTCAAGCTGATTCTTTTTTAAAGCTAACCAAATGTTTTTGGGTTTGTAGTTTTGTTTTTTTGTTTGATTGTTTGTTTATTTATTTGTTTGGTACTGGGGATTGAACTCAAGGGTGCTTTACCATTGAGATATATTCCAAGTCCTTTTTATTTTTATTTGGGGACAGTGTCTTGCTAAGTTGCAGAGGCTGGCCTCAAACTTGTGATTCAGATTTCCTAGTCACCGGGGTTACCACCCCAACTGGCTAACCAATTTTTAAGACTTTCCCAACATACTTCCATAGTATATAAATAAATCCTTGGAAACCCTGAATAATTTGTTGCATATTTTTTACCTTATCACCCAAATAAGCACATATTCGTTTCTAAATACTTTTAACATTTTCATTATGGAAAACTGCATATATTGATAAATTGATTATTAATAATTGTATCACCATTACTATTCAGAAAAAAAATCAAGACAAAAGGTTTTGTTTTTTAAATTTTTTTATTTGTTCTTTTTTGTTATTTATGACAATAGAATGCATTTTAATATATCATACATACATGGAGTATAACTTCCCATTTTTGTGATTGTATATGATGTCAAGTTACACTAGTCATGTATTCATATAAGAACATAGGAAAGTTATGTCCAATTCACTGTGCTGTGTTTCCTATTCCCTTCCTCTTTTCCTTCCCTTCATCCCTTTGTTTAATCCAGTGGACTTCTATTTTTCCCTTCTTATTGTGAGTCAGCATTATCTCTCTCTCCCACCCTTTTGTTGTGAACTAGCATCTGCATATCAGAGAGAATATTCAGCCTTTGTTTTGGGGGGATTGGATTATTTCACTTTAGCATGATAGTCTTCAGTTACATCCATTTGCCAGAAAATGCCATAATGTCATTAAGTCAAGAGTTATTCTTAATCTTTTTGTTACTATTTCCATCTTGAAATAGTAAAATATCAGACTACATTTTTTAAAAAAAAAATTTATTAGTAGATGAACACAATATCTTTGTTTATTTATTTTTATGTGGTGCTGAGGATCAAATCAAGGGTCTCACACTTGCAAGGCAAGCACTCTACCACTGAGCTATAGTCCCAGCCCACAAACCACATTTTATGAAGGGCTGACTGCCTAATTTATTCAACAAATTGGTATGGAAACCAGTGTTGAAATCTGTATTCCCATCATATATTCTATGTTCAGTTCTAGATCATTTCTAATTATTATGGAAACCCTAAATATTTAATCTATACAGTCTCCAAGTTTTCAGTCAAACATTTAAGTCCTCAGAATGCAATGAATACCTTCCTACTCATGACTCCCAGGGTGAAAAGGGTGTTTAACTGGGCAGCTCCCTGGCCCAGCTGACAGGCAGGCCTACACAGTGCTTGAGAGCAAGGCTCTGGAGCATATTCCAGCTCTGAGACTTCACTTCTTTAAATCACTATAGCCCTCTGCACTTCAGTTTCCTGAAAGAGTGTCAATAATAACAACATTGCTCATGCATTTGTGAGGGTTAAATAGGGTGATATGTGTAAAAGACTTAATACAATATATGGCAGAGCAAGGATTATATGTCAGAGTGAGGACTATATCACTGTTGTTATTTGGATTTATTACAACTCAAATTAACTCAAAGCTAAAGGCGAATCCTATCAAAGCTTCAGTCAATGTCAATGAAGTTTCGCCTGAAAAAAGGATTGTGTCTTGTGATATAACTGCTTTCAATTCCCCAGCCAGGAAGAATTCATCATGTTTTTCTCTCTCTGTGACCACAATTTTGCTGGTTAGGGTGCTTTCCTTAAATAACACAGCCCAAATGCAAATAGAAAATCTGTAGAAACATAAGACACGTGAGATTGCATAACTAGTATTAAATTGTGAGATGTCAATTATAAGATTTGTAAATATTCTGATAAGACAATCAGTATGGACTGGAAAAATCAGCGGATATTTTGTGAAAGATACACAGTTTCTTTTGGACCTTAAACTTGAAGAAGTGCATTTCAGGTGGGAGAGAGACCGTGGTAGAGGTAAGGAGGTGGGAAGAGTGAAGTAAGCACAGGAATTAAGGAATGAAAACAGGTCTCAGTGGGTAAGTACAGGTATGTTTCTCCAAGCATAAGGTAAAGAAATACTTATTCATTAATTAAAACTTTATTATATATCTTTAATTTTTACTTGTTTAATTTGTCTTTATTAAAAGCTTATAAATATCAAAATTAAATGTAAGTGCATTTTTTGCACGCCAATATTTATAATCAAGTCATAGATTCTTACCACAGCTAGCAATTTTTCACCCCAAACTTTGAAAAGGACCTTAATTAATAAAGGTGCTCCTGTTTCTATTTCACAGGTTCCATGCCATTATAAGCAATACTCAACAACTGGTAAGATGCCTGAAATTGCCTGAATGGTTTGCTATTTTTTAATATAAACCAGATTTTCAGAAGAAATACACTCACTAGATACTAAAGGCATAAATAGGCCTCCAATTTCATTTCCATAACCTTTCTCATTGAGCTGGGAAATTAAACTGCTCATAAATCAAAATATGAAGGGCTTTTGTGCTTTGGTTTGCAGAGAATATTAGATTGGCTTGCAAATAATGTTGAATATTTGCCCACTTTTAGAAAACAGCTGCAATAAATTTTCAGAAAATATGCCAATTTATTCCACCCTGAGTTCTATATATATCCTACAAGTCATAAGCCTATATAGCAGGTGTATCTCTTTACACTAGACACTGTCTTAACAACTGCAATAATTTGACTAAGCAAAAACCTATATGAGCAACCTTAGAGATTTTTTTCATATTTTATTGTATACTTGCTCTATTTTGCAATTGTTCCATTAATTTCAATTGTTTCACTTAACGAAATGTCATAGTAAAATAAAGCAGCCTTTTGGTTAAGAAAAAAGAAGAGGATTTTATTTCAGGAACAAAAAGAAATAGTAACAATTTCCAATTCCAAGAAAGAAATTTGTCTTCCTCAGGAACTCTGTCCCCTGCCTGTCTCTGATTTAGCATCTCATACTATATTGTAGGGGCCAGTTTCCTCATGTTTCACAAACCTCTCAATATCAAAAGCACTAGAAAGAAAGATGATATAAGTGAGTCTTCCAAGGACCATTCTGAGACAGTATGGGATCACACAGTTGTCTCTGTGGCACTACTTTGTAGGAGTAGCTGCACTATTTTAAACAGCATTGCCCTTAATGTATTACATTCAAGACTATAATTGATGGACCACTGAGAAATATTGAGTTCAGAGCCAAAAAAGCCAACAGAAAAATAAGGACCCAGTTGTTAGTTGACTTTGTGCCAAGAAATGGAATATATTATCTTAATTAATTAGACAACGATCCTGTCATAAGCATTATTATTATCTTCATTTTTCTAGATAAGGAAATCAAAGCACAGAGAGGTTGAGAATTTCCCTGGTAAATGGAGCAGCCAGGATTCAAACCCAAGCAATCTGATTTAACAACTTGTCATTTTTCTTCCAGGGACTTAACAAAAATAAATGTATTTCTTGTTCATGTTACATATAGGTCTAGCACATGTCATATAAAGTGGGCTCTCTTCTCCATAGTTACTCAGAGAATCAGCCACATAGAAGCTCCAATCTAGACACATATTTCCTCATTCAAGAAGGCAAAGAAAGAAAATGAGGCAAATCTCACAATGACCCTTAAAACTTCATCCTAGAAGGAACATTAATTCATGTCCTCTCATTTCATTGGTTCAAGTTTCACAGTCATGCCTAACTTCAGGAGGGATTAGAAAGGCAATCCTACTAGGGAAGGCAGAGAGCTAGAATACCTCAGGGCAGAACTAGTGACAATAATAAAGTTAATAAATGGGAGTTTCAAAGACAAAAGAAACATTAGAATTGGCAAGGTGAGTTTCTAAGAACTACCTCCATGTGTTTTAGTTATATTGAAATACCATTATAGCATATGGTATACGGATAAATGAGCTACAGGAAATTTTTGTGCTTCAGTAGAATATTGTGCATTGCCTAGAAAATACCCTTCTGGTATCTGATTTGGATCCTGTGGATGTTATTTTTATAGCTCTATAGATTGCATATAACTGGTTACAATGCAAATAGCTCTGTCCTATAGAGTGAGTACTAGTAGAGGTTAAATTGACTTGCCTTCCTCAAGGTAAAAGAAGCTAATTTTACCTCCATGTGCAAATACATTTCAGCATTCTTAATCTATAAAAGTGGTTGATCTTTGAATTCTTTAACCTTTTATAGAATTTGCCTTGTTCATTCAATATGATTTAAACAAAAAATTTTAATACTATAAACATTTCAATATCTTCATGTGGACAATGATTTTTTACCATTTTAGAAATTATATTTTAACTACACTGTTATTTCCATAATAAACTTTAATTTTTAGAACAGTTTTAGATCATAGAAAAATTGTGAAGATAGTACATACAGAGAGTACCTATAGAACTTACATACAGTTTCCCCTGTTAACATTTTACACATATGACACATTTTTTACAGTTAATTAACCATTATTGTGGTACATTATAATGGACTAAAATTCATTCTTTATTCAGGTTTCCTTAGGTTTTGCTTAATATCCTTTCTCTGTTCCAGAATTCCATCCAGGATACCACATTAGTTAGCTGACATGTCTCCAGAGGTTCTTCTGGATGTGATATTTTCTCACACTTTCCTTGTTTTGATGACTTTGATAGTTTTAAAGAATACCATTCAAGTATTTTGTAGAATATTGCTTGAGATTCGTTTGATGTTTCTCTTATGATCAGACTGGGATTATAGGTTTTGAGGGAAAGAACCCAGAGATAAAAGTCCCATTTTTATCACATCAGATCAAGAATACATAGCCATCAAATGACTTTCCATTACTGATGTTGGCCTTAATCACCTGTCTAATTTTGGTAAGTTCTCCCTACTGTAAAGTTACTTTTACCCCTTTCCCATGTACTCATGGATATTTATTTCATATTCGGGATTATAATCCAATACTACTTTATTTTGTTGCCCAAATAGTTCCATTTTAGGCCACTGGGAGCTCTTTTAATTGGCCCCTGAGTCTCTTAGATATAATCCCAATCATTGTTGATTTGTTTTTCTTTGTTGTTGTTGTTGTTGTTGTTGCTGCTAATGCTGCTGTGATTTTGTTTTGTTTACAGTACTTCCCTACTTGCTAGCACTACAAGATAAGCAGACCCATCTAGTATATTGCCTGCATAGTCTTAGAATTAACTATTTCTCTAAGGAGCTCTGATTCTTTTTTTTTTTTTTTTTTTTTAAGAGCATGACATTAGAAACCAAGTTCTGGGCACAAGATGTGCTAAATGCTATGGAGCCTCATTGTTTCTAGGCTCTCTGGTCAAGAGAGCAAGGAAATAAGTACACAATATCTCATGTACAGACATATATCCATAAGTATTTCCAAACATATCCATTTCTGTTGATAGTAGCTAAACATGAGTCATACTAATGTCTCCAACTCCAAATCATGTGGATTATTCTAGCCCCCTCCCCTGGATTATCTGTAAACTCTCATTCCCACTGTAAGAAACAAGGCTACCATTCATTTACTGAATTGTTCCATTCCAATATACATGCATAATATTATCAAAATTATTGTTTATATCCCTATGTGAAATGATTTTTTAACTGGAGTACAGTGTTTACATACAGTCTCTTCTTTTGCCTTTAGTCTTTTGGACTCCACATATTTCCAAAATTATTTAGGTCAGCACCTTTTCCTATCATTACCTTCAGTGATTTTTATACACAAGTAATACAGTTATATTGTTTCATCACTTTCTGTATTCAATCCTGAACACCCCAACCTCCTAAGTGATTTTTAAATTTATATGCATTGTATCACTCTTAGTACTAAAGAATGTATGGACTCTAACAAGGCATAGTATCATATATCCACAATTCTTCATACAAAATAGTTTCATTCACTTAGAAAAATCCCCTGTGCTTCATTTAGTCAACCCTTCCCTCATGTCCCTACCAGCCAATGATAGTTTTTACTGTCACTATAGTTTTACCTTTTCCAGAATACTTTTTATTAGAATAACACAGCATATAGCCTTTCACTTAGAAATGTGCAGTTAAGATTCATTCACATCTTTTTGTAGCTTGAGAATTCATTTCTTTTTATCACTAAATAATATTTTATTATATGGATGTACCACATTTTTAATCTATTCATCTTGGTTGCTTCAAATTTTTGGTAATTATAAAAAATACTGTTGTAAACATTCAGTTTTTACATGAACTCAAGTTTTCAAATCAATTTAGTTAATACCTAGGAGTATAATTGCTGGGTTATAGCTTTGTAAGAAACTGCCAAGCCATCTTCCAAAGTGCCTATACTATTTTGCATTCCCACTAGCAATGAATGGGAATTCCTGTTGCTGTGCATCCTGGCTAGCAATTGGTATTGTAGTATTGTCAGGGCATTCTCTCCTCCCATTCCAATAGATGGATTGTGGCGTCTCATATTTTAATTTGAAACTCATTAATGACAAGTGATGTTGAGAAATTTTTCTATGCTTATTTTTCTCTTACATACAATATGAGTTATTGTGTGTGTGTGTGTGTGTGTGTGTGTGTCTTCTTATGTAGGCAAATATCTTCTTTAGTGAGGTGTCTGTTTAGTTTTTTGCCCATTATTTAGACAGGCAATAACACTTTGAATAAATTATTTTCCTAGGTACTATTCCATCTTTGAGTTTCCCTTCACTCTTACTTTTGAGCAGTATCAAATATTGTTTGAATTGTCCTTCTCTAAAAGCCAGCACTCTTAAATATTACCCCATCCTGCTCTCTTAAGTTATTGCAGGGGTGATAATGATAATGATCATCATCATGTTAATATATATTAAGTACCGTGTGCCATAAAGTATAAGTGCATTTCATGAATCATTTCATTTACTCCTCATGACAACCCTAAAAGGTAGGTATTATCAACACCCCTGTTTTTTTAAATGAAGAGCCTGAGACTTCAATAACATTATGAAACTAGCCCATGTTTAGCCCATGGAATATTTATACTGCTTAGAAACTAGAAGGCTAAAAAGCTATAAATAGCATAGATTCTTTCCTGGTTCTTAAAAATACTTCATTTGAGACACTGAATTAGTCATTTTTGGAAACTATTTTTAAAATCATCACTACCTATGAAATAGGAATGGTACAACCATTTATCTCCCAATGTATAAGTGGTCAAAATAATGTTCTTAATTCTGAAAATGTACTGCTACTAAATAAAATACAGAGAAGAACTAGGCAGTCCTTGCCACAAGGGTATAATGGTTAGGACAAAAGAATGTTTCAACATCTCCAAGTCCCAGCATGGATTTGACCACAAACAGCCACAGATCTATGCCCACCAGACTCTCAATTGTGACAACTGAAGTTGACATATTGTCTGATGCTAATTTAGCCATTTATCCTATTATCTTCTAAAAATAAAATCTTTTGCTGTTTCTAAAAATCATAATTAAGATACCTAAGGAAGTATCCTTGGTAAAAGAATGAACCTTCAATACCTCCCAATGTCCCCACCACTTTATCTTATATAAGCAGAGTATCAGTGCCTCCTGGAGGTGGATGCTATTGGGATGGATATTGTCATCAGGCTGTCTGACCTCCTCATTGAGGCTGAGCTAGCCACCTCTGTGGCTATGCTGTGAATGTGTCATCTCCACCTGCTAATCCAAGCACCAATAAACTAACTGCTGTCACAAGGACTTTTTTTTTTTTAATCTCATCCTGGAAATTAAGATTTTGAGTTTCAGTTAAAACCTCCCTTTATCCACAGAGTTCTTGGAAAGAGCATCTTCTGACTTTCTTTTACACTTGACATGCAAATTCCTCCTGAATTCACTCCTCATTTAAATATGGATAGGAAATAAGATTTAGACTTGGCTTCCTATAAAAGGGAATTGCTTACAAACAAATCCTGCCACTTTGTTTGGCATTGTTGACACTGCTATTCTTTTACTGGTTGATCCTTGAAATCAGCTTTAATCAGGTGAATCCTTGTTTCCAAACAATTTCTTTTTTAACAAAGCAGACTACTTGAAGGCTAACCACCCTCTTGATCTCTAACTTTATTAACCAATTCAATCTCATTTGGAAGATGGGATTGTTCTTACCTAACTACAAGCTACTTAGGGCCTGCTGCCAAAGCAAGAATTCAGAATCTCTGGAACTCGAAATGGTATTTTGGCTCCTAGGAAGAGTACCATGTGCCTAACAATGTTTTAAACAAATGTTCCTTTATCCAACTCTTAATTCCAACAACATGAATCATGTTCCAGGTTACTTTAGGAGGAAAAAAACAAGCTCTGCTCAGCCAACCATGCTGCTCCCTTAGGCCACTTCCAGGCCTGCAACTCACTTGTAAAGAACAGTGACCTCTGCAGTTATGCAGCAACTGCCCTATGTAAAAGTGGACTGAGGGTAAAAATTGTGACCTTTTATTTCTGTATCCCCTGCACACAGTTGATACTCAATAAGTATTTATTGAATTAATTGATTTAATAAATAACCCTGAGATACTAGATTCTTATTTGATAAGTATTTCAAACACTCATGTGCTGAGTGTTTTAGCATAATATAATGCAAAAAAACAAACAGGATCTGTGTATTTTCACTAATAAGATATTCAATTTTATTTACTTTTTGCTTTTTCTTTATACCATATATCATGATATACGTGATTTACTCCTAAATGCTTCAACATCACAAAAGTACAAATTAACTTATACTACATTAAAGTATTTCAGGTACCCTTGTTAGGCATCCACATCTCAAGATGGATAGCCAACATTTAATCAGAAAGACCACACTATCAGTGGCTACTGAAAATACTTCAACTCTCTCTTTATAGTCCTGACCAGAAGCTTTGCTGCTTTACATAATGAATGTTAGAAATGAGGGAGGTTTTTTCTCATGAAAATAATGACTTATTAATTAGAATAATGATTGTTAACTGGCAAAATTAACAGTATTCAAGATAGGGGAATTGGTTTAAAAAATTACAGAGACACTTCTCATCCTTATATGCCTCTACCATGGGGTCCAAGGCTGATCCCTAAATAATTGTGTATTTAGCCATAGGAAGGTTCTAGTAAAGAGTAAAAATGACTCCCCTAAAATATTATTATCTTATCTGCCTTGGGCCAACTGTCTATGCAATACATGAATAAAGTATTTCTTACCTGATTACTTGAGATTTACTCAAGTTTATAAAAGAAATCTAATAAATGCTTACCTAAAAACACCTAAATATAATGTGTATGTGATGGAATTTGGTCAAGTCTTGACTATATCATAACCTGGTAAAGGCATGTAGTGAAGCAAAGTAGCTATGACATTTGCCTAGCTTCAAGTACTGGTAAATGCCATCTATCAGAAAGAATCTATTAACCCTCAATAACACATTGGTTTAGGTCAGTTTACCACACCCCTGTAAACTCTGTGTGTGTGTGTGTGTGTGTGTGTGTGTGTGCATGTGTGTGTTTTTCATTTTTGTATTTCGGACTGCTTTTATTAAAATTGCCTTCTTGCTAAGAAAGCTTTAACAATGAAGCAGCCTTTTGCATAGCTAAATATCATTGATGCAGAATAAAATTAGCAACCTCATTAGTGTATTGAACTCTAACTTGGCAAACTGGCATGAAGTGTCAAATATGTTAAACATATACATGAATATCTTCCAAATGTTTCACATAAGCATTTTTTTGCCTAGTAACTAAAAGCTACCTCTGCCTCCAGAAGAAACATTCATGAAGTCACCCAGCAGGGAAAATGATTCACTACTTATTCTTTAGCTAAAATGCAGTTACAGTTGCTTATGCTACTGAAGTCAAAAGACCTTTCCCAAACCAAAATCTAAAGGTCCAAAAAAAAAGAAAAATGTTTTAATATTCTGTGCCTATTCAGAAAAACAATAGCATCCTCTTCATCAACTTTCAATTTGTGTGAGAGCTAAAGAGGTTAATATACCTTCAGTGTTCCCTGTAGTAGTATCTGATACTGAGACTTATTTGTATTTTTGATGAGTCTAAAGGGTCCAGTATTAGGAATAACACTATAGGGTTAAGATGGACAGAGTGATAACACCTCCTTTCATTTCTTTAAAAGCATAACTCTTCAGACCCATACAAGCAAGTAATGCATTCCAGAGGGCCTGAAATGCTTCTTTCCATATGTTCTGACAGGAGATTCAGGGGCAGCTACACTGAAACCTGGGACTGAAGGTAACAGGCTATGTTACAGGCCATGGAGCAAATGCTCACTGTTTTATTGAAAATTCCTGATCTATTTTTCTAGCCAACATTATACTCTAAAAAACTATTCAGGTACTAGAGTCAGCATATTAGGCATTCCACACAAATTGAGTAGGAGTCTAAATAAAGAACATCTTGAAGGAGACAAAGAGGATGATTAACAGTATTAGGAACTTCAAAATCCTGCCTAATCCTCTTTTTTTTAATAATTAGCACAAAATTTGTTTGTATGTATTCATTCATTTGACAAGTTGTTATAAAGAGCATACTATGTGCCAAAGACTGTTTTGGGCAAAGAAGCTAAACCCTGACTTCTTCCATGGAGCTTATGATATAACATCATACTTAAGAGTCCTATAAAGAAAGCTACATCAATGTAAAAGGATAGAAAGTGACAGGGACTCTCTTCCAAGATGATAAATGAGCAGATAAGTAAGGTAGAGAGCCATGTGGCCATCTGGGAAGTGAGTGGTCTACCATCTAATACTCGTAACACCTGGAAGCCATGGATGATCTTCAAAAGGCAAATAAAATATATCACACAATTCTAATTTGTATTCAAACCTTCATGATTTCTGAAGTACACCTTGTGGTGATTTTTTTTTCTTGAAGAAAAGGTGACTTTTTGATATTCTCTTAAATACTTATCTTTTCTAAATACTAAGCCATTTTTAAAAGATGATTGAATTAATATTTACCACAGTTTGCTTTGGGGATTTTGAATAAGGTATGTTGTATCAAACATATCCACATTCTGTATTATAATTCATTTTACAATGTGTACAGGCTTGGTTTGTTTTACATGAACACCATGTCCATTAATTTTGTGTTGAAAAGTGAAGTTTTCATTTCTGGATAAACTTTATACTAGCTTCTCTCTCTCTTGCAATTTTACAGAGAAACCATGAAAATCCAAAGTCATTGAACTTTGATATAAACCCCTTGTTTTAGTCCAGCTTTTCCACTGCTGTGGCCAAAGGGCCTGACAAGAACAATTAGAGAAGGAACAGTTTATTTGGAGGCTTACAGTTTCTGAGATATCAATCCATAGACAGTTGTCTCCATTCCTTGGGGCTCAAGTGACGGAGAACATCATACGGGTGTGGCAGAGGAAAACAGCCAGGGAAATGGCCACCAAGAAGCAGAGAGAGAGCTCCAAAATTCCAACGACAAAATATCTACTCCAAAGGTGCACCTCCAAGGACTCACCTCTTCCAGTCATAGTCTACCTGTCCTGAGTAGGTTAAGATTCTCATAACCCAATCATTTCACCTCTAAATTTTCTTGCATTGTTTCACACATGAGCCTTTGGGGAATACCTAACATCTAAACCATAACATAACTCAAAGCAAATACTTCATTGCATTAAATATAAAGCTATTTACTTCTCCAGTAACTTATTACAGATATCTGAGTTGGGCACACAGCTTAAAAAATGAACTCTGAATAAATGTGGAGTTCAAGGTTAAGGGAAGTTGGGGGGGGGGGATATTTTTCCAGGCTGCTGGTAATTAAGGAATCTGGTTCAACATGGGAAAACCTTTGGGAACACAGAGATGAATAAAAGAAGATTCTGCTTCCAAGTAACTGACTATCATGTGGAGAGGAGACAGACATGCAGTGAAAAACAGAGTTGAATAAGGTATGGGGTGAACTTATAAATAAAAACAATAAAACTGCAAGGAGAAAAGGACCAATTGTCTCTCAGAAAGTGATGGAGTGAAGGTAGGGCTTGGGTTGGAGAAGGGGAACTAATGTTTCTTGAATGCCTACTAATTGCTGCCAGAGAAGGACAAGATGGTTCACTTAAATCTTTGAGGAGAGTACAGTTTTACAAATGATGAAGTCAAAGATTATAGAACATAAATAAATGCCTGGGCATCTTAAATTAGCAATGAGAACCAGAATAGAACCCAAAGATGAATGGTTAGAATGTCCATGCTGTTTTGACTAAAAACACTTGCTTTTGGGGGGGGAAAAATCAGCTAGCTGCCTTATGTACATTAACCACCTAATTTCATTAATCCTTACCTAGAGCTCTGGCAATAGGCATTGTTAATCACATTTTGCAGAAGAGTAAAACAAGTCCAAAAAAGCAAATTAACCTAACCAAAAATTCTATACCTCAAGGGAGAACCAAGATTCTAACACAGATATGTCTCACCCTTACTTGGAGATGAGCTTGAAAGAACCATAGTAAATGAAGAAGGAAGGGAAGGGACAAGGAAAACTCCCTCCCTATTTCCCTAGATTGACCCTTGAAGGTCACAGAATGTGTAACACCAGAACTCAGGGTCTATCGAACTTCTCATTTTCCCAAAGAACATTTACTACATCATATGACCCTTATCAAAGGGCAGACAGTATAAACTTTATGAGCTGACTGCTGCAGCACAACTTTTCCCTAGAGAACTCCACTCTCCAAAATTCCAGGCCACCATCCAAAATTCCAAATACCCTCTCAGAGAGGGAACTCTGAGGTAAACAGATCCCATCCTAGGAGAGTGAAGGAAGAGCCTCTGGCTGCAACCCAGGAAATTAGGCACTGCCTTGATTCATCTCTGCAAAGAGCCAGTGGGGTTTCCCAGGCCATGAGTAGGGAGCAAGCCAGGAAGGAAGGAACAATTGCCCCCCACAGCTGCACGTGTGAGTTCTTTAGAGGGAGTGACCCAGGGCACCTAGGGAGAGTTCTCAGGACACACAGCCAGTCCTCTGCTGGCACAAGCAGGAATTTTTAGTGCCCACTGCTGTTCCTTGGCAGAAAAAGAACTCAGGAATGAACTTTTAATAATATCCTCTCGAGCCAGAATGGGCAAGAAAGGTTTCTCCAGCTATATATGGAAACATGCACTGGCTCTGCCAAGTACGTAAAGGAGACTCCAATTCTTCTCTGACGTATGAATCATGATCTAAACAGCAAATTCCTCGTTCAGAACGGTTTCCAAGGGAAGTGAAGGGAGATCAGTTATGCAAATGTGTGCATACCTTCTGGAATAGAAGCAGTGGGAAACTGAATGCCATTTCAGTTTCCTTGAAGATAAAATCTTCTGCAAAAAGAACAGAAAATGTCTCCTGTTCCATGGGGTTGGTTGGTTGGTTTGCTTGAGTGAGTGAGTAACTATACTCTTGTACAACTTTACAAACTTTTAAATGACCATATCTTCACTCTTGAAACAAAGCAGTCAAGTATTTGTCTACAGTGAAATAATTCTTAAAACAATTATAAGGATCTTTTATTCAGCAAAATATAACATATTTTACATACATTTTCTATTTTTAAATCTAATATTTGAATATGATATAGAAAAACATTATTTCAGAGATGAATAGCATCTCTTTTACACTGCAAATACATATTTTTTTAAAAGCTGGGATATTTAATGTCATTAAATGAAGAAATGCTTATTCCTTCAATTAATCCAATTTAAGGTATTGAATTAACATTTATGTTTAGCTGATTTGGTAAGGAGATATGTCAGAAAACATCCCAAGCATATTGAAATGAGTATTTGGTGGCCTTGGGCCCAAGAAAAAGAACTCTTGGAAGAATTCCTCCTGAAGTTGGAAGACCATCACCTGGAAGAGAAAGTGCACTTGTTATGAAGAGCTCCAAAGGCAGAGAGAGGATCACCAGGTACAGGATAGATGCAAGGAAGATTCAAAGTTAATATAAGGAAGAGCATCTGAACTATTTTCACCACTCAAAGAGAGAATGATCACTCATTCTCTATAGCTAGAAATATTTAAGCAAAAATTAATAAGATTCTATCAGGGATTCTCTAATATTTTCAGCAATAAAAAATAATAAAACCCTATTCCATTTTTGGTCAGCTCTAATATTTATTAATAATTCTACTCTCCAAATGGATGTCCCATAGGTTGCTCAAAGTTTCATGTCTAAAACTAATTTATTATTTTTTCTTCTAAGCATCTCATCTACTTTTGCTATGTTGGTAAATGGCAACTTTGTCCACCCTAAGTACATGTACAAGCCCCAAATCTATGCAACATCTTACATATATCCTTCTTTGTCATGCTAAATATATGATCACTCCCCAAGTCCCATCCATTATCCCTGTCATATAACTCTTACATCAGGTAATAGATTAAAAGATGACTTTCATGTACTAGAGCAGTGGCTCCCAGTCTTAGCTACTCATTAGAACCATCTGGAGAGATTTTTAAATTATAACATGATTTTAGTGTGCCCAGGCTATACTCCAGACCAATCAAATGCAAATCTTTAAGAGATAGACTAGGCACTGATATTTGTAAAGCTCTCAGAGGATTCCAATGTGCAACCAAAACTAGAACCACTGAAAAAGAGGCAGCAGGTCACATAGGAAGGTATTGAATTGAAGTAATCAAAATATGAAATAAAGGACATGGGAAGTTATGTTTGGGATGGGAATTTGAAAAATATTTTGAGATAACTGAGAGAGGTATTAGAACATAGTATCATCAAACCTCTTACAACAAAATGGCAACTCTTTTCATCGTATGCCATGGTCAGAGATAATTCCCCACCCACTCACTTCACAGGCAGAACCAGGTGAAAGTTTGTGGATGGATTGGTTATATTTTTCACCATCCACAAGGAACAACCTATAGTAAATTAAGCTAATTATACATAAATGTAAGAAGGGGAAGTGGGGTATACATGTAAACAGATGGCAAATGCTTTCTAGGTATTACTAAAGGCATACCCTGGAAACTTGAGTTCTAAGAATATTGGGGTACCTGGAAAACAAGAAAGCAGGTCCATCTAAATCACATCCTAATATCTAATATTTACATATATAATACAAATATTAAAACTAATTCTGTGTTATTATTGACCAAATATTGTGTTTGAGATTAACCTTTTGCTTATTATATGCCAACAAAATTTTTCTTTAAAAATTTGTTATCCAATTATATAATTTGGAAAAGTTATGATACTATCATATGTATTTTGTTCAAAGATAAAATTATTATTAGATGAATATGCCTTGCTATTCCTGGAGCCAGACTTTATTTGCCACAATATCCTTAAGAAGAGGGGATGGGAGTAGAACAGACACTAAACTCCTACTCCTGCTCCTCAGCCCTTCATGTTCTCTATGATAGCCCAAGAAACCAAGACTAGGTCATAAGGTGAATTAAGTCAGATACTGTAGGCACTCTACCCTGGTTTCTTGGACCTTCTCAGCTTATTACCAAAAATAAAACAATAGTCTAACTATTCACTAAGCAAAACCTCATTTTAGCAGAAACTATGTTTTTCTAAACTTTCTCATACTAGAGAAGTGAAATCAAACCATCTAAGAATAATCTTTTCAACTTAAGAAAAATAATATAAATACATGTGGTGAATATATAAAGGAAAACAATTCAATGAAGAGCTCAGAATTCAATTACTCAGCATTAAAAGAGAACAAAATCATGGCATCTGCAGGTAAATGGATGGAGTTGGAGAATATTATGCTAAGTGAAGTAAGCCAATCCCAAAATACCAAACGGGAGAGTGGGGAAGGGAAGGGGCATGGAGGTAGGAAAGATGGTGGAATGAGATAGTCATCATTACCCTAAGTACATGTATGAGGACACGAATAGTGTGAATCTACTTTGTGTACAACCAGAGATATGAAAAAGTGTGTTCTATGTGTGTAATATGAATTGAATTGCATTCTGCCATCCTATATAACAAATTAAAATAAATAAATAATTTGTTTCAAAAAAGAGCCCAAAATTCATATCTCAGGTGGAGAGAAGAAGTGAAGGGACTAGGTAGGGACAATGGAGCTTCAAGAGAAATGGTAATGTTTTGCTTCTTAAGTTGACTATATGATGGTTACACAGCAGTTCATTTTATTACTATTCTTTATACCTCCCTCATATCTGGTGAGCATTTCTTTATAATTATTTAGTAATTACAATAAAATTTTAAATATTTTTAATGGAACAGAAAGGAAGTCTATATTTCTGTCCCAAGCCCACTGTTGTATAACCTGCTATTAGTCTCTTCTCTGGAATTCAGTAAAATACAGGCATTGCATCACAGCAGGAATCAGCAAGCTATGGCTCATCATCTGTTCATATAAATAAAGTTTTATTGTAACATAAGCAAGCCCATTTCTTTGTGTATTTCCTGTTGCCACTTTGTTTTGTGGCTACAACAGTAGATAGTGTTAGTAGTTGTAACAGAGGTCATATGACCCATAAATCCTGAAGTATTTATTATCCAATCCTTTAAGAAAAGTCTCCTAGCCAAGCCATGGTGCTAAACACCTGTAATCCCAGTGACTCCAGAGACTGAGACAAGAAGATTCCAAGTTTGAGGCCAGCCTCAGCAATTTAGTGAGGCCATGTACAACTTAGTGAGACCCTGTCTCAAAATTAAAAATAAAAAAGGGTTTGGGGATGTAGCTCAGTGGTAAAGTGCCCCTGGATTCAATGCCCAGTTCCAAAGAAAAGAAAAAATATTCTCCAAACCTTGGAAATATTATGGTTTCTTCTAATGCACAAAGATTAACATTAAGGTTTAAAAAAATTAAAAAGGTAGTATCAAAATATGCTAACACCAGTTGGCTCACTGATGAACAAAAATTTCTTTTTAGTACTTTCAGTAAATGTTTCTTTTCAGTTAACTGTCCCACAGTCTGCAAAACCTCATGAACCATGTCAACAGATTTATACATGTAGTTTGTGCAAAGTGTAGCTCCCCTTGGATCTGGTAACATGAATGAAGAATCAGCTATCTCCTGCCCTGGATGCTGAGGCCTGTTTCTGAAACTAAATTTCATAGGACTAAAACATCCCCTTTTGGGATGTGTCTCAGCTCAGAATCAGAGATGCTCATTCCTAGGATTCTGTGATATGCTGGCCTAAGGATTATCTCAAGGAGAGTTTCAGTCTCTCAGTACACACATGGATGGACATTGAAAAGCTTGACATTTGCCATTTTTAAAAGCCAAGGGTGTAGGTCCATCCTGTTCCTCATCCTAGTAAGTTCATTTTTATATCTGTGCAAATAATCCTTCAGCCTACAAAACTGTTGGGGAACTTCTTTTGCCAGAGATAAAAACAGGACATACTGTCCAGCCAAACTCATTTCTCATATATAACCTCAACTCAGGTGTTCCCTTCTTTGTTCTCTTATGATGCCAATGATACAAAATGTCTAACTTCCAATTGTACAAAACCCATGAAATTTACTGAAACTATGATATTGGTTGGAATTATCTATTTCAGGGTCTTCAGACCACAAGAGCTACAGATCTGGAGTTCCATTTCTCTGGTATACCAGAATAGCCACATACCAGTCCCACAAAAACAGTCACAAGTCAGGCATTAGTAGTGCATATCTATAATCCCAGTGACTGGTGAGGCTGAGGCAGGAGGATTACAGTTTAGAGGCTAGCCTTGGTAATTTAGTGAGATTCTGTCTCAAAATAAAATTTAAAAAGTAACATGGGATGTACCTCAGAGGCAGAATACTCCCGGGGTTAAAGCAAAAACAAAAACAACAGTTTGGTAATAAAGAGGGCTTTTCAGAAATCCACTCATCTTTTGAGCCATAGTCAGGTTCCTATCGTTGTTTTTGATATATAGTGCCTCTGCTGTGTTCTTTTACTTGAAAGCAATAAATCTCCTTTTTTTCCCATCTAAAAAGAGATGTTTATAAGGGTTCATCTGATTTGTTTTATAGCCTGCATTATCATGTGCATAGATCAAAGTTACTTATTTGATGAGAAGTGCTTAACTTAGAAAAATTATTTTTGGTATATAGGCCTTTGGGGGATTTTAACTTTTGTCACAAAAGAAGATTTGGAGTAAAAACCAGAGGACCTGGGTTCTAGTTTCCTGTATCAAACTGTCCCTCAGAAAGGCATTTAGCCCCTTAAGAACCATCCCTGAAGTAAAGCTCTTGAAATAAGCAATCTAAAGATAACTTCATCTCCCTCCTTCTCAACAGATAGCCTTCCCCATAATCTAATGATCTTGAAGCTGTGAAAGGATCTCTTCTGCCTCTCCACTGAAATTGCTCTGAACATTTATTCTCTAGGTCTCTGTTTCTCTTTAAATTGGGACTGCCTTTCCTTCTTAAGGGTTTCCACCCTGGCTCCTGACTTCATACTTTTGTCTCATCTGGAACATTACTGTTGCCTAAGCATGACCCATAATTTTCTACCTCCATGCCTCTGCTCATAATGGATTGTCATTCCACTTCATCAAAAAATCTTAAAGATCCAACGAAATGCCAATCACTGCCTCTTGCGTTTTCTGAATCCTTACTAGGAGTGATCCCTTTGTCTTGTGCACCTCACCAGTTTTTATTTATTCATTTGTAATACTAACCTCTATCATAGGATTGTATACTTACCCCTTCTACTAGTTTATAAACTATTTCTTACTCAATTTTCTATACTTTATAATGTCTTACACATAATAAGCTATTAACCTGTACTAATGATGACTAAAATAGAGTAAAAGCTTTCTGACATACTAATTAGTAAAAGCTGAACTTATCTGTAGTATTTATCATAAAGTGGTACACTTTAGAAACATGTATCTTTATTAAAGATGAAACTTCTTAATGAATGTGTACCTAATCCATTTTTCTCTTTCTTTAACTTAGATACTTGTTTCAAAATCCCAGCTAGTAAAGTTGAGTAAAAGAGAGATTAGCAATTGGGTTTTTTTTTTTAAGTGTTTACAAACCTTGGGGAAAATGTTATTGGAGATATGTAAACGTTGGAAGCAGAAACAGGGTTTTCCCTTTAACCAACTTTCTCTTGCAACTTTCAGCAAAAACCCTCCAGAAAAGTCCTTGTGTTTTATTGGTTATCAGAAATTAGATTTTTTACTTGCTATGAAAAAACATTACGACAACCCTTTCACTTCATTAAAAAAAAATTAAACCCAGGGGTGCCTAACCCCAACCCCAACCCTTGTGATTTGAGACAGAGTCTCACTAAGTTGCTTAGGGCCTTACTAAGTTGGTAAGGCTGGCTTTGAACTTGCAATCCTCCTGCCTTAGCCTCCCAAGTTGCTGGGATTATAGACATATACCACCGCACCCAGCCTAACAGATAATATTAAAAACTGAAATGAAAAGTGGGTTGCTGCATTTATCTTGCTCAAATTCCTTAGGTATTTTGTATCAGGTATAACTTAGATAATGATCCCAAGGTCCAAGAAATACTCTTTTCCACAATGTTGAGAATCACAGCATTTTCTACACTAAAAGTAAATGTTTCTGATTATTTATACTCTTGGGCAATGTATTCAAATAAATAACATTAAATGGTCTTTCCTGCTTTCTTTTTCATTCTTTTATTTTCCCAACTAAGAGTTTTTATTTCCACTAAGAGTCCATCTGATTTAATGTTAATCATTATTTGTCTTCCTTTTAACATGATCTTTCACTCCATTTCATCTAAATTTAGTATGTAGTCTGCCCCACTGGATACATTCTAAAACATTTCCTCTGTAAAGTTAGTACAGTCTTCTGCTTTGATTTATCATCCAGTGGATATTTATTGACCATTTACTATATTCCATTCACTACACTGAGTGCTAGGATTATACCAGTGATCAAAATATACAAAGATTGCTCTCAAGGGCTGAAATTTCAGTGGAGGAAACGTAATGAACACATGTATGTCAGCAGGTATTAGATTCTATAAGGAAAGGTGAAGCAGGATGTGGGACTAGAAAGTGCTAGGAGGAGTGTACTATTTTAGAAAATGTGGTAAAAGGAGGGAGCAAACCTAATGAAAATCTGTAAATACATTCCTGATAGGAAGAACTTATGTCCCAAGGCCCTAAGGGAGAAGCCAGACTGGTCAAGGAATAGTAACAATTAGGAATTTCTGTAACCCATCTGATTACACCAGCTGAAGACTTCATTTAATTAAGGCCCATAAACTTTCTACTAGCTTTTAAATTAATTTCCCAATAAAAATTGCCACATGAAACACAAAATAACTTACACTACACAATCTCCTTGAATTAATTATTGCTGAGTACCAGTAGGTATTCAAACAGTTCCAGATGGACAAAACCATATTCTGGCTGTAAAGCATCCTAGATATGAAATAACTTTAAGTAATAATAATTCAGTGCCTCCAAAGTCTCCATTCTCATTCTTGGCTTTTGTCTAAGTAAATGAAACAGCAACCTAAGTGGATTTAAGCTAGCACATAAATGTCTAAGAATTCATCCTACTTATCACTACCATAATAGTATTTAAGTACTATCTCTCTCTTCCACTGGAATGTAAGTTTCATGACAGCAGAGGCCCTATTCTGTTTAACATTCTATCCCATGTGTCTAGAAAACAGTACCTGAGCTATCTACCTGATCTCAATAAATATTGAAGAGCAAATGGTTACATTACAAATGGGAGATAGAAATTTGCTATTATTTTGATCAAAAAGGGAATATGTTGTTATGGTGACGACAATAACAAACCTTGCAATATTTTGTGGATCCTTATGGATGGTAGGCATTGTGCTGACAGTTTTAAAGTGCAGTGTATAAAAGGGGAATTGCATGGAAATGGAAAGAGACCCTCATTGTTATAAAAAAACTACATAAAAGAGGTTGTGAGGGGAATTGGAAGGAAAAACAAGGAGAGAAATGAATTACAGTAGATGGGATAGAAAGAGAAGATGGGGCGGGGGAGGGGGATAATAGAGGATAGGAAAGGTAGCAGAATACAACAGTTACTAGTATGGCATTATGTAAAAAGGTGAGTGTGTAACCGATGTGATTCTGCAATCTGTATTTGGGGTAAAAATGGGAGTTCATAACTCACTTGAAACTAATGTTTGAAATATGATATGTCAAGAGCTTTGTAAGGTTTTGAACAACCAATAAAAAAGAAAAAAAGAAAAAATAATAAAAAAATAAAAAATAAAAAAATAAAGTGCAGTGTATAGTAGGTACAACTTTATGAAGTAAATACTATTATCATCCTTATGTTACAGTTAAATTAGCAGAGGCTGAGAGGGGTGAATATGACCAAACTGTGTCAGTGCTCATGTTTGAACTCAGAGTGTTTTAATCAGGGAACAAGGAAATACATAAATGGACACCCACAATCCTACATTAAAAAGTTATAAGTATTACCCAAAAAAAATGCTCTTTCAGGAACATGAAGCAGGAACAGAACACAAAGTTAGGGATGAACAGGCACTTCTTAAAAGAAGGGCAAAACACAAGGGTTCTCTTGGGAGTGATGCCAAATCAGCCTCCCTGTACATTTTATAAATGGATAGAAGAGACTGAGTAATCTGCTGTTTCAAATTTTGAAAATGACACATTAAGCATCTCTGGGGTGTGAAATGCCAACCTGACAAAAATAAAACAAAGTACACTTAGAGAATGACAAGCTATAAGTTCACAAGCCCAAGAATGAGATCTGGCAATTCTGCAAGGCAGGTAGGTGTCTCTCTGCTTCCCATTTCAGTTCTTGCACCCGAGTTTAGTGTGTCCCACTGTCCTCTGATCTATTGGGTCCAGTGAGCCTCTTACCTATCCCATTGCAACTAAGACTCAAAGGCCCCAATATCTATAATATATTGTAGATCCATCCAAGTCTTGAAATTCAACCAAACCATAAACTTGATGTTCTGACCAGGATGCCACAAACCCCATGGACTGAAAAGAGCCAGCATAGCCCATTCCTCAAGGGAACAAATGCCAGAGAATTACAACTAGCTATCTTCTCAAAGTGGACAGAATCCTTTTAGCTAAAATTCCTGGCTGCTCTACACAGAGATGGTAAGCCTATTACAGTTATTTCTACAACACATGGCACAAACTGAAAATACAAACATGCTCAAGAGCTTCTTAAATGAATTTACTACCATGAATCTAAATGGGATTTAAGGTAAACTAGGGCCACTTCTGAGAGGACAAAGATCAGCTTCAACTCTTGTGGCATGCTTCTGAAGGCAACACCACATACACAATAGCACAACGCAACTAATCACAGGTCTGACTTACACAACACTCCTCATATAATATATTTAGCAGCTACCAGAGCTCAAAACAACAAATTGGTCTCTTGAAATGTACAATCCCGTAACATATATTCATCTGACATCTAGAAACCAACAATCTTTGTGTCTTAGATCACGACACAAGCAATTACAGTATGGGGAAAAAAAAACAGTTCAGAAACAAATATCTTTCCAAATTTAAGCCAAAACTAATGGTAGTTTCTGTTTGTCTTTATCTTGGTCCATAAAAAACTACAAAAGTTCGGTATTCTTATTATCTATATATTATATCTAAGGAAACTGAGGCTGCAAGAAATTGTGATTTAAGACTATGACTATTAGCTGGTGAAGCAAGTACTCAAACCCTTGACAGTTTGGCCCAGAAACCACACTCTGTAAATATTCTCTATGGCCTCCATTCTCTTATATAAAAATAAAAAATCTATTACAATGTATACCCTTACACATTAATCTGAAAATTCATCCAGTTCAAATCAAATTCTCTAATCCAGCACAACTAGATTCTATATATAACAGACTTCACAAAAAAAATGGAAAGGATCATCATGCAATCCCCAAAAGTATTATGAAAATGATCAACTATACTTTGTAGCCTTTTCAGAAAACACTGAAAGTGATATATAATTTTCCAATGAAAATGATGAGTCTGTCTTAAATCCCAAATCTTAAATGTAGGATATTTTAATCTCCTTCCTTCTGGTCTAAAATACAAGGAATGACTTCAAGACAGAAGAGCCTATTTGGAAAGTCAGCAAAGGTCATGTGGATAGAGATAATATTTCCATGTAAAACAGAGATCAACTACTCTGTGGACACACAAACTTTCATCTGGAAAAAAAGTCATCAACAAAAGGAAAACAAACACAAAGCTGTTTTAACATTTTAACTAAATTAGATGTAAACAAAAACCACCAAACGTTAAGCAGCAAAAGTGGTGGTTTGTAGAAAAAATTAGCTTGAATGCAGACAATGTGTCAAAACAATGAAGATCTGAAATTTATTATGCCTGATGTTAAATGCTATTTTCACATTTTACACATCTCCCGTACCAAAAGAAAAAAGCTATTTCAAATTGTTTAATGTTAAAAAATAGTCTTTATCTTCTAGAGTCACATATTGAGATATTTATTGAAGAAATGACTGCTTCAAAAAAAGGAAGGGGGAACAGAATAAGGGAAAACAAATGAGTTGTGAATTATTGGAGCTGGATAACAGATACATGGGGTTTTGCTATATTGTCCTCTTTGCTTTTTATTTGTACTTCTCTACCTATTATGTCTGACATGTTCCATAATTAAAAGATTTTTTAAGCTATTTAAGAATTTTTTAAATATACATTACACTGGAGTCAATTTGGAATTTGGTATATATATAAATACATGTACACCACATATAATAATCTATGCCAACAATTTAAAATTCAGAGTATGAGTACAACGTGAATGCCTCCCCTAAACAGTGCACAGTTTATAATCTGCCTCAGTTCAGTGAAAGCCTGGGATAACTGGGTCAAAGGCAGAATTTCAATTTTGTTAAGACATATTGTTTTCTTTTTCAGATTTATAATTCTAATCTCAGCTAGCCATTTCGAAATGAATTTGAGCCTGTAAGGCAAAGGATGGTATTTAATCCTGAATGAATTCAGCAAGTACAAAAAAAATCATCATATGTGATAATATAACCAAAAGATAATCAGTTCAACAGGAATTGCAGGACATGTTTCCAATAAGCCTTAAGCCACCCTCCTCAGAGCTTCCCTCATGTGTTTTGTTCTCCTGCAAGCCTTCTCACTCAGGGCCCATATTTTTGCATGTTAATCTCTGTTGTTAGGATCACTCTATGAAACCAAATTGCAAAATTCCACATTTTGCTCCTACTAAAAACAAATGGCCCTTGTATGGTAAGATATAACTTATTACTGAAATTGCTCACCAAATTTGTGCAACAAAATAGAAATGTTTGAAGCACATAAAATGAAATTCTCTGAATTTCTCATTGGCACCAGAAGACCAAAGGGATGGTAATAAACCTTCTTTGAAAAGCAACTGTATCAGAAAGTAGTCCCCATTATATGTGAAAATTTGGTATAGGCATATGAAAAATATACAAGAAAAAGAAAATTTTAAATGACTGATCTCTGATTTGTCTATATTTTCTCTTAGATTCACACATCCAAATTAGTATTTTCCTTTCTAAATGACCCTAAAATGGTCTTTTTTTACTGTCTCTGGCTCAAGCTAATTCACTGGGACAGGGATGAAAGGAGGGTAGAGGAAGACAGCAATGGATTTCATTCTGAGTTAACACTTTTATTCTGGGTGGAGAGAATCTTTTCTCCAAGGTGAAACTTATGACCATTTAATTGGGTACTTGCCTTTCTTTCATTAGACAGAATTGCTGTGTATTTAATCAGAAGGGAAGTCCCCTGGGCCAAAATTTCTAAATTACTTCCCCTTTCAGTAAGAAACAAAAACTAAACCTTTTTATCAAAGGAAATAGATAAACAGCTTCCAAGTTCAACAAGTCAGGGTGTTGTAGGGCAAACAAGAAACTATGAGGAGAAAAAAGAGCCACAAGGCAGTGAACGCCTTTCCCAACCAGAAACAGAATGGCCATCATTCAGGAGATGAACCAAAGTTTCAGCCCAGGTCCATCTGACTCCAAAACTCTTCCTAAGCCTCTCACCTGGGAAGTAAAATACATGCCATCTCTTTGCTATAGCTTAAAGCAGCCTCATGAGTAGGCCTAGGCTTCTTCTCCCTAGCCAAATATACCATCCAAGGCCTGCTGGTCCTACACAATTCTTAGAGACAAATGGCCACATTTTAATTCTTATTCTTTACTAATCTACAATATCACATAAAACATGTTTATAAAGGACGATAGAATAGATATTTAAGCATCAAACAAATAATCTCATGAAACAGATATGCTGGCAAAGAGTTATAAAATAAAACACAAACCCACACCCTTCCCCCAAATTACATCAAAATAAACGACATGGGAGTTACCTAAATCTGACTTTCTAGGGAGGTTATCAGAAAAGAGCTATCTTGTATTCAGAAGCAATAATCACAAAACAGGTACAGTGGCAGGAAAGTACAGGGATATTCACTCAACATTAATCCAATAATGTTTGTTCCACTTAGAATTACAGTAAGACTGTGACAGACACTGCTGGCTGGCTTACTCAACACCCACTGCCAACCACTTTGCTCCCTGCCTACCTCTACTTTTGAAGTTAACAAAACTAAATATTCAATTTCCCTGCCTTTTTTTTTTTCTTCCTTATCCACAGAGGTGAGGAGGAAGACGGAGGACCAGGAGTGGACAAGAAAGAGGACATGTCCCAATCCTTTGGCCAATAAAACAAGGCAGTGAACGCCTTTCCCAACCAGCTCTGATGCTGCTGGTAACATGCATCCTCTCAGGAATCCTTCACCACCAATTAACTAGATGTCATCTGGTGTAATCTCGGGGCAGCTTTTTATTTTCCTGATAAGGACAGATGAAGCTGACAACCGTCACCTGCCCCACTCCCACTGCACACACATTCCCTTGCTGTTCTGCCAGAGCTAGGGCAGCCATCTTGCAACTATGAGGAAGCACACATGAACAGGAAAGTTCAGCTGTCCCAGAAGGGCAGAGTGGAGTCGGAAGGAACCTGGGTCATGGAGCAGCAGAACCAACACTAGCAACCACCAATCCCCAGCCCTTCATTATAGGAAAACATGAAACTCCTCTTTGTGTAAGCCACTGTAAGTCAAACCTTCTGTTGCTTAAAGTATCTCTCTAGTAGATAAAGATGATGATAAGTACCCACTTAAAGCATCAGTTAACCAAAAACATCTAAGGACATAACTTTCTTTTGAGTTTGAGATTTTCATGCTGGGATTAAAAATATAATGGACTCTAGACCAGACACTGACAATAACTTGGTTTTTGACCTTAGACAAAGCATTTCACCTCTCTTTAGCTTCAGTCTTCCCACATCTTTAAAATGTAGGATAATGTTCGATAATGATGCTTGCCCTATCTCACACGATCGTTATGAAGATCAGGTAAAGGACCCTAAAGAGTTCTCTAGGTATAAAAGTTGTATGTTCTTTGGCCAGGCGTGGTAGCGCACGCCTGTAATCCCAGCAGGTCCGGAGGCTGAGACAGGAAGATTGTGAGTTCAAAGCCAGCCTCAGCAAAAGCAAGGCTCTAAGTAACTCAGGGAGACCCTGTCTCTAAATAAAATACAAAATAGGGCCGGGGATGTGGCTCAATAGTCAAGTGCCTCTGAGTTCAGTCCCTAGTACCAAAAAAAAAAAAAAAGTTGTATGTTCCTCATATACATTATGCTCCCTTATATATTTAGTTGCCACCTATCCCACTCCCAGGTCCTATAGCAAATATACCATGGCAGAGTTTACTGAGAGCACTAAATAAGACATTACTTAATGAACTTTTAAATTACTCTTCCCTAAAAGATCTTTATGGCACCTCTATAGTCAACACACAGAATCTATTTTGAACCAGATGGGTTTAAATATAATGAAAGTATAGTAAAGGAAAAAATTACTCCTTTAGATATTCTAGTTCCCACTTTTTGATTCACTTGTTTGTGGTATTTGATCAAGAAATTTGAATGAGGAACAATTATACAAGAAATAAGCATTCGTTGTTTTGTGATTCAACACAGTTAGCCAACTTCAGACCTCTTATTTTGTGAAAGCTCCTCTTACTCAATAACATTTTCCAGTAGTCATAAGACTTTAACTATAAAATTGGCCCTGAGTTACATATTGGCTGCCTCTGCATTGAAGTTTTCACATAGGTAATGGTGAGTAAACAGAATGTTATTTGCATGGGGGAAAAAAGATCAACTGAAATGTAATTTTGCTGGGGATATTGCCTTAACTATTAGCAAAGTGATTTTACTTAAGTCCTAAGATTATAGGCACACTCACAAGTAAAGAAAAAAGTGGAAAGCCAGGCATGATGCACACACTCCTGTAACCCCAGTTATTGAAGCAGGAGGATCAAGTTCAAGGCCAGCATGAACAACTTAGCAAGACACATGTCCTATGCTTGTGCAGTACACAGATCAGGGCCATCACTATCACCTGGGAGCTTGTTAGAAAAGCAGGATATTAGGCCCTACCCCTGACCTACTAAATGGAAACTACATTTTTACAAGATTCCTGGAGATTCATAGGCACATTCAAGTTGAGAGGCACTGATCCTTGCTCAGCTGGCACTTAGTTCTGACTTATTGTTGAAGAAAATAACCAGCAAACCAAGAAGAGTTGATTATCTCTGCACAAGAAGCTGGGAACACATTTCCACAATATTATGCCTGTCAGATTAGCTTATCTAAAACACAGTTCTAACAATGACACTCAAGTCCTTTAGTGACTTCCCATCATTTATCAATTAAGGTCTAAAGCCCTCCGTTTGACAGGCAAGGTCCTCTATCATCTGGCAGCAACTCCCTTCCCATTCCCAATTCAGTGTCCCACCCTAGCATTTTCCTGAGCCCTTCATGTGCTCTTTTCAAAGTGTAAAGAGCAGACCACCTGCTGCAGAATCAGGTGGGGGGTCTCACCCTTGACCTTTCAAATCATGCCCTTAGAAGACAAAACTGGGAGGGAATAATCTTAACCAGGTTTCCCAGGTGATTCTTAGGAAACAGTTGCCGACATTTTAGAACTAATTCTCTCACCCTTGTCAAGTTTCTCCCTGTGCACCCAAGCATGAGGGGACACTCCATCCTTACAGTGCCAACACTGGCCTGTATCCAGCTCTGTTGTTGTCTTTGTCATGGCGATCACATTTCCATACAGGTTTCCAGCCTCTAAACTTAGGCAATGTCTACTATGTATCCCTGTATGTCCAACATCAAGCACATCCTTGGCTGAGTAAGTAAGTGCTCACTATTTTCTGAGTTACTGCAGCACTGTTTATTTTTGGGAAAAGAAACTGAAACAACCTAAAACTTTATTGTTTGGAAACTACTAGATTAACTACTGTACAACCATGTAGTGCAATGCTATGCATTCATTTAAAATAATGACATTATTTGTTGATTAGAAGAACACCCAAAATGCACAGAGCAAAAAGAGTTAAGTTGCAAAAATAAATATAAATTGATCCTTAAGAATATACATCATGTTACAGTGTTTATCCTTGAATGGTGAGATTATGAATGACATTTATTATTTTCTTCAATCTATTATTTGGAGTTTTTATAATAAACATTAACTTTTTTACATTTTAAAGCCATTCCCATTTTAAAAGCATAAATAGTGTTGTTATAGGAAGTGATAGCTTTAACTTATTCTACTTCCAAGGTCAGGGATTTCCAAAGGTTGGCAATGACCCAAACATTGGTGATGTTGCTAAGTGGAAGAAGGAGAAAGTAGGAAATGGGTATCTTAGCAACTGGCTTTCACAACTGTTCTCCCATTGTCTGAGATTCAGAAAAAAATATTTAAATAGGACTGGGGTTGTGGCTCAGTGGCAGAGTGCTTGCCTATCATGTGTGAAGCACTGGGTTCAATTCTCAGCACTTCGTATAAATAAATAAAAAATAAAGGTCCATCAACAACCAAAAATATTTTTAAATGTTTAAATACCCTTTAATATCTTATTTTGTAACACTTTTCTAATGAAGATAATGGCTGCAGGGAAAACATTATATAATTTTGACAATTTCAGTCTTGGCATAAAGAAAATGTTGCCAGTTTTTTCATTAGTGAAAATCAGCTTCCAAACTCATCTGGCTTCCCCTGTTGGGCCTTCTCTTCCTTTTGAGAATGTTCACTGTTCACGATGAATTTATTACACAGGAGGTTTTGCTCTATTTAGCATGATACCAAAACTGGGTGTTCTGGCTGATGTCAATGACCTTCAGTTACCATCACCAAGCTGGGGCACTCCCTCTGCTATGAGAAGGGAGGATGTGGAGGAGAGAGATGCCCCAACCATTGTACTTCCAATATAAGCAAAACACACCAAAAAAATCATTTCAATTAGTATTTTACACAAAATCAAAATGGTCTGAAGAAAAATAACTAAATTAAATTTGTACCTCCAACCATAGGAAGAATGTGTCAATTAATCCAAAATTTATTTAATTAATTATCAAAAACAAAATTAAGACTTACAAGGAAAAACAGACATAATTTTGTTAGTTGCTGCTAGGAGTTTATTATACTTTGGATCAAGTTTAAATGCTTAAAAACATATCTAATACCAACAGGAAATATATATCATTTTAGCTTAATACTTGAAGCTATTTCCCATTTGGGTTCCCCTAAAATGTCTTCATGACATAAAAACCTGGGGTAAATGCTGTGGGCAGGGTTTACTGGGATATTAAAACAGTGTATATTGAAGTATGGAAAGAGTTTTTATCAAGCCTGTTTTGGGGTTTTGTTTTTATTTTATTTTTTTAATATAGCTCAAATCACCTCTCTAAAAGAAGAAAATATGGATACAACTTACTGACCCCTAGGTTAAAGAAACATGACTACTCATTTGACAAATTTAGGAGTATGGCTACTGTCATAACCATGTAGAAATACAACCTATGCATCCAAGATGTCACACAATAAGGAGGGGAAGAGAGAGCTAGGAGGAAAGAGACAGAAGAATTCTTCTGTATTGGCCACATGACCCAAGCTAGTTGCTTAGTTTCTGGGAATTTCTTATTTCTTCATCTGTAAAAACAGGCATGGGGCTAGATGATGTCTAGGTTCTTTCCAGACCAAAATTTCTTAAAGCACTAATTCTACACATATTCTCTACATTAACACAAAATTGAAAATATTCTATTTTTATGATTCACCAAAACTGCAAATAAAATAACTTCATTTTAGCAAAAATTTCCCCTGAAATTTGAAAATGGAAAAAAAGATATAGCCCCACTCTTTCAATATATTACTTTTTCAATATTAATATTATCCTTTGTTACACGTCAGCATTATTAAAACATCCTTTTTTCTTGGAAATTTGTCTTTACTAATTATGGAATAAGTAAGAGTCATAAAATATGCTAAAGGAGTAAAATATCTGTGATATAATGATAATGAGCTTTGTCTTCCTCCCCCAAAAAAGTAACTGAAAGCAGAAATTCCAATTTCTGAAAGTATTACATTTCATTGAGCAAGATAGCTGTTATCAAATCAGTAATAAAAACTTACATTCACTTACTGTTAAGGTATAGTATGAGGAAGTATCATAATTATCCCCATTCCAGATGTGTCTCAGTTTCAAATGAGAGGACACTGTGTCCAAGGTCATAAAAGCCCCAGATCTATGACTAACCCCCTGATGTTTCACTCTGAATCTGGTGCTCTCTCTCCATGCCATTCTGCTCTACAAATCCTTAATGTTTCCAACTGAATGCATGTTCACCTAATTTAATGTAGATGACTGCTCATGAATACCATAAGCAATTAACTGGGAACAAATATTTGAAACACATGTGACAAAAAAAAGTTTAATTTCCTATTCTTAATATCTGATGAGTCCTTACTAAGTTAAAAAAAAATTAAAGAAGGAAGAGACCAACAACTCCATAGAAAACTAGGAGAAGAATATAACCAAAGTTTACAAAAAATTCAATGCAAACTAGCTTGGAAACATTTGGCGGGAAATGTTCAATCTCAGTCAATTAAATAATAGCAAGTAAGAATAAGTCTTTTTTTCCTCATTAACATAACTTTTTAAATTGTTCATGTGCTGAATTAACCATTGTGTAACCATCAAGGGCAAATGCACTGGTTAAAATCTCTCTGGCCATGTTACAGAATTTGTCAAAATTAAAAACAGCCTTTGACACAACAATTTCAGTCCTAAGTAATTTGTTATTTATTTTAATTGTATGAGCAAAAGAAAAAAGTTTCATCATATAAAGAATGTTCTGCTAGGCCTGGTGGTGCATGCCTGTAATCCCAGCAGTTCAGGAGGCTGAGACAAGAGGGTTAAGAGTTCAAATCCAGCCTCAGCAACTATGAGGCACTAAGCAACTCAGAGAGACACTGTCTTGAAATAAAATTAAATAAAATACAAAATAGGGCTGGGGATGTGGCTCAGTGGTCGAGTACCTCTGAGTTTAATCGCTGGTAGCCCTCTCCCCCCCCCAAAAAAAGAATGTTCCTAAGAACATTAGCTATTACAGCAAAATACTGAAGACAATCCAATTATCCACCCATCAGAAGTAATTAAATTGGGGGTACCTCATACAACAAAACAAAACTGCCCAATAAAAACACTATACCTTTTTCAAAAAGCAGAATAGTATTGTGGTATACTCCTCATTCATATATGAAAAAAAAAACAGATTTCATGGGGAACACACCCTAAGATCTGAGTTGCATGAATTTGATAAAATATTTTTGGGAAGAACCCAAAAAATTCCCCATTAAAAAGGGGGATGAGAAGGGATATGGGGGTAGGAAGGATAGTAGTATGAATCAGACATTATTACCATATGTACATATATAACTATACAACCAGTATGATTCTTTTTTTAATTAGTTGCTCAAGACAATACAATGATCTTGACATATCATATATTTGATTCAAATGGGGGTATGAATTCTTATTTTTCCACGTGTACAGATTGCAACTGGTATGATTCTACATCATGTACAACCAGAAGAATCAGAAATTATACTCCATTATATTTGATGTATCAAAATGCATTCTACTGTCATGTATAACTAATAAAAACAAATTTTAAAAATTAAAAAAATTCTGCTTTGAAAGGGGGACTTAGTTTTCAATTATTTTTAAATGTAATACTGCCTGCAATGTTTAATATTTTGCATTGTTATCCTCAACCTGGTTGATGTTTCAATCCAAGTAGATAAAAAAATATTATGTTGAAGTATTTTGCAAGCTGAGCAGAATATATACACCTAGAATATCCTTGGCATTGCTTTATCACTAACATTTCAGGAAGACTTTGCACTGATCCAGCACCTACTGCCTCACGCTAAACCCACTAAGCACAATTCCTCAATAAATACTTCATGATGGATTGAAAAGTTTTCTATTAAAATGCAAATATCCACCTCAGAGCTAAAGCTTTAAACAGTCCTTCTCACTGTTTCACCAAATTATCCCTAATGTCAAAGATACTGAGTTTGTTCCCCCTGGGACCTACAAGGTATATCAAAAGGACTTCACATTTTTAATATGTCCATTCTTTTTGTGATTAAAAAATGTGTATTTTTTTCTCAAAACCATCCAAATAAAATTTAAAATCCAGGAAGAAACACTAGGTTTAAGGCCTTGTCTCATAACTGAGATACAACAGTCTGAGGAATTTGACTTTAAAGCGTATGTGTTAACTCTCAGCAGAGGAAACCTTTAGATTGGGATAAAGAACATAAAGAAAAATGGAGAGAAAGAGGAAAGCCTGAGATTAGATGCTTTATTATTTAATCCTCAGAAACAACAATCTTTGAACAAGTTACTGAACTCCTGTGTGGCTATAGTCCCTTACCCTCACAAAGCTTAAATTTGTATTTTTTTTTTGTGGGGGTGGGGGTGTGGTAAGGCCAGGGATCTAATCCAGGTCCTCATGCATGCTAGGCAAGTGCTCTACCACACAGCTGCACCTCCAGCCTAAAACTATCGTGTTTTAGTTCTAATAGATAATGTAAGTCTACCCTCCAAAGAGATCTGGCCAATACACACTCCATGATAGTACATACACTATCAGTACTTCTTTCCCCACACCATGGTCAATTCACCATGGCCAATTTTTTTTTTCTAGCTAAAATAGAGCAGAGATGTGTTAAGCACTAAATCAAATATAATTGTATAGTGAGACTGAGGATGCTTGATATGAAGCTAGAAAAATTATTGCAGCCATACTGGTCAGAGAAGACCTATCTGAGAGAGGGATGTTTGAGCTGAAACCTATCCTACAGGAAGGTGTGATCAGTTTACACATCAACTTGACTGAGCCATGGGTTACCCAGATTAAACATTATTTATGGGCATATCTGTAGGAGTGTTTACAAATGAGATTAGAATTTGAATCAGAGGACTCAGTGAAGTAGACTGCCCTCTCCAATGTGAGTGTGCATCATCTAATCCGTTGGGGAATTTAAAAAAAAAAAAAGGCAGAGGAAAATAGGGACTTTGCTTCTTTTTTTTTTTTTTTTTTTTTTCTGACTCTGCTTGAGTTGGGCCATCTAACCTCATCTTCTCCTGCCCTTGGGCTGGGATTTACACCACCAGTTCCCTTGGTTCTCAGGCCTTCAGATGCAGGTTCAATTACACCACCAGCTTTCCTGCTTCTCCAGGTTGCAGACAGCAGATTGTGGGACTTCTTGGTATCCATATTCATGTGATCCAATTCTCCATAATAAAATCTCCCTTTTTTATATACATATGTAACATGATACATATGTATTAATCAGGAATTCTCTGGAGATTCTATTTCTCTGGAGAAGCCTGTCTAAAGTATTCTTCCTCAAAAGTGCAGAAAAGCCAGGCACATTGGCATACACCTATGATCCCATCAACTCGGGAGACTGAGACAGAAGGATCACAAATTCAAAACCAGCCTCAGAAACATAAATCTCATCTCAAAATAAAAAATAAAATGGGGGTTACGGTTGTGGCTCAGTGGTAGAGCGCCTGCCTCATACATGTGAGGCACTGAGTTCGATTCTCAGCACCACATAAAAATAAATAAAGATATAAAAAAACTAAAAATACTTTTTTAAAAAATAAATAAATAAAAAGAACTGGAGATGTGGCTCAGTGTTAGAGCATCCCTGCATTCAATCCCCAGTACCACAAAATAAAAAATAAAATGAGGAAGTATATTATTCCAAGGCAAAGATGGAGGGTAGCACATACTTGGTATATATGAAAGAGACAGAAAGGTGGCCACTGTGGTTGGAGTATGAGTATCTGGGGATGAGAATGAGTTTAGAAGAGGCAGGAGCCAAATCATGTAAGGCCTTATAGGCTAAAGTAAGAAGATGAAGTTTGTTCTTATTACAATGGGAGGCCTTTGGAGAATTGTAGGCAGGAGTACTATATGATCTTACTTTTTTTTTGAGAAAATAATTCTGTTTGCTTTGTAGGCAATGATCTATATGGAAGCAACACAAGAAACAGGAAGACCAGTTAGAAGGCAACTGAAATAATTCAGATGAGGGATGAGGGTGACTGCAATCGTGGATTGAATAGTGAAGATGGAAAGAAGATTCAAATTTCAGAATACAGTCTAGAAATGTGGGGCTGATGATAATTTGGATATAGGACATAAGGAAAATAAGGGATTAGTAACTGAATCCCATATTCTTAGATTGAACTATCTAGTGGCTGGTACCACTCACTAAGATAGGAAGGGGGATTCTGTTTCCACTTCTTCCTAAGTAACCAAATCCAAATTTTATTCATGCTAAAAGACTAGATTCCCCAGTCTCCTTCTACTGCTATGTGAATGAGGTTATATAGTTAAGTTCTGGCCAATGAGAAATGAATGAGCTGTTCTATAGGACTTCTAGAACAACTGAAAGAGTTGAGTCTTTTTTGCCCTGTGCCCCATCTTCTTTCCTGCTGCTTGGAATGAGGAAGATGGCTGGTGACCTTGGGTCTGGAACTCAAATTCTGGGAGTGCAGATAAAAGAGTTTAAATTCAGCCTAGTTCGCTGGTGATTTCAGAGAGTAGGTCTATCAGCTATGAACTATTTCTTCTTTTAAGTAGAATAAATTCTTGTGTATTTATAGAATCATTTTAGGTTTTCTAACACATGCAGACAAACCAAATCTTAACTGATTCAGATATGTTAGGATAGATATAATATGCCTATTAAATATTCCAATTAAGCCGAGTCCTCATATTAAGCAAGGTTAGTTGCCCAAAGTTAATCAGTCCGTTGTGAGATAGAAGTAAGATTGAACCAAAGACAGTATGACATCAAAGTTCAAGTTTTTATACTATACTGTCCTATACCCAAAAAGACAGGAGAAGGAAGGCTCTAGAGCCAAATGTTTCCGGTAGTACAGTCATGTCCAGGACCAGTTCTGCACGTGGCACCCTGCCCCATTCCACCCAATATTAGGAAGAGTCATCTTCTGTTAAAAGTATTACTATTTATTTATATGATGTCAGTATTATGTCACTTGCCTTACTTTCTTATTCAGACAATATATTTTTAACTATATTCACCTGATCCATTCAACCTTAGATTTATTTCTGTCGTATCAAATTGCTGCTTATGTTTATACTTGCTCTTACAATTAAATATATCCTGAAATTAATTCTGAATTCCTTTTGACTTACAAGGTATTTTAGCTTCTGATACATTCTCCAACCCTGAGTCAAGACATTCTCTACATGACCCATAAATTACATATCTCGCAGGATAATAATGTTAAGTTCTCCATAGGTCCCAGCATCAATGGGTCTATCAGTTTTATGATAATTAAGTCAAGATGCAGAAAAGCAAATGCTTTGTACAGTTATATATGGAATGTTTTCAGCATACTGAATCTTCTCTCATGTCCCTTCCAGTCATCATCATCCCCCATAAAGCTAGCCCCTCTTCTGACTTGTTATTCCACAAATTCATTTTGTCTGTTTTAAACTTGATATAAATGGAACAGGGTGCTATAAAGACTATAAAGTACATCCATACTGTTTCAGGAAGCCAGAGGTTATTCTTTTTCATGACTACATTGTATTCCATCCAATCTATTGTAAATGAACATCTGGATTCTTTGCAATTTTAGATATTATAAACAATACTGCCAATAACATTCTTTTGCAATTCTTTTGATGCATTTATTAAGGGAGGTTTTTCCCATACGGAAAAGGGGGAAGCTATCTGAATGACTTTTCAGGAGATTTCAGCTCTTTGAAAATCTATAAGCTATAAATGTTACATTTTTTTCTTCTATACACAAATGTTTTTCAGTCTAAACCCTAAATGTGCTAGACAAAAATCTTAATCACCATTGGAGAAACTATGCAAATTACAGTGGTTTTATTCAAGGTCCCTTGGCTGCCTCGAAGAGAAAATAAAGAAAAAAAATAAGACACCTAATTTCATAATCATTAGATCATTTCTCTGTTCATAAGTAAGCACTGCCAAAAATGATTTATAATATAAAAAATGCTATTGATTTGAACATGCATAATTTTGTGGAGAATTTATTCCTAAAGTTGGGCAATAATTCATAGCCTCATTAAAAAACATTTATCCATTCCCAAACCCCCTGAGCTTTTATGCTATCTCATTCCCAGGCTAGCAATGTGTGAAAACTAAATTGTTTTGAAAGTGCTGTAACTGCTCCAGGTTAGCATACTGGAAAATTTTCTAGAAAATTTTCTTTTAAAAGTTAAATGCTAATTATCTTTACATTCACATGACTAAACACTTCACATTTCAGCCCCTGTATCTCAATTAAACTGCAGAATTTAATGTGATTAAAAGTGGTTTACACAGACCTTGGTAACAAGATAAAGGCTAGTCCTCCAACAAGCTGAATACAGTTACATGTCACTTAACAATGGCATTCATCCTGAGAAACACATCATTAGGCAATTCTATCAATGTGCAGACAGCATAGACTTACTTATAAAAACCCACATGGTCTAGGCCACTACACACTGAGGCTCCATGGTATAGCCTATCGTTCCCAGGATACAAATCTGTAAATAACTGGACTGAAGACTGTGGGCAACTATCATAAAATGGTATGTACATATGTAAACATAGAAAAGTACAGTAAAAACACTAGCTGATAAATTTATTCAGTTAAAAAAAAACTGTTCACTACAAAGTTATTTAAAAAAAAAAACTTTCCTAGATATGTACACATCATAAACATAGGTTCCTTTTTGGGGTAGGGTTAAAGCCCCAGTATCCTCACTTGTAGTGGCAAGCTGTGCTGTCTTTCTCTCTGGTGGCCTAGGTCACATAACCAGCAGGAAGATGGGTTCTTGTGGCCAGCAGAGGAGTAGCATGGACTCTGCAGAGAGACAGTGTCACCAAGCAAAGTTGGTCAGCTTTATACATTCGGTGGTGGGAAGCTTCCTTGCTGGGAGAGGTTCTTTTGGGATGTAGCTGCTCATAACCATGTTACAATTGGCCTCTGTAAAGTAGAGGGGACATTGGCTCTGCCATCTCCACCCATATGACTGTGAGTTTTACACATATGCAAATAATGGAACCCTTATTTGTGGCTATCTCTGGGACTTATGAGTCACAACTCACACATCCATATGGTCCAGTGTCCCACAGCCAGGGCTGGGGGTGGAGCAGTAGAGTGTTCATATTCAGGCAGCCTGACTTCATTGCTTCTGTGCCTAGCCACTATATCAGACTACCTTCCTTAAATAGGAAAACAAAACAAAACAAAAAGGCCTGACATTGGTGTCTCAATCTTTGCCAGATTCCTGACACACCACAATCAGGGCTTAAATTGTGATGACAAACATCCTGGTCAAGACTTTAGAAGGTTGAAAAAAAAAATCAAAACACAAACAAACCTTTGAAGTTCAATGGCTCAGTCTTGCTATTTGTTTACTGACTTTTTTTTTTGTTGACCTCCCAATATAATTCATTTCATCTTCATATTCAGCTATGTACTGATAGCTTTCTCTTCCTAGAGGAAACCGTTTTTGTATTTGCTAACATTGGTAACACAGTATTATCAATAATATCTAGAATGGTTCTTTAACCAAAATATAAGCATAATTTTGAAGCAAACTCATGAAATTTTACTTATAAATTTCCCTTTATAGGGCCTGGAATTGTGGCTCAGTGGTAGAACGCTTGCCTAGCATGTGTGAGGCCCTGGGCTCGATTCTCAGAACCACATATAAATAAACAAAATAAAGTCCCATTGACAACTAATATATATATATATATATATATATATATATATATATATTAATTCCCTTTATATAGCCTTTGCTATGGAAAATGGCTGCTTGCCAAAATAATGACTAAAATCTCAATAGCTTGCAGGAACATTTGCATAGCTCATAGGCAGGCACAAGTCCTTCCTGACATTTCAAATTTCCACATTTTGTTAATACTTACTAACTTAATATGAACTCTATTTTCTTCCTTCCTTCCTTTCTCTTCTCCTGGCTTTTTTGAAAGTAAAAAACAAATGGATAAATAATGCATTTGTTGGGTTATCCAAACACATACTTTATTCATTGAGGAAAGGAAACTAGATTTTTTTTTTAGAGAGAGAGAGAGAGAGAGAGATTTTTTTTTATTCTGTAGATGGACACAACACAATGCCTTTTTTTTTCTTTAAAATGTGGTGCTGAGAATCGAACCCGGGTCCTGCCCTTGCTAAGCTAGCGCTCTACCACTGAGCCACAATCCCAGCCCAAGATTATTTTTTAATATTGCAATTTGAAGGCTGATTAAATATCTCATGAAAGAAAAAAGTAACTTTGAAAATTACATTTTACAAGTAGGATTCATCCCTGGGATGCAAGGCTGGTTCAATATACAGAAATCAATAAATGCTATTCACCACATCAATAGACTTAAAGATAAGAACCATATGATCATCTCGATAGATGCAGAAAAAGCATTCGACAAAGTACAGCATCCCTTTATGTTCAAAACACTAGAAAAACTAGGGATAACAGGAATTTACCTCAACATTGTAAAAGCTATATATGCTAAACCTCAGGCTAGCATCATCCTAAATGGAGAAAAACTGAAGGCATTCCCTCTAAAATCTGGAACAAGACAGGGATGCCTTCTATCACCACTTCTATTCAATTTAGTTCTTGAAATACTAGTCAGAGCAATTAGACAGACAATAGAAATTAAAGGCATAAAAATAGGAAAAGAAGAACTTAAATTATCGCTATTTGTGGATGACATGATAATATATTTAACAGACCCAAAAGGGTCTACAAAGAAACTGCTAGAGTTAATAAATGAATTCAGCAAAGTGGCAGGATATAAAATCAACACGCATAAATCAAAGGCATTCCTGTATATCAGCAACAAAACTTCTGAAATGCAAATGAGGAAAACCACTCCATTCACAATATCCTCAAAGAAAATGATACTTGGGAATCAACCTAACAAAAGAAGTGAAAGATTTATACAATGAAAACTACAGAACCCTAAAGAGAGAGATAGAAGAAGATCTTAGAAGATGGAAAAATGTACCCTGTTCATGGATAGGCAGAACTAACATCATCAAAATGGCGATATTACCCAAGGTTCTCTACAGGTTTAATGCGATGCCAATCAAAATCCCAACAGCATTTCTTGTAGAAATTGATAAAGCAATCATGAAATTCATATGGAAAAATAAAAGACCCAGAATAGCAAAAGCAATTCTAAGCAGGAAGTGTGAATCTGGAGGTATAGCAATACTAGATTTCAAACTGTACTACAAAGCAATAGTAACAAAAACAGCGTGGTACTGGTACCAAAACAGGCGGGTGGACCAATGGTACAGAATAGAGGACACAGAGACCAACCCACAAAATTACAACTTTCTTATATTTGATAAAGGGGCTAAAAGCATGCAATGGAGGAAGGATAGCATCTTCAACAAATGGTGCTGGGAAAATTGGAAATCCATATGCAACAAAATGAAACTGAATCCCTTTCTCTCGCCATGCACAAAAGTTAACTCAAAATGGATCAAGGAGCTAGATATCAAATCAGAGACACTGCGTCTGATAGAAGAAAAAGTTGGCTACTATCTACATACTGTGGGGTCGGGCTCCAAATTCCTTAATAGGATGCCCATAGCCCAAGAGTTAATAATAAGAATAAACAAATGGGACTTACTTAAACTAAAAAGTTTTTTCTCAGCAAGAGAAACAATAAGAGAGGTAAATAGAGAGCCTACATCATGGGAACAAATTTTTACCCCTCACACTTCAGATAGAGCCCTAATATCCAGAATATACAAAGAACTCAAAAAATTAAACAATAAGAAAACAAATAACCCAATCAACAAATGGGCCAAGGACCTGAACAGACAATTCTCAGAGGAGGACATACAATCAATCAACAAATGCATGAAAAAAATGCTCACCATCTCTAGCAGTCAGAGAAATGCAAATCAAAACCACCCTAAGATACCATCTCACTCCAGTAAGATTGGCAGCCATTATGAAGTCAAACAACAATAAGTGTTGGCAAGGATGTGGGGAAAAGGGTACACTTGTACATTGCTGGTGGGACTGAAAATTGGTGAGGCCAATTTGGAAAGCAGCATTTGACCCAGCTATCGCCCTTCTCGGACTATTCCCTGAGGATCTTAAAAGAGCGTACTATAGGGATACTGCCACATCAATGATCATAGCGGCACAATTCACAATAGCTAGACTGTGGAACCAACCTAGATGCCCTTCAATAGATGAATGGATTAAAAAAATGTGGCATCTATACACAATGGAGTATTACGAAGCACTAAAAAATAACAAAATCATGGAATTTGCAGGGAAATGGATGGCATTAGAGCAGATTATGCTAAGTGAAGCTAGCCAATCCTTAAAAAACAAATGCCAAATGTCTTCTTTGATATAAAGAGAGCAACTAAGAACAGAACAGGGAGGAAGAGCATGAGAAAAAGATTAACATTAAACAGAGACAAGTGGGGGGAGAGAAAGGGAGAGAGAAGGGAAAGAAGGAAATGGTAGGAGACCCTCAATGTTACACAAAATTACATATAAGAGGTTGTGAGGGGAAAGGGGGGAAACAAGAGAGAGAATTGAACAACAGCAGATGAGGTAGAGAGGGAAGATGGGAGGGGAGGGGAGGGGGGGATAGTGGGGGATAGGAAAGGTAGCAGAATACAACAGTCACTAATATGCCATTATGTAAAGATGTGAGTGTGTAACCGATGTGATTCTGCAATTTGTATTTGGGGTAAAAAAGGGAGTTCATAACCCACTTGAGTCAAATGTATGAAAGATGATATATCATGAGCTTTGTAATGTTTTGAACAACCAATAAAAAAAAGAAAATTACATTTTAAAACTTTCATAATATGTAGATAAAATTAAAATACTGTTAAAATTTGGTTTTAATAATGAAATTATTTTCTTAAAATATACTATTTATTACAAGAAAATATATTACTGGAAAATTAAATTATCTATTTAGACTAATCTTGATAGATTTTGAAAGCCTAAGTCCTTCAAACCATTAAAAAAGCAAGCAAATCAACATTTTACCTGAAAATTTAAGAGGCAAAAAAAATGCACAAATTAAATAGTAAATATCTCTAACACAGAGGTTTTAGATTTAAGTTTCTCTTGACTCAGAAATATTTTGGTATTATGTAGCATAAATTTGTGTTGGGACTTCATGTGCATCAAAGTTTCTTATGTATTTATGCCAATGTAGCACAATTGTGCCTGTTTTCTAGGGTTTTAAGTAATTTTATAAATTTAAATTTCTAACAGCCAAAGCAACCAAAATGTTTTTTAATAATACAGTAAATAAGTAATGGCTTACATATTGAAATATTATACAGAAATGAAACAAGTGAACTGCAGCCATGTGCAATGACATAAATAACCTCATAAATTAATGATGAAAGAAACCTGACACAAAATAATAGAAGTACTGTGTAATTGTAGTTACATAAAGCTCAAAATAGGTATGACTAATCTATTGTGGGGATAATCAGGGCAGCTAGGAAGTGTGGCACTTGTTACTATTGGAAGGAGGCTGGAGTAGCTATAGGGAAAGGCAAGGGGGAGCATCTGGGGCTCTCAGAGTGATCTATTTATGCACCCGCACCCGGGTGATGGCTACAAAGGTGCATTCACTTTTTAAAAGGCATTGAGCTTCATTTGTGTATTGTGTACATTGTTATATATATGATGTATTTCATTAAAAACTTTAATAAATCTTACAGAAATCATATTAATTTGATATCTACTTTTTGCTCATGAAATCCCACCCAATCTTCCTATTATTTCCACCAGGAAATAGAATCTACTATCATTCATTCATGGTTTCCAAGAATTCATTAGGGTTTTTTAAAAAGGTAGAACTGCTACCATTTGTTCTGTCTCTCTTATGATGAAATTCCCAAGTCATTTAAATATTTTCTAGATGGTTGATAAATTTTATTAGTTCTTGTGCGCAGCAGATGGGCGAGACAGGCTGGTATTACTGTCTCCATTGTTCAGATAAGGAAAATAGACACAGGCAGGGCAAATGTTTGGCTGAACCAGGATTGGAATGCAGTTCTTTTAACATTCCTCTGTGTTGTCTGATTACAAAACACTGCTTGAGCCATAAATATTGTAGAATTTCCAAAATCCTTAGACTTTCAGAGAAAAAAAAGATTTCTATGAGCTTAAACAGACACTAACTATAAAAATATTTTTAGATTAAATTTACATTTATAGTTAAGAACTATGGTTAAAGCACAGCGGAGAAAGGGGTGTAATTCATTGATTCCACAGATGTTTCTGAGCACTGGGTATTGTGCCAGCCCTGGGGAAAATGGACTCAGGAATATTGACCACAATATAAAGTGAAATGATGGGGGTTGCACTGGGCTTTGTGAGACCACAGAGGAGGGGTTGATAACCAGCTTCATGGGAAAGGATTCCCTGGGTGGTCCTCTGAAGGAGGCATGCCTGACTCTGATCTGAAATATACAAGCATGAATTTTCGCCTATTTAGAGCTACATAGGTCAGATTTACTATGTTTTCTCTTATGATATTTTGAACTCCCAATTTTAAGAAACTAGATTCATAACAACATATATCTTTCTAAAATTGAAACAATAGAAACAATCCTCAGAATGGCAGTTGGATGCTCCTTGAGTGTACTATTTTTGTTTTTTCCCCTAGATCCAGCAGCACAGAAGCTTGCTCTGGGGGGCTGGTTTTTGAAGGAGCTGGTTTGTAGAGTAATTTGAAGAGTAATTTCTTCTTCTTCTTCTTTTTTTTTTTTAACCACATTTGCCTTCTTCGTCAGAGACTCTAAAATACTGAGCTGTTAGGCTCAAGGCTCAAGGTCGTTCGGATGTTTTATTTCAAACAAATGCTAACACTGTCAAATCATGCATATCAAAATCCAATTACAAATAAATTCAAATGAGCTGCACAGAGCATTTTGATAGGATTAATTTTTGAAAATAGCCTATGTTATAGATTTTACTTATAGATGTTTAAATGAACTTAAAAAGTTCCAAGGAAGCAAAATATCTTACATAATGCTAATACCAACACAAGCAACTTCCCCCAGTTGACATTTTTGTTTTTCAAATGTGATGTCCATGGCATCTTATTCTTACTAGTTTCAGTATGTGCGCTCTTGTTTGTAAACAGAGATCAGGCCTAATCATATTCCAGCAATGAGATTCAGTTATACAAGGAGAATATAATAACATCAAAGCCTCATGCAGAAATAACATTTTGCATTTACTGATAGATATATCCTGGCATCTTTAATGAGATCCACTAAGGTGGTTCTCTAAAATATTTTTATAATCACTGATAGTTAAGTAATATACAAATAAATCCTTAAACTTCTCTCTCTTTATAAGACAAATGCTTTAAAAAATAAATGAAAGCTCAAGTGGCAGAAAGCAGAGAGTTAATGATAAAGCAAAAGAAGAGATTTGAGGGCCCTGTGTTTATTCATAGATTTGGAAGTTGATTACACCAATTAAAAACTTAATAAAATGGAAAATATTGTCCCATCTTACATGGTAGCTATGGAAAATATGTTTTCTAAGTAACACTTTCCTATTTTGCCACCTTTCCATGCCACCTAAATATTGGTAGCAACCTAATAAAGAAAAAAAGTACGTATGTATAGTTCAGAAATTAAAAAGGCATACATTTCAGCAAGTGAATTATAACTCATTCTCAGTCAATATAGTAACCGAATAATCTAGCCAGACGTTGCTGGTTTAAAAATGATTATAATTTTAAAACATTAATGATTTAAATACATATGAACAAAAACGAAATGCATGAAAGTGCACTGGGCCTTAATTCCTTAGAGCACATCCTAAAATAAATGTTTTTGGTGAGCTCAGAATAAATGAAATCACAGTAGTTTGCAGCATAGTTCTCAAGTAAGGGTCCTTGGCTGAACTTCTTCAGGGGTCCTTGACCCCCTAAAGTTGTGTGCAAAATGTGGTAAGCCAGAGTCTTTTTTCAGGGGGAAGGGGTCCTCCATTTTTATCAAATTCTTTTAAAAGTTAGAAACCATTGATTAAACCAACATGGACAGCATGTGTTAAGTTAGAGATAATGATAAAGAGTTGGCAAATATACAAAGTCTATAAAATATGTCCATGTTTATGGTAACAAAGATGAAAGGAGCTTAAATTTCTGGAAATGCAATAAAATGATATCTATGTTATTAAACTGTTTACATAGAAAACTTCATTCTTTTGGTTGAGATGCAAAACTGTTATTCTTCCTCTGAGCTGTATTGCCTTGCTCTGCAAACAGATAGTGAGAAATAACATTCTTCATTATCAGAGCTGCATATAAATTAGAAGTTTGGGCTTTCTGTTTATTCTTCTCCAGTTCCCACACTTTGCTTGTACCACATCACAGACTGAGTAATGAATAAAGCAAGGGTAGCCTGGTGGCAGCAGGCATTTGACTTGTCACTGAGAATGAGCTTCCTCAATTTTAAATGGGTTGTTTCAAATCCCTGAGAACAATTTGCAGCTAAGTACATTTTGCTTTTTGTTAAATGCAAAGGCAGTTGTGATTAAAGTCGGTCTGCCTCTTGGGATATAAATGTGTTTTAAATGGATTTCCATTTTCTTGTAAACACAAGCAAGATATATCTCAATTCAATGACGGAAGTGCTCCAAACACTATTTGTGATCTCAGTTGTGTGAAGAAAAAAAAAAGTGTGTATACACACACACCTGTGTGTATAAAGGTCACTGAAAATATATGGTAGAAAAGTAGCATCTCCCTTAGGATCAGACTCCATATAGTTTTTTAATCCTCCTTGACAAGACTTTCATGGTAATCGCCAAGATTTCACATTACTGGGTTGGAGGAGGGAAAGTCAAGGAAATATTTTACTCCTTTCTTTCTCTCCAGTTTCCCTGAGTTCTCAAACTGGCAGCCAGCTGGCTGAATCCTGCCCACAGACATGTTTTATTTGGCCCATGCAGTGCTTTTAAAAATTTTGTGCCAACATTTTAATAGGAAGATTTCACATATTAATCTGCATTTCTGGCTTGTTTTGAGAAATCAGAAGATATGAGAACAACTGGCTGAGCAGAGGGGCAGCTGTCCCCCACTCCTTGGGCCACAGCTTCCTTCTACTACTTTGTCAAGTGATCTGCTCTCTGAGGATGAATTCATGCCCTCACACCCAACACAAGCAGTTATTTACCTGTTTGGTTTCTGGAGGTATCTGAGTTTGAGACCAGTTTAAAGCTGCCTTTTGGGGACTACCTTAGTCTTCTGATTAAAGACCAGGTTTTGTATGACAGCTGTCTTCGTGATCATTGAAAACCTGATTACTTATTTTAAATAGACATTTGGCCATCAAATCAAATTATTTTCAAGTTCAAAGGATTTAGAATTCCTAGTTTGAGCCCAGGGTTGGTATACAGTGGAGGTAAAGAGAACGTAAATGAGCTGGATGCAGTGTACACACCTGTAATCCCAGTGACTTGGGAGGCTGAGGTAAGAGAATCCCAAATTGGAGGCCAGCCTCAGCAATTTAGCAAGACCCTGTCTCAAAATAAGAAATTGAAAGAACTGGGGATGTGGCTCAATGCCTCTGGGTTCACTCCCCCGTACCAAAAATAAAAGAAGAAAATATAAATGCTTAAAATGCTTATCTGTCTTAACAAACATCTCCTTGGTGGTGGTGGTGTCTACAAAAACAGGTCTTAAACTGTAATTTTAGTGGTGCTAAATTGTGTTTGCTGGTAATTTGATAAAAAAAAAATTGTTAATGAAAACTAGATTATTTGATCATAAGAAAAACAGTTAATTCATTTAAAAGTCATTGATACATGTTAGAATCCAAGGACATTATGATTTTTATATGCCTTGAAGCAGAGTAGACCAAATCCTGAGGAATATTTAATAGATTTCAGGTTGTCACCTTAATTCATAAGCTGGAAATTTTCAAATTCTTAAATGTTTGATTATTTTAGTCAAAATGGAGGGCTGTGAAAATTCAGTCAGTTTTCCTTTCCAGCTTTTGCAACCATTTCTGACAAAGATGGAGAAATCTCCTTGTCGAAACTCATACAATCATGCTCTTCATAATGACATTTTTGTCAATTACAGACCAATCCTATTCATAGCAGTAGTCTCATAAGATTGTAATGGAAACCGGGCGTGGTTGTGCATGCCTGTAATCCCAGCAACTGAGAGGAAGACCACAAGTTCAAAGCCAGCCTCAGTAAAAGCAAGGTGCTAAGCAACACAGTGAGACCCTGTCTCTAAATAAAATACAAAATAGTGTTAGAGCTGAAAAGTTAATCAATATCATGGTGAATAAGTGTATAATAAAAATAAGTGACTCAGAAACCTTCTCTCCACCAGTTTGTGGAAGTGAAAGCAGTTACTACCATATGTATGGTAGATATTAGATCCCTCTTAACTCTGAGAAACTTTCAACAAGTTACTTTTTCCCTCTGTGCTTCCATTTTCTCATCGAGACAATGGAATAACAGTAATAGTTCTTATAAGAATGACCATTAAATGAGATCATGCATGTGAGACACTTTGGAATGGTGCTAACACTCATTAAGAGCCTAATAGATGCCAGTGATTATCCAAATAATTAATTGTACTCAGCCTACCATCCCATAGTCATTAGTTTCTTTTCTATTATGAGAAAGTTTTTATTCAAGTCTATGTTACATGCATTTTAAACAAAATAGAATACAGAAAGCAGTTGGACAAAAATAACAATGATAATAAAATAATAACTATTATAATATCAGTAATCACAAAGGTAACTAACTGAAAATTTATATGCAACACTTTATAAAAATTACCTCATCTATTCCTCTCAATCATATAGTAAAGTGGGCATTATGATCATCCCTATTTTTCGTATGGGAAAACTAATGCATAAAGAAGTTGAATAACTTGCCCAAGGTCACAATCTGGTAAATGGTGGAGGAGAAATACAAATCTGGATCTGTGGAATACCTCTTAATAATCAGGATACAATACCTCCCTGCAAAGAATACCAAATTGTGTGTTTGGTATAAAAGGCATGATTGGGGCTGGGTTTGGGGCTCAGTGGTAGAACGCCTGCCCAGCACATGTGAGGCACTGGGTTCTATCCTCAGCACCACATAAAAAAATAAATAAATAAAATAAAGTTTAAAAAAGGCATGGTTGGCATTGATGTCTACCAACAGTTTAATGAGTTAAAACAGAGAAAGAGAATATAAATGAGCAGAAGGAGAAGAAACAGAAAGCAGAGATTCAATGCCCTACAGGCCTTCCAGATTTAGTTAGTATAAAGGAATTAAAAAAGATAGGTGATTGATATCCTGATTTGGCTGCATTTAATTCAAAGAGTTTCCTCTACTTGTACAAAGCAGCAAAACTGAAGTAAAGGTCACTAAAGAATTTGATGAACTATGCAGAAAGTTCTTGGATTAGGCCAGGGAGTTAAACCTAACAAACTATTTCAAGCAAACTGACTTTTTTATTTTACATCTTTCTTCAGTGTAAATATTGAGGAGTTTCTCACCCAGTGTTTTTAGCCCAGACGCAAGTTTAATGTCTGTAGCAATAAAGCTGTAGCACAGCTGAGCAAACTAGCCACTAACCAGGAGTCAGAAGAGCTAAGAACCTGTCCCAGCTTCTCCCCTGCTAAAGGCACATGAAAGGTCAGGAGGGCTGAGTGGTAAAGAACTTCCAAGACCCTTTGTGGGGAAGTGGGTTATGTGAAGGAGTCGTCACAGATTTCCTTGATAAGACACATCAATGTTCAGTCCCAGTTGTCTTTCTATCAGTTAGTTGTTAAAAAGTTGTTAACAAGTTGTTAACAAATCAATACTAAATAAGAGATTGAAAACTTGGGGGGGTGGGCGCTAAGGAGGTTGTAGATTTTGTTATCTTCATTTCATATTATTTGGGTGGAGGTTGGAGTTCTAAGAAGGCTTCCAGAAAGTTATGGCTGTGATGAATCAAGTGTTCGGAGAGTAATGACCATGTTTCAGTGTCCTGGTTTGGCTCTCAGAGTGGGCTGGGTTCAAATCACCACATATCACTGACTGTGACAATGGTAGTTCCCTAACTTTTCACAATATCTCTCAGATTATTGTGAATATTAAGTGAAATATGTACATTTAACACAGTGCTCAATAATTGGAAACTACTATTATAGGAAATTCTAAATATGATTTGCTTTTTCAAGTGTGTTGAGCCACACTTTTATAATGTGAAGCATATTTATTCATCCACCCCACTTTCTATTTTCCTCCACAGAGTCAGGAAACATTTTCATCAACAGTTAAATAATGTAGTGTTTTTGTTATTCATGCCAATGTTGTTATAAAGAATCCACTGTGAGCAACCCAGAGAAGGACATAGCCCATGCCAGTGTTTCTCAGAGTACATTGCTAAGAACATCTGTATTGGAATCCTGGGGGAAGTTTGTTTAAGAACAGGTCCCCAGACACTACTGGTGATGGGCTGAATAATTACTTTTATCAGAAATGTCCACCCAGAACCTATGAATGTGATCTTAATTTAGAAAAGGGTCTTTGCAGATATAATTGAATAAGTAGCTCAAGATAGATCATCCTGGATTTGTGTGGGCCTCAAGTCCTATATCTGGTGTTCTTAGAGAAAAAAGAAGTCAGAAGACCCAGAGAAGAGGGGTTTGAATGGGTGTGGAGATTGGAGTGGTTTATCTACAGGTCAAGGAATGCCAAGGATCACCAACAACCACCAGAAACCAGGAAAAGGACGTGGAATGAATTCTCCCTCTCAGCCTCTAGAAAGAACCATTCCTGCAACACCTTGATTTCAGACTTTTGACCTCCAAAGCTGTGAGAGAATAAATGTCTGTGTTAAGTCAGTCAGCGAGGGATTAACAATGGCAGCACTGGGAAGCTAATACCACACTCAGTCAGTAATGGCTGCACTCTAGAAATCAGCAAGTTACCAAGTGCCCCAGGAATTCTGGTGCTCATCAACGCTGAGACCCCCTACCCTATCTAATGCCCTCTGGCTTCAGGGGAGCCATACTGCCCCTCCCTTCTGACCCTTATTCTGGAAATGTCCAAGAGAAGCTGGATGCAGAGCTGTGCAGAAGACCAGGGACTTTTCCCCAGACTCAGCACAGGATCTCTTTGGGGTCATGTTGACGAGTCTATAGGTCTAGATTTTCTTCACACCCCTCAAGGAACTCTGCAGGAGTCTAAATTAGGGCCTACAAATTTGAATGAGTCTTCTTGTTCCTGCTTGAGAGTAAGTGTAAAGCCTCTCTGTTATTATTAGACCCTGGAAAATTTCCCCACCTCTAACACTAGGCCAAACATGGAGTTTTACACAAATATAAAAGATTCACTCTTGATCACATAATCTAAGCTCTATAAAAGCAACTCGAAGCATGTGAATCACATGTACCAGATAGTGAGTCAGAAAGATCAGAATGAAGAGGGTCAGAGGCATAAGGGAAGCCTGGTCTCCCCGACCCCTGGCCCTTCAATCTCTGCTCTAGGAAGACTGTCACTCCCATTTCCCACCCTGATTCCACACCTGAAAAGCAGAAGCTCTATTAGCTCAAGGGAAAATCTGAACCTTCAAGAAACACAATAGGCCCAAAGTAGTTGGATTTGGAGATTTTGTAGAGAAATAAGGATATTCAAAGTGTTCCACTGTTGACACTTCTCTTTCTTCCCCTTTTTCTAACAAGTATAGTGATATTTTCTGAGGCTTAGCGCTGTCATGTATTCAGGCAGTGCTACTATCCTCAGAAGGCCTATGCAGAGGCTCTCAGACTTGCATGGGACTCACCTGAGGGTCTACTGAGTGCACCTTCTAGGTCCTACACCAAGAGATTCTGATTCATTGGGTCTGTGTGAAGCCCTAACTCCAGGAAAAGGAAGTATATAACTTGGGCCTCTAACCTACATTTTATATTAAAATCAAAAAAAGATCAATCTGGTTCATCAAGAAGTAAGATTAGACAGGGTTTGCGAGCCCTCATGTGCCTGAGTGCCTCGGTTCCATGTACCTCTGGAACTCAGTGGATCAATGGTAGTTAGTGGCCAGAGCAGAATTCACATCAGGTCAAGCACCCCAAAAAATGGGAAGACATTATCTTAGAGCTTACTCCAATATCTGCATGCTTTACTGATTGATTCTACTTCTGGCATAAACTAGTTCTATTTAGTTTTTTTAATTCATTTTAGTTCAGTAAAAGTATTTAAACCAGTTAACGCCAGAGAGAAACAAGAATTTCATAAAACTCCATGGCCTCCCAGTCACACTGGAATTTTTATTGCCCTTCATGTTTGACAAAGTTTGGTTTTCACCATTGTGATCTCTGATAAACAATACGTATAAAAAAAAAAAACGTATGCTCAAAATATTTTTACTAAATCAGATAAGAAGCTAGAAAATAATGCTGTGGTTTTCTTTCACATGATCCCAGAGTTATGCAAGAAATCCATGAAACAACTGTTGTAGCATACCTTCTGCTGTGGGTCATTGCCTCTGATTTTACATGACAGATAAAAATCAGTAGTATCAAGGGCTGGGAAGGGATTAAAATTAAACACTAGGATAGTGTCAAAATTTCTATCAATCATTTCTGTCCCAAATAGTATGCTCTGCATCATTTATGGCTTAGTGAACGAATTACTTTTCTATAACTATCTGTCCTCTTTAATCACTGTACCACTGGTGGCAGTTGCCACAATTATCTTGGAAAGAGTTCTGGTCTTGATGCGTTCTGGGTGCTCCTTCCTTCACAAAATCCCTCAACACAAACATCTAAAGAACAAGTATATACTGTTGGAGTCAATTACTGATGGGCCTGAGGCCAGAAACAGCATTATAAATCAAATATATACAAAGTGAAAAAGTCATTTATGTGACTATGAACCCAAATAATCAAGATTTCTGCATCTCTATTCCAGGACAAAAAAAAAAACCAAGATATAAATCTAGGTGGGTCAGAGGAAGTTATTATTAAGTTCCTCTAAGTAGTGCATTGCTCTTAAAATAATAATTCTTCTAAGTACATTACGGAATGGTCCACATGGAAGCAACTTGGTATGACAGAAATGACAGATCAGGCAGTTCAAGGTTTAATTGTAGCTTAGTCACTTAAGTTCTTTGCCTTGAGCAAATCATTTTACTTCTGTGAGCCTCTGTGTTTTCTTATTTCTCAATGGCCATAATAATGTCTATCTCAGAGAACGTAAGAACTGGAGAGGATGTTGGTAAAGTGTGCATTGTTTGGCACATAACAGGCACTTGATAAACTGACATTTTGAAGTCTTCTAACATAATTATTATCAGTTTTTTTTTAATTAAAAAAAGACTGAAGCTCTTACACTAAGTTTAACTTAAATGTTAATAAAGTATGTATTTTCTCAATGTTTTTCACTAGTAATCTATTCTCTTTCCCCTTCTAACTGAACCAAATACTAATTGAACCAAACCTGAAAAATCATAAAATAAAAAAGAACAGACTTTGCATGAAGGTCTTCAAGGGGCTCTCCAGGGAATAAGTGCAGGAGGATAAGTCCTACTAAGATGCTGAGACATCTCTTAGGTTACCTCACAGTTCAGCTTCCTAACTGCTTCTTGGCTAGGATCCACCTAGTTATGGTTGCCACGTAAACAACAGCTGATAAGAGGCTACTGCAGGAATCTACCATTAGTGAACAGTTCAATTTCCAGTAAATGCCTAAAAGTGCATTTAAATAGAAAAAATAAATGAATACTTATTTAGCTAGAAGCAATGCTCATAAACAAGCCCATGCAGAGTATGAAGTTTTGACCAAACAAAAAAGGTTCACAGAAATTCCAGTAAGAGTTATAATCACAAAGACTATCCACTGCAATAAATCATGCAGTGATAAAGGGGTAAGTAGGCCTTTCCATTATAAAACCCTTGCCCCTTGTTTTCAGTTGTTATCAGTTGATTTTTTGTCTATAAGAGCAAATATTATTGTGTTTAAAGTATATGATCCATTCATACAGTTGTCACTGAAGCAATTAAGAGCAGTTAAAAAGACAGGACTCCAAATTGAGAAAGGCAATCATGGCACATAGTCATTCTCACATTTTTATGAGTATTTCTGTGAGATCCCCTCAAGAGTCACAGTGACATCTGGAAGGTATTGATGATCAAGATATCTGGTGGGGCATGGAAAGCCCTGCTGAAGATCCTTCAGCAGAGTAATGAAGAGGGGGATAAATTTTGCCTGACTATTGACCTGGGGATGCCACAAGCTACAGCCAGAGGAGCAATATACAACATGAAGCATCAGCAGCAACTGGCCTGATTGTTACCAGTTAAGGCCAGGAGATGTCCTTAACATATGAAAGTTCTATTCACAGACAGAAACATGTACAGAACTCATGAGAGTTGAAACAGAAGTTTGAAAGGCATATTTATTTTACCACTATTTTATCACTAATTTTTAAAAATAAATCTTTAGAAGTAATTGTGCCAAGAACTCCTTGAAGAAAAAAGTAATATTTATAATGCTAAATGAAGAAAGCCAATCCCAAAAAAACAAAGACCAAATGTTTTCTTTGATATGAGGATGCTGATTCATAATGGCAATTGATGGGGTGGGGGGGGAGGGGGGACATGGGAGGAATGGAGGAACTTTAGATAGGGCAAAGGGGAGGGAGGGGAAGGGAGGGGCATGGGGGTAGGAATGATGGTGGAATGCATTAGACATCATTACCCTAAGTACATGTATGAAGACACGAATGGTGTGAAAATACTTTGTGTACACTCAGTGACTTGAAAAAATGTGCTCTTATATGTGTAATACGAAATGAATTGTGTTCTGCCATTATGTATAACAAATTAGAATAAATAAATAATTTAATAAAAGAAGAAAGAAAAAAGTAATATTTGACAGTGTTCTCTAATATAACAGCCACAGAAACCAGGGGCCTTAAGGTCCAAAAAAGAGCTACAATGCTAAAAATAACTGATATTACAGATATAGTTCCTGATAGCACAGTGTTCAGCACACAGTGGCACATTAATCAACAAGTATTCACCATTTATTTGTGTAGTGCTGTAGAAGATTTAGGAATAAAGAGTAAGATGAAATCATTACCAACCCTTGTCAGGCCAAAAGGGAAATGCAAGAGTCAAAAAAGTCACTGGAAAAATCCTCCTCCCTAGACCTCTAGCTCTGCAGCAGATTCAAAGCAGTGCCGACATAACTCAGGCAAGTCTCATCATTCTGACTTCGCTGTTACACTCCACGCTCAGATCAGGGACTTCCTTCCAAGGTCAGATTTCCTGTGTTTGCTAATGCATCTCAGGTCATGCCAGATAACTCTTCCAATCCATTAGTGTGCACTATTGATCCTATTAGGCCCTCTTCAGTTTTACAAACAATGCCTCTTATGTAAAACATTTGAGAATGCCCAAACTGTGATCCCCACAGGGTTGGTCCAGGAGATGCACAGAAGTGTATTAACAACATTGCCCAATGTTCAGATTTAGCTTGAGTTCTCCAGAAGCAGACTCCAAGACAAGGATTCAAGTGCAAACTATTTGTTTGGGAGGTGTAGGGCCCAGTGGTAGAAAATTGGGGAAGGGACACAAGAAAGGCAAAGCATCTGATAAGACAGTTGCCAGAGTGGGTGCTGGGAGCTGAATTCCACAGAAAAACCTTGGGAAATGGTGCAAAGCACAGCTCCACAATTATCTCATCTGAGACGAGGGAGCTGACGTATTTTATGTGCCAACTCCAGAGAGTTATTGGATGAGGTCTGCTAGGGAAGGGCAACATTAATTCCCCAGAACTGACCTTTGGCCATGGACAAAGCAGCCTTTGAGGGACAGGCTTCAGACTCAGAAGTGCAGATTCTGGCAACTAACTGAACATCTAAGAGAGCAGAGTGAAAAGTCCCAGGGATAAAGGAGGGCACTGTAGCATCTGCCACATCCTCAGTCAGGTCAATTAGCTCTATTCACTATTTGTCAACTAGAATAAGTGACAAAAAAAAATCTGATATAAAATTATTAGGAGATATAACTAATTATTTTTTTTCTTTTTTTTTTAATTTTTTTTCTTTTTTTTTAATTTTTAATATTTATTTTTTTAGTTCTCGGCGGACACAACATCTTTGTTGGTATGTGGTGCTGAGGATCGAACCTGGGCCGCACGCATGCCAGGCGAGCGCGCTACCGCTCGAGCCACATCCCCAGCCCCACTAATTATTTTTTAATAAAATTTTAAAATGTAGCTTTTTTCTGACTGTTGATGAAGAACATTTTCAGCCAACACAAATGTTCAAGATATTTTTAGTGTTTAACCTAAGAACAGCTATAATAAATTTCTGCCTTGTTATTCGTTTTTGCTCATGCCTTAATCTGTAATATTTAAAGTATTAAAAATACATCATTTGAAGCATGAAGTTTGATTCCATTGATGTTTCTTCTATTTTAATGTGCTAATTAGCACCTTCAGTCTATTTGGGCTTTTGTATTAGTCAAAATTGTTATTAGAGATTTATGAGAGTAAACTGAAGAAGTAAAACTCCCCCATCTGAAGCTTCAGCCACAATATAAGTGATATGTCCAATATATTCCCAACACTCTACCAGAAATCTAAAAAGGGACAGAGAAGAAGTTTTGGATCCAGTCCCCTTACCTTCAAGGAGCTCACAGACCAGTGGGCGCGGGGCAAGGCAAGGGAAACCATCACACAAAATTATGAATAGGGCCATAAGAGTAAAGGGAACTCAGAGACAAATGGGACCAGTATGGGCTACACCCATTCAAAGAGAGAGAAGATGAGACATTAACTGGGCCTTAGGAATGGGTAGTCCAGGCATAGTGGAGCACGTTGTAGCCCTAGTGACTCAGGAGGCCGAGGCAGGATAATCCCAAATCTGAGGCTGGCCTTAGCAACCGGGCAAGGCAACTCCTTCAGGGGTTGGGGATATAGCTCAATGGTAAAAGTACCCCTGGGTTGAATCCCCAGCACAAAAAGAAAAAAATAAAAGGGTAGAATTTGGGTGAAAAGGGAATCAGGACACATATTGGGAAGTTACTTCTATTAAGAGGTATGTCTACCTTCCCCTCTCTCTGATTCTATCCTCATTCTATTTTCCAACCCCTCTGGGCTCATTTCTGTTCCTGCCTCAGACCTGCCTTCATGATTCCCATTTACTCTGCCGGCACATCTCTTTCCTGGATCTTGGCAAGGCTACCCTTCTCTTCTTTCAGATCTCAACCCAAATGCCAGCCGCCCCAGCACCCTCTGTCATAAAACCCTGTTTTTAATTCTTCATGACATTTAACTTGATCAGAAATATTCTTAATTAACTTAGTCTACCTACACTAATAAAAGATAAGATTCACATAAATACAGATCTTTTGCCATCTTCATCACTTATTAGCAGCCTCTAGAAGAGTGTCTGAGACATTGCCTGCCACATGGTAAGATCATGTGCTGAACAACGAAGGAAACAGGGTCATAGGAGTAGATAAGGGCCAGAGCAATAAAGCCTCAAAAGTCCAACAAGGCTGAAAGGAAACTTAGGAGGGTAAAAATGACACTCACATACCTCATATTTAACAAAATTACACATAATCCCCAAGCAATCCTAAAGGTAGGTAGATGCTTGGTATGTCCATTTGACAGATAGGAACCTTGGGCCCTACTCATCAGAGGAAGTAACTAAGGTTCAAACTTTGATCGCTCCAAAATGCTCACTCTCCCTACTAACAGTGCTGTGGAACAGACCTCCTTCTTAAAATCAAGATAACTTCACAATTTTCAGAGAGTAAAAAAGGGATAAAACCAGTGGAACTAAGTAGAAATCCAGCACCAGGCATTAGTATGTTCGTTATAAATAAGAAATTAATATATGATAAAATATACTTTTCAAATCAGTGAGGAATGATGGATATTTTTATTATTTAGTCTATGGCTAATATGTAACTATTTGGGGAGGGGAAATTAATTTACATGACTAATTCCTAGTATATCCCCCAAAGTAAAAGCAGAATTGATCATATAGAAAAAGATTGACAAATTTAAGTACATAAAAATTTTAAATACTAGTTCATTATTTGTAAAACATAAATGTTAAATGGAGAGAAATTAGTTGCCCATGCACGATGAAAAAGTTATTTTTCTTAATACATTAAAAAAGATCAATAAGAAAAAGGATATGCCATGAACCTTCAAGTGCAAAGGCTCCATAAGCAATTCACAAAATAAATAAAGACAGATTGGTAATCAATGTAAGAAAATATTTTCCCTCACTAAAAATAAATAAATAATAGATAATAATATAGTACTTTTATCTACCAAATTTGGAGAATGTATTTGAAAATTATAATCACTTGTAGTTGTGGAAGATGCAAGACAACTGGTGGTCTCAGGCACTGCTTCTGGGAATGTATTAGGTGCAACTTTTAGAAGACAACTTGGCAATATACAAAGCCTTGAAAAATTAGTTCTTTCAAGGAATGTGTGTGTGTATGTGTGTGTGTGTGTGTGTGTATACTCTAGATACAGAAAAAAAAAATATATATATATGCTCTAAAACAACCACCGAGTTATTCATTGTTTACAATAGTAAAGAAAAAGGACATAGGGAAATCATCACATTATAAGATCTCCATATCATACTTCTGTCCAAAATATATGTGAAAAAGGAAAGTGAGAAAGAGAAAGAAATAATATAGGTATGTAGTCAAAACAGGTTCATAGTATATTAAATTTTTTTAATAATATTTTTTACACAAATGTAGAACAATTTTTCATTTCTATGGTTGTACATGATGTAGAGTTACACCATTTGTGCATTCATACACATACATGAGGGTAATAATGTCCATATCATTTTACTATCCTCCCCGTCACACATTCCCTTTTTCCTACCCACACTCCCCTCCCTCCCCTCTGCTCAATCCCAAGTTCCTTCCTTCTTCCCTTGCCCCTTGCCCATTATGGATCAGCATCCACATATCAGAGAAAACATTTGGCCTTTGGTTTTTTGAGATTGGCTTATTTTTGCTTAGCATTATATTCTCCAACTCCATTCATTTACCTGCAAATACCATGATTTTATTCTCTTTTAATGCTGAGTAATATCCCATACATAAACCACAATTTCTTCATCCATTCATCAACTGAAGGGCATCTAGGCTGTTTCCACAGTTTACCTATTGTGAATTGAACTGCTATAACCATTGAGGTGGTTGCATCTCTGTAGCATAGACTGAGAAGTGGGATAGCTGGGTCAAATGGTGGTTCCATTCCAAGTTTTCTAAAGTATCTCCATACTTCTTTCCAAACTGGTTGTACCAATTTGCAATCCTACCAGCAATGTATCAGTGTACCTTTTTCCCACATACATTGGAGAAAAGATAGCCTCTTCAATAAATGATGCTGGGAAAAGTGGAAAGTCTATAGAATGGAAGCAAATTTTTATCACATGCACATCAAATAGATGTGCAGGATATACAAAGGATATATAAAGAACTCAAAAAACTTAACAACAACAACAACAAAAAAAAAAACCCAGTCAATTAATTGGCTAAGGAAATGAGCAAATACTTTACAGAAGAAGATATACAATCGATCAACAAATTTATGAAAAAATGTTCATCATAACTAGCAATTAGAGAAATGCAAAACTACTCTAAGATTTCATCTCACTCCAGTCAGAATGTCCATTATCAAAAAATCAAGCAACAATATATTAAATTTTTAAAATACTTCAAAACTAGACATGGTATGATTTTATAATATTTTGTAATCTTATGAATATACTAAAAAAAAGACTAAAAATTAGAAGAAATCATACCAAAACACACACAAAAAGGAATATCTCTAGGTGGAAAGATTATGGAGGTTTTTATTTTCATTATACTTCTCAACATTTTCCAAAATTTTTAACAAGAAGTAAAGTTTACTTTTCAATTTTTTAAAACCAGTCCTGTATTGTTTTTAATGGTTTGCAAAATGGAACCAGAATCTAGTGAAACTTCTCCAGGGCCAAGAAATGGCCCTCCTAAACATTTGCTCTAGAACTCATCTTTATAAATGGTCTAATCTGCCTCCCTGGTAGTTTCCCCCATTTCTCTAAATGCCCCCATAGACCTGAGAAAATCTCCCAGCCAAGTTCTGTATTGGGCCAAGAGAGGAAAACATAGTAGACCTCTCAGTGCTCTTCCAACCTCTACTATCTTACTGAGGTATTAAATATACCATTGAAGTATCTTTATCAGACACTATTACCCTGTATGGTCTAAATTATTCTAAAAGGTGACAAGGAATATGGTAAAAGAACTAACTCAGTTACTTAAAAAAAAAGACTAATTCTTCATATTACAAACTACTCTGCTAGAAAATACAGAGAGAAGTGAGACTTCCCAAATGCTATCATATCTATGTGTTTACAATTTGTTAGCTTTTAAAGGAAAAGTAGTCCAAGCCAAAAACTCACATGATAAATAACTCACTTATCAGGATGCTTTGCAGAAGAAAAAAGTAGTCTGATAGTGTCTCTTATATAGAGAATTTAAGTTTTCATTTAATAAACATTGTGCTGCTCATATAGAGGGTGATTTATAGTCCTAGTTTGCCTAGATTGCACCTAGTCTCCCAGTGGCACTTCCCACATCATTCTCAAGAGCATCCTGGTTTTGATAATTGGTAATATCATCACAGTAATCTGTGACTATAGAAATTTCATGATACTTGATGGAATATATACTTGAAACTTCTTAAATAGGCCAAGTTAGCAGGAGCTAATTCATCTCTGACTTGAATTTTACCTACAGGCAGAACAAAATAGAATATCCATTCTAGTTTTTAAAGGAATACATCAATTGTGTCCAAAAATTCTACAGATAGTTGTCATATGGCAAGCAGCCAAAAACCGTGCAATGTTATGTCATATTTACCTGTTATCAAACTAACAGTCATAAGACTATCTTTAATAACTGATTACGGAAAATATAATAATATAGCTAGCTGTTTTGAGTACTTTTTAAACATAATTTACATTTTCTTCTAAGTTGTTCAGTACTGCATTTTACAAAATAGCATCAAGCCTTTTCATTACATACAATGTCATCTATCTATAAAATGGGAAGATTATTATTGCTAAATAACTATGTAAAAGACACATAATCATTAAGAAATGTTTTGAGAAACAACCAGAGTGCAATCTCTTATCTATACTTACTCAGCAGTTTTAAGAGCAAAATAACTACATAAAAACTAAAAAAAAAAAAGTCCATAAAGAAAGTGCCTAAAATATTTTCTTATAACCAACCCTAATTCAAGAAATATTATTAAGCATCCAGCATTTGCATGAAAGATGTCTGTTGCACTGGTAACATCCCTTAGCTAGGTTTGGCTTGCCTACTCTTTCCCTACCCTCAAGCTGTGGGGTTGGGATGAGGGTCCCTGACCTGGCTCCAGAAGGGCAAGTGAGGCAGGAGAGAAGTGGAGATAATGCAATGTATTCCCTCCTCCTGGTCTGGGACGGACAGCCATGTGACTCACACCAAATCAAGCCAGCCTAATCAGAGTTAATCTCAGGTACTTTTCCTGAGTAACTATTCTTTTTTCACTGTACTTAAATACTACAGTCAAATTACACCCCTATCAAACCTGAGCCTGATGTCAACACAGATGGAGAAGACACAAACCATGGAGAAAGAAAAATTAGGTACTCATTACCTAGCAGGACCTCTGCACCCAATAGTGCTGAAATGTCTTCCTCCTGACTCCCCATTAAGGGTCAATACTTTCACATTTCACATTTTCTGCAACTAATAATTTTGATTCATAGACCTGACTCTAGTAGAAAAAAACTAAAGACAGCTAATAATTTGTATTTTTTTTATTTCTGTGTCTCTTTTCATTCATTATTCTTACTTCTTCAATAGTCATAAAGTCAAGTGAGTATTCATAATGAAAATATTTATTATTGTCAATTGTAAAATAACAAGTGTTTCAAACTAATCCTCCAAATGATTCTTAGTTGTGATGCTTATTATTATGATCACAGCATCACCAGGAGGACCTGGTTGCTCTCATTGCTATTGAATAAGCTTTTAAAAGTCACAAATGCCATGTAAATCATTAAACATAACATTTAATTTTAGATTCTGATTAATTTAATTACTCAATTAGCCAAGAATTAATTATCACTTAAAGGCAAAAATCCTAGAAGTTTGCTTTATTGGATTGTCCTAATGACATATATAAGATTCTATTAAACTAAAAAATAAGACTGCCATGAACCTTTATTTATAAACTGCTAACCATAAGTCTTCTTCTGTACTTCAAATTATTAGCTCACTTTCATTCCAGAGGCACTCATTTCTTAGGCAAATTCTTCATGTGATATAAACTGAATAAAGAAAAATAGCTTACTACCTCATACGTAAACTTTTTAATTAAAATACCATAAAAACGTTAAGCATTTTATTTTAAACAGGAATCACTGGATGAAAACTTCAATCTAACTTAAAGATTTGAGAATTTTCAAAATAAATATCAGATACATCTGAAGAAGCCTTCTTTATGTGCAAATATTCTCTTCTTCCTTGGAAGCATCTCTTCAATTTTTGTTTATAAAACCTCAGTAGAAATGAAGATTCAAGGTGGGAAGAGAAGAAACAAGAGAAGGCTAGTATATTTCACTATCTTCTATTTCAGGCACAGAGTTTATGGTAGATTATAAACAGCCACAATTCTTTGCAGTTCATTCTTTCAGGAAGTAGAATTTACTTCTCCATCTCTTAAATCTGGGCTGAACTTGTGTCTTGCTTTGACAAACAGAAAGCAGCCCAAGTGGCACTCTGGGGTCCTGTAGGTTTCAAGAAACCTGCAGCTTTCACTCCCTCCCACTTAGAACACCAAGCCATGTGAAGAACTCAGCTAGTTCACTGGAGAAGTCCCTTGTTGCAAAAACAAGGTAACTCAGCTAATAGGTTGGCAACTGCCAGAAAGAAGAGTGAGGCCATACTAGACCACTCAGTCTCTTCCAAGTCAACTGATTGCTATCGCACGAGAGAAGCCAGGCCAGACTAGCAGAACTACCAAACTGAGTCCAGGACAAAGTACTGATCTCCTGAATCATGAACAAATAAAATAATTGTTGTTATAAGCATCAAGTGATGGGTTGTTATTTGGCAATAAATGAATACAGTGCTTTATTTAGTTATTTCACGTAGTCAGAATCTTAAAATTAAACCATGGCAGAGCCAGAATTTGTGAGGCATGAAGCATACACTATTTGGGGAGCTTTCTTTAGGAAAAAAATAGTATACATAACACAAAAATAAGAAAATAATACAAAATTACACATATAAAGGAAGTAAATAATAACACTAAGCCCCAAAATACCCTTGGCCATACTAGCACCAATCTACACAAGGGAAAGTGTGATAGAAGAGAAGTCAGAATGGAAAGAAACAACAGGTTTAATAGAAACATAATCAAGTGATCACATGGCTGGGACCCTTCCAGGGGGTGTCATCAACTAGGCTCCACTAACTTCACAGGAAACTCACTTCAACAGTTAGCATTACTATCCCAATTTACACAGAGGAACTACAACTCTGTGGCTGTCATACTCTTTAGGTCACATGGACAGTGAGTTGAAAAGTCAGGATTTGAGCTCAGCTTGCTTTGCTTCCAAATCATGTTCTCTTTGCAATACTTTTACTGTTCTCCAGTCAGTAGATAACATTTTCATTTTTACATTATGATCTACTCTACACCAAGTTTTACACCAATGGAAAACACCTCTACTTCAATATCCCAAAATGTGTCTCCTTGGAAATGGAAGCTCCACCAAAGAGCCTATATAATCATTTCTTGTCTCAAGAGGTATGCTCAACGCCCTGGGAAGCAGAAGCAAGACGGGCTGACTTTCTCTCCAATTCTCTGACTAGATGACTAGGGCAAATGCCCCAAATCAAGGGCCCTGTTAGCTTCCTTGTTTTTTGTATCCCTTTTACCATAAGCCAGCTTCCTCATGGGCAAGGTTATACAATGTCAAAAAATATCAAGTAATACAATCAAAGTGTGTTATGTACATGTCACAAAGAAACCCACTATTTTGTGAAATTAATATGTACTAATAATTATAATTTTTAAAAAATTAAGCATAGCTATCTTACTCTCCTTCCTATTATATGCCTCTGCCCTGGCATTTTTCATTTGTTTCCTAGTACTCCCAGTTTCCTCCTGCCTTGTCTATTTTGAGTTCCTTCAAGAATGTATCTGAAGATGCCTCTGCAAAATAAACCCAAAGTGAATTCAGATTTTAAAAATTTCTAATTAATCCTTTTGTGTTCGACTCTCCTTTCAAATGACCTTCACTAGAAAACTGAGGAATCACTACTGCAATGTGGAAACCAGATTTCTCCTAGTTTAACATTTACATGAGCTATTTGTTTGCAAGGAATTCTTAGGTTCTTACCTTGCTAAACTGATTCAGTCAGCTGATGATCTGTTTTGCAGCTCAGTCTCAAGGTCAGAAGCCCTCATCAGCCTACTGCGGCAGTTTATTCATTGTACCTATTCCTATCAGAGAACAAACTTTCTGTGTAAGGTTTAACCTTGGGAGAAAACATTCAGTTGCTGGAGAAAATAGCTGACACTTTCTGCAGAGGTTGTACAGGTGAAGATTTGCCTGCCAGGCAGCCTGAATGGTAGAAAGAATGCAGGAAGGGATCTGGGCCTCCATCTGGGACTGTTGGTCACAGGGACATTCTGGCAGCTTCAGTTGTAAGATTCTATGACTCTGCTGATTTTCTCCATCATCCTTATCAAAGTGATTTTTAAAAAGAAGTGTTCGATTCTCAATAATATATCGCAACTAATGGAAAAATAATGACTCATTTCATCTTATCTATACATTGGTTATAGAAATTTAGCAACAATGAAATGTCCTTTAAAGTGATTTTCATACTTTATACATTATATAAACCACTGGGCTAGCCTTAATTCTTCAACTTCCAAGTAAAATAATTCAGATTCGAATTTTAATAAAATTCTAAATGATTCTCCCCTTCAAGAATAAAATGTGGTGTTTGGTTGCTAGCCAAAATTCATTTTTATATAAGTTGTAATTACATGCATACATTAATGAAAAATGTTTTGACAATAATTTTCTGTTAAAAATAAATGCTTTTCATATTTTTCAAGTTCATTTTATGCATGTGTGGCTTTTTCTAGATTGTTTTTTAAAAGTCACATTTATAAAACTATCACTGTAGTAACAGGAAGCCAAACAGCATGAATCTAAGAATTTATGATACTAAAGAAATTCGGCAGTGTTACTGTGACCTGTGAAATTAAGCCTATGGAACCCTAAGTAGTCCATGAACTCTGTGAATTAATAAACAAAATGTTGTACAATAAAAAGCACAACTAGGCTGGGTGCAGTGGCAGACTCCTGTAATCCCAGCAGCTGGGGAGGCTGAGACCGGAGGATCACTGAGTTCAAAGCCAGTCTCACAGTGGCAAGGTGCTAAGCAACTCAGTGAGACCCTATCTCTAAGTAAAATACAAAATAGGGCTGGGGATGTGGCTCAGTGGTTATGTGCCCCTAAGTCGAATCCCCAGTTCCAAAAAGAAAAAAGAAAAGAAAAAAAAAATAACCAAGTAATTCACAATTCAAAATTGATACGTTCTTAAAGTTCAGTTCAGAATCTTCTTAGAAGATAGGGATAGGGATAAAATTTGGTGGTAATCCTTGCCATAAAAGATAGCTGTCTGTTTTAGGCCAAAAAGAGACAGCCATGCTTAAACAAATGCCCTTAAAGTAACTTTCTAAAGTGACATTTTATCGTGCACCTTTAAACAACGGGTTGAGAGGCAGAGATTAACAAAGACATTTATCTCATAGTGAAAGAAAAGATTGGTGATAATTTAGCCAGTCAGTCAGTATTTGATTGTCCAAATTGGGATTCAGCTGAAGCAAGATTAGCCCTATTAAGGAAAGTAGTACACAAAGACTACATAGGAACTCACCCAAGGAGGAGATGACTTGGAACAAGTGAAGGACATCAAGCAAGCAGCCTATTAGGTAGGCACTGAGTAAGAGAGGTCTAGATAACTAAATTCTTGGCATTAGAAAGATGTAAATTAAAACCCAGCCAAATAGACTGTTTCAGAGAAGAATGTAGAAGGGAGGAAGGAGCCAAGAATCAGAGTAACTGGGCTACCTGACAAGGTGAAAAGAAGGTGATAATGCAGAAGTTTGGTCACAAGGAACAAGAAAAAGATCAATTATCAGAATAGAAACAGGCGTAGCAAAACCAACCAAAGCTTGATTTGTTATGAACACCAGATTAAATCACTTTGAATGAGATCAGTACCAAAACCTCAAGCAGGGCAGAGGGGATTAAGTGGCTTTCGCTCTAGAAAATAGCAGGGTGTTGGGAAAGAGGGCAAAGCGAAAATGAAGAATGAGATTTAGATAGATGAAAAAGAATGGGAAAGCACTGCAGTGAAAACTAGAGGCAAACAGGTACCAGCCACAAACAAAGATGCAAAGAAAGTTTTTACTCCCTTAGCCCAGTGCTCAGTTATCAAAATTCCTTTCCCATTTCCTTCAACTAAATGAGGAAATCGGTTTACTGATCTGAATATTTATGAGCTTTATCAAGTTACTTGCTAAAAGAGAGCCTCCACTATCTCAGGGATATTTACCTTAGTGACTAACCAATTCAATTATCCAAAAGAATATTCACAGTGACCATTGAACTAACTTCAAAAATCCTGTCTTCATCTTAATCACAAGTAAATTTCAAAATGGTATTGAGCTTAAACTCTAAATCAAAAGGCAAAAGGATAGTGGAGCACAACATTTTAATACCAAAAAGAGATGCCATTTAGTTGAGTCCATTCATAATAATGAAGAAAGATAGTGAATACTGATAATTTTAGCCCCTTAATTAATTTGAGTCTACCTTTATTTTCTCCTTTACATGAATGCTCCAAAGACTTATCAGTTCTATACTGCATGAAAAAAATTCAGTCTACAAATATACTATAGGTGTAGTTATTCTATATAAGTGTTTATGCTATCATATGCAATGTTACGCATAAATGCTAATATAAATTATGAAATCCAGAAAACTCTATTTCAAATTTGTGTGCCATAAACCTTTTAAGCATTGTAATGCTTAATAAAAGCTAATCAAAATGACTTTTCCCTAGAAACCAAAGAAACATGAAGACTCAGAACTAATCTACAATTTGATCAGTTTAAGATAAAGATAATCCATTTCCTTCCTTTATGAAATCCAGAGATGAAACCAGTGGAGGGAGAGCCCCCACTCAGTAAGTAATCAATATGTTTAGATTTATGGTTGAATTGATTTGATGCTCCACTTGGGGAGAAACGGCAGATTTAACCTCCACCTCAAACTACTGCTGGTTATACCTACTGCGGGACCCATAAGAAACCTGTCAATCTAATCTCAAATCAGAATATTCTTCAAGAAACATTTTTGGTATACCCACTTCCTGCCATGAATTGTGCTCAAAACTAAGGATGCAGTGTTGAACTGACACAGGGTCTGCCCTCCTAGAATCTCTGAACTCCCTAGATCACCTAAGGGGAAGTTAAAATTTCAGATTTCCAGGTTCAGAACTGGTCCCCAAAACTCCCATGTGATTGTGATGCAGACGGTCTTTTATAGCACAACCTAAGAAGCTAGTGCAGATGGTACTCCTGCAGCTAGATCCCATAAGTGTGAGAGGAATGAAGTGGTAGGTTCAATGATAAAAGTGCCACAAAAGCACAAAAAGGGACATGTAACATAGCTTGGGAAGAAGCAGGGACAGCTTCCTAGAGAAGGCAGCACCTGAACAAGTCTTACAGGATTAGCAGTATGGAGACAGGCATGAAGGATATTACAAAGACAGAAAGACACATGTTGAGAAATGAAAGGGTTGGACAGAAACTACACATTTTGTTGCTTGTCTCTTGAGGGGAAAAAAAAGTATTCTAGAGCTCAACCTACATTATCTCTAATCCTGAGAGCCCACTTCATTTTGTAAATGAAAAAAGTGAGGTTCAGAGAGATTAAAATTTGTCCTGGATATACTGACAGTTCCTCAACAAACTAAACATAGAATTACTATATAATCCTGCAATCTCACTTCTAAGTATACAGCAAAAAGAATTGAAAGCAGAGAGTCAAACAGATATTTATACACCGTGTTCACAAATGCATTATTCACAATAGTCAAAAGGTGGACCAACAAAATGTGGTACATTCATCCAATAGAATATTATGCAGCCTTAAAAGGAAGGAAATTCTAATCCCTGGTACAAATCGGGTAACCCTTGAAGGCATCTGCTAAGTTAAATAAGGCAGTAATAAAAGGACAAATATTGTATGATTCCACTTATAGAAGTGCATGCAGAAATCAAATTCATAGAAAGAGAAAGTAAAATACTGATTGTCAGGGACTAAAGAGAGTTACAAATGAGGAACAAGTGTTTAACAGTCTCACTTGAGAAAGATAAGAAAGTTTGGAGATAGATGGTGATGGTGATGATTGAAGAGCAATATGAATGTACTTAATGCTCCTGAAACTGTATACTGAAAGATGATTAAAATGGTCAATTTATGTTAAATATATATTTTTTAAAATATTTTTAGTTGTCAATGAATCTTTATTTTATTTTACTTATATGTGCTGAGAATCGAACCCAGTGCCTCACACATGCTAGGCAAGTGCTCTACCACTGAGCTATGATGCCAGCCCTTTAAGTATATTTTACCACTATAATAAAAAAAAAATTATACACACAACCTAGTGGCTGCACTAGGGTTCAAGCCTAGAATTGCTTCCTAGAAAGCAACGAGTGTCATCCACAAGGCCAAAACAAGAAAGGTTTAAAGAAAGTACCTTGTCTAACGACCCACCACCATCTCATAATCTTAATATCAATTATTGATGACTGCTACCTATCAACATATCTGTATATTTAAACATTGAAGAAAAGTCAATCAGTACAAAAATTTTAGATGAAGGAAGCAATGTGCTATATTAATCCTGAAAGCAAAACACCTTTAAAAGGATAGTTTAGACTTTCATTCCCCTGCCCCCCCCTTAATCCAAAACACTGAAAATTAATGAGCGTATTATGTGCTTCCTATCCTTTTTATCACTACCATAACATTCCACGTATATAGATTTTTTTAAAGATACAACAAGCAGATATCAGTTATAAAGGAGGTAAAATCATATGTGATCAGACGTCAAACTAGAGTCAGGACTGGTGTTTGGCTGGCCAGGCAAAGCTGCTGCAACCAGTGGTGCCATCGTCCCTGCACCCTCCCCCACCCTGCCAGTTTGCAGCTGTGCAGACGAGGTTGCCAGGAATGAGAGGCACATTGCCTTGAGTGATATTTTGCCCTCAGTCCAATGCTGTTATGTCCCTCCTACCTCCAACTATCACAACCCAGTACACCAAAAACACGGCCAAAGTCTGCTGCTGAATTAATTCTCTGCATTAGTTGCAGCTTTCAAATATACAGCAAAATCAAAAGCCATCATCCTTATTTACACGAGACGTGTGCCATTTGGAAATTGTTCCACATTCACCTTTTACTACTAATGGCAAATGCAAATGCCAAGCCAGGAAACATTTATCATGTGGCCTTGCACTAGTACAGACTAGATCTTAATATATAATCATTAGAACTTGAGCAAGGTGAAATCAGGTGAATGGAACCAGGTACCAGTTCTCCTTCTATTTCACCTTGTGTGGGCTTAAAGGCCACTGAATTTCATCCAAAGTCACACCCTCCTATCTTTTCTCATTCCTATTTCTGCAACAGGACCTTCAGGGGAAGGGGGAGAGAAGTGAAATTGCTCCCCCACCCCGAGCTAATGTCTTTTCTCACCCACTTTTCTCAATTCTTTCTCTTCTCTCTCCTATCACTTGTACCCAGATTTCAATTATCATTGGAAAAGTCTTCTTGTCATTACTTGGATGGTAGGAAACATTTCCCAGAGCAGTAACATTAAACATGGTGGTACAGGGACCACACCTTACCATAAATACCAATTACTTCTTAGGCTTCTTCAATTAAAGACCACTGCATCCTATCAGCACACTTATTTTCTTCAAATCTAGCTAATCAATACTTCCATCACTGTGCCATAGAAAAAAATCTTCAGGTTCTAAGTCAGTTATTGCTTGATGTTCATAAAGATATTTTATTACCAGAAACATCCTACTGAATTTTTAAATTCTTTTCTATGTATTTCTGTATATAGAACTCTCAAATCTTAAGTTTTCAGAAATCCTATCCTTATATATAACAAAAACTGCATTCAATTGTGTGAGGCCCTGTTTTCAATCCCCAGAACTGCATCCAAAAAATGCATTCACATAAAACAGATGTCAAACACACACACAAAAAGAAAGAAAGAAAGAAAGAAAGAAAGAAAGAAAGAAAGAAAGAAAGAAAGAAAGAAAGAAAAGAAAAGAAAGAAAAAACCTTTTCCTCTACCCTTATGTTTGAGTTCCTAGGGATATGCAAATTAAATTAAATTGACCAAAAAAAAAAAAGCAAATTAACAAGAGAAAAAGGAGGACTTTGTTTACACATGCAAAGGGGTACTTAGAATTTGGAATTTATATACCTAATTTTGGAGGAAAAATGGTAAAGAGGTAAAGGAACTGTAATGGGAAGAATAGGTTTCCTTTGGAAAGATAAATAGGTTTTTAGCAGAACATACAGGAGATAAGAAAGTTTTTGACAATATTTATGCAGGTGCAAGTGGTCTTTCTGTCTTCTTCATGGCCATGAAACTCCCCTGGAACGGGGATTTATGGCAGACTCACTTCCCAGAAATTGCTGCTTTTAGTCAGGTAATAGAAGCTCCAACATGTCTTCTTTCTGCATCTGTTAAATCTCTAATGTCTTCACCTTAAAGTAATCTTTGTCAGGGCTGAGGGTATAGTTCAGTTGTAGAGCACATGCCTAGCATCCGTGCTGCAAGGTCCCAGGTTCATTCCCCTAGCGCCCCCCACACACAATTCTTTGTATCAACTCTGGGGTTCCAGGTAGTTGCCACTCAGAAGATGAAGAACTTGATTAAGCAGGAATAGTTGTTGCATAAATGGTATGACCTGTCCTCTACAAAATTGGAAGGGAGAAAAAAGTATAAGCAATGAAGTAACTCTCCTGATGTGTATCTGACTTTCAGGATTATTCTCATTTAGTACCTCATAATCCATTTTTTTTCTCATTCCAAGTATTACTAAAAATTGTAACTTTGATCATTTGTTCCTATATGCATTCTTTATCTCACACGAACACATGCTCTTATTTATTAAGACCATTTTGGCAATCACACTGGATTCCAGGCAGGATTCAGACTTTCTCAAATCATTCCTCATTCTGTGAGTTTGTATGTTCGGAAAAGCACTTAGCTCACTGTCTGAACTGGAAATGGCTTAATTACCTTGGGAGTGAGGGAAAATGGGGTGAGACAGAAACAAAGAGAAAGAATGAGATCAATGTCTTAGAACAACAGGGTCAGAGCTAGATGGAACCTCAGAGAAAATCTGATTCAATCCTGTCAAGCTCCTAATAACGAAGGAATTGCTAAACCTTAGAAAGGTTAAATTACTTGTCCAAGAATGACATACCACTACCTGGTAACTGAGCCAGGATTCCTGGCTGCTGCTGGGGTGTGTATGTGTGTGTGTGTGTGTGTGTGTGTGTGTGTGTGTGTGTGTCCTCAGATGGAAGCACTGAAAATGTGGTCAGGCAATTTTAGATATGTGCTTCAACAGTGAAACCTGAGCCAACTTGAACCATTCACTCAACTGATAATCTTACTTTCATTTTAATGATCTCCCCAGAGAGACTACCTCTTGGTGGATGTTTCTACTTTTGACTGAATTGATTAAAGGCTAGTTCCATTCTTGCTAAAGGAGTTGGGTTCAATCTCTTATTATTCTTTAAATCCTCTTGATTTCCTTACAGTTTCTTTCCCTCATCCTTTGCCCATTCCAAGAAAATAGTACTCTAGGATTACTTTTAAATGCCACTCTTCTACTTTTATATTTCTCCAATTTTCTGACTTTGAACCTATATTACTTTCATCATCAGAAAAGGATAATACTGATATACTTTTTAAATTTCCATCATTCCATGTCAATTGGATATCTCATAGTCAATTTGATCTTATAGATTGATCAATATTTCTCTAAAATTCAAAGAAAAGATTAAAGTAGACCTATTATTATTTTGTTGTGGTTTTAAATTACACATATAACAGAATGCATAAAGTACTGCAAACCTACTATTCTCTGCACCTGTTAACCTTTTGCCTGCTACCAACACCCAGGGATTAAAGGAGGCGGGAACAAGGTTATACTCTATGGACTGTGGCCTTGGGAACAGAGCTTCACCTGCCTTTTAATTCCCTCAATACCAATTCTTCAGCATCAACTCACTTATCAGCACCTAGGGCATAAAACATGCCTTGTGAGGTGTATCAGAATACCAGAGGCATATAGATCTACAAGCACACGGATTGGCTGCAGAGACTGTTCCCTTTGGTTAAGGAAAGGAATTTTCCTTCTATTTATTTCCTTCTCTTGACTTCTCTTCTCTCATCCCTGTGGCCCTACATTTCTCCTCTATTTAACTTCACTAGTAATGGTATGGCTCTTGACATCATCACTTGGTTCAAGTCAAACTCATCTCCAGGCAGAAACACAATACCTATGGCTGATCTGATTGTCCCTCTTGCTCATAAAAAAATCTTTGACCTATCTCTTTCCAAAGTCACCTACTTTGTGTTCTCAACCTGCCCTTTACGGGATCTGCCTTAGATAACTATCTGCAAAGTTTTTAGTTTATTTTCTGTTTTGTTTGTTCATGATGTTCTGTCACCACAGTCCAATAAGTTTCCTGAACAAGTGATTGTCCACATTTTCATCAACATTCCTCAGCCTAGCCCTGTCACCATGGAAAAGTACATTTATACTTTATAAATCAACAAGAAAAGCTCTCAGAATAGGAACCCTATGAATAAACTATATTTCTCCTTGGATAAGAACCTGTTTCTAAATCTGAAGTCTTCTGATTTACCAAGTAAATGGGATTTCTCCACTGTCCTCTACTCTTTTTTTTTTTTTTTTCAGAAATCCTACCCTCTCTCCCTGCCTCTTAATCATAAACAGCATGTTCATGTCAGAATTTAGTGGCCAAAAAGTGCCAACCACTCACCTGCTCCAAGAGTATGCATGTTCCCAAATCCAGTGTCTTGCCTTTCCAGGGAATAGTTCAGAAAATTTCAGAAGCTCATCTGTTCACAGTGAGCCTACCTGGTTTTATCTGATTTAAATTCACTGGTATACTTTAACTTGTCTGTGCTTTAGTCAAAATTCATCCACTTTGTTCCATGATATAGATTCCAAATAATTTGGTTGACTTCAATACCTTAGAAATTTATAGTTTTATTTGATTTAGCTCACTTTAGAAAATAGGATCAGGGGAAAAAGAACATCTTAAATTGCACAGCTGTACTCTCTGACTCAAGCTACCTAGCAACTGTCAAAATACAACCCAAACCACGAAGGTGTTAGAAGCTGTATGGGAAAGCTTATTCTAAGAGAGATACTGCCAACATTTTCACTGTCATTTGCAACAAGGCTTTTCAGCATAAATACAGTGAGACAGCTTAGAGTGGGAAAGTGCTCTGATAGCCTAAATGTTTGAATATTCTACCTTGCATTATTAAAAACATGGCATAAATGTATAATTGAAGCCAATGCGTTAAACTCCCATGTTTCAGCATGGGGAAAGCTATTAATTCTAATCCCTCCAAATGTCAGATCAATGGGGACATGTCTGCACCATGATTCCAATATCTATGTTTCTTAGGCCAGCGTGCTCAATCCTCCTCCTCCTCAAAACTCATGTTTCAGAGACTATTAGGAAGAAGAAGTTAAAGAGCATTTGCTGACTGCATTCCAGGGTAACTAGTTACCTTTATGTCTTCCCAAGGTAAAATAAAAACCATTCTCACAATGAAAATAGAGACTCACTAGAAACCGTTAATGGCATTAGCCTCTGGGATGCTGGGGTTTACTATTCAACGTATACGCTTTCATTTTATATTATTTAACTTTTTGCCATGTTCACTTGTTTTTTTGCAATAGTAAAACAAGCATTTAGAAATAAACTGACTGGTTTACTAAAACTGAAGGTTTAATAGGTTTAATAATGAGATTATGCTCCTGGGTTCAAGATGGAAACATATGCCAGTGTCTGCAGACAACCATAGGTTCCTGCAGTAATCACTCTTCCCCAAGTATTTGCTGACCATATTTAAGAAATATAGCATTTCTCATTCAGACTACTGAGAAAATAAACTGGAGTTCTATTTTGAGAATTCAAAGTACATACCATTCATGCAAACCAAAGAATACACACTTGCTCAATGACCCAACTCCACTACTTCATAGTTATAAAATGTGGAGAAGAAACTGGAAGTCTCAGTTCAGTAATATGGCTGCACAGCCACCCAGATCCTTCCCTAAAGAACCGGATCTACTATTCATCTCAATATATTAAACCCATAAAACATCTTGACAATCCATCATCTATATATGGCTGCCTTGCCAATATCTACTATCGAACCACTACATTTGTGCAACTTCTTTCATTTCTTATCCTCTTGTCCTAAATACCTACACTACTTAATTCTTACCTGTCAAGTTAATTTAGAAAATAATTATTTTGTAAATTGCCAGGCTCTCTTCTATCACATTTTCTGTGTACATAAAATGAACTATTATTCTTTCATTTTGATTATCTTGAGTTTCTTTGCTCTTCACTGGATTTAGATGTCAGTTTTAGAGACCCCAGGGACTCCATCTTACCCATATTTGCAGCCCTAGCACTTAACACATAATCGCTCCTTAAAAAATGTGTTCTCAAATTTAAATGAATTCCTTCTAATGGTTCCTAATTTTAGCAAAGTATAGTCTGCTGTTGTACATTAGCTCTCTAGACTAGTTCATCTTACATCTCTGCTACTTTGGATCCTTTGTCCTATATTTCCCCATTTCTTCTCTCCTGTTCTTCCCCACCTCCGTGGTAACCACTGCTCCTTTCCCTATCTCTGTATTTGAGAGTTTGTTTGTTTGTTTGTTTATTCCACATATAAGTGAAATCAGATAATATTTTTTTCTATGACTGGCTTCTTTAACTTAGCATAATTTCCTCCAGTTCCATCCATGTCATGGCAAGTAGCAGGGTTCTTTTTTGAGACTGAATAATATTTTATTATATTGTTAAATAAAGCTGTTATAACACAAAATAAAGTAAAAGTGTGAGAAAATAGAAATGTTAATCTGGTTCACTATGGTAACCATTTTACTATTGATATGGTCCCGTATTATCATGTCAGAAACTTCAAACATAAACAGTAAAATTTATTTTTAAAAAAATATATTCTCCTGGTGATTTGCCTTGCAGTCATCTGAATATTTCCAAAGAAACTCAATATTTGCTTTTTTCCTGCTCTCAAGAGTGGCTGGATATACTCTACATAGAGTTCCTTAAACATAATTTGTCATCATAATTATATATCATTTCCAAATCTAATTCTCTAGTCTGATTGTTTTTTTCTTATTAACTAATCTTTTATTTTCTGCACATCACAAAAAATTTTACCAACTGCCAGGTAGACATATAATCTTTCAAACAGCTAAGACAAAATGCTTCATTTTATATCCAAAGTAAAAAAAAAAAAAAAAAAAACAGAAAAGGTACACATATAACTTACTATCATTGTAATTAACTTAGCCAAAAGCCTTGAAATTTGCATAGTTTTCCAGTATTTCTGTGAATTTTCTTCTTATTATTCTATTCCATCCCAACCTTCTGAATAGATGATATTTAGCCAGACCCTTCTTCTTTTAATGCTCCTATATCACTAAATTTCCCAGTCTGTGGATCCTAATTCCAACTAGCCCCAAATGTGCTGGGGAGGAAATCATGTTTCCTTCACTTACTCTTTGAACTGCTCCACTTAGTCTTACCAATACTCAAAGTGGGTAGGGGAACAAGGAAGCATCTGCACACAGAAGTGTATAAGAACATCCAAGGGAAGGTAGTTATTACCTTAATTTTACATTCTGATCGAATTTACATTTGGGGAGAAATCCCTTTTCTGCAATATAAACTATAAAGAGTGAAGCTCAACAAAATAATCTTGGATGGAGATACATAGAAAACATAATCACTTACATATTTGGGGGTAATAATAATCAGAATTTAAGGATAAAGCAGCAGTGATATATGTTTATCTAGAGAAAATAGGGGCTTTAAAAGATTGAACACACTGCTTTGGCATTCTATTGCTTGGAATATTAATTCAAACTTCTAGAAAAGATTGACCCATGTCCTCATTCCCTTTTCTTTCACACCAATGAATCTGTCTTTTCTTGCCAGGCTCCATCTTCTTGCGTATACATGCCTTTCACTCCTTCATGTCAAACATTTCTTTGTTCTTTTATCTCATTTCTCATACTTTCCAAGTCTAGCTCAGAGTTTCTTTCTTCCCTGACTATTTAATATTAAAGTAAGGCTCTATATTCTTTCCTTCTACCCCTCCCCAATCACATATACTTAGCATTATGTAGGCAAAATATTTATTTTGGTATTTAATTATTAAACCTGTGGAATCTTTGACCTCTCATTCTCCTAAATAGATTATATGCTGCTCCTAAACAGTGGGACATCAGAGTTCATGTGCCACTTTTTTTCTTGATTTTTTTATCTTATGGGTGTTATTTAAATATTAGTATATTCAAATCTGAAAACACAGCAGTAAGATTGGACAGCTTGTTGATCTACTATAGCCTATATATGCAGTACCCAAATATTCACCTAATATCTGCCTTGAGCTGAACATAGCATAGCATGTATGTTATGGTTTGGGTATTATTTGAATGTCCCCTACCTAGGGTAGCAGTATTGAGAAGTGCTGTGAACCTTGAAGAGATGGGGCCTAGCAGGAGGTCCTTAGGTTACAGATGGTAAGCCCTTAACCTCCCAACCTCCTCTCTCTGTCACTCTCTTTCTTCTGGTTGGAGATGTGTTTTACTCAGACATGCATTCCCACCATGTTGTGCTGCTCTCACCAGAAGCCCAAACTAATAGGGTCCCCAATCTTGGACTTCAACCACCAGAACCATGAACCAAATTAAGCCTCTCAATTTCATAAGTATTCCATGTCAGCTATTACATGACAGTGGCAGAAAGTTGACAAAAACGATGTTGAAGTTTGACCTCCGTATCCTTGTACTGACAGGAAACTACCATCCCTAATTTTCTTTCTTCTTAATGAAGCATAATTGTCTAAATGACTTCCTAGGGGATTTGGAATGGACTGTTGAATCCAAGAGTTCCCAGTCATTTCAAGAAACAGTATACATGAAGTTATAAGAACAGGATACAGAGGGTCTACTCCTGCAAGAAACTAGAACTTTCCAAGCTATATTTACTTTAAACATCTTTCCAAAGGATTTCTGTATTGAAATCACTTTATTCAGAAAACTTAGTACAATCCTAAAATTTTAGGGCTTATAGTAGAAATACTTAGGCCCAATTTCTAAGGAATAGATTAAAATAATGGAAATGATGAATAGGTTAAATAACCCATAATTTTGTAATCTTAGCCATTTTATACTTAGTATTTCAAACTCCAGCTTAGGAATGACAGTAACAGTGTTAAGGAGTTGTTTCAAATGCATAATATGGTATATTTATTCAAAGGAATACTGAGCAGCTATAAAAATAAATACACTTGCTTCATACAAAAGTATCTCAAATATTATGTTTAGGGAAAGAGATCAGACTCAAAGAATGAATGCTATATGAATCTGTTTATACAAAGGTCAAAAACTGGTCAAACTAACTCATTAGAAGTCAGGGGAGTAGTCACCTTGAGGGTGAGGCAGAACTGAGAAGACGCACAAGGGTGGCTTCTGAGTACTGTTACAGTTCTGCACCTTGACCTGGGTACTAGTTATACAGTATTTTCATTTGTTGAAAATCCATCAAATTATTCACTTGGGACTTTCACCACTTTATGTTCATATACTATATTTTTAATTAAAAATTTACTCACCGGGGCTGGGGTTGTGACTCAGCGGTAGAGTACTCACCTAGCACATACAAAACCCTGGGTTCAATCCTCAGCACCACATAAAAATAAATGAAAATAAAGGTATTGTGTCCAGCTACAACTAAAAAATTTTTTTTTAATTTACTTACCAAAATAATAGTAATAATAATAGTAATATCTATAAACATCATCTTAATGAAAAGTTATTTTACAGAAAATGGGTACAAAACTCCTTGATTACTTTCTAATTGCATAAAACTTAATATGAGAACAACATAGCATAACCAATGTATGTTCTCTGAAATGAGTAATATAATCATTAAACAGGAGGCCTCCACTGCCTAGTAAAAAAGCAGAAGGACCTAACTCAGAAATCCTGGAGTGATGTTAGTATTATCTGTGTAACTGGACAAGTCAATGTTCTTTTGCTCTGATTCAACTGTTTGCAATAAGTTTCTATAGGCTTCAATAGACCTACAAACATTGTTCCTTTTCCCTCTAGGAAAAGAGAAAAATTTCTTACCTTGGGAGGATGTAAAGTTTTGGAAAATACAACCAAATGAAGAGGCAGTAGCAAAGCCTGGGCTGGACACCTCCTGCACTGTCCACCTTGACCTTTACTTTAAGTCTCTCCGACATACCTCATATCCACAAATTTCATATCCACAAACTAGGTGCCAGATAATCCATTTGTGTTCATGACAACCTTTGAGATTCACCTTATGGGTTTTTCATGTGCTGCCATTGTGACCACTTCTAAGAATCAGTTCTATCTGTATGCCCTTGGGATTTGGACCCTATCATTGGTCTCCTAGGCTTCTAATTCTCAAGAATGCTACTTGACACTCAACCTTCAGAGGACAGAGCAAAGTCCAAGTTAATAGTAAAGAGAAGGTATGGAGCTGGGGTTGTAGCTCAGTGGTAGAGCACTTGCCTAGCATGTGTGAGGCACTGAGTTTGATCCTCAGCACCACAAAAAATAAATAAGTAAATAAATAAATGAAGGTATAAAAAATGCAATAACATTATTGAGAAAAAAGAGAGAGAAGATACATTTTATGTCCTTAAGGAATAAACTTCTAATCTAAAGGGATGAAGAAAAAAATTAACTCTTTTTCATTCACCCAACAAATATTCACTGAACATTTGCTCATACTCTTTATAAGACATTATTTAAAGCAAAATGAGATAAATAAGAATTGTCTTGCCTTGAAGGAGCTAACAATGTAGTAAAAAAAAAAAAAGAAAGAAAGAAAGAAAGAAAAGAAAAAGGACCATGTGTGCCCAAAACTACTTATCTTCACACAGATGAAATGTCTAAAATGGTAGTCTACAGAAAAGAAACACACCGAACAAAAAAAGTTTTCCTTTCATTAGAAATTTACCTTAATTTTGAGGAATGTAGAGAATCTGTCACACAGAATGTAAAACTGGAAGGAAAAAGATTTAGTTAATGTCTGACAGTGCCCAGGCTAATATATAGTCCCTTCATGGTCCCTCCACCTTCCATACCCACGGCAGACATCACTAGCTGATGACTGCAATCTCTCTTGCTGAGTTCATTCTGACCCTCAGAATCCTTTTCAACACAGACCTCTTTATTATCACAAACTAATCAATCAGAACAGTCAGATAATATTAAATCCATTGATACAATGAAATCCCCTGATACAAGATAAAATGAAATCCCCTGATACAAGATAAAACATACAGATAGATAAAATGATACAAAAGAAAGCAGTATAGTCTGGCAGGAGCATACAAAGTCTACAAAGGAGTAAAGGGATACATCTATTTAACATATATGTCAAAGCAAGATCACAGAGTGACCTAAATGCCAGGATTAACAACTTTAGATTCTTTCTTATTCTTTATGATTTAGCAAATGAAGTTTGGTGTTAAATATCTGTGTGTGTCTATATGTGGGGGACGGGAAGAGAAATGAAAAGACTCCACTTTATATTTTCCATCAAGAGATAGAACTACTGTTGAGAAAACATATGGCAGAGGTTGACAAGGCAGAGGTGAGGTAAGGACAAGAGGGTAAAACAATTTTAGGTGCTGGTGACAGATTGCCTTGTTGATAGGGTTGACCGTGGATCAGAGACAGGAATTAAGGAGAGCAGAAGGGAGTTAATGGGCTGGGGAAAGACAGGGGCATTTAATAAATCAGAGACCACAAAAAGAATGGTTAAATGCAGGTTCATTAATAGTGAGAGAGGGTAAAATAAAATGATGGACACATAAAAGAAATTCAAAGCTTGGAATTTTGAAGCTGGAACATTACTCTCAGAGATTATAAAGCCCACAGAGAGGCAGTGTTCAGAGGTGCTGAAGTGGAATAAGCCTGAATATTATTAATATTAAGAAGATTAAACAACTGTGAGGCCAGTGCTGAAAGGGCCATTAATGTGAATGCTGATGTCTGATGACAATTTGGGGCAAAGAAATAGAGTAAGAATTGTAAAATTGAAGATTGTTAAAAAAAAAAAAAAGTCCTAGAGATCAGTGGAAAACAGTCCTGTGGGTGAGAAATACTGAAGTGCCAGGTGCCCACTCACTGCCAGAGAGGAGCAGGGTCCTGAGAGATGGCACTGGAACAGCAGCTTAAAGCTTTGGGAGGAGGCATGGAGAAGTGTGCTCACCCTTCCTCCCAACCACCATGAAAGGTAGGAGAATAAAATGACTATTGGGGGAGCATATAAGGGGACAGGTACACTATGGTTGTGGTGAAAACATATAAGATAAGTAATAATGTGAGGATATAGGGGACTTTAACCTTGTAGTACCTACAAAAGCACAAATGGACAGTCTCAGCTCCTGTGAGGCCAAAGGAGGTCTCCTGAACTTAATGAGGTTCCCATTCGTTCCTCACTACCAACATCCCCCACCACTTTTTTTTTCTTTATTATTTTCTTTTGTTTTGAGGTACTGGATCAAACCTAGGGCCTCATGCCTGCTAAGTAAATGCTCTACATGGAGCTACATACCCCAGCACTCTCTCCACTATTTCAGTATACATATGCTAAACATACAGAGCAGTTTTTACCCAGGAGAAGAATGGAGAAAAGGAAGATCTACCCCATGGACCTGTAATAAGACTGAGCTAATGTACTTAGCAACAGACCAGGTATTTCTAGTCCATTGCAAAGTTCACAGGTATTGAAGGTAATAATTTCTGCTTTTTTTTTCCTTCCTTCAAATCAACAAGAGTTTACAGAATAAGTTACCTTTAAAGTTTCTAATAAAACTAAACACATTCTTGTCATTTGTTCCAACAACTACACTCACAAATACACTCAAATGAGTTCAAAACTATGTCCACAGAAAAACCTGCACACATGTTTATAGCAGTTTTATTCACAATTGCCAAAATGTGGAAGCAACCAAGATGTCTCTCAATAAATGAATGGATAAATAAATAATACTACATCCTATAATAATAGAATATTATTCAGTGGTTTAAAAAATTAACTATTAAGCCATAAAAAGATATGAAAGAGCCTTAAATGTATGTTAGGTGAAAGAAGCCAGTTTGAAAAGGTTACACTAAATGATTCTAACTATATATTATTATGGAAAAGGCAAAACTATGTAGACAGTAAAAAGACCAGAGGTGTTTAAGGGTTTGAAAGAGAAAAAGATGACAGATGAAGCACAGGGAATTTTTAGGGCAGATGAAACAATTCTGTATAATACTATAATGGTGGACACATCGTTCTACATTAGTGAAAAACCACCGAATAAACAACAAAAAGAGTCAACCCCAATGTAAACTATGGATCTCAACTAATAAGATATTTTTATTGGCTCATCAATTGTTAACAATATGCTAATAATAGGGAAAACTGGGGGAAAGGAGGGTCAGTGACAGGTATATGGAAATTTTCTGTAAATATAAAGCTATTCTTAAAAAAAAATAGAATCTGGGCCTGGGGATATAGCTCAGTTGATAGAGTGCTTGTCTCCAATGCACAAGGCCCTGGGTTCAATCACCAGCACCACCAAAAAAATAATACCAATAATAATAATAATAAAATCTGTTATTTAAAAGAATTTATCCCTGAGATATTGAAGAAATTTAATTTCCAGAAGTTTTTGACTTTTTATTTTGACCAATTTTTTTTGTTCTACAACTCTTGTTTATATATATGCATGTTTCTCCATAATATACTTTATATTTTAAATACTAAATAAAACTTTATACTATTATTTTCATTATCAACATGTCAAATTTAACAACTTTATTATTTTACATGTGAACTATTCACTTATGTGACCCAAATATTTTCTTGTAGATTTCTTTTTCAGAAGTATAAACTTCATCAATATTTTTTATTATCTACACATGACATTACAATGATCTTGGCAATCAATATTTTCTTATTTTAATTGTTCTTTTTAGATAGACATGACAGTAGAGTATATTTTGACATATTTATACAAACATGGAGTACATCTTATTCTAATTAGAATCCCAGACTGTGGATATACATGATGGAGGAATTCATTGTGGTGTATTCATATATGTACATAGGAAAATTATGTCAAGAATCATTCCACTGTCTTTTCCTGTCCTCCTTCCTTCCCTTCATTCGCCTTTCTCTAATCTATTGAACTTCTATTCTTTTATTCTTCCCCTCCCTCCAGTCTTTGTTGTGTGTTAGTATCCACATAAAAGAAAGAATATTTGACCAGTGTTTTTGGGGATTGGCTAATTTGCTTATCATAATAGTCTCCAGATCCAAACACTTACTGGCAAAAGTCATAAAGTCATTCTTTTTATGGCTGAGTAATATTCCATTGTGTATATATACCATATTGTTTTTAACAATTATTTGGCTAAAGGGCACCTAGGGTGGTTCCATAGCTTAGCTATTGTGAACTAAACTGCTATAAACATTGATGTAGCTGTGTCACTGTAGTATAATGATTTTAAGTCCTTTGTTATATACATATCAAGGAGTGGGATAAATGGGTCAAATGGTGGTTCCATTCCAAGATTTCTGAGGAATTCCCATACTGCTTTTTATAGTGACTGCACCAATTTGCAGTCCTACCAGATGTATGGGTGTACCTTTTTACCCACATCCTTGCCAACATTTATTGTTGCTTGTATTCTTGATAATTGCCATTCTGACTGGAATGAGATGGAATCAGTGTAGTTTTAATTTATATTTCTCTAATTGCTAGTGATATTAAACATTTTTTCATATATTTGTTGACCATTTGTATTTCTTCATCTGTAAAGTGCCTGTTCAATTCTTTTTCCCATTTACTGATTGGGGTTTTTTTGTTTTGTTTTGTTTTGTTTTGTTTTTGGTGTTAAGTTTTTTGAGTTCTTTATATATCCTGGAGAATAATGCTCTGATATGCAGAAAGAGCCTTAATCTTCTCCCATTCTGTGGGTTTTCTCCTCACATTCTTGATTGTTTCCTTTGCTGTGAAGAAACTTTTTTATTTGCTACTATCCCACTTACTGATTCTTGATTTTACTTTTTGAGTTTTAGGAACCTTGTTTGAGCAAGTCAGTTTCTAAGTCAACATGATGGAGTATTGGGCCTACATTTCCTTCCAGTAGGTGCAAGGTTTATTGTCTAATTCCTAGGTCCTTGATCCTCATTGAGTTGAGATTTGTGCATGGTGACAGATAGGTGTGTTTAATTTCATTTTGCTGTATATGAATTTCCAGTTTTCTTAGCACCATCTGTTGAAGAGGTTCTCTTTTCTCTAATGTATGTTTATGGCACCTTTGTCGAGTATGAGATAATTGTATTTATCTTTGTGTCTTCTATTCTGTTCCATTGGTCTTCATGTCTGTTTTGGTGCCAATACCCTGCTGTTTTCATTACTATAACTCTGTAGTATAATTTAAGATCTGGTATTGTGATGCCTCCTGCTTTACTTTTGCTTTGGCTATTCTGGTGCTCTTATTTTTCCCAATAAATTTCATGATTGTTTTTTCTATTTCTATGAAGAATGTCATTAGTCTCTTAATAGGAATTGCATTAAATTTATATAACACTTTTGGTAGTATGGCCATTTTGATAATATTAATCTTATCTACCCAAGAACATGGGAAATCTTTCCATCTTCTAAGATCTTCTTCAATTTCTTTCTTTAGTGTTCTGTAGTTTTCATTGTAGAGGTTTTTCACCTCTTTTGTTACATTGATTCCCAGGTTTTTTTGTTTGTTTGATTGGTTGGTTTTGAGGCTATTGTGAATGGGACATTTTTCCTGATTTCCATTTCAGTTGATTCACCAGTGGTGTATAGGAATACAATTGATTTATGGGTGTTAACTTTATATCCTGCTACTTTGCTGAATTCTATTCTGACCAACTTTTGAAATATATTTATGTGGTCATATGTGGCAGCTTTTTTTCTATGATCTTCCATTAGAAAATTAGTTGTCTCTATTTATTGCTATTTATTCAAATAGCAAAGAAGTAGACGATTTCCCTCAACTTATAAAGTCAAATAGGAGTATAAGGAAGGTAGAGTGTTATCGTCCCTTTAGATTCCACATATGATGTTCATTGGACCACATGACAACTTAAACATTGGACCCAGAGCTATGGCCTCTAGCCTGTTCTTCCTGTTTTTTGCATACATTTTAGAAGAGTTTATTCATCCTATTTCTATAGACGATGGTGCTGAGAAGAGGATTTGTGGTTTCCTTGAGACTTGTTTGAAATGGAGTAGCTTAAGCTCAGCCAATATCTCTTCTACCCTCAGTCTGTCCACAACACATACACACACACACACACACACACACACACACACACATACACACACATACACGTACATACAGAAAAATAAATAAATAAATAAAACTTGAAAGGGTGAGCTCCTGAACATACTGAACAAGCCTAACTAAGAATTCAGATTTGGTAACAGTTTGTCTCACCCCTGGTTTATATAGACAGATCTCTAAAATTGAAAATACCAAAATTATTTTCTCATCAAAAGGCAGGCTATTTGCATTTTGATAAATCAGTAAAATTTTACAAAATCTCTGCAGATTAAGACCCTTACTGACTGGACATGAGGAAAGTAACTTAGGTGCAAAAGAACTCCCAAAGAAGGGGAACCAAACTATTTTTAATTCATCTCAAAGTTTTAAGCGCTGTTTCAGAAATGCTGCCAAGTTTCAGGGTGAAATAAGGAAATTTCCCTTCCTTCTTAGCCAACTGTTTCATTTATACTCTTTAAGATACATTCTTTCCTTACAAATCTAGAGTCTTTCCTATTTAGAAATGACCTGGCATTTTCTACCATAATAATACTTTGTACACAAGAGAACAGTCTTGCGCTGCCAGCTTTTAAACAGTTCTTGTAGAGAAGAAAAATAAATTCATCCTGAATTTCTGTTTATATTTATTTTCCTAGAATTCATCTCTAATAGTTATTTCTATTGGCACTCTACAAAGGTTAAAAATCACAAATGAAATGAAAATGCAGCTTTGGAACATACTAATGCAGTTTTTTAAATAAAATAATATATGGGTAATTTTTTCCAAATAGTCTAACTGGCTTTAAGGACTCTCTAGAGAAAACAAAAAAATAAATAAATAAAACCTGCTTCTTTAAACAACATTTTATTCCATCATGCAGTTTTCTTCCATTGCATGTTAAGAAGGATTGTTAGAATTATTTAGAATATAAGTATGACATGAACAGTGAATCTGGACTATTTCCAAAGAGTGTTTTCAAAGTTTTTTACAAAACTACTCTGTACACAGTTGGCAAGGAGATAATAAAAAATAATTCTTGTCTTAGTGAAATGCTTTTCTTTTTAAGTATTTAGAGCAATGTGGAGAAAACTGCTTTTCAAAAATAGATGTAAGAAGAAATAATGTGGTATTACATTATTCTTTTATAAAAACTGACAACAGCATTAGGAATTCGAAAACTGAATAGAGTGGATGTAGGGAGCAATACCTTTTCCACTGAATAATCTTCAACCTAAAACAGTGGGTTATTCAACTTTACAATTTTACTAGTTGTCATATTCACAAGATAAAGAAGCTTCCTAAAAGAATTCTCAAAGTGGCCTCTTTAGATGAATCAGGGAGAAAATAATTTGTGGATCAAATTATTTTGATAATTTGATAAGCTAAGCCACTGGTTGTAGTGTGGGTCAATACAGTGGCCCATTCTCACTCGTGCTCTTGACATACCCATATAGGACTAAGTCGGTTCCTCTACCGTGGCCTCCATCCTCTCTGTAAAACAGGGAGGGTGCTGAGATGCTCCACTACTACTCACCTTTAGGTCATATTTTGATCATTCTGTAATGTACATGCTTGTATCCCCTTTGAATAGTGTTTTCACATTTATATCCTAATGACATAGTGTAAACAAAAGGCTTTTAAAACTTTTTCAATTCATTACTTTTTTTACTAAAAGAAACTGATAGCCTGATGCATGTTCTTCATGATCTAATGTTTCCAGACAGAAAGTCACTGGTTTCTTGAGAGACTCAGCTTTATCCTTCAACACTGAAATAGAGGAAATAACCACTATCTACATTTTTCTGCCACTACAGAGTAAAACTTAAAACATTAACTATGAAATCCATTAGGTCTCTTATGATTCATTAGTTGGTTAAGTGCTTCTTTTTTGGAGAAGCTAAAAGCTCTTCAAAAGTAGAATTATATGGGCCCTCCTGCTTAAGTGAGAAAAGCAGAAGGAAGTTTATCATATCAGCCTCTTGAGATAGCCAAAGAGAAACTAAAACCCTGGAAAATGATTGGCTAACATCACCAGGATCAAAAGAATTTCAAACAAACTCAGAGGTCCTGACCACGGGCTTGTTCAGAAACTTGCTGGCTCTTTCAAAAACCATATGGATGCTCGACATCTTCTTTAACTGAACCTGCCAGTTTGAGCTACTGAGGAAAGAAAATTTAATGTATCACGTACAAATTTAGGAATATCAGTATTAAATAGCTGAATTGAATGTTGAATGACTTTTTGTTCTTCATCAAAAACAAAATGTACTATAGCAATCTTTGAAAAATGTAATTGGAAAAAAAAAAGTCTCCAATTTGAAACAGAAAATCTGCTACTGTGTCCCTTCCCTGGGGATGCTTAGTTGCATGATATTGTAACTAGATGCATGTCTTCCTGCACTTTCAATATAGACCCAATGATTCCTATGATAATTAAGGTCCAGCATAGCTTTTTGAAGAAAGTCCCAATATTTTTCCAGAAACCTAATATTAGCTAACAATGTTGCACTCTAATTTTTTGTATTTAAAGCCGCTGTGCACTGGTTCGATTCAGTGGTTCATCCATCAGACAATACTAAATGCCTTTCCCCCACCCATCTCAATCCTGGCTCTCCTTGCCCAATCTTCAGTTCCTATCCTTAGTGCAGCCAAGTTGGACTTTTGGCATCCATATGTCTGTAGGAAGTGGTGAAGATATGTGGTGTGAGTTTTAACTAATCTAATAAATTCTTGTTGCCCTTGTACCTTTAAGAAGCCAGCGCTTTTGAGAAGACAGCTAAGCAGGTGGAGACCACAGAAAGAGGTAGCAACTGAAAACTATTGATAAACTTGATCATTTTGTTAAACGTTTTAAAGATAATTATTATTTAGGGAGCAAGATATGTAAATTTTGCCACCATTCTGCTTTTTTCATTGTTAGGCATATTACCTTTTATTTGTTGTTACCTTTTTCTTTTCATTAATTACTATCTCTTTTTTCAGTTTTTTTCTTTTTTATTAGTTGTTTTTAGTTATACATTAGGATTCATTTTGACATAATTATAAAAGCATGTTCAATAACATTCCCATCTTTAGACCCTAGACCAAGAGCCATGTTTAAATGAGGATCTCCTATCCTCACCTAAGATACAACACGGCCAAAGCCAAACTCCTCATGAGTCTCCCAAAACTCATGCCCTGGCAACCTTAAATTTCAAAGCACAGTGGCCTCTCTTTCCAATGGCACTGGAAATTCTTTCAAGAAAGAGACCTATGACTTAGACTTTTAAAATCCCTCACAGAAACTAATCCTTAAAATTTTACAATATGAAAATGCTAAGTAAATATTTTTCAATCAAAACTAGTTGAATGTATAACTTGATTTAGAAATTTGACTAATTTGTACAACTTGATTTTGGGGGTGATTTAACACACTGATTCCTGAAATGCAGAAAACTTGTTTTATCAGAGCTAACAAAAAAAGTTGTAAACTTAAAGTTAAATCTCTTTTTATTTCCTCTATATGCTCTATGATAGAGGTGACAGTGAATGGGACAAAAGACCATTAAATTGTTTACAAACATGACAAGTTGAATAGAAAAATTAGAAAGTGATTTTAAAAAAAAATAAAATTCTTAGCTGAGCACAGTGGCTCACTCCTCTAATCTCAGCTATTCGGGAGGCTAAGGATGGCAAATTTGAGGCTAGCCTGAGCAACTTAGCAAAATCCTGTCTCAAAAACAGAACAAAACAAAACAAAAAAACCACAAGGGCTGGGGATATAGATCTGAGGTAGAACATGCCTGAGTTCAAACTCCAGAATCAAAGAAATAAAAAATTAAGTTCATGAGTTAAATCACTATTAAGTTTTCTACAAGCAATAGCTATATCAAAACATTGTTTAAAATTTCAGTTTATAAATGTGCCATTGTATGTGCATGTAAAAAATATGTAACAAATTCCACTATCATGCATAATTATAATTATGATATCCTAATAAAAAATAAAAATAAAATGCACTGGTTACAATTTCCACATCTCAAGGTAAAAATATTTTATTTGCAACATACTGTGAACCATCTGGGAAATAGATTTGAATTCACAGTGACCTACTATTAAATTATAGTAGGTTCACTGTTTCTTGCAGAAGCCATTAAAAAATAACTAATAAAAATGAGTTAATATTTTGAGAACAGTCTATATTTATGTTTATTAAGTGCCTATTATGAGCCATATGCTTTATATACCACATCTTATGTAATTCTTCCAGAGGTATAATTACTATTTCCTTTTTAGAGATGAAGACACTGAGACTCAGAAAAATCGAACAATTTGGCCAAGATTACCTATTGGAAAATGGCAGAAAGGATTTGATTTCAAGGGTCCCCAAATTTTAATTCCTATCATACTGCCCCTACTAATGTGGATATCAATTTTTAGCACTATTAAAAATGGTCTTCACAAATTCATAGAGACAGAAAGTAGAATAGTGGTTGCCAGGAATAAGAAGGAAGGATGGATATGAGGAGTTATTTAATGAGTACAGAGGTTCAACTTTGGAATGATGAAAAAATTCTAGAGATACAGAGTGGGAATATTTAAGGAACAATGTGAATATGGTTAATGCCACCATACTGTACACTTAAAAATGGTTAAAATTGTAAATTTTATGTTTTTATGATAATTTTAAATTGCCTTCAATGTCACCCATTTAGTTGTTTTTCTACAAATTCTATAATTTTAATGTAGAATTCAGAAGGCTCTAAAACCATGGTCATTTCAATTTTATGACTGTCATAGTAGAAAACTGCAAGAAAATTTGAAGGTGCAGATTGATATAATGATAAGCATTTTTAAAACCAAATCACTGTAACTATTACATTTTTCTAATATTCATTAAGATCTCATTAGATTATTTCATAAGGCTTTTCCTTTAAATAAAAATATCATAGATTAAAGAACAAAAACTGAAAAGACATGAATTCATTTATTCCTATATTCCAAAACCATTATGTTTAATTAAATTAATTAGCAAATAGGTCTTTATCATCTTTCTAAACAGTTCTGATTAGTCTATTTTTCTATTATTTAATTGGTGTTCCATCTGTACTTTGAATGCTCTAAATTGGCATTATTATTTGTTTTCCCTTTGAGGAAAGGATGCATTAGAGGACGAAAGGTGGAAATATGTTTTTAAAAAATTATAGACATTTCAACCATTTTTAACTAATGACACATGTGATGTTTTCATCTTTACATTTTAGAGGTTCCATTTCAAGTTTTTGTGACCATTGGATTTTATGCATTTATATTTATAAACAAATGCAGATCATGAATTATTGTAAGATTTCACATGTAATACCTGCCTAATTATTAATGAGGACTAAGTCATAAAAGGAAAGCATTGTCACTCATGGGAGAGAATAATCCCATAGCATGCAAAGAGTGCTGGATGATTGATAACTGCAGCAGATAGGACAGAGGCTGACCAAACTAAAGCAAGAAGCAGTGCAGTTGGCAGCTCTGTGTGGCTCCTTCCCAGCTGCATGGCACAAATGCAGTATTCAGTCTTAAAAAATTAAAAGCAAATCACTGTTTATCATGCAATGAACAAAAACATTTGGTTATACTAATGAACACTTAAAATAGAATAGCAAAAATCCACATGTTCTTTAAAATTTCTCAAGTCAAAAATACCAGACTTTAGAAAAGTGGAAAAAATCACTTTATTAGCTTAATTTCTTAATATAAAATAAAAGATTTTTTTGATTATCTTAATGATGAAAAACTTCAAAATAATACAGGATAAAAGAGTATAAAATATGAGAATTACATTTAAGGATTTGTTTTTTCCCCCTAATGCTAGGGATAGAAACCAAGGCCTTGTGTTGGTAAACATTACTATTGAGCTACATCCCCAGCCCTCAGAATTATTTTTAATTTTACTAACACAAAACCAATATATGAGAGGTAATGACACAGCATGGCTCTTGATGCTGATTCCCTAAGTTCAAATACTCGCTCCAGATATGACTTAACAAGTGAGTGACCAAGATTTTCTTTGATTCTGGAGGAACTTCAGGAAAAAATTCTGTCCTATCAGAAAAATCAGTTCCTTTACTATTATTTATATTCTATCCAATCACCTAGAGCTAGGGTTGCCATATCTAAAATAAAAACACATAGTGCCTAGTTAAATTTGAATATTAGATAAACAATGAAATTTTTTTTACATAGGACATATTGCTTATCTGAAATACAGATTATGCATCCTGTATTTTATGTGGCAACCCTACCCTCAGCACTTGTGCTAATGTTATACTTACTATTTCTCAGTCTTATGTTTAGCAAGCACATCATAACAACAGCATCATAAGTCATGCTTTGAGCTATATAGCATGTAATTACACAATTAGCTGGCAGTCCATGTAAAGTACTGTAATGGATTTAATAGGATTCCTAACTTTTGAAAGAAAGTGGTACCATTTATGGAATTGTTTTAGAACAGTTAAAGACACTCTATTTCCATCTGTTCCTGATGTGCTTCTTAAGGGGACATAAAAGCTTTTAGTATTTGCTTTTACCCAAATGGGAGTGATTAGAATATTCAATTATAGATTTATGTATATAATTAAGAAATTGATCATAGCAATCAATTTTCTGCCCATACACACACATTTCACATCACTATATGGATGCTTTTACAAAGCTTTCTATGACACTGCAAAGCTGTGAGTTTTTAAAAGATATGACCTAATCTTCCAAATTAGCATTACAATTTTTTTTTCAAAATCCACACTTGATTTTTAAATTATAATCATCCAAGCATAAGAATTTTTAATTCTCTTTCATAGTAATTCCACTTAAACATATATACTGAATTAGCAAGAAAATGAAACTTTGAATCTAATTTAAAAGCACAAAGGCATTAAATAAAATGTTTTACTGTCAGTAAAACTTAAATTTTAAACTCAAAGATAATTTTGATCATCAAAATATTTCATTAATATAAGGAAGTACTCTATGTAGCATTAACACTGCTGAAAAGCAATTTGACAACAGTTGTAAAATGAACCAACCAATCTCTTGCAAATGGTTAATAGATAAATAAATAAAACATAGTCAATATGAACATCAGTGAATTCTGATTACTTTCAAAAGATCTGTTCATATCAAGCTAATGAAAATGGATTTGCAAACCCATTAGAATAATACAACAGCAAAACAGTGGTGACAAACTTTTCTTTCTTCATTTGAAAAGCATAACTTAAATGATTCAACCTCAAATTAATAATATTTATCATCATTACATTAGACACAAAAAGTTAACAAAATTCAATTTCCTCCTTTATAAAAAAAACACACTTGATAATCTGTAAAAAACACAGACTTTTAACCACGTAAAGATAAGATCAAAAAGCCAAAGCAGCAAACAGTTACATTCCCTATGAGTCATCATATTCCATTGACTAAAAATCACAATTTAAGGAAATTCTGTAGCCAACTAAACACCTAACAACAGTGCCATGACCACTGGGGGAAGGTTGGAAAACAATGTAAATCTTGAAGAGTAAGTATCTGGTGACTTTTCTAGACTAAAACATAATCTCAGGAAACAATAAATTTAATGTCCAACAAAGTCCTTTTTATGTGCTATACTGAATTATTTTTCATAAGCAACCCAAAAAAATATTTTTCAAAAGTGTAATAGATTGAATAACTTTTTAAAATCTATCCTAGTATCCAGTTAGTTGTCAGAACCTAGATTATAACATATCTTCTTATCAGCTCTGAGCTTCTCTCCATTCCAACCTCCCATATGTAATGCTCCTAAAACATGTTTTTCAAACTTTCTGAGAAGGCATTTTGAGAAAAATCAGAAGATAACACATGTTCAGCAGCTCTACCCTCCATACAGTGTCATCACACAGAATGAAATGTGACAGATACCAAGTGGTAGGAGCTGGAGCTGTAAAGATAAGCAGGGCCTGTACTGCACAGGGCTTTCTGAACCATGTAAAGGAATTTGTGCTCTAGTCCTAGGGCAGTAAGAAGTCACCAAAAAGTTTAAAGCAGAGGCTGGGCACAGTAGCTCATGCCTATAATCGCAGCAGTTCAGGAAGCTAAGGCAGGAGGATCACAAGTTCAAAGCCAGACTCACCAATTTAACAAGGCTCTGGGCAACTTAGTAAGACTCTGTCTAAAATTAAAATAACAAAAAGGGCTGGGGATGTTCTCAATAGTTAAGCATATCTGGGTTTAATCCAAAAAAATTTTTAAAATTTAAGCAGGAAAATGATGAAATTATAGCTGCCATGTAGAAACAATGCATTAGCTGTTATTCTGGAGAATGGATTAAGAAAAGAAGGTGTTTGGAAGCAGAACACCAGTTAGGAAGATGCTTGGTTATAGGGACCAAGCATAGAAGTACCCTCAACAACAGTAGCAATGAGAACTATGCAGAAGGCAAAACCAAGAGCTGGTGATAGATAAGATGTGATAGGAAAGAGAAGAAGCAGCAAACATGACATCCAGTTTTCTAGCAATGGTGGAATGGGGGAGGTGGTGGTGCTATTGATGAGTTGAAGAACACCGAAAGAGGGAAAACACAGGGACTTGGAAATACCCAACAAATTGTTATACAGGTCTGAGTATATTCATTCATTCAAAAAGAAAAAAAAACATTTTTAAGCACTTACCTTGGTGCTCCCACTTTTATGGCACCTATTCTCTAACTGGAATTATAGTTTTAATACATTGGGCATAGACTATGTCTGTCTCACCTTTGAATCTCTATATTGCAAAACAGTCTTGTCACAAATATTAGAAGTATCAATGAACAGATGAATGAGTAAATCGGTCATTAAAAGCAACTTTGCCAAATGCATTACTGAATGAAAAAAAATTGATTAATGCTGCCAAAAAGGCTGTTAGTTGCGCCAAACTGCAATGGCCTTGGCTCCACAATAGAGATATTAAGCATATATTTAAAGATTTAATATGAGACATTGAATAACAAGAGACTAGACCCACATTCTTCCTCACCCTGACATATATATTATTGTCTATCAACTCAATTTTCAATATTTGAATGAGTTGACATCTATAATAAGTAAGAAATTCCTTTATATATAATTACCTAAGAGTTAACATTTTGTTTTCATTTTAATTGTATCTCACAGGATGAAGTGCAGGTAGATGACAAGGCATGGAGGCCATATATGGCCCATCTTCACAAACATTAATTTAGGTTACTACAGGACAGGAATCTTAAGATAACTGAAAGGTAATTTGACTGAATATATGTTATAGGTTGTTTATTAAGAGAAAGTAGTAATTTAAAATAGTAGGTGAGAATTCCTATAAAATAACTTTCAGATTATATTTCTGTCAGGAAAGGTAAATGATATTCAGGATATGGTTGGAAGGAAACTAAAATTAGACTTTTAACAGATGTTTACTTTGTTCTCTTCACCCTTTACATACAAGAACGTCAATATGGTAAACACATAGACAAATAATGTTAGATATAGCCCCTTATAAATGAAAGTCAAAACAACACTGAGGGACTGGGATTATGGCTCAGCGGTAGAGTGCTTGCCTAGTATGCGTGAGGCCCTGGGTTCAATCCTCAGTACCACATAAAAAAAATAAATAAATAAACAAAATAAAGGTATTGTGTACATCTACAACTAAAAAAAGAAATTCTTTTAAAAAACAAAAAAAACAAAACACTGAGATTCTATCTCACTCCACTTCAGAATACCAATCAACAAAAACACAAATAACAATATGGTGGCCAGCATGCAGGAAAAATGAACTCTTATACACTTTTGGTTGAAAATGTAAATCAGTACAGCCACTATAGAAATCAGTATCGATGTTCTTCAAAAAACTAAAAACAGAATATCATATGACCCAACTATACCATTTCTCAGCACCTGTCTAGAGTTAATGACAATATACTCTAGAAATACATACATTCCCATATTTATTAGCAGCACAATTCACAATACCTAAGTTATGGAACCAGCCTATATATCTGTCAACAGATGAATGAATAAAAAAATATGGTCTTATATCCACAATATAGTTTTATGCAGCCATAAAAAAGAATGAATTTATGCCATTTACAGGAAAATGGATGGAACTGGAGAGCACCATGTTAAGCAAAATAAGCCAGACTCAGAAAGATAAGTGTCATAAATTTTCACTCCTATATAAAAGCAAGAGAGGAAAAAATGGGGATTTCATGAAAGAAGAAAGGTAAGCAAATAGAGGAAAGAGACCAGGGAGAGGGAGGGAAAAAAGGAAAGAGGGAGGTGGTAACTGGGGAATTAAACTGATCAACTTATACATGTCCATGTACAAATATGCCATAGTGAAACCCACTCTTCTGTGTAATTAATCTGCACCAATACATTTTTTTTTAAAAAAAAGAGATAGTGGTAGCCAATAAAACTGGTTCTCATAACACTAGTACACTACTGTAAGCCTGAATGAGAAGATACCCAGGAGAAAATATTGGTCACCACTACTGGGTAAGTATATAAACCCAGGCATAAAGTACTTTTATAGAATTTTAGGTTTTCCATTACTACCAATGGGCAGCATTTTATTTGAGAAGCTGAGAGGTAAGTGGATTATAAATCCTCCCTTTTTCAGATACAGCCTAAAATATATATAACATTCTTCTCTACAGATATATTACATTCTTTACCTCCAAGCATTATAGCAAGCTTGCACAGCAGGCATTAAATTCCCACTTTACCAATGAAAGTTTTTAAAGCACAGTTAGTACATAGCAAAGATGAGATTTCAGGATCCCAGATCAAATTTTCAAGTCTGTGTCCTTGTACCTGTCCAACATATCTCCCAAAGATTTAAGTTCCTATTAAGTAAAGTGAACCTGCCAATAGCACACTGCATTAACTTAGAGCAAGGATCCTTTCAGGAAAGTGAAAGAAAACGATTTAACATGGTTCACTTTGGAGGGAAGGGGAGCAGGTAGAAGTACTTAAGAAAACGAAGCACCTCAGATTCTCAGCAGCCTTGCTTGAAACATCTGCAGAAAAAAGTAGATAGCATTCCCCCTTAATTATATTATTATTCATAATTAAGTTAGTAATATCTGCCAATTTTATGGTTTGCTTCTTAAAATTGGTCATTATTTATTTAAGGCTCCAGGCCTTTACAGAATTGTACTCTGTCCTTGAAAGGACCAAACATTTTTAAGAGTTCTGGCTGTTATGGACTTTACAATCTAACAAGGAAAATAGAATCTTAAACAAGTTGAAAACCTGAGTCTGAGTCAGACATGATTTTTTTAATACTTAAGTTTTCATTTGCAACCACAAACTTTACCAAAATGAGCACAATTCATTTCAGAAAAAGAAGTCTAAAGTCAATAGCTGGAAGAGGTCTTTTGTTCAGTAAAAAGCAAAATTTAAAGATGCAGTTGAAAAGGTAAAATTGATTCAGCTAAGTAAATGAGGAGGCTATTCTACTAGATGCTTTTACTAATTTTAAATGTTAATGCCAGGTGGGAATTTGAGGCACTTTTCTAAAATTTCATTATATACTATTCATTAAGATGAAACTTGAGACAAGAGCATGATCAGAGTTGAGCACAGAAGAATACCAAATGTATAAGTACATAAAATCATTTGTCAAAATAAGTAAAACGAGAATAAATTCATATGTACTTCTTTTACTCTACATTTGAGGAAGTTGAAACCACCTTTAAATAAAGTTGAATCACTAGTAAAAATCGTATAATTGTCAAGAAGGAACAGAGAATAACAATTACAAATATTGCTGGTTGAAATACAGAGTTTTTTTGGAAGAAATGGAAAGTTTTCTTTTTTAATAACTACTGGATATATCAACTCAAATCAAGTTTTCTGGTAATTTTCTTTGTAGTGCTGCAATAAATCACAGGAAAACCATTGGTGATCAATACCTACAACTTCAAAGACCATGAGCAGACAGTAAAGTTTGCCTATCAGATCAGCAAGGGGCCATCACAACCCAGTCAGATTATATCTAACAATTAAAAGTCCAGTTTTGTTCCTTGTCTCAAAGATACTATTCTAGTCAAAACTCTCCATGATCAAAATCTTTAGAACTATTTTTAGTTCTTGATTGCTTCTTATTTCTGAAAAGTACTGATAATTCTTCCTTCAAAAGAAGTCTCAGATTTTCCAGATTTTATTTTTTTGTATTTCCAAATAATAATAATTAACATTTATTGATTATTTACCAAGTGCCAACTACTTAGCAAAGTACTCTACATAAATTCTCTTATTTAATCCTTCCAAGCAACCCATGAGGTAAGGCCAGCTACAATGATGAAAGCTGAGGGTCAAAGAGATTAAATAGCCTACCCAGCTAGAGACAATTAGGATTCCACTTCTGGTTATCCAATTCTAAGACCTTTAACAGCAGTTCTATTCCACCTTTTGGATTTAGCACCTAATAATTCTAGAAACTTCTAGACATTCATCTAATCCCTAATTTACCTCAGATTGTTTCCCATAGTTAAGAAAATCTTTCTTAACTATTCTCTGGACAATTACTTCCCTATTGAAGAAAAGTACCATGGCCTTATGCATCATATTAAAATTAACCCAACAGCCAGATCAAAGAAGCCCATCAGATCCTATCAAATTTAGAAGCATAGTCTCTTCTATACAAATACTACTTAACTTAAATCACATTTCAGTTTTCTCTGGATTTTTCGTGAAGAATTTTAGACTAGTAAAAATATCTTGTGTAGAGTTTTCCTTTCATATAAATAAATACATAATATCTGCATCCAAGGATTTTTAAATTATGATTTCAGCTTTTTATCTTATTTAATGCCACTAAGCCCATTACATTCTCAGTTGACATTCTCTAATGTCAGTGGAGAATGCTGTTTTTTGCTTTTGGCTTTTAATAATCTTTATACAATGGAAAACATTCCACAAGTTGGTCTTATTTCATGAAACCAAATAGAAAATGATTCTCTATGATGTGAGCTTACATGGGAATTACATTTTGCTATAAGCAGAACTAAGGAAACTATGGGTTTTATTTTTGTTTTAATATCTTATATTGCCACAATAATAACTTTAGAACCGTAAAATAAACATGTGTTGCTTTAAGCCACTAAGTTTGCAGCAATTTGTTATAGCAGCAACAAGAAATTAATACTTGGGTTTTCTGACATGTAAACTTTCAAGAATAAGAACCCCAAATCCCTAATCTAGGAGTTGTATCAAAACAATTCCTTCAAACCCATTGTTATTTCCTAGATCCCTGTAACTTCCAATTTAAATAACCTATAGGCACCTAGCTCAATAATGCTTTTATAGCAGAAAAATGCAAGTTTAAACCACTTTAACTTTGTTTTCTGCCCAGTTCCATTCCAGTCAGATCAATAAATTTGAAATCATTGTCTGGTTTGGGGAATTTGAGGTATCAGGGTTGAAGGTTTTTGCAGGATAGAAAAAAAAGAGTAAATATCTGTGTTCTCCATAGTCTTGGAGCAAGTTTACCTTTCCCAGCTTTGACTTCATCTGTAAGCTATAAAGGATAATGATAGCTACATACTGCCAGGCAATTTTGAAGAATTGACATTGTCAAGATCAGTGTCTATTATCATTCTGTAACATGGAATGCCTAACACAAACCTCCACAATCTATTTATGGTAATTATCCATAAATAATTCTAATTTATTTAATTATCACAAATAATCTAATTTAATAACTCTTTTGAAGAGTGAGAGAGATGGTAGACAGCCATGCTTAGTACAATGAGAGGGTAAAAATAGAGAATGATCTCTAAGCTACCATCCAGCTCTCCAATTCTATAATAATTTAACTGGATAATTAAACAGTCTCAAGATATTGGGGAATAAACATGTAAGTATTATTTTTTACCCAAGTTTCCATCTTAGGTTCTCTTTGCCCTTGTATACTACAGTTATAACCAACAGTTCACTCAGATTCCATGTTTCAGTCATTAGAAGGATTCTTTCAAGTTCTTAAAAACTTAAGTTCTGCAGTTTAGGAGGCTGAGGCAGGAGGATCACATGTTCAAAGCCAGTCCCAGCAACTTACAAGTCCCTAAGCAACTTAGGGAGACCCTATCTTAAATTTTTACAAAAGGGCATGTGGGTATGTGGCTCAATGGTTGAGGCTCCCCTGGATTCAATCCCTGGTACCAAAAAGCAAAAACAAAAAAACTCCCTTAGTCCTGTCCACTCTAAAACTTGAATCTCATGTTTGGTTCCAGGTCCTCTTCTCTACCTCATGGCCTCCAGAGTAAACTAGAATGGTGATTGTAGTGGATGGTGTTAAGGGTGGGGTACCCACTTCTCATTTTTTCTTTCCCCAGCCCTTTCCTTCTGGGGTTGGGATGGAGGAGGAATAGGAGAGCCCAAGGCCAAGGTCTCCCTAGAGGATGGACTCCATAGGGATGTTGTAGGCCACACTGGATTGACTTTCTCTGCTCCTCAGGTTAACCCTGAACAGACTATTGGCTTTCTGTGTAAGGCAAACATCTAAAAGCTGACTCCCTCTGGGGTTGCCTGTTCCCCCAAAGAACCCTTCTTCTCTGCACATTCATCATCCTGGTGCTAGAAATGTACTGTGGACAATGACTTTTTCAACTCTTCACCAGCCCCTGCCCCAGTCTTTTGCTACTAGAGTTCTTTCATTTGTGAGGCCTTTCGGGATAGGGCAACAGCAAAAGGCCCAGGCCATCTTCTACAGTGTCCCTTTTCCCCATATACAGAACAGTATCAGGGGCTCTCACAGTCCAGTAACTTAGAAGAAATGAGCATTCCTCCAGCTTAAAGGTAAAGGTAGAAAACGGAGAAGAAGGGGACAGTCACATGCCCACCACCATTACCTTCCCACTCTTACACTCAAGAATCATATCTTGGGTTATTTCACTCTAAACAACAGAAAGGATCATGATAGTTTTTCCCCCCTCAAGGAATTAAATAGAAGAAATAGGCTCTTTTCAGGAACCACACCTCACCACCAAGGCTACCTTCTCTCTTCCAGTTCTCTTTTTATTTAGCCTGGGGGAAAAGATGTGAACTAGAAACATAGTGAAGGCTGCCTCTCAGTAAGATGGGGTCAGGAAGAAAAAGGGCTGGACATAAGAGTTCATGGTCCCCTGAATATTCACAGTCTTTTGTCTTAAGTTTTGGAGGTTAATTCTAGCATTATAACTATCTTCCTCCCATTACACCAACTTCTAAGATGACTTGTTTTTCAGAAAGCATTTCTCTGTGTTGATGAACCTGTCATGCTGAGGGTGTAGCTATGAAGAATTTCCTTGGGCTAGAAAAATAGCAAAGCATTCCTTCCTACCAATTCCTACCCAGACCAATTCTCCCTCAATCTTTCCTAGGAGTGGTCAGATTCAAAGTACTTTGTGTCCAGAAATTACTGTTAAGCATGTTAAGACGTGAAGTGTTTATTAGTTAATAGGCTCTCCAGAAAAAACAAAATCCATCAAAATCCAAAACAATTAATTCCAAAATGTATAGCTTCAGCAGAATGGACAAGAGAACGGTAAAGAAACATTGTTGAGTCATGTACTCAGCCCACTTACAAATACGGTGCCCTTTGATTCCATCCGTCTTTTAGCACACCTTGATCCTTCTTCTTCCCTTCCAGCTTCCAGTCAAACTTAGCTATTAACATTTCTAAGTGTGACTTCTCACAGCCCATGCAGTTGTTTTCCTAATGAACATTTCTTTTGATAAAAACTACCATCCCAGATGTAGGACAGAAAGTCAGAAACCAAAGGCTAACTGTTGTTGTGGCTTCTGATTTCCAGTGTCTAGCAAACATCACCGCATTTATCACAAAAGGAGCTTGCGGGGGCAGGAAAGATGGTGGAATGAGATGGACATCATTACCCTAGGTACATATATGACTGTACATATGATACAATGTTACATTGTGTACACCCAGAGAAATGAAATGTTGTGCTGCAATTGTGTTCAATTAATCAAAATGCATTGTGCTGTCATATATAACTAGTTACAATTAATTAATTAATTAATTTTAAACACTAGCTTGATCATATAGTAACTAAACACACATGAGAAAGTATTAAAAAATATATTTTTGAAGTTTCATATATTTGGGAGAAACCTATCTGCCTCCCCCCCAAAAAAAAAACACTTTAAGAGATTGTAATCAAATACTTTATTCCACAAATGCTGCAATAGAAGGGGGGAAGGGAGAGATATATCCTTTCAATAATTTAACATAATTACAACTAGATAATTAAAGCTGACATACAAATGACTCAACCAGAAAACTGTACCTTTAACAAATGGCCAGTCTCCAAATAATGCAGTCAAACTTCTGGGTACCATTTGGCCATCGTTCTGTCCCTGCATAGCACAGTGAATTCATGACCTTTAATACAATAAAGCAGCTAAAAGGACATGAATTTCATCACATAAACATGTGTGTGAATTGATTTTTTAATTTCTACCAAAGAAAAGGAATTAAGTGATCAGACAGACTTTTGACAAATATTTAGTAAGTTCCTCATGTAAGGCACTATCTCTGCCCAAAGATAATTGAGAGCAAAACTCAATCATATAGTATCAAATCCACTGCCACTTAACAACAAAACTGTAAATTCTATGGACTGGAAATTCAAATACTCCTTATTGATTTATTGATGCTAGAAGAAAAAACTATCAAACTATAAAACAATTCATATCAGTTGTAATAACTAATAGTCTGTCTTTACCCTGTATAATTTATTTATTTTTTTAGTATTTTATTAGTGGTAGTTGGACACAATACCTTTATTTTACTTATTTATTTTTATGTGGTGCTGAGGATTGAACCCAGCTTCTCGCACGTGCTAGGGAAGCACTCTACCACTGAGCCACAACACCAGCCTTTAGCCTATATAATTTATACTAAAGTTGGATCACAAAATCCAACTTGCTTCATGCTAAAACTGGTCAAGGAGTATACTAGCAGGAGTCCCAGTTTTCCCAACTGAAATTGAATACAATGTTAATGTAGAGTCATGAATATTTTGTGTGGAAGACTATGAAATTGAAGGAAAAATGGATTCATATAGTCCTTGGGAGAATTTCCCAAAACTGTTCTCTGAATTGTATCTTTTTTTATTTTTCAGCTGAATTTATTGTATAAGATAACAATTAAAAATCTGCTATTTCATTCATTTAAACCTGCTAAGGTTTAAATTGATATTATTTAAGAGGATACATAGCATAAAGATTAAATGCAACCTCTGGAGGAAATAAATTTGTGTCCATTTCCTAGATCTACATTTACTAGCTATATGTGACCTAGGGAAGTCACTTAACATCTCCTCACCCATAAAAATTAAGATAATAATAATAATACTTATCTCATATGGTTATTGTGAGGATCAAATAATTTAATACACATGAAGTGCTCTGAACAATGCAAACTCAGGGTACAAATTATATAAACATTTGTTATTATTTTTTTCTTTTTTCTTTTTTATATATGACAGTGGAATGCATTACAATTCTTATTATACATATAGAGCACAATTTTTCATATCTCTGGTTGTATACAAAGTATATTCACAACAATTCATATCTTCATACCTGTACTTTGGATAATAATGATTATCACATTCCACCATCATTAATAACCCCATGTCCCCTCCCTTCCCCAACATTTGCTATTATTATAAAGAATATTTCTCAGTAGGAAATCTTCTTCAAAAAGTCACTATGCATCTTATCTACTATATTAAACAAAAATAAAATCATTTAATTATTAATAGCATTTCTAAATATATAATATTTAATTGTGGTATGAAATCAATAATTCCAAAATATTTCAAAACTGGACTCCACCAAATGCTAAACATGACTATGCATCTTGGATATCAGTCTCTAGGGGGAACACAAAGCTCCATTCCTTGACCCAAACCCACACCCATAACCCCAATGCAAAAATTAATCATGATCAATGATTAAGAAATCCCAAGTTCAAGGTTGTTGACTGGACTGTTTTATGAGTTGAAGCTTTCAAAGGAGAAAGAGGTCTGGGTGCACATGGTAGTCTCCTTTCAATCCTCCTCAACCCAAAAATCCAGGGGGAACTGAAAAGGAACAGGAAAGGTCACTCTTTAACACAGATGCCCTTTTCCTGAGCCTGACTCTGACTCAGCCTGAGACAAAGGAGGCTCCCTGCTGACCACATCTCTGACTCCTTATTCTCTGCCTTTGGCTGTATGCCTCTGATCACCCTCATTACCAGCTGTCATACATGGGAAAGAGGGTATGGGCTTTAGGCACACAGGATATTTGTCATGCTTTGGTTTGAAGTCACTTAGACCTCAGAGAAAAGTGCCTACAACATGGTCAGGTCCAGGTTCCCAGAGTTCTACATTGTAATGTTGGTTCCAGCTAACTGTAAAGTGTCCTTTTGTCTCATTTGCCTTCTTAAACATGTATGTCGCATAGGGAAAGTGTTCTGAATGTGAATACCTCTAATTCCCCAAACCCTCAGTAGCATCACAATCTCACCACTTCTAACTAGGATATTGTGCCATACAAATAATACAAGCTTGCCAACTTGTGCATACTGCCTGGACTTCATCTGTGCTTCTTCCAGATTTAGCATCTTTTAAAAAACTCTTGAAAAAGGTCAGCATGAAAGAATGAGTAAAGCAGATATTATCTTTCAAGGGTATTTTGAGATTCTGAATACAAAGTTGTATGATTAAAGATAAACACGATATCCTTGCTAATAATAGTTATGTGCTTTCATAAATTTACAAATACAAGCTGAGAAATATTGGGAAACTAAACACATTTACTGAAATAGTTCAGCTTTTATATTGTTTTTGTTTTGGATGGATTGTATTGTTTTCAAAATTGTTCTTCCTGGAGTGATAATAATAACATAATAATGGTTCTTTTCTACTCACCATGTAATCCTACTTTTCTCAAAGTAATGCTAGACTGATTACAAATGAGGTGAGTTAAAATGGTATTGTTAAAAATAAACTAGATAATATCTCTTTTAAACACACCCACATAAGATGTTACAAATAAAACTACTAATCAAATCCAATTTTAAATTGAAGACACTATTCCAATGCTTTGTCATACTATGATTTTGTTGCTATCAGTGTTAGCTGCAATACAATACATTGGCCAATACTTCAAACAAGACAGAATGTTGTAGTTATAGAAAATTGGCTCTTGGTCCTAATTGTTACTATCAGTCTAAAATAATCATTAATTATAACAAACTCTGTTGTATCTTATTGTGAGAACTCGCATACAGAAATGAACTAGGATACAGAATTAAGTAAAATTTGACAAAACTACAGATAAACCTATTTTATATTATTAAAAAATATGTAACTTTGCAGAACTCACAGATTTCACTAAATAAGGTTTGTTGACTTATTACCTCTCTCCCCATCTTATAACCAGTGGCTCCTTTACTGGTGCTGAGATCCTAAAAGCAAATTCAAAAAGTCACTTTATTCCTGTCTCTTACTTCTGTCTAGTCATTTAAAGTTGGATACTTTTTTAATGTACAATGTTATGTGTCTCTATGAACACTACTCCTGAACGTGGGATTATTTTTCCATTCACTGTGATTAAAGTTGAATAGAAGTGACTAAGAGAGCAGGAAGGATGGTTCAACTTTTTCTGTGGGCTACTCCTAGGTCACTGCCCACTCAGTTGCCCTGGCATTGCCCAAAGCAAGTAATGGATTGCTTGTTCAGTAGCACCAAGGAAGAGTCGGCTGTCTCCTGATGTCTTTTCATAATGCTCTGCTGTGCCTGAGGTATTATTTAGCAACAAATGTTCAATTGACATTTTACTGTACAAAATTTAATTGCCTGTTTTCTCCATTGTGAAAAGGGAAAGGTGGAGATAACTATTCAGTAGTAGTCACATGTGTGTTTCACCCCTCAAGGGCTATGTAATTGACTTATACTTTTTTCCAAAAAGGAAAACAAATAGTATAAATTCTAATAGTATTAACAAACACTAATGAACCAGCAATTCTAAAACCTTTCATCAAGTATTACAAAGCTCTTTATCTTCTAAGTCTCTTGAGAAGTGCTATAAGTAGTCACATAAGGCCAGGCACAGTGGTATACACCCATAATCTCATGACTGCAGAAGCTGAGGCAGAAGAATCACAAATTCAAGGCCAGACTCAGCAACCTTAGTCAGACCCTCAGCAACTTAGCAGAGCCTGTCTGAAAATAAAAAATAAAAAGGACTGGGGATGTAACTCACTGGTAAAGCATCCCTGGTTCTACCCCTAGTACCAACAAAAAAAAAATAATAGTAAAGAAAATAAAAAGAAGTCATATAAGAATGTCACTACAAAGACAAGCAAACACATCTGAGGTGAAACATGATGTGGCTCAGTGGTCAAGTGCCTGAGTTCAATTCCAGTACCCACCCTAAAAAAAAAAAAAAAAAAAAAAAAAAAAAAAAAAAAAACTGCTTTTAGAGCAACAACTAAAAATCCCTTATTTTCTCACTCCCCTAAAACAATACATATTCAATGTCCCAGGTATTTGTTCCTTCTGTGTATCATTCAAAAAGAGAAGACAACCCTTTCCAAATCCTATTGTCTGCAGGGACTTGAGAGAAGTGGATCTGGTGTAAAACAACAGGTATGAGATTCATATACTGAAACCAATATGTGTATCTGTATAATGACAGGAGAGAGCCCCACCTGCCAAATTCAAAAACAGCACAGGCCTAACAAAATGGCCAAAAGCGGGAAAGATTGCAATCCTTTTCCTGAATCAATAAGCTCCAGATGTTCTGAACTGGGGAGAGGAGGTGGAGAAAGGATAATTTACCCCACAAGCCTTGGGACCCAAGAATCAGATTCTTTGGCCATGCTCTTGTGTATTCAGGTTGCTTCTAACTTAAAAGTGTTGATAGATTGTGAATTTCCTGCATGTGGAACCAGCATAGGAGCACAAGCTCTGGAGTTAACATGGCTCTTTGAATCCTGACTCCACATTTTATCAGTAGCTTGTGCCTCCTCTACATTAAAGGACTTGTTGTGGGGATTAAGAATGAAACATATGAAAGCTCCTAGTTTAGCACCTGACTAATAGTAGGCAGTACTTAATGTGAGTGAATTCTATTCCCCTTGCCCCTTAAGGAGAATCATAATTTTGTTATGAGTCAACTGGTACCCAAGGCTTATCTTCGAGGCTGCAGTTCAAAAACACAGATATAGGAAGCCTGGTCATAATACAGTAATGAGGCGTGAACTACACCAAAGCTGATCATTATTTTAGATGCTTTACAGCACCTCATTCTCAAAACTTTATCTTCATCTCATACACCCATGTCCTTGAAATCCAAATGACAATTTCTACTCTTCTCTGACTAGATAATTCATACTTAAATAGAATCAAAAGGAAATAGAGGAATGCAGAACTCATCAATATGTTACAGATACTGAAAAGAAAACCAACTGCTACTTCATAAACATGTATGTATCTTGGTACCAACCATCTGGTATAAGAAATAAGCTTCACTACTTTCCTATTTCCAGAACATTACAGAGTTACAGAGGTATTAACTAAAACCTAAAATGTTAAATATTTTAAGGTTGATACCAAGTACTAGATACCTAAAATTGTCTGATTTCTTAATTAGAAATATATTCAAATGCAAAATAGTCCCTGTTTGATATTACCTATAAGTATGCTCCTAGCTTGTTATTATAAACCATATGTCAAGAAGAAATTTAAATGGATTCAATTGAATTATTGTGGCATATTTCAATGCACTTACCAAAAAAAAAAAAACATGCTGCATTTATCAAAATCATTGTAGTTGAAAATAATCACAGAAAAAATAGATGGATTAAAGAGAAGCTAGTTTAATTCTTATATTAAAATTTTTAAAACCTTGGACTAGGAACATAGAGGAAGAAACACAATGATAGTAGAAAGACTTCCCAAAGATATGTGCAGATAAATGTTGTCATTGTTTTCATCAATTCAGAAGGAAATTGTTTTCTCAACTTCACACATGTTTTCAAATTAGGAAGGGCAAATTTACTACAAACATTTCTTTTATTAATATACAAGACAGTCTGTTTTTTGGTAGGATAGAGGAATGCACTATTCTGATGTATCTAATATTCAAGTTGAGAGAATACCATTAAAATAGAAACAATGCCCTAAATTAAGCTGAAATATTTGATATTTGATGATTTATAACTTTTCCATTGCTCATAGGTATAATTATGCATATCAATTATTATTGTATCACAGCTATTTATGTCCATATTTAATAATTTTTCATATAAAATATTCTAAGGCCTTTATTTTTGTGTATGTTTCAATACCAAATAAAAAGAACTCTTGGTAAACTATGAATAATGTATTTTCTCTCAGTACAGAATATGTACGATATATTTCTTATGTGGTCTATACATTTTTAGAAATTCTCATTTTACAATGCTAAAGTGAACAAACTGTGGGACAGCAGATTCAGGATGTCAACAAAAATGTTCTTGATCTCAAAGAGACAGGAACAGAGCACACTTACCCCTATCCCCCCTGGTAGGGAATGAATATCTCTAGGGAAAAGACCCAAATGACTGTTGCCCACCAAAGACCCACCAGATCATCCTTAAATATTAATTTGCTCATCACAATGATCTTAGACAATCCTCTAGGCACTGAAAATGTCTGAAGCAGATTTAAAGCCCTTAGGCCTATAAAACTAGCCAAATTTTATTGAATAAATCAGGAGCTTATACAGTTTATCTCAGATATACATAGATACATATGCTTATATGTGTATGGAATATTTTGGAAGGCTACTTAAGAAAGTGTTAACAGCTATGAGAGTGGACTATGGAAGTGGGAGTGTGGAACGGCTGAAAGTCTTCCCTTCACACTCCTTTGCAACATTTGATTTTTAAAAATTACATATATATATTACTTCTTCAGTTAAATCAAATTTTAAATAATTCACTTCATTTTGCAGTATCTTTAATTTAATTTTATTTTTTAAGAGAGAGTGAGAGTGAGTGAGAGAATTTTTTTAATATTTATTTTATTTTATTTTTAGTTTTCGGCGGACACAACATCTTTGTTTGTATGTGGTGCTAAGGATCCAACCCGGGCCGCACGCATGCCAGGCAAGCACGCTTGAGCCATATCCCCAGCCCCAGTATCTTTAATTTTAAAGACCATTTACCAAATTTTTATTTAATTTACTAATAAATAGGGAAAAGATTGAGATGATACTTGGCTGTCTCCTTCCTTTTTTGACACAAAAAGAAACTTCAAAACAAGAGGCAAAATTACTCAGCAACACCCCTTCTGAGAATATAAACCAGCATAGTGTAACTTAAAAGTGGCAAACTTAGTTGCAAGAATTTGAATATTCTCAGAGGGGCTGGGGTTGTGGCTCAGCAGTGGAGCGCTGGCCTTGCACACGCCAGTCACTCAGTTTGATCTTCAGCACCACATAAAAATAAATAAATAAAATAAAGGTATTGTGTCCAACTACTTCTAAAAAATAAATTAAATAAATAAATAAAGGTATCATGTCCAACTACAACTAAGAAAAAACATTTTTAAGAATTTGAATATTCTCATCATTCTTGTGCAACGCAGTGGTACACATCTATGATTGCAAGTTCAAGGGTAGCCTGGGCAATTTAGCAAAACCCTCAGCAAATTAGTGAGACCCTGTCTTAAATTTAAAAATAAAAAAGACAAGGGATGTTGCTCACTGGCAGAGCTACCAAAAAAGTTTGCATATTCTGTATACTACAATACTTCTACTTTTTACATTATATTCCACTGCTTTTTAGCATTTATGTATTTTAAAATATCTTGAGGTAATTATTTTCACATGCACACAGATCCACATGTAATATCTTAGAATCCAAAATGTACCCATTCCCTGTGATTTTTTTGAGCCTCAAAACAATATGCTTTTTGACTTGTATGTTTAAAAAAGTGATCATTCCCCTTTTATCTAAATTCACACCCAGAAGGGTATATTCCTTTTTACATTATTCAAAAGCCACAAAATAACAAAAAATAGTATGAATTATTTGCAGTTACCAGCCACCCACCAACACACACACACACACACACACTACTTCTAATATGTAAATCTCCTAGTTGGTTTCAAATTTCCTTGTGTCCATGTTGGGAAAAAACCCAAACCAGACTTGGAGCTAGGTGGATATACTGTGGGAGCATAGACTGGCACTAGCACTAGTAGCATAGGAAAAAGACATGTATTATGCAGCGGCTTCCCAGCTTAAACCTGAAGAAGCATCATGAATGTCATTAGCAGATGCAGTCATTCAGTAAGTTGAACAGTAAGTAGTTCCAGTTGGTCTTTCACCGCCATCACTGGTGTGTTGGGTGTGTGTGTGTGTGTAAAAGAGAGAGTGAGAAAGAAATATTATTTATTTATATAATATATATAAATATATATTCATTCATTCATACTGGCTGCTCTACCAAAAATCAATTTAATCTCACATGCACATACTAACATGCATTTACGCTAAGACCCTTTGCCAGAGCCTGTACCAATATTCTTACTCCAAAGTCATGCACCCAGAAGATGAAACCTCAAGCAAAGGAAACAAGCCCCAAGTGGAAGGAATACAGAAACAGGAAAGGAAAAGGGGTTACAAATTCCTTGCCAAATGAATGAAGAGAAATCCTGTGGGAGTGGATAGGGGGTCGGGAAGAGTTTTCCTGGATGTGGTGGTAACCACAAGGGTTGGGGAAGAAGCTTAGGGATTGATTGTTTCCGGTTGTGTCTTTTGCAGCCCAGAACTCTTTTGAGTTATTTCATCGTTCTTTACTCGCTGCAGCGTTCACTGAAACCTCTGCCTGCCTGCGGGGAAAGTCCAGGCTTCTTGGGATTTCGGGACCGTTTGTGTTGAGAGTTTTGTTTTGGGGGGGTTTGGGGGGGGTTGTTTTGCTTTATTTTGGTTGGTTTTGATCTGTTTTCATTTGAGAGTAAACTGTGCCTTTCCTCTGCTGCTTTGGAAAAGCTAATCTTTCGCTGGAAAGCTGTGCACAGCCATCCCGTGGGTCTTCCTCTATTCTGAGTCCTAAAGGTGGAAGGGAATCTTGCAGAGAAAATGAGGGAGAGCATTGCTCAAAATGCAAAGACGCAGAGCGGAACTTTTTCTCCGCTGTCTAGGGGGTAAAAAAGTCACTTCGGCTTCTCAAGGCCAAGAGCTGAGTCTGGAAACCTCCGGACTAGGAAGGAAGGTTTGGCAGTGAAGGAGGTGGGAGAAAACAATGCCGCGCCTGCGTTGCCACCGGACGTAGTACACCCTGCCAGAGTCCGTAACCCACATCGTCCCCATGCACACTCTGGGGTGATGTGGCTTCGCTTACCTTGATGATGCTGCTGCGCCTGGGGGTCGCTCGTGCAGCTTCCAGGAGGCCCGCCTCGCTGTCCGCTGGGGCTCCTGCGGGGCCAGGCAATGCAACCCCGCTGCGACGGTCCCTCATCCGGCCCCCAGCGGCCACCGCCACGGTGTCTCCGGAGGCGGTGTCGAGGCCCACTCGGGGGTCGTCTTCGCCCCCAGCAGAGTCGGGCGGCGCCGGACCCTCCTTGCTGACCGCGCCCTCGGCCATGGCAGGGCACGTTTCTGACTCCCCTGGAGGAGATAGCACGCCGGGCAGTAGAGTCCAGCTGCTGGGCAGAGGTGCACTCATGCACCAGGAGTCAGCCCTGCTAGACTTTGTTTCACCGTCCTGCGACGGTGGAGGGGGCAGCAGCAGCAGGGACGACCGCAACTTTCTGGAGAGGGAACATCACTCCAGCAGAGACGTCCTCGGGCTTTGATCCAGGAGGTCAGCAGTCCGGCGGGCAATGGCAGCGGGGGTGGGGAGATGATGTGAGAGGGAGAAGAGAGAGAAGAGGGGAAAAAGAGAGGAAGGTATCCGAAATGTGATGCAAACGCCCTCTCTGCACCAGACAAAAGGAAGCGGGCGCCCAGCCAGGCGGCCTCTGGAGCTGGGAAGTGAGCAGCCGAAGAGGGGCCGGAGCCGGGTGACTGCGGGCGGGCGCACCCGCCACCTGCCTGCGGACAGCCGCCCCAGGAAGTGCAGCAACGGCGGCGGCCTCCACTCCGCTCTGTTGTGACAGGGAGGGAGACTTGTTTTGACAGCCCGTGGGGATTGGCAGGCGTCTGGGCCTCTTAGGAGCCTTTCCTCGCCAAGGGGAGTTTGGCCCGACCAATCCTCACTGCGGAGGGGTGTGACCGAGCGCAAAGAATGGAATGTGTTCTGTAGCTGCGAGCCGGCCCTGCGGGGCTCGTATACTCCAGCAAGACTGCGCGCGCGCGTGTACTCACCCGCGGGCGCTCAGTGTACATTTTAGGAAGTTGAGATGTATGAAACCAGTCTTAAGATGAAACAAAATCCGGGGGTTATGGGTGGTGGAAGCGAGGAAAGGAAACCCTCCTCTGTAAAACAAAGCAATTTGGAGGAGAGGTGGTGTTTTGTATTAATGTCAAAGCGTTTGAGGTGATGAAGTGAAGCTTGGCAAGCTCTCGTGCCAATCCTTAGAAGTCCATTCAGAAATAAACTAGGGTTTACTGGGGCCCTAGAATTCTGGGCAGGGATGCATTCGTGCACCAGGAGTCAGCCCCGCTAGAATTAAGGTTCTATGAAAGGATTTTGTATTCACCAAAAGGAAACTGAATCAACTAAATCCCTCTGGAGATGACTCTTAACAAAGCACAGATGTAATGGAAGTCAGATAAATACAAAATAGGATATTTAGTCCCTATCCTGAAACATTCCACTCAACAGAATTTAACCTCCTTTCTATTATTCTATGTAAACATATTTTGCTAATTTCCACCAAGATAGAAACCAAGAGAAGAGATCTTTGGATGATGGATTATGTCTGAAATTAACCATAGAATGCTCATATGGAAACAATGGCTCTAAGACTCCCTGACAATTTGGAAGACTTGGCTTTTTAATTTAAAGGCTCTTTTGGTATTAAAAGCTATATTAAATTTATTTCAATTAATAGTTGAATAATTTAAGATCTTGCTTCTTCCTTACTCTGGCCAAGAACACAAGAAATTCTTCAGACGTTTAGATCCAGAATTTTGTCAGAATCCCAGAATTTTAAAGATGCATTGAAGACTTTAGGGACCATCTATGGCAGTCCTTTTATTTAGCAGATGAGAAGGCGCATGAGTCCTGCCTACTAGTTAGTTCAGGAGCTGAAATTAGAATCTGACACCCAACTCCTCCAGTAATCTCTTCACTGTTTTATCTGGCTCCTCTGAGGCTACAGCCAGCCAGATTTGCATGGGGCCCTTGGGAGGTTTCAGATTTGACATTTACCAACTTCTAGGGAAAACTGAGAAGGCTTGACTTTACCTTTTCTTTAAATATAAATGCAACCCAGAAATGAATGTACAATAGATTCGCAGCGACTTCTGGTTTTAGAGCCAACAGTACCCTCTAGTGAGAGTTTGAGAAATACATCTATAATAGCAAAGGTTTTTTCACCCTTGATATATAAAGAACCAGAGGGGAAACTCAAGAGTCCTTTTCAACTACTCTGCCTTTAAAACAGACAGAGGAAAGAAAAACAGGAGAGGAGTGCCCAGACTGAAAACAACCATACAAGTCCTTCATTTCCATTGTTTAGGAAATTCCCATTTAGGTTATAGAAAAAAACTTTTTACTTGCTATTCTCACAATTATAACCTATTTTAGGCTATTATTTTTCTTTGATAATCAACTATTACTACATTTGACTTCTGTATAGTTGTGTTAGTGCTCCATTTTTATTATTCAAATAAATATTCTATTGGTGGGTTGTCCTTTGAGAAATGTGAAACTTGTTATCTTAGTATTATCTTTTTCTATATATTAATAGTATTTACCAGGATATCATTATGTATATCATTATGATAAAAAAATTATTTTTAAAAGTATTAAATTTACCATCACCTTACTAACATTTAAGGTCAGTGATTTTCAAATAAGAGGCCAAAAAATACAGCTCATAGTCTGCAAAATGTTTTATGTTTCAACTACACAATGTCCAGTTGGACTCTTTATCTCTTCCCTCTCTAGCTTTTCCTCTCACCTTTCTGTGAAAGCAAACATACCCACACACAACCTCCGAATCCTTTGCACTCAACATCTGTTCATAAAGGTTCTTGTCTAATACATTCTGCTTTGAGAAAATAGTTGGACACAAATTATTGTCACCCATAATTCCTACCTCCTATCCTTTCACCAAATTATGCTGGCAATCACTGGACTGATAGATTGGAAGTTGGCATCTTGAAGGTGTGGTGTTGGTGGCAAGTGAAGAGAGAAATGAATAGGCAATTCAAATGTAACCCCCTCAGACATTTGAGGTCTTCTCTGGCCACAAATCTCAAGTTTCCCATACAACTCCCCACACATTCTATGTCACTCATATTAGCCTGCTTTATTTTCTTATAGAATAGTATCACTGTGAATAAACTGTCCTGTCCATGAAAATGTCTACTACATATATATTCTTTTATACTGACCCTTATCTGTGACTCACTGAAATGTAGGGTATAATCTCCATGTGCAGAAAGACCTTGTCAATTTTATTCATTGGTTATCTGCAGCTCCCAGAACCATGCCTGGCACATAGTAAGTGCTTCATAGTCCTGCAATTAGATAAAATAGCAACTGATAAAAAAAATAGTTCTGTTGCTTCCTTTCCTTGAGGATCCTAAAATTCCATTCTAGAGCAGAAATCAAAGAAATTTCAGAGAAAGCAGTTGTAAAACTAAAAGGGAATTTATAAATTGCAATACAACTGATAGGAACCTAGCAAGGTCTAGTAAACTTGAAAATGCTTAGTCCTAAATGTCAGTGTGGTCTTTTCAGTCTAGAGAAGTCTCTCCATGACCCTTGACTCAAGAAAATTTCAATAAGAATATTAAGACTTTCCATATACTATTAGGAAATCCCAATGGAGAGAAGAGTCATTTTGATAACTGTTTTCTATGTACCAGATAATCCTCTGTGAAGTATTTTATCTCCACTTTATAGATAAGGAAACTCATGATCAAGTTTCAAATAGCTGGCTTAAAGTTAGAGTCAAGTAAGAAGCGATCAAATCAGTATTTGAGTCAGTGACTTCAAAGTCTGTGTTCCTCTTGCTACACAGTTTTCATAAGATGTCAAGTCCAATGGTCATCTTAGAGATATATAGAGAAAAAAACACCACTCTTTCATTCTAGGATCACTCACTTAACATCAGCCTTTTCTCTGCTATAGTTTACATCTGAAATGTCCCCCAAAAAACCTGTGTGTTAAAATATAAATCCTAATTTAAAATTATTGGAAGGTGATAGGTAATGAAACCATTAAGAGGTGGGACCTAATGCCAAGTATGGTGGCACATGATTATAATCCCAGCAAATTTAGAAGCTGAGGCAAGAGGATTGCAAGTGAGAGATAAGCCTTGGGAACTCAGCGAGATCCGCGGCTATTTAAGACACTGTCACAAAATAAAATATAAAAATGACTTGGGGGGGTGTATCTCTGTGGTAAATTACCCCTGGGTTCAATCCCTAGCACACACACAAAAAAAGAGGTAGGACCTAGTACAAGATTTTAGGTTAAATGGGGAGTTGTGGGTCTCTTCCTGCCTCACTGAATCTGAGAAACTGATGTGACTCCATTTTTGAAAATAAATAAATAACAGCAGCTTCTACCTCAAGGCCTGTCCTAAGGAAGGGGACGTGACCCTTGTCCTTGGAAAAACCCACAGAGTACTCCTAAGCACATACCCACCCTGCTGAGTTGTTTGTCTATAAATAACAGGAGAGGTCTGTGGTGGTGTTCCTGACTCATTAGGTTAGGTGAAGACCCATAGCAACCCCCCTAGCAATCTCCAATCAGCATGAGACAGGGAAAATACCTGGAATGCCAGATGACCCCCAAGTAGTTTATGGTGGTTGATAACACGTTGGGAAACTATGTCGTTCAGACGTACACCCCTAGTGGCTTAAACCAATCAGTTCAAAGGAATCCCCTTCTTGTACTAACCAATCACCCCTACCCAACTTGTTCCTGCCAGTGAATGTGATAATCAATGTTAAGAGTTGTTTGATTTTCCCGCTGTATGGATAATTTGCTGTGTGATGTTGTGACGCATAGAGTATCCCCCTAAAACCTATAAAATCTCACTGAACAAAGGACCAGGACTCACTCCCTGGGACTGCTGCATTGGGAATGGTTATGAGTCCAGGCTTGAGCTTACAATAAAGACTTTTGTGTGATTGCATCAGATTTGGCTCCTGCAGGTCTATTGGGGTCCCATGAATCTGGCATAACAAATCCCAGCTGCCATAAGGTGAGCAGACTCCTAAACCACATGCTTCCCACCATGATGTTCTGACTCACCATCAGCCTAAAGCAACAGGGCCCATCCATCATGAACACTGAAACCTACAAAACTGTGAGCCAAAGTAAACCTTTTCTCTACAGAATTTGATTTATCTCAGATAGGTTACAGTGATGGAAGCTGACTAATATAACCTTTACATCATCAAGATGAAGTGAATATGAATGCTTCACTAGTGTGTGAAGACACATTTATCCTCTCGTCTACTTATATGTAAGAAAAATATTTCATTATTAAGGCCCAGTTCTCCTAATAAGTTCAAAGATGCATTGAATGTGACCAAAGAAGGATACAGCTCTTTCAGTTAAGTCTCATGCATCTTTATATTGAGTCATAGCCCTTCCTAATAGATATTATAATCATTTTGGTTTGCTAGTTCATGAAAACAGAATTTACACAGTAACTAGTAGTATAAATATTATATTAAATACAAATTCAATAAAAGATAATCAAAATTTTAACATGCCCTCTAAAAATTCAAGTTTGGTTGTTGTTGTTTGGTACAGGGGATTGAATTCAGAGGCACTCAACCACTGAGCCACATCCCAGCCCTACATTGTGTTTTATTTGGAGAAAGGGTCTCACTGAGTTGCTTAGTGCCTTGCTTTTGCTGAGGCTGGCGTTGAACTCATGATCCTTCTACCTCAGTCTCCCAAGCCACTGGGATTACAGGTGTGCACAACTATGCCCAACTTTTTTCTTAGAAAAAAGGTTCTCTAATATAAGCATATTAAAAAGTAAGTCAGAAATTTAGTAATTAAAACACAAAATCCAATTAACTTTTTTTGAAGTACAAATAAATGCAACTCTATGAAAATAGTTCTACAAAAATGAAAAGTTATCAATTGTTTATAATAGGTCTAGTTCCCCAGTTTATTGAATCATCAAAGTAATGAAAGGTGATAAGTTTAAGAAATATTACAGTGAATGTTCTTCAAAGCCTGACAACTTCTGCTTCTTTCAGATATTAGGAACCCTCTACTACCTGCAGGAGAGCAGAATACCTGTGCCACTGCCCATTAACACAACAGGAATTATCCCATATAGATCTTAAGGTTAAGATACACTATCAGGATCTACAGGCCAATCATCTGGGAACAGTCTGTATGTGCAGGGAAAATGTCTTTTAAAAGTAATCAGTGTTGATTTATTTTATGTGTATTAACTTATTTTGACATTGATCCTGGAGCTGAAGCCCATGTCGTGGTTATGTTCCCCACTCATGCAGAAACCACAGAGGCATTTATGAACAGTACCACTGATATAGTGTCATTAGGCCTCCATGAAGACTTCCCTATTTTATTTGACAACTGGGTTATTTTCCAGGTATAAAATTATAACAGAAAACTCTTCAAATCAAAAATATATCTGGGCTGGGGCTATAGCTCAGTGGCAGAGCTCTTGCCTGGCATGTGTGAGGCTCTGGGTTCAATTCTTAGTACTGCATATAAATAAATGAATAAAATAAAGGTTCATTGACATCTAAAAAATATTTTTTAAAAAATACATCTGATGTCTGGTGCTTTCAATGCAGGAATGAATACATAGTAATTTGCTCTTCCCCTCCCAACATCCCTGGTACATATCCCAAATCTAATTCATCTGCATATTGGTGGGGATTTTTTCCTCCAATTTATGCTTAATAAATATTAATAATGAACCCACTGGAAGAAAATACAAAGCCATTTCTTTCTGTAATGCTCTCCTTTTCCTTTTCCATGAGTATTATTCTTATACCTATTTTGTAAATTTTCTTGATATGCCTTTGTTGCATCTACTTCAAATCTTTTGAGAGGAAGAAACAGAGTGCAATGCATAAGTAAATGTAAAATTGTAATGCATATTTTAAATTAAAATATTAAACAAACATTTGGTTTGTCTTGTAAACCCTTTTTGCTCTAAATTTTCAGATATATAATTCTTTTGTTAACCATAATATAAATTAATCTGCTTTACAAATGAGAAACTGTAAAAAGTGAGTTCTTTCTTCAAGGAAAAAAAGAATCCTATTTGAGGCCAAATATCTAGTGAAAGCTGGATCATTAGTGTTTGCTCTGCCACTAACCCCTATGAGAATCCTGAAGTTCCTACCCTCAGTGAGTCACATAGGTCACCATGGATACAACCGCCTCTATCCTTAGTGTGAGGAGGAGGAGCAACAGCTGTGGAACCACACTTGGGATCTTTGCCTTTCTCTGCTCTATATAAATTGTACTGGTGAAACAGTTCAGATAATGTCACAATTGTTTTTGAAAGATTTTTTTAAGTATGTTACAGAAAATATCTGAAAAATTAAGCAGTAGCAAAGTACTGAAATTTAAACTGTGAAGTAGGACAACCAAGGACAAGCATTATACAATACTACACATAGTATAACAAGAAGACATAAATCTTTTCTTCGGATTTTCCCCTAACTAAAATGGAATTTCAAAAACTAAACTGATAGCTGCAGACAGAATTTATTTGGAAAACTCTTTGATTAGCATATATTTGAGCTCTGGGAAAAATACACAAAACACAATTGCATTTAGACTACCATTTCTAAAGAATGGAATATGTTTTCTGATTTTTGATGGTCACTACATTTCTCATCAACACACCACTATGAATTCTAAACTTCAGAAAAATACCTTACTGTAACTTTTCCTATCTTCAAAATATAGATTTGAAAGGTTTACATTCTGAAAATGTAAAGAGATGGTCTGTGATCTGTGACTGCAAACCAAAAGGTGTGTCTCTTATTCCTACACCCAGTAGATGAGAAAAACAGCATTTAATTATGAAAAAATAGCATACACACACTATTTTCTCTTATTTGTGTTCTTAATTATCTCTCACCAATCATTAATAATATTCACTAATGGTGAATCACATGCAAAAATTTCATTAAAACTCTTTGTTGTAAAGCAGATGTTTATACTAGAGATAGTAGGGATGTTCACTGATCCTCCCTGGAAGAGAGCTATCCATCCTCCTCCCACCAACAGCAGGCTCAGCCATTTAACCTGCTTTGGCCAATGAAAGATGAGTGGAAGGTCCTACTAAGCAGGAGCTTTAAGAGGCAACAAAAAACATGATCTCATTTTTCTCTACCACAAGATTAATCACTCACCAGATAAGAACTGAGTCCTAAGTTGAAAATGGCATGGAGCAGAGCTGAAGTAAATCTACAGTGGACATATAACATCAGTAAAAAACATATAACATCAGCAACTTTTGTTGGAAGTCCCTTGGACTTGGGATCATTCGTTACTGTAAACCTCCTATACAAATATGTGTTTCCTGAAAGCCCTATGTCTTCCACAACCATGCTATCAGTTCACCTGGCTAGATACTGTTTGATTCATATTAACAAGTAAATGTTCCTGCCATCTACTAAAATAATAAAAACTAAAAATGTTTATATATTCAATAAAATTGTGAATAGTTATTTCCATTTCTGTCATCTATTTTTCTCATTTCTTTCCTGATAGCTGCATAAATCCCCTGACAGTACCTTTCTTATTGGGTTTAGAAATTATAACATTACTGTGATTATATGCATATTTTTTGCTACGATATTTTCTTATCCTTTTTGGCCTGTCTTGCAGATATGTTTCCTCTTCTACTCACATCATCCAATACCAATTCTGATTCTCGTCTAATACTAATTAACTTGATTATAGCAACCATGTATTATATTCTAATGTTCACATTCCCTCACGTGGTAGCTAGAGGGTATGTAAAGTACAGTCTGACTTTCTGCTATTGTGCTTTATTGGCTTCCCAGTGCCAGCTGAACAGAGTTCTGCTACTCTGGCACATATGGCCATGGCTTCTGTCTACATTTCTGGCTTTACATCTCTTCCTTCAGAGGGCTTGGGATGTGGCTCAGTGGTAAAGTGCTTGCCCAGCATGTGCAAGACTCTGGAATCAAATTTTAGCACCACACAAAAAAAAATGTCAGCTAGGATTATCAGGCCACTTGAAGTGCACTGAACATCATGCTATTTCATGCTTTTATATTTCATGCTTTTATATTTTGCTTATATGAAATGCCATTCCCACCTCTTTTCACTGGGCTAATTATTCCTTATTTGAAATTCAGTTCAGATATCATCTTTACCAGAACACTTTCCAAATCATACAAATTACCTTTTACTCTCCATTAATACCTTTTGCCCCCACTGTACTATATTGATAAATCTCTTTTCATGGGCCTGCCTCTGCTTTAAACTTCATAATTCAGATCTTATTCATTTTTGCACACTGTGAACTTAGCTCTATAATGAGACATTCAATAAAAATTTCTCAAACTCAAAAGGGAAAGAAGGGAAGGGAGGGGAGATGGGAATAGGAAAGATAAAATAAATTGAACATATCTTTCCTATGTTCATATATAAATATACCACTAGTGAAACTCCACATCATGTACAACCATAAGAATGGGATCCTAATTAGAGTAAGTTATATTCCAATGTATTCCAATGAATATATAATGTGTCAAAATACACTCTAGTGTCCTTTATATATAAAAAGAATAAAAATTTTCTCAGAAAGCACTGGTTTCTCAGGAGTGTGGAAAGAAAATATTAGGACTCATTTTGATTTAAATTGATAATCAAGTAAATCAACTTTTTCCAATGTTCGATATGTGGATTCTATGCAGATTCTACTGGTATCCTCACTTGGTCCATATGTAGGTTAAAAAAGCATTTTTGAGGGAAGATTGCAACTTTCAAAACATGGAGAAGTCGACAGCTCCAATTCATTATCTGTTCCATGATTTCAGTTAAATTAATTTTAAAATTATATTGCATAATTTAAACTAAAAAAAATGGATGAATGGCTTCAATATTGCTGGAAAACATCATGAATCAAGGATAATTATAGTGAACATTTAAAAAATATCAGAGTTAATCCTTCTTCTGTGCCCACTACAGGAATACCATCAGCTACATTATGAAATAAAAACAAAAATAGTATACCTGACAAGTCAGCCCCACAAAATGACATTTTGACAAGTGAATGTGCACCTACTTCTGAAAACAACAGAAGGCCCTAAATGAATATTGTCTTAAAATATTAGTTAATGCTAGTGTGAAGCTATCACTATTAGCAAGACATTTTAATGTTTGCTTCATCTTTTTAAACTTTTATAGATAAATAAATATAAATGATGTGCATCCTCAGAAATCAATTGAATATGTCAAAAGAATGTGAGGAAGCCTTTGCAGAAGACCAAGGTTCCCAAGGTCTACTTGTATTTTAATAGGTCAAGAAGATGGCTAAAGTATTCACTGAACACACTGGGGATGAAAGGAATTTCTTTACAATGAATTAAGCTTTACAGAAAGGATGGGAGGGGACATAATGGTGAAAAGAAGATGAGAAAGAAAGCACTAAGAAGTAAACAGCAGCAAAGCAAAACCCTGAAGAAGAATTCTGATTCCATCACACCAGGAATCAGAACATTCAGGACATAAGTGCAACTCAGAATTGTCTACTTCCCTTGGCATTCTCCTACACTGGACAGCTACTTCCCACACCCATTTTCTCCAAAGAACAAAAGGGTAAGCTAAAAAAAAAAAACACGTAAAAATAAAATTAATCCAAACAAAAAATGAAAAAATAATTAAACCCAAACCAAATTAATAAATCCAGCAGGTCAAAGTAACTAGTACCATAAGGAAGCTGAGGCAAGCTAAGGTTTTTCTGAGATACATTTGTATTCTTTTTATTAATTTTATTTTATTACTTTATTAATTTTATTTTATAATAGCACATTTAAAATGAGATTTAACCTCTGTAAATTTTTAAAAATTGTTGATACAGTATGGACTATAGGTTAAGTTTTCACTGTTCTTATTGAGAAACAAATTTCAGGAAAGAGAGATGAGAGAGAGAGAGAGAGAGAGAGAGAGAGAGAGAGAGAGAGAAAGGATGGAGGGAGGAAATTCAGTGACCACTTACTAAATGTGGGCTTTGTGTTGGGACTATATATGCATTATCTCATTTAAATCTTACAATAGTCTCATGTGGGAGCTATCATCTTTATATGGGAGATGGAAAACAGATTATACAGCTCCTTCAAGAACACATAGCCAAGACAGAATCCAAAGCTCTTCCACTACCACTGTATGACTATATTACCTACCTCTTAAAACATGGCATTATCAAGCTTATCAACAAGTGATGGTCAATAAAGCTACTCCATATATCTAAATGATAGCTTTGAACTTTTGTTGCTTCTAAAACTTTTTAGTGCTTCAAGGAAATTCAACCTTAAGTCTAGATACATAACATAAGGGCAAATACAAATTAAAAGTCTTGAGCTGGGGTTGTAGCTCAGTGGTAGAGCACTCACCAAGCGCATGTAAGGCACTGAATTCAAACCTCAGCACCATGTAAAAATACACAAATAAAATAAAGATATTGTGTCCAGCTACAAAATATATTTTTAAATAAATAAATAAAAGTCTTAATTTTCCCTGCAGAAAATAAGGGAAGACCATTCTCCCACTCTCTTTTTACTTTCAGCATTCCTTTGTTTCCAAATATATGTAAATCTTAATAAAGACTAATAAGTCTCTTGCTAGCCTCACAACCCAGAATATTTCCTAAAGAACCTGGGAGCCAGGACTGGAGTTGCAGCTCAGTGGTAGAGCACTTGCCTAGTGTGAGGCACTGTGTTCAATTCTTAGTATAGCATATAAATAAATGAATAAAATAAAGGTCCATCAACATCTTAAAAATATATTTAAAAAAACAGGAGCCATGTTTTTGAAATGAAAACCACAAAGGAGATAGCTTCCCCATCTTCCAGTTTCAAGAGGAGGGTAAGAGCCTAACTTGGCTGGGCACCTTGCTCCCATCTGCAAAACTACCTTTTGTCATAAAAAGATTTTGTTTTTAAATTATGTCCTCAACAATAACCAATATTGATATTTTCTTGAGTGTATAACTAGCAGAGGATAAACTCATGTAAGATGTTTTTAAGCTTGTATTCATTAAATACAATGTGCTCTCTGGACTTTCAGTGTATACTATTAGGTTACCAGGTCCATGCTCCTAGTATATAGCCACTCCCTGTAACCTCTGAGATATTCACCCTAAAGAAAAATAATAGTTTGAATCTTTCCCAGAGTTATTCCATTTCTATAATGCTTTCCTTCAAGCAATAGTAACCTGCTTAATCCCATTGTGGAGAAAAAGTCATTTATGAAGTGAGTTCATAATCGAATACCCTAGAATAGTACCCAGACACATCCTTCAATACTAGACCCAGATGCTAGAAGTGCTGACTATTCTCAGCTGAGTCCCTTTCCAGAAATTGCCATCAGACATTTGCAGGTAAATGGATGGAAGTGGAGAATATAATGTTAAGTGAAGTTAGCCAATCCCAAAAAAAAAAAATACATATGCTGAGTTTTCTCTGATATAAGGATGCTGATTAATAATGGGATGGGGGAGCATGGGAAGATTAGACAAACTATAGATAAGACAAAGGGGTGGGAGGGGAAGGGAGGGCACATGGGGTAGAAAGGATAGTGGAATGAGATAGACATCATTACCCTGAGTACATGTATGAAGATACCAATGGTGTGACTATACTTTGTGCACAATCAGAGATATGAAAAATTGTGTTCTATATGTATAATATGAATTGTAGTACATTCTGTTGTCATATATAACAAATTAGGATAACAAAATTCCAAACAAAAAATTGCCATCAGGTAAAGAGCCCTATCTCGTCCAAGGTCAAGTCTCCTCCCAAAGAGCAGCCTATATCTATATCTGAGGAATATAGATGCGTATAGAGGGGAATGGATTGAGTGCTACAGATAACAGGATTTTGGGCCTTGAAGAACAACTCTGAAGAGCCCTCCCAGGATTGGCTAAGGCCTTTGTTGCTGTCACATCACAGTTCAACTTCTTCTGCCCAGTCCTTCTTCCCTTACCCCTCTCAGGTACTGTTCCCAAGCTCAGGTACAAACACAAACATACACACACACACATACACACAACCTCCTGCACACAGGAGGAACCCAATTTTCAACAGTCACCAATATGAAAAGCTTTCCAAATGTCAAGCAACTACTAATTTCGAGAATGTGATAGTAAAAGATGGGTTTCTTGATACCATTTCTATGGTGTAGAAATTATATTTAGGCAAGGCTGCCACTAGCCAATATAGTACCTTTAAATGAATTAGAAAACAGCACCCCCACTGAATGCACAGACCTCTGGGGCTATATGGTTCTGTGACAAAGGCTGGGTAACAGACTACTCACTCCTTTGGCATAATGGTTCATAGATGGTCTGCCTTATCAGAGTAAACCAAATCAACTACTCAAGGACAATACAGTTGCTGGAGAAGTGCGGCCAAGTGACAATTCAACTAAACAAATGTTTATACACAGTATTTGAAATGTTCTGCGTTGAAGAAGGACACTACAAACAGAAAAAATTGCCAAGACACCTAAGGGTATGAGAAATATTAATTAAAGTTATCATAATAGTAGTTATGAAAATACCTCAAGCCTCAAATCCAAGAAATAAATAAGAATAAAAAGAATTTTAAAGACAACAAAGTTAGTGGTCAAATGGTGAGAGCAGTTAAGATAAAGGGGCAAGCTGAGGCAATCACTCTAAAATTGAATATATAAGTAAACAAACAATGTGCTCTGGGTAATCATTTTTGCAATGAAGTCTTGCTGTTATGTATCTTATATTTGATACACAGTAGTTTCATTTATCTTAAGTAAATATCTGATCAGGTATAATTCAAAGAATTCTAAAGGCAAGAAGCTTCCAAACATAGTCATCTCCTAAAAACAAATGAAAATATGTATGCAATTATTTAAATCATGCTTATATAAATGAATAAAGAATCAATAAAGCTGCAGAATATGAAATAACATACGTAAATCAATAGTGTTTCTATATACTAACAACAAACCATTGAAAAGAGAAAATTTTTAAAAATCCCATTTACAAAAGTATCAAAAAATAAAATACTTAGGAATAAATTTAACCAAAGATGTGAAAGATCTATATACTAAAAATTATAAAACATTGATGAAAGAAATCAAAGATGTTACAAACAAATGAAAAGATATCCTTTGTTCATGGGTTCAGAGAATTAAATACCAATGGAATCTTTCAAAAAAATAGAAAAATTCCCAAATCTTTATAGAACACACAAAAAAATAGTAAAAACAATATTAAGCACAAAGAACAAACCTGAAGGCATAATTTTCTGGTTTCAAATATATTACAAAGCTGTGCAACAGAACATCACAGTTTTAATATAAAAACAGTCATGTAGACCAATGGAACAGGATTGAAAACCCAGTAATAAACCTGCATTATTTTATAGTCAATTGATTTTCAACAAAGATGCTAAGAATACATAATGAAGAAAAAGATAGTCTCTTCAATAAATGGTGCTGAGAAAACTGAATAATGAAACTGATCCTTACTTAACTCATACCACACACAACAATCAATTTAAAATGGATTAAAGCCTTAAAATGTTTAAGTCTTAAAACTATGCAACTGCTAGAAAAAAACAGAGAAAACTCCATGACACTGTTCTCATCAATAATTTCTTGGATATAACCTCAAACACGCAGGCAAAACTAAAGCAAAAATAATCTAGGCATGGTGGTATATTTCTATAATTCCAGATACTCAAAAGGCTGAGGTAGGAGGATTGCAAACTCAAGGCCAGTCTTAGTAACTTAGCAAGGTTCTGTCTCAAAATAAAAAATAAAAATGGCTGTGGTATAGTTCAGTGATAGAGTGCCCCTCAGTTCAGTCCCTAGTATTAAAAAAATAATACACACACAGGCACATACATAAAAACATACAAATGGCATTGCATTAAACTAAAAGCTTCTACACAGCAGAAGAAATAAGTAACAGAGAAAAGAGATAATCTATACATTGGGAGAAAATATTTGTAAATCATACATCTGATTAGGGGTTAATATGAAAACTACAAAAGGTACTCAAACAACTCAATAGCAAGAAAACAAATAATCCAATTAAAACTACCCAAAGGACCCCAACAGACATTTCTAAAAAGAAGATATATGAAGGGCCAATATCTCTCATCATCAGGAAAATTCAAATTGAAGCCACAATGAGATAGTACTTCACACCTCTTAGAATGGCTATCATCAAAAAAACAAAAAGTCAGGGTATGGTGGTGCCTGTCTATAGTCCTGGGAACTTGGGAGGCTGAGGCAGGATGATCACTTGAGTCCAAGAGTTCCAGATCACCCTGAGCAACAGTGAGATTTTTTTCTCAAAAAAAAAAAAAAATCTCATTTTGGGCTGGGAGTATAGTTCAGTGGTAGAATGTTTGCCTAGCATGCAAGATGCCTTGGGTTTGATCCTCAGCACTGCAAAAGAAAAAAAAAAAAGATAAAATAAAACAAGTGTTCAGGAGGATGTGGAGAAAACTTTGACTACTTACTGTTTTTAAGGTTGTAAATTAATATAACCATTTTGGTAAAAAGTATGTATATTTCTCAAAAACTTAAAAACAGAATTACCACATGATCCAGAAATTCCACTTCTGGATATAATCAAAAGAAGTGAAATCAATGTGTCAAAGAAATATCTACAATCCCATGTTCACTGCACAGTTATTCTCAATAGCCAAGATATGGAAGCACCCTAAATGTCTGTCAATGAATAAATATGGTGCGCACGCATACACACACACATACACACAGACACACACACACACAAACTCACACAATGAATGCTATTCAGCCTTTAAAAAGAAGGAAATATTGTCATTCTTGATAACATGGATGAACCTGAAGGACATTATGCTAACTGAAATAAACCAGACACAGAAAGAAAAGTATTGTATGACCTCACTAGTATGTGGAATCTAAATGAGTTAAATTCATAGAAACCCATATCAGAAGCTGGTACGGAGATTGGGAAAAGGGAAGATGTTGGTCAAAGGGTACAAAGTTTTAGTTAGACAGGTCACTACAGTTATAACAATGTTGTAATTTCAAAGTTGATAAGAGTACATTTTAACTCTTCTCACCACAAAATAAATATATATCTGTATGTATGTATATATGTGTATGTATATGTATATATACACACATATACATAGAAGTGATAGATATGTTAATTTGCTTGATTTAATAATTTCAGAATATATACACGTATCAAAACATCACATTGTATACCACAAATATATAAAATTATTATTTGCCAATTAAAAAAAAGAAATACTGAACATCAGAGTGGTTAGAGCATTAAGTAACCAGTGAGTTTTTCAGATTCACCCACCACAAGGCTGTCAGAGTTTCAGAGTCAGAACTCAAAGTGTAAGAATGAAAAAGAATTTATATTCATATAAACCACTAAGAGAGCATCAATCTGGAGAAATCAATTAAAATTAAAGATTTACACATTAATTGGGGAAAAAATAAAGAAAAAGGCTCTCTGGCAATGATTAACTGTTCTTCACCCTTAGTTGAAAAGAATATTATAGTGATCTAGAAGGACAGCTATGGTCTAGCCATACCTGGACTCTCTGAAGTTCTTTAGTCTCACAGGTTTTACTTTATAAAAAAGCCACCTCTTATAAACCTCATAACAAAAACTTTCCTTTATAGTTAAATATACTTTTAGTTAACTTCTGGGAGTTACAGATAAGAAAGTAGATATCTGACTCCACTTTACTCAGTTTACCGATAAATGATACAAGTGTTTAAAGAGTAAAACGGTAGGGGTAGGATAAAGTGCAAGGTGGGATGAGGATTAGCTGTTCATTTATTCTACAAATATTTATTGAGTTCCTACCTTATACTACGCAGCAGGTTCTATATCATATAGCCTGTGTTTTAGTAGTTGTTCATGGTAAACAGTATAAATATACAAGTAAATTAATTTTATAGGAAAATGTCCAACAAATGAGATATTGCTCTAGTGTAGGCCATCTCTACAACATCCTCTCCAAGTCTAAGTATTATATTCCTGATAGAGGAAAAGAGATCTGAGCTGAACTTTTTGCCTCCTTAAGGCATATTTTTTAAATATTATCTCTCATCTCTCCTGTTTCAAACATTCAACCATTACAGAGAAAAAGAAAACCCCTAGAAATTCCCCCCAAATGAAGCAATTGGTTAACAGACCTGGGAACAAGAAATAAATAAAATAGAAGCCGAGGCATCTTCTAAACTTGCCTTTTTGTGTTGTTTTATCTACCAAGTTAAACCACTCCCTGGTCTGGCCTGTCTCTGCACCTGGCAACTTCTTCTGTGCTTTGGACAGTAAGTATATAAACTTTCTTCCACTAGCTGCTTCTCCCACTAGATCACAGGCTGCTACCAGGACTTGCTACCCAAACAAGAACCAGACCTTAATCATTGCTATATTCCATGCCACAGCACACAGATTGGCCCAAAAGACCTATGCAGGGGTTATCTAGTTTTATAAGCTAGGAAGCACATCAAAATGGTTATCAAGAAAAGGAGAACTTAAAGTAGATTAGTCATTAGAATCTGAAGCTAGAAAACTCAGGAAGCAAGAAGAGGGAAACTGTCAGCAAGAGAAGATAAGCAAAAAAGGAAGACAGGTTTGGGTAAATCTTGGGGGGGATATAAAAAGGGTTATGGTTTGGATATGGTTTGAGTGTGTCCAAAAAAAATGTATGTGTTGAAAATGAATCCCCATTGTGAACTAATATTAAGAGTGGAAACTTAATCCAACCATGGTATTTAGAGGAAGGGCCTTTGGGAGGCAATTAGAATTAGATGAAGTAGACCCACATGATTTAATATGGATGGCTCTACACAAAGAGGGAGAATGGCAGAAGAGACACACACCTTCACTCTATGCCTCTTGCCATGGAATGTCTCACACCATCTCAAGACTCTACCAGCAAGATGGCATTCACCATATGTGGCCCCTCAATCTTGGACCTCCAGAGCTATTAGCCAAAAGAAATCCCTTTTCTTTACAAATTTACCCAATCTGTAGTTGTTACTGGGACCAGAAAATAAACTAAGACACAAAACTATCCTCTGAATACACTAAAGGATAAAAGATGAGAATCACTGGGATACTAGCAGAAATGAGATGTTTAGGCTTGCCACTTGTTTATATTACCTTTGTAAATGGCATCTCCAATATCTAAAACTGAGGCTTCTAAATGATCCTTACCAATAACTCTCCATCATTACCCATGACCAATAGCCTCAGTCCTCACTGGTATCTCCTTAACCCTTTGAGCATTTTATTCTCACTCCTGTCACCTCTGTTGAAAGCACTTGAGCCATTTTCTTCTCCTAATTCAAGTGTTTCCCCTGCTATCCCTCAAAACCTCTTCTGATCTATTGCTGAGGGCCATTGCCAAGTAGGAATGATGTATCGAAATTTCCTTGCCAGCGTACCCCATGTTAAATGGACTTGCCTTGGAAATTTGCTGTAACATTGCATGTGTCTTTGAGAAAGGTGACCTGCTCAAGGACCAGGGTGGATCCAGGTTTAAGGTGTATCCTGCAGGTTTGAGGAAGTATCCCGCTCCTTGGGTTTAGGGCGTTCCCGGTTTAAGACAAATTTAAGGCGTTCCCGGTTTAAGTCAATCTGGGTTTAGGGAAGTTCCAGGTTGAAGGTTATGCCTGCTGGGAATAGGGCGTTCCTGCTGCCTGAGTTCCTTGAGCTCTCCTAGAACTGAGAAAGCATTTTGGGACGTGAATTGTGCAGGAGAACTGGGATTTCCCCAGAACGTGATTGTACAGGGCCGGTGTGAGTTCGGGAATAAAGAATTGCTGTTTGAATCTACAAAGCTGTGAGTGGCTCGTGATTCTGTGCCCAGCCAAGACTGCGGCAATCTATCTTCCTAAATTTTGGCTGTGATTACGTAACTTTATAGTTCAGTAATCTAATGACCCTAATTTGCAAAGGTCTCCAGAACAAACTCCTTATTGCCATAGTGTAAGTAACAACTGTGCGTGAGTACTGGAGTTAAACAGAATTAAGTTTTGAAAACTGTATCCAATAGTCACTATTAATGTGGTAAGGGTCACTTTTACCTCTCAAAGGTTCAAATTTCAAGTAAGAAAAAAGCATAGACAGTGAAAGAGAGAAAAAGAAGATTTTAAAAGAATGAGTCTAACACAGTGTTGGTTACACAATAGAATCTTAATGCCTTTCCTCCAGTTTTTCTGCTTACACCAGAAAAACTTTGATAGTGCTCTTACCCAGCATTGGCCACAATGTACCATGATACCTTCTTCTGTGGGACCAGATTCCTCCAACCATAGTTTATATATCATTAATTTTATTCTGATTGTATTCTATTTATTATATGCATATTCAGATATAATTACTATTTTGAGAAGTCTTTTCTCCCCTCATCTTTTTTTTTTCCAAGACAAGGTCTCACCATGTTACCCAGGCTACCCTTGAACTCACAGTATCAAGTGATCTTCCTGCCTCAATCTCCTGAGCAACTGGGACTAGAGACATCTACCATCAAGCCTGGCCCTTCCATATTTAAAATGCCTTGAGAACAGAGTTTGATCTTCATTTCGTGTCTCCCATAGTATATTCCACTATGTACTGAGCAAAATAACAGTTCTATAGATGTCTACTAAGTTGGATTGAGTTATAAAATTTTATGTGATTTATCCAATTTTTAAATCAGAGCTTCCTCTTGGTGTAAGAATTTAAAGGTAGGCAGAAGCTGGGTGCAGTGGCACATGCTTGTAACCTCAGTGGCCTGGGAGGCTGAGGAAGGAGGATCCAGAGTTCAAAACCAGCCTCAGCAATTTTGCAAGGCCCTTAGCAACTCAGCAGGACTCTGTCTCTAAATAAAATACAAAAAAGGGCTGGAGATGTGGCTCAGTGGTTAAGCACCCTGGGTTCAATCCTCAGTACCAAAAAAAAGGAGGGAGGGGTGTAAAACAGAAAATTAGCATACTGTCATACAATATATCCCCCTAACACCCAAGGAGGTCATGGAATACATTCTTTGTTCCCTGAATTTTGTTAATTTGCATCAGACTAAACACCTACTATGGTGAATAAATTATTTTTAAAGGATACAGTCTTGAAAAATAAGTGTTTTTAGTCAGAAAATAAAGACTTCAACATAAATTCGTACAGTAATATCTGCTCAAATCCATCATTATTAAAACTAGAAAAAATGTCCAAAGAACACCTAATTGTATTGAACAGTAAATTTATTATGCTCCAGAATGAAATTTTATCTGATGTTTCTATATTGTTTCCACAGAAACTAAAACCTGAGAAAAATGAGTTTATATATATAAAATACGACTTTTAGGTTGCTTCATCTAAAATGAACAAAAATTGTTTCCCATTATATTTTGGGTAAATAATATGAATTTTTAACCCATCTTGAAAATAAAACAACACAAAATCTAACTTTACAATAGAGATTGCCAAAGTTACCATTTATACAACTTTTAAACAGATGTTTATGTTTCTGCTGATGCTTTAAACGTGGCAAAACCATTAAGATCAAGAGCAGGGTTAGAGACCCAGGGTTAAATCTCCTATAGATATAGACCTTTACCAAATTACTCACCCTCCAGGTCTCTGTTTACTCACCTGTAATATTATAATGGGTGTATCTATCTGTCTGGCGGGTTGCTGTGGGAATAAAGTGATTTAAAGCATTAAGCCTTAAACAAATTTCTTAATGATCGCTTGTAATAATTGAGAACCTTTATTACATAAATTTATCTAATATTTTGCCACTTGAAGATACACATAATCTCAGCTACTTTTTAGAAATATTCTTTGCAAAGCCGTCTTTCAAAGGAAATCCCAAAGCCAAGGGAGGTTGGAGCCTCTGCTGCAGGGCAGCAACTCTTGCGCGTGGCGTCGTCACGGACCCGCTCCCGAGGACGCCACTGCTCCGCGGCGCTGAGCTCAGTAGCGGCCCAAGAAAGCGGCTGGGCGCGGGCCCGGGACTGGCGCCCTAGCCTGGACCCGGCTGCGCGGCAGGTCCCAACCAAGCCGCCCGCGCCGCCCCGCCCCGCCCAGCGGGGATGAGTGACGGCGACAACAGGTGCAGCGTGGCGTCTGCGACTTCTCCGGAGTCCCCGAGTTTGGCGCGTCAGGCTCGGGGGTCAGAGTTTGATTCTGAAAAGTGTCTCCCTCGCCTCGCACCAGCCTTCAGAAGTCTCCCCTTCTGGCTTCTTGAGCCTTAATAAAGCCTTGAAGTCACCTCAACCTCTCAAAACGCACCAGTGGAGGACAGTGAAAAGCGTGCGGTGCATGGAGCTTTGCATTACCGTTCGCTCTCTCTCCCCCAACCTTCCGAAAGCCAACGAGAGCGGTTCCATAACCGAGCCCTCGATCCGCATACCCCACTCCCGCCTCAACTTGTTGCGCGCCCTGCCCCTGAGTGGTGCCGCCTTGGAGACCTCGCCGATACTCGTCCGCCCGCCCGCGCCCCTCCCGGGCTTGCAGCGCCCGCCCGCGCTGAGGCCTGCTGCCGGAGGCGACGCCGCCAGCCCCTCCCCATCCCCCCCAGGTGGCAGGTTCAGGCCCCGGGTCCGAGCCTGCGCCCCTACATCTGCCACCGCCGTCGTCGCCGCCAGGGGGAGAGTCCCAGAGGGAAAACGTGGCGTGGCTTCCTGGGTGTGAAGGTGCCTTCAAACTTTAGGTTTCTACGCCTTTAGCCCGTCTTTGAAGAGCGAAGGGGAAGATGGAGACCGAGTCCGGGGCGGTGAGTACGGCGACCGGCCGGGGCCTTGGTGACGGGGAAAAGGAGCCCCGTGGGCCCCGTATCTGAGGGCCTGGAGGGGCGCACTTGGGAGCATAAACGCTCGCTGTTTGGTAAGAAACATGGCCCGGGTGCCCCACTGAGTGCTGCGAAGAGCCGCCCGCCTGCAGGCCTTGTGGGGTGGTGGCGAGGGTCCACAGGGTCCACAGGGCCTGGGCGGGGTGCGGGCGGGCACGCCGACTGGGGGAGCCTCAGAAATGGAAGGGAGGCCGCGAGTGGCTGAGCCCTGTATGCACCTGGCGGAGTCTCGGCAGATTAAAAACACTTTCCCGCCGAAACTGCGCTGGGCTGCGCTTTTGACGCTCGCTTCTGCGGGACTCCGCCTAGCCGCCCATGGCTTGAAGGAGCTGCCAGGCAGTCGACGCCTTCACTCCCTGACTGGTCAGTGGGGCCTGTAAATCCCGAGAGACCTGGGAGGATGCAATGGCCCAGGCTGAAACAGGAAGTCTGGCATGGGGTGCACGTCCTGGCCCTGTCAGACTCGGGAAGCCGGGCGGGAGACGCGAGGCGACAGGCTAGGAGCCAGGCGGACCTCCCGCAGGCCTGAAGGGCAGCGGTAACGTGCCGCCGCGCCCCGCCCCGCGCCCAGCTGGCAGCCAATCAGCACGCACCGCGTGAGGGCTGAGGCCTGCTGCACCCGAGGCCGGCGGCGGTGTCGGTGCCGTTGAGGGTTCCCGCCACTGCTGCTGGCGGGTTTGCCCGGCAAAATTTCTCGCTGGTTAGCCTTCTTTTCCCTCCCGCACTTTGGTGGGGAGGGGGTGGATCCTCGTGGCAGTACCCAAGTCCACGATGACCTGAGAGAACCCGAGGAAGTTGTCGCTGCGGCCCTGTCCCCCAGCGCCTCCACCTGCTGGCCTCGGAGGGGAAGGAGCACCGAGGCCGTGATTGCGACGGTTAGCCCGCCCTCTTCCTCTTGTCTGTGCAGAGGAGGTGATAGATTTCAAGGTTAATTCTCAAGGCCAGAAGGCAGTGAGGGCACATAACTTTGGAGAATTTTAATAAACCCTTTAGGGCTAGGAGATTTACCAAGCGGGGACCTTCCCTTCTAACTCAATAGCAGCCTCTCTTGGCTGTTTTCATACACTTGCAAAATTGTTGCCAGCGGAATTCGAGGCTTTGTTGTTTAATTCATTGCTAATCCCCGAAGAATTTAGACGTTGCCTCTACCTGAGCCTTGTTACTGCTAAGATTAAAATAGTTTCTAGGATATTATTCGTATTCTTTAGCTCTCATCCAAATGAGAGATCTACGTATCGCCAGCAGATCTCTCCTGCTATGTAATGTCACTATTTTCGATGCTGCCCAGAAGAGAAAAGAAAAATACAGGCCCCCTGTCCTCGTGAATATCACATTACTGTGGCAAGAGACAATAAAATTAATAAGTAAATTATTTGGTGTGTTAGAAAATGTTCAGTGGTAAGAAGAAAAAATAGGCAGTTGGAACGCATGGAGCCTTAGAGACTGGAGAATGAAATGAATTGAGTTGTAAAAAGTTAAATGTTTTTCTTTCCTCAATGAGTATGCTTTTGTTTCTTAAGATCAGAAATAAGGAGGTCTGTTCATTTTTGTTCATTTCATTCCTCTATCTGAAAAATAATGAAGTTTTATTTACTTAAACTTGTAAACAAATGATTCACCCATTGAACTCTTTGTTTTTAGGAAGAGAATTTTGTGAAAACTGATTTTTTTTAATTTAACAAATAAGTAATTTCTACACTGTAAACAAATCAGTTGAGAGACAAGGTTGTATCTACTATAACTGTTAGGTTGTCTGGGAAAAGTAAAATTATGCATCACAAAATCGTCCATTCTGAATACTATATCCTAATGAGTAAAGTGACTAATGTTATAAATAACCTCCAACTGCTCAGAGAGGAAGCTAAGATTGCATTCCCATTGAAATTAAACATAGTAATTGTTAAATGTAATGCAGTCTGTTGTTTGTTTTAAAAGGTGTTTATGAACTTAGGGATTATATCTTTTTCCTCTTTAAGACTGAATGGGAAAGATGGGTCCATAAGATTTACCCTATAGCCCACTGGCCACACTGGCTTAATTACTTCTCTCTACATCTTGTAGAAATTAATTTAGGGATTATGGTTTTTATTGGTCAATGAAGTGAAAAAGAAAAAATCTACTCCCTAAGTTGGAAATTTGTTTTCATGTATTTGTTTCTCAGAGAATTGGAATTATAAACTTCAGTCTTTTTGAAGCACTCATTTAGTATGTTAGACTATTCCTAAATGGAAAATAATCAGCAAGTTTTTAATAAGATTTTCTTCAAAATTATATTCTCAAGTCATTTTTTTTCAGTTGTACCATACAAGTCTATTAGCTTACCATTGTGCAAAGGCTCATACATTGATGTGTATCTATTAAATTTAAATTAGGTCCTCTAATTTAGAATTGTGAAAATATGCATATGTACTAAGATTAATTCCTTGGTATTAATTAACCCCATGAGTTATAAGTATGTAATTTTTTTTTTACAAAATCAGTTCAATCTTCTAATACACAAGTACATTTAAATTTTTGATTTTTCAGGCTGAAAATGGTGAACTTGAATGTCAGAGTTTATTAACTTCTCAAGGCCCTTTAGCCAAAGACCACCAGGAATACACCTATAATTTAATAAAGTTGGATCTATTGACTCATTGGAAGAAGGAAGAAAGTACAGCATGGGAGTGCTCAGTGGGCAATTTTTAGGGGTTCAAGAAGAAGGACTCTATCTTTGAGTGCAAGTTGTCAAGAAGTGAGGGTATTTCTATGATTGAATATGTTAATTCTTATCTAAAAAATCAAGGCTCAAGCTATGATTGATAAACAAGGAACAATCACTCAAATCAGCTAGGATAGAGGGATGTTTGGTCATTCTTCTGATTTTGGAAATGCTTTTGTTTTGTCAGTGTACAGACCTGATTATGGAGTGGTCTAGTTTTTATCTCGATACATCAGATAGAGTGATCTATGATGTTGGTGTTCCATTAATAATATAACACACCATAATATAACACACCATAGCCTAGCAGTTAGTGCCAGGCCAGCTACCATCTGTCTAGGGCTGCTTTTTTCTTTCTTTAACTTCTTTAAGAGTTTACTAGTCTTCCTTGATAATTAAATAATGTATTTAATGATAATTACTAGAAAGTATATTTAAATGGCATATTTAATAGTTAAGAACTTGTCTGTAGTAGATTCTTAGTTTTATTTATTATTTGTTGGCCCTAAAAGCTATTACCTCTTAATTATAATCTTTATAATATTAGAATAAAAGTGAAATGTAAAATACTACATTTTGCCTAAATGACATCTTTTGAAAAATGTTTACAATCTGCATTGGAACTTATATCTAGTGCTAAAAGTTTAAAAGAATTTTATTTTACAGCAAACATCAAATCAGACGCAAACAGATTCATTATCTCCATCCCCTAATCCTGTGTCACCTGTGCCTTTGAATAACCCAACAAGTGCCCCAAGATATGGAACTGTGATCCCTAATCGCATCTTTGTAGGAGGAATTGACTTTAAGGTACCTTTTATGCATGCAGCATACTATATTTACTTGATATTTATTAGCAGGTTTCAGGTCATCTTAATATAAAAATTTTTGATAATTATGTAAGTTAAATGAACAAGTATAATTTCCCAGTTCCACATAAAAGAGAATTGAGGCTCATTCACCTGGCTATAGTCTCCTGTCTATATGGTGACAGAATAAAACTAGCATCTGCTTTTCTGACTCAAACCCCATTTTGTTCATGTCATCAAAACACACTAATATATTTTCTTGCATAATACTCCAATTTTCAAAATAATGCGTGATTATAATTTTCAAAAGACACATTTTTTTTAAAAAAACTGTATTATATATAAAACCCCGTTTCTTTATCCCAACCTTATTTCAGGTTCCTCAGCAACCTCCCAGACTTCAATCTGTTGCAGATAACTTTCTGTGATAGAATTTAGGATTTGATAACAAAAAAATGCCTATACTGTCAGAAAAATGCATAACAATAATAATTACTTAAATCAAGTAATCAGCCATTTCATTTACAGTAGCAGAGTTGAGAGATAATTTTTAGCACCTCCATATGGGAGGTGATAAACACCTATAAGAAAGGCCTGCATGAATGTTTTAAGTTGAATATCCCTTACTTCCAAATGGATATATGGAAGTATTTCTAAGTTTCTATATTACATATGACATAGGTAATGTCATATGACATAGCGAATATCTCTTTGACAAAATCCTTTTGGCCATTAGATGTGATATTTGACATTTATAACATTATTTCTGCATAATCAATCTGTCACAATTTATTTTTTTTCCTGCTTAAGAAAAATGTCACAGGGTATCTGCCAAAATAATGAGTCTTAAGTATACTTTTCATTAAAAATAAAAAGGGCTGGAGATAAAGCTTGTAACGTGCCTGCCTAGTATGCATGAGGCCCTGGGTTTGATACCCAGTGCTGCAAAAAATAAAGAAGAAAAGTTTTGTCGTTGTTATTATTGATGCTGGTTTTTTAGTACTGGGGACTGAACTTTTGCACATGCTAAGCAAGTGCTGTACCCTTAAGCTATGTCTCTAGCCCATTAAATGTTTAAAGACTTTCTCCGTCTGGAAAATATTAATGACTGACCAGAAATACTCAGTTCAGAATTCATTTATATTACAGCATCATAGTTTATTTTTAAAGTAAGTCATTAATAAATAAACATTTGTATAGTCAGATTATTCTAAGTTACTGAAACCCAACAATATGAACTTTGGAGGCCATTGTTACAGTGAAGCCTTAGCTTTAAGGTAACTGCTATGGTTCCTTGCATAGTGTTTCCCTAATATCTTTCAAAACCATAGATAAATGCCCTCAAATATATAGTTTACTATAGTAGCCAGCATCTCAGACTTTTTTAAACTCTTATTTTTAGAAGCTTACTGAGAAACTTAGAAATACTTTCATGTATCCATTTGGAAATAAGGGATATTCAACTTAAAACATGCCTTTCTTATAGGTGTTATCACCTCCCATATGGAGGTGCTAAAAATCACCTCACAACTCTGCTACTGTAAGTGAAATGGCTGATTACCTGATTTAAATAATTATTATTGTTATGCATTTTTCTGACAGTATAGGCCTTTTTTGTTATCGAATCCTAAATTCTATCACAGAAAGTTATCTGCAACAGATTGAAGTCTAGGAGGTTGCTGAGGAACCTAAAATAAAGGTTGGGATAAAGAAATGGGGTTTTATAATATAGTTTTTTTTAAAAAATCTGAGTCTTCTTAGTGTTTAATCATTGTGTCTTTCTGTCCTTATCCTCTCTTGAAGAAGTAGAATATAGTGAGTCTTCCACCAGAGAATAGTATGAATTAATTTTTTAATCACTAATAACAATCCTTATTCTAGCATTAATTTCATTTTGTATTTATTAGAATAAAAGACATACACTTAATCTTAGATTAACTTAATAATTGTCATCATCTAGTTTAGCAAACTTTTTGTTACCAATTAAAAAGTGATAGTATACTTAAGTAGTGATATAGCAGTAGAACTCAAAGGGTGTAACTCTGCTCTAAGACCTTTTTCCTATATATAAAGATATTTCTCCCAGAGATGTTTATTCTTGTTTGCAGACAGTTGCAACTAAACCAGAAAATGAAAGCACTGTGAATATAGTGTGAATAATCTAGGAAAATATGTTTTAAGTCTGTTATTAGACTATTTCAAATAAAAACCACAGTGTAAAAATCATCTTTGTACATGTTTTATACATTATAAGTCTAACTTATGATGATATTATTTTAAATACCATCATAATGTCTGAATTTACTGAAATGTATGTTGAATACAAATAAAGTATCTAATAAATTTAAATCCCATAGTTAGTCCATTGTTATCACAAATTAAGTTCAAGTAATTGTGGAAATATATTCCTTTCCTAACCCCTGACTTTTCCAGGAGACTATGTTGATAATAATAAAGTGACTGGAATAGGCCAATGTTTCTTAGTTTTATTGTCATACCTGTCAGCCTTTCTGAGCCACAAGATTCAATAGTAATATGTCCTTACTGTGGTTATAGCATGTATAATCCAAATTTGTGTTTTCAAAACTTGTCAACTAGAGAACAAGAGTGACCTAAAGATTCTTTTAAATACTGAGCCTTTTTTAAAGCTTTAGAATAAGTCAGCTTAAATTGTTTTTGTAATAGTTTAACAATATAGCTGCTGCATAAAGCAAAGGATTTGTATTTATTTTAATGAAATAGTAGTTTCAGAACTGTTTTAAGGAGAGACATTCTTTAACAATAGTATTGTTTATTTATAACTTTTTCTGTGTCCAAAACATATGAATTGTTTCATCTTTTATTGCTTAAAAAGGTTTCCTAATGTTTTCTTTTTATGCCATTAGACAAATGAAAATGATTTAAGAAAATTTTTTTCCCAGTATGGATCTGTAAAAGAAGTAAAGATTGTAAATGACAGAGCTGGAGTGTCCAAAGGGTTAGTATCATTACAGATAGTATATAGAATTAACAGTTGTGTTCTTATTGAATTATTAGATTTTTTTACTAATTTGATTTCATTTTTTCTTTTCTTTTCTTTTTATTGATTCATTTTAGTTATACATGACAATAGAATCTGTTTTTATAAAATTATACATGCATATTTATATCATTCTAATTAGGTCCCCATTCTTGTAGACATACATGATGGTGGGATTTGCATAGGTCTTTTCAGATATGTACATAGGAAAATTATCAGATTTATTCCACTGTCTTTCCTATTCCCATCCCCTCTTATTTCCTTTCATTCCTCTTTGTCCAATGTACTAAACTTCTCTTTTTACTCTATCCCATTATTGTGGTAGTTTTTTTTTTTCAACAGAATTCCATTCCCTCTCTTTTTCTTCTACCTTTCAGTCTATTTACATGTTTTAGGTACTTGTATGTGTGTTTTAGTGGGATGGGAAAGAATACTATAATTTTCCTTTATTTATTGGGAACGTATGTTGTTTAGACTGAGGGCCCATTCAGTGTTAAACAGCAAGCACTTAATGTTGAGAACCAAATGTATTGGTAGCTATGGGACCAGAAGCTTAAAGATCAGATACTTAATGAATCTTCTCCCTCCTTTAGATTATTATAAAATTTTATTTAAAAACAGCTGACTCCAAGGAATGTCTTTAGATTGTGTCTGAGAGACCTAATTAGGGAACTAATATGAGAAATATAACTTTAATGAGAATGATTTTTAATTGTCATATCAGGGAGATTGAAAATGAGAAGAAAGCAATAAGATGTGTCTGTCTGGAAATGTGTAGAGCTGTTTCAGTAGATTGCTGTGTGTACAAAAGCCAAATTTTGGAGAGGGGAAAGGTAGTTCACATAGTGCATTCACATAATGAATTTTACTGCAAAGGTAAAATAAAAGAGAGAAGGCAGTGGAAACCAGCGAAGGATTCTGTTTATTTTATAGAAAGAGGGACAGGACATGAATATTTACAGACACAAAAAAAGGACCAATGAAATAGATACAAACAATATTAGTGAGAAACAACATATGGCAAGTGAGTATTCTGGAAAAGATGGGATCCTATTCTTTATAGGTTATTTTTAAATAGATGAATATTTCCTGATAGTGCCAAATAATATTCAGATGAGTTGAGATTATCCCTTTTTTGTTTGGCTGTCATAATTTGTATTATTTTGTTAATATCTAATTTCTATCATTGAATAATGCACAAGGAAATGTAAGCTGTATTTTATGCATTTTCCACTGGATGGTGTACATGTTCTACAAAAAAAAATAGTGTAAAAATAGTTAACTCTTATCTAATGTTTGGGCAAACAGATAAAGAGAAAGTCCTTTATTAATAAAGAAACATTACCAGGTGCAGTGGTGCATACCTGTAATCCCAGCAACTCAGGAAGCCAAGTCAGGAGGATCATAAACTCAAAACCAGTCTCAGCAACTTTTCAAAGCCCTAAGCAATTAAGTGAGACTCAGCCTCAAAATAAAAAATAAAAAGGTCTGGGGATGTGGCTCAGTCATTAAGTGCCCCTGGTTTCAGTCCCTGGGAAAAAAAGGAAAGAAGGAAGGAAGGAACTTTAAATATGATAAATCATTAAAAATTAAAGGCTATTTTGCACTACTCAAGAATTTCATTATCTAAATAGAAATTATGTTTTCTTAGATTTGTTTTTTTTATTCCTTTTAGATATACATAACAATAGACTATATTCTGACATATTGTACATACATTGAGTATAACTTATTCTAATTAGGATCCTATTCTTGTGATTGTACATGATGTGGTGCTACACTGGTCATGTATTCAATATAAGGATGGAAATTTATGTGCGATTCATTCTACTGCCTTTCCTATTTCCCATCCCCCCTTCCCTTCATTCCCCTTTGTCTGCTCTAATGAATTTCTATTCTTCCCCTCCCACCCTCCCTTGTTGGGTTAGCATTCCACATATCAGAGAGAATATTCAATACCCTTTGGTTTGGGGGCACTGGATTACTTCACTTAGCACAATATTCTCCAGTTCCATCCATTTACCAGCATATGCCATAATTTCATTCTTCTCTATGTGTATATATATTAAATTTCAGATACACTTTTATTGTTTCCTTTTTCCCTACCTAATTTGTTTTTTGGAAATGACAAAACTCATATTTGTATCTTGAACATTATATGAATTATACTTGTATGGAAAAAACAGACATAAAAGCTAGGTTGTATACATTTTAACTGATACTATTTGGGAAACATACTAATAATTGTATAATCAGTTTATATATGCCAATAATAATTAATACATTTATACAATCTTTTACCAATACAAGAAATTTTATTGTGCTTAGATTTTTAATTTTTTTAAGTTTTTTTCTACTTTTATTCCTCGAAAGTCAAACTTCTGCTACTTTAAAGGAGATTATTGCTTCAGACCAAAATTCATTACATTCCAATTTTTATTTATTTATTTATTTATTTATTTTTTAGTTATCGGCAGACACAACATCTTTGATTGTGTGTGGTGCTGAGGATCGAACCCGGGCCACACGCATGCCAGGCGAGCGCGCTACCACTTGAGCCACATCCCCAGCCCACATTCCAATTTTTAAACCAGAACATGAATCTCATAATTTTCAACTCAGGAGTGAAATTGTTTCAAGATCCCTGGTTTCTTCCTTTTATTTTCCTTTCAGTGCCCTGACTTATGTTGTGAATGATTCCTCTAAGATTCTTATGCTGTTACAATATAGAAAGAGGCTTACTCCTACAGTGACCTATCCTTAAACAAACAAACAAACAAAAAAGATTATTTTGATATAGGACTGGGGATGTAATCAGTGTAGAGCACTTACCTAGCATGTGTAAGACTGAGTTTAGTCCCCAGCACTGGAAAAAAGAAAAAGTTTAATATAACTAATGTAATGTTTTAAGAAAATAATTATTAATGATGCAATTTTTTTAAGGTATGGTTTTGTCACTTTTGAAACACAAGAAGATGCACAAAAAATTTTACAAGAGGTAAGTTCTTTGATGCATTTAACTTCATTTTTGGAGCATGTCTCCTTGAAACTAATACTTTAAGGTGTTTAATAATAAAGTATAACTACAGTAATGAACTGCTTTAAAAAAAAAGTATGTGCCTTGTAAGACTGCCATTGATCTCCAAGAATGCTGCAGAAGGACAATTTCCAAATCATTACATGACTGTGATTATGAGGCTGTAGTAAAATTCTTTTCATCTGTTTACCTGAACTAATAACTTGGAGATGTATCTTTTGTGAAGTGATAATAAGATCTTGATTCCTAAAAATCACCACAAACACAGAGAAAAATTATCTGAGATTCTTTTTCTTTTTTTTCTTTTTTTTATTGGTTGTTCAAAACATTACAAAGCTCTTGACATATCATATTTCATACATTAGATTCAAGTGGGTTATGAACTCCCATTTTTACCCCAAATACAGATTGCAGAATCACATCGGTTACACATCCACATTTTTACATAATGCCCTATTAGTAACTGTTGTATTCTGCAACCTTTCCTATCCTCTACTATCCTCCCTCCCTTCCCCTCCCATCTTCTCTCTCTACCCCATCTACTGTAATTCATTTCTCTCCTTGTTTATTTTCCCATTCCCCTCACAACCTCTTATATATAATTTTGTATAACAATGAGGGTCTCCCTCCATTTCCATGCAATTTCCCTTTTCTCTCTCTTTCCCTCCCACCTCATGTCTCTGTTTAATGTTAATCTTTTCTTCCTGCTCTTCCTTCCTGCTCTGTTCTTAGTTGTTCTCATTATATCAAAGAAGACATTTGGTATTTGTTTTTTAGGGATTGGCTAGCTTCACTAAGCATAATCTGCTCTAGTGCCATCCATTTCCCTGCAAATTCCATGATTTTGTCATTTTTTAGTGCTGCGTAATACTCCATGGTGTATAAATACCACATTTTTTTTATCCATTCATCTATTGAAGGGCATTTGGGTTGGTTCCACAGTCTAGCAATTGTGAATTGTGCTGCTATGAACATCGATGTGGCAGTATCCCTGTAGTACGCTCTTTTAAGGTCCTTAGGGAATACTCTGGTTTCTCTTCAGATCATATAAATCTTTCGCCTTTTACTAAAGAGATTATTTTTCTTTATGAAAAACTTTATACAAAGTAAGATCATTCATAGAAAAACTTGTACCCTGTAGTTCAGTGTAATAATTTTGAATTATGGCAAATGTAATGTTTAATTTCTTTAGAAAAAGTAAGAGTTTTAATTATATATTATCAAAATAATAAACAGTTGAATCTTGTTATTCATCGTAGTTTATTCTATAAAGTTGCCCTGAATACTAAATTAGTGAATACTGAACTGTTGCTGTTCCTAGGGGAAATACAATATAAGGTTCCCAAGAATCTCCGATTACAATATTGTCATCAATCAGTCAGTACATAACCTTGTTTTGTTATGTTTTTATTTAAATACACCCTATTTAATATACTATTGATTCATTAACATTGAATTTACGGCCATCAGCACTATCATTTATGCCTGAATTAAGCACATATAATCCATATTTTCTCTATAAGGCATATAACAGAAACTTGTGCTTAGGACCATAAGCCAGCACTTTAGCATAGCACTATACTTGGAGATCATTTTAAATAACACAATCACTAACAAAAAATGCAAAAAAAAAATGCAGCACTAATTAGAATATGAAAAAAAGATACTTTTTTACATTATGAAAACTGAAAAGAAGAAATAACATTGCGTTGTTTGACCTCCACTGGGAACTTATATGTCAGGCTACTCAAATTTTTCACCCATTCAGCACATGTTTACTAATAACCTTGAAATCACCACAAGTATTCATTTGAGGTTACAAATAGATTTTGGTAAATAGACAAATTCATGAATATAGAAGCAATGCATAATGAGGATTGACTGTGTTACAAATAAGAAGTTACAGTCGGAATATTGGAACCAAAATTGGGACCCAGATTATTTGATTCCAAAATCTGCCCTTTCTACTATGCCCTGCTGCTTTCAAAAATAGTCTGATTTTTTAAAATTGTTTCTCATTAGTTTTTCTTTGTTGGTGTTAGAAATAGCAATACCAGAATAATAAAGTTGTTTGTTTTTTCTTTATTTTAGGCTGAAAAACTTAATTATAAAGATAAGAAACTGAATATTGGACCAGCAATAAGAAAACAACAAGTAGGGATCCCTCGTATGTATTGAGAACTAATGTATTTTTCAATATTTTTTAATAGTCCTTTCTGAAATATTTATAGAATCTTCTTAAAACCTCATGTTTCTTTCATCTAATAAAGTTGTTTTAGCAAAGTTGGAGGTCACATAAATATATCTTGCCCCAAATGAACCCGTTTTATCTCATCATCCTAGATGTAGAACACCTATAAAAACTTAAATATAGTATAAATGAATAAAATGTGATATACAATATAATTATAATAATAAAAATATAATTTTAACATGAATTAATATAATAATATATATAAACTAGATTATTATTTCCAACCTATTTTAATGCACTTTTGTCAATTTCATTGAAAGATTCACAGAATAAAAACTTAAGACTTAATGGGTTAATATATCTTAGTTTTGGGAGACTAAGGAAAAATACACATAAATAATGTTGCTTACTTATATTCTGTATAGGTACATCTTTAAAGAAAAGATCTTTTATGATGAAAATATTTAAAATAGCCAATCTATTGATTTGTGATTTGGTAATTTAGAATTACTAATTATAAAATTCTCAAGTTGGAAAATTAATTTAAAATTCATCAGCAAAAATACTGAAAGTGAAAATATAGAATAGCAGAAACCACTGCATGGTATGTACTGTAACCCAACCACAAGTGTCAAAACTATAAGTGTGAATAATCACTAAAATTTTAGGAATTAACTTATGTCTGTTTTCCTCAAATTTCTATAATGCTTTCAACTTTTTTCTCATTAATTAACTTGTTAATTAACTTCTTGCCTTTAACATTTATTGAGATATTAAAGAGAAAACATAAAATTACCTAACTTTTTCTTATTTTTCCCTAGCTTTTTCCTAGTTTCTGCTGGAATGTTTAGGTAGTTATTATATCTCTCTTAACAAATTGATGTTTTTGCTCATTTGGGTTGTTCTTTTACTTATGAGTTAACAGAATTAATTTTAATTTTGACTTAGTGTTTGTTAATGTAGCTCACTTCAAAATGGAATGCAGTAAACATGGCAGGAAGCTGATATTTTCAAATTATTGTTAATTACAATATATAGTAACATTTCTTTATCCCATTATCACCAGCAGTAAGTACCAATTAGTAATGTTCATATTTATGATCCACCAGTTGCTAAAATAGAAAATAAATCAGTACTATGTTTAATGTTTTCAAATATATGAAAAGTTTTTTTTTTCAGAACTATTCAGTATGAGGGTCAGTATTATGGGTTTTCGTTATCTCCTTAAATCTTCACAGCAATCTTTGAGATATTATGAGGTCTATTTCTAGAAATAGAGAACTCACTCTTAGGGAAGTCATTGTTTTAAAAACATTTCCTCTGAAATACTCCTAAGGCAAAATTAGTCTTGGCCAATTGCGGGTCTTCACCCAATACAGTATACTGAAATTACAAGTTTTCTTTATTGTTTTTTTTTGGGGGGGGGGTGGTAAGGAGGATACCTGGGATTGAATTCAGAGGCACTCAACTACTGAGCCACATCCCCAGCCCTATTTTATACTTTATTTAGAGAAAGGATCTCACTGAGTTGCTTAGTGCCTCATCATTGCTGAGGCTGACTTTGAACTTGCCATCTTCCTCTCAGCTTCCTGAGCCACTGGGATTACAGGAGTGTGCCACCATGTGCGGCTTACAACTTTTCTTTAAATCTCATGGTTTATATAAAAATTACTTCATGCATAATTTGCATTCTGTTCATAATATCATATTTTATATAAAAATATTTCCTTAAAATAACTGTTTGATTAACACTGATTCTATAGGAACATCACTATATTCACCCTATGCCTTTTCTTACCTCCTGCCATAACATAACTATATTCAAACCTATAAAGTATGAGGTTAACTTAACCACATGGTGGTAGTATTAGCCTTCAAATCTAGGACTGTTTGACCTTAAAGCTATTTTTATCTTTCTACAAAGAAAAATGGGTATTAAAAATACATTTGCAAAATACAAGATATTCTTAATTTGTTCTCAAATCCATTACTTCTTTCCATCTTTGTTACTAACACCCTAGTCTCAGCTATCTACTTTGTTTTCCTTGATTACTGGGAAAGCCTTGCTGGTCCCTATGAATATAGTCTTGCTACCTTCCATTTCATCATTCACAAGGCAGCCGTAGTGATCTTTTAGAAGTTCACACTTTATCATCTCATTTCAGCTTGTTTGAGCTGTTCTTCCCTTTTCATTTTGTGCTTCAGCCATCTGGCCTTCTCAGTTTCAGAAACCACACTTTGCTTCCCAAACACTGAAATGCTATTTCCTTTGCCAACACCATTCATCCATTCCTTCTTCAAAGCCAGCTCAGCAATAGTTTTCTCACAAATGTTCCATATATATGGAGAGGTTAATTAATTAATTATATGAACAAATTACTTTATATTACATATAATACATTTGCTATAACAATGATATTACATATTTTATTAATTATATAATTATTATATATAAAATAATATCAATGTCCTGCATAGTGCCCCATATGGCCGAGCATTATACCCTATATCACTTTTTCATACATTTATCAAACATTTAATTAATTGTGTAATTAGCCAATGACTATCTTCCCTAACTTCTCTGGAGATAGAGATGATGCCATGGCCAGTTTTTAATTTTTCTGTATCATCAGGTCTTAGTTCAATGCCCTTTAATAGTATGCACTAAAAATTTATTTATGTATTTCTCTCTTTAACAGATAAACCATGATTCATTGATGATCTTTGGGGGGAATCCATGAACCTCCTGAATTGTGTGTAAACTTTTGTTTGACTATACATATTTCTGAGAAAAAGGTCCATGGCTTTCATCAGATTCTCAAAAGAACATGATTAAAAAACACTAAAATACTAGATCCAATGCAGTGAAAATATAAAAGCTAAGAAATGGTAGTGCTACTTAAAATGGTAGTCTAGTACTACTTGAAGTGGTTTGCAAACAGTATCAATTCACTTGAGAACTGTTCAAAATGCAAATTCTTAGGCCCTATCTAACTAAATCAAAATCCCTGGAATTTGTATTTGTTTGCTTTTTTTGTTACAAAATGTACAATATAATTATATGCATTTATATTTTTATTTTTTTATTTATTTTAATGTTTATTGTTGTATTATAATTACACATAATAGTGGGATTTGTTGTGAAATTTGTATTTTAATAAACTATGTAGGTGATTCTAATGTTAAATTTTGAGAAGCACTAATATAGTGGAAGAAGCATTGCTAATTACAGTAATTTACATAACCTTGCTGGGCCAGTAATCTTAAATTGGCTTATGCAACTTTTTAAAGTATCCACCATGACAAAATTGTGTGTGTGTGTGTCTGTGTGTGTGTGTGTGTGTAATCTGATTTTTATTTTCTTTATACCACCTGTCCTGGAAAAAGAGATAAGGACCCCACATTAGCCAAAGAAGTTTCTGGTCAACGTTTGCAACAGCAGTAATTGTAACAAAGGGAAAATGGAGATAAAAGAGAGTCGCAACATAAGTGAATGATTGCTCTAAACCCAAAGAATTAAATAGGATGGAATAAAACATCTTCAGCAAAGTATACTTCTCCAACTTTACTGCCTCCACCATCTTTGAACTTTTACAAATAGAAGGTCTAGCTAAGATCTTAGAAGCTTTACTATGGTACCTGAAGTCTTCAAGTAACTAAATTATATGTTTGTAAAAATAATGACTTAGCTGATGATAATGTAAATTCTTAAGCTCCATGTTTCACTACAGTCTGAATTGGTGGATTTTTGATATTTACTTATCTTGACCCCTTTTAATTGCCTTAAGGTAATAAAAGCTACAAATTAATAAATTTGAAAATACATGTTTCATATGGAATTAAAAAAAATACTTGTGGTATCTTATTGTAGCTATGTGGTGTGTTAAATATTTTTCCAAACTATTCAGAAATTACATGTTTAAAAATTATATTGAACATTTCAATTATTATTATTTAACCTTTGCTTTAGGTTCTAGTGTAATGCCAGCTGCTGGAACAATGTATCTAACAACTTCAACTGGATATCCTTACACTTACCATAATGGTGTTGCGTATTTTCATACTCCAGAGGTAACTTCTGTCCCACCACCTTGGCCTGTAAGTAATTTCATTTTAGAAGAGTTTCTCTCTCTTACTATCAAATGTTTTAAAAATTGTTTTATTTCTAAAATATTTTAAACAAATACAAGTAACATAACACCTACTTCCTTACCACTCAAATTTAGTATTTTAACAGTGCTAATATTAACATTTTGCCATATTTATTTAAGTTCATTTTAAAGAGGGAAATAATAAAGTATGATAAATTCAGGTAGTCTCCTTATCCCCATTCCTTTACCCTCTTTTTCTCCTCAGAATATCTTTCCCATTCATTTTATATTTTTACTTCAAATGTGTATTCTTAAGCAATATATAATATTGTTTGGGCTGTTTCTTAAACACTATGTAAATAATCTTTTTCTACTCAATACAGCGTTTTGAGATTAAAATATGTTGATCTTTTTTAATTATATCATGTTAATTCCTGTATATCTAATTATGTTAATATTTTATGATATCCCATTATATGATTATACTACAATTTTTATATTCCTTTAGTCAGACACTTTAATTTTTTTCTGTTATCAAGACTACATCCAGTAATCTGCCAAAATACATCCTATTGACATGTATAACTAAAGTGAGTAAATTAAAAAAAAAAGACTACATTCAGATCTTGTATGTGTTATACAAGTTTTTCTATGGCAGTAGTTTTCTAAGGTTTTTCTTAAATCTCTAAAATTTTTTTGAAATATTGTGAAAATCCTCACTCATTTTTAAGAACTTAAGTTTAAATAAATTAGGTATATTGTATATTTGCCTTAAATTCTTTTCTATCAGAACTTTGTACACAGAGCTGTGCGCTGAGGCTCATGCTTGTAATCCAGTGGCTTGGGAAGCTGAGGCAGGAGGATAATGAATTCAAAGTGAGGTGCTAAGTAACTCTGTGAGACCCTGTCTCTAAATAAAATACAAAATAGGGCTGGGGATATGACTCAGTGGTCAAGTGTTCCTGAGTTCAAACCCTGGTACCCCTGCACCCCTCCCCTCAAAAAAAAACCTTTGTACCCATATATTTAGTTTATTTTAATAATTTAAAATATCCACTCTACAATTCAGAATAAAACTAGTCAAATGAGCAAAACTCGAATAAATGAGTTAATATGTAGCTCCTGTGATGGAGAGTTAAAAATTTAAGTTAGTTCCCTGGATGAAATAAGATGCCATCACCCCTTTGGTATTTCTTATGCCACCTTTTTGCTTTGCTTTCTTATTTTTCTCAGGGCATTGCCTTTTTAATTGTGTATTTGTTTGATCCCAATACTATTTACATTCCATAAGAAAGCATAGCAAAATCTAGAATGACTGAGAAGTGTGCCTGTCTTTGAGGAAGGAAAAAGGTGATGGTGAAAGGGGAGTTTTGAAAAGAAGAACCCAGAGTTTACAGACACATTCACACAGGCAGATCAACTCAAGAAGGAGTTTAGGATCTGAAACTATATGAAGTTTGGGATCTGAAAATTGGTATTCATGCTCATATACCAATGGAAAATTTTCATTCTTCCATAATATAACTTGGTCTGGACTAGAATATATGTGTAGAATTAAAATTTTACATTCATGAAGTGTATATATATCTTTGGCTAAATGTTGACAAACAGCTTGAAAAAGTTTTATCAGTTTACTCTCTAGGCATCAATTCATGAGGACTCCAATTTCCCCATAATGTACTAATACTTAAAACTACCAGATTTTTACATTTTTGTCAGTATTTTTATGTAACAACATTTGATTTTACTTTCGATTTGCCTAGTTATTGGTAAAATTAAACATTTCATACACTTAGTGGTTGTTCCAGTTTCCTTGTCTATACCCTATTCTTTGTCCATTTTTCTATTGAGGTAATTTGTTGTCTTTTTCTTGAGTTAATTATATGTAGGTGTAGATTGTAAGTATCTCCTTCCAATGTGTGGCTTGTCCATTAATATTGTTTATGTTTTCTTATAAAATATTTATCATTTTTTATCTTTCAATATTGACATGTATTAAATGTTTTTCTTTATGGTTTCAACTTTTAGTATCCTATTTCTAAAAGAAATTATTTAGAACAAGAAGCTAGATAATCTCCTATATTTTCACCTAGATCTTAAATCTCTGGTTTAGGTATTGACTAGTCCAACCTTTCCCTGTTTTGCAGTGAGTCTTCTGCCAATTTCTGTGTGCAGATATCTTTCTAGGTTCTCTTATTCTGTTCCATTGGTATATTTGTTTACCCTATTCAACTTTAATTTTTTTGTTTTTGTTTTTGTTTTTTGGCACCAAGGATTGAACCCAGGGACGCTTAACCACATCCCTAGCCCTTTTTATATTGTATTTAGCAACAGACTCTCACTAAATTGCAGAAGCTGGCTTTGAACTTATGATCCCCCTGCCTCAGCCTCCCAAGCCACTGGGATTACAGGCATGCACCACCATACCCAGCCCAATTCTGTTTTAATTATTATGTCTCTATCTTAAGTCTTGAAAATTGATGGGACAAATCCTCTCACTTAGTTCTTCAGGAATCTCTTGTCTGTCCTTAAATCTTTGCTTTTTTAAGGATAAATTTTATAGTTTAACTTGTTTAGTTCTGTGAAAAACCATTGTTGGCATTCTGTAGAATTACATTCAACATGTAAATTAATTTGAGACATTTAGGTTTTTTGTAATTTTGAATATTCCCATTCATAAGCAAGATATATTTCTCTATTTATTTAGGTCTTCTTTTAGCTCCATGAAAAACTTTGACTCATCTTTTTTGAATTTTTTTTTAGTACACTATTATTCTTATTGCTTTTTATGAGTGCTATTTTTTAAATCACATTTCCTAGTAGGTTATTGTTGATGTATAGTAATGCTTTTGATACTTCAGTATTGATATTGTATCAGTAACCCTGCCAAACTCTCATTTAGACAATTGTTTATGATTCAGTATACTTCTATTTCTTTCTGTTCTTTTATTTATTGAGGCTTTTTCCCTTTGAGTTATTACACTGACAGGATCTCTGCTACAGTATTGATGTGATTACATCATAACTTTGTTCTTGAAAAAAGGAACAAGTTTGGTAATTCACCATTCATCTGTTTCCCTCCCTCCCACCCACCTCCCCTCTCCGACTCCCTCCTCCCACCCACCCTCCTCTCACTTTGTAGGCCTTTGGAAAATACAGTTAACCAGAGTTTCATAACCTTGGTTGGCATTATTGCCATTTGGGCCAGATGATTTCCTTGTAGAAAATTATTGTCCTGTGGTTGTAGAATGTTTAAAAATGTCTCTAGCCTGCCCATAGTTATGACAACCAAAAATGTCTCCCAACATTGCCAGATGTTCCCTACAATGCAAAATTACTTATGACTCATAATTATTGCCCTAAATCAGTTATGAAAGTTATTCTCTATTTTGTCTGCTAAGAGTTTTTATCATAAGAAGACAATGAATTTTTCAAAATGCTTTTTCTGTATCTGCTGAGATTATGATTTTTTCTTGAACTTTCTAAATAGTAAATTACATTGCTATTTTCTAATATTATTCCACAGTACAATTTTATTAACATTAGAATCTGTGAATTGTACAAAACTGATACTTCAGTTTTTTATGGGGGTGAACATTAATACAAAACAATATGAAGTTGGAGCCTATGTTTGAGATTAAATTTTATTACTACCATTAGAGCTGATTTTACCTGTCTTGAAATACAACTTGCCTATTTTATCAGTGATATGGTGTTAGAGTAAGTCCCAGAAGAAATTACTTATCACTATTATTATTACTAATCAAGTATTACTTGTACTTTCTTCAGACATAAACACATCACAAGTTCACTAGATGGTTAACCCATTTAAATGTCAACTTTTTTAAAATAACAGTTTGACAAATGATTCAGTAAATAATTTATATGCCTTAAAAATTTATAATATATATGTAATAAGGGAATAGAATGTTTATTATTTGTAAGTAGTGGAAAAATCAGATAGGATCATTAATTTAGTTCTAAATGTTATGTAAACATAAACTACTGGTGATTTCCACAGTAAAAATAGGGAGTGCCTGGGCTGGGGTTGTGGCTCAGTGGCAGAGCGCTCTGCTTGCCTAGCACATGTGAGGCACTGGGTTCAATTCCCAGCACCACATAAAAATAAACAAATAAAATAAAGGTATGAGTCCATTTGCAACTTAAAAAAAAGAATTTAAAAACTCTAGGAGGTGTCACCCTAAATCCAGATGTCATATTTCCCTGAATATTCCTACAGAACTGTATTTTCATAATCTTTGAAGGTGATACATTTCAGACTGAAAGCATCTTCTGAGTGGTTTTATCATTAATTACTATGGAAATGAAACAAATGGAAGTAGGAATACTGTGATGATTTTAATAAATAGACTTAAGTATAATTGGTAATATCAATAAGAGATAAAAAAAATAATACTTTGAATTATAAACCAAAAGTTGGTTGGGTTTAGGTAATAATTTAAGATAAATTTTATTATGAGCTATTTTAAAGAATTTTTCCTAAAATGATTTTTCAATTTTTCTTCTTACAGTCACGTTCTATATCTAGTTCTCCTGTGATGGTAGCTCAGCCAGTTTATCAGCAACCTGCATATCACTACCAGGTAGATATCACCTTACAATTAAAATCCTCTATGATACTTTTTATCCTAATTCTGGTACAATTATACAAATTATACAATTATAAAATTATATTTTATATACACTGATACAAATTATAAAATTAAAGGTTAGGTTACCTAGATATACTCAGGAAAAGAGTGTATCTACCAATTTATAAATCATAAGAGTTTTCAATATAAGAAATAATTTCACTTCATACACTTTCCATTTATATGTTTAGCAAATTCTACCCTCAAAAATGCCACTTTGATAGGAATATTCCTTTGCTTTTTTATAAATTCTAAGATAGATGATTTCACCAGTTTCTATTAATCAAAGCAAGTAATTCACAGTTTAATCAGCATTTACCTCCTTCATATTATTTTTTACTTTATAGTTAAACTGTTATTTATTTAACAAATCCATAAATCATTACATTTCAAGGTTTTTCTTAAAACTTCATAAACTTCATATTATCCTGGTCTTTAGTATAATATAGTGGTATTATCCCTTAGCAGTTGAAGTACTCAGCACTGAATTTACAGTGATTTTGGTTTAGAAGGTAGATCTATGGGGATATATATATCTTAAAGAAAAAATAGCTTTTATTTAAAAGGAATAATGGGCTAGAGATGTAGCTCAGTGGTAGACTGCTTACCTAGCATACACAATGTTCTGGGTTTGATCCCTGGAACCACAAAAAAGAAATAAATAAGAATAAAACATTTATTATTAAGAAATAGTATGACTATCTTAAGAAAAAAAAAGTCCTTTATATTGTCATCTTTCATTAAGTACCTTAAAATAAGTTGACCTTTTTTAATTAACAGCTTTATTTAGATATAATTCACATACTAAACATCCACCCACTTAAAATGACTTTTAGTGAATTATACCATAATTAATTTTAGAATATCTTAATCACATACACTTCCCCCCAAAAAAGAAAAACTTAACCTCTTTTTCTCCCACTTCATTCTAAGCAACTAATAATATCTTGCTCTATAAGCTTGCCTATTATGGTCATGTAATATGTAATATGACTTCATTCACTTAGCATAACATTTTCCTGTGGCTGTGGCTGTGGCTCAGCAGTAGAGCGCTTGTCTAGCATGTGTGAGACCCTGGGTTTGATTCTCAGCACCACATAAAGATAAATCAATAAAGGTCCAATAACTAATAAAAATATTAAAAAACATTTTCATGATTTATTCATATGATGGCATGTATCAGTACATTTTGCAATAAAATCCCATTGTATGATTATACCACACTTTATTTTCCATTCATCAGACAATAGATATTTGGATTGTTTTCACTTTTTGGTGTTCATAATAATGCTGTGATGAATACTCATGCAAGTTCTTGTCATATTACATATTACATGACTCATAAGTCTTATACCTAGAATGTAATTGCTGGCTCATATGATATTTTTGTGTTTAACTATTTAAGACCACACTGTTTTTCAAAAGGACTGTTCCATTTTTATATTCCCATCAACAGACTATGAGGTCTCTAATAGCTCCATGTCCTTGCCAATACTTGTATATCTATCTACCTTTTTTGATTATAGCCGTCTTAGTGGGTATGAATGAAGTAGTATCACATTGTGGTTTTGACTTTTATTTTCCTGAAGACAATGATGTTGCAGATGTTTATTGGTCATATGATATCTTTTTTGAAGAAAATTCTATTCATATTATTTGAATAACCATTTTTAACTTAGGTTACTTGTATTTTATTATTGAGTTTTAAAGGTTCTTTATATATTCTTGAAATAATTTCATTATCAGACACATGGTGAAAATATTTTCTCCCATCTCGTGGATTGTCTTTTCATTTCCATGAAGCCATCATTTGCAGCATAATTTTTTTTTAATTTTGATTAAGGTCCAGTTTATCTATTTTCCTTTGTTGCTTTGTTATTGTTATAAACAATTGCCTAATTCAGAGTTACAAAGATTTACAGCCATGTTTTATTTCTAAGTATTTTATTGTTTTAGCTTTTACATTTAGGTCTCTGACCCATTTTGAGTTAGCATAACATTTTCATGATTTATTCATATGATGGCCGACTTCACAGAGTTATCCAGTTTTAAACCTTGTTTATAACCTGGGTGGTATTTTGTTTATTGTTTTTGTTTTTTAGGCCCCAGCACAGTGTCTACCAGGACAGTGGCAGTGGGGTGTTCCTCAGGTAAATATTAATAAAGTTTCAATGTCTAATTTCACCGGCCACAGCTGGCACATGCCTGCAATCCCAGAAGCTCAGGAGGCTGAATCAGAAAGATTGCAGGTTCAAAACTAGCCTCAGCAGCTTACAGAGGCCCTATGTAACTTAGTGAGACCCTGTTTCAGGATATAAAATAAAAAGGGCTGGAGATGTGCCTCAGTGCCTAAGTGGCCCTGGGTTCAATCTCTGGTACCAAAATAAGTAAATAAATAAAATCCATATTTTACTTTATTCTTATGAAGACTGCATGAATAGAGATTTATACAGACAATGAATTCCTGGAACCTATTTTCCAACCATGAATAAAATCTTTACAATTATAATTATTGATATTGGGTACCTTAATAAAAGCCAAAAAAAAATGAGTACTAAAGTCAGGGGAAGTGGGTTTGAGACCTTTCTCTTCTTTGTGTTAAGTGTGATCATTTATATTCACATTTCCTCATTTTTAAAATGGATGTAATAACACTACAACTTGGTAAGTTTCCTTACATGATTTTTGTGAAGATCAAATAAGATCATGTAAGTGAAAGCATATAAGTGAATGGTACATTAACATGAAGAATTACTTTTTTATACTGTTGGTGTTATTGGAAAATTTAGCGCTTCTCTACCTTTACTTCAGATTTTTCTTCAGTTTGACTTATGCCTCTAAATAAGTACAGATTGTGTATACTTCATCCAGAAGGCTTGGGAACTGAAGTGTTTCGTTTTTCTGAGTGTGTCTGAGTGCTTTGTTTTGGGGAGTATTTGCATAGCCTTTACTATTTGAGCATCCCTAATCCAAATCTAAAATGCTCTGAAACTGAACTTCAGAGATGTTCTACCTGTATTCTGTTTTCTAACTTTTGATATCAAACAGCTTACTACCAAAACTATTGGTGACTTTTTCTCACTTCTATGTCAAGACACAAAGCTGAGAGTAAATACTCTCATTTTAAATACCAGAGGCCATATAACTACAAATTTTAATGATGTTAATACATCCACAATTAGTGTCTAAATTTGTGAAGGAAGTTCTGAGGCACTAAGAACTTTTACACTTACCAGTGATAATGTTCTTTAATGATATCTGCACAATTGGAATTTATAATAACCCAGAGTTCCTAGTCTTTTGCTAAGATAGTTCTATGCTAGCTCTGAAAAAGAATTTTAGGAAAATATGAAATATATATTTCTCTTTTCTGTTGGGTAAGCATTTGGTTTAACAGAAATAACTAATCATATTCGAATGAAAAATATGGTTTTGTGTTTTAGTCTCCTGCCTCTTCTACTCCATTCTTATACCTCCAACCTTCTGAAGTTATTTATCAACCAGTGGAAATTACACAAGATGGTGGATGTGTTCCTCCTCCACTGTCTCTCATGGAAGCTTCAGTTCCAGAGGTATATATTAGTCTTTGTTGTTGTTGTTGTCCTAAGGATTGAACACAGGCCATTACATTTGTTCTAAGGATTGAACACAGGGCATTACATATGATAGGTAAGCATTCTACCACTGAGCTATATTCCTAGCCCTATATTAGTCTGAAGGTAATTGCTACTGTTAATCCATCTTAACATTTCATTTTCTTCTTTTTTAACTTAAGACCCTCATTAAAACTGCTCATCTTATGTTTTCTTTGATTTATTGATATTTCTTATCCTTTTTATGTCTAACAGTGTTCATCTTAGATTTCTTCACTAACTAATCCTGAATCCTTCCCCAAGTCAACTGCCCACTAAACTAATCCCTGACTCAATCTCCTTGAAAGTAATGAGACACCAAATTTTTGCCTTTCTCTTTTGCCTTTCAGTCTGTATTGTTGCTCACGTTGTTAATTAAAAGCATTTAGTCATTAAACAAATGAGGAAAATATCTAAAAAGAATTTGCCTTCAAAACTATAAATCAAATTTATAACTAAAAATTATAAATGTCACCTTAAGTGTCTTTAAATTATAACCTTGATCCATCACCAATAGTCTCATTGTCTCTATGCCAAGAACTGCACATGATATGTTTTAAATCATACTTGTAAAAGATTAGAAATTAGCACCAACCTCCAAGTTTGAGTGCATTGTTTTATTATTTTTCTATTGCTAAGGTTCATAACATAATTTTGTTCTGAAATAGCTTCTACAATTGGATCTCAGTGTTCATTATTTGTCTCATCCTCCATTTTTGTGATTGCATTTTTCTCTTCTCCGGCTTTACTGAGATAAAACTGATGAATGAAATTGCACTATAGACATTAAGGATGTTTTGACATACGAATATATTATGATCACCACAGTCAAGTTAATCAGTGACCTTAGATGGTTATTCTTTTTGTATTTTGTTGTTGTTGTTTCTTTGTTTATAGTGAGAACATTTAGGATCTATTCTCAGCAATTTTCAAATGTATAACACATTATTGTTAACTATAGTCACTATGCTGTGAAGTATATTTCCAGAGTATTTTCATCCTAACAAAGTCTATACCCTTTGACAAACATCTTCTCATCCTCCAGCCCCTACCAATCATCATTTTACTCTCTGCCTCTATGAATTCAATTTTTTCAAATCCTAAATATAATCATGTGGTATTTATCTTTCTATGTCCGTCTTATTTCATACCATAATGCCCTCCAGGTTCATCCATGTTGTTACAAATGACAGGATATTATTTTTTAAGGTGTAATAGTATTCTGTAATGTATATAATAATGCATTTTCTTCATCCATACATCAATACACAGTACATTAAGATTAATTCTATATTTTGGTTATTGTGAGTAATGCTGCAGTGAACATGGAAGTTCAGATATCTCTTCAAATTATTTCATTTCCTTTGGATATATTCCCAGAAGTGGGATGAGATTGTTGAATTAAGTGGTAATTTTTTATTTCTTTAAGAAACCTCCATACTGCTTTTCAAAATCACTATACTAATTTACATTCCTACCAACAGTATACAAGAATTTCCTTTTCACCACATCTTTGCTGGTGATCATTTTGGTTCCTAGTTAAGTCCCCTTTTATCACAGGTTTTCTATATGGGGATATAATAATTGCTACTTCTTTTTCACCTTTACCCTGCTTCACCTTGGCAGTGTTCCTTAGTTAGAAGGGTAGGTAGTAAACATCAAAAATGATGTGAACATGATTTCTTTGATTCTATTTCCCCTTCTGTTAAACAGTGTAAAATTGGATCTCTGTACAGATACCCCCTGATTCTACGTTGGCCTGACCATACAATGCACCCCTACACTCAAGACTGTAAAGAATCTTTGAATAGGTCTGACCTCTAAGGAAATCTTTATCCTTCCTGATGTCTGAGAAGGCCTCAGAATCCTCCCTCATAGTGGTCAAATTGTACAGCACTTGGCAGGTATATTCTACATTGTTTATAGCTTGGGAATCATGGACATTTTCTTAATTGATGATGGCATTTTTTAAAAAATCAGTCTTTTGTTGTTTTTGTTGCTTTCTGATTTGCAAGGAAGAGCAGTGAAGTAAGAATGTTTTTATCTTAGATATTTACTTTTGGCATTAAACCATATTCTTAATTCCTGATATCAGATAACTTATCATCAGAATTTTTATATTCACTATTTACTGGAATTTTTATCTTATAACTTGGAATTTGTGCAGTATTTCCTTACAGAATGATATTTGCATGCTTTTATTTTAATATTGTTTCTGGTAAAGATATAATCTAATATATAATGTAATGAATAGAGTAGGGTGGTTTATTGTTTAAATAGTTTTATCCCTAAAATTAAGGAGTGCATGGCTTTTCTTGTGAGTTATTATGGTTAGATTTCTAATTTATGGAAACCAAATCAGTTTCTAGCCCCCAAAATACAAATCTACCCAATTCCTGACTTATCTTTAGTGTCATATATTTATTTAGTGACTGTCAGTCTTAATCCAAGGTAATTTCTGCCTCTTATGCTCTAGATAGCTTCATTCTCCTGCTCCTTGAGCATCTCACCCTATCTATTATCCTTTATTTTTTCCTTTGTATTTTAAGTCTGTTTCTCTTCATTCATTCACAGCTTCATTTAATCCACTGGTTTGAGAAACAACCTTCACAGTCTTTCCTTCATGATTTCCTTTTTTGTAAAATGAGGACATCAGGAAAATCTATTTTACAGAATCAATGTAAAAATTAGAGGTGTTGCATACAGAGTGCTCTGTATAGTGCCTAGCATCTTGTAAAAGGCAATTATTATCCTGTGACACTCTCTTCCACAAATACCGAAATTCTTTTCTACCATTCAGTATTTCTACTGCTTCACTACTGATTTGCTCTACATTTGCTGAAGTCCGTCCACTTCATTTAACTTTCTGCTGAAAATGCCTTTGAATAAGGTCTTCCTCAAGGACTTCCTAATTGCCAAATATTCTTCCTTCCTTTTAATCTTAGTTGACCTTTCAGAGACATTATACATACTCCTTGAAACTCCTTCTACCCATGGTTTCCATGACACTGCTCTCTCTGGCCTTCCTTTACATCCCTTTATTTTCCCTTGTAATCTGATTTTGCTCCCATAATCATGATTGGTTCTCCATTCTTTCACTCTATGTATTCACTGCTGTTATTATCATCCATACTTATATCGTAAACCCTAACCACACCCTTGAGTTTTAGACTTCACTATCCAATATAATAGCCAGTAGCTGTAGGTGGCAGTTGAGCACTTGAAATATGGCAAGAACAAATTGAGAATGTCCTGTAAATGTAAACTGTACACCAGATTTTGAAGGTGTAGTATGAAAAAATTATAAAAATGTGAACAATTTAATATTGGTTATACTTTGATATGATACTTTAAGCCTATTGGTTTACATAAAATATATTATTAAAATTAATTTTATCTGTTTAGCTTTACTTTTATAACATAGCTACTGAAAAACTTAAGTATATATGCAGCTCATATATTTCTATTGGACAGAGCTGCTTTAGAGCCATCTAACTTTTTATCAACAGTAAATCTGTACTAGAATTCCTACAAATACCATAAATATTATATCACAAACTTAACTTCTTCTCTGCAACCCCCTCACATACAATTACATAAACATAAGGTTTTCATTGTGTGAATGATACCACCATCTGTTGTACAAGCCCTAAATCTGTTTTTACATGATCTGTTCCTGGCCTGTTGCTCTATTGACTCATCTTTCAGCTGTCATTTAGTATATAATCTTTCTTCCAGCCTACTAAACACCTGGGTAGATTGCCCAAATAAGGAGTTTTCTTAGTTTCATCTATCCTTTGATATGTAATTCCCTCATTCTTTCCCTAATTCTTTCATATCAAACATCAACTTCACTAGAAAACTTTCACTGAGCACTCTTCCCAACTTTCTTAAACAAAATCAAGTAGTACTTTTTTTTCCTCCCATGCATTTTATATATATATATATATGTCTCATAGGACATATGGTGATTTTTTTACTACCATCTATTTCTTGATTAGTTAACAAGTGAATTAAATAAATCTAGGGAGTGTGTTTTTCATCTATTTCTATCAATTGTGTAACAAAATGCTTATTAGTACATTGTTAATTGCTGAGTAAATGTTTTTAATTAACAAATTAAAGTAATATGTTTTCTCTTCCCCTCCTACCATCCTCCCATCTTTTGTAATAGCCTTATTCTGATCATGGAGTTCAAGCAACATATCACCAGGTTTATGCTCCAAGTGCCATTGCTATGCCTGCGCCTGTGATGCAGCCTGAACCAATTAAAGTAAGAAGTTTGTTTTGATCCTTTTTTCTGTGTTTTTTCAGTTACATTTCAGGTTTTCCAAATTTCTCTTCTGGAAAGGAGAAACTGGATTTTTTTTCACATTTGTGATTAGAAGTTCAAAATTGGTAAATTCCTTGCATGTGGAGGAAATAACAATTCTAAATTAACTGTAATTCCTGTTATTTGTGAAGAGGTTATAAACCATACCTACTCAAAAAATTTTATTTATCATGTTGAAATGTACATAACTTAAGATTTACCATTTTAATCATTTTCAAGTATATAATTCAGTAGCATTAATTACATTTACAGTGCTATACAAATTGTCACCATTATTTCCAAACTTTTTTCTATTACCCCGAATAGAAACTCTGTTTTGCTTATTCTCCCCTCCCCCAGTCTCTGGCAACCATTAATCTACTTTCTGCTTATGAATTTTCCTCTTCTAAATATTTCATATACTCAGATTTTCACTGTGTCATTGACACATAACATTTATGAGGAGAAGAAAACAATCAGTGATTTCCTCTTTCTGTTTGTAAATGTTTCCATGCTTCATAAATCAAACTCAGGCCAAACAATGATAGCCTAATTAGATCCATGTATATGTATATTCAGTATATTTTGGCTGTCTACTGTGTAGCAGGGAATTTTTCCTATTCCCTTAAGACCCAGTTTCTTAGTAAAACTATTGCATCATTTTGTTAGAGAAATGGATTTTTATCTCCAGGAAAGAATTACAGATTGATAACTGTTCAGAGGAGAATGTAAATTTTGTGTGTATTGTAGTTTGATGAGGAAAGGGGGGTATTCTTTGCAATAAAATGATGGAGATAAGTTATTTCACACTCAAATTCATGCTTTTCTGATCCATCATATTTGTTGAACTCAGTACCAAGACAATCTACATTAAAGTGCCTCCCCATGCTTGTGTCCTCTCAGCCAATCACCACTCACTGCCATAACTACTTACTGCATCCTTTCACTGCCTTTACTATTGTACTGTGAATATCAAATAAAACCCAATTTTGGCCTCGTGTCAAAACCTTATACAAACCTTATTTTTGGAGACTTAATTTTTAGTATTGTTAGAAAACCTTCTAAAACATATTTCTTCTAATTTAACATTTTTTCTAAATATACTTCTCTAGAAATAGCCATTACTGCTATGCCATATTAAATAAGTTTCAGTTATTTTCAGTTTCTGAACTAGAGAGAGAAAGAAGAGGTGTCATAAATAATTGAAATTGTACTGCTCAAATAGAGAATGGAGTGGTGAATGGTATAGGATAGGAGAAATTTCCAAAGAATGTTAATGTTAAACATTCTTCATTTAAAGTTTAATTATTCAGGCTGGGGTTATTCACTCAGTGGTAGAACGCTTGCCTAGCACATGTGAGGCACTGGGTTTGATCTTCAGCACCATATTAAAAAATAATAAATAAAATAAAGTTTAATTATTCTACCTTAGGAGTACATACTTTAAATTTTCTTAGATCTATGAGTAGGTAGCAACAGAAATGTATCGTACTCTTCAATTTAGTCACATGAAAATTACTAATTCACCTTTTGTTGGAAATGGAAAAAGGAAAATTTAATACATTTTCAAAGTCAAAATTAAAAACACAAGGCTATTATATGATTTTGTACTTCTTTATTTTTTAATAAAAGTGTTCTATGCATTTTATACTCAGTATTTTTTCATAAGTGACTTAATAGCCCTCAAAAGAAAACAATACCCCACTCATTTCTGTAGTTTTCTAGAACTGTACAACCTTGTAGAAATGCTTTACTATACAAGTTTTACTATGTGGCAAATTATTCACTTTTCCTTATATTGCCTTTGTATTATAACATGGAAATCTTAATATGTGAATGCTGTTATATCATTAGGAAACAATCTTTTTCTAAAACATAGTAAACTGATTTAAAATACTAATGAGCATTTGAAACATTAACCCTTTTCTTCCTATACAAATTTCCCCTGGTATCAAAAACCTTGATGACTTTTAAAATAGGAGGGTGAAAATATTCTTTATAAGAACTTGATCCTATTATTTTTATGTCACATTTTAAACTCTAATGGAAAGATTGATCAATGAGTACCAAAGATCCATTAAGATAGTAGTAAAAAGTTCTAATGTGCTTTTTGCACAGTTAAGGTGACTACAAATGAACAATAATGTACTATGTATTTTAAAAAAGCTAGAAGGAAATGTTTTGAATGTTTTCACCATAAAGAAATGTTATGTGTTTGATGAGATAGATTTGTTTAACTTGATTTAAACATTACAAAATGTATACATCTATCAAAATGTCACATCGTACCAGCAATGATATGTAAAATTGTTGTTTTATTTATCATTTAAAATAAACATAATTTAAATTTTTAAAAGATATATAACCTCAAAAACTCTGATTATAATTTTGTGAATATTAATTTAGACACATCCTAAAGTAGGAATCTCAGATATCCAAACTATCTTTAAACAACAAATCTAATCAGTGAAATAGAGATCTTCATAAATCTGAAAGCACGAATCTTACTGCTTATTTAGTAGTTTGCCAGAATCTACTCAAAGCCACAGACTATCAAATCACATACAAAAAAGCAAATACAGAGAATACCAATATAGAGAGTAATATTCTATTACTTAGGGTTATCATTACTTAATTCAACAGTCATATCATATATAGAGTTAAAATTAAAGACAATAATAGGCTGTGGTTGTAGCTCAGTGGTGGCGCACTTGCCTGGCATGTGTAAGGCACTGGGTTTGATCCTCAGCACCACATATAAATAAATGAAATAAAGGTATTGTGTTCATCTACAACTAAAAATATTTTTTAAAAATTAAAGACAATAAAGCAAAGCCACAAATAAGGAAATAGAAAAGTATAACTATACCAACTCTATGAAAAAAAAATACTTGTATAGGGTACTACATTCAAGGCAAGGATGACTAGCATAGACAGATGTTCCTCAATTTAAAATGAGGTTACATCCCAAAAAAACCATTAAAAGTGAAAATATGATAAGTCAGAAATGCCTTTAAGAGATCCAAGATGGCAGAGATGATGTAAGCTACAGATCTCAACCCCTCTGTAGTTTGGAATCAAAGCAGTGAGAACAGCTGATTGAAGAGGTAGCCTACAGAGGGAGTGCACAGATTCACAATATTGGAAGGTCAGAGACTTGGAGGGACTCAGAAATTCTGATTACTGGAAGATAAAACAGGAAAGAATTTGTTACCTTAGAACTAGCACCATGAGGGCAGGTCTGGGGAGATGAGTAACAGAGAAAGAGGAAGGGCAAAGCTGACAAGCTTGTTCAGAAACAGTGATAGAAGAGAAAATCAGACTGAGTTAACCTGAGAAAAGAGCTGCAAAGCCACCTTGTGTTGGTGAAGTGCTCACTTTTCTCAGTTTGTTGGTGGAGAACTGTAGTGGGCAACCATTTTGCAGAGACCAATTAAATCTCTACAATTTTATCCCATTTAGAGATGCCAATACTATCATAGGGAATAACTTTGAAGTGGGCCAGCCAAATAGCCTGACATAAAATTGCTGCAAGCTGAAGGCTGCAGGAGGCGGCCAAATAGAATATACCATACTTTCAGGGGAGTACAGGGTCTAGGGTGATACATGTGCCTTTGCAGATCAGGGGTTCACCAAGCACTTCTGCCAGGGAGTGTGGTACCTACAGAGTAGTGCAGACTTCTATAACTGGCCACAGCCATGCCACTGGAGGCCACTCCACACCTGGCCACATTCCCACTTTGACTACTATCCAGTGCCCTGCCACCCCAGCTGCTGCCCTACATCTGAGCTCCCAGTCTGCCCCATTATTCTCTGCCATGTGCTCCCTCACCCAAAGGATTGACACCTATAATAATAAGAGGTGAACTCACCTCTTATTAAAATGTTTTCTTGAGTCTTCCCTCATTGGTTTTTTTTTAAGGTTCCAACTAAATTTATATATTCTTTCAATTAAATTTTTTTCTCAATGCCACTTTTCTTCTTTCTCATCTCCATCCCCGTCCCTTCTCATCCTTCTTTCTTTCCTCATTTTTTCTTTTTTCCCTCTTAATGATATAATTTAGTATTAAGTATACTGTCATTAATCCTTAATGTTTCAGCCTTTCTGTATTATTTTTTCACCCAGTTTTCTCATTGATTAGTAGAGTTGTGGAGTTCATTAGCACTAAGTTTGGCTTGCTGTTAAATTACCCACTCTTACTGGTAGGTGGTTACTCTCTCCTCTCAAAGCAGTTCTGGTGGTTGAACTTAGCACTGGTTAAAATGTTGACAGTAAGAAAGACTCTGAGCCCAGGGCTTACTTTAAAGAGATAGGTGCTCATTAAAATACCCTTACTTAAAAGAGGAAGAAGACTCCATCACAATGGTAACACAAATATAGGATCTCAGAAAACATAAGCCAATGAGATACCTCCAAAAGGTTATAAGCCCCCAACAACTGAATTCACAGACATCAAAGTGAATGAAATTAATTTCAAGACTGCTTTTTCTATTTCTATGAAGAATGTCATTGGAATTTTAATAGGAATTGCATTAAATCTGTATAGTATTTGGGTAGTATGGCCATTAGGTAGTATTAATTCTGCCTATCCTAATACATCTTCTAAGGTTATCTTCAATTTCTTTCTTTAGTGTTCTGTAGTTTTCATTGTAGAGGTCTTTTACCTCTTTTGTTAGACTGGTTTCCAAGTATTATTTTTGGGCTATTCAATTGATTCATCATTGGTGTATAGGAGCACAATTGATTTATGGGGGTTAATTTTATATCCTGCTACTTTACTGAATTCATTTATGAGTTTTAGAAGTTTTCTGGTGGAGTTTTTTTGGTTTTCTAAATATAGAATCATATCATCAGCAAATAGGGATAGTTTGAGCTCTTCTTTTCCTATTTTGATCCCTTTAATTTCTTTCTTTTGTCTAATTGCTCTGACTGGAGTTTCAAGGACTATGTTGAGTAGAAGTGGTGAAATAGGGCATCTTTATCTTGTTCCAGTTTTTATAGGAGATGTTTTCAATTTTTCTCCATTTAGAATGATGTTAGCTTGAGTTTAACATATATAGCTTTTACAACATTGAGGTTTGTTTCTAATATCCCTAGTTTCTCTAATGTTTTGAATATGAATTTTGAGAAATCATATGATTCTTTAAGCCTGTTGATATGATGAATTATATTTATTGATTTCTGTATGTTGAACCAACCTTGCATCCCAGGGATGAACCCCACTTAATCATGGTGCACTATCTTTTTAATATGTTATGTATGCAATTTTCTAGTATTTTATTAATAATTTTTGCATCTATGTTCATCAGGAATGTTGGTCTGAAATTTTCTTTCCTTAATGTGCCTTTGGGTTTGGTATTGGAGTGAAACTAGGTTCACAGAATGAGTTTGGAGGGGTTACCTCTTTTCTATTTCATGGAATAATTTGAGGAGGACTTGTGTTAGTTCTTCTTTGAAGATATGGTAAAACTCCACTGAGAATCCGTCTGGTCCTGGGCTTTTCTTTGTTGGTAGGCTTTTGATGGCATCTTCAATTTCATTGTTTGATGTGTTTAAATTTTCTGTGTCCTCCTGATTCAATTTGGGTAGATTATATGTCTCTAGAAATTTGTCAGTGTCTTCAAGATTTTTTATTTTATTGGAGTATAAATTTTTAAAATATGCTGGGAAACAAATATAAAATGTTTGTTAAAATTATCAGTGAGTTAAAAGAAGATCTAAGTGTGAATTAAGGGAGAAGATACAGGATATGAATGACCATTTTAATATTTAATAAAGAAATAGAGATTCTGGAAAAGAACCAGTCAGAAATTTTGGAAATGAAAAATATCATAAGTTAAATAAAAATTCAGTTGAAAGTCTCTAGAAGATTAGGTCAAGTAGTAGACAGAATTTCAAACCTTGAAAACAAGGTAGACACTCTGGAACATCTGGACAGTATTAAAGGAAAAAAAAAGAAGCAATGGTTAGACGCTCCAAGAACTCTTAGACAAAATTAAGAGATTTAATTTAAGACTATAGGCATTGAAGAAGAAACAAACATATAGGCTAATGGTATTAACAACCTACTCAGTGAAATAATAGCAGAAAATTTTCCAAACTTTTGGAATTATATGGACATTTAAATACTGGTATTCAGAACCCCAAATAGACAAGAAAAGAATGTATTATGACATAATTAAAGTGCAAAAACACCATAACAAGGAAGAATTTTTAAAATAAGAGAGAAATACCAGGTTACCCAAATGAAAATCAATCAGAATAAAACAGTTTTCTCAGTAGAAACCCCAAAGACTAGGAGGGCTTGGAACTGTATATTTCAAGCCCTGAAAGAAAATAACTGGCCTGACACAGTGGCACATGCCTGTAATACCAGCAACTTGGGAGGATTGCAAGTTCAAGGCCAGCCTCAACGATTTTGTGAGGCCCTAAGCAACTTATTGAGACTCTGTCTCAAAATAAAAAATAAAAAGGGCTGGGGATAAAAATAAAAAGGGCTTAGTCATAAAGCACCTCTAGGTTCAATCACTAATACCAGTACCAAAAAAAGAACTGCCAGCAAAGCTATTCTTCAAAATTGAAGTAGAAATAAAAACCTTCCAAGATAAGCATAAACTGAAATAATTCATGACTACTAAGCCCACCTTTTCAGAAGATAATTAAACCCTGTAGACAGAAAATAAAAACAACCAAGGGAGCTTGAGAAAGAATGAATCTTATTAGAAGAGCAAATAAGCAAATGAGAATTCGGGTTGAATCAAGTGTTAGACATAAATCAAAAGAGCAGGAAGTAATAAACACTTCCATAATAACACTAAATGTAAATTATCTCAGTTCTCCAATTAAAAGACAGACAGGTAGGTACTTTTGGTTAGACAAAGGGGAATGAAGGGAAGGGAAGGAGGATGGGAATAGGTAAGACAGTAGAGTGAATCAGACATTACTTTCCTATCTTCATATATGAATACACAGCCAGTTTAACTTCACATCATGTGAACTAAAAGAATGGGAAGGTATAGTCCATGTATGTATAATATGTCAAAATACATTATACTGTCATGTACAACTAAATAGAACAAATAAAAAATAAATTTAAATGAGCGAAAGGCAGATTGAATTTTTAAAAAAGACTTAGCTATATGTTGCCTTCAAGAAACAGACTTCATTGGCACAGACATCCACAGGCTAAAAGTGAACAGATGGAAAATGATATTCTATGCAAATGCAACCTGAAAGCAAGCAGAAATAGCTACCCTCATATCCAACAGAAAAGACTTTAAGCCAAAATTAGAAGAGCCAAAGAAGGCCTCTACAAACTGGTAAAGAGAGAAAATCAACATAATAGTAAATATTTATGCTCCAAATGTTGGTATACCTAATTACATGAAACAAGCACTAGGCATGTAGGCTATAATACAATAATACTGGGTGATTTCAGTATACCTCTCTCATCAATAGATAGAGCATCCAGACATAAAATCATCAAAGATACGACAGACTGATACTATAGATGGATTTCAAAGACATCTTCAGAATGTTTCATACAACAGCAGAATATACTCTTTTTATCAGCTCATAGATCTCCAAAAATTTATTTCTCCAAAATAAATCATATTTTGAGCCATAAAGCAAGTCTTAATAAATACAAAAAAGTCTATATAATAACTTGCATCTTTCAGATGGAATGAAATTAGAAATCAAAAGCAAGAAAAACTATAGAAATTATATAAACACATGGAAATTAGAAAATTGATGAATGGGTCATCAAAGAAATGAAGAAATTTTAAATTTCTTCACTAAATGAGAATAGAAATATAGCATATTCAAATCTCTGGGACACAGTGAAGGCAGTTTTAAGAGGAAAATTTTTAAGTCTGAGTGCCTACATAGAAGAATCACAAAGATGCCAAATAAAAAGCCTAGCAGTGCATCTCTAGGTCTTAGAAAACCAAGAATAAACCTTTTCCAAAACTAGTAGAAGGAAAGAAATAATAAAGATGAAAGCTGAAGTTAAATAGAAAATAAAAACTACAAAGAATCAATGAAACAAAGAGTTCTTTGAAAAGATTAACAAAATTGATAAACCATTAGTCAAAAACTAATCAGAAAATAGAGAAGATCCAAATTAATAAAGTTCAAGGGGGAAAATAGGAAATATCACTACAGACATTACAGAAATCCAGAGGATCACTAGAGAATATTTTGAAAATGTATATTCCAATAAATTAGAAAATCCAGAAGAAAAGAATAAATTTATAGACACACATGACTTTCCAAAATTGAACCAAGAAGTTACTGAAAACCTAAATATACCAATAACAAACAATGAGGTCAAAGCAGTAATAAAAAGCCTTCTGAGAAAAAAAAGCCCAGAACCAGAGGAATTCACAGCTGAATTCCACCATACCTTTAAAGAATAAATAATGCCACTACTTCTAAACTTATTCCATGAAATAGAAAAAGAAAGAACATTCCCAAATTTATTGTACAATCAGTATCACCCTGATACTAAAACCAAATAAAGACACATGAAGGAAAGTAAGGAACAATATCCTTGATGAACATAGATGCAAAAATCCTTAATAAAATATTAGCAAATTGTATTCACTAACACATTAAGAAGATTATGCAACATATTAAAGTTGATTTCATTCCATGGATACAAGGATGGTTCCATATGCAAATAAATAAACATAATTCATTACACAAATAGATCCAAGGACAAAAATCACATGATCATTTCAATAAATGCAGAAAAGACCTTCAACAAAAATTCAACACCTATTATAAAAACCCTGAAGAAACTAGGGATGAAAGGAACTTACCTCAACATCATAAAAGCGATATGTGACAAACTCAAAGCCAACATCATCCTGGATGTGGAAGAATTGAAAAAATTTTGTCTGTAATAAGAAAAAGAATAATGATGTCCACCCTCACCACTCCTATTAATATAGTACTTGAAATTTTAGCTAGAGCAATTAGACAAGGGAGGGAAAGATGAGATACAAATAGGAAAAGAAGGGCTGGGGATGTGGCTCAAGCTGTAGCGTGCTCGCCTGGCATGCATGCTGCCCAGGTTCAATCCTCAGCATCACATACAAACAAAGATGTTGAGTCTGCCGAAAACCAAAAAATAAATATTAAAAAAATTCTCTCTCTCTAAAAAAAAAAAACAAATAGTAAAAGAAGTCAATTACTACTAATCTTCCACTTAGATAATCCCAAAAACTCCACTAGAAGATTTCCAGAGCTGATAAACAAATTCAACAAAGTAGCAGAATACAAAATTAACATACAAAAATCAATAGCTTTTCTATACACCAATAATGAGTCTACTGATAAAGAAATAATTCTATATACAATAGGCTTAAAATAAATCTAACTAAAAGGTGAAAGATCTCTACAAAGAAGATTACAGAACACTGAAGAAAGGAGGAAAGACCTCCCATGTTCTTAGAGAGGTAGAATTAATATTGTTAACATGTCCATATTACCAAAAGCAAACTACAGATTCTATGAAATTCCCACAAAATACCACTGACATTCTTCACAGGTCTAAAAAAACAGTTTTATTATGGAAGAATGAAAAATCCTGAATAGCCAAAACAGTTCTGAGCAAAAAGCAATGCTGGAGGAATCACAATACCCAATTATAATACAAAACTACAGTAAGAAAAACAGAATGGAACTCGCATAAAAATAAACCCACAGATCAGTGAAATAGACAACACAGAGACAAACCCACATATATACAGACATCTGTCTGATCCTTGAAGTCTCAAAAACACATCAAAGAAAAGACTTTTTAACAAATGGTGCTGGGAAAACCAGATATCTGTATGGAAAAGAATGAAACTAGACCCTTCTCTCTCACCCTGCAGAAGAGTCAAGTCTATATTGGTCAAAGACCTAGAAGTTAGACCAGAAACTTTGCAATGCTAGAATAAAACATAGGGTCAACACTCCAATATTAATTAGCACAAGCAACAGATTCTTCAGTAGGATTCCTAAAATTAATAAATGAGATAGCATCAAATTAAAAGGCTTCTGCATGGCAAAGAAATAAATCAAAGAGCCTACAGAATGGGAGAAAATCTTCCAGTTGCTCCTCCAACAGAGGATTAATATCCAGAATGTATAAAGAACTCAAAGAACTTAACAGCAAAGTAACCCAATCAATAAATGATCAAGTGAACTAAGAGATACTTCTCAAAAGAAATATAAATGGCCAATAAACACATGAAAAAGTGTTTAACATTTTTAGCAATCATTTACAAATCAAAACTATACTCTAGTTATTAGGATAGCAGTCATCAAGAATACAAATAATAAATATTGGAGGATGTCGGGGGGAAGTACATTCACATATTGTTGATAGGACTGAAAATTAATACAATCACTGTAGAAATGAGGAAGATGAGTACTCAAAAGACTTGGAATGGAATCACCATATGACCCAGCTATTCTATACCTGGTATTTATCCAAAAGAACTAAAGTCAGCATACTATAGCAATACATGCATTCCAATGTTCATATAGTGCAATTCACAATAGTCAAGTTATGGAACCAGCCTAGGTGTGTCCATCAACAAATGAATAGATGAATAAAATGTGATATATACACACAATGGAGTTTTATGCAGTCATAGAAAATGAAATTAATATCATTTGCAGGAAAATGAATAGAAATAGAGAACATCATGTTAAGTGAAATAAGCCAGACTCAGAAAGTCAAGGTTCATATGTTTTCTCTTGTATGTGGAAGCTAGAGAGAAAAAAGCAAGGGAAAAAGGATCTCATGGCAGTAGAAAGTAAACCGATAGAGTAGAAAAAGAGAATCACATGGGGGAGAAGGGAAGGGTAAGGGCAAGGGAAGTACTGAGGAATGAACTGACCAAATTACATTATGTGCATGTATATTTCACAGTAAATCCCACTATTATGTATAATTATTATGTGCCAATGAAAATTTAAAAATAAAAACCTAAAAATGTATTTAATATACCTAGCCTACCAAACCTCATAGCTTAACAACACAGTACATTGTAGAGTATCAGTCATACCCTTGTTATTACAAGGCTTACTGTGAGTTGTGGCTTGGTGCTGATGACTGCCTATTCAGTTTTTCCTGAATGCACATCACTTTTCCACCAAGATGAGAATAAAGAAAAAAATCATAAGTCAAACCGTTGGAAATCATTTGTTTATCCCAGCTCAATCAGAATCTCTAAAAGAATCTGATTAGGAAACTAAATTTTTAATTATTCATAATTTAGTTGCTGCTCTTAATATGTAGAGTTGCATCTTATTGCCTTTACTTTCACTAAGATATTGAAATCAAGTCTAAGTTGGCCCCAAGATATCCGAGCCAAATATTACATCACTATAGATACTTGAAATGTTAATGATAATATAATATAAAAGAAGGGGCCTAAATAATGCCCTGAACAAAAGGAGAAACATCCTTATTCTTGATGGTATTATATATTATATTATATGTTATATTATATATATTATTATATAATAATCACAAATAATTATATCTGATCTTTGAGTTCAAGGAAAAGAGATACTAAGATTCTGCATTGAGTTTTATTATTATTATTATTTTCATTGTAGGTAGACATAATACCTTTATTTTATTTATTTATTTTTATGTGGTACTGAGGATCAAACCCAGTGCCTCACATGCGCTAGGCAAGTGCTCTACCTCCTGAGCTATAATCTCAACACCCTGCATTGAGTTTTAATCTAATCCAAAGACATACACGTGTGTACACACACTTCAAGAGTCTGTGTATTACAATATAATTTGTTTCCCTTATAATCTTTTATGTATTTTATGTAGTTAAGAATTTTATTCTAAGAATAATTTTGATAGGCCACAGGAAACTGCCAAAAGAACCCATAGTGCACATACATAAAAAGTTAACATGCTATGCTAACATCACTTCATTTTACTGGTAACAAATTTTTATAAGGACAAAAATCTTTAGCTACATGTTCCTAATTCTAAAAGAGCTTTGTACTTCCATGCTGATTAAGGCAATTCAAATTAAGCAGTGATATAGGCAACAGGTTGATGAGTAATAATATCTGATATGGCAAATATAATTTACCACATTAAACAAATACAGAGTTCTACAACAACATTCTAACAAATGTAGCTTTCTATAAAAAGCATTGATAGTCTCAATGTCATAAGATCTTTATATCCTTCAAAGTATAAAAATTTTTTTAAAAGAATGAAATCCCATCATTTGCAACAACATAGGTGGAACTAGAAATCATTATGTTATGTGAAATAAACCTGGCATAGAAAGACAAGTATTACATGATCTCACTCAAAAGGTAAAATCTGAAAGAGTTGATCTCATAGAAATTGAGAATAATCATGGAGGCCAGGGAGAGTATAGGTGGGGGAATGGTAAGGAAATGTGAATCAATGGATATTAAGTTACAGTTAGATAGAAGTGAGAAGTTCTGCTATGCTGTTGCACATTAGGGTGATTGTATTAACCAATAATGTAATGTATATTTCAAAAAGATTGAAGGAGTTTGAAAGTTTTCACCATCAAGAAATTATAAATGTTTGAGGGCCAGGTGCAGTGACACTCACCTATAATTCATGGACTCGGAAGGGTGAGGCAGGAGGATTGCAAGTTCAAAAGTCAGCCTCAGCAACTTAGTGATGCCCTAAGCAACTTAGCAAGACTGTCTCTAAATATAAAAAGGACTAGAGATGTGGCTAAGTGGTTAAGTGCCCCGGTACAAAAACAACAACAACAACAAAAAGAAATGATGTTTAAGGAGGTGAATGTACAAAATCTTATTTTATCATTACATAATGTATACATGTACTGAAACATTACATGGTACCCCATTAATATGTATACTTTTTAAATTTTTATATATCAGTTTAAAATAAACCAAAAAAAATCCCAAACAATAGATGGGCAAAATAATTAAACAGAGATGGGTTGGGGCTGTAGCTCAGTGGCAGAGCACTTGCCTAGCATGTGCAAGGCACTAGGTTTGATCCTTAACACCGTATATACAAATAAAATAAAGACATTCTGTCCATCTACAACTACAAAAAAAATTTAAATAATAATTAAACAGATGATTCTCAAAAGAAAAAAAAACATAAGCAATCATCAAATATATGAAAAAACGTTCAATAGCCCTAAAATCAGAAATGCAAATTCAAACTACATTGAGATTTTATCTCACTCCAATTAGAATGTCAATCATCAAGAATAAAAATAATAAATGCCAGCAAGGGTGTGGGGGAGGGGCTGGGAATATAGTTCAATTGGTAGAGTGCCTGCCTCACACAAGTCCCTGGATTTAATCCCCAGCACCACAAAAAAAAAAAAAAAAAAAAAAGAATGTGGGGGAATACACTCATACATTGTGGGTGGGACTGCAAATTAGTACAACCAAGTTTGGAAAACAGTATGGAGATTCCTCAAAAAACTATGAGTGGAACCACCATATAACCTAGCTATACACTTCTTGGTATTTATCCTGAAGAAGTAAGATCACCATATTAGACTAATACAGGCACATCAATATTTACAGCAGCACGATTCACAATACCCAAGTTGTGGAACCAGTACAGGTGCCCCTCAACAGATGAACGGATAAACTAAGTTATACACAACACACCATGGAGCTGTTAAGAAGAATGAAATTATGGCATTTGCTGGTTTAATAAATGGACAGAACCAGGAACATCATGCTAAGTAAAATAAACCAAATCCATAAAAAATCCACTGTTTTCTCTCATATGTCAATGCTAGATCAAAAGGGGATAGTGGGCGGGCAGGGATCCCATAAAAACAGAAGGGAACTCAATGTAGTAGAGAAAGGGGATAAAGGGGGAAGAAGGAGGGGTGGGAAAAAACGGAATGAAGTTGACCAAATTATACTATGTTCATATATGAGTATACCCACTGAATTTCATCTTTATGTATACCTAATAAAGCATCAACTTTTAAAAAATTTAAATAAATAGAAGAAAGACCAATGGAGTAGAGTAAGGAGAGTGGAGGGAAGGAGGAGGGGAAGAAAGGTGGAAGTACTTAGAGACTAAAGTAAAGCAAATTATATTCCACTCATGTATGATTACGTCAAAGTAAACCCAATATTATGTATTGCTATAATGCACTAATAAAAACATTTTAAAAAATAAATTTTAATTTTTTTAATATTACAGGAAAACTTTTGGTGCTTTTGTAAAGACATTCAACTTCCTGACAGTAAAACAATATATTTAACTAAACATAGAAACAAATATATAATTTTATATATAAAAAATATTTGTAATATATAAACATATATCTAATTGTTCTTTTTTAAAAAATATTTATTTTATTAGGTGTAGATGGACACAACACAATGCCTTTTTTTTTTATGTGGTGCTGAGGATCGAACCTGGATCCTGCCCATGCTAAGCGAGCGCTCTACCTCTGAGCCACAATCCCAGCCCCTATCTAATTGTTCTTTGTAGTTTCAAAAGCAGTGATATGAGTAGCTTCTTAATTTTTACCAAAATTTTTATTAAACCATAATTTCTAATTTTGATTTTCATTTAATTAAGGAGCATACAATTTATTTTGGAGGGGGCGGTAACTGGGGATTGAATTTAGGGACACTAAGCCACATGCCCAGCCCTGTTTTGCATTTTGTTTAGAGACAGGGTCTCGCTGAGTTGCATAGCACTTGGTTTTGCTGAGGCTGGCTTTATACTCGTGATCCTCCTGCCTACACCTCCCAGCCACTGGGATTACAGGTGTGTGCCACCACACCTGACAGGAAGAATCCAATATATTTAAGTTTGGTGATTACTTCTCAATTTAAACTTGTCTTAGTTCAGGCTGCTATAACAATGAGGCCATGGATTAGGTAGTTTAAGCATTTGCTGGATGTGGTGGTGCACACCTATAATCCCAGTAGCTCGGGAGGCTGAGGCAGGAGGATAGCAGGTTCAAAGCCAGCCTCAGCAACAGCAAGGTGCTAAGCAACTCAGTGAGACCCTGTCTCTAAATAAAATACAAAATAAGGCTGGGGATGTGGCTCAGTGGTTGGGTGCTCCTGAGTCAATTCCTGCTACCTGCCCCTCCCTCCCAAAAAAAAGCACTTATTTCTCAGTTTTGGAGGCTAGGAAATCCAAGATCAAGGTTCCAGCAGGTCGAGTATCTGGTGAGGACTAACTTTCCAGTTTGTAAATGTCTGTCTTCTCATTATACATTGTGCAAGGCAGAAGGAAGAGATAGTGGAAGCAAGTGCTCTCTGTCTCTCCCCCCCCACACAAAAGCTCTTCCTTGTTTATTCTTTCAAGGACATTAATCCCATTCATGAGGGCTCCACTCTCATGACCTAATTATCTCTCACAGGTTCCACCTTCAGACATGGTAACATTGGGGATTCAGCTTCAATATATGGATTTTGAGAGGACATAAACATTCACTCTACAGCAAGAATATATTCACTCTGGGGCTGGGATGTGGCTCAAGCGGTAGCGCGCTCGCCTGGCATGCGTGCGGCCCGCGGGTTCAATCCTCAGCACCACATACCAACAAAGATGTTGTGTCCGCCGAGAACTAAAAAATAAATATTGAAAATTCTCTCTCTCTCTCTCCTCTCTCACTCTCTCTTTTAAAAAAAAAAAGAATATATTCACTCTGTGCCTTATTTAAGGCACCTCATTAAGGTTTTCTTTCATAGGATTTCGCAAGTTCTCAGTCTAAAAATTTCTGTGCAGCCTGGAAAAGTTAAATGTGGAACCAACAAAAGAGCCCAAGCTTTTTAATCTTTGAGAACCACATGGTCTCTATCAAAACTACTCAAGTCTGCTACTATATTATAATAACAGCCACAAAAAAAAATATAGACAATGACTGTGGTTGTGTTTTAGTAAAACTTCATTTACAAAACAACCAATGGGAAGATTTGGCCTGCAGACCATAGTTTGATTACCCTTGAATTAATCCATTGTCTGATTAATGTATCATCTTAAAGTAAAATATGAAACATAGTATAAATGGTTTAGTTATATTTCTTTTAAATCATTTCTTTTTAATATATATTTTAGTTTAATATATACTATTTGATCCTAAACCTCTGAACTATTCTAATGCTTATAATGCCATAAGTTCTTACTAAACAAAATAACCAGTTGGGGTAGGACAGGGGAGGTAAAAGATAATTTGAGATACTTATTAATTTCTGTGTACGGTAGGTAATACTTGATAGTATTCTGTATAAATTTCACATTTCTTTTATGGGGAAATCTATCTTATTGTACATTTTATTTTTATATATGTGTGTAACAATTATTTTCAATTATGTGTTTCCATTCTTGCATTTCCTTGCATTCTCAGTCTCTCATTCCTCTAATTAAACATTATGTTCTCATTTTTGCTTTCCCCTTAGAACACAGACCACTTACATAGACACCTTACCTTTCAAAACATAAGATTCAATTGATCAGACCAAAATCTCTTATAGTATAGTTTTCTAAACATTTTTTGAATACATCTTTCCCCACCTTGAAAACCCATGAGAGTAAGCAGTAGGATTTTGTATTCCACACTTCATTAAAAATATCTTAAATTTACCCATTTTGAATAGGCACAGGGAAAGAGTATAGAGAAAGATATTGTTTTCATTCCACATGAATTAGTATTTTTTCTGTATTGCAAACCATTTATACCATAGTAGTCCCCATGCTTATTATCCACAAGGGATATGTTTGTTCCAAGACCTCCCCAGTGGATGCTGGAAATCTCTAATAGTACCAAACCCTATACACACACACACACACACACACACACACACACACACACTGTGATTGTTGATTTGATAACCAATAAAGCTACTAAATGACTAGACAGGTAGCATATGCAGCATGAATATACTAGTCAAAAGCATGATTTACATCCTGGGCATAATGGAGCAGACAATGAAAGATTTCATGATGCCACTTAGAACAACAAACATTTTAAAACTTAAATTGTTTATTTCTGGAATTTTCCATGTAATATATATTTTCAGCTGCTGTAAACTGAGTGTAATTGAAAACATAGAAAGTGAAACTGCAGATAAGGTGGGATTTCTATACCTTCTAAGATATATTGCCAAGTTTGATGACTTCTTATTAGCCAAGTCCTATGGGTCTTGTGCTAGTTCTTATACTCTTAGATTCCCTTAATTCAATTTGCCAGCTGGCCTGTCCTCAAGTTTTATTAATACTGGGATGTGATTCTTTTTCCTTGCATTCAGTTTGATCTTTCAGTGTTATTTTCAGAAATTTATTTCTTCCTCTTTTATCAACTAATAATTATAGCACTATTCTCTTTGCCCTCTAAACTGTCATCCTAAGGGAGTTTTCCAGTTTTCATTTATATTTTACTAGTGTTTTAATTTGATGCCAGTGCTTGCTTCCTTACTTAATTCTAACTTAATCTTAAAGTATTACCACCTGGTTGATGGTTGCATCCTCCTCAAACTGAAGATCATGAGTACACAATAATCTCACATTTTATTTTCAGAATCCTCACTGTTGATCTGTTAGTCTGCACATCAAACTTCTCCTCTAAAATAAAAACAATACCAGTGATTTATCTATCTTCATGATCTATTTTGTATTGTTTTATACTATTTTATTACTGACATGTCTATTTTATACTGTTTCCCCTTTTTTAGCTCAGTAACTCGCTAAGCATGATAGATTTCATTTCTCTTCACTGCTAAATCCCTTTACAATGCTCTATTCTTTTCCAGTGGGATTACTATATATTTCTTTAAAACTTCTCCATTTTCAGTTTCCATGCTTTTAATCATGTATAAAATCTCAGATCAATTTTTTAATCTAAAATTAGTATTTTCCCTCTTATCGTTTTATTCAACTATCCATACCCATACAAATTCCTTAACATTAAATAGTATTTTCTAATTTTCCAGTATTCATCAACCTAAATTACTTGTATATGTATATAATGAGGCTAGCACTGATCCCTGTCTTCTCTTGAGCTTTTAATCAAGCAATAAATACATAAAACAGTTTGACTTCACTTTTCTTTCTCCTAAGTGAACTAGAATATACTGAATTGTATACAGCCAATAAGCTATGAGTAACTGACTAGGCATGAAGAGCTGTATATTATTACAGTAGATTTCATTTATGCAACAAATATTCTCACTAACTGCTTGCTAGTATTGTAGACACTGATAATAAATACAGAAGTGAATAATATTAAGTGGGAAATATTAACTGGGAAAGCCAGGCCACTCAATACATTAACAACCAGACAAGTTTGAACCCATAGGACCTGTGCTACTTCTCACATGGTAGATACTAGCTACATGCAACTATTTAATTTCAAACTTAAATTAATAAAAATTAAATTTAAAATTTAGTTTCTCATTTGCAATTAGCCACATTTCAAGTATAGCCTCATGTGACTACTTACTAGTGTATGTGACTTTGTAGATATAGAATATTTTCACCAACATAGAAAATTCTCTTAGCACTACTTTAAAGATATTGCAACAAATATGGAAAACTAAAAAGCTTGATCCCCTAAATAAAGAGCTAGCCAAAGTTCAGAGTGCCAAAAATGTAGTCTCTATGATCCAACTGACTTTTTTTATAGCTTTTTAACCACAATTTATAATTATCTCTTAATAATTCTGGACTCAGTTGGGTATATCTCATTTGGGGTCTCACTTGTGGTTGCAGTTCATTATCAGCTTGAAGCTGTAGCCATCAGAAGCTATAGCCATCAGAAGACTTGTCCTAGCAGGCACCCAAGGAATCTTCACACACACACAAAAATCCCAGATGATCCAGATATATGGAATTACTCTATAGATTATACAGCAGAAGTACCTTACAAATAAATACCAGTCCGGACATTCCTGTTTTTTAGTTATTGTTTAGTTGTAGTGGGACACAATACCTTTATTTATTTATTTATTTTAATGTGGTGCTGAGGATGGAACCCAGGGCCTCGAACATGCTAGGCAAGTGCTCCATCGCTGAGCCACAACCTCAGCCCTACCATTCCCATTTTGAAGAGCACTTTTGTGGGTTTTTTTTTTTAACAACTTTCTAAATGGCCTGCCAAGCACTACTACTTTTTTTACAAAAAGCCTTAAAAGTTACTCAATGTTTCTTCCCTATTTTTAAATTCTCTTGTGGGAGAGAGTTATGTTTTGTTCTTAAAATAGTAAAATGAATAAAATTTCAAATAGTACAGAAAAAAACAGTTTTTTAAACTCACCTGATAGAAGGAAATGTTATATAATACACTTGTAATTCATGGTGACATGTTCCTAATTTTATGTACTAAATATTATACTCTACACTAGACTAGAAATTCTCTAGTACCGGTGGTAAACTATTGGAAAGCAGAGAGCAAGACTTTCTAAAGTTCTGGACCCTCCTAATAATCAGCTTCTCACTTCATAGCATTCAAATTTAATTAGTACCACAGGATCTACAAGTATTTAGTAAATGTTGATTGATGATCTACATTCATCTACTCTAACTTACTCCTTTTTTTTCCTGTTCTTTTTTTCTGATCTTATTTTCTCTTTACTTAACAGACAGTGTGGAGCATTCATTATTAAGACAATTGGGCAGCTCTAGTCCAGCTCAACTGATTTCTTGTCCAATGATCCTTATGTGACCAAGATCCAGCTTCAAGGAACCGGCTAGAAGCTGCCCGTTGTGAAACTTAGGGTTAGTTAATAACTCACAATACTTTTTTATTCCACTATAAGCTGTCTAAATTTGATGAAATTTGCTTTTTCAGCTGTTTTAAAAAATTATTTAGGTAGATGTGATATGTTTTTTATGTGTTAATCTAACTGTAGTGACATTTTCTACATGTTTTATCCATTCATAAATAATAACCACATTGGGAATAGTGAGGTGTCTTTCATTTTCTCTGCTTTGTGTTATTTTTCTTCTCAGTCTTTTAGATACTACATACCATATCCTTTTATATTTATTTTAATTAGGATAAGAACCATTTCTAATTCTAATAGAATTCTAATACTTCCATAACTTTAGAACATAGTATATTATTTAGCCTTTATGATTTAGTCTTATTACTTTGATATTTTGTCATTTAATATGCTTTCATCTAATTTTTTATTTGTTACTGCTACTTCTTATTTAACTTTGCTTCCACTGTGGTTTTCAGAATTTAAATAGTATTTATACCTCTTTTATTATAACATCTTCTAAATATTAGAAATATTATCAACATGGTCAATATTCTTGGCTTTTCATGTGATTAACTGTATTAAATTTTTCTCTAAGGTTTGAGAAAATACTATAACCCTCCTATAACATCATCCATTTGATAACAAATTTTACATAATATAGATTTACATCATAGAATTTTGATAAAAGAAGGGCTACCTCTAACATGATCCTGTAATATTGACTGACAGTCCACTATATTAGTGTTCTTAGAATGCTTTAATCTTCTTACCACCTTATTTTTTACCAATATATCTATGTGATTAACTTTTAAAAAGACAATTAAATGTTTTCATAAAATACAAAATTATTTCTTGCACTAAAGGAAAACTTTAGGTTCCGACTCTAAAGCCAATTCATAATATAAAATTGGAATTGGAGCGGGGGGTTGTTGTTGAAAAGACACAGAACAAATCATAAGCATTTTTAATTACGAAAATTTCTGTAGTACTACAAGAAATGTCCTTTTTATTTTCATTTACAGTTCTTTCACTGATCCCTAATTTTAGAAAAGAAAGAGGAAAGACTAAATATTGGCATGACCCTAATAAATTTAACTCTTCCCTGTCCTATTCCAACCCTAAATGTTTTCCATGCTCAGCAGCAGCAGCAGAAATGACAGGACATAAACCCTAAAGTTCTTTCCCAGTTAGTCAAATAGAGTGTTTTTTTTTTTAAACCATAATGAATATATTTGCCAATTAAATGGTTTCATGAGAATAGTAAGACCCTATGAATGTATACTAGCATACAAAGATCTCATGTACATTAATTACCCTCAGTTTTAGAAATGTAAATAGACTAATAAGTCCCATAATGAAATTTTGAAAGTTTTTGTTCTGTAAGTAAAAATATTATTAAACACTGATGTTAGAGATTTTCTTTTAATAGCACTCTCCTTAAGAACAAAAAAGTTAATGTTTTGATTTTCAAAATGTTAAACATGATGCTAAACAAATCCTGGACTGTTAATAAAAAATAATAATGTATTATTGGGCAAGGAATTTTGATAATAATTGATACCTAAGTGTGTTTTTTCCACAGTTATATGGAATATATGCACACACATAAACATTATATACATACATATAGATTGTATGTGTACACATGCACATTTTATATGTACACACCCATATATAGTTCCTACATGTATATTTTCTTAGAGTTTATCTTTATTTCTGAGATTAGCAAAAACTGGACTTTTTTTTTTTTTTTAGTTTTATGTGGACACAATATTTTTATTTTCTATGTGGTGCTGAGAGTCGAACCCAATGCCTCATGTATGCTAGGCGATAACTTTTATCACTGGGCCACACCCTAGCCCCCTTTGGACTTCATTGACAATCTAAATGTATGGATAGTATACGTCCTTTTTATTTATTTATCATTTACTTGTTTTTGTATTTGGTATTAATCTAGAGCACTTAACCACTGAGCTAAGACCCAAGTCCTTTTTATTTATTTTTATTTTTTTGAGACAGGGTCTCCCTAAATTGCTTAGGATCTTGCTAAGTTGCTGAGGCTGGCCTCAAAATTGCAATCCTCCTGCCTCAGTCTCAGAGTCACTGGAATTACTGATGTGTGCCTCCATACCCATCTATCCATTCTTTTTATGGCCTAGTGTGATAGCCCTAACACATTACTTCTATAAACAGATGAATTAAGAGGATGAAAATTCTCACACACACTAAGTGAAGCCCATTGTTACTTTTCTATTTTTGCAGTATTTCATCAATCAATAATTTTGAAAAGTGTTTACTTACTTAATACCCATATTGAAAAGCCAATCTAAAGAAATTATCCAAAATTCACTGTTTTAAAGTGAAACTGATGATACAAATATTAGTACATGTACTAAAATCACAAGGTAATGACTTTGCAACCTGTTTTTCCAAAATATCTAATGCAACTGAATACAAAAGGATCTTGGAAAATTAAGACTTTAACTTCTTCTGTCAGCTGATTTCAGAAGGATGGCTTGGAAAGAGGTATGATTTAATTTATAACAGTTTTATAAATTTCCACCAACAATGGCAGTACAATATTTTTGAACAAATTTATACAACTATAAAATAAAGAATGGGGTCACAAAAATTCTTTGTATTTTTCCCAGAAATTCTGCCTACATAACATTAAAATACAGAATCAAAGGATTGAAAAGGACTTTAGGAGAGCATCCAAATTCAACTTAAGATATCATGCTTCAATGTGCTCTATTGTTATAGTAAGTCAATGTCCCCTGGACCTATACTTTGACAAAATTTATTCTGGAATTCTTGAAGACTTAAAAAGGGCAAAAGAAAACTTTTTACCCAAAAGGTGGATATGAATAATGTTCATGCTGGTACTGTTTATTTCAACTTAATTGTTTCCATCTCTGTTCATACCTCCCTAAAAAGATGTTTAAGTTTCCATCCTTCCATGTTGAATACCACTCTGATTACCAGCTACAAGGGCTGCTGTTTGTTGGACCTGCTGTATATTTCTTGTCTCTTTGCTTTTATAGATTGCATAAATTTTGTATTTTCTACATTCTACTGGACCCTTTCAGAAATCAAGTGCTATTCAAGATTACTTGTTTTATTTCACATTGTCATTTTTTTTCCCTTTCCATGTGACATTATCCTTCACTTTTCCATATATTAGTTTTGTGGTTATCTTGATATCACCCACTTTATGCCCTGTCAGGATCTGAAAATATAACTGGCATAAATTTCAGACTAGTGAACAGATAACTAGATAACAGACTTCTAATCTTAATCATTAGTATTAACTTCGAGGCGCAGTGGCTCACACCTGTAATATCAGTGGCTCAGGAGGCTGAGGCAGAAGGATATTGCAAGTTCAAAGCCAGCCTTAGAAACTTAAAAAGGCCCTAAGGAATTTGCTGAGACCCTGTCTCTAAATAAAAAATAAAATGTAACTGTGGTTAAGTGCCCCTGGGTTCAATCCCTGCTACAAAAAAATATTATCAATATAATTGCCAAGGTTGATTATAGTTAACTAAAAATACATAGTAAAAGGCTGAATAGTTATTTTATTTAAGGTCTCACTTGTGATATATTTACGTCTTATATTTTAAATGTATAAACATTTTAAATCTCCATCTATTGATTTGTCTATTTTCCTCATTTGATAACATATTTTTTAGTTAAGAGAAGCCAAATTTTGATTATTTAATAATATTTTAGGGTGATTTTCTTAGTAAAGCTAGTATGTTAACCTCAGTTTTTCATTTCTATCACGCTATGTACCTGTAGAGTAATTGTTATTAGTATTTTAATAAAAGTGATATGGGTCATACACATCTCCTTGGTATATTTCGTCCCTTTGGAAAACAGAGGGTATGAGAAACAATCTCTCTATATATAGAGTAGACTAAAGCCCTTCCTTTCCCTACCAACTTAGGGTCTTCTCCTCACTTCAGCCCTTTTACTTACTGTTTGCTCATCAGAGAAAATCTGGATGATCCTAGATTATCTTCTTCTGCATTTCCTCCTTTGTTAGATAAAACATCTCTTGTGGGGGAAATAATGCTTTTAGGAAATGATAGTTTTTTAGTATTACTTTATAAGACAATCAAGTTTCTTACCTGAAGTATAAAGGCTTAGAAGTAACTGCACCTTACTTTTTAGCTTTTATTTTGTCCCATTACTTACCACTGGCAAGTTTTGTGGAAGTCTCTTTAAATCCTTGTCTCTCGTCTTTGATAGACTTCAGTAGTCTAAAAAGCAGTTTTCCCATTGGAAAATTCCAAGCTGGAACCTAAACTGCACTCTTCCTATCCCATGAGTTGACTACTCTTTCATGATCCTACTAGTTAACTCTTCAATCTGGGAAATATTTGGTCTACCCACCTTTCCAGCTTTTGTTTTTGTACCAGGGATGAACCCAGGGGTGCTTAACCACTAAGCTACATCCCCAGTTCTTTTCATTTTTTTGAGATGGGGTCATGTTAAGTTGCTATGGCCTTACTAATTGCCAAGGCTGGCTTTGAACTTGCAATCCTCCTGTCTCAGCCTCCTGAGCCTCTGGGATTTCAGGCATGCACCACCAACACGCAGCCCCTTCCAGCTTATTCTCCAAGTATCATATTCTTTTTTGAATCAGTTTTTTTAAAAAACTCAGTGTTCTGATGATGAGAAAGACCCACCTTCATTCTGACTTTTCCCCTTGCTAGTTACTAGCCGTTTAAGAAACCTCTACTTTTATTTTGGGTTGAATTTCTCTAAATTTTTAAAGACTTTTGAGTCTTGATCTACCTAGTTTATTTAATCTTCTTGACTGAAAATGATAGAACTTAAGAATATGTATTATATACCCATTATTTGCATATTGTCTCTCATCTTTCAAATAACCCAAGTAAGCACAGTATTGTTTAATATTAATAGTTTTGCCCAATTCCAACCATATTACAAATGATTTAAACTCAAAGGATATTCCCATATTAAAAAATGCCCACAAGGAGCTAAATAAATTCTAGATTTGGAGAATTTCTCAAAAGCAGGAGAGGGGGGAGGAAGTATCCTTCTCTGTCTCAACTTTCCTAAGGAAAAATTAGAGACAATGCCAATTAACCCAAAAGGTTTAATCCAGTTTGGTAGAATTTTCAACAATATAACATAACTTGAAAAAAGTCAAGCAAAATGGAGAAAAGATATGTGGACTAAAAATCTAGTTTAAATGAGCTAATTTGTATTTAAGATTGTCATTCTTGTTTTTCACAACTTCTTTCCTTCTATTTCTGAACCCCTTGGTACAAGTTTTTCAGTTTCCTAATAATAATACAGTAAACATTTTGTAAGTATGAAAAAGAGATCCAAGATAACTTTTGCTTGAATATGTAGTATTATAGCCTTTTAATCCTCAATTTGCTTTATACATTATAAATATTATGAGACAAATTAAAAATTGAAATGAAAGATATGTTAATACACATCCTTTTATATATATCTATGTTTATTTTTTTAAAAAGGCTATCCTTTTTCCTCAAAGAATTTCATAGGTACACCCAAGATAACAATGAAATGCAGACATTTTGCATGGCACATAAGATTCATATTTATGAAGACTGGGACTATCACAGTCTGAGTTACCTCAGCATTTTTTCATCAAATGGAACTTGTAATATTTAAAGTAATAGTGTTTTTACTTCACTCATGAAGCATTTGAGATAAAAATGTTACTAAATTCCTCCTTCAGTGTCTCAGCATATTTGAATTTCAGATGCTCTGTGAGATACAGTTGTTTATATCATCTTTTGTTGTTTTTTTTTTTAATCCAGTTGAATATAATCTGGATCATCTGAAACTTTAGGCTTTGTGGTAATGTAAGTTCCTTTATAGAATGCCTGGGTGATGGCGCTTTCTTTTATTATTCTCACACACATACCCACACACACACACACACACACACACACATATGTATATATACATGCATGTATAAATATAAAACAGGATAGCAGGGGAAATATATATTAATTAGAACAGACAATCATTGTAATATTACTCATTAACAAGCAGTGTGGAACCAATTTTAAGTGTCTGGACTAGGAGTTTGAGGCTACAGACAGGTTCTAATTTTTTTTAATAATTTTTTAGTTGTAGATGGACACAATACCTTTATTTTATTTTTTAAAATATTTATTTTTTAGTTGTAGTTGGACACAATACCTTTAGTTTATTTATTTATTTTTATGGGTGCTGAGGATTGAACGCAGGGCCTCAGATGTGCTAGGCAGGTGCTCTACCACTGAGCTACAACCATAGCCCCAGGTTCAAATTTTTTTAACGGATCAGATTTTGCAGGGTTTTTTTAAACAGATATCATCCCATTCCTTTGTAAAGTATCAAGCAAGCAACCAATAAATCCCCACATGTAATTAATACATCAAAATTTTGTGGACTTATTTCTAGTTGGAAAAAAATAACCAATATTTAATTTGTGAGACAAAGAAAATTCTGAATTCCTTGTTAAGATTTAGCTCTTACCATATCAAATGTTTAACTGATGCTTCCCTACAGAATTGGAATAACTGTATTTCTGTCTGCACTGATGGTCTTTAAAACATATATTTAAGTTCATCCATCCACCCACCCACTAGGAAATAAATTACTTTATTATCTTATTAAGAATCCAAGGGGCTGGGATTGTGGTTTAGTGGTAGAGTGTTTACTAGCATGCATGAGGCACTGGGTTTGATCCTCAGCACCACATAAATGGAAAATAAAGATATTGTGTCCACCTAAAAATTAAAAAAAAAAAAAGAAAGAATACTGTAAAATTTCTGTTACTTCACAGTGCAGGCAGACCTGTTAGCCTGTGTGCCTATGAATATTATCATTTTCTGGTGTTATGATGTGAAAAAACATTGGAAAGCTTTAGATAAGATGATGTGTTTTGGTTTTTAGACTGGACTTTCTTAAGTTAACTTCTTTAAAGACTCTGATTTGGAATATAAACCTACTACCAGACAACCCATTTAATCTACTCGCTGGCCTCTTTAAAATGACATTCTAAATCACTTTCCCCTTTACTTAAATTTTGTATACCCATTTCAGAGGTATACAGAGAATTTCCTTTCCCTTGGTTTTTTTTTTTTCTAAATATCCAGAATTTATCCTAAAGGTCTTTTCTTCATATAAATCCTCCAGTTGATCTTCTTACTTTATTAAATATTCTTCAAATCAAATGTATTCCTACATTCTAGGTGAAGACAAGAGTTTTTACTGCCATAATTTAATATCAGAACATACAGTTTCAAAATAATCTTGTTCATTATAAGTACAGTAATTTGTTGTTATAGTAAGACTTGTAATTTGGGTCTATCTGAAGGAACATGTGTACTATTATAATTCCATCTTTTTGTGGTACTTGACATTGAACCTAGGGGTACTGTGCCACTGAGCTATATCCAGCCCATCCCCCTGTTTTGCTTTTTCTTTTGAGGCACAAGGTCTTACTTTGCTAAGTTAACCAGGTTGACCTGGAACTTGTAATCCTCCTGCCTCAGCCTCCTAAGTGGCTAGGATTGTAGATCTATACCACCCACCCAGCTAACTCCATCTTTTCTCAAAGACAATTACATGTTCAGAGACTTGTCAAGTTCTAATGTGATTATTACCTTACTCTTTTCCAAAATATCACCATATGAACTCAGGATTAGGAGTCCTTATTCTCCAGCACATACTTCCTCTTGAATCTTGCTCCCACCTTCACAGATGAGTAAGAAACTTATATGGTTTTGATTATCTTTACAGAAATCAAGGTTGTTTACCTATAGACGTGGTCCCCTGATGTTTTATCGGTCATGTCAAGATTTGCTTCTACTGCTGTTCCTTGTATAGTTCTTGATTTTGCTAATCTCTGTTCCAAGTTCTTAATTGGAATGATCATATACTTATCATTCAAATCAAGAAACGTAAGTGAAAGGAGGCACCAAAAATAACTAAAATAGGACTGGAGTTGTGGCTCAGTGGTAGAACACTTTTGCCCAGCATGTGTAAGGCACTGGGTTAAATCCTCAGCACCACATGTAAATAAAAAAAGGTATTGTATCCATCTACAATTAAAAATATTTTTTTAAATAACTAAAATCATGTAATTTTTGATGTTTACTGACCAATGAAGTCTGATATATTAATAAACCTACAAAATCATTATATTCAAAAATTATTTTTCAAAAATAAAATTCTGACCATGCAATAGATCTAAAACTAGAATGTCTCAAGGAAATTGGAATGTAATATTATTACAAAATACATTAACACCTCTGTATCCACAGGCTTTGCATCTAAGATTCAATCAAATACAAATTAAAAATAATAAAAAAATTGTGCTGGTATTAAACAAATACAGATGCTTTTTTCCTTGACATTATTTCCTAAACAACACAGTATAACAACTATTTACATAACTTTTACATTGTATATGTACTAAGTGTTCTAAGTAATCTAGAGATGGTTTAAGTATATGAGAGGATATGTGTAAGTTATATACAAATACTATGCCATATTTTTTTTAAAGACTTAAAAATCTGCAGATTTTGGTATCTTCTGGGAGTACCTAGAACCAGTCCCCCATGTATACAGAGACATGACTGCAAATGTAACATTAAGTAGAATAAAAAAGCATACTCTGAAAAGGATTAAGCTGTAGGGGTAAGCTTGAACTTCTCTAATACTTAACCATTAAAGTATTATGACAGTTCAGTAGTAAAGCATCCCTGGGTTCAATCCCCCATACTAAAAAAAAAACTTTGTTTTTCATTGTAGCCATTGATATAGTGCCCATATAAACAGACTAAATTATGTTTAGATATAAGCCTTTTTTTCTGTGATATAAACATGAAATAAGAAAATCATAGACTCAAATGAATCTCAGAGATTCTATTATTGTATACACATGTATAATCTTAAGATATTAATCTTAAAATCTTGATAACAACCTGTATTAATTAAGTTTGCTATATAATTACAAGTAGTTTTACAGAAAAGCTTTGGTATTAAGTCAATAAGTATTAAAGTCCATGATAATCTTCCTTGTAAAAATTGTATCATCTTTGGTGTTCATGGGCTGTAAAATCATGCCTAGAACACTTTTGCTTACTTTTATCATTTCAAGGCAAGAATAACACCTCACATTTACACATAGTACCTTATAAATCACAAGCACTTCATATGCATTACCTCATTTTATTCATTACATATTTTTGTGAGATAAACAATGTTTTATAAAAGAACTGAAACTTAGATTAAGAGAATTGCCCAAGATAACATTAAGTAGCAGAATTTCTAATAACTAATAAATGGTAGCTGTTTAAGAGACAATCTTTAAAAGTATAATAATTTTCAAAATAATTTGTGTCCTATCCAAGAATTAATGGGCCATCTTTCATTTAATAACTAAAATAAAATGTCTCTTCTAATGTCTTAAGTGGCTAGGAGTCACAATCAGAAAATATTTCAGTTCTAAAATAAGGAAATAAATTATAATAGACAGGAAACTGCTTAGTTATCTTTTATCAGGTAACCTAAGTATGAACTAGTATCCTAACCAAATAGTAGAAATCAAAATTATTTTAGAAATTAATTTTTTAGATGGCTCAACGAAAATTTTCTTTGGAAGAACTGTATAAGTACTCTGGGAAATGTAAGAATGGTCAAAGGTGAGAAGAAGGAACACAAAGTTGCTTAAGTATCCCAGAAAAATTTCAATCCCTCCACTAGCCTGTGCCAATACACTCTTGGGAACATAGTACATTTCCAAGTGCTTTTGAATTCACAAAGTTCACAGGCATAAACAACTATTTTCTTTTTTCCCATTGTTCTTGCTAATAGCTATAGCTAGGCATGTATTAGTCTTTGTATAAACCTTCCATGTAGTATTTACTATTTAGAGAAAGGGTTATTCAAGTTTGTTTTTATTACATACTGACGACAGGTACCAGACTCATGCCACTGTTTATACTGATAAAATATGATGTAGTTCTAAAAGAGAAATGCCTATTATAATTGTTTACTGAAATATCTTAGCTCAAAAATTGTAAACAGGCTTAAAACTAAATGTAGCCTGAGGTCATTGATTGGAGGAGTTAATTTTCTCACAACAGTGTTACAACACTGATTTCAATTAACTGTCTTTATCTTATTACTACAATATTTCATGCTTTGTTTCTTTTTGAGTTGGAAACAACTTCACAAAGTATCTTTAAATGACTCAATAAAGTCTGTGTAATTACACAATTTAAAACATTTTTAATCCTTAAATATCTAGATCTGATATGCCACTTTTAAAAATCATCCATTGTTTTTATGACTTACTCCTATATTTACCTGTTCTAGTACTGACAGGTTGTTTCATTGTTGGTAGACATGCTCAAAGTCTTCGTAAGTCAATGAAGTGATCAAAGTGCCTCTATCATTTAAAGTGAAAATATAAGTAAACATGACTCTTTAGAATTTTGCTTTATATCTTAGAAACATTAGTTCATTTCCCCTAATTACAGATAAGTTGCTAGTTAAGTTCTTAAAGAGTAGTAAAATGTTTGTATTCAATTTTTGTTGTTAGATGCAGGCTGGGCAGTTGAGTTGGCCTACATGCTATTTCAAAAGTTTTTTTATCAACTTTGTAATATGAACTCTACTTTCTTCATGCCTTGTATTCTTGAATTGCAATATTCAAACTCAGGTCATTTAAAGTAGGCAGAAGAAAATAATGAGATTTCTAGGCAAAATGATTTGGCTATACCTTGGTGCTCTGAAGTGCAGGCATTTTGTAATCCTTAAATTATACCTTAGCTAAAACTTCCTATTTTGTCTTAAGCAAATCAGAATCTCCAGCAAGCCCTCTGTACAGCAGTAGATCAAATAAAAATAAGTTGGAACATAGAGTCTATTTGTTGAATGTTTTAGTTAACAAAATAAAATGTTACTCTAATAACATGAAATACTATAATTCCCTGATAGGAATACCTTAATAATTCCTGGATAGTTACTTCCTCACCGATTAGATCTAATTTTATATACCTTAAGTACATAAATCTTTTTTGTAACAAATCTTTATTAAAGTTTAGGGACAAAACAAAATAAGTATAACCTAGTAATTTAGAAATATCATTGAACATCGCTGTTCACAAATCCCTTGTAGTGAGGCTCTTTGTATAGCTCTTAGCATGCCTCCCTGTCCAGTAAGCAGGTTATAAAATAACTTACTCTTTTCAGGGGAAATTTCCCAAAGCACACCTCAGAATTCAGGCCCAGTTAATCTGATTTTAAAATCTTTCCCTTAGTAATTATAAAATTAGAGCCAATTAAAATGCATTAAAACCCTAATTTTCTTTAAATCTCTTACTAGGAACCAAGGTTACATTCTGTGAGAAGAAGCTTTTCTCAACCTTCATCTGTAGGTTTGAAACCTCGATATTCTCGAAGCCCACACTTTCATCCTAGAAAAGATTTCAGAGCAGAGGATTCAATTATTACTCCACCTCCCTCTACTGATTCTGTTAAGTAGAATCTTGAATAACTATTTTGTCCAACAGTAGTAAATAACTAGCCCCATATGTGGTCTACTAACAAATGAGGATTTGAGATGTGCTAAAGTTAAATGTTTTTGCTTTTTTAAGGGAATTAAAGAAATCTTAGTAGCCAGAATATTGGAGATGCAGGATTAAATCATGGTTTCCTTTATTAATTTATATACTTAACTAATGTAGGTTTGTAACCTATACCAAATATAAGAAAATTTATAAGACAACAAATATCTTGATTAAAGTTTGGAAAATTTTGTCATCATCTGGCTATTTTACCAACATGATAATCTCATATACTTTACTGTTTGGATTTTTCAATTTTATTCCAGGTGTTCATATTTGTAGACATAGCCATGACATATACAGAAAATCTTAGCAACAGACCATTTGTTGTAATATAGTAAAATTTTTAAAAACACTATCTCTTTAGGGAGATAAAATGTAGTAGATTCTAGCTTCCACATTATTTTGGTTTCACTGTATTTAGATTTGTGTATAGTTTACCTATATTAAACAGTTTTGATAAAACATTTCAAACTCTAGATTTATATTCGAAATTTTGAGACATAACACATCAAAATTATAATCTATGTATTATAAAATATCCAGAAATCTGTTATATTGTGACCATTTGTTTCATACCAATTTCTACAGCCAAAGTTGACACTATTCTATACTTAAAGATTATCTTCCTATTTCTGGCCCTATTTTGTCATTTACCCAGGAAATATAAGGGTTTTTGTAGCATCTTAGCAAGTATAAGCATCACTATGTATATCATGTCAGATTTGATATCTATTTTTTAAACACAGTGACACTATCAATAGTCCTTTTTATCTTTCATTCAGATCTTAGTTGGTGAGATTTCTAGAGTTTTAAAACATTAACCTTAACCAAATAAAACTTACCCATATTTCACTTTCAAATCCAAAGAAGCTATGATTGCCTATTGTTACAGAATTTTTACAGATTAAAAACAGCCACACCAACTTTTCTCTAAATGCTTCCTGTTTGCCCTATATCCCAACTTTCTTCTATAAAAACATGATAATCCTTTTGTAGAAGACTATATTATTAATAAAACAATAAAAATAAGTCATAGAAATAAGCAGTATTTAAATTGTATGGAAATTTATTCTAGAACTTAGTGAAATTTGATTGCATAGTACAAGAATTTCAATATTTTTATTGCTTGTCTACACCAAGTTAAATTAAACTCTGGAAAATTTTGTCGTCATCTGGCTATCTTACCAACATGACAATCTCATATACAACTTTACTGTTTGGATTTTCCAATTTTATTCCAGGTGTTTCATATTTGTAGACATAGCTAACCCTTGCTTACAAACTCTCTTATAGTATCAGGAAGGTGATAATCCAATAATAATTTGGAGTGATTATTTCATCCTGCCTCAAAAAGAATAATGGGTGTGTGTGTATATATATTGGTTATATTATCCTGATATTTCTGAGCTAAAATATTTAGGTCAAGTAATAAAATGTAATGCCTAATTATATTAAAGAATATTCAGGTATATCCTAAGACTACTCCCTCAATTTAAGAAAATTTCATTTTGCTGCAGTTACTTTGAAAGTAACATACTGTGTGTTAAGACCCAGTATTCTGTTACTAAAGCACTGGTCAAAATATCATGAAACAATCTATTTAATACTCAGCTTATCTGGCATTTTTATGCATACATTTTAATCCTATATTTATTATTCCCACTTATTCAGCATATATCAGGCATTTTTGTTCTAAAACTTTTGTAAATTTCAAGAATCTGAGAGTTTATTTTGCTTCCAAAAAGACTGACACTAAAGGGTTTTCATTAGCTAATTTGCTTTGTTTTTAGGTAATTGTGTTCTTTACCCAAAGGTATTGTTACTTCCATACTACTTTCACTAAATTCTGTGAAGCTTACATTTCTCTGTCTAGATTATAAAATATAGAACAGAGGTAATATGAAAATATATTAATATAACTCCCCCTAAAACTACTGATTAAATTGTGAAACCTTTTTCTTATTTTATAGATAATGTAACATATTCATGATAACAAAAACAACTGCTTTAATAACTATAAAAGATCAATGTTTTGGCTTTTAATTATTGAGGTCCTTTTTATAAGTCATGATATAAAAATGAACAAAGAAATGGAGACTAAAACCTCATTCTTAGCCTCAGATAGTTCTGAAACAACCAGTTTATAAAAGACAGTATATAAAGGAAATGTTTAATTAATATTAAAAAGTATTACCTAAAAAAGTATCTTTTTTCCTTTGGTGTTTTGGGAAAAAAAAAACATCTAAAGAATAATTTAAAGTGTTCATTAATCATTTGAGTGGTTTAATACTTACAATGTGTTTCTTGCTAATCATATTAGGATCTTTGTTTTTAACATGTCTAACTTTGGTACTAAAGCAAAGAATGCTATACAATATCTACTTATATAACATATATTTAGCAACATGTAAAAGAAAATTTCCTAAAATCCTTATTAGTATCTGACCATTATGCAAAATTTTTAAGATACTAATAATACATGTAAACTTTTTCTGCGATATGTAAATACCCGATACTGTCTAGCAAAGTTAACCTCAGTAATATTTTACGCAAGCTCCATCCAACAGTTTGTGAAAATAGCTTTCAATTAAAATAACATAGTAAATCTCTTAATATTGTCTAAGTAAACTCAGCAACAGTCCTGTGTACCAAAGAAATTTTTATGTCTGTGCCCTGCTTATGTTATAATCTTCTGAAAATTTGCTTACAGTTCAGACTTACACATATTTATATATTGAATATTTAAACATCTACCTCAACAAACTTATGGATGATGGGTTTTGATAACTTGGTTTAACTTGGCTAGCCCCATTCTCATTATTCTCAATGTTAAATAATAAGTCTCCACTATTTTTCCATCTGAAATCACGTTGATTTCCTAATTTTTACATTTAACTACATAATTATACATTTACTAGTTTTTATGCCACAGATCTGATAGCTCCACTTTTAGATAATCTCCCTGGATTATGGAAAAAGGAAGTTCTCCTTAAGCTAGAAAACTAATATTATGACATCAGTTACATCCAAAAATATTTTATTTAAAATTGAATATGAATCAACTCCCTTCTGGAGACTGATTTAATATGAACAATATTAAATAAGAAAAATCTTCCTATTTTAAGGATTAGGTAACCATTACCATTTTATACTAGGTTAGACAATACCATAATGAATGTTAAAAATACTTCCTTTATTCCAAGCAAAAAATACTTCTTCCAACTCTGAAATGGCATGAAAATCCAACCATCAGCTTTCATACAATTAACCATACATATTTTTAATAATTAATTTCATGTTAGTACTTACAATCTTCTTTTATAACACTAAAATAGGCTTTTTACACATTGTAATTTTAATTACATTCCAAGTAATGAATTAAAAACAAAACAGAACTTAGTACTAAAAAGTTCTGTATCTTATTTAAAATATTAGAAGTTTCTAAAAAATAAGTTTCATAGAAATTTAAATATAAAGAATTAATACACTAATTTCAATTTACCAGGATTGAAGGTTCTTTACTCTATAAAAGCCTTTATAAAAATTTCTTTAATTGATTTCTAAAAATTTCTAAAATATGCTATATAGGACCATTTTTATGATGTATCAGTCTGATACTACAACAAGTCATAACTTACTCTGCATAAAAAAAAAAAACTGAAAAGTATCCATCCTGTCTCACTAACTATAGGACTTTGTTGCCTGCATTTAAACAGAATCCTGAAGAAACTTTAAACACAGAATTAAAATTAAGGGGTTTTTTTGGCCTTCCTACCTAACCAGGATTTTAATATCTTACATATATTTTTAAAGTACATTTTACATAATAACTAAGAGACCTACATAAAAATAGGTGCATTACATTTCTTCAAGGTATAACTCATGCCCAACAAAATAACTACATTTAATAAAATAATGTGAAACTTAACACTAAGTATTCTTTATGCAATTCATAATAAAGTCTCTAGTTTAAGGGGCTAAGAAAATGTCTCAACTATGATACAAGGTATAATTTATCAGAAATTATCTAATATGTGGTATTTTAGCCAATAAAGGTATATTTGCTTTGGTAATAACTGCAGTCAAAGGGCATTTAATCTGGTTTCTGCAAGCTTGTTAGGAAAGATATTGTAAGAATACAGTAATGTTCAGTAAAGTCATAGAACTTAAATTGTTAGTAATTAAGTTCATTTGTATTAAAACTGTATGTATGAAATGAAAAAGTTTTAGTGTTTGGCCTTTAATAAACTTCTTTGGCTTTGTTACTATAATAGTCAATTCAAATAAACTTGATTATTATTTTCATGTTTAGAGATAAATGTGTATTTAAAGCATTAATTAGTAAAAATATTTCAAAATAACTTAGATTTCATGACTTTTTAACAACATACTTTCAGTTAGAAGAGAAATACTGGATTCTAGAATTTAGAGCACTATTTTGGAAATAATAAAAAATAACTGTAAGGAAAAGGAACAAACTATAGACTCAACCGTTACCATAAAATTTAACAATCTGCATGAGCACACATAAGCAGGTTTAAGATCTAAAGGAAACTACTGCAAGCAAAAGTGAAGTATCCCATATTTCATGAAAAAGGTAAGTTTTTTAAGTTTTTATTTTGGTATTCATCTGTTTCATAATCTGTCAAGAGAAACTAATTCCTTATCTTGAAACACTAATGAATTTCAATTAAGGGTCTTATTTATACTTTTTTTCCTCAGATCTTTGGATTAAAACATGCCCTCAGTATATATTCAGTGTTTATGATGGTGCATAGACTCTGGCATGGAGAACACATTTCAGTCTCCAATATCCTGTTTTAGAAACTGTATAATCCTAGACAAATTACTTAATCTGTCTATGCCTGAGTTTTTTTTTTTTAATCAAAATAGAATATGAAGTATAGAATAATAGAGGCCAGGCGCAGTAGCACACACCTGTTATCCCAGCAGCTCGAGAGGCTGAAATAGGAGGATCACAAGTTCTAAAGCCACCCTCAGCAAAAGCAATGTGCTAAGCAACTCAGTGAGACCCTGTCTAAATAAAATACAAAATAGGGCTGATGTGGCTTAGTTGTCAAGTGCCCCTGAATTCAATCCCTGGTACTGCGCTCCCCTCCAAAAAAAAATTTTTTTAAAACTCATAGAATTAATAGGAAAAGTAAATGAGGGAATAAAATAAGGAACCATTAGTTCTCTTATTACTAATTAGAAAATTTGGCAAAATCATAGCTATCTGATTCTTCCCTTTTAATAACCTACTGAGAGGACTTATTGAATAAGCATATTTAGCCAACAACAGTTTAAATTATTATCTTCACAGAGACAAGAATATAAATAGAACAAAACCTTGCCTGCTATGTCTTTTCCTATACTTAGCAGTGATGATACACTTAGTAATAAGCATTAAAGACTGAAATGCAAATGTCTACTATGAATTACCATATTTTCACTTTCTCACCAAATGGTTTTTTCCAACTCATGAGTGGCAATTTTATTTTTAATGCTATTTTCAATATAGCTTTTAACATTTTGAGTTTATAATTGTTATAACTTGGTACATTATTCCTTTTATACTAAGTCCCCTTTATCTTTGGTAATAGTTTTCACCTCATTTTAGATTGCCTAATATTAATATTGCTTTCTCGATTTTTGTTGAGTTTAATCTTGAACACTTATCTTTTGACAGGATATTATCATATAAAGTATTTTATTATTCATTTTGTGTTTATTTCTACCCTCATGTTGAGGGTTCTCTGATTATCATATTTTTCCTTTTTCTCTGCTCTTTTTTTCCTCCTTCCCATCTTCTGTTAGATTGAGTTTTCTTTAAACATTTTGTCTGGCTTGAAAGAAATACATCCTACTTCTATTATTTAACATTAACCTAAAATGTGTAACATACTAATTTCATATAAATTTATATAGATTTTTAAATAGAAACTTTAAGACTAGTTTAAAGGAAGCAAAACTACTGAAACTGTTTTATTTAATGTGTTCAAAAGTTAAAGTTAGGGGCTGGAGATGTGGCTCAGCGGTAGCGCGCTCGCCTGGCATGCGTGCGGCCCGGGTTCGATCCTCAGCACCACATACCAACAAAGATGTTGTGTCCGCCGAGAACTAAAAAATAAATATTAAAAATTCTCTCTCTCTCTCTCTCTCTCTCTCTCTCTCTCTCTCTCTCTCTCTCCTCTCTCACTCTCTCTTTAAAAAAAAAAAAAAAAAGTTAAAGTTATTGCCCTTTTAAAAATACCTTAGGATCCGAGCACAGTGGTGAACACCTATAATTCTAGTGGCTCCAGTGGTTGAAGCAAGATGATTGCAAGTTCAAGGCTCTAAGCTACTTAGCAAGACTCTTGTGTCAAAATTAAAAATTAATTTAAAAAAGGGCTGGGGATGTGGATCAGTAGTTAAGTGCTCCTGGGTTCAGTCCCCCATACCAAAATAATAATAATACCATTAAGAAAAAAATGCATAATTGGTCATAACTTTATTATATATATTAAGAGAATAATACAATTATTCCAACCTTTAGCAGTCAATCATAATTAATTTTTAAAGATTCATCTCCATGTTAAGTCCCATAAACCAGTGGTTCTTAACTAATGATAGATATACACACCAAATGTGGCCTTGAGAGTAGCCGCATAGAGAGGTTAGTACCATTGTCCCAATACCATACACTAAAACAGGTAGCATCCTCCATTTCCATTTATTCCTAGAGCTGTCCCTCCAACTTACCCAGTGAGTCTTTCAGGCCTTCTGCCACTGTTCCATCCAAAAATCTTAATGTCTCAAGGGCAGGGTTCATCTCTCCTTGGAGATATAATTTTCTTCTTGCAGGTGGCATACTTGATTTCCTGAAACATCCTGACATCTCATACCTTCCTGCTCTTATGTGAGGAGCTGAGGATTTTAAAATCCATGGTGAGTAACTGTGCCACAAACAATTCAGTTCATGGCCAAGGAAAAAAATACCACAGTCTTACTTTGATAACAATCCAGGTATGGCTGAACCTCCCAATATCTGCTCCAGTTGTCAGGGCCGTAGGAAGATCCTCTTGGTGTGTGGTTCTTCCCAGTTCCTTTCCCTCATCATGAAAATATAAGTAGAAACTAACTAATGAGGGCTGGGGATGTGGCTCAAGTGGTAGCATGCTCGCCTGGCATGCGTTCGGCCCGGGTTCAATCCTCAGCACCACATACAAACAAAGATGTTGTGTCAGCCGAAAACTAAAAAATAAATATTAAAAATTTAAAAATTCTCTCTCTCACCTCTCTCTTTAAAAAAAAAAAAACTAACTAATGAAATGTAGTCTTAAATATAAGTACTTAAATATGCTCAACTATTCTGTAAAATGATTCCCTGATTTCAGAAGATCTATTTTGGGTAACCCAAGACTATTTAAAAACTAAGATAAAGAATCCAATTTTACCTCCAAACTGGTGAGTCCCCTCCTTTCTCCTCAAACTAGTAATTAAAGATGTAGGAATGCCAGCTTAGGCCGGGCTTCTATTCTCTGCCTCCAGAAATAAGCCACATTTCATGAAAGGTTAAAAATCCCACTAATTAATCTTATTAACTTAGTTGTTACTGTTCTGGATCCTCTAGTAATACTAACCAAATTATGTTCCTCTTGATAAAATTAACCAATCCTATCCAAAGCTCCTTCAAGAGGAAGGGGCAGAACCAGTTATGCTGTGCAGAATGAATATCCATTAGTTTTGCAAGGAATTTGAAGGGTTTCCTATAGATTCTGTGTTGTAACCCCAGTCTGTGCCGTAGCTCCCCTCAAACTTGCTGACCCAATACACCTTTGTTGCAAAAATAGACATATGGCTATCAATATGTCCATGTCATTCTGGGTGTACTAATATTCACTCTCTAACAAAAGACAAGGAAAGGACCCACCATGGTTTACAGCACCCCAGACCTCACCAATAAGTGATTCTATATCTAGTTGGACTACCGATTTTAGGACATTGTCTTCAGAAGGCAATTACAGATTATCTATAGCAGCTGTATGCACCAAATCTTAGCCAGGAGGCCTAACCTCCCCTATAACTAAAGATTACACTAGTGCAGGCCAAAATTGCCACTATATACCTGGTAAAGGTGGAACAGTCAGAGATCCAGGAACCCATCCCTACCACAATGCCTAAAGGAACCTTGGTACTGTCACTTGCCACAACTTTATGGTTGTAAGTCATCCTTGTTGGAGGCCTACAACATGAACAACTACTGGCTAGCTTCACTCCAGTTTCAGAACTTCTCAGATCTAAAAAGCTACATCCCAATCATAGGTACATCTTTGGAGGAAAAAAACACCATGCCCAAGGACCCATCTTAAGCCAATAGCCAATGCCTTTCTCAAGTACTCTGGCATCAACTTCATATCCAATTTCTTTTCACATTCCTTATAGAGTCCACAGGTCCTCAAGAAAAAGAATGAGGTCTACTTCTAGAAAAACTGAGATTTCAATGAAATCAGAGATTGTATTTACTTCTTGCTTCTCCTATAGTTACTGGTTTTCCAACTTCTAGGTGCCCAGTCTAAGAGTATGCTTATAAAACAGGTCTCCATTGTATAGTGCTGTCACTTAACATATACTCCGCCAACTACTTCTTACATGACATAAATAGGACTATAGTCTACTGAACTACTGTCTACTGACATCTTATTACTCTCCTAATAGGACAACCTAGGAATACCTGATCTAAACAGTGCTTTGTCCCTCCTGTAACACTGCTCCCAAAATGAATATTTGAGAACCACAATAGTAGTATTTGGAAGAAAATTCCTTATGATAAAGGGACCTACAAGATGCCAAATAAGGTACTAACAGTTCTAGAATAAGAGGATTCTTAAAGCTAAGTTTATTGTCATCTCCCAGAAGTTATTAGGATGCCGTGTGTGTGTGTGTGTGTGTGTGTGTGTGTGTGTGTGTATGTGTTTACATAGTACTAGGGATGTAACCCTGGGGTCCTTTAAAACTGAGCTATCCTCAGCCTTTTTTATTTTGAGAACAGGGTCTCACTAAGTGCCCAGAGTAGCCTCAAACTTGAAATCCTCCTGCCTCAGCCTCCCAAGTAACTAGGATTACAGTCATGTATCATCACACCTGACAGGACGCCCCTCTTAAAGTGCATGCCCTCCAATTTTAAATGTCACCTGTCCTCCACTTGCCATTCTTAAACTACTGGATCAAACCAAACACAACTGAGTACCCAAATGGTTATCTGTTTTATCAATAGTGTGCCTCCAATAGAGAATCTGATTCACCTTCCATATCATCACAGAAGTGAGATCCAAGTTACTACACTCCTCCACTCAAAATATCCTGTCTTCTGTAGTAATTATGCCCTCTCTTTTTCTGGTTCTCCTATTTTCTTGTACCTCCAGTACTACAAATATCTAAGTTAAACGTCTGCACAAGTAACAGTCTGTAAAAAAGAACTCAATATTAACACCCTCCAACAAACCAACTTCTGTGTATTGATCAGCACTGGGCCATAAGAAAGATCAATGCAAGATAACTGTGTATTAGTCCATGACAGGAACTATAACAATGCTATAAGAGCACTAACAAAGGCAGAGATTATCATCTCACTGATTTTCCAAATGTTTTCCTTCATTAATGTAAACAAATGACATCTTTCACTCTGCTCTAGTATGTCTTGGTAATTCTAGTAAGCAACCAGAATACAAAAGCCCAAAATGATAACTAAAAAGTCCAAAGGGAACATTTGTAGAAATGGTCCTTCCAACTTTAGAATGCCTTCAAACATTCTTTTCCAAGCAGTGTTTCCAAGTAACCAGGAATCCCTCACCTTGATCATTTTAAAGAGAATCTGGAGCTGAATGGTGGCACCTAAAATAAATCTGGGGAAACTACCAGGACAATAGTTTACTTCAGAGTGAGCCCTCTGCTCGTTACCATACAATGAATGGATATTCCAAGGCATGTTCTCATGTTAAATTTTGGCCTAGTTGCCCAATCACCTGAGCTATAACACTGGCTTACTATATTATAGTTACTGTATAAATTGATACCTTAACATCTTCTCTGTGATATTCTCTTATGGAGCCTTGGAGTTTCCCTAAATCCAGTTTGAGATTCCTGGAGCATTGATCTTTTCCTCCCTGGACCATCACCTTCAACAAATGCAACAGAACAGATCTGAATAAGGTACTTATAAACTTTTAAACTTTAATAAGTTAAAAAATCAAAAGAATTTAACAGCAAGAAAAAGTAAGCATACTAATATTTATAATTTCTATACAATTTCTACATTGTATTATTTTGATTGACCAATAAGAAATCAAAGTAAATTAGTATATGTGGATAACAAAATTAAGCCTATAAGAAACAGAAAACATTAAAGTATTTACAAATTGTTAGCTATATCTGTAACCTGTAAAGTTTAAAATTAACATACCAAATTCTGCAAGTTTTATAGTTTATCATATAAACAACTTTATACATTTATTTATTATAAGAATAAATGTCAGCCAGGTGTGGTGGCACACATCTGTAATCCCAGTGACAGGCAGGAGGATCACAAGTTCAAGCCAGGCTCAGTAACTTAGCAAGACTCTGTCTCAAAATAAAAAGGGTTGCGGATGTGGCTCAGTGGTTAAGCACCTCTGGGTTAATCCCTGGTACCAAAAAAAAAGGTAAATGTCATTTTTCAGTAGTCTTAAAAAAAAAAACCTGAGGGCTGGGGATGTAGCTCAGTGGTAGAGCACTTGCCTAGCATGCGCAAGGACCTGGCTTGAATATCCAACACCACCAAAAAAAGAACTTATCAAAATAGCAGTGGTTGGGGCTGGGGATGTGGCTCAGGCGGTAGCGCGTTCGTCTGGCATGTGTGCGGCCCGGGTTCGATCCTCAGCACCACATACCAACAAGGATGTTGTGTCCGCAGAGAACTAGAAAATAAATATTGAAAATTCTCTCTCTCTCTCTCTCTCTCTCCCTCTCTCTTTAAAAAAAAAAAAAGAAAAAAAATAGCAGTGGTGGCAAATAATTGTTATTTTAAGAGAGTCAAGATTAGGGATATAGCTCAGTGGTAGAGTGGCTAGGGTGGACAAGGCACCGGGTTTACTCCCCAATACCACACAAATATACACACACACACACACAAAAAAAAAATCCCTTATGATATCTCATCATCAAGAAAAGCATAAAAATTTAAAGCCCAGTGAAATTAGCAGAAAACTTAATTCTGAAACTTCTATTTTAAGTAATTAAATGTGAGACTAGAGCCATCTACTGGTTGAAGTGTAATGTTACAAAACACAACTGTTTGGACTGACTGACAAAGTAGGGAGTCCTAGTAGGCATGGAGTTTAAATAATGGGAATGAATATGGGCAAAATTCATATGGTTTTTAAAAGAATCTGCAGACACCCAATGTTAACAAAGTAGGGCTAGCCTATAAAAGCTGAGGCTGGGAGCCTCCAACCCCTCTCTCAATAAAAGGAGTCACTGAAGCAGAAGTAATGAGAGGTAGTTTGGGCAAACAAATAACATAACTGTGGTTTAAGAGGCGGTATAATGGGGGGAAAATATCAGCAATTTTCTCTTACCCACATTTCCCCTAGAGACATCTTAGAACATTGGTGCACAAAAGACAGTGGTTGATGGGCATGAAGAAATGGAAGTAGTCTTCACCTGAAAGGCTACAAACCTTTGTTCACGGTCGCATGGAGTATGTGCTCAGAAAACACTAGTATAACCTTCCTGAAAATGAAAATAACACATTGCTTTTACCCCAAGCCAGTAAGAAATGAGCTTTTAGGTCCTGTGAGCTTTCACCAGACAAGCCCTGGACTGGTCAAGTCTTGGAAACAAAAGCCCAGTTTCAGGTCCCAACCTCCTCCCTTCAAAAGGACATGGATGCCCATAGAATCGAGGCAAGAAAAAGAGATCTCCAAGTCCCCTCTCTGTAGCAGAGACCCCCAGCCTGGACAGCAACTTGTCAGCTAGGTTTGGGGTAACAGGCTGAAGCAAAGTTGCAAAGACACGCAAACATTCCAAAGCCACATGAAGCACAGTACCCAGCCAGGGAGCATCTGCTGGGCTCTCCCAGTTCAATTTCCACGGTGCATGCCTTTGGACAAAACCATTAGTTTGCCGAACACAGCTGGACACTGCCTCCAGAGCCTTATAGATCTGAAAGTTATCATAATACTCTGCTACCTGCTTGGGCAAACTAGCCATTGCACTCACGAGAGCATAATCCTCTGCCTGAGCACGAACTGATGGTCCCACCGACCCTGGCTTACTAGGGAAGCAGGTAGTGCAAAAGGCTGGATAGGTTCCAGAAGGGTTTATTCTTTTAGCAGTGCATCGGTTCAAAAGACCCCCCAAGGCATCTGCCAGCTCGGAGTCCAGCAACTTAACCACCTTCTCATCGTAGTAGTCACAGTCCCAGCTAGGAACACCCTGCCGAAGAAGAAAATAACGGAAGCCGTCCACAGTATATCGATCAAGGCAAGTCCTGGGATCCACCACGTTGCCCAAGCTCTTGGACATCTTTTGGCCACACACCGTCCAGTGGGAGTGGACATAGATGCGATGTGGTGGGCTCAATCCAGCCCCTAAGAGGAGGGCAGGCCAATAGATGGCATGAAATTTGAGTATATCCTTACCTATGATATGAGATGTGGCTGGCCACCAAGATTTGAACTCAGCATTGGGGTAGCCAATTATGGTGAGGTAGTTGACCAGGGCATCCAGCCATACATAGATGGTCTGTGAATCGTCCCCAGGAACTGGAATGCCCCAGTGCAGGTGGCTGCTCCTTCGAGAAACAGATAGATCCGGTAGCTCCTCCTCCAACCATTGAAGGACTCCGTGATAGAATGGCTCTGGAGTGATGGCCTGAGGGTTACTTCGCAGCCAACGCTGTAGTGGCTCCTGGAACTGAGAAAGCCTGAAAATATAGTTTTCTTCCTTGGTCCAGGAGACAGGATGCCCGCTCTCGAGAGACACAGGGCAGGAATCCCCCGACGGGCCCGGCTGCCAGGTGACCTTGGCCTCAGGAAGGAAGCACTCGTCAGAGGCGCAATACCAACCTTCATAGAGCCCTTTGTAGAGCAGACCCCGGGACTTCAGCACCCCCCAGAAGTGCTGCACTGCCACCCGGTGCCGGGCCTCCGTGGTGCGGATAAAGTCGGTGGAGGAGATGCCAGCCTTCTGGAAAAGTTGCTGAAACTGGGCAGAGACTCGATCGCACAGCTCAATCGGGGCCACACCGGCAGTGGCCGCCGCCTGTTGAATTTTCAGACCGTGCTCGTCGGTGCCTGTAGAGAATCGGGTTGCCGCAGTTCTGGGAACTCGGAGGCGACGGTGGCGGCAAAGGGCATCCGCCAAGAGCGCGGAATACAGGTGTCCGATGTGCGGCGCAGCGTTCACGTAGAAAATGGGTGTGGTGAAGTAGGCGCGCGTGTCCTGAGGATCATCGCGGGTACACTGAGAGCCTGAACCATAGTGGCGTGGGCCAGAACTCTCCAGAAGAGAGACCCTGCGGGTCCCCGAGTATCCCAGCAGCCTGAGGACAGATATTCGCAGCATAGTTCCAGCCGGCCTAAGCTGTGGAGGCGGCGACTTAAACGCACGTGTGAGGGGCGCATGCGCAGTCAAGCCGCCCAGAAGCTTCCGCCCCGAAAACCAATGGAATTCGGCCGTAAGAGCCCGCCCCCGCCCCCATCCTCCACAGGCTCTGCGCCAGTAGATTTCTTGGCGGAAGTCGGCGGGAAAATAGCCTCTTTTCTGTTATAAAATCTTCAGCTCCCTTCTCTAAGTTGTGGTTTTACACTCATGGATCTGTTTCCCTTTCTAGGCAGGACATTCCTCTGCATATGCCCTGGTCGATATATGAAAAGTCAATCTAAATTTTATTTCAGAACCTAAACTTAAGGGAAGAATAAGAGCTGAAAAAGTTGGAGAAATATTTTATGTAAACAGTTTTTTGCTGAATCAAGATGTAGATTTGATCTGCTAAATCCTTCCCATAGACACTTGAGATCCAGGGAAGTAGACTGCAATGTTGCTGCTGTGCACATAAAGAATAATAATTTTCGAATTTATTTTTCAAGAGGAGTTAATATTTTTTTAATGGTCTTGATAATCTTCTAGGAGTGTTTTTCAAGTTTGCTTTTAGTAATAGGACTCTAGTTTGGGGGCAGGAGAAACCTCAGGAGCCCAGAATTGAAGTAATAGTCTGTAGTTCATAACACACTCTCATATTTGGGTTACACCCTCTCCCCACTTAATTGATACTTCTTTCCTTGTGGTACTGAGAATTGAACCCAGTGCTAGACAAGGGCTTTGCCATTGAATTACATTCCAAGTGCTCCCTCATGTAACTTAGGGGTTCATGATATACATGTAATTTTAAAAAAAAAAAAAAAAAGGATGGAACAACTGGGTGCGGTGTAATCTCAGCTACTTGTGAAACTGGAGCAGCAGGATTGCAAGTTGGAGGCCAACCTTAGCAACACAGGTGAAACTCTCAAAAAGATGTCGCTGTGGTAGAGCTCCCTGGCTCAATCCCTAGTCCAAAAAAAAAAAAAAGAATGGAGTACCTGTGAACCCACAATCTAACCAAAGTGAAGTACTAGAAATGGTTCTCAAAGTATTCCCCAGGAAAGCAGAAAACTAGAAGCATCTGGAATTTGGTTAGTAATGCACATTCTTAGGACCGGTTCCCCACATTCTCAAGGCGTTCTCTAGGTGATTCTGATGCATACTAAAGTTTGAGAACCACTAAACTAAAAGATTAGCAGTGAGTCACGTGTACTGATTTTCTTGTGCTCCTCACTTTCCCAGAGAAGTAATCCCTGTCCTGAATTCTGTATTTGTGCATTCATGTTATCATACATATAATATGTTCGAGTAGCATCATTTAATTTTGTGTTTAAACATTCTAAAAAAGTATATAGTATTACATGAATCTTCAACTCACCTTTTTCATTCAATTCTTTCTTACTAAAATTCATCCATGTGGTTGCATGTAACCATAGTTACTTCATTTTGACGGCTGATTATTTCATACATTAAACGAATGAAAGTATATGGGAAGTTGGAACCAATTTCTGTGTTGATATGGGAGATGTACTAATAGAATTCTGTATACCAAAGATAAAACAAATATCCAAAAAATAATCAGTCAATATGCTCTTATTTGATCCAGCGGTTTAAGAAGAGCAAATAAAGGTCAATCTTAAACTGGGGCAAGGTGAAGGGTGTATGACCTATAATCCCAGTGACTCAGAAGGCTGAGATTCAAGGCCTCAGGCAGGAGAATCACAGATTCAAGGCCAGGCTGGAGTACTTACTGAGACCCTGTCTCAAAAAACAAACAAGGGTGGAGAGGGGAGCCCTTGATGGCGCACACCTGTGATCCTAGCAGCTAAGGAGGCTGAGGTAAGAGGATCACAAGTTCAAAGCTAGTCTCAGCAATTTAGCGAGACCCTAAGCAACTCAATGAGACCCTGTCTCAACTAGTGAGACCCTGATTCGAAATAAAATACAAAATAGAGCTAGGGATGTGGCCCAATGGTTAAGTGCCCCTGATTTCAATCCCCAGTACCTGCCCCAAAAAGAAATTTTAAAAAGGGGAAGGATTGGGGATATGACTCAGTGGCAGAGGTCCCTGGGTTCAATCCCCACTACTGCCCAAAAAAAAAAAAAAAGGTTTCCATTCAACCAGTGCTTCATGCATATTTCTGCTTACTACTGTTCTCTCTCTCACCTTAAAAAAAAAAAAAAAAAAAAAAAAAAAAAAAAAAAACCTCAATCCCCATTTCCATTCTCTCTCTTTCCTGTAGAACAGAACTCCTTGGAAAAAAAAGAAAGAAAAAGAGGGGGGGAGAGGAGGGGTGTAGAGGGAGGGGTTGTGGCTCCACTGAGCACTTGCTTGGCATGCTTGAGGCACTGGCTTCAATCCCCAGCACCACATTAATAAATAAATAAATAAATAAATAAATAAAGGTATGGGGAGGGCGGGGGGGGGCCGCTGGGATTGTGGCTCAATGGTAGAGCACTTGTCTAGCATGTGTGAGGCACTGGGTTTGATTCTCATCACTGCATATAAATAATAAAGGTATTTTGTCCATCTACAACTAAAAATTTATAAGAGAGAGAGAAAATAAATGTCTACTGATTAACCCAAGTGATTCAAATATTTTACTCTTAGGAACAGTACTGCTATTAACTTTCTTGTGTGTGATTCCTGGTACCTCTATGCTGAAGTATCTCTTGAATATATGCCCGGGAGTGAAATTGCTGTCTTGTAGAGGATGTGAATGTTCAATTTCACAAGATAATTCGAAGTTTTCTTCCAACATGGTTAAATAAATTTTTACTCTGATTAGCAACATTTCCTTAAAAAGATCTATTCTGTGCTTGGTGTTGTCTAGCTTCTTCATTCTTGCCAATCAAATGGCTACAAAGTACTATGAAACTTATGTTCACAATAGCCAAAAAGTGGAATCAACTCAAATTCCATTATCTGATAAATGGAGAAACAAATATGGATATCCATACAATGGAAATGTATTCAGCCATTAAAAAAAGTGAAGTACTGATACATGATACCATATTCATAAATCTTTTTTAAAAATATGTTAAGTGAGAAAAGCCAAACAAAAATTCTACATGTTATATGACTCTACTACATCGAATATTCAGAATGGGAAAATGCATGGAGACAGAAAGCAAATAAGTGGTTGCAACAGTTTGAGGAAGAACTATAATGGAGAGAATAAATGCTTAATGGATATGGAATTTCCTCTTGGGGTGATGAAAAAGTTCTGGAGCTAAATAACCATTGCAAAACATTGTGAATCTACTTCATGCCATTGAATTATACATTTTAAAATGGTAAGTTTTATATTTTTCATATTTTACCACAACTTTTAAAAATTTTGTATTGTTGTGGCCTTGATTTGCAATTGAAATTGAACATCTCTTTATATATTAATGAACATACATGTTTCTGTTCCTATGACATGCTTATTTATTTTTGTACAAAATATATTTCTTTAAAATGGTCTTGAAGTTCTTCTAGAAAAATTATAAATTATAAATTCTCTTTTTTATTTATTTGCAAGAGTTCTCTATGTATTGTTCATACTGTTCCTTTACTGATTGATATTTGGCAAATATAAGCAGTATATCCCAGCTTTATTTCATCTTTTCTTTTTTCTTTTTTTTTTTTTAGTATTTGGCGGACACAACATCTTTGTTTGTATGTGGTGCTGAGGATCGAACCCGGGCCGCATGCATGCCAGGCGAGCGTGCTACCGCTTGAGCCACATCCCCAGCCCCTCATCTTTTCATTTTAAGGAGTCTTAATGAATAGTTCTTAATTTTAATACAATTTATTTTAGACTTATTTTATGATTATCATTTTCCTCTATTTTTAAAGAATTTAACCTTTATTTTATTTATTTGTTTTTATGTGATGCTGAGGATCAAACCCAGTGCCTCACTTGTGCTATGCAAGAGCTCTACCGCAGAGCTAAAACCCCAGTCCTCATTTTCCTCTTAAGATACTCTTGTACTCTGAGGTAAGATAAATATACATCTATATTTTCATATAAAATTATAACATTTTGCTTTTGATGTTTAAGATTTTTATATCGAATTGTCTCTTTTTCTTTCTCTTTTCTTTTTTCTTTTCCTTTTTGTTTGTTTGGTTTTTGGTGCTGGTGATTGATCCCAGGGTCTTGCTCATGCTAGGCAAGCATTTTACCATTCAGCTATACCCCAAACCTAGAATTGACATTTTTTTATATGGTAAGATGAAGAAATCCAATTATTTTCCCCACATGGCTAACGAGTTGTCCCAGTTCCATTTTCTCCACTGATCTGCCCTGTCACCTCCATTGAATGGAAAATTCCCATACATCAGTTTGTTTCCAGGCTCTTTATTCTATTGTATTGCTAATTTTTCTGAGCTTTGTTTAAAAATAACTTTAAATTGGTGTAGCTTTTTACTAAATATTAACATATACAAAACTAATTTCTTCTTCTTAGTCTTTACAATATTCTTTCTTGACTTTTTATCTTCCACATAAAATATTAAAATCAACTTGAAAAGTTCCATACAAAAGACTTGTTGGGGTTTAGGTAATTATTGCATTAAATCTGTAGATCAATGACAGCTATTAAGGGCAAGGGAGACTGACATATTTACAACATTAAATTCTAAAAAAAAAAAAATGACCATGAATGTCCTTTTTAACTATATTAAAATTAGAAACTATCCTTTTGTTCTGTTCAGTAAAGTTTTATAATTTTTAAAATACTAGTCTGGCTTAACATTTCAGTAGATTTATTCCTAGAAAACAAATAGTTTATAATGTAAATGGTGTCATTTTCTAGAAGTCATGTTTTTTAAAATTATTACTGATGTATGAAATTGATAAAAGCTAGATTGTTCTGTTAGATAACAGAGCACAACCCACAACCCTGCCTGCTCAAAGATCCCTCTCTTTTCATTTCTTTAAAACAAAAGGCTCTGCCATAAGCACCTTGTAAACTACTGTCTAGAAGAATAAGCAGTTGAAAATAGTCAATTTGGGGGCTGGGGTTGTAGGTCAGTGGTAGAGTAGTACCACTGGTAGAGTGAGACACCAGATTCTATCCTTAGCACCACATTAAAAACATATTTATTATTATTTTTTTAAATAGTCAATTTTGTAAAGAAAAGACTATTGGCCAAGGTTGTAGCTCAATGGTAGAGCATGTGCTTAGCATGTGTGAGGCCTTGGATTCAATCCCCAGCACCAAACAGGAAAAAAAAAATTATTGTATCAGCTGGACATTGAAAATTACAAAGCCATAAAAATTTTTCAGTGTGTTAGGCTGAGAAGCCAGACTATAGAAAAAATAATGTCAAAATACAAGTATTAGTCTATACAACTCTTAGTGGATGGTGATTGTAGCTTTTCTGATTATTAGAGAAAGAATACATAAATAATATTTTCTTTTAAGTATCTTGTTAGTTATTAATGGACCTTTATTTATTTATTTGTTTATATGCAGTGCTGAGAATTGAACCCAGTGCCTCATACATGAGAGGCAAGGGCTCTACCACTGAGCTACAACCCAGTCCCAATAAATAATGTTTTCAATAAGCCATCAACTTCTTTGGAAATGTGAAACACTACATCGAGTAGTTAAAACTTAGTATTTGCGGGCTGGGGATGTGGCTCAAGCGGTAGCGTGCTCGCCTGGCATGCGTGCAGCCCGGGTTCGATCCTCAGCACCACATACAAACAAAGATGTTGTGTCCGCCGAGAACTAAAAAATAAATATTAAAAATTCTCTCTAATCTCTCTCTCTCCTCTCTCACTCTCTCTTTAAAAAAAAAAAAAAGAAAGAAAAAAAACTTAGTATTTGCCAGCTTATAAATTCTGGAGAGCTTAAATGTGGCATTTCATCTTTGTTCCTTGCAGTTCTTTCATATATAGTAGGTGCTCCAAAAACATTCAGATTTTTGTTGAATATACTTCTTTGAGCAGGAACACATAAAATAGGTTGGATTTTAAAATTACTATTATGCAAAAGTTTCTCTCTGTAGAGAATGGGTTAGATGATACATAATTATCTCTTAGAAGCTTCAAGACTTCAGTGAATTCAGATGGTCCAAACTTGCCTCCTAACTATCGTAATGTTGTGCCACATTTTCATAATTGTCATTCATTAATTCAGGGACTAAGTGTCTACTATAACATGAACAAAAATCAATAATACACTTTAATTGTTTCTAGCTATATACACAAGAATTGATAATCCATTAGACCCAGCTTTTGTACCTGGGAATTCCCATTTGTGACACAGAATTGAAAATTGTCCCTGAAATCCATTGTTGTCAGCAAATATAATTCAATACAAAAAAGTAACCAATGTTGGGCTGGGGTTGTGGCTCAGCAATGGAGTACTCGCCTGGCACTTGCAAGGCCCTGGGTTCAATCCTCAGTACCACATAAAAATAAATAAATAAAATAAAGGTACTATGTTCAACTACAACTAAAAAATAAATATTTTTTTTAAAAAGTAACCAATGTTGGAAGACATTTATTTCAAAAATTTATCCTAATTACAAAAGTGGGGAAACATCATTGGTAAAAGATTTTATATGGGGACAATTGTTGTAATGATTGGATATAAGAGTGGCAGGCAGGGCTGGGGATGTGGCTCAAGCGGTAGCTCGCTCGCCTAGCATGCGTGCGGCCCAGGTTCGATCCTCAGCACCACATACAAATGAAGATGTTGTGTCCGCCGAGAACTAAGAAAAAATAAATAAATATTAAAATTATATCTCTCTCTCTCTTTAAAAAAAAAAATAAAAATTAAATTAAATTAAAAAAAAAAAAAAGAGTGGCAGGCAACTGGCCGAATGGATACAGTACCTTTATTTATTTATTTATTTTTATGTGGTGCGGTGCTAAGGATCGAACCTCACATGGGCAAGGCAGGCACTCCACCACTGAGCTACAATCCTAGCCCCTGGTTATCTGCTCTTAACTGGATACTGCATTACCATCCTGATTCACCTCCCTCCTTCTTGCTCCAATTAAAAGCATCTTTCTCAAAGCAGCCCCAATTATGTATCTAAGATGCAAATTGATATTACATGCCTACTCCAAACTCATTTGCTTATTCCACTGAATTATTTTACTCCCTTTTTTTAACTTATGAAATAAAGTACAAATTCCCTGTGTATAGCATAAAAACCTCCATTACAGCTTAGCCCTTTTCTCCTTTACAGCCTGTTCTATTTTCTTCACATTTTACATTCTAGTACTTCTTAACTGCTTCATGTTCCTTAGACATGCCATGCTGTTTTTATGATTCATGACTTTGCTTTTGCTTTTCTCTCCTTGGGACACATGCTCCCTACCTTTCTTTCGTTATCTTATACATATTCATCCATGAAGATAGCTCAGACAGCATCCTCTAGACTGAGAGGCCCCTTCTTGGGCTTATAGGCAATCTATGCATACTTCTATTTCAGCAGCTGCCAAATTACATTTAAATTCTCTATTTCTAAGCCTGTCTTCCCCATATAACTAAGGCTCTTTAGGGCAAAGGGCCATGTTTAGTCATCTTATATACCCAGTATCTAGCTGAGTGCCTGGAAAGTGGCACTTAATAAATATAATGGGTACTAAACAAATTTTTATTTACTTCCCAGTACAAATTCTTGTTAAAGTTTATATTATATAATTATATAACATAAAAAACATTGTATGCACAAATCATTTATCCTAAGATAGTATAATATTATGGTAAATTATTGGATTTCTTTAATGTCTCCAAAAAAAGAAATTTTAAAATTATTTATATTTAAAATTAATAATAATCTTCTAGGTACTTCAATAGGTACTAGTAAACCTTCAAAGATTACATTTCTGCCATAAAGGAATACACACACAGCCCAGATCCTACAAGAGAGAACATGAAAAAGACAGGCATGAAAGCACTGTAAATAGACTCAAAAGAGTCACTGTGGGTCAGAGTCTGCTGTCTTTTTAGTCACATTTACCCAGAATTTGCTTATCACCAACCATGTTCATATATAAACATGGAGAAGTATGGAATTTTCCTCTGTTAAAAACACTTTTGAGGCTGGGGTGGTGGCTCAGCGGTACAGGGCTCGCCTAGCAAAGCGCTGGGTTCGATCCTCAGCACCACATATAAATAAATAAAATAAAGGTATTGTGTCCAACCACAACTAAAAAAAAAAATACATATTAAAAGAAAATATTTTTGAGGAATAAAACATCAAGACAAGTTGGCCAAAAGAAGGGGCAAAAGGTGATGGTGATCTACAAACTAAAGAGCCTGCCCCCCCCCTTTGGAGAGTTTCCATTTGTACACTTGAATGTAATTGAAAAATCTTTTCTCCAGAATCTCAGTTGTGGTCAGGACTTGTTTTGTAAGAAATCAGGTAAATAATGGGAGTGGTGGCAGAATCACTTCCTTCCTATTACTACTCCCAGTCCCATTTTATAATGTACATACACTGATAAATGTATTCTGTGCTATTTGCCAGGACAAGTGTTAAGATAGCAGATAAGATTATCTCACTCAGTATTCATAACAAGCCTGTGAGATAAGTACTATAATTAACTCCATTTTAGAGCAGAGAAAATTGAAACTTAAAGAGTAATTTGCCCAAGGTCACATCTGGAGTAGGCCTGAAGCTGTATTTGAACCCAGGCTGTCTGATTCCAGGGCTCATAGTTTTGATGAGTGTACCATACTAACAGATCTGCACATAGTTAAATGTAATAAACACTCATCACAAATGATCCATTATAAGTTGTTCTTGACCTCAAGTAAATGGCAATTTATAAAACTTAAGAAATCAGGTTGTCAGAGTTTCAGTGTTTTGTTTAAGTATACTTTGAAAACTGCAGAAGTGTTATATCAGTTATTATCTTAAGTACTCTAATAATGGAGTGTTTCAAACTATTTAAGGATGTTAGGAAAACTAATTATCCATATATCTATTTCCCTTTAGCAATTAAGACATTTTTATGAAAACATTTTAATGTAAATTTTTTATACTTGGCAGTTTTAATCAGCATATGATTTTTCAGGCAAAAAGAAACTACATGTTAGAAAAAAAAAATCTTTAAAAGTGCTGTTTAAAGACTAAAGTGCTTTTTTTTCCCCTTCACTTTTCTTTTCTCCTTTTGGACTCCAGAAACGGTTTTCTCATAAAGCTGACTTCCTTTCTGGAAATGATTTTTGTTTCCAACCATGTTGAGAATCCAGTTTTTTTTCCCCCTTTCTCTCTCTCTCTCTCTCTCTCTCTCTCTCTCTCTCTCTCTCTCTCTCTCTCTCTCTCTCCACCCCTCTCCCTCTCTCTCCCTCTCTCTCTCCCTCTCTCAATAGTAGCAGGGAGGAAGGAGGGTGGGCACAAGACAGAGGGAAGAAAGAAAACAAAAAGAATTGGATGCTACTGTGTCTGAATATGTCTTTAACTTGTAGATAATTACATCTGAGTTGCGCTTTTGCCTTTTTATTTCCGTTTTGGGACACCTCTTTTATCATCCAGCCAACTGGGATAGACAAAGCACTGTTGGTGCCCTGAGCGACAGAACTCTGGTAGGGGGGCTGGCTGGCTGTAAATTGACGTGGCATGGAAATTCTCTACTAAGTTGTAGCAGCTTGCATGTTTCACTAACATCAAGCCCAGCCTCCCAGAGCTGTAGCTTAATCATGGGCTCAGTGACTTTACAGAAAAATGGATAGAAAAAGTCTTCAGCTCCTTTCTTTGGACCCCAACCTTTTTTTTCCGGTGTCTATGGTTTTGCTGAAAATCAAATCAAAGCAGTTAAGTCTGTAACTTTCTTTTTGCAGCTTAAACAACAGAATTTGTTGTTCTCCCTCCCCTTTCCTGCAATTTAATTCCTTACAGACTTTGCCATGGGGTGCGGACTTAGAAAGCTAGAAGACCCTGATGATAGCAGCCCTGGAAAAATATTTTCTACCCTGAAGAGACCGCAAGTGGAAACAAAGACAGAATTTGCTTACGAATATGTATTGCTGGATTTTACTTTACAAGGTACTTTTGCTTCTATTTAATTTATTAAATGTTTTAAAACTAAGAGACTACTAATTTTTTAAAATGTTGACTTATAAATTCTTAAGCTTTTCTTCATAATTAGATTTAACAATAATGCTGTTTGTTTTTTCATTTCGTTTGGAAAGATTTGTGTATTGTTTTGGTTGTTTGTTTTTGTAACATAGCTCATATGTACTTTCCAAAATTAGGAAAACTGCTTGGAAATGCTACTTTCATTTTTAAATCAAATACTTATTTGTGGACAGATTGATGAACAACATTGGGTTTCCAGGCTGACTAGTTATATATCCTTAATGACAGCTTGTGTTTTGAAAAAGGTTTGAAAAGCACAAGACGGTGGCATGTAGGTAATATTGCTTGTATCAAATTGTGCAAGATGATTTGCTTAGACAATTCTGAAGTTGCCAACTGGGTTGAATTTTGTGATTATATTACTCATTTGATATTGTTGACCAGACTAAAGTTTGAAACTATAGAAAAAAGAGGAAAAAAGGAGAGTCTTCTATAAGACACTTCCTTTGCTCACTGCTCTGTCGCTAACAGAGAAACTCTCTGTTCCAGAAAGTTGGAAACACAAATAAACAAGCCCAGATGGCAGCTCTGTGGAAGGGACCGAGGCAGCTCGACTTCACAAATACTTTGCCTCATTTCTTTTGGAAACTTTGAGTACTGTACAACTGCATGAACAAAACACCTTTTAAAAAGAACTGTATCTTTAATTATGGGGTACTAAGAATGAGATTTAGAGTAACTTGTTTGCAGTTAAGATTTCCAGATACTAGCATTTTAAGTTCTTATTATAAAGTTATAATTTTAATTCTCAGAAATCATAAATTTTATCAATTAATAGAAAGTTTATACTAACTAAATTATTGGTTGGATATTATTTTAAGATTTTTTCAACTTACGCAAATCCTTTTTTTTTTTTTTTTTGGTTTGCTCTGGAAACAGTGCATCTTTGTGCAAGAAGCAAGAACAGCCCATTTTTCTTTGTCAAATATTGAGCTGGCCAGCAAACAAACTCCATTCCAGGGACATACACAAAACCCCAAATCTATATATGTTCACATGCCTAATTTTATTTAAAGCTAAGGCTACCAAAAGAAAAAAGTTAGTATTCTTAATTTTCTTTTTAATTGAGAGTTTTAAATTGATTAAGATGATAGTAATAATCAGAGAAGTAACCAAACAATTGTATTTTTTTCTGTACTTTTTAAAATATCACAATTTGAGAAAATATTTGTAACATGGTACTATTTATTCCATTTCTTTTCCTTGTCAAACATAGGACACAAACATATACCCCCTTAACCTTGAATCTATTCATAAAATTTAGGCCAGTCATTTTGATCTGCTCTTTAAGATTCACAGCACAATCCATTCCAGGATCCTAAGGCTTTCTGTAACTTGAGGTTTTTTTTGGATTCATTTATTTTCAACAATGTTAACATCTCAAACAAATTTATATAAATGCAATCATCCTTGAATTAGGAAGATCTATAGTTTCATCCAAAAATCATTTGGGTTTTGTTCTATCAGAAGCCCTTTAATTTGTGAAAGGAATATAATTTCCACCTTCCATGGTAGGTGTTTGGAGAAGGTAATAGAGTATTCCACCATAAAGTGTAGGTACAGGCATAGTGGGCAAATGTTAACTCATACAGCAGGCACATATTTTAAAGTTGCATCTGGTTCCTATTTGGTACAGGCGCCTAGTCTCCTGGTACCCCATTTCTCTCCAATTCTTCCATATGTTTTTGTTTTGGCTTATTTGGTTGGTTGGTTGGTTGTTTTGGTCTTTGCCATTGCCTTTGCTTCAGCAGCCAGCACCCCAGCACCAGCCCAGATCATAGTTTCCCTGATTCTCTTTCTCTCTCTCTCTCTTTTTTTTTTTTTTTTTAAATCTCTGCCACCTGCCAAAATCCAGTGTATACAGGAGTGAATCAGAGTGAATTAAAATATGCTAGCCTTCTGTTTGGCCCTGGCAATTCTGTCCCATGATTGCTCAAAGTGGTAGTAAAGAGTGGCACCTCCTGCCTGTCTGAGGCCACCATGCAATGAGCAACCTTTGAAGAGACAAAATGGCCTGGTGACAGCTGTGTGTGGTCACAATGAGCCTGTCTCTTACATTATTTTCCTCATTTTTTTCCAAACAGAGGCCATGAGACAGAGAATAAAATGCCAATGGGGTCCAGCACGATAGAGCAAGCCTACTCACCAGGCTGAGGCAGAAGGATCAACAAGTTGGAGGCTAGCCTTGGAAACTTAGTGAGACCCTGTCTCACAATAAAAAATAAAAATTAAAAAAACTAGGGATATGGTTCAATGGTAAAGTCTTCCTGGGTTAAATCCCAGTACCATACACACACAAATAATAAAATAAAAAGCCCATGGGTACAGGAGGAAATCCTTTAAAAATTTCCAGTACCCTATGTTGTGTTGTGGTGGCTGTCATTATCTGGAACAACTTATTTATTTTCCATTTTATGCTCCCTCTTCAGCCACAACTTTACAAATACATTTCAAATTATCTTACAAGAAGTTTCCATGGTGGAATATGAACTTCAAATGTTATTTTCACTATAATGCAGAATATTTCAAAATTATCCCCTATATTACCAATGCACTCACTTGTCACTCTCTACCCTCTACCCTCACCTTCAAAGCTCCACCCACAAACCAACTTACACCTCTTAGTCTCTTCACTATTGCTCCCTCTTGCTACTCTAGCTCTCTTGAGTTCTCTCTTGCTCTCTCTCTCTCTCTCTCTCTCTCTCTCTCTCTCTCTCTCTCTCTTCCTCCCTTTCTCCCTCTCCCTCTCTCCCCCTCATTTTCTCTGCCTTCCTCTTTCATTTTCTTTGTTCTTTTTGGTCTTCCAACAATTTATTTACATTGCCACAGGAGAAATAATAACATAATCATACAAGGCATACAAGGTTCTGTAGTTGTAATTCCATGGTTCCTGAATCTTGGCTGTTTTACTAACTGTAGCAAGTTTGTTACATTATGATAAGGTAACAATTCATGAACAGTTTTTTACTCCTGCTTATCAGTGAAAATTATAAGTTATCTAGAGATTTCTTACAATATACCTATAGATATGTGTTAGCATGTAATGTGTGTATATGTTACTATAGAATTTCTCAATGAAAAATTAACTTTGCACATGATTCATGTACAATCCAGGAAAACAATCTGAATAATAATAGCTTGAAGAGTTTTAAGACCGTTTATAGCTTTATGAATAGAGTTTCTATAACACTAAAAACTCATCAGAAGGACCGGTGGCAGCTTTCTTATTTGAATTTCTAATACAAATACTTAAAGTATATGAAGTAAACTTTGCTAGCTTGCTGCATTACTGCTAGAAGAAGAAAATATTTGTCTTTCATCGACACTATTAATAGCAATAAGTACATATTATGTATATATACTGTAGAAGAGACTGATTAACATTGGAAACACAAAAAGGGATAAGACAGTTTCTTCCTGCAGATTTTTTTTTATTCTATTTGGCCAAACCAAACGAAATTATGAACTCTTCAAGGGCAGGAACTATATTTTGCCCATCTTTATATTCTCTGTTTCTAGTACTGTGTTTGGCACATAGCAGTGGCTGTTAGATGAATGAATGAATGAAAAATTATAAAGTACACATTAGAGAAAATGATATGGTACAATAAGTATCAGTTAAAAGAGAAATCAATTTCGAATAGGACCAGTTGGAACTTGAGTTAGGACTTTACTGACCCTTGAAAAAAAAGTAAGGCTTAGATAAGAAGGAAAAAATTAAGAGGTTGGTGTATGGTCAAGGGCGAGCACACAGAGCAGTGACCTAAAGAAGGCTTTGTAGGAAAGAAGCAAAAAATAAGGGGCTGGGGTTGTGGCTCAGCGGTAGAGTGCTCGCCTAGCACATGCTAGGTGCTGGGTTCTATCCTCAGCACCATACATAAATAAATAAATGTATGTATTGTGTCCAACTACAACCAAAAAAATATTTTTTAAATAAAGAGGCAAAAAAATAAGATTGGACATAAATGGAGTTTGGAAGAAGTTCTGCATTGATTAAAATTCAATTATATGAAGAATAAATAACTACAAAGCTTTTTTGAATGAGTAGTCAATAGGTGCAGAGATGTTTAAACTCCAATGTTGGAATTGCAGTGGAGAGAGATGGAGACAAGAAGAAAAGTTAAAAGACTGCTTATAGTGGCCAACACTAATGGTGATAAGAACCCACAGGTGAGGGGCAATGATAAGGATGGAATGCAAGGAGAATATACAACAGATGTTATAAAAGAGGAACTTAGCCAGTGACTGGCTAGATATGAAGGGCCAGAAAGAATGAGGAACCCAGGATAACTTCCTGGTTCTGAGCCCAGTATATATGGAAATACTGATGCCTCTTTCAGCAAGAGAGAGATCCCAAAGGGAGTCAGCATGTAATCAAAGGATACAGTTCCATTGCAGGCATGTCAAATCTGAGGCAGCAGTGGAACATCCCTGCAGAGATGGTGATTTCAATGAGGGATTAAAATCAAGTCTTCAAGAGAGGGAATGTGGGCAGAGCATAGTTGTCTTGGGCTGTTTGGACATAGCCATAAAAAAGAACAACTCAGTAAACATGACAGAGTGAAAACAAGCAGGACTGTGCAGTACCAGAGAACATAAGGAAAGGGAGGGTTTTATAATGCAAATAATCAATAATTTTAAATGCTAGATAACTTTCAAGAAAGCTGAAGAAAAAAATGCAGAGAAATGCATTAAAAAATCAACAAGGAATGAATAAAAGATCCTAAATGAAGGTTAAAAAGAAAAATGTATGTGTCAATCTAATAAGTTCTTGGTCATTTCCTCAAGTAGTCAAAGAATTTTCAAAACTAAAGTGATACATAAGAAGAAATTAATAATAAAAATGACTGATTCAACTAAGTGTCAACATAATCCCTGTTATGGTGCCTAGTCACATTTCTTCCAGATGGAAAAAAAAAAAAACTATATAAGATGTTCCATTATGTCTGAAATGGTAAGATGTTTTGGTTGAGAAAAATAACAAAACTCACAAATCCAGACTATTGTAGGAAAGAAAGATTCCATTCTGCACTGAGAGAGGAAGGAACCTGTAATAACAATGCACAGTTGACACACTTTAAAAAATGATTTTGGAAGGAACTGGGGTTATGGCTCAATGGTAGAACACTTGCCCAGCATGTGTAAGGTTCTGGGTTTAATTCTCAGTACCCCGTGTAAATAAATGAACAAAATAAAGGCCCATCAATGTCTAAAAAAACATTTTTTAAAAAATAATGCTGGGAAATAATACATATACATTTCCATTAGCTATCTACAGTACATTGGGGTTTTTTTTCCTATGTTTCTTATATCTAGATGGACATTTCCTCTTTTTTCTTTTTAAATAAATAAACATTGAGCACTTCCTGTGCTAAAATAAAGCCTAGTCCCTGCCCTCTAGGAATCAACATCCTAGGAGCATCCTAGTGAGGGCAACTGCTAAGTGCATATGCAGAGACAATGCACACTATACCCTGGGATACAAGCTGAAGTAGTATGAAGAAGAGCACCTTGGCCTGAGAAGTATCACCTCATCTGGGAAGTAAAGAATGAGTGGGACTCAGACAAAGGCTTGTATGCAGAGTATAAAAAAATATAAGTCAATAAAGAAAAAGCCCAACAGAAAAATGGACAAGGAACTTGGGCAGACAGAATGGAAAGTCCAAGTAGGCAACAGGCATTTGAAATTCTGACCTCATTAACAATCAAGAAAATGCATGTTAAACCCACAGCAAGATACCACAACAAATCCAAAATACCTGAAATTTAGAAAAACTACCAGCAACAAGTGTTGGTAAACTATTATAACCATTTTGAAAACATAACATTTGACTTCATCTACCTGGCTAAAGATATGCCCAGAAGAAATTGTGTGCACATGTATAGCATGAGTCATATACAAAGATGGCCACAGAAGTTTTATATCTGTAATAACCCGAAAGTGTGAACAACTCAGAATAACAAGAACAAGAGAATAGAAAAAGAAATTGTGGCATACTCACAAAAGGAAACACTGTACTTCAGAAGTCAGTAAAGTGTTCTATAAAGGGATAGATTTTAAATATTTTAGGCTCTTTGAGCCACGTGGTCTCACTCACAACTACTCAACACTGCTGTTATCATGCTAGAGCAGCCATGATGATACATAACCAAACAAGCTGTGGGCCATAGGTTGCTGATTCCTGCGATGCTGCAATGAAAATGAAGGAACTACAACTACACAAACTCCACAAAGTAACGCTCACAGCATGATGTTGAGTGAAGAAGATACAAAAGTATACACTGTATGACCTCTCTCAGATGAAACTCAAAACCCCAGTTTTTCAGTGGTAGAATACTTGCTTAGTATGCTCAAGGCCTTGTATTGATCCCCAGAAGTACAAACATCAGCAAACTGAACTGTAAAGTGGTTAGGGATGCATTCTTGGGTAGTAAACTAAAAAGAACAAGAAGGAAGTGATTACCATTGAAAGTCAAGGGAGTGCAAAGGGAAAGGGGATTGTGGTTGAAAAGAGTGAAATAGGAGGCTTACAGTGTGCTGGCCATGGTCTAATTTTTGGGGGGTGGTGGGTACCAGGTACCAGGGATTGAACTCAGAGACACTTAACCACTGAGCAGTGTACCCAGCCCTATTTTGTACTTTATTTTAGAGTACCTTAGTGCCTCACTTTTGCTGAGGCTGGCTTTGAACTCACAATCCTTTGCCTCAGCCTCTTGAGTGACTGGGATTACAGGCAGGCACCACCATGCCTGAACATTCTAATTTTTTAATGGATGATGGGTACCCAAGTGTTGGTAGATTTAAGCATGCTTTTTTCCCTTTTGTATGTTAAATTTCTTATCACCCCTCAATTCTCCCCCTCAAAAAAGGATTTTAAAAAAAGGGACAAGGCTGAAAGAAAAGATGTACAAACACACACCCAGAAGTAAGAGGAAATTCTATGGTCTCTGGAAACTGCGTCTACAACAAAGAGGAGTGCAGCATATGCAGGAGGAAGCAGTGGCACATAAGGCTGCAAGAGTTCAAGACAGTCCTAAGTTGATGTGTTGTGTATCTGCCTGTAGTAATGAACTGTACAGTTCAATAGAGTTTTACCATATTTTAAAACTGTAATTATATTACTTCAGTTAAATATATTGGCAGGGCATGGTGGCACACACTTATAATTCTAGCAACTTGGGAGACTGAGGCAGGAGAATTGCAAGTTAGAGACCAGCCTGAGCAACTTAAAGAGAACTCTGTCTCAAAACAAAATTTTAAAAGGATTGATTATATAGCTCAGTGGTAGAGCTCCCCTGGGTTCAGTCCCTAGTACTGAAAAAAAAAAAATTAAAGCACATATATATATTAATGAACAATTACAAAGATGGAAGCTTTCATTGAAAACAAAAGATAATGCAATTGAGATGTTATTTATATAGTAGCTTATATTTCCAGATTATTTAAAACATTTGACAAATAAATCAGATACTTTTTAATATCCATACATTAAATGGCTTAAAAATTTATCCTAGTCTAAAAGCTGTTGCCCAGTTTGTCTGAATTTTCACAAATTCTGAAACAATCAAATCAATGAAGTTTTCTTTTCCTGTAGGCTAGAGTGCACTGGCTCTCACGTCGTTCTGTCTGGGTTCAATTACAGCCTCACAACTTACTAGAAATTTGGGCAAGTTACCTTATCTCTCTTTTCCTGAGTTTCCTTTTTGCTAGATATAACATTGAAATTAAAAGTCTATTCTGTTTTTTAGAAGTGGTAAAATTGCTGGTTAGTGTCTGCACAATTTATTTAAGGAAACAATGTTTTATAAATATTTCAAAAAATGTACGAATCTTAAGAGGTGAGCTGATGAAAATAAATATGTATGTCTTGGACTATTTTCATAGTTACAACATCAAAGCAAAACAGCATTGAACAAGTTCTTAGCTTTATACTGGAATGTGTTTCTATTTTTAAATTGTGATCTTTGTCTATGAAACTTTAAGCAAAGAAGCATAAAAAAGTCTATGGATATTTTATTTTAGAAACTATAAGGATAAGCTAGGCACGGTGGTACATGCTTGTAATCCCAGGGGCTCAAGAGGCTGAGGCAGGAGGATTGAGAGTTCAAAGCCAGCCTCAGCAACAGTGAGGCACTAAGCAACTCAGTGAGACCCTGTCTCTAAATAAAATATAAAATAGGGCTGGGGATGTGGCTCGGTGGTTGAGTACCCCTGGACTCAATCCCCAGTACCAAAAAATTAAAGAAACTATAAGGATAAATGAAAGCATATTTCATTTTAAATAAAAATCCACTTTGCATTTGTACAGTTTTCAAAATGACTGCAAAGTAGCCTGTAATAGCAATTACAATAGCCCTATAAGATATAATAAAGTTTTACAAATTACATAGCACTAATGTAACAGTAACCAGCCACACCCATTAAAGCTATAAAAGGACCATTTGTTCCTGCTCCCAAAGATATCAAGAAAGAACTGCTGGTGTGGGGATCTAAAAAGAGCAAGAAGGCTTGCAGCTGCTGCAAACTGCCTATACTGTTAAAATTCTAGCCAAAACAGCCACCACCATCCCTTTAATTTCCTGTGTTTAGAAAGTAATAGACCTGTTGATCTCACTGCCCCAGTAAAAGGACATCAAATCAAAGACTGGCCTCAAAACACTGAGCCTATCATGGAGACATAATTACTTACTCTAATGAGTGCTGATGAAAATTGCTCACTCTGTATGCACAGCTCTCCCTTTCCTCACAGTTCTAAGATGAATCAGGTGTGAACGACTCCCTAACAGCCTTCCAGTCTTATTTCAGCATTAAAACTCTGGAGGATTATATGAAAAAATTTTCAACAAAATTCCCACATTTGTTATTCCTCTTTGCTGTTGCTCCTGGGTTTACCTTTCTTGAATGGTAATGGCCTTTTTATAGCAAGTCCCCAATGTCTCTTGTTTACAGAAATGTCCCTATAAGGAAGACAGCTTGTTAATAAAATGAACCTCAAACTCTCCACCATCCTCCTACTCCTACCCATTCAGAGAAAGAATTGGATCACTTTTTCTGGAGTGCTAGGAGGATAACCACTGTCAAAGATGGTTTAGGAGGCTTACCTGGACCTGGGCAGGCTCTGATATGGAGATCCCTGGGGTGACTCAGCAGAACTCACAAACCAACAACTCATAGCTATATTCAGACATCAGAAAGGTCTCAAAGTTGACAGTGTTAAATTATTTGGATTAATTGTCACTTTAAAAAATTGGGAGACAGTACATAAGAATCTAAATTTGAGGAATTTTCTAAGAATTCAACACCCTTGATTGTAGCACTGATCTGGGGCAGCTGCACTCTTTGGAAGAGGCCTTGAGTGTTCCCCAGAATTCCAGCATAACTGCCTTTTTTTTGTCATCCTGGTATCCATGGGCAATTCAGTACAAGACTCATCACGGTAGATCACTGTGAATTAGATACCTCTAATTTAGAGTGTGAGTTAGGAACCTGAGATCTAGAACAGGAGTGAGGGACCCCTAACCTGGAGTGTGAGTTAGGGAGGGACCTCCATACAGATTCTGTTGTGCAGGCCATGTTTTTAGAATAAGTCCAGATCCCTAGAGAGGGGGCATAGGAATAAGAAAGACAGTAGAATCAATCAGACATAATTTTCCTATGTCCATATGTGAATACACAACTAGTGTAGCTCCATATCACCTACAACTACAAGAATGGGAAGTTAGGGCTAGGGATATGGCCAATTGGTAGACAGCTTGCTTTTCATGGACAAGGCCCTGGGTTTGATTCCCAGCACCACAAAAAAAGGAAGTTATACTCCATATATGTATAAGTGTCAATATACATTCTAATGTCATGTATATCTAAAAGAACAATCCAAATCCCTACAATCATATTTTTCCTGCAAATTTGTCTTAAACTTACCAATAACTTATTTCTAAGGGATTCATTTGGAAGTATCAGATCTGGGTCAACAGATGAGGATATTGCTGAACTTTGCTTTGTGCCAGGCCTTGGGCTCCTGTTTGGTAATTACTATCATAACAACTCTATAAAATCAGTAAAATTATTTATATTGGTTTCAGAGAAATACAGTAATGTGTTCTAAATCATATGCCTAGTAAATGACATAACCAGAACTCAAACCCAGATAATTTGCCTCCAGAGCCTAATACTCTAAACAAAGAATAATGTGGGCAGGGCTGGGGATGTGGCTCAAACGGTAGCGCGCTTGCCTGGTATATGGGCAGCCTGGGTTTGATCCTCAGCACCACATACAAAGATGTTGTGTCCGCTGATATTAAAAAATAAATATTAAAAAATTCTCTCTCTCTCTCTCAAAAAAAAAAAAAAAAGAAGAAGAAGAATGTGGGCCAGGGTTGTGGCTCAGGGGTAGAGCACTCGCCTAGCACGAGGCCCTGGGTTTGATCCTCAGCACCACATAAAAAATAAATAAATAAAATAGATCACATCTGAAAAAAAAAAAAAAGGAAGAAAGAATAATGTGCTGCCTTATTAAATAAGGAGGACCTTATTTAATAAAGCAATTACTATAGCAATTTCTACATGCCAGACACTTTTTAGGAACAAATGTTAGTTTTTTTAATTAACCTAATAAACATATAAGGTGGATTTTTTTTCTATCATTCTCATTTTGCAGTTGAAGAAACTGAGGTACACAGGAATGAAATAGCCATTAGGCAGAGTTAGGATATGAATCCAGGTGGTCTGATCTTGGACTCTGTACGCTAAACCACTGCTCCAAGAGCACTCTGGACCTGTTAATTGATATAATTAATATTGCATCCAATTTTTTATTTAACTTGTCTCTTAAGTATTTTTAAAGTACTTACCATAGCCATTGTCATCTCTGTACTGTGTGTTAAAGATTTATCAAAAGACCCAGATGTCCAGATAGGAGAACTTGTACACTTGAAATTATTGAATAATTGATGAAAAGCAGAGAGCCCAAAAGGAATATGGTTTTATATTAGCTTATGTTAAAATGTTTAATAGTATTGACATACATTTTTTTCTCCTTTTATAGCTTTTCTGGATTTCTATGTGTAATTCCTCCTGAAACAACTCCTGTGTGTGTGCATATGTATGTTTACTGTGTTCACATTTCCTTTATATTGAAACTTAAGATAATACCCTTACTTTATGAGAGTACAAGAGGATGTAGATTAATTAGACCAGAAATGTTGGATTTAATTCCATTGACACATAATTTAACTGACATCCCCAGAGATGAGGTATTCCTCACAAGTACATTCTCTACCTGAACAGGAACCTCTTTAAGCACCAATTTTACTCTGTTATAGCTATCTTCTTAGTGATTATTTTTAACATGTTACATAGCTTGGCCTCTGAAAACAGTTCTGAAATGGAGGTGGGCTAATAATATGGGCTAATAATATGGGCTAATAATATGGGCTAATGATAACTGTAAAGCTCTTTAAAGTGGTCCCTGATTTAAAATGTTATTATATTTTCCTTATCTAGTTTTGGAATTCATTTTATTCCTTCTGGTGTCATCTGTCCATTTTGCTGTTATCATTGTGTTCTTGCTACTTCTAATCAAATGGGTCACAAAGCCTCCACCAAATAACTTGGCATTGGACGTGAGATGATCTTAGGTCACATGCTCAAGAACAGAATTAAATAACAATAGATCATACACAGAAAAGTGTGCCCTTTTTAATTTTTTTAAGTCTTCCAATCAGTTGATAAATCTTTAACACCTCTCTAATAGCTAATTTTCCATTTCAACAAATAGTAGATCTGTGCTCGAAGATAACATCGTCTAAATATAATAAGTTTTCATTGTATTTATTTGTAAGACAACTTGCTACTTATGGTAAATAACTGTTCTGTGATTATAGGAATTATATGAATTCTTTTTGGAATAACTTTATTTTTCTTAATATGAAAATTAAAAGGGAAAGCTAAGGATATGGTGGTATTCAAATATGGTCAAAATCATAAAAGTGTACTCCACAGACTGAAGTTTGGAAAACACCACCTCTCTAACACATGCTCTGTTGAGAGAGCTGCTAGGGGAGATGGCTCCATGTCTTTCTTATGGGAAAAGTGCATGGGATTTTTTAGAACTCCTTTTTTTTTTTTAGGTGAGTGGTGGTTATGAGGGCTAGATTTTTTAGGTTGCCAGTAGACTGCTTTCCAGTTAAGTGGAACAAAGCAGTATCTCTTTAATGGTTCCAGAGAGTTTTCTGTCTGACTAAAAGATTGGTACAATACTAATAATCTCACCAAAAGTGATATGTTTGTTATGTTTAATGTTTTTATCTTTCTTTTTGTTTTTGGGCCATTCCTGGAAAGTTGTGATGATCAGGACAGAAGCAAAAAGTGCTGTCACTGTGTTTGTTCAGAGTGGTCAGTTTCACTGTAGTAGACCCTTCCAGTCACTGGTTGCCTTGGCAATGTCACTAACTTTTTTTAAGAGACAGACATAGGGGCCCACTTGTGGAGGCCAGGATAAACATGTTACCAACTTTGCTATGGGTGCACCTCAAGAACATGATTTGGTTTGTTGGGGTCAAATTTGAGTGGCATGGTGAAAGTAATCAGGTTTAGATGAACTGGATTTGGGATGACAAGTAGCTACTTATTGGCCTCTCCAAGTTGAAAACCAAAAGTTAAAAAAAATCTTTGGCCTAAAAGTAAGACCTAAAACTATGAAATTCCTAGAATAAAACATAGAGAAAATCCAGCAATCTCACTTCTTGGTATTTATGTAAAAAGAATCCAAAGCAGTATCTCAAAGAGATACCCATGTCCATAGCAACATTATTCACAGTAGCCAAGAGGTGGAAGCATCCCAACTATCATTTGATGGACAAATAAAAAACCAAAATGTAGTATATACATAAAATGGAATATTATTCATTCTTAATTGCCGAAGTCTTGGCTGGGCACAGAATCACGAGCCACCACACACCTTGTAGCAATTCTTTATTCCCGAACTCACACCGGCCTCTACACACGTTCTGGGGAAATCCCAGTTCTGCCCGCCAATTCACGTCCCAAAAACTTTCTCAATTCCACGAGAACTCAACGGGAACTCAGGCAGCAGGAACGCCCTATTCCCAGCAGCAATAAACTTAAACCTGGAACTTCCCTAAAACCAGATTGTCTTAAACCGGGAACGCCTTAAACTTGTCTTAAACCGGGAAAGCCCTAAATCCAAGGAGCGGGATACTTCCTCAAACCTGCAGTATACACCTTAAACCTGGATTCACCCTCGTCCTTGAGCAGGGTCACCTTTCTCAAACACACATGCAAGGTCACAGCGGATTTCCAAGGCAAGTCCATTTAACATGGGGTACGCTGGCAAGGAAATTTCGATGCGTCATTCCTACTTGGCAATGGCCCTCAGCATCTCCCCCCTTCTGATTAATTAAACAACAAGCAATGTGGCTTAAGGACCGTGCCTGGTAGGTTGTCCAATTCAACATATGGTTCTTACCCATGTCCATAGCAACATTATTCACAGTAGCCAAGAGGTGGAAGCATCCCAACTATCATTTGATGGACAAATAAAAAACCAAAATGTAGTATATACATAAAATGGAATATTATTCATTCTTAATAACAAAGGAAATCTTAGCCAGGCACAGTGGTACATGCCTGTAATACCAGTGGCTCAGGAGGCCAAGGCAGGAGGATCTCAACTTCAAAGCAGCCTCAGCAACTTAGCAAGGCGTAAGCAACTCAGCAAGACCCTGTCTCTAAATACAATATAAAAAAGGGCAAAGGTGGTGGTGGTGGTGACTGGGGTTGTGGCTCAGTGATGGAGCGCTTGCCTAACATTTGTGGAGCACTAGGTTCAATTCTCAACACTGCATGAAAATAAAAAATAAAGGTCCGTTGACAACCAAAAAAAAGATATTTTTAAAAAAGGGATGGGGTGTGGCTCAGTGATTGAGACCCTTAGGTTCAATTCCCAATACAAAAAAAAAAAAAAAATATATATATATATATATATATATATACATATATATATATATATACACACACACACACATACATACATACACACACATATATGAATATGTGTTATGTATTAAACATACATAAAATAAAAATCTTTGACATGTAATCTTTTTTATAATGGTAAAATATACATGATGTAAGATATACCATCTTAACTACTTTTATGTTTATAGTTTGGTGACATTAAATACATCCACCTATTGTACAACCACCACAATCCAGATGACATATAATCTTTAATGTAGAACTGTAAAACTAAAATAGTAGAATTAACTGCTGAGCAGGTGGTGAAAATACAAAAACTGAAACATTTCAAATATTCTTTGTGTAGGAACAACATAAGTGCCTCTTGTGAGCCCATTAGCTACTCTTTTTGTGCTGGCTCCCATATTACTCCACTTTCTGGGATGATGGCAAGCAAGATTACAGAGAACATACAGAGCATCAAACTGCCTAAATTGCTCTGAACTCTAACCTATACCTCCAGGGGAGTAGACTTTTCCCAGCTCTGAGTTCTTGATATCTGGGTTTTCCTCCCAAGCAATAATGCCAAAGTCAACTAGGTGAGGCAACATGTGACCTAACAGTGAATGCCACCAAGTCAGCCAGAGAAGCAAGGCCAGCCGTACCCAGAAGTTTCCCAAGCCCACAAGCTCAAAAGAACCCTTTTGATAAAAGCCACACTGTTCTTCTTCATTGAATTATTCTTTGTCTGTAGCACAATCCTGTCCCAAATGTCTCTCTGAATTTCACTCCAACATAGAGCCAATTAAATCCCATGCAGCTTCACCTCTCATGACTCTTTTTTTCAGGGGGAAGGGTAACCAGGGATTGAACCCAGAGGCACTCAGCCACTGAGCCACATCCACAGCCATTTTTTGTGTATTATTTAAAGGCAGGGTCTCACTGAGATGCTTAGTGCCTCGTCATTGCTGAGGCTGGTTTGATCTCGAGATCCTCCTGCCTTAGTCTCCCAAGCCGCTGGGATTACGGGTGTGTGCCACTGTATTTTTTATTTCATTAGCAATATGTTTTTTCTCATTGTAATATCATTAACATAAGGAACGTAAAGTTGAACTAGAGTGAACATGACTTTTTTTTTAGTTGTAGATGGACACAATATCTTTATTTTTATATGGTGCTGAGGATCGAATCCAGGGTCTCACATCTGCAAAACAAGTGCTCTACCACTGAGCTACAGCCCCAGCCTGTGAACATTACTTTTTAACTCTGGATCCTCACCATGTTCTTGACCACCCTCACTTCCAAGATCAAAAGAATGAAAAACAATTCCACATCACTGCTGTTTTTTCTATTTTGCCTCTCTCCTGCAAGGTCTGAATAACCTGAATTGTTCCTGAATTCCCTAACCTAATGTTTTTCATTTGCACTAGTTCACATTGATTTCTTTCCCCCTTTTATGTAATACTTTTGCCTCTAAATTGCCCTAACAAACACTATTTCCAATTTAACATAGTGATTCAAGGAACATAGACACAGAAAGACATGAATAAGGTAGTTTTTTTGTTGTTGTTGTTGTTATTGTTGTTGTTTGTTTGTTTGCCCTTAAGGAATTCTCAGTCTAACATCAAGACAGACATATAAAGAAATAACTATAACATAGTCTGACAAGGACACTGGTGAGAGTAGGTACAGCACAGAGAAAGGGATGATTTACTAGGCAGGGAAGGAAATGAAGGCCTAGTGGCCTGACAGAGTGGCAGGGTCAGAAACTTACAGTAGTTATGACATGCCAAAGCAAGCTGCACAAAAGATAGCATGATAAGAGTGAAATATGAACCCACAGGCAGAGGCCAGACTGTGAAGATTTCTTTTATATCATGCTCAGCAATGGTAGGATTAATATATATCTCTAAAATAAGTATAAGTTGTATTTCATTCCTTAGTCTTAAGAGCTTGTTTAATTTTATTTCATAGTTTTTCAGTTCCTTTGTTTAGAAATCAGGGTCCAAATATTAAGAGTAAAGCCAAATGAATCATGGAATAATTGCCACACAACCAGCCAGGGCTGGGTTGTTTACATGGAAGCCCAGCTGTTTCTTCAAAGTCCAGGATCATTCTCTTTGTTTTCATTTCTATTCATCATAATGAAGAAAATGTATTAAAAGTAGAATATTAGTTTAAATCCAAAAGAAGATGAAAATTGGAGGAAATGAATTCATCCTGGCTTGTATAGCTTTTCTGTTGAGTATTTTATTTTAGTTTGAGAAGTTGGCATAAATACCCACTGATGGTGAATTTCTTTTCCATCACGTGGATATTAATGTAAGGGGAGGAGGGGATTTCCTCTGACCCTTTTTCCTCGTCTGCTTCTTAACCTTCTTCCTGTGTTCAGGCAATCAGCCGCAGTTCTTTTCGAGACTCCACTGACCACACTAACAGAAGGCCAGGAGCCAACTCAGCTCATACCTGGAAGTAATTTTATGTGTATTGCAACTCAAGAGATGATCAAAGTGCAGGCTTATTTCCAGATAACAATTCTGAATGTTTTCCATAAAATAACAGACATAATTACAGAAAATAAGCTAATTATATAAATTAAAATTGCTAGAATATTAAGAATATTTTCTAAAATAATGCATTTTTTCTTTTATATTCTAGTCTATATAAATAGTGCTACTGTATAGTACAGATTTCTACAGTTTCTCCCTCCTTTAAGTGATAATTCAGTTGCATATCAATTTTACATTTAGACTTCATCTACATTTAGATTTTTACTTATTATAAAGAATTTCTTTATAACTTTATATTTCAATTCCTTTACTTAAACATTTATATAAATGCCACAAGAAATTGTATTTTTAGCATTTCAGAGAAATCATGGTACTTTTGAAGACTAATTGGAAATAAGAAAGCACTTGATGATTCCTATTTGTCAAATGCCACTTCTTCCATTTTTAGTTTTAGATTTGTAGCAGGCACAGTGGCTCATGCCTATAAGCCCAGCAACTCAGAAAGCTGAAGCAGAAGGATTGCAAGTTTTAAACCAGCATCAGCAACTTAGTGAGGCCCTAAGCAACTTAGCGAGACGCCATCTCAAAATAAAAAATAAAAGGGGCTGGGAATGTGGCTCAGTAGTTAAGTACCTTGGGTTCAATCCACAGTACCAAAAAAAAAAAAAATTGTATGAATTTTGGGTTTTTTAGAAATTATGCATCTCATTGTATTCAACATAAAAACAATTGGCTCTTTGAATTATTATGTATTTTATATTTGTCTTCAATCTCTACTAATGGAAATATAGTCCCTCAAATGAAACCTTAAAAAGTAAAGCTGCCTCAATTGGAAAAACAACATACAAGGCATTGTATTTCTGCTTTAAGACATATTGTTAATATATCAGCTCATAAGATCACTTTTGCTTTCTTCTGAAATAAGTTTAGAAAATATATAATACAAAATAGTGTAACTTTTTTGAGTTTAAGCCATATGGATATTCCTACTCATTGGTATTATTGAACATAGATAGAAATAATATATAATTAAATCCTATTAATGTGCAAATTTCTCTTTGCTTTTGATATTTCAGCTTCACCAAATCCAGAAGTTATCAAGATAAATTCAATTCTGGATATAGTAACAAAAGTGGAAGACTATTATCTTAAAGGATATGTTGTTGGGGCCATTCATCCTGCTATACAATCTGTGGGGCATCGAAAATACCTACCAGCAAGTTACCTATATCGGGTGGTGCTATTGCGCTTGAAATTAAGGTAAGCATGATGCTCAAGGAAACCATCATGCTACAATTCAGTTAAAAATGAGTTTTCTTTGCCTAAAGAAAAATAATTTTGAAAAGTGGTGGAAAGTAAAGAAAAACTAGAGATTTAGGTTTAAGACACATTTTTCAGCAGTTGAAACTGGACTGAAGCAAGGAAATTCATACCTCTCCTCCTTAAAACTCCTAACTGACCCTAACTCCTTGCAGGCCAACAGGTTGCAGGTGAGGATGGCAATAGACAAAAGGAAAGCAAACTAGACTCAAGGCACCTGGAAACTCCTGTAGCAAATACAGCACTTGAGAGAGTAGCAGTTAGCTATAAGTATTATCACTGGGCTAACCATACTGACCTGAGCTATGCAGTCCATTCTCACTGAGCTCTTTGAACTGCCATATGTTGTTTTATTAATAGTAGCAACAGAAACTATCTCCTCATCTAAAACTTTACAGCAGAAAGATCAATTAGATCAGGTTCTCACAAATTAGACAAACTTGATTATCAACTTTTTTCACCAAATTTTTTTGTTTTGTTTTTTTTTTTGCACTGAGGATAGCACCCATGGCCCTGCACATGAAATATAAGATTTTAGAGTCATCCATTTTATCTTATTTTTTCAAAAATATTAACAGCTACTTTTTCAAATAATACTACAACAATTTTTGCCTGTCTAGATGGCAAATTCAATGGATTTTTTTTAATGGTAAAAATATTGTTGCTCTTACCAATGAAGAATTGAAGTAATCAGAACAATGTCTTAAATTCACTTTTTTTTTTTTTTTTTTTTTCCAGACAGGGTTTTACTAAGTTGCCCACACTGGCCTGGAACTTGCAGTCCTGTGACTTGCGACTAAGCTTTCTGAGTCGCTGGTATTACAGCCATGTGTCACCTTGCCATTAATTTTTTTTTTATACAACTCTTAAAAACCATATCTAAGACCAGAGTAAAAACTTCTTTCTTTTTATAGTGATGGAACAATAAAATTGCTTTAACTATGAAATGGCTAAGAAAAAAAAGAAATAAGAGGAAAAGGATGAGAAAATAGGAAAATTTAAATAAAAAGAAAGGGCTTTAAACAATCCCAGGTGTGCTTTTAACGGACACTGTCTGCTACCGAGAAGTTGCTTCCCTATACATGTCTAGCAGTGGGTGTACAGGTTTCAGTTTTCTCTAAGAGACAGAGTCCCGTCAGGTATTTATTAGTTAAAGCATTGCTAAACAAACATGACGCAGTTTTCACCGTGTATAAATAATCTTTTCTGTTTATAGCATTATTCAAATAGATTTTTTTAATATGACTTCTTTTTAAAATTGTTTTTTAGTTGTAGATGAACACAATACCTTTACTTTTTATTTTTATGTGGTGCCCGGGGTTGAACCCAGTGCCGCAAACATGCTAGGTAAGTGCTCTACCACTAAGCCACAACCCTAGCCCCACAAATAGATCTAAAGTGCCCTAACAAAGTTGAAAATAAGCAAGGGCCTGGGGCAGTGGCACACGCCTATAAACCAGCGTAGATGTTACTATGTGTTTTTATATTTTTATATGAGAAGATAGTCATCAGACTTGAAATAACAACAAAAAGATTGTTTTGGACCTTATTAGTGAGTTCTCACTCATTTTCATATTCTCTCTGTTACAGCCCGAAGCATTCAGCAGCACCCAGGGTACAGAGACACCCAAGACTTGTGATTGAGGAATGTCCTCTAACTTATGAGACACAAACAAATGACATAGCTAAAGAACTGATAGAAAAGGTACTAAATACATACATTTTTCTTGTGATGTTGAAAAAGTTTGGTATTTCTTCTTTACCAATTTTCCTTTTTTTCTTTAAGATAGAGAAATAATAGATAACTCAATTTACCAGAATTTAAAATGTATTAAAGCACTTGAACTAAATTGTACCGTGTTAAAAACAGAAATACTGGCCTGTGAAACAGAAGATACCAGAAGTAAATTTAATCACATACAGAAAACTTAATGACAAGCCTGATAATAAAAAAATGGAAGAATAGCCATTTTTTAAAAATAACTATTTTTTTATGTAGTGCTGAGGATGAACCAAGTGCCTCACATTCGCGAGGTAAGTGCTCTATCACTGAGCCACAACCACAGTCCCAGAATAGCCATTATTTAATAAATTCTACTGGGAAAGTGAGCAGTCATTCTATATAAAATAGATTCTACACATTTCAGATGAGAAATAGATTATGAATAAATTTAGGAATTTAAGTATAAATGAATTATATACAGAAAAATTAACTTTTAAAAAAGTATCAAGGTGAAATCTGCAACAAATGTTTTATATCAGAGCTTCTTTCAAAATATACAGAAATAAATATAAATACACTAAAGAAATGTCCAGTCTTAAATAGACAGAGTCCTGTAGACAGCACATGCAAATGGAAACAAGAGCTGGCAAAAGATTCAACCTAACAGTCTTTAATATAAATAAATAAAACCAAGAATTAACACATCACCAGCATTAAACTGGAAAAATAAAATTATTAAATCCAGAATTGGCAAAACTTTAAGAAAAAAAGATCATTTTGCAACTGGTATTATAATAAATTGATAGTTTATTATCAACTTAGTAATAAGAATCATAAATTCTACTTTATTTTCTAACCTGGTAATCTCGTTAGGAGGCTACTGCAAGAAAATACTTGAAAGGAAAAAAAGTCATTTCTGTACAGAGATAGTTAATCAACAGTGATTAATGAATCACATTTCCAAAAACTGAAAGATTTCCCAAGGAAACAGTGGTATATCAATACAATCAAATATTTTATGGGCTTTAATGCAACAACTAATTGTTAAGAATGAAATATCTGACAATATAAGTTAATTGAAACAAATGAAAAGTTGAACACTGAGGTTGATTAAAACCAAAAAAAAAGTATGTATTCATAAATATTCTAAATTTGGTGGTATTTTGTGGGGTTTGGGAAGGTTTTTTTTTTTTTAGCCACATTGATCTATGTGTAAGGTTTTAGCTTTTGTTTGAATGCACACAGCCATGGCCTGGGGTTGTGGCTCGGAGGTAGAGCGCTTACCTGGCATGTGTGAGGCACTGGGTTTGATTCTCAGCACCACATAAAATAAAAAATAAAGATATTGTGTTCACCTGTAACTAAAAAATAAATTTCTTTTAAATGCACACAGCCAAAAACCTAAGGCATTTCCTTTCAGGTCACTGAAATTTATTTCTGTTATTGCTTACATACTTTAAATAACCATGTATGTAAGATTACCTGTAGTTTGTGTATAGCCAGTTATAGCTGCTAATAATGTTTCCCATTTAGGTATAAAGTAAACATTCAATGAGGGTTTTTAGGAATGAGCTTCGAGTCTTGGTTTTTTATAAACAAAGTACACATACTGTTTACTGCTACTATTCTGGGAGATTTTTTTTCCCCCCTGGAATAAATCCACTCCAGAAAACTTCTTTGAAAACAAAAATGTAGCTACTAATTTAGACTTAACAGATCACCATCAGAATCCTTGTTTTCATTGGACTTCCTGTTCACAGTAAAAGATTTTTTTAAACAGGAAAGTACTGTTATTTCAGCAATTAGAGTAATGGGGTTATTTCATGAATAGAAAAGCTTCAGGAAACATAGCACATGAAATATTTGAACATTGCCCTGAGTATGAACAACAGCAATATGTGAGTGCCAAATATTATTTTTGAATGGCTGCCTTATGTAGAGTTGATAGTTGAACATTTAGCTTTCACATCAAGCTTAAACATTATACCAATGTTTACTGTTTTTAAAATTAGATTTTCAAGTGTTTCCCTCACCTCAGAATTTTGAAATTAAAATGGCATTTTAAAAATATCAATCATCCAACTTAAAAAATGGAAAGGACATTAATACTATATTTGTTACCAGACCTTTCCAAATAAGATTTTCTAGTAATAGAAAAATCTAACTTAAATCAACTTAGAAGAAAACACAGGTAATAAATTCACCCACTTCCACCTGCAAAATGCTATGCCTCCTTACCCAACCCTCCCCCCCTTCTCTTCCAGGACCCCTGATAAAAATGAAGTTTTGTGGTTAATTTTTTAAGGTTTAATGCACCGTTATAAGTTTAATATATTAATTTATAGGAATAAATGAGTTTGTGCCAACCATAGTTCTTTGTCTGACTTCACACCATCATAGCCTCCCCCCTCCTCAAATTTTCCTGCCTCTTCATCTGAAGTTGAGTTAAATTTCATTCTTTGATTGGGCTCTTGATTTTTCCCCCAGATCTTCCTGGCCTTTTTCATTCTAACTATAGATGTTTCCATTTGAAATCTCCATCATAACCCTTCTCACCTTCCCAGGTAACATTTAAAACATGTAATGGTAATCTTATAAAAGGCATTGCTTATCTTTTATTTTAATTTATATAACAAGTACTTATGGAGCACCTATAACTACAAAACACTGCAAAACAAAGATGAATAAGACCCAACCTCTGCTCTCAGAAGACTTGCCAGTTGAATAAAGGAGAAAGGCATAGACACAAAGAGAATAAAGAAATGAAGGAAAAGCAGAAAAGAAAATGCCTTAGGTTTTTGGTAGTATGCATTTAAATGAAAACTAAATCAACTGTTTCAAAATCCTATTCTTTAATTGATAGGATTGAATCTAATTGTTAGTATTTGGCCCAGATAGGAGACAACAATACCAAGATACAGTGTTAGCAGATACTTAGTAAGTATATAAGCATAAGTACATAAGCAAATGCCTATGAACTCAGAAAGCTTCAGAAGAATTGTGCTATGAATTGGGCTTATGATCTGTATGAACACATTAGTCTTATAATGTTTTTCTTTATCAACATGGAACAAGTACACTTTTCTTTACCACACATAGAGTACTGCATGAGTTTTGCTTTTAAATTAATTTTCCCATAATGAAGATGTATTTGGTTACTTGTGGAGATTTTTAGAATCGTTTTTTTTTTTAGTTGTAGATGGACACATACCTTTATTTTATTTACTTATTTTTATGTGGTGCTGAGGATTGAACCAGTGCCTCACACATGCTAGGTAAGCGCTATACCACTGATCTACAACCCCAGCCTTTAGAATAGTTTTTAATTTTGCTCCAATTGGAAAGATCTTATTTCATGGCCTCTAAAGATCATGCTATAAAAATTTCAAGTTCTTCCCAACCGTGGCCTTTCAGAGAAAAACATAGCTCCTCCTTTTATAATGTATAAAGTACATTAGTTATGTTTGAAGAAATCATGATGATAATGTGCTCTAACCTTTGGAGTGCTGTTTTAAGGGTTATTAATTAATTTATAATGGGTCTTTAGTTACTGGTCAACTTACTCAATCTTCTAATGGATTTCCTTCATAAAGCTAAGGGTTAATTGATATTCAGTGCAAATGGAGTTTACATCTTGTTCTGCCATCTCTTTTCAAACCTCAGATTAATGTTGCTGCTAAAAAAGGAATGAAATTTGTTGGATTCATATCACAGCATTATCCACCACCTAAATACTGTAATGGAACCAACTATGATGGAGATATAGAATCAATGCTGCATGTGAGACACAGTTCAGATGAGAACTGTAAAAGTTGGAATGAAGGAACATTAAGTGGGCAATCGTCTGAAAGTGGAATTGAAGAAGAACTTCATCATGAAAGTGGACAGTATCAAATGGAACAAAATGACAGCCCCAGCTCCTCTAAACTAAGAAAGGGAGAAGGTAATCCATGAGTAGTTTAAATTTAGAAAAATACATATTTGAGGTTTTATTTAAAAAAAATACAAGGCAAAGTAAAATTATAAAGAGTATAAAGACTAAATGAGCTAATATAAATTTTGTCATGATTTTAAAAAGATCTTTTCAGCCAGAGATAAGACAGCACAGCATTTTAGACTGCAGTTCTTCCTAGCAAATGATACATATAATGAAACTGTGTTTAAGATTGATTTTCATATAGTCATACAAAACTCCCTTGTGAAATGGAGGGTTGTATGTGTGCCTGAAGAAGTGAGTCTATCAGGAAGCTGTATTTACTGTTGTCCTTATAAACAATGCATGAGAAATTTAGTTTGAGCCTTTCTCATTTCATGGATGATTTTCATCTTTGAAATTAATTGACTTTCTTTGGTCAGCAACTAACATATGACAATGGCCCATCATGATGAAACAATTATTATAACAATAGTACCCACAGCCTAGAATAACTTCAAACAATAGTTTTATTCTTCTTTGCCAAATAGCAAGTTTTCCCAAGAAATTGAGAATATTTTATTCCTTCATTTTGGACTTTTTAAAGTTTTGTGATGACTTTTCAGCATCCTTCTTAAAAGCACTATCAAAGAAAATCAAAGACTTTGTATACCTTTGAGTTAATAGCATGGGCACTGAAGTCAGATACCTCAATTTCTTTATAAAAAAAAAAAAGGTGGGGGGTGGCTGGGGTTGTGGCTGAGTGGTATAGTACTCACCTAGCATGAATGAGGCACTGGGTTCAATCCTCAGCACCACATAAAAAGTAAAATAAACATATTGTGTCCACCTAAAACTAAAAAAATAAGTGAATATTTCTTTAAAAAGGAGGGGGATAATTGTAAGACCTCCCTCATTAGATTGTTATAAGAAGTAAATAAGAACTATCTACAAAGTGCTTAGCCTTGTGCAGAGCACAGAATAAACTCTGTGGTAAAGCAACTACTCTTAGCTGATCTTCTGGTCATTGTTGGCATTGGAGGGGTGCATAGTGGAGCCATGGCCTTTCTGGGTTATGACGAGATACTGTCAACATCCTGTGCATAGCAAAGATACACTAGACCACATTAGCACAATCTCCTGAGGAAAGAATGGGCAACATTTCCCAACTTATCACCTCATTCAACCTCCAGAAACCTTCCCTTTTTTCACATTTTCCTAACTAACAACCATTATTTTTCCTGCAGTGTGAAAATTAATGGAATATAAGAGTTGTCAGTGGTCAGAAAGCTACTCTCAATCTTCCTCCCACTGCTACCTTTAAATTCCATGTTGGTTCCCACCCTATTTGATCAGATCAAGTGTCTATTTCTAGTTCTTCAAGTCCTGAGTCCAATATACTACTTAATTATCTTTAGAGTATGCTTTCTAAATATTTTTAAATTATGTACTTAATAACTTTCAATGGCAGGAGCTCTTAAGAGGAGATAGGGGGTTGAGGAAATATGCTAAAGACCTCTTGGAGTATATTATGAAATTCAAATACTTTTGTTGTAAAACAAGTTATGTTAAACCTCCTGAAACATAACCATGGGTGTGGGTCCCTAGCCCCAAATTAAGAATTTGCCAATTTCTAGTAAAGCAGAAGATACGACCCACCATTTTCATATCTAAGCATGTATTCTAGCCCCTCTCACACATGGTCCAAGGATATATGAAAAATGTTTGTTAAAAACAAAATATTGGAAATAATGTCCATCGAAAGGAGTATAGTCACAGACCTGTAATCCTAATGACTTTGGAGACTGAGGCAGGAGGATCACAAGTTTGAGTCCAGCCTCAGCAATTTAGCAAGGCCCTAAGCAACTTAGCAAGATCTTGTCTCAAAATAAAAAAATTAAAAGGACTAGGGATATAGCTTCATGATAAAGCACTTCTGGGTTTAATCTCCAGTACAAAAAAAAATGTTAACTGGAATACCATGAATCAGTTAAAATAAAAGAATTAATTGATATAACTATTTAGATTTCAAAGGCATAATGTTGAACCAAAAAAATCAACGTGCAGGGCTGAGATTATAGCTCAGTAGTAGAGTACTTACCTAGTATGCACAAGGCCCTGGGTATTGAACCAGCCACATACACACACAAAAATCAGTTTACAGATTGATATATTACAGTATGGTACTATTTAAATAAAAAGAAATTAAGCTGCAAAACAATATCATATGAATATATAAGTGTGTATTAAAAGAATGGAAGCTTTCATGAAAATGATAAACACCAAATTCATTATACTACATAGTAGCCTCAACTGTATGCATTTCTCATTTCTGTGAAAAAAGAGAGTGAAGCTAGTAAGGCATAATGTTAACATTTGATTAAATTCAGTAATGGGTTCTTTACTATTCTCTACACTTGTTTGTATGCTTGAAATATCTCATGTTAAAAAGAAAAGATTTAAGACTCTTTGATAAATAAAATTTTAACTTTGCATCCTTCTGAATGTCTATCCCCAGATAACAAGTTGTATATAGTTTTCAATGTTTTTGATGATGATTCAACATGCTGGACCTATCAGGAAGGAGTCCTATCAATGAAAGTAACAAGAAAAGGATCTATCATTAGTACACTTGATGCTGATTGGCTGCAGTTAACTACATTTTATTATAAGCAAGGCTTGTCTTTAATGGATTCTTTTGTATGCTGGGAAACACCTAAAGGTAAGTTTTATATTAATGATATACTTATATCTAAATAATTTGAACTTTTATCAAAATTGTTGAAAATATTTTTGCCTCTAAAGTTCTATGGCTTGCTGGGGGCGTAGGTGTGTGTCTGTAATCCCAGTGACTAGGGAGTCTGAGGGAGAAGGATTGCAAGTTCAAAACAAGCTGCAGCAATTTGCAAGGCCCTAAGCATTTTAGTGAAACCTTGTCTTGAAATAAAAAATAAAAAGGGCTGAGGAGGTAGCTCAGTGATTAAGCACCCCCAAGTTCAATCCCTGGTACAAAAAAAAAAGTTCTATAGCTTATAGTACAGATTTTATTGTTAGGAAATAAATTCCACTCTTCCACTCATTACATAGCTGTGAAGTTTCAACTTAAAAGCTTAACCATCCTTGAGAACCCACTGTAGAATTGTAATGTAATCTTTGCCATTGGTTTGCAACTGTCAAATAGACAAATCACTGTGGGACTGACTAGTGGAATTTTCCAAGCACAATGTTGTATGACAGCCTAGTCATGAGGTTTATGATGGCATTAAACTGCTAGTAGTCAACATTTATTACATTATCCCAATTTTGGATACTACTACCATATGTAGTCAGTGTATACATACCTATTTTGTGTACAAAAGTAATCTTTGGTTTAGAAAGTGACCCTGTTCTTACTTCGGTTCCTCTTTGTCTTCTATCTTTCTTTAACCTTTCTCAGTTATAAAGGAATACATAATTATTCATGTCTATCATAAAAACAAACAACAAAAGCTTCTCAACAATGATTTTCTAGAGAAACATTAAAATGATTAAGAGAGAAAAATTAGTGTTAAAAGAAAAATTTAAATTAAAAAAATTATTGTTAAAAGGGAGAAAAAAGATAGTAAGGAGACTGAGAAAATGCATAAGGAATCATGAGGGTTATGAAAAGCAGTATGACTTAGGACCCTGTCTCAAAAACATTGGAGGAAAGAGTGAAAAGGTAAATGAGATCAATACAACTTAGTATTGTTAAACCAGCCCAGTAATAACTCAGTAAAATGCAGTTGAAGACTTTGGATGAATACTAAAAACTATCAGGAGGTCTTTTGAACTAGCACTGAGATTAAGGATGAAGCCCATTGCAGCACCTAGAATTATCACTCCTGGCATAGTGCTCAAAAAATATTTTAGTGGGCTGGGGATGTGGCTCAAGCGGTAGAGTGCTCGCCTGGCATGGATTCGATCCTCAGCACCACATAAAAATAAAATAAAGATGTTGTGTCCACCAAAAACTAAAAATAAATATTTTTTAAAAATATATTTTAGTGATTTTGGTTATCTGTCTGTTCTTCCACTTGGTCTTATATGGAAATAGCAAGTTTTAACGGGAAGAAAATGGACTTTAAAATCAGAAAGACCAGGACTTAAATCCTATGTCTTTTACTTATTTGCTATGTGGGAAGTAGGTTGAATTCACAAAGCTTCAGTTTCCTAAAAGGAGTATAATAATAATCTTTATTGATGTGAACGTTAATAAGATACAATGTAGATAAAGTAACTCCTGTGGTACCTAGACTTCAGTGAGAGTTCACTTTCTAAACTCTTTTTTTTTTTCTTTTTTCCTGCCACTTGTTATATATGGTTTAATTCTTGTAGTAGAGATCATCTTTGTGGAGGTTAATTTTATGCTTTATAATATCTGTATCTATCCCTCTCTCTCTCTTCCTCTCCCTCTCTCCCACCACCATCACAAAGAGTCTAAGAGCTATTTCAAATTTTGGTTTGTGACTAATTGCCTAAGGAAAACCGAAAATACTCTTCACAGTCTCCCTCAGGCACCCCTGCCATGGGACTTGCCTGATGAAAATAAAATTAGCCACAGCAGTTGCCAACCAGAGACTCTGTGGGGCTTTTGTTCTAAAAGCCTCAGAACTATTTAGAAAGCCCCCGGGGAGACTCTCCCCCCTCAGCAGCTCTGGAATGCCTCATTAGACATTTTACATTGCACACTATGCCAAGCCCCTACCAAGCCACCTCAGTCTGTGGGGTCTGGCCACTGGGTGTGTCATTCAGGACTTCCCTAGGAGTATGCAGGGAAGCTGCAGAGGGGAAATTGTGACCAATGTCTGTGTCGATGTGAGAAGCAAGACAGAGGAAGCAGGGCTGAATTGGTTGCTTTGTTCTGGGATGTTTGATGCCTGACATCTAAAGCACATAGGAGACAATGTTATTTTGTTCTATCTTGTTTTTGTCCTCTTCCCAAATACTGTCAGAAATCAGCTCACCATGAGAAATGAAAGTACAAATCCAGACATTGCTCAGAAATTTAAATATATTACCTCACAAATCACACTGAATAAAATAGCTTTCCCTAGATATAGAAAGAGAGGGGGGAAACTCTTTTTTAAAGTTTTCTACTTTAGCAGGATTATGATGTAAAAGTTGTAAGAGCTGTGAAACTCCTGTGTGATGTCCTTTTACACTTACTATGAACGCCTTTTCTGTTTTAAAAAGCCCCTGGGACACAGACACACACACACACCCCTGAAGTTCCTACTCTTCCCTAGCCTACCAAATGCCCCCATCATTTCAGAGCATAGTCCTTCTCCACCTTAGTGTGCTACCTCTTAGGGCTACATTTTGATTTTTTTTTAATATTTATTTTTTAGTTTTCGGTGGACACAACATCTTTATTTTATTTTTATGTGGTGCTGAGTATTGAACCCAGTGCCCTGCACATGCCAGGCGAGCGTGTTACCGCTTGAGCCACATCCCCAGCCCTACATTTTGATTTTTTGTGAACTCTTTTCAGACTTCTCTTGATGTTCATTTCAAAGTATCACACTGAAGAGCGAGATGAAGTAATAACATTGAAACGTGTATTTCCTTATTTTACATGTATGTTTATGACAGGCCCTGTGTTAGGCACTGGGTTTACAATAATGAGTAAAATGGATGTCTGTGCTACACTCAGAAACTAGCATGCGGCATCAGACACTGGTTATGAAGGTATCAAAAATGTATTTACCTAATTTAAAAATTAGGAAACAGGACTGTGGCAAGAGTACCAGACGAGAACCTACTTGAAGGGGTAGTCAGGAGGTCCTGTCCAAGAAGGTAGTAATTACCCTGAGATTAGGGTACTAGAAAGGAGCGGGCCTGTGAGAACCAGGAGGGGAGCATTCTAGGCAGCAGAAACACCTCCAAATGCACAAAGACCAGAGGGCAGGAAAGAGGAATCAGGGGAAGACCTATGTTGCTAGAGCAGGATAGGTAAGAGAAAAAATGGCCCTAGACAAAGTGGAAGAGGCAAGCAGCAGCCAGTCTATGCAGTCTTGTACTGTCAAAAAAGCAATAACAAGAGCTAATGCGTAAGATGTACTTAGTATACGCCTGCATTGTTCCAAATACTGAACATTGACCAACTCTTTTAATCCCCACAGCAACCCTGTGAGATAAGGTATGATTATTCCTCTTTTACATGTGAGGAAACGGAGGCACACAGGTATTAAATAATGAGCACATTTTTACACAACTAGAAAGGGTAGGGCCACGTAGGTGGAGTGTGTGCTCTTAACCATCAAGCCAGGATGTTTATTTCAATTCATTTGTTGAGTATTTGAAGAGGGAATCATGATATGATTTGCATTTTTAAAGACAATTATTCAATCTCATTTCAGGAACTGGATCACCAAGGGCAAGAGTGGAAGTGGTAAGGTTGTTTAGAGGATATTAAAAATCTTTAGAGAGATGATGGTAGAGATGGAGAGAAGTAGATAAGCTGAGATTTGTTTTGGAAACAAAATGACATACTGGAACTGCAGAATGACAGCATATGTGCCTGCTCTCCACTTCAAAGATGGTCCTGGGCCCACCCCCTGGACAATTTAATAACACAAATGACACATGGACCAAAAATACTAAATGAAATATTATCTTTTCTTACATTTAGAGGAATGTCAATGTCATACCTAGCTAAAATGAATATATAATATTGCACATCTAACAAACCATTCCTTGGTAATCCTCCAAGCTTGAATATTTCTAACCAAGGTATTCTCAGGATATGCATCCTTGTCCTAGGGGGTATTCACGTTCACAAATTTGCAAGATAAATCTCTTATAGAGTGTCAATGTTACTTAAAGATGGGGGTAGAATGGAAGAGATTTTCTTTTTTAGATAAGATGAATATATTTGAACAGAGTGTGAAGTTTTGTTTTTTGGTTTTGGATGTTTTGGTTTGGTTTGGTTTGGTTTGTTTTTTTGTTTTGTTTTGTTTTAGGTACTAAGGATTGAACACCAGGGTGCTTTAGTACTCTGCTACATCCACAGAACTTTTTTTTTTTTTTTTTTTTTTTGAGACAGGATGTTTTGCCCAGACTGTCCTCAAATTTGTGATCCTCCTGCCCCCCAGCCTCATGAATGCAAAGTCTGAGTGCACTTTTAAGACATAACATTAGACTTTGAAAGGGATCATTTCAACTGTGCTTGGAGATCATCCTTCAAGGATACAATATCACTTTCATTTGCTAGTGGTAGTATTTGGCTAAAAATCTTTTTATTGTTGTTGAGAAACAATGAGTCAGGCCAGTGCTTTGTAATTTTTTCATATCACATGCATGGAAAATGGTACAACTGTAAGGCACATGGGTATGAGTGGATGAAGCTGCTCTGGGCAGGAGGTGGTGCCCTGTATTTTGGCATACCTGTCACTTTGGTCTCAGACACTAGTGGGCCAAGGCACATTGGTTAGAAAGTTTGCTTTGGATTGTGTAATGTTAACAGGTGATTCCCCTGAGGAGACAGTTATTAGGCAATTGTTCAGAATTATCATCTCTCCCTGTCAGCTCAAAGATTTAACACTGAACAATCAAAAGGTAAAGTCCTCATAGGTCCTTCCCTGCCACCATCCCTAGCTGCCATTTCTGGGAGAATGTCTTAAGAAATCTTCAGAACTCACTCCTGTGGAAGTGTCAGACTTCAGTAGTTCTGGAGCCTGGTATAGATCCTATGAGAGCTAGTTAGGGGCACTGGGGACCTTTAAAACAAGAAAGGACCTTTATTTTTAACTGACATGCAACATACACATAGTAAAGTGCATTGATCTTATGTATACAGTGGAATAGGCACAAAATATAGAATATTCCTGGCATCTCAGAGGGTCTTCCCATGACCCTTCCTTCTCAGCCCTTCTCCTCCCATCTCAGAAATATACATCATTCTGCTTTATCATCATCATCAATTGTGCCTTTTCTTGATCCTCACACAGTTGAATACTCTCTACAGAGTATATTCTTTTGAAACTAGCTTCTTTTATTCACCATAGTATCTCTGCAATTCATCTACGTAGTTGCATAACACTGAGTCTCTTTTGTAAATTTCCATTTAGTATTGTGTTGTATTTCATTCTTTCTTTAAAACCTAAAAAGTACAGAAATACTATGTATCATAATATTGAGTCACAACACCTGTGATTTTCATATTACATAATCCCAACGGAAATAAAAGGTAGATTGTAATGATCCACATAATTATTGCAGTAAAAATTATTTTTAAAACTCATACCCCCAATTCCAAAAAAGGACTTAGGGCATATACCACTTTAAAAATTGTCTGGATTTGATTCTGCTAGTTACTTTGCTGTAATGGTAGATAAGTAAATTTAAAGGAGGTGGTACATATACTGTAAGTAGAGAACCAATTCCAACTAGTGAATTAACTGTTACTTTGTTCGGGCACAAATCCGAAAAATATAAATTCTTTGTGATATTCTACCCTAAATATGAGTGATGTTTAAAAAAAAGTAAGAATGTCTTACTTATCTAAAAGTTCAATAGCCTGTTAATGAAAATTAATACAGAAAATCATACTGAAATTACTTTTGCCCATGTTATCTTTAAGCTTAAAATGTCATTTGAAAATATTGAAGTCCTTTATTATTTAGAGAACTGTCAACCAGGGAAACTTCATTGTGACATTGTGCTGCATAAAAACCATGTTTAACCCTCACATGACCATGGGAAAAATGTCTTCCATTGCAAAACAAGAGACAAAAGAAAGTCTACAAAGTCAGTTTGGTTTAGGCCAGCTGGTTATTGTCAGCTATTTAAGAAAAAGTCAGAGAGGCCCTCCCCTAAAACTTCCTTCCCAGCAGGAATTCTTTTGACAATGACTTCTGTTTAGGGTCTTCCTGTCACTGTTTATTTTGGGGGCTTTGGGGTGTTCTTTTTTTAATGCATCATTGAGGTAAAGAATTGTTCTGTTTGTATTTCTTAAAGAATTTGCCTTGCACTGATTTTAATATCATACCTTCAATTTAAAGAATTAATGTTTATATTGTTTGTCACAGAGTATAACATAACATGTAGAGCAGAAACCAAAATTTGATTTCAAGCTAAAGATCATTTCCAGATGATTTTTAGGTTTATTTTCTACTCGTTTCTCATTGTATCACATTATTTAATCCTATTTCTGTAACCATAGTTTTAATGTGGATACTTTGATTTTAATTCAGTGAAGTACAAAATTGTCTTTGCCTTTAGGAGGAAAAGAAAACCTTCAAAAAGAATGTTTGATTCAGTCAAAATATGTTTTTAAGTGATATGTTTTTAACTGAAATGTTTTTCTCCCAGCTTCCTATAAGTATTACTTAAGGACTTAGACAATCTTTAGAATCTTTTAATATTTATAACTCTTCTTAATTGTATTCTTTTCCTCACAGGGGACCATTTGCCTAAATCTTTGGAAGGATTTTTTATCTATGAAGAAGAAGGCTCTGGCGTTCCAGGTTCTAACAGGAAAGGAAATGATGCCATTGTAGTAGAACAATGGACTGTCATTGAGGTGAGCTGCAGTCTCTAACATTTTACCCTTACCTTTATATTTATTTCACATGTTGGAGACCTTCATTGCTGAAACATGTAGAATCCTTAAACACAGATTTGACCATAGTTTGGAATTTTATCACAAATGCATAAAAAATTTCTTTCATACCCTTTACCCAATGTTGAAAGTAATGTGTTTTCTTCAATGCTAATTTTTTGTAAGATAGCAAAATAAAATCTCTACATAAATAGCAGGAGGTTCCAAAAACTTGGAATTCTCACCCTAAACACAGTCTCCTGGCACTGAGATTCTCTTTACACAATGCCATGACAACTGGTTGAAAGCAAAAAAAAAAAAAAAAAAAAAAAAAATTCAGTCACTCAACTAAGCATTTTCTCTCCAAGCAACCAATGTGACTGACTTTTCTTAAGTTTATGAATTGACTTTTGAAAGCAAAAATATCCGAAAGGTGTTCTCTTTCTTACCAGGCCAAATATGTACACACAGCATTGTCCTTCATAATCAGAGATGACATTGCTGCTGATGTTATGCACTCTGAATTCAGATGTCACCGAATGGACTGCCCTTGAGGTGGACAGACTGAATTCAGGTATACTCTGTTATGTGTATATGGCCCTCGCTGATGGGCTCCTACAGTGACACTTGTGTCTTCCTAGCCTTACAAAGGTTAGAGAGACATAGCCCATTTTCAAAGTGACTAGAAATCCCACTGGGCGTGGGGGAGGTTTGAGGGGAAGAAGTGAAGTTTTCAGTTTTAAAAAACAAATTCCAAATGAATAAAAAGCAGCAAAAAAAAAAAAATACAGCCAAGTTCCTCCCTCCCTCACTACTCAGTCCTCACTCCAAACTTTCATCCTCATTCCCCTAAATATGCTTCATAAAGTACTTGCATCCAAATCCCCTAGAATTTTTTTTTTACGTTTACTATCTTATTTTAATTTCTTAAATTTGTCCTAATTAGTCATACATTTCAGTAGAATTCATTTTCACACATTGTATACAAATGGAGCACAACTTCTCATTCTTCTGGCTGTACATGGTACAGAGTCACATGGGTCATGTAATCCCATATGTGTACAGGGTAATAATGTCTGTCTCAATCCACCATCCTTCCCACCTTGACACCTCCTCCCCTCCCCTCACTCCCCTTTTGCCAAATCCAAAGTTCCTCCATTCTTCCCTCATGCCCCAATATGGATCATTATCAGCTTATCAGAGAAAACATTTGGCCTTTGGTTTTTTGGATTTGGCTTATTTCACTTAGAATGATATTCCACAGCTCCATTCATTTACCTGTAAATGCCATAATTTCATTCTTCTTTAAGGCTAAGTTATATTCCATTGTGTATATAAAAAATTTTTTTTATTGTTGGTAGTTCAAAACATTACACAGTTCTTAATATATCATATTTCACAGTTTGATTCAAGTGGGTTATGAACTCTCATTTTTACCCCGTATACAGATTGCTGTATCACATCAGTTACACTTCCATTGATTTACATATTGCCATTCTAGTGTCTGATGTATTCAGCTGTCTATCCTATTCTCTACTATCCCCCCTCCTCTCCCCTCCCCTCCCCTCTTCTCTCTCTACCCTCTCTACTGTAAATCATTTTATAAAAAATTTTTTAAATGTAGATTATCAGTCCCCATGCTCTATCAAAACCAAAGGAAGATCCAAACTCCCACTCTCCACTCCCAGCATTTTTTTTAAATATTTATTTTTTAGTTTTCAGTGGACACAACATCTTTATTTTATTTTTATGTGGTGCTGAGGATCGTACCCAGCGCCCCGTGCATGCCAGGCAAGCACGCTACCGCTTGAGCCACATCCCCAGCCCCATTCCCAGCATTTTTAACTTGGTTCAATAGTTTTAAGGCAGCAGTAGCAGAAAATGAACCCAGTAATCTGGCAGCCCCATGAAATTGTACATAATAGAGAATGAACTTCCTTTGTCATAATACCCATCAACCTTGTCAGATTTACTTGTGTAACTGGCTTTACTTGTGTAACTGAAATTTACTTATGTAACTGTCTTTGCCGTTAGATTGTGAACTCTTATGCTTATTTATGCAGGGCTGTGAAATCAAAACAGATTATGGCCCTCTGCTACACACTCTGGCTGAATTTGGATGGCTCCTGACAAGCGTGTTGCCTACACCCATATTGAGACATGACAGGTAATGCAAAAGTATCCTTTTCTGCTCTCATTTAATTCTAAAATAAGTTTACAACTTGTTTAACAAATGCCTACCTAAAACCTACAAAAATCAGCCAGGCACATACCTAAAAACCCAGCAGCTCTGGAGGCTGCAACAGGAGGATCGCAAGTTCAAAGCCAGCTTCAGCAAGCAACTGACGTGCTAAGCAACTCAGTGAGATCCTATCTCTAAATAAAATATAAAATAGGGCTGACCATGTGGCTCAGTGTTCAAGTGCCCCTGAGTTCAATCCCCAGTACCAAAAAAAAAAAAAAACCTCTACAAAAATCTTTTCAGCAAATTGCTAATCTGATATTATGGACCTTGGAGATTAACAAATTAAATCCCTTCATGTTACAGATGAACAGATTTCAGCACTACATGTGCAAAATGCTCTCATCCCCAGCTCACAGCCAGATTTAGGGCTGCAGTAGGGCCTAGAACAGGCGAGGGTATAGAAGTATTTCTGCCTCCATCCTCCCCTCCACCAAAGTTGGTTAGTTTTCCCCTAAAGCATGGACTTACTTACTTGCTGTTTCCACTAAAATACCTACATTAAAACCAAAATGTCAAAACTTCACAGTACTAACTTTTCCTTTTTCTTTTCTCCTTTTACTAACTTTTCTGGGAGGGAAAAATTGAACCACCGAACTTTAATTTTAATTTGTTTTTGAGAGAGACCAATTAAATCTTCTGTATAAAATGGATTGCTAGCCCTTCAACCCAAAGATGTTCCCTCTGACGTCTTTGGCATCCAGAAAATGACTGATTGCCAAAACTGATGTGACTGGGCTGGTAATTGCTTACACAGGATAGCACAGTACCACTTAACCAAAGGGGCCTTCCCCATTTGCAGAGTTAAGCATGGTTCCACACATTCTGAGTGATAGTCAGGTGTGACTACGGGAAGCAGCTTCTCCTCGTTCTGTATCTCACTTACCCTTTTCACCTTTTCTGGTCTTCCCAGTGTAGCAACTTGGCCCTGCCACTATCTAGCATTCCCACAATCTGTAAAAACATTTGATTGACATATCTTTATTTAAAAACTCCACACCTTCAGAAGGAAGAGGGGTTAGGTAGGGATAGGATTTAAGAAGGATATAAAGTGAAGACACTGAAGCGTAAGAACAACAGCAGCAAAGAAAAAGAGAAAGAGAGAGAGAGAAGTGAAGGGATTAATCAGTTTTTCTTCTAGGCTATCTATTGTAACTATTCTCGAATTGAGTGACAATTCCCTGAAGCATTATTTCCCAACTTTTTCTGTGACATATCTATCAAATCACAATACAACACTAATTCTTAAAATTTGGGCTTCAGGCCAGGCATGGTAGTACATGACTATAATCCCAGCAACTCCCAAGAGGAGGATTGCAAGTTTGAGGCCAGCCTAAGCAACTCAGCAAGACTCTGTTTCAAAATTTTAAAACAATTTTTTAAAAAAGGCTAGAGATGTAGTTCAGTAGTTAAACTCCCCTGGGAAGCATGAAGCTGCACTTGATTTGACCCCTTTGTGCCAAAATAGTTAAGGTCACAATCTGCACACCGAGTTCTTGAGAGACCCACGGCGTTGAGATGGCAGTATATTGTTTCTAGATCAGAGGGAGGGAGGGAGGCTCCAGAACCCCACCACCATTTAAGTTTCCCCTGTACCCTAGATCCTCTAAGCCACTAAGGAGTCACAAAAGTGGATTTTCTATGCCTTCCCTGTGAAAGCTTATCTTCACTAGAATGGCAAAGGAGCTAGTTTCTTATTTAGTCTATGATTTTGAAACTGGGTAAAAAAGTTATGAAGTACTCAAACAATGGAAGAGTATGAAACTGAGAAAAAATAATGAATAGATACATATATGCATTGTCGGAATTCTTTCTATGATAGCCACTGAGAATTTTTTGGTCTTTTAAGGACAACTTTTAGGATGATTTCAGAGCACAATCCCAATTTTTACAATTTATGTATTTTTAATATATCTAAGCAAAACTTTGAAAGGCTATATAGCAAATTCTAGTGAATGATTAGCTGTCAGGAAAGGGAATTGAGGATTTCTTTGTCTTTAAACTTTTTTTAATTTGGTTTTTATAATAAATATGCGTTTTTAAAATCAGAGTTAAAAAGCAAAAAGTCTATCAGCTAACAAAAAGATGTGGAAGCTATACATGGTGTCTGGCTCTGAAGGTGCTTGTGAGAGGGTTAAGTTTACATTTAGTACAGGACATAGCCAAGAGCTTTCATGCTGGATGGAGAAGGTCAAACTTACATATTATATAATATAATCCAGTAACTAATCAAGGGCTAGATGAGGAACTTTAGTCTATAGGTTCTATAGGAGTGTTAAAAAGAAGAGGATTATGGGCTGTCAAAGTGAAACAGGATCTTCAAATACTAAGGGGATTTAGGGGAGCATCACCATTTAGCAGATTGTTGCTTAGGAATCTGCCCTGGTGCTGGAGAGAGGGAAGTAGAAAACTGTACTTGAACACCAATTGTCCTTATGCCAGAAGGCACACCACAACGCACAGTGTCTACTCTTCCTTTGCAGGCCAGGGAACTTTGTGCATTGAACGTTTATTTTGTTCCTTTACATTTTGTGATTTGGGTCTTTCACATGACTTCAACAAAGACATCATAAGATGAAGGTTAAGATTCACTGTTGTTATCTGGTAATGAGGACTGTTGGTGAAAACTGCTTATCCTCCGCCTTTTCATTCTTGTTCAAATGCTGTTCTTAGCTCCCTCAGTATACAGAAAGAAAGTAATCACTGAAAGTCCTGTCATCTTTATTTATTTTTTTTTTTAGAGAGAGAGAGAGAATTTTTTTTATTTATTTTTTAGTTCTTGGCGGACACAACATCTTTGTTGGTATGTGGTGCTGAGGGCCGCACGCATGCGAGGCGAGCGCGCTACCGCTGAGCCACATCTCCAGCCCCTATTTTTTTTTTTTTTTTTTTTTAGTTTTCAGTGGACACAACATCTTTCTTTGTATGTGGTGCTGAGGATTGAACCCAGGCGGCACGCATGCCAGGCGAGCGCGCTACCGCTTGAGCCACATCCCCACCCCTGTCATCTTTAAATATAAAGAAAAATTACACATAGTTGATCTTGATCAAGTATGATAGAGCCTAAAGTTTTTTAGCTCTGAAACTAGAATGGTTAAGAGCCCAGACTTTGAAGCCAAGTAGATCTTGTTTAATTATAGCTTTACTTTTTTAAAAAATATTTTTAATTGTCAATGGAACTTTATTTATTTATTTATTTATTTATATGTGGTGCTGAGAATCGAACCCAGTGCCTCACACATGCTAGGCAAGTGCTCTACCACTGAGCCACAACCCCAGCCACAGTAGCTTTACTTTTTTCTAGTTGTATGACTTTGAGTGAGGTACCTAACCTCTTTTTATTTTTTAATTTTTTATCTGTTATTTTTATCTATATATGACAGTAGAATGTATTTTAATATATTATACATACATGGAATTTAATTTTCCATTTTTGTGGTTGTACATAATATGGCGTTACACTGGTTATATATTCATATATGAACACAGGAAAGTAATGTTAGATTCATTCTACTGTCTTTCCTATTCCAACCCTCCCTCCCTTCCCTACATTCCCCTTTGTCTAATCCGAAGTACCTCTATTCTTCCCTACCAACCCCGCTTATTGTATTTTAGCCTCCAAATATCAGAGAGAATATTCAGCCTTTGGTTTTTTGGATTGGTTCATTTTACTTAGCACAATAGATTCCAGTTCCGTCCATTTGACACCTAACCTCTTTAAGGCTTAGTTTCCTTACTGGAAAATTGTATAAGAATGTCACCTCTAGTGAATTAAGATTTGATTAAGGAAGATAATATATGCAGAGTACCTACACAGGGCCTGAGCATATTAGGCTAATAAATTAGAGCTATTATTTTGGGGCCTACACCTTTAACAGAACCAAAATCCCTAATAAGTTGAAAACAATTGTTCAATCATGAGAGCTTGTCTTGTCCTAAACAAGGATGTTTCAGAAAATTCAAATTCTAGTTTGCCATATACAAAATCAGCATTATGGGTTATAAGTCAATAAAAGCAACAGAAATAAATGCAACATCATAAAGATATACTCCTAACACCCAAAAAACAAATGTCATGTTCTTTTTTTGCCCCACATGTCTGATAATATAGCTTAGAACCACTTCTGGTGAAACCTTCCTTCCTTAAATGTGTTTGTCCAGTGTGTAACAATAGTGTCTTCAGCATTTCAACTCTCTCCTACTCTTTCTAATCACCTAAGCTATACTTGAATGGCATTTCCCCTAATTTCCCTCTTTACTAAAACATATCCTATTATCACATTACATAAAAATATTTTCCCCCTGTCTCTAGGTTAAGATTCATTTTCTTAAGCAGTATCACATCACCAAGGTTTAAAGCTGCATTACCATGGGAACATATTGTAATCTGATCTCTCTGCATTACCTAGGTTTATTGTTGTCAACCCTGAAATATGTCATATCCCTTTTTAACCATCATCACTGTAATTATACCAATGGGCGGATCCTTTTTCTAAGAAACAAAGGTGAAAATTGACATTAAAGTCTTTGAGACAAATTTAGTGGAAGACCAAATTAGCTGAGCTAGAAGCTCATGATACTGACTTTTTAAAAATCACAGGAATAGCTGGGTGTAATAGCACACACCTATAGTTCCAGCAACTTGGGAAGCTAAGGCAGGAGGATCACAAGTTGAAGGCCAGTTTCAGCAAATTAACAAGAACCTGTATCAAAATAAAAAGGACTGGAGATGTAGCTCAGTGGTACAGCACCCTTGGGTTCAATCCCCAGTCCAAAAAAGAAAAAGGAAAAAAAAATCACAGGAATAATATGGAAGGAAAAGCCAAAGGATACACCCTCGTTTATATCTGAAAAGGCAGAAGCTTTTGGGTACAATTGAATAAAGTTATACTCTACTGAGAATTTTTTTTAAGTGTGATCTCTAAAGACAAGATGTGAATAATAAAAAAAGGAATCGTCTTCTCCCTGTGGTGTCTGGAGCCCTGCTCTTCCTTTCTCCTGCCCATTCAGGAGGCTCAATAGCCTTGTGAGCAGCACAGCTCAGAAGCACTACAGCCTTCGGAGTCACTTCTGTGTCCCAATAACGTTCTCTAAATCCTCCTGGGGCAGTCAAAGCAGGACTTGCATATTTATATTCAGTCCAGGGAGAAGCTGGGATTTGATCCATTTCAATGCAGTTCTCTTCCTTTCTAATTTAAATTCTGGTAACAGTATCACATAGTCCCACAGTGAGTTAAACTCATGGTAATCTTGCTGTGAGGAGCATTTTGACAGAGAGCATATTTTTCCGTAGCCAATTTGTCATTATATGCCCTGTACTCCTCATTATCATCACTCTTGTTTATCTGAACTTACATTTTTAACATTTTATGAGTTGGGATGGAGGCACTAAATTGTGGTAGTGCTTTTTAAAAAATATTTTGTAGTTCTACATGAGCACAATTTCTTTGTTTTTATGTGGTGCTAAGGATTGAACCCAGTGCCTCACATATGCGAGGAAGTGCTCTACCACTGAGCCACAACCCCAGCCCATGCCTTTTTTTTTCTTTTTTTTTTTTGATGCATACACACTAATACCTGAGAAACAAACTAGAGTCAGAAGACAAAGAAATTTGTGACTAAGCAACAAATCTACAAAGTTGCAAACTAAAATGTAATTTTATAATTTTGCTTTTTAAAAGCTAAGAATTCAGGCTGGGATTGTGGCTCAGCGGTAGGGTGCTCGCCTTGCACACGCAGGACCCGGGTTCAATCCTCAGCACCCCATAAAAATAAAGGCATTGTGTTGTGTCCATCTACACCTAAAAAATAAAAAAATTTTTTAAAAAAAAGAAGCTAAGAGTTCACTCACTTATAAGTTGCAAATGCTAAACTATGACAATTAATTAATGGATATAAAGAAGAAAAGTAATCAGAAAAATACATAATAAGTTATTTAGGTTACTATTTAGTTTCTTTGAAGCAAATTATATTCTATGCTTTTATAATTATGTCAAAATGAAACCCAATATTATGAATGAAAGCATCGCTGGGGTTGTGGCTCAGTGGTAGAGAGCTCGCCTAGCCTAGCATGTGTGAGGCCCTGGGTTCGAACCTCAGCACCACATTAAATAAATAAATATGATATTGTGTCCAACTAAAAAATAAATATTAAAAAAAAGAATGAAAGTACCCTTGAGTAAGCCTCTAGTTACCGCCCCCAACCCCCACATAAAAAATGTGGTATTTAGGTGGTAATGTCTGTGTAAGGGATAGTTGTTACTGTAGGCTCTTTGGTGGATCTGGAAACCCAATTAATAAAGAGCTGTTTAATAAGAGAAAAGAATAAAGGTTTTGTTAATTTCATATGTGCATGGGTATCTTCACAAGGGGGTGAGTCTGAAGAAATGACTAAAGCATAATGATTTTTAGAACAACAGACTCATGAAGGAATGACAGTACAAATAGACACCTGGATTAGGGGAGTACTTCTAGGGAGTTTAAGAGATATATAGGGGCAGGGTAGAAGCTGGTAGAAGATGAGGGTTGCTGTAAAGAATTTGTTTATTGAAGTTCACTGCAGTCCCATTTCGCAGTGTCTGGGGATCAAGGCTATTTTTCAGCCAGGTGTGTGAAGGACATCCTTCCCAAAAACATCTTTATGGCTTGCTCCATATAGGGAAACTCAGACCAAACGGCTCTTTCTGAAGTTCCAGTTCCTCAAGTGATTTCAGCTTGAAATAATCAGAAAGCCAGTTTGGCACATTTTGAGATGATCCCCTTTAACTCCTTCTCTGTCATGTGCAGGGAAGGCAGGAGATGAAGTTTAAATACCTCAGATTATTTGCTCTCTCTGGCAATCTTAAGTAAGAGTAGTCAGGAATGTGGGAAGGTGTATTCAGAAAAGTAGGAACAGGTGAATGAATTCCTAAAGCCATCTTCTAATTTAAAGTCATTTGGGCTGGGATTATGGCTCAGTGGTAGAGAGCTTGCCTTGCATGGACGAGACCCAGGTTCGATCCTCAGCACCACATAAAAATAAAGGCATTGTGTTGTGTCCATTTACACCTAAAAAATAATTTTTTTTTAAAGAGAGAGAGAGAGAGAATTTTTTATTATTTATTTTTTAGTTTTCAGCAGACACAACATCTTTGTTTTTATATGTGCTGCTGAGGATTGAACCCGGGCCGCACGCATGCCAGGCGAGCATGCTACCACTTGAGCCACATCCCCAGCCCCCTAAAAAATAAATTAAAAATATTTTAAAAAAATAAAGTCCATAAAATTAAAGACTGATTTTTCAAAAAAAAAAAAAAAACAAATGTGAAAATAGAGGGAGGTTTTCTATCAGTTAACCATATTTCACATGTCATCATTAAATATGCTCTTTTAGAATAATTTTTGAGGGAAAGTACTAGGGACTGAATTGAAGCAAATTATATTCCATGCTTTTATAATTATGTCAAAATGAAACCCAATATTATGTATATCTATAATTAACCAATAAAAAAATTAAAAATTAAAAAGACAGTTGTGGCATAAAACACATATAGGAGATGCATAAAACACAAATGTTATAATTATAAACAATCACCCGTGTAATCACCACCAACCACAAAACAGGATATTACCAACACCCTAGCAGCACCCTATGTTTCCCAATCACACCCACTTCCATTACCTAGAGGCCTGTTTTTTCACTATAATCACATCCAAAATAGTACATTTTAGCTTTGCCTGTCTTAACTTTATAGAAATAGAATTATATCATGTATATGCTTTTACATGAGCTGCTTTCACTTAATTACTATTGTTTTATCATGCATATTGCAGATTATTTATCCATTCTGCTGCAGGCAGCTTTGTTGTCTTCAGTTGTTAGCTGTGACAAGCAACCCCTTCTGAGTTTGGCAGGGATACACATGTGAGAACCTAGAAATGAACTGATGGGTCGAAAAGCATTTCTTTAGCTTGATTAGATAAATGCCAAACTTACAAAAAGTTTGTTTCAGTTTACAGTTCCACTAGCAGAGTGTGACAGCTTCCTTTTGCTCCAACACAAAATATTATCATACCTTAAATTTTGCCATTCTGTGGAAAAAAACTGTATAGATAGTTGAATAAGTATATAGATCTCAGTTGTGATTTTCATTCATATTTACCTGATTACTGCTGAGATTGAGCACATTTTTGTGAGTATTGGCCTCGTGGATCTTTCTTTAAAGGATCTGTTTAAGTCTTTTGCCCACATTAAAAATTATATTTATGAGTTATTTAAATATAACAACCATATCTTTTATTAGTCATGTAGGTTGCAGTTATTTGCACTAGTTCTGTGCCTTGTTTCCTTACTCTTTTTTTTTTTTTTTTTTTTTTAAAGAGAGAGTGAGAGAGGGGAGAGGGAGAGAGAGAGAATTTTTAATATTTTTTATTTTTTAGTTCTCAGCAGACACAACATCTTTGTTGGTATGTGGTGCTGAGGATCGAACCCGGGCCGCACGCATGCCAGGCGATCGCGCTACCGCTTGAGCCACATTCCCAGCCCCTGTTTCCTTACTCTTTTTATGATTCTTTCTTGTTGTGCTGGGGATGGAACCCAGGGCCTCATACATGCCAGGCAAGTTCTACTACTGGGCTACACCCCCAGCCCTATGATATCTTTTGATAAACAAAATGTTCTATTTTTTAAAATTTATTTATTTATTCTAATTAAGTATATATGACAACAGAATGCATTTTGATTCATTGTACACAATTGCAGCACAACTTCATTTATCTGGTTGTATATGATGTAGCATTACACCACATGTGCAGTCATACATGTAATAATGCCCATCTCATTTCACCATCTTTCTTGCCCCCATGCCCCCTCCCTTCCCCACCCTTCCCTTTACCCAATCACAGTTCCTCCATTTTTCCCATGCCCCTCCCCCCATTATGGATTGGCATCCACTTATCAGAGAGAACATTCAGCCTTTGGTTTTTTGGGGATTGGCTTACTTCACTTAGCGTGATATTCTCCAACTCCATCTATTTACCTGCATATGCCATAAATTTTATTCTCTTTTAATGCTGAGTAATAATTCAGTGTGCATATACACCACAGTTTCTTTATCCACTCATCTACCGAAGGGCATCTAGATTGCTTCCACAATTTAGCTATTGTGAATTGAGCTACTGTAAACATTGATGTGGCTGCAGTATGATGTATCTACAGTATGCTGATTTTAAGTTCTTTGGATATAAACAAAGGAGTGAGACAGCTGGGTCAGATGGTGGTTCCATTCCAAAAAGGTTTAAATTTTAAAATAGGCAAATGTATCAGTCTTTAGCCTTTTGTGTATTTTTAAGAAATTTCTCCCCTTCACTAGGTGTGGTGGCCCACACCTTTAATCCTAGAGATTCAGGAGGCTGAGGCATGAATTTATACAAGTTCAAGGCCAGCCTGGATAACTTAGTGAGACCTGTATCAAAATAAAAAAAATAAAAAGGACTAGGGATGTAGTTCAGTCATGAAAGCACCCCTCGGTTTAATTGCCAGTACCAAAAAAAAGAAAGAAAATTTCTCCTTCACTGAAATAACTAGGAAATGGAAAGAGGGAATGACTTTATAATTTGAGGCACTTTAATAAATTCTAAATTAGCATAAAATTCTGTCAGCTATAGTTATTATAGGGTCATGAGCCTAAAGAATAAGTTTTATGAAGATGAGAAGTAATAGTTACAGTCATATTAAATGTCAATGAACTTCTTGGTTCATTGACATTTATAAAAAGACCTAGCTAATTTTCATCTCTGCTGCAAATTTTTGCTCACTTGTTATAATTTTGGGAGGGGCAAGGAGGTGTTACCGGGGATTGAATCCAGTGTTGCTTAACCACTGAGCCACATCTCCAGCCCCTTTTTTATATTTTATTTTGAGATAGGGTCCCGCTGAGTTCTTAGGGCTTTGCTAAATTGCTGAGGTTGATCTTGAACTTGCAGTCCCCCTGCCTCAGCCTCCAGAGTCACTGGGATTATAGGACTGCACCACCACACCTGATTTGGTATGGTTTTTTTAAAGCATGCTCCATCACATTAATATGTTAGCACAGAGATAAAATGACCAGATATTCATAAATTCTTTGATTCTTCAAATATTACCGAGCTTCTTTTAAAAGGGGGGCTTCCTGCTAAGTAATGTGAAAGATGGAAAGAAAAGAAGAAAAAACTCCTCAAGGAGTTTACTTCTGTTGGGAGGAAAATGTCAGCAACTATATTACCAGGGAAAGTGGGTAAGCTCCACAAGAAGGATCCATGAGAGCTCTGAAAAAAAGGTCAACTGGAGAATTTTTGAAGGCTTTATGAAAGAGGTCACACTTAAAGCTAATCTCTAAAGATAAGAAAGATGGGACCAGCCAGCGGTGGTGGTGTGGGCATTCCAAATGGGAAAAAGCTCCAGCAGAGTTTCAGCGATTGATTGTGGGACAATCAAACATGATCTAAGACATAATAAGACTCTTCCATCTATTCATTAGTTCCAATTATTTCTCCTTAGTTTCAAAGGTGCTTGAATCATAAGTACATATTGGACAAGGAGAAATTCCAGTTGTCCTTATAACCTCCTACAAAAATAATTTTAAAGTTTAGATATCACTAAGGATATTATCAAACTATACAGTAGGACTCCTTTTTAGTTTTGGTTTCATCATTTATTTTTATAAATAGCTATCTAACTCTTTGCAAACTAAATTCATGGGAGGAATTTTAGGCAAAGCTTTCAGTGATTCATCTTTATGAACTTGTCATGAACAGGTCATGAACTTGCTCCTTTTTCCTTTTGAGATACTAACATTGGGACTGACCTATTATAATAGTCTACTTGATTCAGGATAAATGAATACTTCTTTTTATTCTTTCATTATTTTTCAGTATAACCCCTGAAAATTATAAGCTGAAATGCTTAATTCAGGAGATGCTAAATAAAAATGTGAACTTTTACAAAATAATCTACACTTATATACTAATTATAAAGATTTCTGGTGAAAATGGGATTAAATTAAGCCATTCTCTTCTGTGGCCAGGGCTTCACTGAGTTCTTTCTACACTTACTTGTGGAGGTAGTATGATGTTGTGGAAAGAGTGGGACCTAGCAATGGCCCCAGAGAAAGCTCTTAAAGCTCTGGATCCAATTTCCTTACCCATAAAATGGGGAAAATCTTATTCACTCTGTCCACCTTGAAGGATTAACATCTAAAACAGGTACACTAATATACATGACTAATACTTACTGTACTAAAAGCACTTACACAGGTCAAAGTTATTTTTATTAATTTAGCCCATAGAAGATTTTGCTCTTGGGAAACTCTGATCTTTTTCTTGATAGTCATGTTGTTGCCATACCAAATCCCTCTCTTTAAAATGACACTCAAATAGGGTTTTCTTTGTATTTTCTTATGAAGTGCATAGAAGCATGCAGGAACTAAGCATTCACTGTCTCATCCACAGTATTGGCCCATCTCCGCTGACAAGACACTCTGCCCCTCCAGGACTGCCCAATAGACCCACCCTTGCTCAGCCTGAGCCCTGGGGCTGACAACAGCCCTAAGGACTATCTCTGACCTCAGACCTGAAGGGACTAGTAGAGGTTTTCACAACTTGCTATATACTTCACCAATGTAGGTTGTACCAGAACTTTTTCAATTATTTTGTGTAAATCAATCATTTTTTTTAAAGCTGCATTTGTTTTCTATTATATATATAGTATTTGGACTACATTAATTATATATTATATAATTATATATTATACTATATAAATATATAATGTAAAAAGGAATCTGAAGATTCTTAAATTCCCCTCAAGAAGGCGTGAGAGGGACTTAGTTACTCAGCTAAGTCACTGTTTGAATGGAAACAGATGTGGGCCCTGTCCTCTCTGAAAGCATCCAGGGCATTTGAAACAAACTCTCAGGTCCCATGAGGACTTCTTCAGTCTCCACTATGGGGAAAATACTTTATCCTATATCTGTAAGTAGAATTATCTCAGGAGTTACTGGCAGCATGAGATACTCACTTTCTTTACCAAATAGGCATCTCTCTGCAAAGCTCTGACCTTTTTGCATTAGCTCTGCCATGATTAGAATTTCCAAATTACATGGTGCCGCCACACGCCACTAAATCAGTCAGGGTCACTCCAGGTGAATTGAGTTGGCATGAAATAATCACACAGAGACAGAGAAAATACCTTTTTCTTGGGATTCAGCAATGGCTCCTTGGCCCCAGCTCCCACAAGAGAGGCAGACAAAAAAGAGAAAGAACAAGAGAGCGCGCCCGAAGCCCTATTTATTGGGGGGAAAATACTCAAGAAAGTTCCACGCAAATGAGGCAAGGGATTGGGTTTCAGGGGGGTGTAGCCCAGTCTCATTGGGTGACGCCCACTCCCAAGGCTTCATTCCCCTGCTGAGGGGAGGTGGGATCCACCTGCTTCTGCGCATATCGGAAGCCATTCTCCACACCTCCACCACTCAAGGCTAAGGGTGCCCAGCTCCTATGTGGCTGATCCTGACAACATGGTTTCACTGGTGTTCTGAAAATAGCAGGACCTACTTTAAATCTGAATGGCCCTCAGAACACCAGTGCCATAGAATTTGCAGACATCTCTCAAATTGCAGATTGGACTCCCAGAACCTCCCCAAAAAGTGCGCACATGTTGACCTTCCAAAGACTTATTTGGGCATCTGGAGGCTGCCCAGAAAAATTGAGAAACCACCTCTGCCTTTACTACTTTATGTCATGAGGATCCACAACACCAATCCTCACAGAGCCAGTAGAAAGTATTACTCATTGTCACTTTTGCCTATGAATGGATACTTTCCTTGCTTTTAAAAGTTTCTGCCTGATGGGCACGATGCCATGTAATCCCAGTGACTCTGAGGCTGGGGCAGAAGGATCACAAGTTTGAGGCCAGTCTCAGCAAGGTCCTAAACAACTTAGTGAGACCCTGTCTCAAAATAAAGAATAAAAAGGGCTGAGTATGAAGCCCAGTGGTTAAGCAACCCTGAGTTCAATCCCCAGTACCAATTAAAAAAAAAAAAAAAGAAGAAGAAGAAGAAGAAGTAGTGATTCTGCCCTCTCACAGGTGAATCTTCTTCACACCACAGGAGTGATAAGTTTGACTATCTCACTGTCCCATCAAAGTGACTATGGTTGCTTTGCCCTCCCATTTGCTAGTATGTCACCTGTCTGCATGATGTGGTAAATACCAAGCCAAATGCTGGTGAAGGGAATCCTATTTCCAACATTCAGGCAATAATTCTCAGCCCAGGGTTCTGTGCTTCAGACTAGCTGAGAACTATTTTTCTTGATGAATACTCCACCCCACCTACCCACCACCTCCAACCAACTAAGGCTTTGGTAGACCATGTCCTTTCTCCTTCCCACACCTCATTGAGATCCACTGATAGGTACTCGATCAAAGAAACAAAGAATACACACAGTCATATTAGAAGAATATGAAGACAAAATTAGACATCAAGAGGAACCATTGATGGGTGTTATCATTTAAGGGACAAAAACACTGAATGCCTTCTGATAGTAGGAATTGTAGGAATTATTACCAAGTAATCTCCAGGGCCCAAGAATTCCACACTTGGAAGTCTGTCTTTTTTAGCTATGGTTCCTAAATATAGTACATTAGAGCTACTTGGGGAGCCTAGTGAAATGGAGAATCCACAGATCTGGAATCAACAAGCATTTGGGTTTGGGATGCACAATGAAGCTGAGGAAGTCTGCCACGGGCCAAACACTGCATCCTAGAGCATTCACACTTGCCTGTGCCATGGTCAGTCCCTATAGAGTCATCACAATTCCTACCCTGACACTCCGGCTTTCTATTAAAGAATAATTCTACCCTGATCCCTCCTCCTTATCTTTGGATAGTTCTAGGCCTGGTTCTTTCATGTCATTCTCTACCTGGATTGCACACCTTGAACCTCACTCAGAAATCTCTTTTCTCAAGTTCCCTTTCCCCTGAACTTGCTCTCTAAGAGATATTATTGATTCTGAGATACTTCCCCTCTCCTGAACTCCACCCCCACATTCCACTAAAGGGATGGAGAAAGTGGAAGGAGATCACATTTGTCGTGCTTCTGCTAGTAACAGGCACAGGGGAAGCTCTTCATACACAATGGACTCATTTGTCATCAGGTTCCTGATAGGAAACTGAGTCAGAGAATGTAAAGACTTGGACTGAAGTAGTCCACTTTAGGTACTATGGTAGAGTTTGGATTTGAACCCAGGAACTGTCTGGTTCCAAAGCTATGTTTTTTGAGCCTCTTAAACACATGTCCGGCCTGTTCTGTAAGCATGCAAATACCTTCTCCCAACCAACTGGTATCTTATAATGATTTAAATTGTTCCCCAAAATTACATTATACTTCATACCAAGTTTAATAGTTCTAATAGAAGATAAAGTCCAACTAAAATGAGACTTTACTAAAAGCAGTCTTTTAAAAATAAAAAAGAAGCAGTTTCCCATCACCACTTAGAGGGGCAATTTGATGTTTCACAAAACTCACTAGCATCAGTGTGTTAAGATTTTCAGATGGTGTGCAGTTGACATATACTAGGGCCAGAATCTCAGCATTGCATTCATTTTCCAGAAAAAGAACTCAGCATAAAATGCAGCTAATAGTAAGGTTTTGTTGAGGTTTTTTGCATAATAAAAGTCGTAACTGAGCAACATTCGCAGCAGACACTCCTCCCCATAAATCCATGGAGACTGGAAAGCATTTCAGAGGAACACAAACCCCAAGTAGTCTTTGGCAAGGGGTAATTTGCCATGATGATAGTTAAATAAGGAGAATACTGAGTGGCTGACTACAAAGAAGCATCTTGAAAATAAAACTGGCCGTGCCTGATGTCTGTCATTTGAAATGTATATAAAATTTCTCACATGTGGAGCCCAAATTGATCTCTTTTTTGACGAGGCAGACTTGACAATGCATACCAAGAAGCTTAGATCATACTTTTTTGACCTAGTAAACCCACTCTTGAGAATTTATCTTAAGGAAATATTTATAAGATGAAGATTATGTATATTTTTATAACACCATGATTTATAATTATCAGGAAACTGGAAACAACCTATTTTCCAGAAATAAAGAAAAGGCTTAGTACCTTTTGGTATCTTAATTCTTATAATATGATCATATCATACTAACAAAGAAAAGGGTACTCAATGAAAGGTATAGAAACAAAAATGTAAATATGTGGCGGTTATAGACATACAAAACTACATATGTTGCTAAAGACTAGGAGGGAAAACAGAGATGAAAACAGTTACAGTGAGATATTATAAGAGTTTTTAAACATAAACATTTCTTTCTTTCATAATATTTTGTTTTTTCATCTTATTTTCCCAGCTGTAACTTATACAGAATCATATTTCATAATTATCTTGGGGTCAGAAGATTATTTTACAAAGGACATGTGTGGATCATTTCTAGCCAAGTGTGAAATACAAAGAATTACTGATTGACAAATACTGTTGCTGGTGTGTGCTTGTTTGTTTTTTTACAGTGAGGGGAATCTGGCTACAAAGCAGGTGGTATTCCTTCAGAGGCCAGTTATGTGGAATTCAGCTGTGCAGACCCCAGAAGTGAGTAGAATTGATGCTTTATGAATTGGATATGATATTAAAGCATTTAATCCCTAAATTCTCATTGTAATTCCAAATGGTGAGTACAGATGATGAAGTGGGGACTTGATATGAAAACATTCTTCTGAATGTTCCCTTCTGTCTTCTGTAAGAAGGGAAATATGTTAGCCATCAGGCAACATGAGATAGTTCTGAAGGGGACTAAAATATGCCACTTTGGTATAAGGATTATTTTGAGCTGAAGGAATTAAGAAATAGCAAGTACAAGAGAAACTCTCCACCCTCCTTTTTTCTCCAGAAAAACAGGGCATAAATTTCATATCATAAACCAGGTGTGGTAGTGTACACCTGTAATCCCAGGAACTAGGGAGGCTGAGGCAGGAAGATCATAAATTCAATGCCACACTGGGAAATTTTGAGAACTAGTACCAAAATTAAAAAAATAAAAAGGGTTGTAGATGTAACTCAGTGACTAGCACCACATAAAAATAAACAAACAATGGTATTATGTCCATCTACAACTAAAAATATTTTTTAAAAATTTCAGGATGTTGAGATTATTTCAGGCAGAACATGTGGGTAAAGCAATCTGGAGTATCTAACCTCTATAACAACAAGCCAACTTGTTTTAGTAATACAAAAACTATTAATATTACCACAGTCAACTTAGCTATTCATATATATTTTGTGAAAGTTAAATTTATAATATACCTTGAAAAAATTATGCAATCATACATTTGTAATGGCACTGTTGTTCTTTGTTTGTACTTTATAATCAGTTGTTGTTTGGGAGATTTCTCTATAGGTTTTTCAGATAATTTTGTCAAAGATGTTTAGTTCTAAAAACAGTCGGTGGAAATTTGGACTTGACAAGTGTTGCCCTATGATTGTCAATGAGTTTTTATTAAAATGATCAATTTCATGAGCTGTTAGATATTGACCTAGAGTCTGACCCTTGGGGGAAAAAATATTTTCCCTTTCTTCTAGTAAGACTAATGTCAAGGGGCTGGGGCTGGGGCTCAGTGGTAGTGAACTTGCCTGACATGTGTGAAGCACTGGGGTCGATCCTCAGCACCACAAATATATAAATAAATAGAGAAAAGGTCTATCAGCAACTAAAAAAATAAAACTAAAAAAATTACAAAAGAAAAAAAAAGACTAATGTCAAGATATGTAAGACTTTTCCTATCTAATTGTACTCAGCATAGAACAATATTTTTATGTCAAATCCATTTCATGGCCCTGTGGTCAGGAGAGAAAACAGAATTATATTATGAAAGAAGTCTGCTGTTGGAAATTTTTCTCTGCAGTTATCAAGACTTTACTTTTGGAATTTGTTTTATATTTCATATACTTTATGCAATATTCTAGGTAGCTTAAAAAGTTTTAACATGAAAATTATCAAGTCAAAACATGCTTCCATTTACTACTGCCTCAGTTTTCTTTCTCTTTCTTTGGTACTGGGAATTGAATCCAGAAGCATTTTACCCCTAAACCACATCTCCAGCCCTTTCTGTTTTTTAATTTTTGACACAGTTCTTGCTAAATTACTGAGGCTGGCCTTGAGCTTGGGGTCTTCCTGCCTCAGCCTCCCCATTTACTGGGATAATAGGACTACACCACTGTGCTGGGTGGGCCTCAGTTTTCTTTAAGCTGTTAAAAGATGGTCTATGTTAGTAGAACTAGAAAATTTTTAGAAAAAAATGTTAGAATAAAATGCCCATAAAGAGAGGTTAAGCAAAGAATTCTTAGACATAATCACATAATCCATTAAAAATTTGTTCAATTAGATTTCATCAAAATTATGAGTGACAATGTTCTATGAATAACACTATTAAAGAATGAAATGACAAGCCATAGATTGAGGGGGGGGGAATAAACTCACCTTACATACATGACAAAGGACTTGTATCCAAAATGTATCAAGGACTCTCAAAATCTAACAGTAAGAAAAATAATGCAATTTAAGAAATAGTTAAAAGACTTGACTCCCTCACCAATGAGGACATATACATGAGAAGTAGATGAAAAGATGCTTCAACCACTAGCCCTCAGGGAAGTACAAATGAAAACCCGATGAGATACCCCCATACTACACCTATTAGAACAGCTAAAAAAAAAAAAAAAAGAAAAGAAAAACTGGTGAGGATAAGGAGGAAACAGAACTGTCATGCCATTGCTGGTGAAGTGCAAAATGGTACTTTCCAGCCTCTCTGGAAAACTTTTTCACAGTTTCTTTAGTTAAACATACATTTACCATATAACTTAGCAATTCTTTCAGATGTTTATCCTAGTTCCAGGATACGAACTTAAATTAAGTAATTATATTAATTATATTATATTATATTATATTAATAATTAATTAGGATTAATAATTAAGATACAAACTTAAGTTAAATACAAACTTAAGTTCACACCAAAAACCTATATGCAAATATTTATAGCAGTCTTAGTCATACCTACTGAAAATTGGGAACAACCCAAATGTCTTCAACAGGTGGATGGATAAACAATTGTGGTATGTCCATACAATTAAACATAACTCAGAAATGAACTAGTGATACAAATGATAACTTGGACAAATCTCCAAGTTGTTATACTGGGTAAAAGAAGCCAGGCTCAAAAGGTTAGATTGTATTATTCCATTCATCTGACATCAAGAAGACAAAACAATAGTGTGAAGAACACATCACAATACTGTTGTCAGGAATTAGGGGAGGAATAAAGAATGATAGAGGGGTAAATGGAGTTTTTTTAGGTGATAGAACTATTCTGTGTACTGATTATGATTACACAAACCTATAAATGTGTTAAAATTCACAAAACTATACACTCAAAAGTCACTTTTACTGTATGATCATTTAAAAAATAAAATTTCAAGCTGGGCACAATGGCACATGCCTCTAGTCCCAGCTACTCGGGAACTGAGACAGGAAGAATATGTGAGCCCAAATGTTCAAGGCCAGCCTGGGCAATATAGTAAGACCTCATTTCAAAATAATAAAAATAAATAAATGAATAAAATTTCAAAAGATCAGTTGCTTTGTAAATTACATAGACTACATTTTTAATGTCTTGTTTGTCTATAAAGGCTGTTGTTGGGTAATGTAATTCTTATTAAGTACAATGAAGTTCTTAATCTCCTTTTTTCTACATGAGGTTATGTGGTGTGGTAAAGTCCCTCTTTTTTTCTGTTCTTATCTGTTTTTACTTTATTATGGGGAGAGGTCTCTATAAGGTCCTTGCTTAGCATCTGGACAACCATCTTAAGTGACAGCTTCCATTTTAAGAAAAATTTCACTTTCCTGCCCAAGGGAAAAAGGCTCACCACTCCCTCATACCAACCCCACCCTTATCCACCACCATTAGGACCCACCCAGCTCTGATTTCTGAGCCTGCCCTATAAAAATCCCAGAACCCAAGTCTGTTTCGCCTCTCTCTCTCCCAATAGAGAGATGGCCTTTTTTTGGCAGCTCTGACAAATAAACTTTCATGTGTATCTCTGTCTGGTCTCAGCCTTTCATTTCTCGCTTACCCGTTTCTCATTCCTCGCTTTCCCTTCAGTCTCTAAATGGATTCAAGGAAAAGATAGCCATGCTAGGAAGGGGAAGAAATTCTGATCTGGATTTTACCTTCATCCAGTTAAATCTTCTCTTAAATTTTTCTTCCAAGATCTCCTTTCTTAATTTTTTGTTTCAAATAAAACTCAGCCCATGTTCCCTTTGAATCTTTTTTCTTTTAATTTTTAAAAATTTTTACTTTTTTGGCACTAGGATTTACCCAGGTGTGCTAAACCACTGAGCCACATCCCCAGCCCTTTTTGTTTATGAGACAGGGTCTTGCTAAGTTGCTGAGGCTAGCTTTAAACTTGCAATCCTCCTGACTCAGCCCCTTGAGTCACTGGTTTACAAGTCTCCACCACTGGGCCTGGCTTTCCCTTTGATATTCACTTAAAGGAAACTTAAAGTATTTGATTTCTACTAACTCATCCAATGGTGGCCCCAGGAGTAGGCAACAACCATGAAAGGTTTTCTGGGGCTTGGGGTCAAGTAGAAACACACAGGGCTGGGGTTGTGGCTCAAGCGGTAGCGCGCTCGCCTCGCATGCGTGCGGCCCGGGTTCGATCCTCAGCACCACATACCAACAAAGATGTTGTGTCCGCCGAGAACTAAATAAAATAAATATTAAAAATTCTCTCTCTCTCTCCCCTCTCTCCTCTCTCACTAGAGAAACACACAGAAACACACAGTGTCTGCTGCACTCTTGAAACCTCCATTTCCCTGTCTATAAAATACAGTTAACATTAGTACATACCCCAGGGCTCTTAGGGGGATTCAGTCTGAAACACATGTAGATGTGTTTGGCACAATGCCTGACAGAATGAGCGATTGCTACTGTTTTCATAGGAATGTTTTTCTTTTAATACCATTAAACACTACCAAGTGTATGGAGAAACTATTCAGAAACTGAATATAGGGCTTCTATTTTCTCCAACTAAAATTTACCTTCAACTATTATATAGAAATGTAATTTATTAATGATTCTGTACTTTCCTGAACACATACATACATAGCAAAATATTTTAAAAAGGTTGAATTAGGTTATGGGTACATGGGTGCATACTGTGCTCTCCTTCAAACTTTCTGTATTACTTGACATTTTTCATATTTGGAAAGTTGAGAGAAAGAAATTGTCTCAAGTTAAAAAGCATTTTTTCCAGCAACTTTTTTTCCATGTTGGTTGTTCATTAGTTTCTAAGCTACTCGAACAAAGATGACAGAGAAAAGAATGGCTAATGCAGGAGGAGGGACTTATTCTCTCTTGTAATAGTATAAGGATGGCACTCCAGTGTGGGTAATGGCTCTGCCTCATGACCAGTCAGCCTTGCCACCTCAACGTCTGGCTCTTGCCTCTGGACCCAGGGCTACTACAGCAATTGTTACCATGTTCAGCCTTGAGGAATAGGAAAAAGGAATTCCAAGCATGCTTCTCAGACTGACTTTCACACCATAGGCATCATTTGTTTTCACTTCCTCTTGGCCAGAACTTATTTATGACTCTACATACATTTTCAAGAGAGGCAAGGAAGATTAATCTGGGCAGCCATGTGCTAGTACAAAAGTATGGGATGTTCAAGGAGAGATATTCAGTTACTAAAAGAAAGATGGACCGAATGGATCCTTCAATTAATTTTTTTTTTTTTTTAACTCAGGGCCATGTCTATGTGAGGCAAGCACTCTACCAACTGAGCTATATCCCCAGCCCAGGAGTTCAATTTTTTTTTTTTTTAAGAGAGAGTGAGAGAGGAGAGAGAGAGAGAGAGAGAGAGAATTTTTAATATTTTATTTTTTAGTTCTCGGCGGACACAACATCTTTGTTGGTATGTGGTGCTCAGGATCGAAACTGGGCTGCACGCATGCCAGGCGAGCGCGCTACCGCTTGAGCCACATCCCCAGCCCGGGAGTTCAATTTTTTTAAATATAAATTGGATTTATACTTTAACTGATACATAAAAACATAAAATTGTACATATTAATGGAGTACTGGTATGTTTAATAATGTTTAATTTAAGTTAAACATGTATATTTTCAAATTTCTATCACTTTTTTATGATGAAAACTTTCAAAATCCTTTCTTCTAGCTTTTTTTTTTTTTTTGATATATGGTACTAATTTGTTATCTATAGATAGAACTTCTTACTCCTAACTGTAACTCAGTTCAGTACACATTGATCAACAGTTCCCTTCCTCCCCCCACCCAACTCTCCCCAGCCTCTGGTAATAACCATTCTATTTTGCACTTCTATGAGATGAACTTTTGATATTCCACATGAGTAAGAATGTGGTACTTGTCTTTCGTGCCTGGCTTATTTCACTTAACATAATGATCTCCAGTTCCATCCATGACAGAATTCCATTCTTTTTTATGATAGAATAGCATTCCATTATATATGTATGTAAATTCCAAAATGGACCACATTTTCTTTACACATTTATCAGTTGATGGACATGTGTTTCCATTTCATAATTGTGAATAGAGCTGCAATAATCATGGGAGTGCAGATGTCTCCTTGACATACTGATTTAATTTCCTTTGGATAGGTATACCCAGGAATGGAATTACGTCATATCATAGTTCCATTTGTAATTTTTGAGAAACCTCCATGGTGTTTCCCATAATGACTGTACTAATTTACATTCCCATTAACAGTATGTAAGGGCTCCCTTTCTCCATATACTGGCCAGTATTAATCTTTTTGATAATAGCCATTCTCACTGGGGCAAGGTGAAATCTGTTCATGGTTTTGATTTGCATTTCCCTTTTGATTAGTGATGTTGAACATATTGGCCATTGTTTTTTTGTTTTGTTTTGTTTAGAAACATCTATTTAAATCTATTGTCCGTTTTTTAAATTGAGTTATTTGTGGGGTCATTTTGCTATTGAGCTTTTTGGAGTTCCTTATACATTCTGGATATTAACTCCTTGTCAGATGTATAGTTAAAAAATATTTTCTCACATTCTATAGGTTGTCCCCCGACCCCACCCCACAACACACACACACACACACACACACACACACACACACACAGAAGAAGAAGAAGAAGAAGAAGAAGAAGAAGAAGAAAGAGAGAGAGAGAGAGAGAGAGAGAGAGAGAGAGAGAGAGAGAGAGAAAGGAAAGAAAAGAAGTACTTCTTTATCCTAGAGTCAGTACAATAGCCCCAGGGAACAACTCTGGATTCGCTGGGGTCACCTGCCCATACTGCAGCATAGGCGGTGAATTTAGAAAGCTGGCTGGAGAAGTAGGTAGTCCACTCCAGCCTTTCTCCTCATAGGCTTGAATGATTTTGATAGCCCCAAACTGGGATGATCCAGGAAAACGTACCATGAGAAGGTAGAGGTGGTGCCTTTGCATTGTTTCAAAACCTCAAACCAAGAGTGATACTTGGGCTTGAAGTGGCTTCCTAATCTAAGGGAAATAAATTCTGACCATCCACTCTACGTTGCTCTCTCTTTATAAATTCTCTCTTGATCACTCTTCTATTCTGTCCTTTATGAGTAGGCCACTTTCCTACTCGTTCAACACAGTGTCCTAGGATTGCTGGAGTAATTCTAATTTAATTCTTTTTATTTTGTTTTTAAGACACTGACCATGAAAAATGAAAAGTAGAGTGGTAGGACATCCTAAAATCAACCAACTTGTCACTGAGTCTAATGTATTTTTAGTGGGTCACTTCCCCCCTCTTTTTTTTTTTTTGAAAATGGAAATGACTCTTTAAAGTTAATAGGTTAAATCAAGGGAAGCATTAAATTTGCATCCAAACCTTGGTAAAATTTCTCCCATTTTATAGTGAAAATATAAGAAAGTGGAAAGGTATGTGAGTAAACCTTATCATATGGCATGGAAAAAATCTCTCTTTATGGACATAGATAGTTGTAAAATAGTACTAAGTAGAAAAGTGAGGCATAAAACTTTTTGTGTAATATTTTATACATAGTGTACACGATGCAAATGCATATGTATTTAAAGAAGAAAACAAAATTTTAACAGTAGTATTTCTGGGAGACAGGATCATAGATGAGTTTGCTCTTTTCTTGCTTTTGCCAAGTTATCTACATTGAACATTTTTATTTTTGTAATTGACAGAAAATTGTATTTAAGAAACACAAACCCTTTTACCACAAATATATTTCTACAAAAGTGACCACTACATTATAAAAAGAAGAAGGTAGAGACTCAGGCACCAGTTTGGGGCCTGCTACTCCATGACCTCGGACAAACCCTACCTTATTTTTAGGCCTGAATTCTACCTCTGAAAAAATAAGGGAATTTAAGGATATGGTCTCTAAAGATTGCTTGGGCTTCAGACTCCTACAATCTGAGTTATAAGGACACTACAAATTGGTTTGTCGGAAAAGCTGTTATTTCCTGTGGAATGGGGTTGGGGTAGGAGAGGCAATTTCATTGCTAAAGATGTATTTATTGAATTTATCAGTCACATGGATAGAAAAAATTAAAATGTGTGTTCTGAATTCTTTTAGAGGTACAATGTTAAGTATTTTGTCATCTGAAGTGAAATTTATTAGTGATCATCTAAAAGTGGAGAAATATGAATATCTTACTCTGAGAAATATTCAAGTTTTATTAAGTAAGTACTTATTAAATATGTGAGAGTTAGCCTCTGTTAGCTTGTATACAATTAGGAATTTCTTGCAAAACTCACCTTTGGCCCTGTTGCTGGTGAGGAAGGAATGATCCAAGCAGCCAAGGGACTAGGCACCCCTGCCTTCCCATTTTGATTCAATGAGTGTTAAAAGCATTGAGACCATCTTTCGAGAGTGAATGTGTTCTTTATTCCTGTGGGAAAGGCACCCCCAACCAGGCTTGAGAAAGGAGCTCAGTCTGGCAGAGCTTGTCACTTCTGCCTGAAGCCAAAAGATTATATCCTTGCTGACCACACACACAGTGCCAGGGAGAAGGTGCCATTCTCAAATCCAGTATCCTATCTGAGAGTAAATTCAGGTTTCAACTGCTTGTGCTGAATTCAATAAATGTGGTGAATAGGAACAGAGGAAAAGGATTAATTATGTAGTATTTGCATTGGTGAGTGCCGGGTGCCAATGGAAAATGTGAGCACCACAGAACTATATCTGAATTGGGCCTTTGCTGAGGAAGGACCAGGTAGATTTTTCCCTTAAAGTTGCCCACAGACTCCAGCAAGTTGCCCATGAGAAAATGAGCTGCCCGGGTGCCGCCAGTGTGTTCCTTTCTAAGCAACACCTGGGGCTGATCTTCCTATTTAATGTCTCCGTGGTGTTTCATTCCATATAGCCCACAAAATCCAATTCAGTAAAGTTGTTTGTTTTCTATATTTGCCAAGAAAATCAGTAGAAAATACTTATATATTTTATACATTACAGTTCAACAAACCTATGGATTAACACACTTTGGGAAGACCAGCATGGGCTTCTAAGTTTTTTCATAGAGTTTCATTCTTACATTTAGGAAAATATAATCTTAGTTGCCAACTAACATATAAATGAATCTTTGGTTTAAAAAAAAAAAGACACTTTAAATAGGGAAACTACTGTGCTTTTTAAATTTATCTTTAAATCCTTGTTTGTTTTTTATGTGCCTAAGATTATGGATCACATTCCCATATGTTGCATTGTATCAGTGTTAAAGAAACCCTTGTAATAAGATCTCATCAGGAGTCTGAATATCCATGTTGAGCTGCTGATTATCCTTAGGCTCCTTTTTTGACTTAGGTATCTTATTTTTTTTAAAGTATTTTTTTAAATATTTATTTTTTTTTTTTTTAGTTCTCCGCGGACACAACATCTTTGTTGGTATATGGTGCGGAGGATCGAACCCGGGCGGCACGCATGCCAGGCGAGCGCGCTACCGCTTGAGCCACATCCCCAGCCCTAGATATCTTATTTTTGACTTAGTTTTCTTGGCAGAGACCATGTCCTCTTTATTCTGAACTGTACCAAGGACATGGTCAGTCCTCAGTAAATATTTATTAGCAAAACATCCACAGCTTATCGCAGTCTGACGAATGCACTGGATCAAATTGCTGAGCATTTCATACCATCAGGCAGAAGTTTGTAGCAAGATAAGGCAATGGGTCTGCTTGGTCCAGGAAGACATCCCAGGCACTTGTTCAAATGCCACCTGTGCCTCTGTGAAATGGGGGTAGGATGGCCTCTCAGCACAGTTGCTGTTGTCTAGATCCCAGCCAACTCCAACAAGACAAAATGTATCTGTATTTCTCCCCTGCTTTGTTCCCAATCATGACTGGAACACAATTCTCTCCTTAGGTGTATACAACTCACCTGCCAGTGACAGGATGTACCATGAACATTCAAGAGTTGCAAAATGGGGTAGAGGGAGGAGATGAGGAGGGTGACTACAGTTAATTTAGGTAATTTTTTGCCATGCTGGGGATTGAACCCCAGGCCTTGAGCCCTGGGCCTCCTGCCCGCTAAACAGTTGCTCTACCACTGCGATGCACCCCCAGCCCTGTCATGAGCAGGCTTTTGAACAGAAGCAGGGAAAGGACGTTTCAGGCAAAGAAGCAGCTTGTGCCAGAGCAGAGGCGCAGGAAGCACCGTCTTTTAACTCCTGGTTGCCAATCTCTTGTGTTACAGAGGAAAGCAAGCCCTTTTATGAAAGGCGACGACAGAAACAAAGTCAGCAGCAGGAGCATCGGATTAGACGCAGGCGGGTCGCAGCCTATGGAGGCCAGAACCCCGCCGGAGGAGGGCCGCTTCTCGCCTTCAGGAGAATGCTGGACCAAGGAGGGGAGGCCAGCACAGTGCAGTGGCTTCTCGGGGTTCAGCAGCAGCGACAGTGTCCTCCGGGAACTAGATGAAGGACAGTTTGACCAGGAGGACGGAGTGACTCAGGTCACTTGCATGTGAGCCTCCAGGTGAAAGAACAGAGGTCCTGTAAATAGTCATTAAAATAATTGCCAACTGACTTTATTACTGTACCTGCATTTATGTGATATCCTTGAATTTTTAGACTCAGCCTTTCCTCTAATCTGTGTAAACTTTGGCTCAATCTTCTAGACAAGGAAGAATAACCAACATATTTGTAAATTTAGAATCATGTTTACACTTCTCTCAACTAAAACATCTGTCTAAACAGATGTTCCATTAGGTTATTAAGCAATAATCTACTTCAGTTTCTCATGAATGTACAAAATATACTTTGCTTACCATTCCCGTTAAGAAGACTGAATATCCCAGTCAGTATTTTACCTAATTAGAGAATTCTCAGGAAGTTACAGAGGCTTATTTAAACTGAAAAATAATCTCTCTTTCTCTTACATACAAATCAGCACAGCGCACAGACACATAACTGATTGGTAAAAATAAATACCTATTTTCTGAATAAAACAATCCAAATTTTCTCTTTGACTATGGACTGTATAAACAAAGAAAGCCCCTACCTGTTAAAATATTCTCTGAAAAACATAAATTTTTTCTGTGTGTCTTTGCTTTTAAAGACTCATCAGTTACCAGCCCTGTGTTGATTCATTGAGCTTAGACATTATTGCTCCTACTAGCTTAGAAATATAGCAAAGCAGTATCTTTTAAAATTCAATACAAAAGCCAGGCATGGTGGTGCAAGCCTATAATCCTAGCAGTTCGGGAGGCTCAGGCTCAAGGCCAGCCTCAGCAACTAAGCAATTTAGCAAAACCCTATCTCAGAAAATAAAAAGGGCTGGGGATGAGGCTCAGTGGCTAAGCATCCCTGGGTTCAATCCCTGGTACCAAAACACACACACACTCGAAAAAAAAATTCAACACAAAATCCCAACTTGTAAAAACCTCAGTAGACAGAAATATTTAATTTTATTTAATTGTGAACACCATAAAAAGAACAAAATATCAAATTTAAGTCTACATCTTTCTAGATTTGAATTATGCTTTTATTTTGACTTGCTAAATCCTGAAGAATGTTGAAACCCAGAATTTTCAGTCCTGCAGGAGTGGAGAGGTGCTCATAGCACGTGTGATGTTTATGAGGATCTGCTCATCTCTGCCTTTCTCACTACTGCTAATAGGCATGCCTTTGCCTTGCCCTAATAATATTCTGCAAAATAGAGGATTTTCATGTATGTTTGAATAGCTTACTTTAGAAGGTGAGGACCTTCAAGTGAATTACAATTGACCTTACCCATTGATGAATTCAGCCCATTATATTTATATTTTTTAGTACTGATGTTGACATTGTAAGATCATTTGAATAATAAAATATCATTTGTTACTGGGCTATCATTTTATTGAACACACTCATGTTTTATATATATATATATATATATATATATATATATATATATGATCAAATATATAGTGCAATTAAACTAAACCAATCTGCATGAATTTTTGGCAAGATTAACAGGAAATATTTTATGGCTATCTGCTTGTACAAGTAGAAAGGGACTTAAGAATTGTCTACTCAGTCTTGTTCTGTGAAAATAGCTACCAACAGTATTTGCAGAAATGCTTTTTGTCTTGATTTTCAGATGAATCTGAGTTCTATATCCAAGAATCCTTGGGTTTTTGATAGAAACAATCACTACTTCACAAGTCCACAAAATGCTATGAAACTACAAAGCACAGGAATGTACTGAGAAAAATCAGACAGGTTTCCCAATGCCAATGTCTATAAGAGATGGAGGCTCCTTTGTCATCCTACACATAGGGATATGAAATACCAAGAACAGAGATAGAAATTTATATTGAACAAGGGGAAATTCAAGAATATGTCAATTTTTTAATTTTAAATTTTGTGTAAGCATGGTTTTTACATTTTGCTTTTAATCTAGGGGTTATATTTTCCTAGTTAAAAACAACAACAACAAACAAAACTGGGTACAGTTGCATATACCCATAGTTCCAACTACTTGGGAGGCTGAGGTAGGATTGCTTGAGCCCAGGAATTTGAAGCCAGCCTGGGAAACATAGCAAGACCCTGAACTATTTAAAAATAAACAAACAAAAACCAACCTTTTATTAGAATAAACTTGGCAGTCTGTCTTAGTCTCAGTATTTATTTCATGCCAGGCACAAGGGCATACACCTGTAACTCGGAGGCTGAGACAGGAGGATCACAAGTTCAAGGCCAGGCTAGGCAACTTAGTGAGACCTTATTTAAAAATAATAAATAAACAGGGCTGAGACTCGGCTTGGTTATAAAGAACTTTGAGTTTAATTTGCAGTAGCGTGCGCATGCACACACACACACACACACACACACACACACACACACACACCCTTATTCTGTAAGTATTTACTCCAATTCTATGTAATAAATGTGTACAATAGTGAATAGTGACCAAGCAGCTCTAGAGCATTGTAAATATACATAAGTAGCTGAGTCTATTATGAAAGAAAAAAGAAAGGGAAAAAAAAGCAACAAAACTAGGACTCCGTGTGCATAAGTTGTTAAATGAGACTAATCTTCCAGTTGTATATTCAACCCCCAGGGCCTCACACATGTTCACTAGCACTCAGCCACTGAGCTGACCCTGAGCCCTTAAAACTTACAAAGTTTGATGAAAATGTACCAAGATCAAAGGCAAGGATGTGAAGCTTTGCCATTCCCCTTGGTATGGTATTGACGGCACTTTGTCTTAGCTTTCAATAATCACTTGGTAGTTCTATCCCATTTGGATGGAATGTCACCCTGTCATCTATCTTCCGTGGGCAGCATTTATCCCCTCATCATGGAGAATCACCATTGAACTGAGGAGCAGCTCTATCAATGCCACTACTGTTTCCTCAGTGAAAGACACAGGGAAGGGTCACTTGCTTTAAAAGATTTTAAGGTTTTCGTTTCTAATATCAAGTACCAGGTGCTCTTCTACTACTTTCATTCTGGAATAGCTGAGGAGTTGTCTCATTTTCCCTCCACCATTCTGGGCTGGAAGGACTCTCCCTCAGCATATGACGAGAATTTCCTCCTGTTAACTCGGGGCCACAGAGTCACTCTATGTGAAAAGACTAAATTCTGAGTGAGAACAAAAATGGAGGAGCTACTAACTTTGGCGAGAGTCTGCAACTAAGTGTGTTAACTAAAAATATGCTGTTGGATATGTAGGAAAACTGGCTAACTACTATCCATCAGAACTAGCAGCAGAGCCATTCAAATATTTGTTGTGGCAATCTATCATCCCTTGAGAGGGAATTTTATTTGTGCAATAGCAAAAGTTCACAGAAGCAAGTATATATGACCGACGAGAAAGTTCTAAAATGGTATTTGAGGTAGAAAATTAGGCAAAACTCTAATGAATCCAATTTCTAGTGAACCTCAAAGTTTCTGTGGAGGCAAAAATGAGTTCAAGAAATGCTTGAGCATTAAAATCATTGTGTAATTATCAAATAAGTAAAACCAACGTACGTGTAAAATAAATGTGTAAGTATCAAGGTAATTCTAAAGGTTTCTATCAGCCAGCACTCTTAGTTGCAGGCAACAGAGCTGATTTTGGTTCATTTATCAGCAAAGAAAATTATTTCAAAAGATATTTGGGCAAAGTGGCATACTCCTATAATCCCAGCAACTCCAGAGGCTAAGACAGGAGGATCACAAATTCAAGATAAGTGTCAGCATCTTAGCAAGGCCCTAAGCAATTTAGTGAGATCCTGCCTCAAAATAAAAAATAAAATGGGCTGAGGATGTAGCTCAGTGGTAAAGTGCCTGGGTTCAATCCCTAGTACCAGGGAGGAAAAAGATTTGGAATTAGACTTCATCAAAATTTAATGTTTCTGCTGATCAAAATTTTCAATTTAATAAATGAAAAGACAGGACATAGACTGGAGGACTATATTTACAAAAGGACTATATTTACTAAAGAAAGAGATTGAAGAAGACCCTAGAAGATGGAAAGACCTCCCATGCTCTTGGATAGACATAATTAATATTAATATTATCAAATGGCCATACTACAAAATATTTAATGCAATTCCTATTAAAATTCCAATAATGTTCTTCATAGAAGTAGAAAAATCAGACATGAAATTCAGTGGAAAAAATAAGAGGCTCAGAACAGCCCAAGTAATCCTTGGCGAGAAAGCAATACAGGAGGCATCACAATATCAGACCTTAAATTATACTACAGAGCTATAGTAACAAAAAACAGCATGACAGTGAAACCAAAACAGACATGTAAACCAATGGACCAGAATAGAAGACACAGAGACAAACCCTCATAAATATAATTATCTCATACTAGACAAAAGCACCATAAACATACATTGGAGAAAAGACAGCCTCTCCCACAAATGGTGCTGGGAAAACTGGAAATCCATATGTAGTAGAATGAAATTGAACCTCTCTCTCTCACCCTGTACAAACTCAACTCAAAGTGGATCAAGGACCTACATATTACTAGAGAGATTGTACTTACTAGAAGAAAAAGTAGGGCTGGGGATGTGGCTCAGCGGTAGCGCGCTCGCCTGGCATGCGTGCGGCCCGGGTTCGATCCTCAGCACCACATACCAACAAAGATGTTGTGTCCGCCGAAAACTAAAAAATAAATATTAAAAAATTCTCTCTCTCTCTCTCTCTCTCTCTCTCTCTCTCTCTCTCTCTCTCTCTCCTCTCTCTCACTCTCTTAAAAAAAAAAAAAGAAAAGAAAAAGTAGGGCCAACTCTCCACCATGTCAGCTTAGGAACCAACTTCTTCAATAAGACTCCTAGAGTGTAAGAAATAAAATCAAGAATCAATAAATGGGATGGTATCAAACTAAAAAGCTTCATCATTGCAAAGGAAGCAAGAACATAAACAGAGAGCCTACAGAATGGAAGAAAATCTTTACCATCAGCACCTCAGATAGAGCATTAATCTCCAGAATATACAAAGAACTCAAAAAACTTAACACCAAAACAAACAAATAAATAAATGGGCTAAGGAACTGAACAGGCAGAAGAAAGATGAATGATTAAAAAATATATTTAAAATGTTCATCTCTAGCAATTAGGGAAATGCAAATCAAAACTATTCCATCTCACTCCAGTCAGAATGGCAATTATCAAGAATACAAGCAACAATAAATGTTGGTGATGTGGGGGAAAAGGCACACTCATGCATCACTGGTGGGACTGCAAATCGATGTGACCACTCTGGAAAGCAATATAGATTCTTCAGAAAACTTGGACTGGGTAGCTGGGCATGCTGGCACATGCCTGTAATCCCAGTGGCTTGGGAGGCTGAGAAAGGAGGATCATGAGTTCAAACCCAGCTTCAGCACAGCGAGGTGCTAAGCAACTCAGTGAGACTGTCTCTAAATAAAATACAAAATAGGGTTGGGGATGTGGCTTAGTGGTTATGTGCCCCTGAGTTCAATCCCCAAAGCTTGAACTTTTACCCCTCTGGGTAGTAATGAGGTAACCTTTCTTATCACTGAGGTGGAGGCAGAGGGAGCTAGGTGGACTTTCACTTTAATGCCACTCCCACTGAGGTGTCAATGGAGACACATAAGCTGGCACTCACAGCAGTAGCCAGGAACCACCCCGCTTTGGTGTCTGCTGAACAGAGGTTAAATGGGAACCTGATCTTCAGCCTCCACCTGCAATAAGTAGGCCTCACCCCATTCTGCTAGAGTGATGTCTGAAAAAGCCAACCAACACAGAGGCATAAGATCCAAAATCTCACAAGAAAATGCCCAGCTATCCACAGCAAGCTACTCATCACACCAGGAAGATGCTAAATTAAGTGAAAAGAACAGAGACGATTCAGACAGAGATATTACAATCGTCGTCTTCTTCAAAAGAATATTTTAAAACAGCCCTCATTAAAAAAAAAGAAAGTTCAACAAGCAATTATGAAACAAATGGGAAAAAAAAAAGCCTTGGGGGGCTGGGGATGTAGTAGTGTGCTGGCCTGGCATGCGTGCGGCCCGGGTTCGATCCTCAGCACCACATACCAACAAAGATGTTGTGTCTGCCAAAAACTAAAAAAATAAATATTAAAAAAAAAGTTCTCTCTCTCTCTCTCTCTCTAAAGAAAAAATAGCCTCTGAAGAAATATAGAGAAAAAACATAAAGAAGAACCAAATGGAAATTTTAGAAATGAAAAATACAAAAACCAAAATAAAAAGTTCACTGGCTGATTTCACCAGCAGAATGGAGAGGCTGGAATAAATCTATGCACTGGAAGACAGAGTAATAGAAATTATCCAATCTGAACAACAGAATATAGACAAAAAATTAATTTTTAAAATAAGTTTTAAAAATCCATGTCATAGAGTTCTCGTGGGAGGGTTGGAAAAAGAGAATGAAACTGAAAAAGCAGTCAAAGAACTAATGGCTAAAAACTCCCCACATTTGGTTAAAAGACTTATGTATGCACAAGTCTGAGAAGGCAAATCTATATGGTGATGAAAGTCAGAAGACCAGCTGTCTGTTGGGGTGGGCTGGGGGAATTAGTCAAAAGAAACCCTTTCTGACATGATGGAAATGTTCCATATCCCAGAGCTTGGGAAGGGTGTGGGAGGTTAAGATGGAGATAGAATGGTTAATGGGAACAAGGGTGCAGCTGAACAGATGGAAAAATAATTTCCTATGTTCTATAGTACAGTGGGAAGAGTATAATTGACAAAAATGAATTGAACATTTAAAAATAGCAAGTAGAAGCCAGGAATAGTCACACCTGGAATCCCAGATGCTTGGAGGCTGGGATTGGAGGATTGCAAGTGTGGAACACCCTAGGTTCAATCCCAAGTACCACTAAAAAAAGAAAGAGAATTTGAATGCTCCCACACAAAGAAATGATATGTGTCTGATATAAAAACCAGTTACCCTGCTCTGATCATTATATATTGTTTACATGCATTGAAATATCATACTGTACCCCACAAATATGTACAATTGCTATGTTGATTAAAAATAAAAAAACATTTTAAAAAATGTTCTACGTCTTTATTTAGTAATAAAATAATACAAATTATAAAATGGTCAAATCCATTGATAGGCACATTTTACTGTGTGTAAATTGTGTCTTCATTAAAAAGTATTTATTGGGGAGTTCATAGAATTGTTGGAAAGGCTAGAGAAGCTAGCTCAATGCAGGCTTTCAGAATAATGTTCAAACCTACACAAGACACAAAACCTGGGGGCTGCCCTGGCACTGCTGCCAGAAATCCAACTTTCCAGCTTCAACTTTTTGCAGGATCTGACAGCCCTCAAAACACAGATGTTCGCTGTCACCCTTGCCAGAGAAATGGTTATACTTGGTGCAGCTTTCTTCCCCTTGTGACTCACTGTGGGTCCGAATCCCAGGAGTGAGTGAGCCTATGCCCTGACTTGGGAATGAGAGGATTCCACACTGTGTGGAAGAGAGGTGTTCTGGGTTCTGAGGCAGAATTCATCAGACTTGAGATTCCCCAAACAGAGCACATATTTAAAAAGTTTCCAGTTGGCCAGAAAACGTGACCTGTGTCTACTACAAATCATGGGCTTCCATCAAGTCTGCTTTGAATAGGCAAACTCACAATTTGGAAGATCCTTCTCCTGGGTCTCTTTTGGGACTGATCCCTGACATCACAGCTAGATGGAACATGTCTTCACCATATCAAAGATGATGCTTACTCAGAATTCTCCCAGCATGTTTAAAATGCTATACAATTTTTGGACTCAATTTCTTTAAACTTTAGAAAATCCTAGAGTCCCAACACAGGTGACAGATTGGGAAGAAGGGCAATGTGGCAGGTCATTCCCTAGCAGTAAAAGAAAAAGAATGAAGGGAAGCCCACATTTAGTAGGAAAAATAGCCATAGGAACAAATGAGAAAGGAGATCCCCACCTAGGAGCAGTCTTCAGAGTTACCAGGAAACCAGAGGTCCCTGTCTTTGAGGTTTCAACTTTCTTTGAGCTGTGTAAACTTGGACAAGTTGCTTAATCTTGTTGAAATTTTTTTCTTTATGTGTAAAATGGGGTAAGTATATATTTGATAGAAGTATACTCAGGATTGCACAAAACCAGCATTTGCCACATTCGGTGGTGGTTATGGTTGCCATATGTAGACAGCAGCTTCGAAGGAAAATAAGCTCTAGTAATACGAGATTTATTTATGTACTTTCTTCACCTATTGGGTCATTTCCCTGCAAAACATTAACTCAATTGTTACAAAAGAAGTTCCCAAGAGGGTTGGGGGATGTAGCTCAAGGACAGAAAGCATGTTTAGTATGCGTGGGGCACTGGTTCAATCCCCAGCCCCCTAAAAAGCAAAAACAAACCCAAAAAAAAGTACAGTGGGAAGAGTATGATTGGTCAAGATGCACTGAAGCGAAAAAAAAAAAAAAAGAGTCAATGAAGCAAAAGAAGAATAGGTATCCATATTTTCTTATCAATACCAAAATTTTTAAATAAAACTGTTAGGGGAATTAGAAGACTTACATGGAAGGTTAAGTTTGAAGCAATCAGATACGTTTCAATGAGGGCTCATTGTGCCCTAGCTAGTCACTGCAGTGTTACAGTCCTTAGGAGAAGTGGCCAAGAACCGCCCAAAAGGGCAAGTGGGAAATCTGTAGTCCTGGCTTTCTAATGAAAGAATTTTTGTTATTGTTGTTGGTTATACAAAAAACTATGAACTGCCACATGCCTCATTCTTAATGGGTATGCTAATCCTTAGGGACAGAGTTGTTTTCCACATGTTAAAGTTTCAAAAAGAGGACCACTCACATTATTGTAAGAGATTGGTCAGCAAAATAATTTTTTATTTAAGAAAATAGCATGCTTTATTATTTCATCAATTACTATAAAACTTAAACATATCAAATCTGGATATTTTGTTTACATTTGCTCTTTCTTTCAGTCTGGAGCCATAATTTTTTTTTTTTTTAATTTCAAGAGTGCTTAACCACTGAGTCACATCCCCAGCCCTTTTTAGTATTTTATTTGGAGACAGGATCTCGTTGAGTTTCTTAGGGCCTTGCTAAATTGCTGAGGTTGGCTTTGAATTGGGATCCTCCTGCCTCAGCCTCCCAAGCAGCTGCAATTATAAATGAGTCCCACTACAACTGATATGGAGACCCAATTTAATGCTTATAAAGCAGTAGGATAGAAAGAATAAGAAATGAGTTGAAATGAGACAAAGGAAGGACAAGGAAATAAGATTTTAATTGAAAAGTCTGTGTACTTTTCCATGTCTGTTGCTCCTTAAATTAGTCTCCTTCCCAAGCCTATTTCATTCCCAAATTCCTAGAAAATCTATAAACCTACCTAAGCATTGTTAAGTGACACCCCAAAAAAAAATTAAGTAAAAAAGATAATGTTTTGAGAAACTAACAGTGTAGGGGACTTTCTTGAGCAACCTATTGATCAGAAATGAAGACCACATCAGCCTAAATATCCCAAGACGGACCAGACCACTAGACCCATCTTGAGATCACGGGACAGATGTCATTCCTACATACCTTTCCATATCCACCTCTCACCAAGTTGCCTTTAAAAGAAGTACTGAGAATCCCCAAATTATGTCACTCACTCCAGAAATAGCCTGCATTCTCCCTTGAAGGCTTATTCCTTGCTTTCCTAAGTAAACCTCTCCTAAATAAACCTCCATCTGTGCCTCTGACTGGCTCATGCAGAAATTCTTTTCCATCACTTATGCCAAGAACCCTGCTGGTCCTGAGTCCAGTTCCTGCTTCTCTCGGAGAATTCCTTGGGCTCTTCTTCAGAGACACCTCTCCTTCCTTGATAATACCACACACGCAAAAATGGGTTTTATAATTTCAATATTTGTTCTGCAAACATTAGTTCCTTAACCATCTTTTGTTCTTTTGAATTTGTTCTTCTAGGAAACCATGTGTCTCTAGATTTTTCTTCTTGAGATTCATTCTTTTCTTCAGTTTCAGAACTGCCAGTTGACAATACAGTTCCAGCCTGACATTGTGTTTGTTTCTCCCTTGCTCCTCACTTCTTCATGTGAAGAGCTACTGTGCACAGACCCAAGTTTGTGTGAACTGTTAAGCAGGTTAGTCAGCTATGAAGAGGTGGCTAGAGGAAAGTACAATGAAAGGCAGTAACTTACAAGCAACAAGTCAGACACATGCATTAAGAAAAATCCATGAGTCAGAAAACTGAAAACAGGGAACCTTATCAGAACAGGCAAGCATCTGGGCAAAGGAAGCTGGGAGGTCAATCTTCCTCAAGCTGTAGAATATTATAATCCTTTAAGGGAACTATTACCTGAAATCATGGGAACTTGATCAAAGCAGAAAAGCTTTAGGAAATAGGGCCCCGTATGTCAGGACCTCCCCCAATCAGGGCTAATTAAGGAAACTGTTTCCAGCCATGTCGTCAACGTCTCTTGTGATCAGGGTGCCACAACCTTACCTTATCATCAAAACTTGGCCACAACTACCCCAACCAGGTTTGCTGAGGGCTATTCAGCAACTTAGTGAAACCCTACACAACTCAGTGAGACTCTGTCTCAAAATTAAAAAATAAAAAGGGCTGGGATGTGGCTCAGTGGTTAAACACTCCTGGGTTCAATCCCCAGTAACAAAAAAAAAGTGGGGAAATCCTCACAAAAAAATTTTTTTCTTAGTTTTTGATGGACTTTTATTTATTTATATGTGGTACTGAGAATCGAACCCAGTGCCTCACAAATGGTAGGCAAGTGCTCTACCACTGAGCCACAGGCCCAGCTCCTTACAAATGTATTTAACAAAGACTACGTGACACAGGAGCTGTTATGGTTTGGATATGAGGTAAATGATTAGATTATGAGAGGTGTGGCCTTATCAATGAATGAATCATGGATTAACTGGGTGGTCATTGTAGGCAAGTAGAGTGTGGCTAGGGGAAGTAAGTCACTGGGTGCATGCTTTGGGGGGGTTATATTTTTGTATCTGGAGCTGTCTCTTTTCTTCCTAAACCCACCTGTGCAGTTTCTCTCAGCTGAACCCTCCCCCCCCCACACCCTCCCATGATGTACGGTCTCACCTTCAGCCCAAAACAATGGAATTACCCATCTAGGGACTGAGGTCTCTGATACTGTGAGCTCCAAATAAACTTTTCCATTTCTAAGATGTTCTTGTCAGGTCTTTTGGTCACAGTGATGTGAGAGATGATCTCAGATGGTGCACAACAGCAGATGGCTCCTTGTCAGCAGGTATAGGCATGGGAAAAGAGCAGGTAATAGAGAACTCACAAGGATGAGTTCTTCCCCTGTAGGTAGAAAGGATCTTGCTTCAAGAGAAATTTGTACTACTGGCTGCTCCCCATTTGGCCCCCTTTCACCTTCACTACTATATTAACCATCCATCTTGGTCCTTTTTCATGCTTCATTCTGATTCTACCTGAGTAATCTTTTTCATTTCTGTGACTTGTAATGAGAACAAGTGTATTTCAGGGCCTTTGAATCTTTACTTGCAGATCAATGGAGTCTGAGGATTGGCAGAAGAGATAATGCCTTATATATAGAGATTGGATAGCCAGAAAGGTCCTTCCTTCTGATACTTAGTACCCTACTTCACAGACTGTGGCCTTTCCAATCGCACCCTACTTCACAGACTGTGGCCTTTCCAATCAATATGGTCACATCCTTTTTGGTGTTACCTTGCTAAATCTGAGCTTTCCTCTGGATGGCTGGGTTTTTGCCTTGGTAGTTATATTTGGGAACTAGTACATAATTAAAATAACAAGGAGTAGGTCTCTCTTCTAATTCCCCCCAAATCATTGCAAGGTATTTTAAATCCTGTTGTATTAACACATTTAACTATATTCAGATACTCAAAATAACCATATGTAAACACAATTCTAAAGGAAAATCTTCATTGATTGCTAAACAGGTTGTGAATACAACTTAGAAAAAGCTTCTGCCAGTAACTGAACACAGGGGTGCTTAACCATTGAGCAACATCCCCAGCCCTTTTTTATTTTGAAAGAGGGTCTTGCTAAATTGATGAGGCTGGTATTGAACTTGTGATCCTCTAGCTTCAGCCCCCTGACTTGCTGGTATTACAGGTGTGCATCATCACACCCAGCAAAGGATGGCTTTTTTTGTTGTTTGAGGTAGGCTCTCGCTATGTTGCCCAAGCTGGCCTCAAACTCCTGGACTCCGGCAATCCTCCCATGTCAGTCTGCTGAGTACTGGGACTATAGGCATGTGCCACAACACCTGGCTCAAAAGCCATGTTTTAATAGAGGTTGTTTCCAAGGCCTTAGCACCTCCAATTAGGCATGATAAGACATTAATATAGCCAATATTATATTCTAAAATACAATTTATCTGTTATTCACCAAAATTTTATAAATTTACAGACACAATTTCATAAAGTACCACACTAAAAATGTAGAGTTAAAAAACTATAAACTGTAAGATAGTCTAAATTTACTAATTGAAAAATTAGCTAAGTGCAATGGCACACACCTGTAATCACTGCAGGATACCAACTTCAAGTTCAGCCTCAGCAACTTAGCAAGATGCTGTTTCAACAAAAGAGAAAATGAACTACAGATATAGCTCAGTGGTAAAGCACTCCTGGGTTCATTTCCCAGTATTGCAAAAAAAAAAAAAAAAACCCTAAAAAGATGCACTTTTTCTTAATTTATCCTCACCTCTGCTTTAAAAAAAAAATGGAATTACAGGTGGGCTTTCCTAAACTCAGTTTACAATTTCTTGATTTATTAATTCACCCAATTGGAAATAGATTATCTAGACTGAATTTTTGCAGGGCAATGATTTGGAATTTCAGACTTTATATTAAATCACTTGATACATAAACAGAGAATGCAACGGCCAAGTGATAACAACTGCAATGTGTAATTCTGACTTGAAGCAGCACATCTGGGTCCAACTTAAGAAATGATCAAGTTAGTGCTGTCTGAATAGGAAGCCCTGTGGAAGAATGGGGACAACGTGAAGCTTCTGGTTTACTTATGTATTAACTGAAGGCAGATGGGATTTTAGCAGTTGATGACTGGCCTATTTTTATTTAGAATTGTAAGTAGGAGAAGGGTCTATTTTACAAACAGTTAAAATCACAATATGCTCAAGATATGCCCTGGAAGGAAATCAGGGGTTTTGGAAGCTTGCTGCTGTACCAAATATTCTAGTACATGAAAAGATTTCATGCAACTTCCAAATTATCACCTATTCCCAGAGACTAGACAATGATGGCAATGTTAAGTTTGGCCTTAAGAAGCACTTTTGGGTCCAACTAGAGAATCCCATCATTTCCTGTTGGGTTGTAGGATCTGGCTAAAATACAACTTGCTTTTTTAAAATTGAGATACTTAATGGTGTATCTTTACACTATGAGAAGTCATGAGGGGAAGATGCTGGTTTCTCGGGACCCATTAGGTAAAAATTTTATTATTATTATTATTATTATTATTATTATTATTATAATACAGGGGATTGAATCCAGGGTCACTCTACAAGTGAGTTACATCCCAGCCCATTTTATTGTTTGAGACAAGGTCTTGCTAAGTTGCCTGGAACTTGCAATCCTCCTGCCTCAGCTACTGAGTCACTGAGAAGGATCACAGGCATGCGCCACAACACCCAGCAACTTTTCTCCTTCTGTCTCTCCGTGTTCACACTCATGCCTTTCAGGGATTTGCGGCCACAACTCTGCCACTATGTAAGTGAATGAAACTGGATTCTTATACCATATACAAAAAATCAACTCAAAATGGATTAAAGGCTTAAATGTAAGATCCAAAATAGTAATGTAGAAGAAGAAAACAAAGGGGAAAACTTCATGGCATTAATTTTTGCAATGATTTCATACATAGGTCACCAAAAGCACAGACAACAAACACAAATAAACATCAAAACTTCTGCACAGCAAAGGAAACTATCAGCAGGGTGAAAAGACAACCTAAAAAATGGAAGAAAAAATTTGTAAACCTACATCTGTTGAATCTCCAAAACATACAATGAACTCCTAAATCTCAATAGTAAACAAAACAAACAAACAAAAAAACAGTAACCCAATTTAAAAATAAGCTGAAGACTTGAATAGACATTTCTCCAAAAAAGACATATAAATTATTAACAGGTATATGAAAAAATGTTTGATGTCTAGTCATCAGGGAAGAGCAAATCAAAAATACATTAAGGTGTCATCTCACACCTGTCAGGACGGCTGTTATCAATGAAACAAGTGTTGGTGAAGTATTGATGAAGAAAATGGGACCCTGTATACTGTTGGTGAGAATGCAAAATGGTGTAGCAGCTATGGAAAATCAGTATGAAAGCTCCTTAAAACCCACACAGAATTACTATGTAAATGAACGAATGAACAAATAAATAAAATATATTTATATAAATAAATAAAATAAAGGTCTATTGATATATTTTTAAAAATGTTTAAAAAAAAACAGAAAGGGAGAGGGATATATATGAATATCCAATTTTGTTGACTCATTTGTTGAAAAGACCATATCTTGCAGGGCGTGGTGGCACAAGGTTGTAATCCTAGAAGGTCCAGAGGCTAAGATAGGAAAATCTCAAGTTCAAGACCAGCCTCAGCAATGGCCAGTCGAGATGCTAAGCAACTTAGTGAGACCGTATCTCTAAATAAAATACAAAATAGGACTGGGGATGTAGCTCAGTGGTCCAGTGCCCCTGAGTTCAATCCCCAGGACCAAAAAAAAAAAAGACTATATCTTTTCTCAGTTTGTTTGGAGGGGGACATGGATTTATTTATATGACCTTTTAGTTGAAGCACAGAATCAATCATTCTGCGGTGGACAGGCCTTGCTTATCAGTTTGTGAAAGAGTAGAAGAGATAGAAAAAAAATGGGGTGGAAGAATGTTTTTCAAACCTCTATTATGTATCAAAAAACAAAATTGAGAGATTCCTGGGCTTTATCTTTGGGATCTGAGATTGGAAATGGGAAGGGCTGCATCTTGGGTTTTAAAAGCACCTCAACAAGATGAGGGCCACAGCCCAGTCGGGATGACACATGGTATTTTGCCAGAACAGAGTGGTTGAGAGGTGACCACAAGCCAGCAAGCCATTGAGATGATGATGGTTATGTTAAGCTGTGTATTCAATTGTATATTAGACCCCTGCTGTCCGCCTCAGCCAGCTACTTTGGAGTTCTCGTAGGGATTCCTGGGGAGTTTGAGTTAGTTGGGGAAGTGCCGGAGGAGGGATTCCCCCTTGGTGTGTGGTGTGCCTGGGGAGAAGGCCGAGTGTGTGGCGTTCGTGGGAGTTCAGAAATAAAGTTTGTTCCTGCTTGAGTGGCTCGTGATTTGTGCCCAGCCAGACTGCGGCAGCATCTGATATGCTATTCATTCTGGAAGTCACTAGGAAAATCAGATGAGGTAGAAGGTACACTTCCTTCAAATAAGTAAACAGTAATTGTAGCCAAAGAAGTTCCCAGCAGAAGGAACGAGTTTGGAGTATACCGTCTGCTCCTCCCAGTGTTAAAGGAGGCTGCATAGGAACAGTATGGAGGAGGACTTGCTCCTCTGCTCTTAAATGGCTTTGTTGCTAAAGTTGGCAGAGCTTTTTGAGATCTTGAGCTCCACACCTTGACAGGACTGAAGCTGTTTCATAATGAGACCATAATACTGTTTGTGAGGACTTTCAGCCATGGCATTGAGGATAAACCCTTTATATTTTGGTTTCATGGGATTTAAGGAAATGAGATAAGTTCCAGCAAGTCTGTAGTGTTTTGATTGCTTACAAAGAAGGCCTCCTTCGCAAACATGCATATGGTGGATATGGGTAGCATAGAGGACATGGTTGCGTAGGTAGTTTTTCTTCTTTAAGAAGTGTGTTCCAGGTTGGGGATGTAGTTCAGAGTGCTTGCCTATCATGTGTGAGGCCCTGGGTTCAATCTCCATTTCCAAGGCACGGGGTGGGGAGTGCTCCTTACCAGCTAGTCTATAGTATCCAGAGCACCCAGAAGGGATAATTAGAGTTTCATTATCAGGTTTGTGCAGTCTTGTTTGGCATATACATTGAGGAGATTTACCTATTTGGGGACAGTATAGTGACTTCCTATCACCAGAATCAATATGATTTGCTTTATATTTCTATTTTTTAGAGGTACTGGGGGTCAAACCTAGGGTCTTGAGCATGCTAGACTAGTGCTTACCCCTAGACCTCCAGCCCCCAGATTTGGCTTTATTTTAGGAATTGAATCTAAAACTTGGGTTGGGGCAGAGTGCAAGAGTACAAATGCATATGCTACTTCTGAGCACATATGCAAAAGAATTGTAATCCAGATGTTGAAAAGACATTGGCATTCTTTGGTTTATTGCAATAGCCAAGGTATACAAACAACCTAAATGTCCATTGACAGATGAACAAAAAAATGTGATAATACATACAATATAGTGTTTTAAAAAAGAAAATGAATTAAGCTTGAAGATCTTATGCTACATGAATAGTTAAAGGCACATACTGCATAATTTCACTTATATGAGGCATCTAAAAAATAGAAAGATGTATTGAATCCAAGAATGGAATAGTGGCTACCAGGAGCATAGGAAGGAAAGGGGGAACGAGGAGTCACTAATCAAAAGTTGCAGTCAAGTGAGATAAGTTCTATAAATCTGCTGACATTGTACTTGCAGTCAACAGTACTGTATACTTAAAACTTGTAAGTTGGTAAATCTCAAATATTTCTTCCCATCAACAAAGCTGGAGTTGTCCTAAAATCTGATGCATGGAAATTCCCAAAATGGAATGCCCCTAACCATACTGAGATGGAGCCAGTTCAGATTCCAAAGAAAGTAGCCCTAAATGCCAGGGTGAACAGTTCAAACTATTAGGAAAATTTAAGAGTGCTGCAGGTAATCCTCTCAACAGAGGCAAGGAAGAGGTGTCTTACTTAGGTATGTTTGCAGCAAGGAAGCCAGGGTACAGAATTCATTCCAGTATTTAAGGAATCTTGTCTCAGGACCAGGGCCAGTTTCCTTTAGTTTTGGGGAACAACCTAAACATCTTTATCAGTGCCTAGGAATGCTCAAGGGCCTGGTTTGGGCTCAAGCCGGCTGGGAAAAATCTGGTAGGTCACAAAATGATTAATGCTGTGGTTTTTTAGCAGAACACAGAAAGAAGGAGGAGACCCTAAAAGTGTTGTTACCACAATAAATTTTAAAAATAAATCTTACCAAGAACTATGAGGAGGGTGTAGTAAATGGTAATTTGTAGGAAGTGATCTCAAATTAATTCAACCTTTTTAGAGACTTGAATGTGTGTAAATGGGGGGAGGCATGAAGAAGTGGATAACAAGTAGGAAATAAAAAATAGCTCTATCAGAGTCAAGATTAAGTCCATAGAAAGAAGTTTTTGAGAGTAACAATATGAATTTGAGAGAACTGTTGTGGCAGGCTGAACAAAGGCCCCTATATCCACATTACCTGTGAATGTCACTTCAGATGGCAAAAGAAACGTTGCAAATGTGATTAAGAATTTTGAGGGAGACATGGCTTAGGCTTATGGTAGAGCTATTGCCTAGCATGGATAAAGACCTGAGTTTGATGCTTAGCACCACAAAAAAAAAAAAAGAAAAATTCTTTTGAGCTTGGGAGACTAACTTAGATTCAAGTGGCCACAAGGATGTGATCACAAATGTGCTCATTGGTGGAGGGAGATCCCACTCCAGAAGAGAGCATGGAGATAATGGAGGTAGGGACTAGAATGATGCAGCCATTAGCCCAAGAATGCTAGTAGCCACCAACAACAGGAAGAAAACAAGGAAAGGATTCTCCCTCAGAGCCTCAGAAGGAACCAGAAATGTGATTATAGCCCAGTGTAACTGACTTTGAGCTCTGACTTGAAGAAATGAGAATAAATCTGTATTGTTTTAAGCCACCAAGTTTGTGGTAATTTACTACAGCAGCCACAGGAAACAAATATAATCATTGACATGTTATCTCAACATCAGAACTCAAGAAACGCATTTGTTTTATAAAATGTTAAAAAGCCAAAACCATCATTTTTAAGCTAAATCTTTATTTCCATAACAGTGATTTAAGTATTATCAAAATCAAGTATAATTTCTCTCCCTCCTGTTTTTTTTTTTTTTTAACATTTTCTTAGTTGTCAAGAGACCTTTGTGTTGAAAATCGAACCCAGTGCCTCACACATGCTAGGCAAGTATTTTACCCCTGAGCTACAGCCCCCAGTAGTTTTAAAAACATAATGATACCTTTTGGGAAGGTAAGTAGGGATTTAACCTCAAAGAGATCCAATTGAATTACTGGAAGTGAATAAAGGATCACCTCATTTGCTATTGCAATAATGACTATACCCATTATTCCCTTAGATGGAGTTCCCTTAGTTCTTTATCAGCTCCCTTCAACTTATCTCTGAGAGAGGTTGGGGAAAAATACACAGAAAGATTCTAGTTAAGCTCTCAAAAACAATTTTCTTCTAGACATTGATACTAAGGAAAACCAAAAATATTTAAAATAAGCAAAGAAAATTCTTCTACGGCCAGGCATAGTGGCACATATTGTTAATTTCAGCAACTTGGAAGGCTGAAGCAGGAGGATCTTAAGTTCAAAGCCAGCCACAGCAACTTAGTGAGGCCCTCTCTTCTCAAAATAAAACATAAAAAGGGGGCCTGGGGATGTGGCTCAGTGGTTAAGTGCCCCTGGGTTCGAAAGAAAGAGAGAAGGAGAGAAAGAAAAAAAATTTTTAACAACACATTGTAACATGAGATCTCTCTCTCTCTCTCACATATACAAACAGATAATCCTACCGCCTATAATGTAAATCATAATTTTTTTGGTGCTGGGAATAGAACCCAGACCCTCAAGCATGCTAGCCAAATGCTCTACCACTGAACTGTACTCCCAGACCCCAAAACTACAATTTTGAAGGGAAAAGTTTTAATTGTTACACAAGGTACAGATGGCTCTCATGAGGTCTTCCCAAAGTGGTAAACACACTGTTTATGTAATTATAAATTGTACTTACCAAGGCTTATAGAAATCTAGCTCCAGATAATATCCCGATTTCACTAAAAAATGAACATCTGACTAGTTTTGAATGTTGATGTCATAATTTGACAATGATCAGGCCCTGTATATACTATCTTCATGGCTAAATGTCGGGGCTGGGGATGTGGCTCAAGTGGTAGGTAGCACACTCGCCTGGCATGCGTGGGGCACTGGGTTCGATCCTCAGCACCACATAAAAATAAAATAAAGATGTTGTGTCCACCGAAAACTAAAAATACTAAAAAATTCTCTTAAAAAAAAAAACACTATCCTGTTCTTAAAAAAAAAGTTCTAAATGTTAATATATTTATCTTTTAGAAAGTCAGATTAATATGAAAATTTAGGTTCACATACTTGATATTAAACTTTATTATAAAAAATTATCAATGGCAGGAAAGAAATCACACAAAGAATGAGGCTCCTCAACCTGCTGGATGAGTCATCTAACACCTAGTGGACTCAGTAGTTTTCCAGTTTTGTGGTGTGCCAGACAGTAATAATGCCTATTTTTTCAGGAAACAGATGTGAATGTTTTGACCATCTCAAACTGCTAAATGTGTTGTACAAATACATCTGTATTTTCTGTTTCATTAACAATTAGTTACAAGGGGATTCTTATTAGAATAATACATATCTATGCATGTATAATTAGCCAAAATACTTTTACTGTCACATATAACTGAAAAGAATTTAAAAAAAGAAAACCAGATGCAAAAGCATCTGATGCCATTATCGGAAAAAAATTCCAAATTATTATTTAATACCCTTAAAGAAATTAATGAACATGGAAAAAAATTAGATGGTTCAAAAAATGAAAATCAATTACTTTTAACTAAAACATCTGCTTAGCAAGAAAGTATAGAAAAAAAGCTTTAGTACATTCTAGAAATATTCTTGAATATTAATTACAGAATTGCAGAAATAAAATTACAGGAAGTCCTGAAAATTAAAGATGTCAACATATAGAGATTAGGCAAAATATCATGGAAAAAAATTAGTTCTACTACAATGACTCTCACAATCAGTAAATGTGTTTATAACCACAACACAATCATAGGTTTCTAATTTTATTCTGATAGTAAAAAATGTGGTTATTAAGAATTTAACCAGGCTGGGTGTGGTGGCATACACTTATAAGACTGGTGACAAGGGAGGCTGAGGCAGGAGGATCACAAATTCAAAGCCAGCCTCCGCAACTTAGTGAGGTCCTGTTTCACTGCAAAAATAAAAAAAGCTAGGGATATGACTCAGTGGTTAAGCATCCCTGGGTTAAATCCTCAGCACTGAAAACCAAAACAAACAAAACAACAACAAAAAAACCCAAACCTGAGATACTTCTAGAAGTGCAAATTTGACACCTCAAGTCATAGAAAAGAAAATATAGACAAAGGAACTTTATAATTCTTAGAGAAATGTAAGTGATTAGAAGTTGGCTACTTTCTCAGAATTAACAGGAAAAAGAGAGTGAGTTGACCGTATGTCTTTATGAAAAGAAAATTTAATTTTAACTTTTGGATTTATATAAGGTTTTTAAAACAAAAAGTAAAGCCCAACTTCCTTATCACACAGACCGGTGAATTCTCCATTTTTCCTCTTCTTATAACACTTTATTAATCAATGGTTTGCCAGCTCAGGTTCAATAATCCTTTTTTAAAAAAACACCACTTATGTACATGTGCATTTTCAAAATTCTGTAAATAGTATTAAAGAAAACCAGAAATTATTTCATTTAAGGTCTTAACAAGTATAGTCAATTAATTTCACAGTATAATGAGGATTAGTGAGATGTCAATATGAATACAAAATACAAAAACAAGACTACGAACTGAGGTTTTCTTTTGGAGTGAGCGAGCTTGTTTTTTAAAGATCAATTCCAAACACAAAGTACAGGGAGAAGGATGGAATGAGTTAGGAAAAAAATGGTATTTTATTTCCCTGTTAACACTAAGATTCAAAATATTTAGCCAAATCACCAATCCCAGTCACTACCTTAGTTCAAATGTTCACTAAGAAAATATTCAAGCAACAGAAATCCATTGTGAGACACCATCCAGAGAACAGCTACATTGCTACATATAATTTATTAACTTAGTAGTTTAGTCTCTCAATATTTAGCAAATTTGCTTAAAAAGTAGTATTCCCATTGGTTTATAGTAACATTAATATAAATGCATAATTTCAAAGTAAACACATTCCTTTCACTGTGAACATAAAACTTCTTGAAAGATAATTGTGGTTTGTGGTACAGTAATGACTGTGGCTGCTGGGATAGTACTGTTTAAAAGTCAAAAAGACAGGCAGGCTTGGAAAAGACTAAACTATATAAACATACTCTCAGTCTTCTACTATTTCCCACCCTTTTCTGTACATACTTGCCTTGTAATACAGTATAATTTATTTCCTCAAATTAAAAAAAAAGTTAAGATGAATACATTTTCATCTTCACTTCAAAATAACCCCTTTAAATGAAAAAAAAAAAAAAAGTTCCTCAAGTTTGTTTTGGTCAAGAGATGGCTTTCAGTATTTTCTTCACAACACGTACAATTTTTTTTATCCTATCTTAGTGAGTCATTATAACCAGTTTGGCAATAAGACCTCCAACACTTTACAAAAAACCTTATTCAACAAATTATAAAATTGTTAAACCTGCACTTGAATTTTTGTTAAAGACAATGAATTATAACAAAGTCCCCAAACATATGACCATGCATAAACACCATTGGAACCTGTAAATTACTGCAAATAATCTCACCTGTATAATAATTCAACATAAATTTTTGGGGAGGGGGCATAAAATAAATACTATAGTATGTCTTCATTTCTATTTAATGCTGCTAGGATTAGAAGATTAATATCACTAACAGGAAAAGTCAAACTATCTTAAGGCTATTTTCTAAGTAGTAAGAACAATTTCCCAAAACAAAGATAAGCAAGAGCCTATGCCAATACAGTTTTCCTGTAGTGTGAAATAATTGCTAATATGAGGTATAATCTGTAAGCAATTAATACAAATATAAATAGGAGTAAGCCACAACTAAATCATGGTGAAAAAACTTCTAAGCCAAAGTGGTTTGGGGAGAGGATTAAGGGATATGAGAAGGAAGAGACAGGGCAGGTTTCCAGTGGGAACATCATTTAGTGCTTTACTGTTATCATCATCACATATTTAATAATCTGCTATTGTGAAAAGGTAAAACCTTTCCAACTATACTATACTGGCCTAGAACATACTTTATGTAGCATAGTAAACTTATTTAAGTATTACTAATCCCTCATTTGCTCTTTTATTTGGATAATAATCACATATGTATATCAAAAACTATAAACAGAATTTTAAAACACTTATCTAATTTTCAAAATGTTAACAGTTAAGATGAAACTATGTACTACAGAATTGTTTAAAATATCTAAACTCAGGGGTAAAACCAAAGGAAAACATTACTATCTTTTCAGTAAATGGCTTGTTGAAACTTCAAGCTCACTCATTTTTATAGATAGGTTTATTTGATGAGGATTGTGATCCAATGATTGTTTAGCAGCAATTTTACCAAACTGTAAATTCTTTTATTAACAAGCATTATAAACAGATAATACTAATCTTATTTAAAAACTGTGAGTGCCACACTGGTGAATATACAGCTCATGAATAACTTAAAAAGTATTTCCCATTTTAAAAGGCAACACACAGCATACAAAAACCTATACTAAAGAAAGAAGCTATAATGTGGATACATGATTGATGTGTCTAAAATGATATATATATATACAGTACATAATTAACGTTAATTATGTGATCAGTACATTTTTCTATATGATTCCCTTCATGCTTCACTTTCCCCAGAAACTGAATTCTGAACTTCCTCTTCTAAAATTGGTACAATCAGGTTATCCTTCGACATCAAATTATATTTCATCACAAATTTAGTAAATCGATGACATAAAAATGTTTCATTCTGTAGAAAGGAAGGAAAAGAAGTTATTTTATTATCCAAAATCAAAAAACTAGAATATCAACACATGTTATCATTCTGATAAAAATGTCATTAGTATAATTAATGAAATATACTTACTTCATACTCATCAAATATCTGCCGGTGATGAAAATAAGCATGTGAAAATATTCTGTAAATTCTACGGCATACTGATCCTAGTTTTGCTACAGATGATTCTTTTATGCTAACCCTAAAAACAGAAACAAAATCATGGATTCATAGAGCTCAATAAAATGTTAGGACAATATAATACAATCTTCTCAATTTACAAGTATAGAAATGTACATCTAGAAAAATTAAGTGACTAATCTAAAAATCACACAATACTAACAAGTGCCAGAAGCAGACCTGTAACCCTCCCATTATTCCTCACTCCCGGGGCAGTGCTCTTTCACCTTAACCACAGTACTGAAGTTAAATTCAATATTACAGTTCTGAAACTTATAAAGTTCAATATAGTTAAAATGAATCCCTGATAACTCAAAACTTAACACAACATTTTACTATGTTAATACTCTGTCCAGTAGAGGTGATTAAAACAAAGAGGAATATTCCTTATTCTATAGAACTGGATTTTTTGAAAAATAAAAATATGCCTATTTCTGATATTCTTTTTAAAAATATGTATATACAGGATATTGAAATAAAATCACTTTTGTTTGTTTGTTTATGGTGCTGGGGATTGAATCCAGGGCCTTGTGCATGCGAGGCAAGCACTCTTCCAACTGAGCTATGTCCCCAGCCCCACTTAAAAAAAATTAAAAAAGTATTTTATATGAGCTTCTTGAGCAAATATAAATATTTTGGAGGAAAAAATCTCAAGTCCAACCACCAGGAAACAAATTGACTCCCGTCCCCTACTCCCCAGTACTGAGTATTGAATCCAGGGCCTCACACATGGTAGTCAAGTACTCTACCACTGAGCTACATATTCCTATCCCCTTTTTCAAAATTTTTGAGATAGAGTCTTCCCAGGTTTCCCAAGCTGGCCAATCTTCCTTGCATCTTCCTGACTCAGCCTCCCAGGTTAGTAACAAATATCTTAAAAGAATAAAAGACCAATCACAAACCTCACCAATAATATAATGTATACATGGCTTCTTCCCAGATCTTAAAAATCTATAGGGAAACAAACAAATAAAAAAAACTATAGGAGAGAAAAAGGAATCCTACAAAAACAAATGCTCCAACTTAGGAAAGTCTGCACTGTAGGCATGCTGTATAAGGAGAGGCTGACTATCAGTGATTCAAGTGAACAAGCTCGTAAATATCTCAACTCTAAAGCATGATAGGAAGAGACCTAGGAAATGGTGCACAGAGGCAGAATTAATCTTGATTGAATTGGTCTATGAGGTTTAGGAAACAAGTCCTGCTGTTTAACTATAATCCTAATTTTAAAACTTGAATAATATGAGCAAGCCAAAATATATCACAGTAATTTGACTAAAGATGTAGTTCAGAGGTAGAGTCTTGCCTAGCACACACAAGGTCCTCCTGGGTTCAACTGCCAGTACCACCAAAATAAAAACAACAACAACAAAAAAACAAGCCCATAAAAATCCATAAACAAATAAACACAGCTTAAAAAAAATAATAACCACCACCTAATTTTAGTTTTAAAACATCAATCTTTTAAAGTAAACTCACAAAATTTAACATCATGTTTAAAGCTTTGTTTACCTGCTGGGAAAATATTTATTGCTATTCAGAAGACACGCAGCACCATCAAGTGTGTGTCTAGTATAGTCTATAGCAGGACACTAGAAAAGAAAAGATTTTAAAAATGCATCAGCATAAAGCTCTATCTCTTAAATTAGGTATATTTATTATCTAGGTAACTTAATCCAAAGACTTGAGTATACTCTAAGAAAAAAGTCCTTTACAATTTCAAAATGATCATAAAATACAATGTTACATCAATAAATAAAGCTTTTTTATTCACATGAACCATAATATCAGGCTTCTAGAAGATACATTAATCAGTCTCCCAATTTCATTCCAAACAATAAACCTAGAAGAAAACAATGTTTAGGACTGGGAAGATGGCTGGGGATGTAACTCAGTGGTAAAGCGCTTGCCTAGCTTGTGAAATGTCCTGGGATGATCCCCAGCAATGCAAAAACAAAAACAAAAAAGCGAGTGAAAAGCACCCCTGATTTAACTAATCCAACCTGATTATACATTCAAATGAATGGTCAATAACTTATACAAATCATATAGTTAGGAAAAAGGGCTCCCAAACAACATCCCAGATACACTAATTCCTAGCCTACTGGTTTATACATTACTAAGCGTCCCAAAGCTTCCTTCCCTTCACAAATTATTTCCAGGGACCACTGCCTTCCTACAACCTGGAAAACATCCCTCATTATCCCCCTGGGATGCCATTTACCAATCTAAAAGCTCTTTAAAACACTTTCTCCTTGAACCTCTTTTAAATTTTCATGTAAAAATTTTAAGTATCTTTAAGTTTTAATAAACCTGTCTTATTCTATTACATTTATCAGAAACAATCAAATATATCAGCTCATGGAGAGTCAGTAAACTTAAAGAGAAAAATAAAACTACAAAGTAATTTCCCTGAAGACAGACAGGAAGAAACATCAAGGGACAAGGATGATTAGGAATAAGCCAAGAGTGGATCAGAAAGAAAACAACTAGAGAAAGGAATAATAATGATTCTAGCTTTATTTAGTAATTTGAATTATTTTTCAGGTGCTGAAACTGAAGTTGACATTTAGAAATGCAATAACTACTAAAGACAGCTCAGTATGGTATCATGGCAAATATATAAACAACTAAAAGGGGGTGGGGTTGGCTGGGCATGGTGGTACACACCTGCAATCCAGGAGACTCAGGAGGCTGAGGCAAGAGGACTGCACATTTGAAACCAGCCTCAACAACTTAGGGAGGCCCTACTCACTGAATGGGAAAAATAAAAAATAAAGGGCTGGGTATGGAGCTCTGTGGTAAGGCATACCTGGGTTCAATCCCTAGTGCCAAAAAACAAACAAAAAATCCTGGGCAGGAGGTATATACCTATAATCTCAGCAACTTGGATAATTAAGGTAGGAAAATCAAGTGAGACCCTGTATCAAATTAAAGGCAATTTTATTATCTACTAGTCAATTTCTATAGTTTCTTGATTATGCACAATTACCTCAAAAGAGTTCAGAAAGTATACTGGGGTTTGAACTGAGGGGTGCTTACTTGTTAAATTGCTTAGGGCCTTGCTAAGTTGCTGAGGCTGGCTTTGAATTTTTGATCCTCCTGTCAAACTCCCAAGCCTCTGGGATTATGGGTGTGTGTCACCATGCCTGGCTTTCTGTTTTTATTTTTAACATTAACATCATTCTATAAACTATCACTTGGAAATAGCACTATCATCCTTCCTCGACATTTGGCCAATTCATTGTAACTAGAACTCAGCAAGCAATGTTGCAATTTAAGACTTCATTATAGGTCCTAATGCTAATGATTACCCCAGCTTACATTTAATATTAATAGGGAAGACAGTAGATGTGAGAATGACACTATATGTTCCCTACAGTCTCATGTGCTGAAGGTTTGGTCTCCAATGCAGCAATGCTTAGAGGTGGAGCTTTTAGGAGGTGACTAGTTCATGAAGGCTCTGACTTCATTAGTGATTGATCCATTAATAAGTGAATGGAATACTAGGAGGTGGTAGAAATTGTAGGCACTGGGACATGGTTGGAGGAAGAAGGTTTCTGGGGGCATGTCCTAAAGGGTATTTATAGTTCCTGGCCACTCCCTCCCTTCTGCTTTCCAGCTGTCATGAGCTGAGCAGCTTTCTTCAGCCATGCCCTTTTACCATGATCTGTCTTACCTGAAGCCCAAAGTATTACAGCCAGCCCAACATGGACTTATACTTCTTAAGCCATTAGCCAAAACAAATCTTTCTTCCTTTAAGTTGTTCATGTCAGGTAGTTGTCACAGAAATGAAAAACTGACATAATACAGTTTCTTAACTTCACTTATCATATTAATCACATTAACTAGCCAACTTCAGGGAATTATCAATGAAAAGCTATGTGGATTTTCCCAGATATAAACTGATGCACAATCTTCAGGTTACTTCACTCTACTAATACAAAAAATGTAATCCTGAATGAAACTGGTCTTCCAAATAATTACCATTTGCTTACACAGATACCACGTACTCCTTATTCTGGGAATTTATCCCTTTTTTTTCCGGGGGCATGGGGGGGTGGAGGGGTGCCAGGAATTGAACTCAGGGACACTCGACCACTGAGCCACATCCTCAGCCCTATTTTGCATTTTATTTAAAGACAGGGTCTTACTGAGTTGCTTAGTGCCTCACTTTTGCTGAGGCTGGCTTTGAACCTGTGATCCTCCTGCCTCAGCTTCCAGGGCCGCTGGGATTACAGGCGTGAGCCAATGCGCCTATAGGAATTTATCTTTTTTCAAACAAAAGAACACCAAATAGTGATTTTGCAAGTTGAACATCGCTTGTCTTTAGCTTTAGAGATCTCTTAATATAATAACCATTTGAAGATCAATAATTCTACAGAACTGGCCTAGAGCAATATCCTTAATAAATGTCAAGTAAAAAGTAATTACTATAGATTTTTTTAAAATGCAGGTCATGGGAAACACAATGCATAGTGTAAACAAACCAGCTATAAAGGACATTTTTAAAACAAGGAAAAGTGAATACATATTAGGCATCAGATAATAAAAAGGAATGACTTAAAATAAATATGATAAACAATTGCTATTGTTCACACTCATACCCTGACAAAAACTGAGAAGAAAAACAACATAAATATTAAAAATCTCAAAAGTAACATTTCTACTAAGACTAGGCATCAGGCCTGGGGTTGTGGTTCAATGGTAGAACACTCTCGTAGCATGTGTGAGGTACTGAGTTTGATTCTCAGTACCACATATTAATTAATTAATTAAAGGTCCATCAACAACAAAAAAAGTATTTTTTTAAAAAAAGACTAGACATCAATAAGTAATCAATGGTTCTGCCTCTCAAAAGAAATTATAAGGGCTCCTTAGTAGAGCGCTTGCCTAGCAGAGGCCCTGGGTTCAAAATCCTCGGCACCAAACAACAAATAGAAATAAATATTGTCCATCTACAACAATAAAAAATGTTTTAAAAAAAGAAAACAAAAATATAAACAAGCATATCTCAACTATTAGTGTGAAAGATATTATTTTGTGGTAAGTCAGTTAATCAGAAAGTGAGTTCTACTGCACGTAATTGCTGAAGTATGAAAAATGATGCTAATCATAAGAAATCCTAAAACAGCACTGTGGTAATAACCTTGCAGGCAAGACATTCTAAACCAAGTGGCAAAACAAACAGAAATTGAAAATTCTAAAAATCTGCCTACCAATGTCTTGAAGATATTTAGGTTATGATGATTATTAGTTATTCTATTTCATAAATCCTCACCTCTTTTGGAGTTTTATGAGCTGCACAAAGAAAAATCCATTGTTCAGTTGCTGTCATTTGAGTACAAGTATCTGGGTGGCATTCACTCTGTTAAAAATAATTGTATTTGTTAATATGTAAAATAATGATGAAAATGATTATCATTTGGGTTATTACATTTCCATATAAAATACAAGAAAAATTATTAGAAAAGTTGGATAAGTCTTTGTAATCACATCAAGTTACAGAAACAGAAATATATCAGAACTTTTAATTACAGCTTTAACTCACAGAAAATATTACCTGAAGTTTGACAGCAAGTCCATTTAGTTCAAGGCAGAATTGCCTGAAAATGCAAATATATAAATGAAAAATCACATTTATTCTCCACAGGTTTTTTTTTTTCTTTTTTTTTTCCTTTTTCTTTTTGAGCCAGGACCTTGCTATGTTGCCCAGACTGATCTTGAACTTTTGGACTCAAGCAATCCTCCCACCTTAGCCTCCCTTGTAGCTGGGACTATAGGCACATGCCACCATGCCTGGCTCCAGTTATTTTTAGAAAATTAATTGTAGAAATAGAATCTCATCAGTATCATTCTTCCTTTCTCACCACTATTATCACAACCACCAGAACTGACAATGGCACATTTCTTCCAAAGATTTACATATTAAAACCCAAAAGCAATGACCCAAAAAGGTTCAACATCAGAGTCCAGAGAGCTGATTGCTCTTTTATACACTAGAAATTAATATGATTTTTGTAAGAGGTAATTTGAAAATATTTAACCAGAGTCTTAGAAATTGTGTACTTTTAAACTAAGTCATCCATCTATTGTAATAAAATAATTAGAACTGCAGCAGATACAGATTACAAAGATGTTCACAGGAACTATAATATGACAAATTTTTTTTGAAATATTTCAATTAGAGGGTAGTAAAATATTGGTACATATATACATACAAAGGGTAAATGTCTGTTTACAGTAATATTTCAGTTGTCTAAAAAAGTATATGTATTTGGGCTGGGGATGTGGCTCAAGCGGTAGCGCGCTCGCCTGGCGTGCGTGCGGCCCGGGTTCGATCCTCAGCACCACATACAAAGATGTAGTGTCCGCCGAGAACTAAGAAAAAATAAATAAATGTTAAAATTCTCTCTCTCTCTCTCTCTCTCTCTCTCTCTCTCTCTGTCCCCCCCCTCACTCTCTCTTTAAAAAAATAAAAAATAAATAAAAAGTATATGTATATACTCATATACAAAGAGACACAGAATACTAGACTTTTTCTGATAGACTAAATGTATTATATGTATTTTCAAAGTTTTATTCTCACTATGAATAACATACTCCTTTAAAATCTTCAGAGTTGGGGGTGTACATCAATGGAAGAGCACTTGCTTGTCTAGCCAGTATGAGGCTCTGGGTTCTATTCCCAGCACCATAAAACTAAAACAATAACCAAAAGTCAAACATTACCAAATTTATAATGTAGAAGATCTAAATTCTCTATAATTCAGTTATTTCTCCCAAAAGTTAACTACTGTTTTAATGCAAATTTATTTTTATATGTACAGATTAAAATATATTGGGATTGGGCTGGGGTTGTGGATCAGTGGCAGAGCACTCACTTAGCATGTGTGAGACACTGGGTTTGATCCTTAGCATCCCATGCAAAAATAAATAAAATAAAGGCATGATGTACCTCTACAACCTACAAAAAAAATTTTTTTTTTTAAAGAAAGAGTGAGAGAGGGAGAGAGAGAGAGAGAGAGAGAGAGAGAGAGAGAGAGAATTTTAATATTTATTTTTTAGTATTTGGCGGACACAACATCTTTGTCTGTATGTGGTGCTGAGGATCGAACCCGGGCCGCACGCATGCCAGGCGAGCGCGCTACCGCTTGAGCCACATCTTCAGCCCAGAAAATTTTTTTAAAATATATTGGGATCAGATCATACACAATTTTCTAAAATGCTTTTGTACTTAACAGATCTTGCCAATTTTTTTCCCCCCACTGCTGGAAATTAAACCCAGGGCCCTGTGTATGTTAGGCAAGTGCTCTACCATTAAATCATACCCTTAGGCCTTTGGCAATTTTTTGGTAATATTCTTTTCTTCTAAAACAAACTAATAATTGTAAAGCCTATATAATGACTGACATACAGTAAGTGCTCAATTTTTTTTTAAATTTTTTTAGTTGTAGTTGGACACAACACCTTTATTTCACTTATTTATTTTTGTATGTGGTGCTGAGAATTGAACCCAGGGTCTCACATGTGAGAGGCGAGTGCTCTACCGCTGAGCCACAACCCCGGCCCCTCAATATTTTTTAATAAATGAAGAATGTAGGAAATTACAAGACAGTTTTAAACAGGCATTTGATGTAAGACAATCCTCTAAGTCATAAAAATAATTTTATAGTTGTCAAGCTACTGAATGTGTTCCCTATAAAAATACTATCTAGTAATATTTAGTGTACCATATCAAGGTTGAAAATCAAAACTGTTTCCCCCACAAACAAATTAAAATACTTTGGTTCCACCAGGCATGGTGGAACTATAATCCTAACAACTCGGGAGACCGAGGCAGGAGGACTGCAAGTTTGAGGTCAGCCTCAGCTACTTAGCAAAGCCCTCAGCAACTTAGTGAGACCCTGTCTCAAAAAATAAAATACAATAAAATTGAAAAGGGCTGGAGATATGGCTCAGTGGGAAAGTGTCCTGGGTTAAATCCCAAATACAAACTACCAAACAACCAAATAAACCAAAACAAACTTTGCTTCCCCCCAATGCAAAGCTAAAACCTAAACAATTAGAAGATGAAAGGGATTTCCAAATGATAAGAATAAAGAGGACATATATGAACTAATTTGGTAAAAGAAAAACCACACTCATTTACATATTTATTTTAGGTACACTATAATAGAAGAAAACAAAAAGACAAGAATCAAATTTTTAGTTGTCTATAATTTTCTTTCCAGATGCCTAATATTTTTCTTAGATTGCAAAAATAACACTACTTCTAAAATACCCATCATCCTCTATTTCCCTGTATCAGTAGGCTACAGGTTATGGGTTTTTGAGTTGTTTCCCATTAAGTGGTAACGAACAGTGGTGGTGATAAGCAAGTGTCTTACCTAATCCAACCTTCTTATACACAACAGTAAAATTAACTGTTTTGAAGTGTTGCAGGTATAATCTGGGATAAACAGTACAAACCTAAGAGCAAGGCTTTAAATTAATCTACTACAGGGCAATACATACAATGGCAGAGCTGAAGACACAGGCTAGGACAGAAATTTAGTCTGACATCTCAGGTATCAAGCCACACATCCTGGCATAAAATTGTACGCCATTCAAAGGGGTATCTTTTTCTAATCATAAAGATTCAGAATGAGCTACTGGGAGATTTGAATAAAGTCATGATCCAACTCAAAGTAACATAATAATATAATTAATTACATTAACCAATAACAGCAAGTACATAGCCTCAGGTTCAATAACATCAAGAATGTGGGAGAAAAAAAAAAAAAAGGCCCAAAAAGGCTACTTAAGGAACTCTTCTTGGTCAACTATAGTGACATACAATATAACAAAGAGACCAAAGAATACATATATGACTACAATATTAAATTTGCCCCTTCAAAAGTAGTTAATAGAAAAAAATAACAAAAGTAAATATAAAAGCACCAGGAAAAACAGAATAAAACTGTTATATGTTTCATATAATGCATATCTCACAGTATAGGTTAAATAGGGAACAAAATGTTTTCTTAGATCTGAAATAAAACCCTGTACACTGAAATTGAACCTTACTTTTTAGATTTTGTGTGTGTGTGTGTGTGTGTGTGTGTGTGTGTGTGCATGCGCGCGCACTGGGGATTGAACCCAGGGCTTTTGTGCAGGTGAGGCAGGCACTCTACCAACTGAGTTCTATCCCCGGGAAGACCTCACTTTTTAGAATTAGGTTTGTAGTGAACAAACATGCTCACTGGGAATTGGGGATGTAAGATGTAGGACGTATATTTAACATAAGAAAAGCTCTGGGTTCAATTCACAGTACCCAAAAAAGAAAGCTTAAGTTCATGTTCAGCCTGGACAATAGAGCGAGATCTTAAAAAAAAAAAAAAAAAAGGAAAGAAAGAAAGTGTGAGGCCCTGGGTTTGATCCTCACCCCCACAAAAATAAATATATTAAAATAAAATATTCAAGTGATTTGTCTAATAACTGGCAAAGCATATAAAGAAGCTGTATCATTCTAAAATTGCTCAACCATTTTAACAGGACATATTAAGACATATACATCTTAGCAAACAGCATCAAGAATTAAAAAAAAAAAAAAAAAGCCCTGTCTACAAGTTGAGAATGTATTATGCAGTTAAACTTATACTGTATTCTCTATATTTAATCTGTCAACTCATCCCAGCTCTTACTTGCACTGAGAAGTTTATAATTTTAGTACTAACTTCAGGATGTTGCTGCTTCCAAAGTTAACTCTAAACTGGGCATGGTGGCATATGCCTGTAATCCCAGCAACTCAATAGGCTGAGGAAGGAGGCTCATAAATTCAAGGCCAGCCCCAGCAACTTAGTGAGGTCCTAAGCAACTAGACATTGTCTCAAAAATAAAAATAAAAAAAAAGGGCTGGGAACTTAGCTCAGTGGTAACAACACCCTTGGGTTCAATCCCCAGAACAAAAAATAATAATGTTAACTCTACCTATTCACTAGTCAACAATAATCTCATTCAAAGGATATAATGAAAGCATAAAAATCCTTACTTTAGGAAAATAATTTATCTTTATTTACCAAAGGGAAGACTGGAAGTTTGGACAGTTCTTAAGTAATTCATCAGATATTAAGCCTAGATTAGGACCTAGAGGTGATCCTCTATTAAAGTTATTCATGAGTGTGAAAATGGAAATAATGCATCTGTAGTTAAGAGGTACAATTAAGGAAAACCATGTAAAAAGACAGTAAGGCCCAAATCCATAAATATAGAAACATGCACAAGCAAGTCTGCGGCCACCTTTCAAAACAAGTGACTTTGTAGCATTACTCCACACGGAAACAACCAGTGAACAACAAAGCTGAAGAACCTTTTTAACAATTAAGACACAAAAGCTTTAGAATGTGGCGTTTTGATCTTTACAAGGTCTGATTCATTATCATCATTAGTAGATACTGAAGGATATCTTTACCAGAAGCATAATTGCTTTTTAATGTATCATAAGAACTTACCTTAAATGTTCATATTTCCACACACCTTCATCTTGGCCTTCGGGAGGTTCAAGAATTTTGTCAATATTGGAGCAATCTGCCCTTATGTTCTGTTGAATATACTATAAACAAAGAAGTTCTTATGGTTAATTAAAATATTGTACTACGTGACAAATTTGGTTTTAAATGTATTCCATTTTTTAATACAAAACTGCAGTTGTGGTTCAACTTTTGGGTTATACACTAAAAAGAAAATCAAGTTTTGAATCATCCGTTAACTCAAAAAAGGAGGTAACCCTTCCAAGTCAACTTCATTGAAGATAGAGTATCAAAACTAGAACTGGGATCAAAATTGAAAAACCATAGTTTTCATATGAATATAAAATATAGACAATGTAAATGTGACTAAATATATCATATGATTCCATTTATATAAAATATCTAGATTAAGCAAACCTCTAGCAATGGAAACTAGATTATCAGTTGCTAAGGTTTGAGGAGAAGAGGAAGGCAGAGAGGAGAATGAAGCTGACTGCTATCGGGGATGGGGTTTTCTTTTAGGGTCAACAAAAACAATCCAAAATTAAACTAAATTGAGGCTGTTCAACTCTGAATAGAACGATAGAATTGTACACTTTAAATGGTTATTTATATGGCATATTAATTATACCCAAGGAAAGTTGTTTTAAAAGTTGACAAGCAGCCAGGCCTGGTGGTGCACACCTGTAATCCCAGCAATCTGGAAAGGATTTACTCTAAATGGTATAAAGAACACTCATGGCCAAGCACGGTGGTGCACACCTACAATCCCAGCAGCTCGGGAAGCAGAGGCAGGAGGATCAGGAGTTCAAAGCCAGCCTCAGCAATTTAATGAGGCGCTAAGCAACTCAGTGAGACCCTGTATCTAATAAAATACAAAACAGGGCTAGGGATGTGGCTCAGTAATCGTGAGTTCAATCCCTGGTACCCCCCCAAAAAAAAACACTCATTACCCCAATTAACATGTACAACTTGTATGTTTTTATGTATCACTCTGAAAAACAATTTAAATTAAAAAAGAAAGAACACTTGTGATTTGTGAAAGGCTGTCAATACGTTAACATTGACAGGAGTTTGGAAGTTGATTGCAACCCTCACAAATGTCTTTTACAGGTTAAAGACTGCAGCAGAGGAACTGCAGATATGATAGAAGTGGCAAGACAACTAGAATTAGCACAAAGCCTTAATATGTGACTGAATCTCTGCAATCTCATGATTAAACTTTAACAGATGGAGTTGCTTCTTAGGGAAAAGCAAAAACCATGCTTCCTTGAGAAGAAACTCCCGATGAAGATGCTGTAAATACTGTTAAAATGACAACAACAGGTTTACAATATTATATAAACTTAGCAGCAGGGTTTGAAAAGATTGATTTCAATTTTGTTGTTGTTGTTTTTAGTATGGGGGACTGAACCCACAGGTGCTTACCCACTGAGCCACATCCCACTTTTTTTTTTTTTAAAAAAAGAGCTTTTTAAAAAACATATATATATATATATATATATATATATATATATATATATATTAGGTTTAGGTGGACACAAAACCTTTTATTTTTATGTGGTACTCAGGATCAAACCCAGTGCCTCATGCATACTAGGCGAGTACCACTGAGCCACAACCCCAGCACCCTTAGACCTTTTTCATATCTTATTTTGAGACAAGGTCTTGCTGAGTTCCTTAGGGCCTTGTTAAATTGGTGAGGCTGGCTTTGATCTTGTGATTCTCCTGCCTCAGCCTCCCAAGCAGCTGGAAATACAGGTGTGCACCACCATACCCAGTTTGATTTCAATTTTTAAAGTCAAACTAGTGTGGGTAAAATGCTATCAAACAGCCAGGCACAGTGGCACATGCCTGTAATCCCAGGCATGTGGGATTAGGCTAAGGCAAGAAATTCAGAGCTAGCCTTAGCAATTTAGTGAGCCCCTACGCAACTGAGCAAGAGCCTGTCTCAAAATAAAAAATTTAAAAAGCTGGGAATGTGGTTCAGTGATTCAATCCCAGTACCAAAAAGGGGGAAAATGCTATCAAATATAGTTGCTGCAAGTTATAAAGCATTCTCCATTCTTAAAAAAAGATTATGACTTACTGAACTCTGATGATCGATTGCAATTTTTTTTTAACAATAAAGTTGTCTGCTTTTTTGCTTTGTTTTTGCAGTGCAGGGGTTCCAACCCAGGGCCTCATGCATGCTAAGTGCAAGCTATACTAAATCTACACCTCCAGGGGCTGGGGTTATGACCACATTTGTTTTTTGTATTATCTGAATTAGCAATCTGCCTATTCATTTTCATCTTTCCTAACCCCACGATTCCTTCTATAGAACTTTTACTAGCATTTATTTCACTCAAAAAAATAGCACTTATTTTCTTATGTCTCCAACAAATAGTGAGACCATGAACACAAAGACTTAAGTTTTGTTTTGCATTTTGGTATTAGCACCTGAAACAGAGAAAGTATTTCATTAATGTTTACTGGCCTCACTTAAACCACCTTACTTGAGGTCAAAGATAAATAATGGTTTGAAATATTAAAGCCATGGAGTGATAAAGAGAACAAAATTCATCAAAAATAGAGTATACACCCTGATTCTTTTGTATTTCTTGGCGATCCCTGTGACTCAGAAGGCTAAGGCAGAAGACTCACAAGCTTAAGGTCAGTCTCAGCAACATAGAGAGATCCTGTTTCAAAAACAGAAACGCCTAGGTGACAGCAAAATCTGCTTATAACACAGTCCACAGAATATTTTAAGCCCTGTTGAGACCTTCTGCTCAGAAAAGATTCTTTTCACAGGCTTGCACCACTGCACCTGGCTTAAGTATAATTCTTAAGGGTCCTAGTATTTTCAGAATAGTTAATGAACTTTGGTTTCAACTTGAAGCCATTGGCCTCATTAACTCCTAACATGAGAGGTGGTCTATCCATTGAAGCGCTGAAGGGAGGTATTGACTTCTCTCTAGCTATGAATGTCCTAAATATAATTTTTTTTTTCGGTATGAGACTGTTTTGTCTACAGTGAAATTCTGTTTAGAGTAGCCACTTTCATCAGTTGTCTTAGAGATCTTCAGTTTAGAAATAAAACCAAAGGGCTGGGGATGTGGCTCAAGAGGTAGCACACTTGCCTGGCATGTGTGAGGCCCGCATTCGATCCTCAGCACCACATACAAACAAAGATGTTGTGTCCTCCAATAACTAAAAAATAAATATTAAAATTCTCTCTCTCTCTCTCTTAAAAAAAAAAAAAAAAAAGAAGAAGAAAGAAAACCAAAAACAGCTCAGTACAGTGGCACATGCCTATAATTCCAGCTACCTGGGAGGCTGAGGCAGGAGGATAACAAATATGAGACCAGCCTGGACCTTACCTCAAAATAAAAATAATGAAAAGGCTAAAGATGTAGCATGATAGAGCACTTGCCTAGCATATGCTAGGCCCTGGATTCAATCTCCCTCTCTCCCCCTCCCTCCCCCCCTTCTCTCTCTCTCTCTCTCTCACTCACACACACACACACACACACACACACACACACACACACTCCCCTACCAAAAAAAGAACTCTAGGCTTGATATGAAACCCCAAAATAAATACTACAGTGATGACAGAGAGTGGTCAAATAGAAATTCTGGCTTAGGAATGGAAAAAGCACTTCTAGGGCTTGGGAATAAAGCTCAGTGGTAGAGCACTTGCCTAGTACACATGAGGGCCTGGGTTCAATTCTTAGCACTGTTAAAAGCAAGTAAAATTACAGCTTAACTAATACCTAATCTACTAGTATACCCCAATTTCTTGCTTTTATTTTTGTTGTTTTACCTTCTTTCTTCTTTTTTATAGTGCTGGGGATCAAACCCAGGGCCTTGTACATGCTCTACCACTGAACTACACCCCCAACCCCTATTAATTACACCTCACTCTTTGTCACTCTTCTATTAAACCCTTAATGCAATCCTTAACAATTAGCTCTACGTACTACTGTTTTTCCCAAACTGCAGATGTTAATTATCTATTATTCAAATTATCATTCAAATAATTTTAAGTTCATTATAAAATCAAATTTAGTACTCTAGTCTGGTATAAAATAACATATTAAAGTGGATTTAAGACTGACTATAGTTAATATACCATCTTAAAATGAGGCTTAAAGTTTTAAATGGGCATTTCATTAACTCAGTGGAATCTGGTTTATGCTGTTTAAAAATAAAATAGAAATACTTAACTATGCCAAAGAGGTAATAAAATAATTAGGCTGAGTTATAAAAGAATCTCTTATTACCTGCTGAACAGCAAGTGTACTGTCCATCTCATCAAATGATTCATCAGGCCAATTATAGAAATCCTATAAAAATAAATTCAAGGTTAAAACATATACAAAGTTATAAAGAGGATGCATTAATATTATTATTAATTTTGATTCTGAATAAAAATCCAAAGCTCACACTAGAGAGGAAGAAAAGCCTTTATAATGTGATTATCAGAAATAAATTAAGAGGGGCTGGAGTGCCAGGCGCTGTAGAACATGCCTGTAATCCCAGCAGCTGGAGAGGTTGAGGCAAAAGGATTGTGAGTGCAAAACCAGCCTCAGCAATGGTGAGGCACTAAGCAATTCACTGAGACCCCCTGTCTCTAACTAAAATACAAAATAGGGCTGTGGATGTAGCTTAGTGGTTGAGTGCCCGAGTTCAATCCCCAGTATTCCACCCCCCCAAAAAAGGGGCTGGGGTTATGATTCAATGGAAGAGCACTTGCCTAGCATGTGTGCGGCACTGGGTTCAATTCTCAGCACCAAATATAAATGAATAAATAAAATAAAGGTCCACCAAAAACTACAGACATATTTTTTAAAAAGAAAGAACAAGGAAATATCTCCTCTTTTCAAAAAAAATTTTAGTCAATGTTTTTAGGTGAACATCAAGATTTTTAAAAATTAAATACAAGTCAGGGCTGGGGATATGGCTCAAGTGGTAGTGCGCTCACCTAGCATGGTCAGGCACTGAGTTCGATTCTCAGCACCACATAAAAAAACAAAATAAAGATATTGTGCCCACCTAAAACTAAAAAAATAAATACTTTTTAAAAAATCTCAAAAATAAATAAATAAATAAACAGACAAACAAACTACAAATCACATTGTTTTCAACCACAAATCTCTCAAAGCTGGTTCCCATTAACCTTTCATGTATAACTTAATTGGGGAGGTGAGTCTATCATTTTTTTTGTTGAAGATAGCTAAACATCTCTAAAAAAAAAGTTGCACTAAAAAAAAAAAAAAAAAAAGTCTCTAGGGTTAGGACTATAGCTCAGTTGGTAGAGTGTCTGCCTCACATGCACAAGGCCCTGCCCTGGGTTCAATCCCCAGCACCACCATCACCACCAAAAAAAAAAAAAAAGTCTCCAGGCATCAAAAAACTAAATCAGTTTCTTACCTAAAGTAGCTAATTTATGGCTCCATGAGTGTTATTTTAGAAAGACATTATAAATCATTATTCTAATTCCAGTTAATTTCAAATTGCTAAATAAAAACAAAACTCCATCAAAAAGTAGTCATCCAGCCAGGCATAGTGGTACACATCTATAATCCCAGAAACTCAAGAGGCTGAGGCGGGGGATCACAAGTTCAAAGCCAGCCTCAGCAACTTAGCAAGGCCCTAAGCAATTTAGGAAAAGCGTGTCTCAAAACAAAAAAAAAATAAGCAGGTCTGGGGATGTAACTCAAAGGTTAAGCATCCCTGGGTTCAATACCTGGTTTAAAAAAAAAAAAAAAAGAAAAAAGAACAACAACAAAACAAAACAAGTAGCTCTCCATTTGGCTGTACAGGTCAAGGGTAGAGCACTAGGCATGTTCCAGGTCCTGGGTTAGATCCCAGTTGGATCCCCAAGGCTGTGTGTATCCAAAAGATGACTATTTTGTTTGCTGCTTTAGGATACTGGAGATTAAATCCAGGGGCTTTTGACCACTGAACTACATCCCTAGCCCTTTTTTCATTTTGAGAAAAGATTAAATTGTTGAGGTGGCCTTGAATTTAGAATTGTCCTTCTTCAGTCTTCAAGTAACTAGGATTATATAGCATTTGGACAAATGACTTCTTTTTTTTTAGTTATAGATGGACACAGTACCTTTATTTTATTTGTTTTTATGTGGTACCAGGGATCGAATTCAGTGCCTCCACACATTCAAGGCAAGTGCTCTACCACTGAGCCACAACTCCGGCTCCACAAATGACTTCTTCCAAGAGGGATGTTTTTGTGAAACACCTGGTACTATTTCTGAATCATCTATAGATAGGGGAATGTCTGTGAACCCTGATAAGTGATTAATAGATTTGACTGATTTTCCAGCAAAGTGTACCTATATATTCTTAGTAAGTAAGCAATGCCTGACACACAGTTGGTCTTCAATAAAAGGGGGAAAAGGTAGTAATATTCCATAAATTTGAATCAGTGTTCAATAAATTTGAATCAACCATCATAGGCAAGTCTTCAAAACACTGAGTAAAAAAAAAAGGCCAGGTGCAATGGCTGGCACACACCAGTAACCCCAGTGGCTCTGGAGGCTGAGACAAGAGGATAGCCAGTTCAAAGACAATCTCAGCATGGGAGAGGTGCTAAGCAACTCAGCGAGACCCTGTCTCTAAATAAAATACAAAATAGGGCTGGAAATGTGGCTCAGTGGTCAAATGCCCTGAGTTCAATCCCTGGTATCAAAAAACAAAACAAAAAACCCACAACTGGAAGAATATATGATATCATATGAATAAAAGTTTAAGAAAATGTAAGATAATTACAGATATAATGCACATATATTAAAAGTATAAAGAAATCACCATTTCTGGATGGTTGGGGGAAGTAGAAGACAGAAAAACATTAGCAACATCATATTCTGAGGTTAGGTGATGGTTATATCTTTTTAATTAAAAAGATATATCTTTTATATCTTTTTAATTAAAACATTTCACCAATGTTTAAGTTTTCATAGTTGTACTATCTGAAAGAAAATATTGAACTAAATTTATTAAGGAAAAATGTCAATAAATAAAATAATCTTTTCGAACTTGTTCCCAGATAGCTTTTCTTAGACATTATCTAAATATTAAAGAGCAGTTTTTAAATTCTTCCTACATGAGTCACATTTTAAAATGTTTCTTATTCTTTCATTTAAAAAATTAGAATGATTGTGGCTGGGATGTAGCTCAATGATAAGAGCACTTTCCCAGTATGTGTAAGGACCTGGGTTCAATCCCTAGCACTACTAAATAAATAAATAAATAAATAAATGGGACAAAAAACAATATGGTAATAAAAACTGTAGATTATTTTGTTTTAAAAATATTAATGAGTATACATAGTAATACTATAGAAAAGATGTTAATGATTTCACTGGGAATAAAAAGTTTTGTATCTTTTTTTAAAACATTTTTTAGTTATACATGGACACAATATCTTTATTTTGTTTATTTATTTTTATGTGGTGCTGAGGATCAAACCCAGGGTCTCTCACGTGCGAGGTGAGCACTCTACCACTGAGCCAAACCCCAGTTATCATAATTGTGATATTTTAGACATGTTTTGAGACACCAAAAATCGAGCTCTGCTGGGTACATGCCTTTAATCCCAGGGGCTCAGGAGGCTGAGGCAGGAGCTCAAATCCAGCTCAGCAACTTAATGAGACCCTGTCTCAAAATAAAAAATAAAAAGGCTGAGGATATGGCTCAGCGATTAAGCAACCTGGGTTCAATCTCTGAAGGGGGAAATTTTTCTCATCTAATCGTTAATATTTATTGAAAAACAACTATGTGCCTACATTCCAGTCTAACCAATTAAAAAAAAAAGTAGAAAGATAGATCACCTACTTTTTATACTATAGTTTTAAATACATCATTTTTGATATTCACTGAAGGAAATTCATGTGACAAACAAGAATACTGCTAAAGCCTTTTTTCTTTTAATCTTCCTACATTTTACTTAGCCTTGATTTGTGATAATGTGGAAAAATGCAAAGGAGCTTTCTTATGACAACATAGCAAACAGATATTTTACAGTATTTGTTTAAAATTAATTTTCAAAATTAAGGACTTTTGGCCAGGGCTCTCTGTGACAGAGCTCTTGCTTACCATACTAGGTCCACAGTTCCTATCCCACTATCAAAAAAAAAAAGGAAACTTGATCACTTAAAAATCAGAAAATCAGAAACAATGTTGCCACAGAATAAGAAATAGTTATCTGAGAAAAGACCCTGTAGAAGGAAAAAAAAGTTTAGAAATGGTAAAAGAAAGCACACAAAATTTCCAGTAGTATGAAGGCAAAACTGCCAGTAGAAGTAACTGACAAAATGACTATATACTAAAACTTTTCAAAACAATTCTAAAATACAGTAGCAGAAACAACTTGTTAAAGTCACTAGTGAATTAACCGGGTAACTTTAAGCAAATTCAATAGATTGTTTCCCTAGGCTTCAGCTTCCTTACCTTTAATGGATCTGGAAAGAGGTGCAGATATATAAACTCCCTCTGAAAAGTCTCTTTTCCACAATTTTGTACAAGAAATTAAAATCTATTTTCACAAACATGATTATAGCTCCATGACTGTTTTCTTTTCTGACTCATCACTTTTCCTTAAAATTACATTTTAAACATGCTCTTCTGATTTTAGAGCATCTATTTTATGGCAAGTCATTTTGGCTGGGAGAGTAATCAAGTCTGAATGCCAATTCAATTTTTTTAAGGGAAGCATCCCATCTTTTGCAAATCCTAAGAAGCAATACCTAAATAAGCACCAGCTTACCCCAAATAGTGCTCTACTAAAAGTTGATGAGATTATAATCAGTTCATTCCCTGACTATGCTTCATTGAAATTAACAAGGAAATTTATAAAGAATGATATCTAACAAGTCGCAACTTGGTGTTGAAAACTTGCTGGACCAGAAAACAGCTGCAGGGAAGCAGACGATGGTCAAAGGCAAACAACCGGAGGAGGATAAATTATTGCCACCCGCATCCGGCTAGACAAGCTGGATGGGAGCAGACCGACAGGTACGTCACAAGGCAAGTAGGCAATGGAAGCGGGGAGGAGGTAGGCTGTGTTAGCACCCCTTACCACACCGCCGGCCCTGACCCTAGGAAAACCCCAAGGTCTCCACCTGGCTGGCCGCGCCCCTTCGGCGCCAGTCAGCTGGAACTCATCCCCAAGACCATTACCTGCAATCGCCGGACAGGCTTATCACCTGGGGCCGGGGCAGGCACCCCCGTTCCCCACCGCCACGCGCGCCTCACGCCCCCACTCAGTTTTGAGCTCTGCAGGCCTTGAGGGCGGCCACTGCCGTCTCAGCCAGACAGAGGGGCTGCGGCTCCGGAAGAGCAGGCCGGGCACCAGTGCCCCCGCCCGCCCGCCCGCGGCCGGGGCCCAACCTTCCCCCGGCGGCCGCCAGCTTGCAAGCGCGGCACCGCTGGGTACCGAGAGTTCCCTGGCAAGAAAGGAGTGGAGATGATACCTGCGCCTTTGTGCCCGGCCTGTTCCTCCTCAGAACTGCCGTCCCCTCCGCCATGACCATAGTGCCAGAGTCTGGGCGGCTCGAGTCGGTACCCGGATGTAGGGGACGACTGCCTGCGCGGGGGGCGGGGCGCTGAGGCACTCTGGGTCCGGAATCTGGGGAGGGGAGGTACTCTGCGGAACAGCCGTAGTCCGCGCGGGGCAGGACGGGAAGACAGGGAGGAGTCTGAAGTAGGGCGGGCTAGGCAGAGGGAGGGAGGTTCCGGTGTCGACTCGGAGAAATAGTGGCAGGAAGGCTGGGGTTTACGGACGGTTTGGGGAGGTCCGCGGGCGGGCTCCGAGAGTGGTGACCGAGGATGACCCCTGTGGCAGTGTGCACGGCTTGCGTCACATTTAAGTGCCTCCCCTTGGGCTCTTGTTAATTACATTACAAGGGCAGAGTTTACGCAATGGCGACCGTTTTGGTAAACCCACGTGCAAGCAAAAATTTAAAGAAACTTAATTCTCCCCAAAATCCACCTAAGGGAAGCAGGGTAGAAAACGGACCAGTCTGGGAAAAATAATAAGGAATCTGCATGAAATCGACCCAATCTGAAATTAGACTGGAAATTTGACTATTAAATATTTTGCCACCTGCTGTCTACAAAGCCAAGGACTTTTTCAATGACAAGTTTGCGTGGATAGAAGACGCAGATGGCCATTATAAAATGTAGAGTGGATGTCTGGTATTTTTCGTTAGGTGTACTTAGAATTAGCGTTTTTGGAAGTCGGAAGCAGAAGGAAATGAGTAGTCCTTGATAGTGGGATTTTTACTTCTTCCAGGATTCCAAGTTTTAAAGTTAAAAAAGAAAAGAAAAGAAATAAAAATCCTGTTTAGAAAACTTAAGATCCGGGCCCGTGCCCGGTGGCACAGGACTGTCATCCCAGCAACTGGGGAGGCTGAGGCAGGAGGATCAGAAGTTTGAGGCTAGCCTCAGCATTTATTAAGGTCCTAAAGAATTTAGAGAGACCCGTGTCTCAAAAAGTTTTTTTTAAAAAGGACTGGGGATGTAGCTAAGTGGTAAAGCGCTTCCTGGGTTCAAGGAAAAAAACTTTTTTTCTTTTCTCTGTATTTGGGGTTAAACCTGGGGCCTCCTGCAAGCACTGAGTTACATCCCAAGTCCCCATTTATCGTTTTTTGGTTTTTGTTTTTTTAAGAGAGAGAGAGAGAGAATTTTAATATTTATTTATTTTTTCCGGGGGACACAACATCTTTGTTTGTATGTGGTGCTGAGGGTCCAACCCTGGCAGCAGGCATGCCAGGCGAGCGGACTACCACTTGAGCCACATCCCCAGCCTCATCATTTTTGTTTTGGTTTTTGTTTTGAGACAGGGTCTAGTTAAATTGCCTAGGCTAGGGCTTGGGGTATAGCTCAAATTGGCAGAGCACTTGCCTCACAGGCACCAAAGCCCTGGGTTCAATCCCCAGCACCACCAAAAAAAGAAAAAAAATTGCCTAGGCTAACCTCAAAGTTGAGATGGCCTTCCTCAGCCTCCTGAATAGCTGGAATTACAGTGTGTGTGCCATCAAACCAGGCAGACTGGTAACTCTTAAATAAGAGTAATGACTTATTTTTTTTCTGCCTAGCACTAGCTCCTATCTGTTAAAAGATTTGCCAGGCTTGGTGGCACATGCCTGTAATCCCTGCTACTCCAGAAGCTGAGTCAGGAGGATCACAAGTTAACGGCCAACTTCAGTGTCACAAGGGGGCAAAATTGTGACGGATGCAGTCAAGAGGAAGAAATAAAGAATCTCCATGTGCTTCTGCCCCTTTCAATGCTTTATTCACTCAAATTAATACAGTTTCACTCTATAGGTTCTTAATCAAGAAAACAACAATCCTTAATGTTAGGCACTGCAATAGACATAATCAATTCATAGCAAACAATTCTACATTAATTAATTATAAGCACTGCAAACACACTTAATCATGACAGGCTAAGACAGACATTCCCTCTGTATGCTAAATTCAAAGGTCTTAACCTTAGACTTTATGTCCAGCAGATGCACACTCACTCAAACTGTGGTGATCAGATCTGGAACCAAGGCAGACTTCTCCTGGTATGGAGTGGATAACCGGTTGAAGAGAGGGTCAGGTCCTACGGAAAAGTTGCAGCTGTCACATGGGTCCAGAAGAGGCGGTAGAGTTTGAGAGCAGTGAGGATCATGCAGAGGATCAGTGCTGATCAGTGATGGGATGTCAGTCAGTCCAGGTCCTCATCACACGGAGTGTATCCTTGTTTTGGCTGGTTGAATTTCTATTCATTAGCTCTTTATTTAACAAATTCAGGAGGTTTTGACCCCCCTCCCCCTTTCAATCCTTATTTACCCTGGGGTCAGAAACAGGTAGTCTTCACCCTGACCTTCTTACCTTTCCTCTTATCAGGAGAGGACAGTCTGCCAGAGGCTTCACTCTGTTTATCAGGGTGAGAGGAAGTAACTTGTCTGAGGCCATACTGGAGGGCTCTGTTAGGTGTGCCTAATGAGACTGGAGGTTTCAAACTGGGGTTTTTTTAAATGGAGTTGCTTAGGTCAGGCCTAAGGTCATCCTCACACTCAGCAATTTAGTGAGGCCCTGAGCAGCTCAACAAGATCCTGTCTCAAAATGAAAAATAAAGAGAGGGGCTGGGGTTGTGGCTCAGCAGTACAGTGCTTGCCTAGCATGTGCGGGGCACTGAGTTGATCCTCAGCACCACAAAAAAATAAAAAAAAAGATATTGTGTCCAAATACAATTAAAACATAATATTAAATAAATAAATAAAAATAAAAAGAGCTAGGGGGCTTGGTTTTGGCTCAGTGGCTGAGCACTTGCCTACCATGTATGAGGCACTGGGTTTGAGTCTTAGCACTACATATAAATAAATAAATGTCCATTAACAACTAAAAAAAATTTTTTAAAAAAAGAGTTGGAGATGTGTTTCAGTTAGGTTAAACCTCAAGTAACCCCCCACCAAAGAAAAAAGATTACTCATACAACAAATATTTATTAAGGGCTGGGGATGTAGCTCAGGGCTACAGCACTTGCCCAGCATGCAGAGGACCTGTGTCAATTCTCAGTACTGCAAAAAACATAAAAGGCCCACTATGTGGTAGGCACTGAAGTACAAGCATGAAAAGCCCAAGACTTTCACCATATGTTATTTAGAGTTTAACAAAGGAGACGTGCAGATCAGCAATTCTTAACACTAAATATAGAACATCCTAGGACAAATGACACTCAAAAACTACCTTCCTACCAGAGATGGAAGAAGGATCTGTGAAAAGGCAGAGTTCTTGGTATGTCTCTTGGTCTACTCACTCTAAGGACTACGTTTAAATTCCACAGATTGTGTGGTAATTTCTCAGAGTGTAAATGGTAGTTACCTATGTCGGGGGGGGGGGGGGGGGGGTCATTTTAATGTTCTATTAATTCCAGATTTGCTAAATAGTTTCAGCCCATTTTGTTTAAAAGTTAAAAAAAATGGATGAATATATGTTAAACTCAGGAAAAAAATACTCATCATTCTCTTTGGAAAGACCAATAAATTTGCATGGTGATGTCAACCCTGACCTTGCTCACAGAAGAACCTTGTTCTTTAGGGCTGAAATGTTTCTACTTCACAACCTTCACATTTTCATTACTCTGTCAGCCTGCAGATTATGATCTTCAAACAAGAAAAATGTTGGGGGTGAGGGGAAAAGAAAATTTAAAATGAGCTTAGTCATGTGTGTTTCAGTGCTTACTTAAGCATGTGCAAGGCCCTGGATTTGATCCCAACCACCACCAGGAAAAAAAAGAAGAAAAGAGCTTAATCAGTAATAACAGATGTAATGAAGAGTTACTAGAATATTTCAGGTCAAGGAGCCTATTTGACTATTTCAGGTAAAGGCAATATAAACCAAAGAAAATGACCCCGGGCTGAGAATCAATCTAGATTCACTTGACTATTGACTATTCACTTGATTAAGACTTCAAACAAAGACTGAGGGAATATAGCTCAGTGGTAGAGCACTTGCTTAACATATTCAAGGTCCTGAGTTCAGTCCCCAGTACCACCAAAAGAAGTAAAAGTTTAAGACTTCAAACAAGGTTATCAATTAAAAGCTTCTTAATTTGTAGCCAGATACAGTGACACACATGCCTGAGAGAGGAGGATTTTGAATTCAAAGTCAGCCTCAGCAAAAGCAAAGTGCTAAGCAACCCACTGAGACCCTGTTAGGCCTGGGGATGTGGCTCAGTGGTTGAATGTCCCTGAGTTCAATCCCCAGTACCAAAAAAAAAAAAAAGTTTCTTAAATTGTAATGAAGGTTCTACATAGTCCTTTTCCTCTACTGAACAGACTACAAAAGCAAAATTAATATTAAACAGTTTTAGAAGTCTCCTGAAGAAAATATTTTTATAAATCTAAAGTATCATAATTTTCAAAATATCTTCTCTAGTATGAAATTCATTTTGGGAAGTGTTTCAGGGTGTGTGTGTGTGTGTGTGTGTGTGTGTGTGTGTGTATGTGTGTGTATATATGAGAGAGAGGGATACTGAAGGTTAAATCCAGGAGTGTTCTTTCTGCCTTGATGATTTTTTAAAATTTTAGGATAGGGTCTCATTAAATAGCATAGGCTGGCCTTGAACTTGCAGTTCTTCTGTCTCAGCCTCTGAAGTAGCTGTGATTATAGGGATGTGCCCCCCCAACACCTGGTGACTTTGGGTAATTTTTAAATCGAAGTACAATTCTGCTTTATTTAACAGAAATACATTCTGAGAAATGCATCATTAGGCAATTTTGTCATTGACCGAACATCATAGTGTACTTGCACAAACAAAAATGGCTGAGGTCACTAGGCAATATAATCTTACAAGACCACTGTTTTATTTTTTTATTTTTATTTTTTTTAAAGAGAGAGTGAGAGAGAGAGAGAGAGAGAGAGAGAGAGAGAGAGAGAGAGAGAGAGAATTTTTAATATTTATTTTTTAGCTCTCGGCGGACACAACATCTTTGTTGGTATGTGGTGCTGAGGATCGAACCCGGGCCGCACGCACGTCGGGCGAGCGCGCTACCGCTGAGCCACATCTCCAGCCCCAAGACCACTGTTTTATATGCAGTTGTTGACTAAAACATTGAGGCACAGGACTATTAAGAGTGAACAAGTAACATATGCAAAGTACAGGGTAAGATGGTGAGAAACATGAATGTTTTAGATGCTATGATTTTCCTCCAAGACTTTAAGGGCAATATGTAGATTACTATACTACAAAACAGAATGCCTCCAGTGTATAGCAGCTCCTGTTGGTTGCCTATTCATTACCCCTTCCGTTTTTGCAGTCTCTTTGCAAACAGACTTGGATCTTGCTCCTTGTCTATTTGTTCCTGTGACCAAGGAAAGGTAAATCTCATCCCCAAGTGAGGGATAAATCCCTATTAGCTTAAGCCAATGATTAGTATGGGGTAGGCATTTAACTCCATTTTATCCTAAAGAAATGTTAAGGATGTCTGATGGAGCACTTTGGGAAAAAGGTTTCTTTTTTTCAAAAGGAGATGCCAAAAGAAATGGTTCCTTTTTTCCGTTACTGGGCATTGCCAAGTATGGGACTGTAGCATCAATCCTGGCTTAAAGGAAGTCAGGCCAAGCACAGTTTAGCCAGTGAACAATGTAAGAAGTAGCTGAAATATGCTTTAAAGTATGGGTAGCACTTTCATGAGATATAGGAAATTTCATTGCAGGCTGAGTAAAGTTGAAGCAGCAGAAAACCATAGTAATATACATTCACAGTTGGACAAAACAGTGTCATTTATGATTTTATGCATCTTCAGTAAATTTGCTGAACATTTATCAAAGTTAATTTTTTTGGATTTAAACTTAACTGACTGCAAATGATACTAAACTCTTGTGATTTGTCTCTTAGCAATATTCCAAAATATTTAATCAAATTGGTGGCTGCAGTTGTTGGCCTCCAATGACTGTCATCTTCTGGTATTTACACACTTCTGATTCTTTCACATTGAATAGGGCTGATTTGAAAAGCCAATAGGATGTTGTTGATATGTGACTTTTGATGTTATGAGACAGTGGGCTTCTGCCTTAGTCTCTTGCCCTATGATCATGGCTTTCAAGTGTGAAGTCAGTCAAGCAGACATATCAGAGGTCTGTGTGGTGAGAAATTGAGGGCTTCTGCCAAAAGCATCAACTTGCTGGCGTGAGTGCACTTTGAAACTGTCTAGCCCAAGTGAAGCTTTCAGATAATGGCAGCCTCATTAGACCCCCAGACTTCGACCAGCTCCCAATTTCTGATCTACATATATAGTGTGAAATATTTACTGTTGTGTAAAGCCACTAAGGTTGCAACAGATAATGTAATAGTTTAACTTTCTGGGAAGTAGAATGATCAGAAGAGACAAGTCACAGTATTATCCTCTTAACAGGGTACTTACTTATGTTATTCCCTAAGCAGCTTTTCCAATTTCTTCACATGAAAAGCATGCTATTATCTTGTTTATTGTGTGCCTCTCCTACATTTCTTGAATCCCCACTGCCCACAATGCCTCCCACATGATTAAAAAGTGACTTAAAAATACTATTAATTAACTGGTCTTTTTGAAGTGACACACAAGCCAGACAATGCCCATTGGTGTTTTTCCAAGTCAACGTCTTAAGGCTAAATGAGATGAAATTCTGCATGACTTGAGTTAAATTTTACATGGTTCAAGAACTAGGTTTAATCTGTAAAAGAGTAGAGTGGTTTGATACATTGCCTGTTATTTTTTAATAGGAAAATCTCCAGATACAGCCAAGATCAAAATATTAAAAAACAAGGGCTGGGAATATAACTCAGTTGGTAGAGTGCTTGCCTAGCATGCACAAAGCCCTGGATTCAATCTCCAGCATGACAAAACAAAACTAAATTCAATCTGGGCCTAGACTGCAAGTTTGAGACCAACCTATGCAATTTAGTGAGACCAGTTCAAAATAAAAAAAAAAAAAAAAAAACTAAAAGTGCTGGGAACATAGCTCAGTGGTAGAATGCTCCTGAGTTCACTCCCCATTAAGGCCAAAAGAAAAACGAAAAACTTGAGGGGCTGGAGTTGTGGCTCAGTGGTAGAGTGCTTGCCTTATATGTGTGAGACACTGGGTTTGATTCTAAGCACCACATATAACTAAATGAATAAAATAAAATTCCATCAACATTTAAAAAAAAAAGAAAAACTTGAAACCATGGGAAGAACTTTCAGGTAGTAGACGCTTCAGAATTTGAAATAATACCCAGAGCCAAAATGGCTATTAATTATACCAAAATGACTTCCTGCACATACTAAGCAGAAAAAGTAAAAATGATAAACTGTAAGAAAAAAAAATGTATCACAAAAAGGCCTTGAGCCGCTCTCCCCCTTGGCTCATTCTTCAGAGCACTACTTTCACCTTCACCTTCCCTAAAGCTGTGCTTTGCCAGTTTTAAAATAAAACAGCAACAGCACAGCCTGTCACAAATAACCTAGGACACTTGCTCAAGGCCATGGCTTTCCCATTTCTCCAACTTACCCACACAAGTAAGTTTTGAGATCAAAGTGTTCAAACCTTGGATTCATCTTTGGAATTACCTGGTTACACATAAAATGTGAAAGCCCCATCCAAACCTACTAAATCAGGAGATAAATTTTTTAACATTTAAGTAATTCTATTGTGATGCTTGCCTAACAGAATGACTAAATAAATATTGATTAAAATAGGGAAAACAACTTTGTCTTAAAAATTCAGGAACTGCATGTTTCAGACCACTATGTTGCTTTTCAACCTTTGCCCAAAATTATTTAATTGGGAAGATAAACCTGGGCTTCAAAACTATCTAGCCTGGGCTGGGGATGTGGCTCAAGCAGTAGCGCACTCGCCTGGCATGCGTGTGGCCCAGGTTTGATCCGATCCTCAGCACCACATACAAAGAAAGATGTTGTGTCCGCCGAAAACTAAAAAAATAAATATAAAATTCTCTCTTAAAAAAAAAAAAAAAAAACAACTATCTAGCCTGAGGCAGAGTATGAAATTTATGATCAACTTGAATACTAAAATGCATTTTTTTTTTTTTTTTTTGGTACCGGGACTGAACCCAGAGGTGCTTAACCACTTAGCAACATTCCCAGCCCTTTATATTTTAATAGGGTTTTAATAGGGTCTCACAAAATTGCTGAGGCTGGATTTGAATTTTCCATCCTCCTGCCTTAGCCTCCTTAGTTATGGAGGGATTATAGCATGAGCCATCATGCCCAACAAAAGGCGTATTTCTAAATTTGACAAAAATTAAATTTAGCAGATACCTGTAATCTCAAGTAACTTGGGAGGCTGAGACATGAGGACAGCAAGACAGAGGCCAAAACAAAGAAAAACTAACTTTAGTATATCAGACATCAACACAAACAGAAATGTATATACATATTTTTTTTTAGTTTTAGGTGGACACAATATCTTTTTTTTAAGAGAGAGTGAGAATTTTAATATTTTTTTTTTTAGTATTTGGCGGACACAACATCTTTGTATGTGGTGCTGAGGATTGAACCCGGGCCGCAGGCATGCCAGGCGAGTGTGCTACTGCTTGAGCCACATCCCCAGCCCAAGGACACAATATCTTTATTTTGTTTTTATGTGGTGTTGAGAATCGAACCCAGTGCCTCACGCACGCTAGGCGAGCACGCTACCACTTGAGCCACATCCCCAGCCCGAGAAATGTATATACATACTAATGGCACATACTACTTTAGTAAAGAACTAAAACTAGGGGGATAGTAGAGAATAGGACAGACAGCAGAATACATCAGACACTAGAAAGGCAATATGTCAATCAATGGAAGGGTAACTGATGTGATTCAGCAATCTGTATACGGGGTAAAAGGGGGAGTTCATAACCCACTTGAATCAAACCGTGTAATATGATGTATTAAGAACTATGTAATATTTTGAAAGACCAACAATAAATTAAAAAAAAAAAAGAACTAAAACTAATAAATACTGCTAGGCACAGTGGCACATGCCTATAATCCCAAAGGTTTGAGAGGCTGAGGTAGGAGGATTTAGGGTTCAAAGCCAGCATTAGCAACTTATGAGGCCCTAAGCAACTCAGCAACTGTCTTTATAAAAACACAAAGAAAGGGCTGGGGATATGGCTCAGTTCAATCCCTGGTACAAAAAAAGAAAAAAGAAATAGCCATTAGCTGAGATCGTTGCTTAAGAGTTAACTCTAGAACAGGTTGGAATCTTTTTTTTTAAGAGTGGAAAGTAGAAGCTTTATTGAGGACAGCAAAGAAGAAAAGACAAGACTTCTCCCTGGAGGAAGAAAGGGACTCAAGAGGTGGGAGGTTATCTCCTTCAGTGAAAATGTTTCATTTTCTTTCTGTTAAATTCAACTTATGGGGGCTGGGATTGTGGCTCAGTGGTAGAGTGCTTGTCTCAATACCAGTGTTGATCAGCAAAATTAATTCAAATAATGTGTTCTAAATTCTCAGAAGTAGCTAACATAGCAAAAGCCAAAGGATAGTTTTAAATAGCATCTTGAAGTCCAAATCCTGGCTTTGATACTTCCTACTGAGTGTCCTTGGTTATTTATTATTACCACCACAAAGTTCCTACCTTGGAAAACAGAAGGCATTCAGCCTATGTTATGACTATATCTCGCCTTGCATGTTTTTGCCAAATAGATTAAGTAGTAGTGTTGTTTTGAAAACTGGAAATATTCATTCAGGAAATAAAATTTTCAACACAAAAATTAACTCTAAACCACCTTAAGTTATAAAATAAAGACTAACCATTCATTACATATTTTATTTGGAAATGTTTACACAAGTACAGGGAAACTAAGATTTTGAGACAATGGATGTTATTAGATTATCATCAGTTTATTATAAAAGACACATGGAAATTATTTACATGATGAAAGATCTCAGAACTTCAGTGGAATGGGCAGCTTCATAGGATGCCATTTCAACAATGATTTGTTTCAGTCTACATACTTTCCAAGAATGTCACCATCTCTAAATAAGAAATAATCCTGCAAATAGAGAAATTATTAGTTGACAGCTAAGAGCAAATACTTAACTTCTTTTTAGAACTATTAAGTTTACATACCTTGTCATCTAGAACTACTTTGGTGCCTCCATACTCTGGGAGAAGAACTTTATCTCCAACTTTCACACTAACTGGCTGAATCTCTCCACCCTTAAGATAATAAAGATGTTTATCAGCAAATACATCCAGTTCACTTAGCTTTAAAAAAAATCTATTTTTTTTTGTAGTTGGACACAATACTTTTTTTTTTTTAAATATGGTGCTGAGGATCGAACCCAGCGCCTTGCACATGCTAGGTAGTGCTCTACTGCTGAGAAACAATCCCAACCCTCACTTAATGAAGGTAATTGGGTGGCTACTTTATACTAGAATTGCAGTTTTTCACAACAAAACATCACTTTAAAATCCTAATTTGCAATAAGGAACATACTTCAACTAAAACTCAGGTTCTGACTTCAGGGTAAAAGCCCAAGGAGTTTTACTGGAAAAGCAAAGTTTAACTAACCAAACCTAACTTTAAAATTGTTAAATATTAACATAATCTATGGACACGTGAAATAAAAGGGTTTCTTGAAAGTCCTCCTATCCCTAATTCCAGGACAGTTCCTTAGTAGAACTAAGTTTGAGGAGACTGGAACAATGTGGTTATCATATTTGACCCCCAAATATATATAAAAGCATTTACTGTCCGACACTTTAAAAAGCTGGAGGTCTACACAGTTAACTGGAGAAAACTTACAAGGATAAGGTCAACTGTTCGTTTCACAGGTATGCCAACAAAGGTCAATGATTGGAGTTAATTTCAGTGAATTGTCAAAAAACCTAGTGACTTCTTGAGACATAACCTTCTGTCTAGTCAAAAATTTAGAATTTGAAGAAAATGATCACAAGGAACCTACCAAAAAGCTAAGTACAATTTCAACACGGGAAATAAGGACAATTTCAATACACTGGAAATCCCTATCATATAAAACAAGCAAAGTGATCATTTTACAATCACTTTCATTAAAGCAAGGTTAGAGATTACCTAGAAAATAACACAAGGTTTTCTTACTTTTTTCTCTTGCAATGCACACAAAAATATTAGTTCCACATTGTGGCCCATTTACCTTTCCTTTAGAGCCTGATCCCACAGCTACTACTGTTGCTTGCAATACTTTTCCTTGAGATTTTTCTGGAAGCATAATGCCTCCTTTGGTTACAGTTTCGGCTGCACTCCTTTCGACCAATACTCGGTCAAAAAGTGGAAGAAACTTCCTAAATGCTTGTCCAGCCTGTTTAAAAAAAAAAATGTTAAAAGAGCTGAAACAACACTATGCAAATTACATTCAACAGACCACACCACTATAAGCATTACATCTAACATGTTCTGGAGTTCAAAGTTAACACCAAAACTTATATTTAATTCCCATTCCCTATGTCCCTTTAGGGTCGTTGTGGCTTCTCGCCATCAGCAACCAGTCTATTTTAGGGGTAATCTTAGTTCATTCCAAGGTCAAATATTTTCCGTCCTCAGGTTTTCTAGACACTTCCAGGAAACGATGAAGGTCAATCTTTTTACTTGAGGCCATGCTTTCTCCAAGACACACACCCACGAAGGCCCCGCAGAAGCAGGCGGGCAGCCACGCACGCGTCCAAGTTCCCGCCCCCTACCCACAACGCCTGCGGAACCCGTGCGTCCAAAAAACTCGCGGTGGAGGAAGGGGTCGAGCGGGGGTACCTCCCCGGGGTACAGGTGGGGGCGGTCACCAAGTGGCCCACCATATCACCTACCAGGCCCAAAAGAGGGCCGCTAGGGACTTCCCGTTGGATCCTAACCGAGCAGGATCCGGCGGCTTCCGGGCCACGCAGGACTCACCATGACTCGCGCCGCCGCAGCTCGGACTCTGCTCTCGTGCAGCCGCCGCAAAGAGACCCGCAGTCCGGCCCTCGGAACACGTGAAAAGGCCGTCCCGCGCGCACGCGCGCTGGATCCTGCCCTGCCCCCGCCCCCGGGAGAGGGGGCGGCCGCGCCAGCGCGCGCCGTGATTCGTCCCAAGGACTCAGCGCAGGCCACTGACGCGAGGGTTGGGAGGCGGAAGAAAAGAGGCGCTCTTTCTAGGCTTTTCTAGGCAGCCAGCCCAGGTGAAAGATCTACCCCTGTGTCCCCTCCCGGAAATGACGCGATTTGACCCTTGACTCTAAGAGAGCGCGGCGCTTTCCGGAAAGTTCTGGAACGGAGATTGGCCCGGGAACTAGCCTAAGCGGGCAAGAGAGGACTGGGCCCGCTAGCCTGACCCTGCGCCGGTAGGAGGGGCGGGGCTCGCGAGCAAGTTATGCTGATGACCGGGCCGCCGACTCGGAGGGGGCGGGAGCCGCCTGCACACGCGGTGCCGCAGGGCGGGTAGGGGGGGTAAGGGGTGGCGGAGGGAGGGGATTCGGGCACATTGCCGTGTGCGCCTTGCACTCTGTCCCTCACTCGCCGCAGACGGTCTGCCTTGCCGCGTGCACTCCCTGCCGACGCCCCGCAGGTACGCGGCCGCCCTGTGCCGCTTCGTTCTGGGACTGGCGACCCCGGAGTAGGCCTTCCTCCAACGCAGACGTTCCAGAGAATGCCGGCGGGCTGCAGCCGGTACTTCTCCACGGCTCTGCGGGCCTAGCCGGCGGAGCCAGGCCTCGCGCGGCCATGAGGGTTCCTATCACGTGCGGACGGTTCGCGGCCCCAGTCCAGGCGTGGGAAGGAGGGCGGACATGCCTGCGGGATAGGATCTGGGGGTAGTAGCTACTTGGGCGCTCATGTGCAACCCGCTCCAGGCCGATTGCGGGGCGCCAGGGCGAGTGGTAGCTTCCGTGAAGGAACTGGTTTTTGCCCCGCTGGTAGCAGAGATACTGTACCTCCTTTTTTGACCTTGCTGGGGGCGTCCTGAAGGGAAGACACGTGGGGCTGCGGAGTGGGCCGGGCGGGTGCACTCATCGCGGCCTTGGTAATTTGTTCTGATACAGTAACCTCGGGTGGATACTTGGAGACAATTTTTGCTGAGCGGCGTTTTGCATCGCCAAGTATACCTATACTTACGTGCTCACTCGGATTTGTAACCTTCCTCTCTACTCCCACTGCCTGGGTTTCGCAGGGACATTTTTGGAGTGGTTCCTTCAAGGCCATTTTAGCGGTAAAATATTAACTCGTTTGGAGCGACTGGGGTAGGTGGCCATGGGAAAGGAGTCGGATATGCTTTGTGCTAGTGCTGTAGGTCAGGCCTGGGGGCGTCTTTTCTGAGCTAGGGCTAGTAACTGTTCTGAAGCTGCCCTGCGTTCCATGGCTCTGACATAGTGGTGGTTATCAGAGGTCAGCCCACAGCAAACGTTGCATGTATTTTTTTTTTTTTTTAAACACAGGTGGACATGTCTCTGCTGAGACACGAGGGTAGTGCTATTATTGATCATCTCCTTTTCTTCCCCAGAAATGCTTCGACTACCCACAGTCCTTCGCCAGATGAGACCAGTGTCTAGGGCACTGGCTCCTCATCTCACTCGGGCTTATGCCAAAGATGTAAAATTTGGTGCAGATGCCCGAGCCTTAATGCTTCAAGGTGTAGACCTTTTAGCCGACGCTGTAGCTGTTACAATGGGGCCAAAGGTATCAGTATTCTTTATTATTTTAATTACAATATTATTAAGCAAGGAATAACGTTTTATTAATGTAGGTAGTCTCACTGGACTATGAAACAGTACTTAAAAGAATTTGAAGCTATTGTATTTTCTGGGAACGGTTTTTTGTTTTGTCTATCTAGATCTAGTGGTCTTAAAACTTAAACTGCTTCAGCCAGATCCACCGATTTATTTTGTACAATGTGTGATGTAATCGGGAAGTAACTCATAGCTCAAGGTGGATTCTTAAAACTTAGAGGTACAATTTTGATTGCCTACTTGAATTAAATTTTGGATCTTTTCCCAGTAGTTAATATTTATAGAGGGAGGAAAGAGTATGGCTTATGTCTTACCATATCTCAAGTGTGTGTGTGTGTTTATGTTGTAGTAAAATATGCTTAAAAAATTTACACTTTATTGTGGATCAGGGCCTCCTGAATGCTGGGCAGTTGTTTTACCCCTGCAATTACATCCCCATCCGTTTTTATTTTATTTTGAGGCAGGTTCTCTAAGGTGGCCTCCAACTTCCCTGATCTTCCTTGTGCAGCCTCCTGAGTAGCTGGGATTACAGGCCTGTGCCACCCTAGCTAAAATTTTACCCTTTTTTCTTTTTAGGTGCATACTTTAGGAGCATTGATTACATTTTCATTGTGCAACCATCTGCCATCCATCTCCACAACTTTTTTCATCTGCACTTGGAAAACTATTGCCCATTGAACTGTAGCGTCTCATTTTCTTTCCCCATAGATAATAGTGTGTTTATACCATCACTTGTTCCAAAGCACATATAAAATTCTATATCATTGAATACTGAGTGGCAATATTTTGAGGAAGCCTTTGAAGGTGGTATGCAGCCAAGTGATGCTTCTTTTTAAATTGAAGCTAGTTCAAATTATAGTTATCTGCTCAGTTATAAAATATTCCATTTCACATTCAGGAATAGAAAGTATTAGCTTGGTTGAGATCCCAACACTTCCAGTCCTGTACGTGCTGTGTTTAGTAAACCTGGAAGAGCAGACTGTTTAATGATGGTTATTATTTTGTTGAATTTAAAGCAAACAGGCATCAGCCAAAACTTAAGTGTGAAATATTTTAATAATGTTCTGGAATTTTATAGTTTGTCTTATGTTCTTGTTCATTTTATAAGATGACATCTTTTAGTCCCTAGGATTTTTACCTCCCATAATACCTCATTCAAAGTTAATGCTCTTGGCAGAGAAGTGGAGAGGTCATTTTTGTCTGTAAACTAAGAATGTGGATGAACTTGCCCTTGAGATTCATATTGTGGGACTGATACGAATGACACAATTTGTATTGAGGATTTTAAATAGTTGCCCTTTGTGTGTGTGTGTGTGTGTAGTGCTGGGATTTGAACTGGGCCTTGTGTGTGCAAGGTAAGCACTCTACCAACTGAGCTATATCCCCAGCCCATAATTGCCTTATTTCTAAAGACTGCTTTTTTTAAAAAATTAAGTATAATTTTTATAGTGGTCTTGTCATATTTTTTTTCCCTCTGCAATTATAGGGAAGAACTGTAATTATTGAACAGAGTTGGGGAAGTCCCAAAGTAACAAAAGATGGTGTGACTGTTGCAAAGTCAATTGATTTAAAGGATAAATACAAAAATATTGGAGCTAAACTTGTTCAAGATGTTGCCAATAATACAAATGAAGAGGCCGGGGATGGCACCACCACCGCTACTGTACTGGCACGCTCTATTGCCAAAGAAGGCTTCGAGAAGATTAGCAAGGGTGCTAATCCTGTGGAAATCAGGAGAGGTACGAATGTCTTTATTTCACTATTTCTAAAAATACTACTTTTTGGAAATAAGACTTCTTTTCTGTCATATAATGGAGTGAGAGGTGTTGAGTAAACCTTAGAGACAGGCAACATACTTTAATTAGAAAGACTTGAAATTATACCCATGGACCTTTTCTTGGTCCGGTTTCAAAATAATTTTGGTATTGTGAGACTCGGTTTACACTAGGTAAATCTTAAGTTACTGCTTCATTGCATATTATCCAACTCCGTGTGATTAGGAAAAGCACTGGTACAAAAGCTGTATACAGACTTAATTAAGGGATTAAAATATTAGTCATGAGCTGGGAGTGTAGCTCAGTGGTAGAGTGCTTGCCTGGCATGCATAAGAACCCTTGGTTCAGTGTGTAGTACCAGTAAATAGTCACCTCAGTATTTCTACTGTACATGGAAGTAATGAAACCAATATATGTTTTTGAACTAGGTGTGATGTTAGCTGTTGATGCTGTAATTGCTGAACTCAAGAAGCAGTCTAAACCTGTGACAACTCCTGAAGAAATTGCTCAGGTAAGGACATTTTGTAATATTATGATAAGGGTTTGCTTTTAGTGATATGTACGGGTTGGTATGTTATTGTTTTGGTTTTTTTCGTACTTGGGATTGAATCCAGGGGTGCTTTAACACTGAGCTACATCCTCCAATCCTTTTTATTTTCTGTTTTGAGGCAGGTCTTCCTGAGTTGCCCAGGCTGGGTTATCCTTTTTCTTTAGCATCCTCAGTTACTGGGTTTGCCTGCTAATGCCACCATGCCCTGCACTTCTAAAATGTTTTTAAAATTCTCTTGCCATAATTTGTGCTTGAGATAAAACCAGGGCCTTTGCACATGCTAGGCAAGACCACAAAGTCACATCCTGTCATTTGGATCTTTATGGGTTATTCTGTGTGGCTGTAAAATGGATTCATTCGAACATGTTCTTGATTCTTGTCAGTTATGCTTTTACTTGCAGTGCTAGGGATTGAATCTAGGGTCTTTCATGTGACAGGCAAGCACTCTTATTATGGAGCTAAACTCCTACCCTTAATGTCAATTTATGATATCACCTTATTTGCCAACAAAAAATAATGAGATCAGTTTTTTCTTGCTGTTTTTGTTTAAGATAATGTATTTGGGCTGGGGTTGTGGCCCAGCAGTACAGTGTTTGCCTAGCATGCGCGGGGCTTTGGGTTCGAGCCTCAGCACCACATAAAATTAAGTAAAATAAAGGTATTGTGGAGGGGCTGGGATTGTGTCTCAGTAGGTAGTGCACTTGCCTGGCATGTGTGAGGCATTGGGTTTGATTCTCAGCACCGCATATAAATAAATACAAAGTATCAGCAACTAAAAAAAAAAAAAGTTCCACACCAGCCTGAGCAACAAGACTTGGTGTCAAAATTAAAAACAAACAAACAAAAAAACAAGTTTTAAAGACTTGGTGTTGCTTATACATTGTTATGTGTGAGGTCTCGGGTTCAATATCCAGTATGGAGAAGAAAAAAATATGTAGTGAATTCCCCTTTCTTCTGGATAGAAGTATCAGTTTGGAAGCTACTAGGAAACTCCAAGGGTATTGATTGAGGACAATAGCATTACCGTTTAATTTTGAGGAGTAACAATTATTTCAGGTTGCTACCATTTCCGCAAATGGAGACAAAGAAATTGGCAACATTATTTCTGATGCAATGAAAAGGGTTGGAAGAAAGGGTGTGATTACAGTAAAGGTAAGTGTTTGGTTTTTTGTTTTGAGACAGTGGGCCCTAAACTCTTCCTTTTTCCCAAGTAGCTAGAACCATTGACATGTGCCACTGCATCTGCTTGGCAACTGTGTATTTTTAACTATAGCTTGAATGAGGTGTCTGGTAATTGAAACTTTATTTAATGTGTTCTCATCTCTATGGAATTTAGTACTTACTGGGTTTTGTGTGAACTAATAGTTTTGGTTTCCTGCAATGAATCTGTTCTGAGTTAGGTTTCATTCCCCTGGTAGAATTATTCAAATATATATTTTGGGAAATTGTTGCAGAATTGGAGTTGAATGCTCTAGGCATTTGTATACTTCTTTCTAAATGAGTTATGACCGACCAGTGGGTTGTATTGTTATTAATTTGGTCTGTAATTCCAAGTTTTGTGTTTTATCAGTGAAGTCCTATATCTAATTCTTTGACTTTTGATAGGATGGAAAAACACTTGAGGATGAATTGGAAATTATTGAAGGCATGAAGTTTGATAGAGGTTATATCTCTCCATACTTTATTAATACATCAAAAGGTAAGAGCAAAACTTTAAAAATACATCTCACTAGTATAGGTGTTACTTAGTTGGTAGCACACCACTAGAAAGCATTTGTAGTATTTTTTCTTAACATTTATTAGTTATAGGTGGACACAATATATTTTATTTTACGTGGTACTAAGGATCAAACCCAGTACCTCACTCATGCTAGGCAGGCGCTAAATCCTCTAAGACACAACCCCAGCCCAGATTTGTGATATTTTAAAAGTTAATATTATAGTAAGCGAAGAAGGAAAAAATATGAACCTTTTCACCACTTTTTTAATAATGGTATTGAAGCATTGTTTTAACTTTTCATTAAATAAGTTGTGGTCGAATTATTCTCAGTAGTGAAATGTTGATTTGAAACGTACATTGTTTTTGCAGGTCAGAAATGTGAATTCCAGGATGCTTATGTTCTGTTGAGTGAAAAGAAAATTTCTAGCGTCCAGTCCATTGTACCTGCTCTTGAAATTGCCAATGCTCACCGTAAACCATTGGTCATAATTGCTGAAGATGTTGATGGAGAAGCTCTAAGTACACTTGTTTTGAATAGGTAATAGGCAGTGTATGTGGTTTATATTTCTAAGGGAAAGAATTATTTATATTTCTGTTTGAGATATTCATTTTGTGTCTCCACATTTGAATCACTTATGTTTTTCAGTATGGGAGGTTGAACCCAGGGGTGCAGAACTACCAAGCTACATCCCCAGCCCTTTAAAAAAAAAAAAAAAAAAGTCTTACGTTGCTTAGGGCCTTGTTAAGTTGCTAAGGCTGGCCTTGAGCTTTCCATCCTCCTGCCTCAGCCTCTCCTGGATCTTTAGGTTTATAGGAGTGTGCTTCCATGCCTGGCTTGATTCACTTGTTTGTAGCTAGGGCAATAAAACAATGTTAGGCACTTCATGTCATGTGTAAACATTAATAAACAATCTGAAAGAAATTAGCAATTAAAGTGAGTTCTTCACTAATCTGTATTTATATATCACTTTAAAATTTAATACAAGTAATGTTCATGCTATAAACATAATCTCGAGCATTAAGATTTTTTTTTATCTTAGAATCAAGGTATATCCAACCCAATACTTTCCTAGTTTTGTTATAGTGAAAATGTACAAATTAATTAGCAAGTGTATTTCAGATATAAAATACCTTGAGTTGTTCGAAAAGTTCTATGTGAGCTTGCTTACTTAGGTTTCCAAAGTGTGGGGAGTAGGAGTCAAGAAAAACTTTGTAGATAGTGAAATTTGAAGCCTAACCTACCTTGGTGTTTTTTTTGTTGTTGTTGTTTTGTTTTGTTTGGTAGTTGTTTTGATTTTTGTGGTGCTGAGTGTTGAACCCAGGGCCTCACATGTGCTAGGCAAGCACTATATACCATGAAGCTACATCCACTTCCCCTAAAGCCTACAGAGTTTTTATTGAATCATTTACTGATAGATAGCTGTGAAGTTGATGTCTGATTCACTTGGCATATCATCACTGCTTACTGTTCTGATTTCTGTCTCGGTACTATAGACCAGCTCTGAGTCAAATCTAAATATTCCTTCTGTTCTACAATCTGCTTTCAGATGGACATTTCTTTGATTTTGTATTCCAAGTATTCATTTACCTGATAAAATTTCAGGTAAATTTAATGTCACCATCAGCTTTATATAACATTTATTTTAAAGGAATCTATTCAGAACATTGCTTGTTCATACTAACTAACTTGTATAATATTGATTGGAACCCATAGAGCAAAATGATTATTAAATGACTCAAATTTAATATCATTATTACTATTTACTATTTTTACCATTTATAAAATAGTTATCAGTGTACCCTTTAACATAAAATGATGTGTTCTTTGTTCCTGGGTCTAGCTGTTGAACTGCAATGGGAGGCTATCTGTTTATTTTTTTTAAAGGTAATCAGATAGGAATATGTATGTGAGTAGAAAATAGTCCTGCCTGTCTCATATCTTTCTGGTCTTAATTTGACCAAAGTTAGAAAATAAGAAAGAAAAATCAGTGGCAGCAGTCCTAAGTAATAGTACTGCAACTTAAGGGGAACTAAGCCGGGTATTTTTATTCTATTTAAATTTTATCATTAATTGTTCTTAACAGGCTGAAAGTTGGTCTTCAGGTTGTGGCAGTTAAAGCTCCAGGTTTTGGTGACAACAGAAAGAACCAACTTAAAGATATGGCTATTGCTACTGGTGGTGCAGTAAGTTAAATGTGATGTTCATTTACTGTATGTTATTTATACTTCCAGGTCTGAATGTATGAGTAAATGTCTACTATCTGTTTCTGTTGGATGTCTGGAAAGTGGGAGTTAGATTGGGTTCCCTTTCTTTCGTTGCAATTAGTCTGGCATAAGAATGGGTTTACTGACTATATCTGTTTTCAGTTTTGAAGGAATATGATAGAATGGATATAGAATTTAGACTGGGTGATGTTTTCTTAAATAATACTAATGACAATTGTGATGATTAAGTGAGAAGTTGGAAATGCAATGAAAGACTATTCAAATCTTGTTCTGACCTAGTAGTAGCTTTGAAAAACTATATGGTATTTCAAGATGTTTCTCCTGTCAAAATACTTGCATTAATAAACTTGGTACAAAGGAAGACACTGTAACTTATAGGCATTCACTTTGTAATGTTTTTTGTAGGTGTTTGGTGAGGAGGGTTTGACCCTAAATATTGAAGATGTTCAGCCTCATGATTTAGGAAAAGTTGGAGAGGTCATTGTCACCAAAGATGATGCCATGCTTTTGAAAGGAAAAGGTGATAAAGCTCAAATTGAAAAGCGTATTCAAGAAATTACAGAGCAATTAGAAACAACAAATAGTGAATATGAAAAGGAAAAACTGAATGAACGACTGGCAAAACTTTCAGATGGAGTAGCTGTGCTGAAGGTAAGATTTATTATAGGGGGTAAAGTGTCTTGGCTTCTGAGCCTTTTCTTTTTTTTTTTTTTTAATATTTATGGGATTAACTTGGTCATGGAAATTCTGATTTCTTGCCCAAAACATTTCTTTTGTGAGAAAGGATCTCAGTTGCAGAGGCTGGCCTTGAACTTGGGATCCGCTGGCCCTGGGTGCTTTTTAGAAATGATCTGGCGTCTAAATCTTGAATGGGAGAGACCATACTACTTGGAATTCTTTTAACATTTAGGTTGGTGGGACAAGTGATGTCGAAGTGAATGAAAAGAAAGACAGAGTTACAGATGCCCTCAATGCTACAAGAGCTGCCGTTGAAGAAGGCATTGTTCTGGGTGGGGGCTGTGCTCTGCTTCGGTGCATTCCAGCCTTGGACTCACTAACTCCAGCTAATGAAGATCAGAAAATTGGTAAAGAAACAAAACTTTCAAATGAGTTTACTTGAAGCCTGATTTTGGTTTCCTGAATAACTGAAGTAGAATAATATAGTGATACTAATGAAAGAAAGTAAATTTGCTAAAAATTGCTTTTTTGCAGGTATAGAAATCATTAAAAGAACACTCAAAATTCCTGCAATGACTATTGCTAAGAATGCAGGTGTTGAAGGCTCTTTAATAGTGGAGAAAATTCTGCAGAGTTCCCCAGAAATTGGCTATGATGCTATGCTTGGAGATTTTGTGAATATGGTAGAAAAAGGAATCATTGATCCAACAAAGGTAAGTAGTTAAATATTTTTAGTTGTAGATGGACACAATATCTTTATTTTTGTTTATCTTTGTGTGGTGCTGAGGATCGAACCCAGGGCCTCATGTGTATGAGGCAAGCACTCTACCACTGAGCTAAGGCTCCAGCCCTAGTTGAATATTTTTTAAAAATTCTTTTAGAAGGGACTGAAGTTTTACCTCAGTGGGGGAGTGCTTGCCTATCACATGTGAAGCACTGGGTTCAATCCTCTGTACCACATTAAAAAAAATAAGTAAAATGAAGGTATCTTTTAAAATTCTTTTAACAACTCAATATGAGACAAATTTAATTATCATAACTCATTTTTCTAAGAGAAAAATAACATTTCATTACACTTTTTCTAGGTTGTAAGAACTGCCTTATTGGATGCTGCTGGAGTTGCTTCTCTGTTAACTACAGCAGAAGTCGTAGTCACAGAAATTCCTAAAGAAGAAAAGGACCCTGCAATGGGTGGAATGGGTGGAATGGGAGGTGGTATGGGAGGTGGCATGTTCTAATTCTCAGAATAGTGCTTTACCATTATTAATGAACTGTGACAGGAAGCTCAAGGCAGGGTTCCTCACCAATAACTTCAGAGAAGTCAGTTGAGAATGACTGAAGAAAAGGCTGGTTGATGTTTAAGAAAATCACTATAACCATCAGTTACTGGTTTCAGTTGACAGTATATAATGGTTTACTGCTGTCATTGTCCATGCCTACAAATAATTTATTTTGTATTTTTGAATAAAGACATTTGTACATTCCTGATACTGGGTGCAAGAGCCATGTACCAATGTACTGCTTTCAACTTAAATCATTGAGGCATTTCTACTACTATTCTGCTAAAATCAGGATTTTAGTGCTTGCCATCACCAGATGAGAAGTTCAGAAGCCTTTCTGTGGAGAATAATTGTGTACAAAGTAGAGAAATATCCAATTATGTGACAACCTTTGTGTAATAAAAATTTGTTTAAAGTTAATATTTGTGTTAGCTTTTACATTAAGTTGGAGAGAAGGGACAGCTTGCATGTGTAAAAACACTTCACCAAGAGTATTTTCATGTAGCTCTTTTTTTGCACACTGAATTGCATCATTGGTAATTGGAGGAATTTTTTAAAAAGGCAGGAAACCTAATGGGGGAAATGTTGGGTGTATTGAGACCTGGTCATAATAGGCAATCTGTTGTTTCTTGTGGGAGTTAGGAAATGAACAAAGCCTACTAAGTCTTACTTTTGTAAGGGGTGTGCCATTCCAGCATGGAGAATTTGGATATGCTAAGCAAGCACAATATTGAGCTACATCCCAAAGCACTTCATATTTATTTTTTAGTTTTTGGCGGACACAACATCTTTGTATGTGGTGCTGAGGATCAAACCCGGGCCGCACGCATGCCAGGCGAGCGCGCTACCGCTTGAGCCACATCCCCAGCCCAGCACTTCATTATTTTTTAATAACTTGAAATAGGTTCTGGCTCAGTGTACTTAATGTCTATCTTGAAGTTGCAGAATGTATGGGAAAGGATTTTACTAAGCTTGGCACTGGGCTGCTTCTCTAAACTAGGCATTGAGGCATATGTTCTTACTGTCTTGTAATGCAGGGGATTGAACCCAGGGCCTAGTACACGGTAGGCAAGTGCTCTGCTGTCCTTAAGGATGTAAGTTGGGCAGAAGTAGAGTCCTGTTTAAAAAGGAAAAGTTGATCACAGATGAGAAATCTTCCACCTAGTTACCAGAGCAAGGTATTCTTAGTTGACTAAGTCACAGATTTGAGGAGACTAAATGACCTTTTATTTCACAAATAAGAGGTCAAGCGAGGTTTTTAGAAAAGGAAGGGGGGTGCTGGGGTTGTGGCTCTGGTGGAGCACTTGCCTTGTGAGGCACTGGGTTCGATTCTCAGCACTGCATATAAATAAATGAATACAATAAAGGTCAACAAAAATTTTAAAAAATGAAGAAATGCCTTAATATTGGGATTTGTAGGAAGAATTTATCTTCTAGGTAATTGTTTCAAGAGAATTCAAAAAGGCTGCAGCCAGAGAGATGTGGAAATTTCTTTTTTTCTTAGCCTTAAGTGCAAACACCCATGGTCATACTTAATGGAATTGTGTAGACCATAGTCTTAATCATTTTCTACTTTGAAAGTAGAATATTCTACTTCTTTCAAAGTAGAAAATGATTAATAAACCCATTTTTAGGCCAGGCTCATGACAAAAGATGAAAGGGACTTTAATCCAACCTCCACCTCCCAAATATCCAATAGAAAAAGACAATATCTGGGCTGGGGATGTGGCTCAAGCGGTAGTGTGCTTTCCTGGCATGTGCAGGGTGCTGGGTTCAATCCTCAGCACCACATAAAAATAAAGATGTTGTGTCCACCGAAAACTAAAAAAAAAAAAAAAAAAAAAAATTAAAAAAAGAAAAAAGCATGTTCTACCTTCTGTGATAACAGAAATTTGGGGTAGGTTCTAGAAAGGGGCAGGAATATCAACAGTATTTAGTCAAGATAGTAGAGCACAGCCTCGCACGTGAGGCACTGGGTTCAATCCCCAGCACCATGTAAAAAAATAAAGGTATTATGTCTATCTGCAACTAAATTTTTTTTTAAATTATTAAAGATGTCAGTGTGGGTAAGAAAACAGGTATTTATTTAGATCTCTTGAAGAAACCTGCTGCAAGTCAGTTCATGGACATTTCCTGGGAAACCACTCACAAAATGTCAAGAGAGATTGACCTGAAGAGAAAAGCAGCATGGAATGGCCTTACTGTGAAAACAAGCAGGATTTAATTGCCTTTCTGCCAAGGATCTATATGTACGAAGGAGGGGCTTTTCAAATAAAAATGTCCAGAGAGAGGGGAAGTAAATGATGATCCAGTATTTAGCCCCAATCATGGTAATAAACCTGGATAGATAAAACAGGAATAACCCATGGGAAATTAGGGAGTCAGATCCTGCTGACTCAGGAAAATTCATGAGGAAGTAAAACATTTCTACTTTAACTGAGATAACCCCTGCTAGGCTCAGAGTTTGGAGCATCCAAAAACCTTTAGTTTGGGGCCTATGGTTTATGTATCTTCTTAGTTCTTACAGCAACAAATTCAGTATGATCATTTTCAAACTTGGTTAAATGCTGGGAACTATCTATGTTGGGAGTTAAGATGCCAATTGTGGTGCTTACCTGTAATCCCAGTGACTCAGTAGCACTGCAAATTCTAGGCCAGCCTCAGCAATTTAGTGAGATCCTGTCTCAAAAAATATAAAAGGGCTGGGGATGTACCTCAGTGGCAAAGTATGGCTGGATTCAACCCTCATACTTTAAAAAATGGAACATTACACAGCTATAATTCCAGAGACTCAGGAGGAAGAGGCAGCAGGATTGCAACAATGACGCCTACCTGGCAACTTGGACCTTGTCTCAAAATGAAGGACCGGAGATGCTCAGTGCTTGCCTGGTATGCATGAGGCCCTGGGTTCAATCCCTAACAACCTCCCCGCAAAATAATGGAAACAGTCTTCCTAGGATACTATGGTTTGTGATGGGAAAAAAATCAAATGGATCTAGAACAGTTATAGCTTGAGAGCATGAATACTTTCAAAAACATCCAGAGAAGTCATGCATCGGTGCACATGGGTAATCCCAGCTACTCCAGGGGCTGAAGCAGGAGGATCACAAATTCAAGGTCAGCCTCAACAACGGAGATCCCAACTCAAAACAAAAAAGGACTAGGGCTGGGGGCTGGGGTTGTGGCTTAGCGGTTGAGAGCTCACCCAGCACGTAGCACATGCAAGGCCCTGGGTTTGACCCTCGCCACCACATAGATTGTGTCCATTCACAACTAAAAAAAATTTATACATACATTTAAAAACCAAGAGAATTTTATAAATTGGATTTGCAATTTTAATTAAATGTTTAGAAATCCTTAGGTTTGCAATATTTAAATGCTCAGGGAAATTTATTTTGCTAATTCCATATAGTATGTGAATATTTAAAGGAATGTTTAATTTTTTAAAGTATAATAAATTCATAAGATTAATAAATTAAGTATTAAGAACAAATAAAATTATTCTGCTCCTTGTTCCAAGAGAAAATATTAAAAAACGATTGGCCTCACAAACAAGGAACACATAAGGAACTCCTGGTCACTAAGGGAAAAGAGTAACAGCCAATACAGTATAGTACTTAAGTGTTAGTGAAGGGAAGAAAAACAGATAAATCTAATTAGAAAGACTGAGCCTGAGAAAAGAGAGCAAGAGTAAGGCAGAGAACTAAAAATAGATTTAAGGGAGCACCTACACTGCAAACTTCAACGACTCTTGGCTCTTTTCTAACTGCTAAGTGTTTGAGTGCTTGTCCCCTCCAATCAACTATAAAACAATGACATATTCTGACACTACAAATTAAAAATCTAGCTCTCAGTCACCCTTTCTCAGAAAGCTGCAAAAGGGTTTCCTTCAGCATTAGGCAGTAAATAAAAATATTAAAAGGCCAAAAGATTCAGGAAATAGGGGCCCAAAATTAGAGAGATGAAGGAAATCCTACAACGACTGCAAGAAATCCCTAAGATTACAGCTGAACAACATCCTAGAGGGCAACCAGTTCAGATTGGAGCAGGAAGATAAAGGCTTGGCTTACAAATAATTGTGTTCAAGTGACTTGAACACTAGAAGTCTATTATCTCCCAAAGGAGAAGTGTAAAGTTGGTACTACAAGGATGGTGTTAAAGAGTTAGCCTCTCTGAAATAATTTGGGTCCTCTCCATAGTAAAAAGATGGAAGATGTAGCCACAAACCTCAGGTCCTCAAACAGTTTAAAAAAAAAAAAAAACCAACACAACACCAAGGAAGAGAAGTTCCTTCTACAGAGAGAATAATTTTACCAAGCAATCCCACTGCTGTAAGTCTTAGATACCACTGACCAGGTAAGTTTATAAAGTTGGTGTTTTCTTTCCCCTTAAAATACGTGGCTGGGCATGGTGGTGCATGCATATAATCCCTGCAGCTCAGGAGGCTGAGACAGGAGGATCCTGAGTTCATTAAGCAACTCAGTGAGACCCTGTCTCTAAATAAAATACAAAATAGGGATGGGGATGTGGCTTAGTGGTTGAGTGGCCCTGAGCTCAATCTCTGGTAATGGCCCCTCTCCCCAAAAAGAAAAAAGAAAAAAATATGGAAAGCACAGATGACAAATTTTAAATAAATAGGTCCTGGTCTCAAGACTGTTGGACCAGGTCAGGCAAGATACAGGAACCAGTGATGTGGGGATTTTAACCTGTTTCTACCACTTCTTGTGACATTAGTCAAGGTTACTTAACCTCTCCATCTCTTTCTTTGTACTGTATGTAAAATGGGGATAATAATAGAATGTATTTGAAAGAGTTACTATGTCTAACACATAGTACTATATAAGTACACAAAACAAAACAAAAAAGTTTTGGTAGTGGGAATTAAACCAATGGGTACTCTACCACTGAGCCATATCCCCAACCCTTTTTTAAAATTTTGAGATATGGGCTCACTAAATTGGCCCCAAACTTGCGATCCTCCTGCCTCAGCCTCCCAAGCAGCTGGGATTACAGGTGAGAACCACCACACACAGCATCAAAAAAATTTTAAGTGCCTAAAAACTTGAGTCTTGAAAATCTATGTGGGTAGCCCCATGAAATCCCAGAGATCTACACGTCGCAGTCTTCTGAACTCTTCTTGTAGATGAGGTAGGAGAAATAAAGGGAAGTATCAAAATTATCCTCAATGAGAGGCTGAGCACAGAATTCCCTGGAGAATACAATCAACTATAGAACGATAACTCTGGCACTCTAAACTTGGGCTTAAGTCTCAGGATTAGCATCCCTTTCAAATGACCATTGTGGTGCTGTATAAATAAAGGAAACACCATAGTTAATCTAAGCAAGAAAACTACTAAAACCAACTCCTAGAACTTGAGAAATTAGATCAGGCAACTAAATTTAATCCAAATTTAGAACATCCTTGAAATGCTACATGAGGGGCTGGGGATGTGGCTCAGGCGGTAGCGCGCTCGCCTGGCATGGGTGCGGCCCGGGTTCGATCCTCAGCACCACATACCAACAAAGATGTTGTGTCCGCCAAGAACTAAAAAATAAATATTAAAAATTCTCTCTCTCTCTCCTCTCTCACTCTTAAAAAAATGAGCACCTGGACAAGGCTAAAACCAGTGCTGTCCTCCTTTTTTCTCTCCTGTGCTTATCCTGCCCATGTCTAGGGAACCTCTTGGGTCAAAGGAATAGTTAGATCAAAGCAACAGTTCAGTATTCCTGAGTTCCCTGACCAAAATGCCATTACATACTCTCATATTAGCCCAGTTACATCCCAATGACAGATTCTGAATCTAAAAGTTTACCTATGATACCATGTACAAGCAATGGTAAGTTTTTATTTCCATCAAAAGAGAAAAAAAATCCAGTATAGGGCATATATGAATTTTTGCAATTTAACAAAAACTCTGGGCTGGGTGCAGTGGAGCCCCCCTGTAACCTGCAGCTCAGGAGGCTCAAGCAGGAAGATCACAAGTTCAAAGCCAGCGTCAGCAACTCAGTGAGGCCCTAAGCAATTCAGTGAGACCCTATCTCTAAAAAGGGCTGTGGCTGTGGATCAGTGGTTAAGCACTCCTCTGTTTAATCCCTGGTACAAAAAAGAAAGAAAAATTGGGGGGGGGGGGTTGGGAGTATAGCTGAGTGGCAAAACACTTGCCTACTACATGGGAGGCCCTGAGTTTAATGATTCCCAGCATTGCAAAAAAGAAAAGAAAAAAAAGGTACATAATTATATGCAGACTACTTATTCTCTGGAAAGATTTCTCATCTATAAGTGAGAATATATTGTTTTACTTGTGTGACAGCACAGCAAAACTCCCATGTGAGTTCTTTACCACTATATAGTCAGTGTCTTAGAGAAAGCAGGTACTCAAAAAAAGATTAACTGAACAAATTCATACACACTCACTTTAAATAAAAACATATTAGTGATTGTTGATCCAAGAAAATAAACTTAGTAGCACTAACCTAACGCCAGAGGGTGGTGTGTATGGAGTGAAAAGAGTGAAGGAGATCAGTATTGATTAAAGGAAGACTGAATTTCACCCAGATTTTTCATAGTCTGTTCCTATAAAAGTATTTTTGTTATGAAATGCTATAACACTTCACTTTCAAACAACACAGTATAATATATACTTTGAAACAACATAGTAATATTTCAATAAACAAAATAACTGTACAAAAAATAGACAAATTAACTTTATTAAGTTACTACTTCAGTTCTTATATTGATTTGTTAAAAAAATATGTTTGGAATATATTACTGAAAGTGAATACATGCAATAAATAGAAAACAGGGATGCAAAGTGCTGGAGATATACCAACCAACTTATTTTCATCTGTTGCTTACTGTGGTAGACAGAATTTAACACGTGATTAGCATTATTGAAAGAGTAGACACAAAACCTGGGAGAAGGCTGCAAACTACTACTCAGTATCATAAAGCTCTGGACCACTTACCCAAACAAAACAAAACAAAACAACAAAACCAAACAAACACCTTCAGTGTTTACCTGGGAGCTAATCTCACAATAACAGTGAATTATCAACTACTACCCATATGAACAATCAAAGTTTTTCACTTTGAATATATGATGATTACTCAAATATTCTAGGTCATATTGCAGGCCCTACAGCAATAAGTTACAAACACTCTGAATATAATAACTTAAACATGATATGGTTAATATATATAGAAGTGCTCCACAGAGGGAGTATTCTTAACTAATCTCTTTCAAGTAAGGTGATAATTAAAAGAATTAAATTTACAGTTTCAACTTCCATACAGAAGAGTAATGTCAATATTCTGGCAATAATGATGATATCCCATTATTATAAATGCAGAACCTGCTGATGTACACATTACTTTGAATTATACTTGATTGAAGAAATAATTCTATTTACAAGTGGGTCCATATTCTATGTGCAAATTTTCAATGGAGCAGGTTTATAATCAAAGTTGGGTTTAGCAAATGCTTTCTGACTTCTGAAAATAAACCACGAAAGCACTTCCTAAAAGTGAACTAAAATTAAAAGTAGGTGACACCAGTTTTTTTTTTCTTTATGTGTGATGAACTTCATGAAACATTAACTCCCGAGGTATACTTGTTTCTGGACCATACAGCTTACATGCTCTTCTTTCAAAGGCAGCTACCATCTGTTTTACAACTTCATCGAAAAACAGAGTAGCAAGCTGCGAGTGTAGAAGTGAGCGGAATTCAAAAGAAATCTGTAAGAAAATGTTAAAAATTGTTTTAGAAAAATCTTTCTTCTGCTAAATTTCCACTGAGGACAAGGTGTTTACACTGTGACCTGGGAATCTAAGGTAAAGTTGGGTAGGTATATAGAGGTGAGACTTTACCATCAGAAGAGGGAATCATCTTTATTGCATTATGCACAACTGCTGGCAAAATAAATTTAACAAGGCCAATGCGGGCTGGGGATGCGGCTCAAGCGGCAGGGCGCTCGCCTGGCATGCGTGCGGCCCGGGTTTGATCCTCAGCACCACATACAAAGATGTTGTGTTCGCCGATAACTAAAAAATAAATATTAAAAAAAAATTCTCTCTCTCTCTTAAAAAAAATAAATAAATAAGGCCAATGCATCTCGTTTCAGAGCTAACAGCCTACATTTGAATAAGCTGGAGAAGACTAGAAATAAAGTTTTACTGTTCTTATTAATGTATACTTCTTGGATGTATCCTACTTCACAAAAGGAATAAGGAAGGGAAGTGACTGTTCTCATAGGCATCATTCCAATGATACATAGCAGCAAGGAGATCACCTGTGTGCACACATGCATGACTCAACCACAAAGCAGAAAGGGCAGGTGATTGTCTCTTATAAGAGTAGCCAGAATTCAATGCAAATGTTTGTTTGCTTTTGAATAAATTTTGTTTTAGTTGTAGATGACACAATACCTTTATTTTATTTATTTATTTTATGTGGTGCTGAGGATCAAATCCAGTGCCTAACATGTCATCACTCTATCACTGAGCCACAACCCCAGCCCAAGGCAAATGTTTTGAGAAATATTTTTTTGTATGTTTGTTTTTTAAATTTTTTTGTGGTTGTAGATGGACAGAATGCCTTTATTTTATTTTTTACTTTTTTTATGTGGTGCTAAGGATCAAACCCAGTGCCTCACACATGCTAGGCAAGTGCTCTGCTGAGCTACATACAGCCCCAGCCTGAGAAACATTTTTTAAAAACGACCAAATGCCCTCTAGATTTTAAAATGTTTTAACTTTTCATCCTTCCCCCCTGCCCCCAAGTACTGAGGATCAAACCCAGTGCCTCCATTGAGCTATGATCTCAGCTCAAAGTTTCATTTTGAAATAATTTTATTTTTATAAAAAGGTTGCAAAACTGGTATAAAGAATCCCATGTACCCATACCCAGATTTCTCCCTCTTTCTAAAAAAAATTTTTTTTGGTCTTAGTTGTAGTTGGACACAATACCTTTATTTTATTTATTTATTTTTATGTGGTGCTGAAGATCAAACCCAGCACACTTAGCACATACTAGGTGAGTACTTTACTGCTAAGCCACAACCCCAGTGCTCCTCCCCTCCTTTTTTGGTACCAGGGATTGTACTCAGGGGCACTCAACCACTGAGCCACATCCATATCCCTATTCTGTATTTTATTTAGAGACAGGGTCTCAGTGAGTTGCTTAGTGCCTCGTTTTTGCTGAGGCTGGCTTTGAACTTGCGTGCAATCCTCCTGCCTCCAACTCCTGAGCTGCTGGGATTACAAGCGTGAACTACCACTCCTGGACAGATTTTTCCATCTTAATGTCCTACGTAACCACAGTATAATTGTCAAAATCAGGAAATTAACAGAGGGAATTCCTTGGAAAATTGGGAATGGAACCACTATTTGACCCAGCTCTATCCCACTCCTCGGTCTATACCCAAAAGACTTAGAAACAGCATACTACAGGAACACAGTTACATCAATGTTTATAGCAGCACAATTCACAATAGCTAAACTATGGAACCAACCTAGATGCCCTTCAATAGATGAATGGATAAAGAAAATGTGGTAGATATACACAATGGAATATTACTCATCAATGAAAGAGAATAAAATCATGGCATTTGCAGGTAAATGGATAAAGTTGGAGAATATAATGCTAAGTGAAGTAAGCCAATCCTAAAAAAACAAATGCCAAATGTTTTCTCCGATATAAGGAGACTGATTCACAATGGGGTTGGGAGCGGGAGCATGGGAAGATTAGACAAACTGTAGATAGGGCAAAGAGGGGGAATAGGGCTGGGGTTGTGGCTCAGTGGTAGAGTGCTCGCCTAGCATGCACAAGGCATTGGGTTCAATCCTCAGCAGCACATGAATGTAAAATAAAGATATTGTGTCCACCTAAAACTGAAAAATAAATTAAAAAGGGGCGGGGGAGCAAGGGGGTTAAAAAAAGATGGTGGAATGAGATGGACATCACTACCCTAAGTACATGTATGAAAAAGACATGAATGGTGTGAATATACTTTGCATACAAGTAGAGAGATGAAAAATTGTACTCTACATATGTAATATGAATTGTAACACATTCTGCTGTCATATATAACAAAAACAATTTTTTTAAATTAAAAAAAAAGGTCCACTTTTTTTTTGTGTGTGTGTGGGGGGGGGGAGGGGACAGGGAGAGGTTGCTGGGGGCTGAACCCAGGACCTTGAGTACACTATGTCTACTAATGTTTTTTTTTTTTTTTAATATTTATTTTTTAGTTATCGGCAGACACAACATCTTTGTATATGTGGTGCTGAGGATCGAACCCGGGCGGCACACATGCCAGGCGAGCACGCTACCACTTGAGCCACATCCTCAGCCTGTCTACTAATGTTTTAATGAGAAAGAGCCGAAAACAAAAATGAAACAATTTAACCAAAATTTTTACCATTTCTTTTTTGTTTGTTTATTTTTTAGTAATGAGGACTGAACCCAGAGCCTTTTGAATGGTAGGCAAGCAATCTACCACTGAGTACTGAACACAAAGGTGCTTTATCACTGAGCTATCCCCATCCCATTTTTTGAGACAGGGTCCTACTAAGTTGCTGAGGTTGGCCTCAAGCTTACAATTATCCTGCCTCAGCCTCTTGAGTTGTTGGAATTGCAGATGTGTGCCACTGTACACCTGGATCACCAGCATAACTTAGCATTCAATGCCTGACTGGGCATGGTAGCACACACCTATAATTCTAGCAACTTGGAAAGCTGAAGCAAGAGGATTACAAGTTCTAGGCTAGCCTCAGCAACTTAGCAAGACCCTGTCTTAAAATTGAAAAAAAAAAAAAAAAAAAAGGTGGGGCAATGGCTGGGGATTTATTTCAGTGGTCAATCACCCGAGTTCTGTCTGTAGCAGGAAACAAACAAAAAGATTCAATGCCTGAGTTACTAAGTTGCAAGACAAAGAACAACTTATATTACCTGCTGCCAAAGAAATTTATAGGAGGCTTTAAGTTTTCTATTTTTAAAGTGATAAGAAGAAAATTATGAGTCCCTAGATTCTAAAATCAGAGTTTCTCCTTTATTCTTCATTTCTACATATAACATGCAATATATAGATTTAATTTGGTATCAATTTTAAATTGTTACTAAGTTTAAATGTTTTTAACTGATATAGTAAATTCATGGCATGTGGAGTTTTTTGTTTGTTTTTTCTGCATTACAGGTGAGCAAACCCACCTCATGCATCCTAGACAAATGTTCTACTACTGAGCTACATCCTCAGCCCAGGCATATATCTTAAAATCTATAGATCTGTAAAACATAGAAAAGAGAGAAAGAAATATTCACTGTTGCAAGATTAGAACAGAGAAAAAAATGTTCATAGCATTGGTGCAGCAAAATGTAATCAATACTCAGAAATTTGAGATTTTTAAAAAACTGAGCTTTGGTTATCTCTATGCATGACTTCAGTACTCACTTCACTTTATATGTGAAACAAATCAAGGACTTTTTGAGAAACTTACTGAAAAATCCAAGGTACAAGTTCTTGGGTAGCCAGGAAGACCTGGTCTAAAACGCCAATTGGTCTCCAAATGATTGAAAAGTTTCCCATCAGTACAGGATGCCTAGAATAAGACAAAAACAAAACAAAACAAACAAACAAAAAAACTACAGTTAAGTACCTTTTGGATTAATAAGAATCTACCTTTTTTTTTTTTCAAAGAAAAAAATCTGATTTTTATAGGTCAGACCACAGGAGATGAAGATATTTAACAGCTTGATGCTAGGAAGGAACTTTTTAACCAAAACTAGTTATTTTTTCTTTTCTTTCAGAATCCCCAAGACTGCCAGTTTTTCTTTCTTTCATAGCTATTACCCACTATACTACTTAGATTTCTCTCCTCTAGCAATAGAACAGGGAGTGATATTTTTGGAAGCTTATTTCCAGATCTACCACTTAAAAGGGATCCTGAAAAAGCTAAACTCTTGTACCATATTTCCTTGAAATGTAAAATAATACCTGCTATATACCATTTCTACGAGATGGATAAAATGGTTATAAGGTACCTGGTACAGTTAGAACAATTCTATAATTCTCTATTACCCAAATTTCTCTTGTTAATCATATTTAGTCTTTCCCCTTCTTTATTATTATTATTATTATTGGTGGTATTGGGAATTAACCCAGGGTTGCTCTATACCAATGAGCCATATCTCCAGTGCCTTTTTAATTTTTTAAAAATTCTTAATTTTTTAGTTGTAGATGGACACAATGTATGTATGTATGTATGTATATATGTATTTTTATGTGGTGCTGAATATCAAACCAAGTTGTCACACATGCAAGGGAGGTGCTCTACCACTGAGCCAGAGCCTCAGCCCTCCCCAGCTCCTTTGACACAGGGTCTTACTAAATTGCCCAGGCTGACCTCAACCTTGCAATAATCCTGCCTCAGTCTCCTGTGTAGCTGGGATTACAGTATTGTGCCACCCCAACCAGTTCAGCTTTTTTACCTAAAACCCTCAGATGTTATTGGGCATTATTACACTAATAAACAATTGACTTCAAGAATACCTATCACATTCCTTTAGCAGCAGACTGTTTCCAAGTGTACAACTTCCTCCTCAGCTCTTTAGGCATATCCTGAAGTCAATAATCAAGCCTCTTTATCCCTTTTTCTTTGGTGATAGATTCCCCTCAAGAGTTTAGAATGCCCTTCCCCTAAGGCTATAATCACTACAAACACATTAGCAAAATTGGGACTTGCATAGATAAACTGTTTTTCCTCCAAGTACTTTTTTACTTTTTCTTTCCCAGTTGTAGCCCCTCTGAACAAAGAACACAGGACCATTTCTCTGACTCAATTCTGAATTTCTCCATAGATATTGGAGCCAAAGCAGAAATTCTTTTGCAGTTTCTAACTTTCTCTTCACCTACACACTCTTGAATGAATTATCACCATGAATTACCAGCCAGTAACATGGTAAAATTATTATTAAAAAGATCAATAGCACCCAAGCTAAAAAAGCATTTATATGCTCCATTCACATGTTTATAAAAAGAAATGATAACATTATTTTAACTTGAAAAGTGGAAACCAGTGAATGTTAAAAATTCATATAGGGTTGGGGATCTAGCTCAGTGGTAAAGTACTTGCTCAGCATACATAAGGCCCTGTGTTCAACCTCCAGCACTGGAAAAAAAAGGAAAGAAAAAAATTAATTTTGACATATTAACATACTAATAATTAAAATACTATTAACTAATAGGTGAATTATGCTAAGTCACTGGAGAGAAGTAAATTTTTAGCCATACATGTATATTTCAATAACTGCCAACTCTCTAATTTTTAATACCAGTAAGTATCTACAATGAATGGTGGCATATATGTGTAGTCCCAGTTACTGGGGGGGCTGAGGCAGGAGTTCAAGACTACTTGGGCAACACAGCAAGTCCCTGTCTCAAAAAAATAAAAAATAAAAAATATGGGGCTGGGGTTGTGGCTCAGTGATAAAAGTGCTTGCCTAGCAGTGTGAGGCCCTGGGTTCGATCCTCAGCACTACATATGAATAAATAAATAAAGTTAAAAATCCATTGGCAACTAAAAAAATTTTTTAAAAAAACTATAATGAAATCTTATTATTTCAGTAATTTAAGTTTAAGATAATACATTTTGGCTGGGCATGGTGGTGCATGCCTATAATCCTAGCTACTCGGGACATGAGACAGAAGGATGCCAAGTTCGAGGTAAGCCTGTGCAACTCAGTGAGACCCTGTTTCAAAATAAAAAGGGCTGAGGAAGTAGCTCAGTGGTAAAGCTCTCCTGGTTTCAATCCCCAGTACAGCAAAAAAAACCCAGAAAAGATAACACATTTTGCCCTTCTTTATAATCACATAAGAAGCTTACAGGAAACTTAACACTGAAGGAAAAACAGCTTTTGGAAATACTTACTATAATACCTCCCCCTCTGACTATTTTTATACAAAATATGGCAGTGTGCACTCACACCAATGATGTAGTCCAAGGACACATGGATTTTTACTGGTATTTTTTGACATGAATGATATTACCAAAGACCTTATCCCTAAGAGCAGAGATATTTAACACAGATGCACCTGTTATTATAATGACCTTCTACTGGTTGTTCTAAGTAAATTGACCAAGTCTGTCAAATACACTAACCCAAACAAAATTTTTATATTGTAAACCAGGAAGTCAGATTATTTGAAATGTTTGTTGTCCCTGTTAAATCTGAAAACTTCCAAGGGCTTGTGATGATTATAGATTCATGTAGATTAGAATTACTGACATATTAAGTGATAGGCACATTTTAGTAAGTTAATAATTCATAGACATGTAACACAGCTTCTGTGGTTCCCTTGTTATAATGATTATTACTATATGTTACAAAAATGTATTAAGTATTAAAATCTAACACCTGAACTGAAGGATAACTGAAAGCTAAGCACACAAAATTCTGTGTTATTCTCAATTATATCTTTGAAAATAAACTTGTATATAAAGTGACACAGCTTTTTATAATGGAAAAGTGTTTGGAATACAGTACTGAAGGTTGAATCAAAGGGCACTTTAAAACTGAGTGTTAGGCTGGGGATAGAGTTCAGTTGGTAGAGTGCTTCCCTACCATGCACAAGGCCATGGGTTAAAAAAACAAAACAACAACAAAACAAACAAAAAAAAAACTGAGTGTCATCCCCACCTCTTTTTAGTTATAGGGGGACACAAGATGTTTATTTTATTTGTTTGTTTTTATGTGGTGCCAGGGATCGAACCCAGTGTGCCTCACGCATGCTAGGCAAGCGATCTTACCACTGAGCCACATCCCTGGCCCCATCCAACTCTTTGAGACAAAGAGTCTTACTAAGTTGTCCAGTTTGGCCTCAAAGTTGTGATCCTCCTGCCTCAGCCTCCTGAGTTGTATGCAACTGTGCCCAGCTACAGTGTGAATTTTTTTAGGGTTATTAATCTCCTTAAGCTTCATAAAAGTTAGATAGCAATGATCATATAGGTTATTATGAAAAGTTTAAAAAATCCATTCTCCTCATATGTGCTGAAAATAACAGATGATTATGAACATCTCTGATCTTCAGGAGTCCAAGAATACAGGTAGTGATAGCTTCATATGAAAGGACTGATTGCCACATTGTTTGTGCTGAGGACACAGAGAGAAAAAAGACAGTGTCCCTTGGGGCTGGGGTTGTGGCTCAGTGGCAGAGTGCTTGCTTAGCATGTGCATGACACTGGGTTGGATTATCAGCACTGCATATAAATGATTAAAACAAAGATTCATTGACAACTAAAAATAGAGTCCCTTCCCTCAAGTTCTTCAATCTTGTCCAAAAAATCCAGTGGAAAAAATATGACAGAGAAATAAAGTACATACAAAGCCCAGAAGAATCACTGAGGTAGGACTGATGATTTACATGAAAAGAAAGGGAGCATATAACACTAGACAGCTGGAATTTGAAGGATTAATAGGCAAGGAGAGAAGTACACTGCAGGTAGAGGAGTGAACAATATGCCAAAACACATGGCTGTGGAACAAGTACTATTTGGTGCAATCATGGAACTTTAAGATATGTGGTATACCTGAAAATTAAGGGGAGGGGGCCCCCGTGCAACGATAAAGAGATTGACTTTATCCTGTATATTTTAAGAAGCCAGAGAAGGTAAGAAAGTCAGAGGATAGAGTGGTTTTTTTTTTTTTAAGAGTTCTTTATTTAGATGCTGCATAAAATACTAATGTTTAAGTTATAAGAGCTTGAAATGGTAAGAAATTGAGGTCAGAGAACAATAAAAATTTAAGATTATAATTCACTGATTTTGGACAAACTAAAGTGTTAGCTCTTTGACTCTAGGTAAGTTATCTAACTCTTCCAAGCCTTAATTTGCTCTAGGAGATAAGGAATAATAAGATTTGACCCTCAAAAGGCTGTTGTAAGGGGCTGGGGATGTGGCTCAAGCGGTAGCGCGCTCGCCTAGCATGCATGCGGCCTGGGTTCGATCCTCAGCACCACATACAAACGAAGATGTTGTGTCCGCCGAGAACTAAGAAAAAATAAATAAATATTAAAAATTCTCTCTCTGTCCCCCTCTCTCTCTTTAAAAAAAAAAAAAAAAAGGCTATTGTAAGAATTAAAAGAGCAATTAAAGCATTAAGAGCTCCAGTAAAGGGGCTGGGGCTGGGGCTCAGTGGTAGTACACTTGCCTGGCATGTGTGAGGCACTGGGTTCGGTCCTCAGCACCACACAAAAATAAAAGTAAGTGTCCATCCACAACTAAAAAAAATATATATATTAAAAAAAATTAAAATAAAATAAAAGGCCATTAGCTACACACAGTGACATATGCCTGTAATCCCAGCTACTTAGGAGGCTGAAGCAGTCAGAAAACAAGTTCAAAGCCAGTGTGGGTGACCAGGGGACCCTGTCTGAAAAATAAAACATAAAAAGATAAAAAGAGCTGGAGTGTAGCTCAGTGGTAGAGAACTCCTGGATTCTGAAAAAACAGAAAAAAAAAAAAGCTTTGGCCAGTACAAGGTAAGAATTTGAAAGAAATGAAGTATTACTCCTTGGAATTCTCCAATTTTTTATTTTTTAAGTCTAGGTTTCTTTTTTTTTTTCCAAGTGTATCCTTCTCTGAAAAGGGTAAGATGATTAGTACAAGGTAACAGGAGCTGGCATTTCAATTCCTGTTACATGGCAGGAGGACCTCAACAATGTTAATATTCTCCACATTTGTATCTTTTCTACCTTTCCTCATCTTCTACCACTTTTCATTCATTCTTTAACTTAAAAAAAAATACTTATTAAAATTTCCCCCAGTATTCAAAATATATATTTTTAAATAGTACAAAGATTAAATTAAAATATTTCTCACTTGTGTAACCCAAGTGATCTTTCCTAAGTGGTTAGACCTCAACAGAAAAAAAAAAAAAAAAAAAAAAAAAAAGGAAAAGGATAATGCTAACATTGCATATAAAAAATAACACAATTAGGAGATAAAATAAATGGTTCATTTCCTCTCCTCCTGGTTTAGAGACACCCTTTTATGCTTTAAGACATTAAACTAGGGGCTGGGGATGTGGCTCAAGCGGTAGCGCGCTTGCCTGGCATGCGTGCGGCCCGGGTTCGATCCTCAGCACCACATACCAACAAAGATGTTGTGTCTGCCGAGAACTAAAAAATAAATATTAAAAAATTCTCTCTCTCTCTCTCTCTCTCTCTCTCTCTCTCTCTCTCTCTCTCTCTCTCCTCTCTCTCACTTCTCTTTAAAAAAAAAAAAAAAAAAAAAGACATTAAACTATTTGGTGTTGTTTGGGGAAACAGAAAAAAACAAACAAAAAACAGAGCTATTACCTTTACCAAATGTGGTTTCACCAAGGTTACTACTGATGTGTATCGCTCCAGCACAGGTGGAAATCCAATTTCTAATCGTGTTTTACAATATCCAGATCTCTTTAATATTACATCTGATTTTTTGCACCAAGGAACGAAATGCTTGTAATCCTCCATTTCTGATACTACATCATACATTTCCTCCATTGAATATCTTTTAAAAAAAGATGAGGGGCATTAACTGCTTATTATATATGATATACATACATTTTAAATTGAACATGAAAAAACTTACTCATAAATAATTTTTCATGTATGTTGAACCATACTATAGAATGAATGACTTCAAAACACAGAAATTAGAAGGGCTCTACATAGACACATACAGCAGAGGTCACAATATAGTGGCTCATAGGTTGAATCTGGCTGTAGATGTGTTTTTTCAATTTTTCACTAGTTGCCAGTACTTAAAAACTCAGACTTTATAGTAAAACAACAACAACAAAACTTTAAAATTGAAAAGTCTTGCAGCCACTATATCCACATCTTTGCATAATATGAACTGGTCTGAGATGACTAATAATCCCTTACTGGAGCCAGGAATTTCACTTTCAGCAATTTAACACTCAAAAATACTCCCATAATGTACAAAACAAAGATGTTTACTTCAATACTGATGTGAAAGGGTGGAAAAAAATGGAAGCAACCCAAATCTTTGTCAGTACATAGATATCAACAAATGTTTAATAAAATCATGCTAGGTAAGGTAGTGTATGGGTATAATCCCAGCTACTCAGGAGGCTGAAGTAGAAGGATCACAAGTTTGAGGTAGGCTTGGGCAACTTAGTAAGACCCTGTCTCAAAATTCCCAATACTGCTAAGTTAGTAAGTAAAAAACCAAAAAAGTAAATGTTTAATGAATCATAATAAAAGATTACTATGGGACTCTATACTGGTTACTTTAAAATTTTGGTCAAATATATATTGTAAGGCACAGTTTACAGCGTGTTATTAATGAGAAAAGCACATTATAAAGCAAAATATCTACAACTAACAAAAAAGTATACAAATACACTGTGTTCCTCAATTTAAACTTACTTGATATTTGTTTTCTCCTAAAAATAATTGTCAATAGTTGTCAAATGAATACATTTAAAAAGTGCTGGAAGGATATAACAATTAACATCAACTCAGAGAAAAAAAGGAAGGTTAAAATAGACTAACTCCTTAGACTATATGCTTCCATGTTATTATTTTTATATAAGGAGGTAATACTGCTGCAATTTTAGAAAAAAAAATGAACTATTTTAGAATACCAAAAAAAAAAAAAAAAAAAGCCTACTGTTTAGTTCTTGTTGTTTTTGTTTAGGGTAATGGGTATTAAATCCAGGGGCACTTTACCACTGAGCTATACTCTAGTCTTTGAAATTTTGAGATTGGGTCATGCTAATTTGCTCAGGCTGGCCTCCTACCTCAGTCTCCCAGGTAGCTGGGATTATAGGCATACAATACCACTTCTGGCTCCTGTTCTTTTTATGAGTCAGCATAACCTCCTAATACCAAAAGCTAATAAAAGAACATGAAAAGAAAATTACATACCAACATCCCTTATAAGTAGTGAGGCAAATACTCTGAAGAAAAATATTAACAAACAGAATCCGAAATATATTATAAAGATATAATGATCAAATCAAACTAATTGAGTGATATATGAATAATTTAATATAAAGAATTTTACAATTATAATCACATTCATTGCAAAAAAGGAAAAACTATGATTAATTCTATAGGTCATAAAATACCCGAAGCAAGTCTATTAGAGTAAGAAATAATACAGAGATGCTACATTATGTACCACTGTTCTGAAAATATTAGCTAAAATATCCAATCAGAGCATGAAATATAAAGCATATGTGCTGAAAAATTAACCAAATTTATCGACTGGTAGATGATACAAACATCAATTCAGAAGAAGCAATTCAAAATTTAGTAAGGTGGCCTGTTAGGAAATAATTAGAAACCAATAGCTTTCCTATATTAACCAAAACCAGTTAGAAAAACTAGCATAGCAATGTAAAATATGTAGAAATAAATTTTACAAAAATATCTCAGGGCTTAAATAAAAAAACAAACAGCAAAACTCCATTGTCACATATAAAATACAACCTGAATAATAAGCCAGATATATAGTACTTTTGCTTATAAAGACTCAACACTGTTATTATATGATTCACCCCAAAATGATATAGTAATTTAAAAAAATCACAACCTAAATCACAAAAAAAGTGTTTTTGGAAGCAACCGAATTTGAGCCTTTCTTTGTTTAAACTCTCTCGAGAATTGCCAAAAATACAACATACAGAAACGCAGGTCATAAATTATTTTCATTTTATGTCAAGGCTTAAATCTGTCTTATAATCATTCAATAACAAATATTTATAAAACTGCAAGGGGCAATGGAAAAACCAATATAAAAAAGCAGTTTAGTCTAAGAAAATAATTTGGAGAGAAAGAGGCACAATACTTTATTAAAAAAACTGTGAATATGTTCTTTTAGTAGAATTATTATTATATACAAACCCTATAATTCTTCTCTCTGAATATTCTTTTCTTTTGTTTATTAAGGGTGAAGCAATTTTGAAGAAAGTTCTTGAATATATCTCCTTAGGCAAAACTGAGTTATGTAGTGGAAGAGTTCTGCTCATCAGTATACCACAGGAAGCTAAATATCTAAAAAGATAAAAATCATCCAATTTAGATTGACAGTAAAAATTAAGAGGAAGCACAAATTATAGAGACTGTAAAAAGTTATCATATTTCTTAAGACTTTGTAATTTTAGAGTAAAAAAACGACACACACACACACACACAGGCATAGATAAAAATAAATCTTTGTTTTTCTACTGGGGATCCAAGGGAGCTTTACCACTGAACATCATCCCTAGTCCTTTTCTGCTTATTTTTTTTTTTAATATTTATTTATTTTTTCTTAGTTCTCGGCGGACACAACATCTTTGTTGGTATGTGATGCTGAGGATCGAACCCGGGCCGCACGCATGCTAGGCGAGCGCGCTACCGCTTGAGCCACATCCCCAGCCCCTTTTCTGCTTATTTTTGAGACAGGGTCTTGCTAAATTGTTGTTCCATACTCCTGCTTCAGCCTCTCCAGTCACTGAAGTTACAGGCATGTGCCACTATTGCCTGGCTGCCTCGACTATTGTGGCCAAACTAGCAGGTTCCTGCAAGGGGCAATGGGAGAATGGAAGAAATACAGTCAACAAATGTAGATCTTGAAGATAAATTTGGAGTTGGATGGAGCGCTACTCTCTGATGGAGAAGCAGGTCTAAAGAATTACACCAGCAATCTTTATTTTATATATATATATCTATCTATCTCAGATTAAAGACTATGCAAGCATTATTCTTTGTATTCATGAAAGTTAGAGTTAGCAACAGTATGTGGCTATTTCCTCATTACAATGTGCAATGTTAGGAGCATTGTGCAGCTCTCAAGAAAGTGCATTGTTTAAAGTTACTAATTCCGGGCAGATTCAGGGGCAGCAGAACTGGTGAAACATTGTGGTTATCTTAGCAAGGAAGTTCCTTCCTTCCCAGGAGCTGCTGTGCCTGGGAATAAGGCAGAGGCTGATATAACTCTAGCATGGAAGACATCTCCATAGCAACTGGGCATCCTATGACTTTGCACAGAAACTTTCTCAGTATGTTACAGCCATGAAGTCATCAGGGGACCCCAATCTCAGACACTGGTCTCCCAGACACTGTCACTGCTTTCCACACCTGGCCAGAAAAATAAAGCATCTTAAGCACCATTAAGAAAACTAAAAAGTGGGGCTGAAGATGTGGCTCAGTGGCAGAGTGTTTGCCTAGCACATGTGAGGCACTGGGTTCAATTCCCAGCACCACATATAAATAAATGAATAAAATAAAGGTCCATACATCTAAAAAATATTAAAAAAAAAGAAAACTAAAAATAGCTGGGACACCAGGCTCACACCTGTAACCCCAGCCACTTGGGAGGCTGGGGCAGGAGGATCACAAGTTTGGGGCTAGTCTCAACAACTCAGTGAAGTCTTTTTTTTTTTTTTTTTTTTAAAGAGAGAGTGAGAGAGGAGAGAGAGAGAGAGAGAGAGAGAGAGAGAGAGAGAATTTTTAATATTTATTTTTTAGTTCTCAGCGGACACAATATCTTTGTTGGTATGTGGTGCTGAGGATCGAACCCGGGCCGCACGCATGCCAGGCGAGCGCGCTACCGCTGAGCCACATCTCCAGCCCCTCAGTGAAGTCTTTATGCAACTTAGTAAGACCCTGTCTCAAAACATAAAGAGGGGTGGGAATGTGGCTCATTGGTTAAGCACCCATGGGTTCAATCCCAAGTACAAAAAAAGAAAGAAAAGAAAACCAAAAACAACAGCTTAAAAGTTAGATTAGAAACTTCTGGCACAAAAAGTATCACTTTCCAGAAAAGAAATATCTTGTTCACCTAACTATTTTAACTTTCCCTAATATGAATATCGCAATCTATTATACACTACTATATATTCATTATCAATTCACATACTTACTGAGCTCCTATTCTGTGTTAGACTGTAGTAGTCACTAAGGATTTGATGGTAGAAGAACAAATAAGAACCTTATGAAGATTATATTCTAGTTGAGGATTCAAAACAAGTACCAGAAAAGAGCTGAGCATGCAGTGTACACCTGTAGTCCCAGCTACTCAGGAGGTGGAGATCAAAAGATTATTTGAGCCCAAAAGTTTGAGACCAGCCTGGGCCACACAGTGAGACACCAAGACCCCATCTCCAAAAATGAAAAGGAAAAAAAAAAAGTACTAGAAAAGAAAGCAGGGTAGAGGGCCAGGGTTGTGGCCCAGTGGTAGAGCACTTGCTGAGCATGCGTGAGGCACTGGGTTCAATCCTCACACCACACAAACTAAACAAAATAAAGATTCTGTGTCCATCTACAACTAAAAAAATATCAGAAAGAAAAAGAAAGTGGTAGAGACATCTAATGAGCACCTCAGGACCTCCTTTGGACAGGGTATCCTAGGAAGCCCTCTAAAGTTCTATTTCAGCTAAGATAGAATACAAAAGGAGTTTGCAGAGAAAGAAAAGAAGTAATTTGGTACATAATAAATGTGTGTACAAATATGAATATGCAAAGGTATTTTCCTGTGTGTGTGGGGGGGAGGGATAGGTAACACTACTATAGCATTCTGGGCTACAGGGAAAGAGTTTGGCAGTGTCAAGAGATGAAAAAGAGACTGATCCTTTAGAAGCAGTATGGATGCCAAGAGAGTAGCAAGAAATAATGTTGGAGACAGTAGTTGGATCATGGTGCATATTGCTGGCCAAGAAAAAGCAATTTACAAAAAACTGAAAAAAAATTTTGAGGAAAGGGTTCCTGGGGATTGAACCCAGGGACTTTACCACTGAGCTAAACCCACCATACCTGGATGAAATTTTTCTTAATGAGAAGCTATTGAAGAGCTTCAAGTATGAGAGTGATATTTCAATGGGCACAGTGGCATACAACTGTGATCCCAGCAACTCAGGAGGCTGGGGCAGGAAGATTGCAAGTTCAAGGTTAGCCTGGGCAATTTAGTCTCAAAATAAAAATTATAAGGTCTGGACATGGGGGCAGGGTTGTGGCTCAGTAGTAAAGTGCTCGCCTGGTACATTCGAGGCCCTGGGTTCAACCCTCAGCACCGCATAAAAATAAATAAATAAAATAAAGGTATATAAAAAAGAAGGGCTGGCCACATGTACTTCTGTGATAAAATGACCCTGTATTAAATCCAAGTACCAGCAGAGGAGGAAAAAAAGTGATATTTCATTAAATCAAATCTTTAAATTACTATTATTACTATTTTTGGTACTAGGATTGAACCCAGGGGCACTTAACCAATGAGCCATATCCGCAGCCCTTTTTTATTTTTTGAGTCAGGGTTTCACTAAGTTTCTTAGGCCTCCCTAAATTGCTGAGGCTGGCTTTGAACTTGCAATCCTTTCTGTCTTGGCCTCATGAGCCTCTGGGATTACAGGCATGCACCACCATGCCTGGCAAATTACTTTTTAAAAAGGGAAATAGGGTAGCTGTTATGGCTTTAGATATGAGGTGTCACCCAAATGCTCCCGTTATTAATGCAGGGATATTTGGAGATGAAACGACCAGATTATGAGAGCTATAACCTGATTAGTTCTTCCTAGTTTGAAAGGACTGACTTGATGGTAACTGTGGGCAGGTGGGGCATGATTGGAGGAGGTGGACCACCAGGGGTGTGCCCGGAAGGATTCATCTTCACTGCAGCCCCTTCCCTCTTCCCTTTCTCTGCTTCCTGATACTGCTAAGAGCTGAGAAGTTTTCTCCACAGGGTCTTTTGGCCATGATGTTCCACACCTCACTGTGGGCCCAGAGCAGTGGACTCTACTAACCATAGAACTATGAGGCAAAATTAACTTTTCCACCTCTTAAGTGTTCTTGTTGGGTGTTCTTGTCAGTTATGCAAAGTCAGCTAAAACAGAAATTGATATCAAGAGTGAGGTTTTTACTCTGATTAACTTGATCATGTGATTCAGAAGCAGTTGGAAATTATTTGTGGGAGGAGTTTTGAAAAGTTTGGTGATGCAGGATGGAAAAACCCTAGAATGTTGTAGCAGAGCTTTTTAATTTTTATTTTATTTCATTTTTTTGGTACCAGGGATTGAACCTGGGGAACTTAATCAATGAACCACATCTCCAGCCCTTTTTGGTTTTTATTTTGAGACAGGGTCTTGCTAAGTTGCTGAGGCTGGCTTTATACTTATGATCTTCCTACATCAACCTACTAAGCTACTAGGATTACAGGCATGCACCATCATACCTAGCTGCAGTGGAGCTTAATGAGCAATTCTGGTGGGAACTCAGAAAACCAGAATGCCAATAGAATTAAGAACTGTGCTCAAAAAAATAAAAAGAAAAAGAACAACAAAAACTATTTAAAAAAGAAAAAAAAAAACCAACCAAAACAAACCAAAAAAGGACTGTGCTCATGAGATTTCAGAGGGGAACAAGTACTCTTCTGGCAATGCAATTGGAGACCACTTACGTTATACTCTGGCAAGACTTGCCTACATATTGCCCATGTCCTAAGACTTTTGGTGAAGCTGGAGTTAACGGTAATAGGACTAATTTGCAGAGGAAATGTCAAAGCAGCACAGCATTCAGGAGATGGCATGGATATTGCTATCAGTTTTTAGACAGGTATGCTGTGAGAATCAGGAACAGAAAGCAGAGCTGATGGGCTGGTGATGTAGTTTGGTGGTAGAGTGATTCCTTAGCATGTGTGGGCTCTGGTTTTGATCCCCAGCAAAACACACACACACACACACACACACACACACACACACACAGAGGAAGGAAAACAAGGCAGAGCTGAAGATTTCGAAAACTTGCAGAAAAAACTTTCAGTTATACCAGAAAAATACTTAGATACCTAGGACCAAGGATGATATATGGTTGTTAACAAGATTACAGCCACTAAGATGTTAAGTACTTCACCGAGACAATAGAAAAAGTGGCTTGAGGGCATCTTAGAAATTTGCAAGACCACACCCACTATAGGCTCCAAAGTATAGAAGGTAAAATTCCTTTGAGAAGATATCATGGGGTGCCCAACATATACAAGGGAGCCTAGCAAGGTGTTTCACCCTTTCAGCTACCCAGACACTGAGAGACCATAGAGCCCATAATTTCAGAGGGCCCAGCTCTTGAGTAAGCTTTCAGCAGATCTTGGTGTCATCACATGGTGCTAGTTCTACAGGAATACAAGATGCTGGAGTTGTAGGGTTATAAGGTTTCCACTATAATTTTAAAAGAAGGTAGGGGGCAGGCTGATGAAACTGATAGAAACATGAGGTTAAGAGAAGAATTCTATAATATGTGCCCACTATGCTGACCCCTACATGCTGTCCTTCCTTCCTTCCTTCTTTCTTTCTTTTTTTTTTTTTTGGTACCAGAGATTGAACTCAGGGGCACCCAACCACTGAGCCACATCCCTACCCTATTTTGTATTTTATTTAGAGACAGGGTCTCACTGAGTTGCTTAGTGCCTTGCCATTGCTGAGGCTGGCTTTGAACTCTCAATTCTGCTGTGAGCCTTCCAAGGCCCTGGGATTACAGGTGTGCACTTCCATGCCCGCCTGGCTCATGCTTTCTTTTCTAAGAAGCAATTTACCTACAGCCCTATCCAACTTAAGTGGACAGGATATGTCACATTTCTCAGCAAACTATCTGTTATCTGCAGGAGAAATGCAGGCCTAAAATAATGTTGATAAGAGGAACCTAAATTACCCTCAAGGAGGAGCTTTTGTGACCTTTTCACAGATCAGATTATGGAACTCAGGGGGATAAGGATAATTCTTCCTAACCATAAACTCTGTAAGAATGTATGGCTAAAGATCCAATTAAAACCAGTCAGCATGGACCAGTGACCTAGAATTATTGTAGCAGTAGGAACTTAAAAGTCTCAAATCATTCTGCTGTCAGTCAAAAGTCAGGAGGTGGACCTGGGTGAGAACCTCTGGAAGCTTCTCTGGGACCCCCAATAAAACTGGAGTGTAGGAAAAGCACACTGTCCCTCACTCCCTTCAGAGTGTTCCCTTTCCCTTTTCCAGTCCCTTTGATAAACTCAAGCCTGTTATTCTGAGCAACATATCCGAAATCTTTCTGACTTGGAGGGGGTGGGGTCCTTCACATAACCTCAGTTTCTAGTAATGCTATCAGGTTATCTCTTCTCACTTAAATAAATCCCCCTCTGTTCACTCTTCCATTACATTACTGACAATGGATTTTTTGCCAGATAAGAATACTGAAGGAAATTGGTGAGGCCTACAGACTGCACAAACCTCATCTGCCAGCAGAAGAAGGGAATTTAGTTTCATCTCAAACCTCTGGTTTCAGTAGGGTCAGAATCCTAGGGCTGGGGATATAGCTCAGTTGGTAGAGTGCTTGCCTTGCATGCACAAGGCCCTGGGTTCAATACCCAGCACCAATACACATACACACACACACACACACACATACACACACACACACAAGAATCCCTACAGGCTGTCCCTAAGGCAGCAACGTGTAAAGCTGTGAAACTGAAGCCAAACCTGGAATGGAGACCCCAGAAATTAAGAAATGTCAGTAATGTGGACTGTCTGCCAAGAAGAGCTGCTGGCGCCAAGCTGAAAGACAGCTCTTGTGTGCTGCAACCAGCAAGGCCAAAGGGGCGAGGCCACCCAAATCCCTGGGAAATCACATCTTGTCACCATGTGCCCCAGATACTCAAGGTAGAACTACATAAACTGTTTGCCCAGCTGGGATTAGGTCTTGCTTTGGCCCCATTCCTTCTTTCTTTCTTTTGGTACAGGGTACTTAACCACTGAGCTACATCCCCAGCCCTTTTTATTTTGACATAGGCCCTTGCTAAATTGCTTAGGGCCTAAGTTTGCTGAGGCTGGCTTTGAACTTTTGATCCTCCACCTGCCTTACCCTTTCGAAATCACTGGGATTACAGGCATGCCCACCACCATTCCTTTTATCTGTCTTCTATCTCTCCCTTTCAGAATGGGAATGTTTACCTGGTGCCACTGAATATTGAATTTATGAAACTTGCTTTTGATATTTACAGGGGTTCACAGCCAAGAGTGCTTTGTGTCTCACAGGAGACTTAGGACTTGAGCTTTTGGGTAAAACTAAAACTGTTAAGACTATAGGCTCTTGGAGATGAACTAAAAACATTTTTTATTGTGAAATGAACATTATCTTTTGGGGGCCAGAGTGGTAACTATGTGGTAACTATGGGCTGGCATACATGACTGAAGGAGGTGGATCACTGGGGTGTGCCCTGGAAGGGGCTCATCTTCCCTGCTGCCCTTTCCAACTTCCCTCTCTCTGCTTCCTGACCTTGCCATGAGCAAGCAGCTTTCCTTCTCAGATCCCTTTGGCCATGATTCTTACTTCATTTTGGGCCCAAGCATGTCCTCCACTGACCACTGAATGAACCATGAGGCAAAATAAACTTTTCCTCCTCTATGTTGTCCCTGGTCAGGTATTTGGTCACGACATCACAAAGCTGGCTAAAACAGTGCCCTTGTGAAATCTCATGTTATTATTTATATATAATATTTGACATATGCAAAGTATAATTGATACATAAATAAAATTTCTTGAAGGACACTGAGACCCTATAGTTTAGTTGAGGAGGAGGAGAAAATCTGAAAGACATAAAGAATAAGGAACAGTTGAAGAAATTGGGAATATTCAGCCAGAAGTTAAAGGATACCTGAGAATATGGCTTCAAAATGCAAAAAAACCCAGCCCAAGTAATAAAAGGAGACCAAATTGGGCTCTATAATACCAAAAAAAAAAAAAAAAAATTAAACAATTAGTTTATTATAAAAACTGAAAGGGGGCTGGGGATTTAGCTCAGTGTTAGAATGTTTGTCTCACACACACAGAACTTGGATTCAATTCCTAGCAACACACACACACACACTCACAAATATACACATACACACACACAATTTGAATGGGCTTAATGTAAGGTCCTTGCTTAGCATGTGGATGGCCATCTTAAGTGACAGTCACCATTTTAAGAAAAATTTCACTTTCCTGTCCAAGAGCATTTCTGAGAAAGGCTCACCACTCTCTCATATCAACCCCACCCTTAACTGCTGGCATTAGGACCCACCAGGCTCTAATCCCTGAGCCTGCCCCATAAAAGCCTTGATTCCCAAGTCTGTTTTGCCTCTCTCCATCTATGGATAAACTCTCACGTGTATCTCTGCCTGGTCTCTTTCATTTCTCACTCACCAGTCTCATGGTTCTTTGCTTTCCTTTCACTTATTCTACAGGTAATAGAGGTCAATAAAAAAGGTCAAGCTAAATGCTGCATGACTATTTGTTAAAACGTAATGGAAAAGGGCTGGGGTTGTAGTTCAGTGGTAGAACACTTGCGTAGCATGTGTGAGTCACTAGGTTCAATCCTTAGCACTACATAAAAACAAATAAAGGTATTGTGCCCATTTACAACTAAAAGAAAAAAAATTTTTTTTAATGTAATGGTGGTGCATGCCTATAACTCCAGAGGCTTGGGAAGCTGAGGCAGTGAAAGACCCCAGCCCAACAACCTCAGGCCTAGTTGCAAAACCACCGAGGCATGTCACAAACCTATGCAGGCACCAGAGGTATTTTTCAAATAATTAGTTAGGTGTAACCGGTTGGGAAAGGACAAAGGACCAGGTCCCTAGGCATGCCTGAATGAGCAGGAACAGGAGGACCAGAGTGCAAATATGTAGCTTTTATGTGGTTCTTTTTTTAGTAACATACAGTGAAAAACAACTTTGCCTTTTAGGTAATCTATATGCTGGGTTTAAAATTAACCAATAAGAAACCTATTGTTTCCCCCGCGCGAAAACAGCCCCTTTACCCTATAAAAATCTCTGTATCCCCAAGCCCGGTGTGCCAGCTCACCAAAGCTCCGGCTGAGGTTCTGCTGGGCACCCGCAGGCGCCTGTGTCCCCCAATAAATCCCTCTTGCTTTTTGCAGCCAGTGTTTTGTGTGATTCTCCTTGGACAGGGAAACGGGGGTCTTTTCATTTGGAGGTTCCACCGAGATAAATATCAGCCCCTCCCCCATCCCGTCCGGATCCCTGCCCAAGGACTACCTGGTATCACTGGGAGGTAAGCTGGCCAGCTCATGTCGTGTCTGTCGTGTTGTCTGTTGTCACTTTTATGTCTGTAATGTTTGGAACTCTTGGCTGATACTTTGTTTCTATGCGCTGCATTTGTACGATTACGCGTAGTCGCTCTGTATTCTGGGCAGCTTGAGAAGGAGTTGACGAACTCGGACTTCTCCCCTGCCACCCTGGGAGACGTCCCAGGGATTTTTGTAGGCAACGGTGGAGCTCCCGCTCCATCTAAGCCATCTGTAGGCAACGGTGGAGCTCCCGCTCCATCTAAGCCATCTGTATCTGTAGGCAATGGTGGAACTTTCGCTCTACCAAAGCCATCTGTTTGGAAGTTGCGCAGCGCTCTTTCTCTTTGGTCTGATTTGCAGTGTTAGTGTGGTTATTATGTTATTGTTTCTGTCTCTGTATTCAATCCCTTCATCTGAAACTAACATGGGGCAATCAATTACGATCCCTTTGAGTCTCACCCTCGACCATTGGCAAGAGAACTAATCTCCCAATCTGGTGTTGTCAGACCCAATCTGAGGGGGATGCTCCCCCAATTCGCTTGTCTGAAGGGAAGGCCCCAGTCGGCTTGGGGCCAGCACCCACTTTCATTGTTTCAGTTTGAATCTGGAAAGGGAATCTATGTCTTTGTGGGTGTCTCCGTGTGTCTCTGTTAAGTGTGATGGCATTGTTTTAGTTTGACCGATGCAGAGTCCCAAATTCCAATCTGCCTTAGAGATGTGAAGATAACTTTAGCTAGATTTTAACCTAAATTGTGAGCAAGATTAGGGAAGCAGTGTTTTCTTTTCTTCCTGTAGTTGGCCTGAGTGCACCCGCCGCAATTAAGAAATGCCTGCTGGGGATCAAAGAACTTTGATATCTCGCTTTAACTTTTCTCAAAACCCTGTCCTCATTATTAAATTAGCATTAATTGGCTTCGGGGATGGGAGCCAAACTTTCAGTCATAAATTCTGTCCCAGACTGAGATTCTACACCGAGGTAAGTGCACACACCCCATGTCTGTTTGAGGTGCATCTTTCTCTCTCTTTCTTTTTGGAGGATAAGGTGGGCACCCGTCGGCTACTTAAACGCAATTAGTGCAGCCGCCACTCTTCAAGACTCGGGTGAGAGGTTTCTCGGCCTAAGCAGCTCTCAATCACCTGTTCAGTACAGAGCAGGCATGTTGGGTTCTGCCAAAGCCGTTTCCAACTTTTCTGTCTGGGCCTGGAGAGCAATTGGCGTGAGTACACAGTGTCCTGAATCCCGGTCTGCCTCGGATGCGTGGAGGTGGAGGAAAGAGTTTGGAACAACTGAGGAATTCCGGTCTGGGCTACTCTCAGACGAATTCTTAAGGTTCCTTTCTCTTGAGCCCCCTTCCGACAGCCCCCAGGGGTATCTAGGGTGATCGGTAGATGAATGGCACTGAGGGAAAGCCCCAATCACATTTGCCTCCGTATGGGCCATGCAACACTCCCAACCCCGCATCCATTCCTCCTGGATGCTTCCCTTCCTTCGCAGGTCAGAAATGTTAGCAATTCAGGTTGTAGGACTAAGAAAGACATGAGATAATTAGTAAAATCTGCCCAGGTTCTCTAAGGTACATAGGTAACTTTCAATAGTCTGTTTTAGCCACTAATAAGAGTCATGATTAAATGGAAGTTCAAAACCTAGGAGAGATTTTTTTCCTTATCTGGTCTGTTTTAAGGTTATTATAGATTGTTTCTTGGGGATAATCTAAGTTAAATGTGTGTCTAACAAAAATTAATTTTTTATTGTAACAATCTGGTATCTAAATGGGTTTCTAAAGTATTGCACTATCTTGCAGTTAAAAGTTAGGGTTAGGTAATTGTTTAGTTTGTGATTTCAGATAATTCATGCCAGAGAACTTAAATACTTAAAATAGAAAATTAAAAGAACTCTACTTCCAAGTTGGCAAGTAACTCCCAATCATTCATTTTTATATTTTTTATCAGTTTTTGAATTGGGTAGCCTAAGGAGATTTCACTAGGTATACAGTGCATTGATTTGGGTAAAGATAGTAAATTATGATTTGGTATCTGTTTCTCTCTCTGTGTAAAATTTTTAAAAAAATGTTAAATTAAAACGTTGGTCTGGCTTATTGAAATGACATTAATTAGCAACAGTCTTGGAAATTTTCAAAGCTTAATTTTGATATACATGGTGGTGTGTGGTTCTCTTTTAAAATTTTTCAGGCGATTTAATGTAACTTAATATTACTTTAAAAACTTCAGAACAAAGAAAGTAGCTTAATGATCCTGAAGAAACTCCTTCTGATGGTGGCTTTTATATTATCAAGTAAGATCCTATTTTCAGTTTTGTGTGAGCAAATTTTTCTAGTGTAAAAAAATAAATTGTGACTTATGGTTAAAATACCTTAGGCATAAAGTTTCTGCTCAGAATTCTGGTTTTCCCAGTACCTTCCAGACCTCAGCCAGGGTTTAAGCTGATATGCAAACAGAAGCAGCTTGGAGCTCAGGCCCAAGGAAAAAAAAAAAAAAAGAGTAAAAGTGTCCTTTTACCCGAACTCAAACTAGATTAAATCAAAGAATAAATTGTATGGCATTTACTAATTACTGGCCGGTCAATTTTTCTAGGACTTTTGCCTTTTCTTAGATTCTATATTTTTTTTGAGCTCATGATTTTGTTCCTACAGACAAGTTAATGTTTTTCTGATAAGTTCTATTTTTGATCAACTGGAGTTTTTTGAAACATTGCAATGGAGATTTCATCTGCGAAAAGCTACAAGGCCGTCACTATTATGTGTGCACACTCTTGTTATGTGTTGTATGTCGGTATGTCTGTATGTGTGTATGTCCATATATCCTGCAGTGATATGACAAATTGACAAATGAGGAAGCTCATAAAAAAATTTAAAAATGGATCCAAATATCTTTGATTCACGTGATTCAAATGGTTCAATTTAAATTGGGTAAACAGATGAAAGTAAAGATGTCTTTAAAATTAAGCTTATAAGTTTTTCTAGATGTTCAAAAAGGTTCTAATAAAATGTTGATGTCTATGAAATAATCTGCTTAAATTTAAAATTTACAAGTATTGTTTCAAAATGTGAACAAAAGGAGGATAACAGATGGAAAAAAAAAACTGAAAAACTGAAAGGTTCTAAAAATTGTGTTTCTAGATAGGAAAGTCTATGTGACTAAGTAATCAAAAAGGTTTAAGTGAAAAAAAATAAAGGAGGTTTATGTAAATTTAAGTTACACAACTATGGTTAAACAACAACTGTTATTTTTCAATACTTTTCTTGTACTCTTTTGCTCTGCATAATAAAGTTCCTTCAAATCCGATTGCAGAAAGTCTCAAATTAAACTTCCAACCAGCTTCTGCTTAGGCACTACCAGCCTCTGATGACCGATGAACCCCCAACATCTTCAAGAGAACAGTTCACTCAGTGCTGAAGCTCACTACCAGGCATGAACTTCTGCCAGAAATTGATTTTTGCTCTAATTTTTATCTTTATTCTGTTTTTTATTCGCTCTGATCTTCTTCAGGTGCTGGTGATGATATCTGAAAGAACTTGCCAATAGACAGGTTGCCTGCCATTTATCTAAGCCCTGCCATATCCCCCTTAGTCATTTCTTTAAAAGCCAAACATGGTTAACATAAAATCATCAACGTAATTATGGTAAATTTAATGTGTTCATGTCTTCCAGGTACACAAGTTTGTGAGGTAAAAGCTTTATTATTTGTGTTCTATAACTAGACTTGATATCAGTAAAATATGTAAAGTTCTATGTTACTTTTTACACTGAGATACAGTTTAAATGTATTTTTAAGTTAATGAGAGCTTAATCTATGTAAAGGTTTTATTGCAAAACACAAAAGTACTTTGCTACTTCTCTACAAAAAGTTAAAAGCTTTCAGCCTTTCTTTAATTCATGTTTTAGATGTGATACTATGTTGTGTTAGCTAATGTTCATGTAAATTTGAGCAACAATTTATGTAGGCTTTATAAAATGATGTCTAAAAAGCAGAGATTAGCTTCAGAACTATAGTATTTAAGATTTATAAAGAGCCCCACCTTACTTGAGATAAGGCTCTATGTCCCATCTCATAAGTGACTATGAAAGAAGTAGGCCAGATTTCAGTGCATTTAAGGTTGTGTCCAAAAGTTGGTTTTTGTCACGATTGCCAGGATCTCAAACAGGGGATTATAATGTATAACTCTGCCAGAATTCAGGGTAGCTATTACATAAACTAAATATGTTTTTATCCTAGTTAGTTTTGTTTTGTAGTTTGCTTTTAGATGGTCTAAGGATTGCCTGTTAATGTTTTAAAGAGGTACTGCTTTAAGAACTCACAACTTGGGTTAATTTAAGATAATGAGTTAGCACCTACAGGAAAGAGATAAACATTAAGGCCCAGTACTCTTAATACAAGGCTGTTAAAGTTTATTTGCTGGATGTTTAAGATTAAGTTTTAAAATTAAAGTTAAATTAAAAAGGGCCAAGAAAACCAATATTTGGCTCTTGCCCTCTGAGTCAGTCTGAATCAAGGGATAGGGGACTTCTTTAAAGAGCTCTGCAACTCTAGGCCACATAACCTCCTGATCAGGGAGATTAATGAGACCAGTGGAGGACAGAAAGCCAATCAGTGCATTTGCTGTGAAGAGGGGGGTCATCAGAAAAGGGAGACATCCCTGATGCTTCCAAGGGAAGCCACGTGGTCAAGCAAGGCCTGGACCCATCCCAGTGCAAATGGCACTAGCAGAACTGGGAAGCTGCTGTAAAGTTCCCGAGGACTCCCAGAGAAATTCAGCTGACTGTTATAGAAACAGAAGTCAGTTTGACTTGCTTCATCTTAAACACTTAGCAAAGACAGTCAAAGCCAAAACATAGCTGTTCCTGGACATCTTAAATAATAATAATAGTTAAATGTAGCCTCCAACAATAAGTAAACTGGAGGCTGCAAAAGAGATTCTTAGGTAGGAATGCCTGATAACTATCAAAAGGAACAGCCAGAATAGTTTTTAGTTTAAGGCCCACAGATATTTCTGACCTACACAGGTAGGCTTGGTGTTTGCTAGTATGGTTATCCAGCCCTAAGTAACAGAATTAGATTTCTCTATTAGACACAGGTCATACTAGTAAAAGGATTTTGCAAGATCAGATAATATTAAATTATTAAACTGTGTCTTAAGGGAAAGAACATCTGTAACCCTAAAAGTTAAATGATATGTTTACAATCCTGGTAACTGGAGGGAACTTATGTACAGTGACACGTTCCCGCTGCTGCAACACTTATTCAGTACTCATGGTTTTTGTTTCTCTCATAGAGGTACCCATCCCCAGATGACAACCTGTTTTTCCCCAACCAGACCTCAAATGGAACTGAAAAGGGAACTCATGTCCCCCCATGTCGTCGTTCCCCCTGTCATCGAGCCCCCTCATGTTCGACACCCCTTTTCAGCCTGAAGCAGCCAGAACGAGCCATCGCCCCTTTTCACTCCTTCTCCTTACGGCAATAAAGTTTCTAAAATTAGGGTAAACAAAGCCAGAATAGATAAGTAAATCAGGTCAGGTTGGATCTAGGAGGCCAATTTTAAGTAAGTTTGGAAAGTTAAAGACTGTCCCCTGAGGATTACTGTTTACCAAGATGTAGAGTCTGCCCAAATAGGCCCACAACTGAGGGAACCATGATTGGTTCCCAAGTTTCCAGACAAAGGGGGGAATGAAAGACCCCAGCCCAACAACCTCAGGCCTAGTTGCAAAACCACCGAGGCATGTCACAAACCTATGCAGGCACCAGAGGTATTTTTCAAATAATTAGTTAGGTGTAACCGGTTGGGAAAGGACAAAGGACCAGGTCCCTAGGCATGCCTGAATGAGCAGGAACAGGAGGACCAGAGTGCAAATATGTAGCTTTTATGTGGTTCTTTTTTTAGTAACATACAGTGAAAAACAACTTTGCCTTTTAGGTAATCTATATGCTGGGTTTAAAATTAACCAATAAGAAACCTATTGTTTCCCCCGCGCGAAAACAGCCCCTTTACCCTATAAAAATCTCTGTATCCCCAAGCCCGGTGTGCCAGCTCACCAAAGCTCCGGCTGAGGTTCTGCTGGGCACCCGCAGGCGCCTGTGTCCCCCAATAAATCCCTCTTGCTTTTTGCAGCCAGTGTTTTGTGTGATTCTCCTTGGACAGGGAAACGGGGGTCTTTTCAGCAGGAGGATCTTGAGTTCAAAGCCAGCCTCGGCAACAGCAAGATGCTAAGCAACTCAGTGAGACCCTGTCTCTAAATAAAATACAAAATAGGGCTGGGAAGGTGGCTCAGTGGTTGAGTGCCCCTGAAATCAATCCCTGGCACCCCCCCCCCCCAAATAAGTCACACACATAAAAAATTATTTCTGGATCTGTTAGCTATATTGATTATAAAAGCTAAATTTAACATACAAAATCTAAAATTCTTTAGTCACCTTTAACAGTTATAACAGTTTCATCTACTTTTCCCCACTTTTTCCACTCCATAGATACCATGTTATTTATTATTGGAGGCTAATTATGTGGCAAATACTGTTAAAATTAATAATTTTCTGATAAATCAGTATCAGAAAAAGTAGATTGTCTGAGAAAAGTTTATTTTTAAAAATATAGTAGACCTGAAGCTGGGATTATAGCTTAGTGATAGAGCACTTGCCTTGCACATGTGAGGCACTGGGTTTGATCCTCAACACCATATAAAAATATAAAATAAATAAAGATATTGTACCCATCCATCTTAAAAAAAAAAAAAAAGATAATAGACCTGCAGATGTAGCTCAGTGGTAGAGTGCTTGCCTAGCACGTGCCAGGTCTTAGGAGATTCACCTCCCCACAAAGAAAAGAAAAAGGATAAAGAAGAAAAAAGAAAGACCTTCACTTCTAAAGAGATAAATTGAATAAGTGTCTGGTTGACTGGAAAGCTTTCTTTCCACTGCATATGGTTTTGTATCAATTCATATATTGTTGCCCAACACCCCAAATTTTCTGGGTTTAAAGCAAACTAATATAGATTTCCTGGTCAGTGTTCATGCTATGGTTCAGTGCCCTAGCATGCACCACGTGCCTTCTTTCAATACTACTCTCTCAAATACTCTATTATAAAGGCCAAAATCTATATTAATGTAACACTTTTATTTGCAAACCAATATTTTTAAGAGTAACACAAACAGATCTAAAATATTGTTGTTCTGTTTAGAAATACTTTTTGAGATTATTTCCTAAAGCAAGAGTAAATGATATCTGATTTTATTTGTTTATCCAATTTGTTTAAAAGGATTTGGAAGTGTGCCGATGTTACTTCTTTAAATTCTTCTTTGAATCTAAATGGCCTGGGGCTCGGCCAGATTTGTGCTCTCTCACTGTATACTTTATATATTTTAAACACTAATTTTCCTCATACTGTATACATATTTTAAACACTAATTTTCGAGAAAAATTCTACACAATGTTATTAGTAAAAAAGGAAACTAGTAGGGGCTGGGGTTGTGTCTCAGCGGTAGAGTGCTAGCTTAGCACCACATAAAAATAAATAAATAAAAGTATTGTGTCCAACTACAACTAAAAAAGATTTTTTTAAAAAAACGGAAACTAGGGGCTGGGAATGTGGCTCAGCGGTAGCGCGCTCGTCTGGCATGCGTGCGGCCCGGGTTCAATCCTCAGCACCACATACCAACAAAGATGTTGTGTCCACCGAGAACTAAAAAAAAATAAATAAATAAATATTAAAAATTCTCTCTCTTTCTCTCTCTCTCTCTCTCTCTCTAAAAAAAAAAAAAAAACGGAAACTAGTAAAAAATATAGTATCCTTCATTTCTCCACCTCCATCTCCATTCCAACCTCTCCATAAAGGAGAGGAGGAAAATCGAAGGAAAATCGAAGACAGACTCTGGTACAAGGTTACAAGACCTCTAAGTTACAGCGGAATGGGGAAGGAAACAAACAACAAAAAAAAAAACAGGTCCTTCGTTGGCTACATTTAGTTTTTATAAGTACCAAATAGTGGGGGCAAAAAACTCCACCCAAACTGGAAAAGCGCCTCTGAACACCTGGCACTCAGGAGGAACAGAAGGGGAGCTCATCGCCAGGCCCTAGCAGCGAGCAACCCTTCCGCGCAAATGCTTTTTGTCTTACTAGTTGGGTGTTTCCGGGACACTAGGGTCTCATCCAGGGTCTCGCGCCTGCGATGATGGTCCTCTATCACTGAGCTAGACTCCGAGAGCCCGGGGCAAAACAAAAACTTTCCGACCGCCACAGCAACAGGTCAGAGGGAAGGAGATCGGAAGAGCCCCAAACACCTGTGGCTGAACTGCTTTATCAGATGCGTCCACAGTCCTTGCGCTAATGCCTCACCACCTACCGGGAGGGTAGCCAATCGCCCAGAGACTGAACTACCTAGACAGCAGGCCAGCCTCGGGCGCTGCGCCAGAGTCCCTCAAATGCCGACACTTCTCCAGAGACAAGGGAAACGCGCCGGGTTCGGCTCCTCCTCACCCCCAAATCTCCCTGTCTCGCCACTCAGCAAGTCCAGGAGTAAAACTGCTCTCGTCCCCGCGCCCCCATTGTTTATTACCTACTATTCCGCGCTGACCCTTGTGCCGGGACTGCGGCTGACGTCCCCAACCTCGGACGGCACTCTGAGACTACCCTAGTAAAGGCCTTCTGACCGGCTCGAGCTGCCATGATCGTCTCTCCGAAGCCGGTCGCAAACACCGGGCCAAGTCCGCGGCACCGCCCTCAAGCCGGGCGGGAGGACCAACTCCAGGGCCTCCCAGCCAATCGGCTGGCTCCTTGAGCACCCAGACCCGCCCCTTCTTCCCTCCCTGATAGCGTCAGGACCACGCAAGCTCTCACTGCTTTAGCGTGGACTGTGAAGGCCTCGTCCTCCGGACGGCCAATCAGAGGGGTGCAGGGGCTTCAGGACACGCCCCCCTCCATTTCCCCATTCCGGATCCTGCAGCGCCCTCGCATACTTCCGTAAAACTCGGTGACCGCTCGCCCCGCCTTCCGCGCTAGAACGCCTTCCCGGATTCGCCAACGGCCACGGATTTCTTGGGGAACTACTTCCGGTCTCGGGGCCCGGCTCGTGAGTCCCTCCCAAGAGCCGGAGGGAACCCAAGGGCTGATTAATTATGTAAGTGTCCAACCTTGTAAGTGCTGATCCCCTCATGCCATCGTCTCAAGCTGTGAAGCCTGGCAGATTTTACTCGTTAATGACTGTCTAATACAATACCTGCTGCTCTTTCCCATGGGGTTATGAGGGCAACGTAAGACCATGCCTTTAGGGAAGCGACTCAGTTATCTAACAGCCTTCTTCCTGGGTGGCCAGTGACATATTTGGTGTTGATTTATGTTTTGGATTTCCCTTATTGTTTATAAGCCAGACAACTTTGCTTTGATTCATGTGGTTCAGAAATCAGTCAAGCCCAGACTAATTTTCTCTCCATTTATTCCCAAAGCCTAATTAATCTCTGCAGACCATAGCTTTCTGTAGAGGGAGGATAGCAATGCTGTTTAAACAGTTTTGGGGTATAAAGGATATTGTTAAGTGTAGTCAACTATTTTGGGGGAACTTACCTGCTAGAGAAATAGAAGTTCCACCTCGGAGTTTATATTCTAGTTGGGGAAAGAAAGCAATTACATAATACAATATCAGATAATTGTATGTCTGTAGAATTAAAAAAAAAAAGTAGAGCAAATTTATTCCTTTAGAATACTTTAGATTCGGTAAAGAGCGCCCCTTGGTGTCATTTAACATGTTCTTCTATCCTCTTGTTGTGGAGCTGGGGCCTTCCAAGAAACTGAGGCACTCTGAAGGCCCAGTCTTCAAACCCCCATTCCTGAAATCAAATCAGAAAGATTTCAGACATGCTGCTCAGAGTAATAAGAATGAGTTTATTGAAGGGAAAGGCAAAGGGGATACTCTCAAGGGAAAGAGTGGGTCCTCTCAGGAGAGGGACAGTGTTCCTCTCCTGCACTCCAGTTTTTCCCAGAGAAGTTTCCAGAGAGTCCCATTCAGTCCACTTCTTCAATTTTGACTGACAAGTCCCCACTGTTGTGGCAACTCTAAGTCATGTTTGGCCCCCCAGAAATGGAGATTAGTTCAGGACCTTTGTATAATCAGTGAAGCTGTAGTCCCTTTGCACCAGTTGTTCCAAACCCATTTACTCCCCAAGAGAATTACTTATAATACTGTCTTAGATTTGAAGTATGCATTCCTTTTTGTCCAAAAAGCCAACCTCTATTTGCCTTGTAGGCTCCTACTTGTAAGGCCCAACAAGTTACCTGGACAGTCCTTCCCCAGAGCTTTAGAGACAGTCCCCATCTGTTTGAACAAGCACTGGCACAAGACCTCATGGACTGGTCATATCCTAAAACAGTGTTACTTAGGTAGGAACATGACTTTCTTTAATGTGGAGCTTCAGAAAAAGTAATTTCTGAGAGCACTGACTCTCAATTTCCTGGACATATAAGAGATATAAAATCTCTTGAGAGAAGGCTCAGTTGTGCCTTCTCCAGGTTATTTACTTGGGCATGACACTCGAAAGCGTGGCACAGAAAGAATTCAACCCAAACTCTCATATCCCATTACTCAGACAGTAAAACAACTCAGGGCCTTTCTATGAACAAGGAAGTTTTCATGGAAACTTATGCTGCCAGACCAGATTTATCTGATCATCCTATAAATTATCCCAATCTTGTGCTATACACTGTGGTAGTTCCTTGGTGATTAATGGGATTTGGAGATCTGGATATGCAGTAGTGACAGATTTTGAGGTTCTTGAATCAGGGCCACTTTCTGTAGTATTAGCATTTAGCTAACAGAATTAGTTGCCCAAGAGCCTTCTAAAGATAAGAGCATCATCATCATCATCACACACACACACACACACACACACACACACATACACACATTCTAAATATGCCTTTCTTATATTTTATGCTCACACAGCTATCTGGAAAGAGCAAGGATTGCTTACTACTACAGGCATTCCTATTAAGCGTGCCAAGAAGATTCTTTGCCTCTCAGGTAGCAGTTATCCATGTTACTGGACATCAGAAGGGACAGGACATAATAGCTTAAGGAAATAAGGCTGCAGATGTTACAGCCAAGGAAACTGCTTTACAGGGTTCCATAGTTACCCCACTCCTATAGGAAAATTATTTTCTATCCTCTGAACACTCCTGGTACTCAATGGAAGAAGCTCAACAGGCTGTTACTCAAAGATAATAACTAGATCATAGAGGACGGTGGGTTTCTCCTGAGGGCATCCTATTCCCAAGCATACCAATGAAAGATTTTAAAATCTCTCCACCATCTCTAACATTTGGGAAAAGATAATACTTTTACTCTAATACAAAAAAAAAATGTTTTCAGGAAAAAACTTGAAGGGCATAGTCCATCAGATCATCTAAAGCTGTGAAATCTGCTAACAGGTTAATCCCTCCAATAAATGTCTCTGTCCTCCTGGACAACAAAGAACAGGTTGTTATCTGGGAGTGGACTGGCAGTTAGTGGGGAATCAAATTCAAAATATTTAGTAGTTTTGATGGATATATTCACTGCATGGGTGGAGTCCTTTCCTTGCAGATCTGAAAAGGTTATTAAAGTTGTAAAAGTTCTACTTTAGGAGGCCATTCCTGGATTTGGTCCCCTCAAAGTCTTCAAAGTGATAATGAACTTGCCTTTTTAAAAAATATTGTTTTAATTGTTGATGGACCTTTATTTATGTGATGCTAAGAATCCAACCCAGTGCCTCACATATGCTAGGCAAGCACTCTACCACTCAGCTACAACTCCAGCCCTGGACTTGCTTTTAAGGCAGAAACAACACAAAAACTCTCTCAAGCATTAAGAATTACATTTCGGGCTGGGGATGTGGCTCAAGCGGTAGCGCGCTCGCCTGGCATGCGTGCGGCCCGGGTTCGATCCTCAGCACCACATACAAACAAAGATGTTGTGTCCGCCAAGAACTAAAAAATAAATAAATATTAGAAAAAAATTCTCTCTCTCTCTCTCTCTCTCTCTCTCTCTCTCTCTCTCTCTCTTTAAAAAAAAAAAAAGAATTACATTTCATCTTCATTGTTCACAGAGACCCCAATCTTCAGGCAAAGTAGAAAAAAAAAAAAAAACAATGGGCTTCTTAAGAGACACTTAAGAACATTGCTTTAGGAGACTAAAATCCCATGGTTAAACTTCTGCCGTTGGTTCTGATAAGGCTTAGAAGTACTCCTGGCTGACAGGGACTAACTCCATTTGAGTCCCTATATGGAAGGCCATTTTTTTGTCTAATGATTTACTTTTAGATTTCGAGACTACTCAATTAGTATCCCAGGTAACTCAGTTGGTCAAGTTTTAACAGATTCTTACAGAAATCTGACAAAAACTTCCTGAGGAAGATCATCAAGGGCCCCTTCTCTTCTGTCCAGGGAATCTTGTCCTAGTAAAAACTATAGATCCAAATAGGGGCTACATTCTCCCAACTGGGAGGGTCCTTACCCAGTAATCATGTCAAACACTTTAGCAGTCCATGTAGCAGGATAAGGCCTCTGGATACATCATACCCTCCTTAATGCCTGGAGACCCCTTGTTGAGTCTACCACAAAGGAGGCTCCTACAGAGATCACTATACCTGTAAGCTGATAGAAGATCTCAAATTCCTGTTTAAACAAGTTAAGTGATATGTTTGATTTTACTGGTCTTTTGATTACAATATCAGTGGCTGTACTGCTTGCTATTGGGTTAATAGCAATAGCTCCACAAGACTGGAATCCTACACGTGAGATATTCCTAGCTTTAACCTATTTAGGCAGAAAACCCTGTTCTGTGTATTATTAATATATACTTGATTCTAGTTCTAACAAAGCCTAATTATGACCATATGTGCACAGATATATGTTGCAGGAATCTTTTCTCCTGGACTGTGGTACACACCAGGACTCACAGGATGCCTTTAACTCCAGCAGTATAGGTATCTCACTTGCTTGGAACTATGATACTAAGATGAGGATATAAGATAAATTCATACACAATAGTAATAAGAAATATGTTTTTGCTACTTGGACTCTTCCACCAACTACTCTTGTGTGAAAGGGACCCTCACCTTTGTGTGCCTTGGCACAGGGAAGGTTGTCTTTCACTCTGGACATTATGTCAACTCTCACCTTGTCATGCTGCAATGTTTCCTCTTTATGGCCTCCACTTCCTGCACAGCATCATCCTTATTTATGTTCCTTAGCCATCTTTTACTCTGGTAATCCTATCTTTAAAATACTAATGGGAACAAAGAGTTAGAGTTCCAAGATCTTGTGTAAATGTCACTTGAAATTATCAGAAACATCTATTACACTTTAATTTGACTTTCCCTATTTTAAAACAAGGTAATCAGGAAAAGAGCTTGATATGATACCTTGCTTGATGGAGCTGGAACTAACTGGTTTGGATAATTGACCTTGAGAGCTTGGCTGGCAGACTGCAGTGCTGGACAAGATGTAACTCAAACTTTGACAATTAATGCTCAGTGGCTACCCACAATGATCCTGCCTCGCAAAAATGCTCTTGATTATGCTAAGCAATTCCTGACATTGTCCAATAAGTCTACTTTTAGCTAACCTAAATACAGATACTAATGTTAAAATGTTGTTTAACTGGACTGTCTGCTCCCTAAAAAATATACTTTAATACAGAAAGAAAATGACAATGACTATTAACTGCTAGAAATGATGTAATTTTTAGGAAGTTATTTGCCATGTATATTCCTTTAACCCACTGGATGACTTTACAGCCACTTCATATACAATGCTCTGATTTATTTTGTACTAGGACTATACAGCATTATGAAACTAAAACAACATTTGTTTTATGTAATTTTCATGCTATATCTTTTGTTGTACATTCCTAATTTGTTTTGCCTCACTTTATTGGTACCCATGTAGATGAAACCAAGGTGACTTATTCCTTATCTGAATATGTTATTTGAAATCAAGGATGAGTATGTTGCTGGTTGAGTAGGCAGATAGAGCCCTGTCTTCTTAAGCATTCCTCTAATATCTGTGACCTCACTCTGTATCCTGTGAATAACTTTTCTCTGTTCTATGAAGTAACTGTTCAACATGTATGCTTAGCAAATAAAACTCAATATGACTTAAACTTTCTTAATCAAGTTGCTCCTTTTGCTGGGTGTATCAAATACCTTTAAGGTCCTCCCTTGGCTGGGTGATGTCTTTTAACCTTTCTTTTGACCAAGTAGTTGATATTATTTTAACATGGACCCCCAAATCTTTGCGCATACACACACACACACACACACACACACACACACACACACACATATATATCTTTACAATTCTTAATAGATGTCCTTAATCAAACTACTGTAGTTAAAGATATGTTAACACATAATCAACATCAGTTAATTCAATATAAAAGATGTACTCAAATTATAACTAACAGACTAATTGATGTTATCACAATTAATAACTACACACCAGTCATCATTGGTATGATTTTCTGTTTCTTGCTCCAACTGTACAATGATATTCTTGTAGTATAGTAGATGTAGTATAATAATATTTGCTTTAGTATTAATCTCACTCTGTTGCTGTAATATGTTTTTGTATGTTAAGATCAAAAGAATGGCTATACAGATGAAACCCCACATAAATATATTTTCCAGTTTCTTCTGAGGACCTCTGTATAGTCCTGATAATACCTCTTAGCCTTGACTTCTCCTCAGGAGGACACTCAGACTCAAGCTTTATAATGCCCCTTTCCAGCTTGAAGTAATCAGAGTGGTCAGTGTTCCAACTCCCAGCCGTAGTCAGGGTGTTCTCTGAGAGGGGGGATTGAGGGAGATGTATAAGGGCTTAGGCAGCCAGGGCAGGATGGCAAGTGAGGAGGTTAGGGGCAGGATCAGAACAAAGGAGCACGGAGGGGGTCTTCTGATGAGGTCAACCTCCTGGTTGTTGAAAGCACTCATGGACACAAGTGGAGGACCATTCAGACAGATACTTCCATATCTGTGCTCCTAAGTGGGGAATCCAAAAAAAGAAGACTTTTTCAAATAACAAAAGCATAGAAAAACTAAAACAGACATGTGGACAGAAGAGGCACCAATCAATAATAGTGAGGAGAGCACAGATAGACAGGCCAAAACCCCCTCACCAAATTCCCAGCTCTGGGACCCCTTCTCTTCAGAGAAGTCTATCTCTGTCACTTTTGCAATAAATCTGCTGCTTGCTTGCTATCTCTGTTGCTATCTGGTTCTGATAGCTCTTGCTATCTCTGTTGTGTCCTGTTCTCCAATTCTTTGCTGAACAGAGACAAAGAACCCAGCACTCTTTTAAATGGTAACAGAATAAACATGTGAGCCAGGTACTATGTGAATGCCGGAAATCCCAGCTACTTGTGAGGCTGAAGCAGGAGGATCACAAGTTCAAGGCTAGTTTGAGCGACTTAGTGAGCTTTTGTCTCAAAATTAAAAAAAAAAAAAAAAAAGTAAAAAAGGCTGAGAGTGTAGCTCAGTATTAGGGTTTCCCTGGGCTGAATCCCTAGTATCACAAAAACAAAACAAAAAGCAACAACAACAACAATAAAAACCATACATGAGACTGGGAAAAAATTTAAGTGACTGGATATTAGATGATTTTAAGTAATTAAAATTTGTAGATATGTGCTTGGTGTGGGGGCACATATCTGTAATCCCAGCAACTCAGGAGACTGAGGTAGGAATATCCCAAGAATTTAGCAAGGCCTTAAGCAACTTTACAAAACCCTCTTTCAAAAACTAAAAAGGACTGGAGATGTAGTTCAATGGTAAAGTACCCCTGGGTTCAATCCCCAGTACCCCACAAAAGAGGGAATTCATTATGATATATTCATACATGTGCATAGTATACTTTGACAAATTTCAAGAAAAAGAAGACTTTTTCAAATAACAAAAGCATACCTACTGTTTTATTTTATTTTGTACTAGGTCTTGAACCCAGGGGTGCTTTACCACTAAGCTACAACCCCAGGCCTTTTAATAATTTTAATTTTGAGACATGGTTGCTAAGTTACTTAGCACCTTGCTAAATTGCTGAGGCTGGCTTCAAACTTGGGATCTTTTAGCTTCAGCCTCCCAAGTTGCTGGAATTACAGGTGTGTGCCACCGTGCTTGGATGAATTCCACTTTTATTTATAATTATAATGCACAAATTAAAAAATAATAGAAAGGAACTGAGCAAGTAGCACATGCCTATAATCCCAGCGGGCAGGGAAGCTGAGACAGGAGCATTGCAAGTTCAAAACCAGCCTCAGCAACCATGAGGCACTAAGCAATTCAGTGAGACCCTGTGTCTAATAAAATACCAAATAGGGCTGGGGATGTGGCTCAGTGGTCAGGTGCTCCTGAGTTCAATCCCTGGTTCCAAATAAATAAATAATAATAATAGAAGGAAGACCACTAGAGTAGAGGAAGGGGCTCATGGGAAGGATCAGGGTAGTTACTGGTGATTGAAATGGAGCAAATTATGTTATTTGCATTGATGAACATATCAAAATGAACTCCACAATTATGTATAAGTATAATGCGCTAATAATTTTTTTTTAAAAAAGACTCTTCCTTGGCACAGTGGTAAAGACCCATAATCACAGCTAATTGGGAAGCTGAGACAGGAGGATCACAAGTTTGAGGCCAGCCTGGGAAACTTAGTGAGACCCTGTTTCAAATAAGAAGTAGAAGAGCATTGCCTAGCATATATATGACCTTGGGTTCAATCCCAATATTGGAGAAAAAACTTAGATATTTATATGGAAGTATTTACAGATGAAATGACATCTGTGATTTCCTTTAAAATAACTGGGGGTCAGGGATATAATAGATGAAACAAAATTGATCGTATGTTGATATTTATTGAACTGAATGATGGGTTCATATGGAGCTTTTCACAATCAAATCTAATTTTTATGAATATTTGAAGTCTTCCATAATAAAATATTTTATCTCTATATCTTTAAAAATGATGTTGTATTTTTATACCTTTCTTTAATTAGCTATTTTTTTGTATTGCTGAGGATCAAATCCAGTGCCTCACACATGCTAGGCAATAAAATAAAGGTCCATCAACAACTAAAAATATAAAAAGAAAACAAATACAGGATGAATTTTTTTTTTGTACCAGGGTTTGAACTTAGGGCCACTCAACCACTGAGCCACATTCTCAGCCCTATTTTGTATTTTTATTTAGAGACAGGGGTCTCTCTGAGTTGCTTAGTGCCTCATGGTTGCTGAGGCTGGCTTTGAACTCATGATCCTCCTGCCTCAGCCTTCCCAGCAGCTGGGATTACAGGTGTGCACCATTGTGCCCAGCTACAGGATGAATTTTAACCACAAAACAAGACCTTTATGTGAACATCACATGCGTTTTTTCTAAAATGAAACAATGTTTTTATTTGTGCTGGGGTCTGAATTCAGGGTCTAGCACATGCTAGGTAAGCACTCTAACACTGAGCTATACACCAACTTTTTAAAAATTTTATTTTGACACAGGGTCTCCCTAAGTTGCCCAGGCTGACCTTGAACTTGTAGCCTCCTGCCTCAGCTTCCCAGTAGCTGGGATTACAGGCATGTACAACTACACCTGGATAAAAGCAAATTTTTTGAAGTTAACATAATTTCATTACTGGGAAATTTTTGATCAATAGAATAAACTTCACAAAATGTTTAATGATTTTATATTTACCGAGATTTTTATTGGGAAATCTCTGATTTAAAGAATACCTTCCTTGACTAGGTAAGGAACTGAGTAATAAGAGGTTAGTAGTATACAGATGTTAGTTTCTGATATTAAAAAAAGCAGGATAACAAAGGAGATTAACTGGACAGTTCATCTTTATTGAGTTAGGAACTAATTAGGAAAACAGAAATTATATTAAATATGAGCCATTATTTAAAAGGTTTTGGAAGGGATGGGGGTATAGTTCAGTGGTTGAGCATTTGCCTGCTGAGAGCAGGAGCCAGAAATATAACAGGCAGACAGGGCAGGGACCTCCATCACAATAATTCCATGTACAGAGTATCTGATAGGCCATACAGCACGATATCAAGTACATGATCAACATCCTGATTGGACACATGGATGCATGATCACAGAGTGTCACACTCTAGATGTAGAAACTCCTCTCCCTAAAAGTCATTGTCAATAGTTTTAAAGGTCACCTCCAGCAAATACCTTTTAACCCCTTAGCAACTCTGCAACAACCGCTTGGAACTCCTCTCTTAATGGAGCTCCACTTCCTGTCTTTAAAAAATTAATTCTGGGACTGGAGTTGTGGCTCAGCAGTAAAGCAAGTGCTCGCCTAGCACGGGCGAGGCCCTGGGTTTGATCCTCAACACCACATTAAAAAATAAATAAATAAAGGTATTTTGTCCAACTGCAACTAAAAAAGAATTAAAAAAATAAAATTAATTCTGTTACTTTATTCTCTGTTGTCCATGGTCATCTGGAATCATCCAGATTATCAGGATTATCAGATGGGTGAGTAAAATGGACCAACAGAACCATCACTCTTGTTTTCTGGAGTTCTTTTAGAAAAATCTGCCTCAGTCCAAAAAAAAAAAAAAATATCAGGCCAGCTAAAAGCAGTTAATGTAGCCACCAATCTAAAGACAAAGGTGTCTTGAATCAAACCATGTAATATGATGTATTAAGAACTATGTAATGTTATGAACGACCAATAAAAAAAAATAATAAAAAATAAAGACAAAGGTGTAAATCTTAAGGAGGCTGGATCAATCCCCTTTGTCTCTGACAGAGGACTGTTGATCAAGCTCTGCTTCAGCTTCTCCCCTTGGAACACAAGCCAGGTTGACCTGACCAGTTCAAACATCCATATCTTCCTTTCACTTTCTGACTGACTTGGCTCAATGTTGCAGGGTGCCCTCACCAAATATATTTTGGATCCTGAGACAAAGTCTTAGTCTGATTCAAGCTCTCTTTCTTTTTTCCCCCTGTGGTTCTGGGGATTGTGCATGCAAGGTAAGCACTCCACCAACTGAGCTATATATATTCCCAAGCCCTGGTTCAAGCTCTTTGGGAAAGTGGCAACTCACTAATCCCCAAAACATGAGCCAAGCTTTCTTTACTCTACTAAAAATGCCTTTCTCTCATGTTTGCTGTAGATCTCATATAGACCCAGATTTCTTGATATGCTCCTCCAAACCCCAACTGTCTTACTAGGACTCATAGATAAATAAGGCTATTGGGAATTTAAACAAGCTGTTGAGAGAAAGTTGCAGATAGTTGCAGATAGTTTGTGGAAGGTAAATATCAAAAAGTTTGTGAATGTTATTAAATTGGATATAAATTGTAAAGTCAGTTAAGGTGGTATAAGTTTTTTTCTGGGGTCAAGTTTTGTTGTGCTGGTGCAGGCCAGAGTTCTCTATGTCTTGGATCAGTGGGGTTTTCTTGAAGCATTGTCGGGATGATTTCTTCTTTCTGTTGGGATTTGGTTGCTTGGGAGGCTGGGTCTTAGGGGGTTGGAGTTCATACTGGTTTGGGGGTCTTTTGAATGTCTGCTTCATGACAGATTGAACAGATGACTGTTGATTTGGATTATTGCAATATGGTTGACTTCCTAGGTGTGTGTGGCTGACTGTATACTGGGAGCTGGGTGTGTTTGTCAGGGAGGTTTGTCTGAGTGTTGATGTGGGGGTTTGTGGAGTGGGGACTTGTATGGACTTGGTACAGTCAGGATGGTTACCACGCCTGTGTTAAACCTACATGGGCTTTCATTTTACAGACTTTTGCATTGGAATTTAGAGCTCTCAGGTGGGCATGTATGGTTCTCAGGTGTGTGCATGTACCTGGTTACATATATTTGGTGTATTGGTTGTATTGTGGTGGCCTAGAATGACAATCGTGTGGCCAGTTATGAGGTGGTCATTTGGGGGACTTTGGAACAGGTGCAGGTTCTGATTCTTTGGGACTTAGTTTGCTTGAGTAGTGGGAGCCTGGCTGATGTAGGAGGTTGTCTTGGCACAAGGAGATTGGGATTTTGGGAGGAACTTGTTGATTTGACATATGGAGGGTTGGATTCTAATTTGTGTCAGTGCACTGAGGTTTGACCTAAGAGAATGCTTGAATGATAACTTCCTCCCTATGGAGTGAGGCACAATTCTTCCCGCCAAAAGTCTTTCAACTGATGGTAGGATTAACACAGGCAGGCCAGGGTTTATCATAATGGACAGGGAATCACAGGACATGCAAAGCCTTGTCAGTAAAGGTGACTACTCCAATAGGCCACAACCCTTTATCAAGGTCACTCATGGAGGAAAGGGAAGGAATCTAAGGGAATTAAAAGATGCAAGGAGAATACTCTGATAGGCCACAACTCTTCACATGAGAAAGGGAAGGAACATCAAGGGATGCCCTCCCTGGCCAGGATAAATAATAGAATGCCATGTTCTTCTCCTTTTTGTCTTACAGATGGGAAATACTCCCTGTGATGTCGACATACACTTAGAATGTATCTCAAATAGTTGGGATCAATTTAATCCATAAATTCTAAAAAAGAAATCCCTGATATTTTTCTGCACCCAAGCCTGGCCTGAATATAAGCTGGAGGATAGAAAAATGTCCTCTCAAGGGAAGCATAAAGTATAACACATTCTTTTTACAACTGGCTTGTCAGAAATGCCCTGTGTACAAGCTTTGTGCCTCTCATGCTCAAAACAGCAGCTTTCCTTGCCCCTTAGTTGCATGCAGGATATTCATCCGGGATGTAGGATGCATGAACAAGTGCCCCAAATTTGAGAACAGAGGAAAAAAGTGTCACTTTTAAATCAAAACCACTTTGAACATAAATGGCTGTTTTATATTTTCTTGTACTCTGGGATTCTATTTCAGCAAATTCCTCCCCAAATGCAAAAGAAATGGAGTGATGGAATGGCCTTCTGTAAAGGCCCCAGACCTTTTGAGGAGATGTACATTCTGCTTTTGCGACATCACAGGTGCTTAGCTTCAGAAAACTGACATGACAGGCCCTGGAATGTCGGGAAACACCCTAATTCCCATGGGGTTTTCTTTTCTCTTCGGGTGGGCACCAGGAAGGAAAATGAAAAGATCCTATATCTGGGACTCTAATCTGATCCAAAAGTATGTTCTGGTCTGATAAAGATATTCCATGTGCTCCTTTACTAGCATAATTATGACTCTGTCATTTTTTTCCCCAAAAAACATCTCTTTTTTTGAGCTCATAAGGTCTCTGGTGAATTCACCTTTGGTCCTGCATGCCTAAATTAATATATCTTTTTGTTCCAATTAGTCTTATCTAACTTGTGTTTTTTTAGCCCTCATTTTTCCTGCTCTATTCAGAGAACAATTATTCAAGGGTTAACTCTCAAATACACTGGAAAAAGAGATATCCTTTAAAGAATCCTAAGGAGGGTGATAAACAGTGGTAATAGTGGGAATAAGTCTGCCCCCATTCAGGACAGGTGGCCAGCTGATCCTTGGATTTCAGTATCCACCAGGGCTGACAAACTCTACTCCTAATATCCCCAATTGCACAGGCCCTCTCCATGTCTGAGTCATTGTGCATACCTGTGTATTGAATTTCATGTCTACATATGTACTTGTACCTACATTGTTTACATGTTACCAAAAATGGACTTGTAGATAAATGGATACTCATAAATTTTTTAAAAAGTATCCAAATACCTTTTAGTTTATGTGACTTAAATAAAATTTTTTAACAAAAGGATAAATTTAATTGGAAAAGTAAAGATATCTTTTTAAATATTTTTTTAATTGTAGATGGATATATACCTTTATTTATTTTTATATGGTGCTGAGGATCAAACCCACTGCTTCACACATGTTAGGCAAACGCTCTGCCACTGAGTCACAACCCCAGTCCAATAAACATATCTTTAAAATTACTAACCTACCTATTTTTCTAGGTGATCAGCCAGTGGTCAGCCAATTAATGGAATGATGCTTTCTATAAAATGTTTAGCAACAAAGTGTAATGTCCATTGCTTTTAAGAATTTTCTTTGGCAGGTAAAAAATGGCTTAAAATGTTAACTAGGCTTGTCTGATATCTTGGTTTCATGGGTAAATTAAATTTAACATAAATGGGACTAATATTTTTATACATGTTTATTAAAAGATACTTTAATTTGCAATATTAAGATACATAAATATCAACTGCTAAATAAAATTCTAGAAGATTATAGAAGTCTGATCCAAGGTCTAATAACATAGGTTATTCCATTATAGTTGACACACTAAATAAATGTGATTATAGATACTCATGTATGATAACTAAATATGTTTGTCTGAACTTTGTATAAGTGTTTTGTTAAAGTTTGTAAAATAAGACCTTAAGTAAGTTTGATAAAGGCAAGGTAACTAATAAATGCTGACTTTTATATATTGTATCTGACACAAAAGCCCACACTGCCGTTTTAAAACCTGGCTTGTAGCCAGGTGTGGGGCACATGCCTGTAATCCCAGTAGTTTGGGAGGCTGAGACAGGAGGATCATGAGTTCAAAGCCAGCCTCAGCAACAGCAAGGTGCTAAGCAACTCAGTAAAACCCTGTCTCTAAATAACATACAAAATAGGGCTAGGGATGTGGCTCAGTGATTGAGTGCCCCTGAGTTCACTCCTTGTTCCCCGTGCCCCTCCCCCCCATGAGGGGTGGGGGAACAACCTGGCTTGTCTGGTTTCTTTTGGGTATATAGTGTCTTATTACATAAATGGGGTACATTTATACATCAGATAAGTTTATTTTTGATCATCAATGCTGTCTCCCTTGTTAATTTCTTTGGCATTTTTCTTGTAAAACTTTTTAACTGTTGCCTAACAATGTTTTGCAGAAGTACTATTCCTAACAAAATAACCTGAGTTAAGACAATAAGCCATCACCTACAGGAGGGAGAGAACATAATGCTGACTTCCAGTACTGATACTGACCCTAATTAAACAAAAGGGGTAACTGTCAAATTGTAGACATTAAAGCTAAAACCCATTACTCCTACTTTAAGACTGCTGAAACTGGCCTGCTATGTATTTAAAGCCAAAACTTGGAGACAAAAGTTAAGGAAGTAAAAGGTAAGAAAAAGAAAACAGCCAATATTCTGGTACTTGCCTTCTAAAGTCAGCCAGAACCCTGGAAATGATGGACTCATAAGGGCCCTACAATTCTGGTGAGTCACCCAAACTTCTGATCAGGGGGATCATGAGAGCCCTAGAGGACAGAAAGCCAACCAGTGTATATTCTGCAAAAAAGAAGGTTATTGGAGAGGGAAATGTCTCTGATGCTTCCAAGGGAAGCCACATGTGGTCAGCATGACCCTGACCCATCCTGATAGATGGCATGGCTGGTAGAAGAAAAGCTAAAGGATTGAAGAGCTTCTCCCAAGTTCCTAAGAGTGACCCTATGGCAAATCTCAGCTGACTTTAACAGTAGATAGAAACAAGGTCAATTTTTAACCAACTTGCTCTTGAACACCTGGCTGGAAAGAACAACCAAAGTACAGCCATACATGGACTTTGAGAAAGAAAAGACAATGGTTCTTTTAGTATAACTCAAGATGTACACTGTGTCAGTCCTTTCAAGGGTAAGTAAAACTGGGAGGTTATAAAATAATTTTGTTTTTATATCTAAGTGCCTTATAACTATTACAAAAGGCTCTGTCAGAGTCACAGTTTGTTCTAAGTCAGTTCAAAACTTACAGATCTTCCTAAATTCTTACGTAGGTAGGCTCAATATGTTTTTCAGTGGTGTGATTATTTAGCCCTGATATTTATCCCTCTAAAAGATATAATGTAGCACATGGAAGCCTAACCAACTTTACCAAGAGAACCCTACATGACATAGCTAAAGGGATCTCTCTACAAAACAAAGGTAATGGTAATAAAAAGCTATTTATAGGCAAAAATTTGATGACAGTTCAACAGATCACTGCAGCCTATGAAATTTGTCAAAAGAAAAATTGCCTAACAAAAACGTAGCTCCTCTGGTATACAATGTTAAAGGTAAATATCTTGGGGAAGACTGGCAACTAGATTTCCCTTACGTGCCAATGTCAAGAGTCATGCAAGTGTACAATGACTCAAAATGCATTTTTCTGTTATATATACCTAATTAAAATAAATAAATAAACTTTCTTTAAAAATAGCAATATCTCTGATCTGGGTAGACACTTTCATCAATTGGGTGGAAGATTTCCCTTGCAGGATGGAAAGGCCTTCGAAGTAATTAAAGTTTGTGTCTCTGAAATCATACCCAGGTTTGGATTCCCAAAGTTTACAGAGCGACAATGCCCTTTCCTTCAAGGTAACTATCACTCGAAGAATCTCTAAAGCACTATACGTACAATATCATTTGCAGTGTGCCTAAAGACCCTAAGCATCAGGAAAGGTAGAAAAGACCAAAGATACTCTCAAAAGACACCTTAGAAAATTAGCTCAAGAAACCCATCTCCCATGGTCTTCCTTACTTCTTATGACCTTACTATGAATTAGAAAAACTCCATTCCCTATGAAATGTTCAACTTTTAGCTTCTGCCTTTAACTTACGTATTGTGGAGGAAAGTCACTTGAAACTATAATCCCTGTGGGCCTGGAAATATTTAAATTACACCATGTCCCTCCGAGTGCAATATGAGAAATCATTTTCCAATCAAGAAACAGAACAACTGGGCTGGGGTTGTGGCTCAGCGGTAGAGCACCTACCTAGCATGTTTGAGGCCCTAGGTTTGATCCTTAGCACTACATAAAAATAAATAAAAATCAAGTTAGACAAAAATATTGTGTCCAACTACAACTAAAAAAAAAAAAAGAGGAAGTAGAACAACTGAGAACTGGGTGCAGTGGTGCACACCTGTAATCTAAATGATCTGGGAGGTTGAGGCAGGAGGATCACAAGTTCAAAGCCAGCCTCAGCAACTTAGTGAGACCTTGTCTAAAAATAAAACACAAAAAGGCCTGGGATTGACTCAGTGGTTAAGCATCCCTGGGTTCAATCCCTGGTATGAAAGAAAGAAGGAAGGAAGGAAGGAAAGAAAGAAAAAAATAGAACAACTGTTTTTAGAAGAATGGTAGGAGGGCTTTCAGAACCAGGCCACAGAGTTTTAGATCAGTTACGATTTTGTCATCCTTTCTTGGCTTAGTAAGCTTCATATGAATGCTTTGTTGGCATTTCTAGTTTGATTTGAAAATTCTTCCTATATTCCATCTGATAATTCTATCTTGGGATTTCTAAATATATCACTATGCTCCTGGACATTCCAGGTGACATTTACCACAGCAGAGAGAGAATGGGAGGAAGGATGGAATTCTTTCCTATACAATTAATTAGATGCATAAACAAACCCCCGGAAAGACTATTTGTTCTTAAATTCTCCCCCTCCCCACAGGCCTCTTTCTGTTCACAAAGTAATACCTCCAATCTTTTGGTATCTTAACAGTACCAACCTCCCTATTGCCTGAGGATTACTATTTTCCTCTCAAAAATTCTTTAAAAATATATATACTTGTGGATTTGGGGACAATATACTATATGAAAAAATAAAATAAGTGATGCTTTACTTTGGGAGAGGTTTTCTGATTCCAGGTTCTCTCAGTAAAAAAAACCCTACTTTGCATTTCAATATGGGTTCCAAAAAAATTTGGAGCCAGAAAAGGGTCTATTTTATGGAGATAGGGCTGTTCATTAATTCTGTGAATAATGGGAACCCTCCCCAAAACGAAGTTGCCAGATGCGCCAAGGACAAACCTTTTAAGCAGGTCTTCAAAGGATAACAGTCAGGCCTACTCTTTTCTGCACATACCATCAGGGCTGAGAGAACCTATGGGAGATGTTGGGGTTGTTATTTGCAACTTGGAGGAAAGGGCCCCACAGTGCCAGAAACTAGATCTCTGATGGGAACAGCTTGGCTGGTGTTAGTCATTAGGAAGCATGGGACAGGCATAACCTCTATCCCCAAACATCCTGGAGCCTGGGACTCAGATCTCCAAAGAGGAAGCACTGGCTGGTAGTGGGCTATCTGAGAGGGTGTGATGAGGTCTTTTTGATTCAGTCCTTCAGAACACATTTACATACCTAGGCAACTGAAATTTAAGCATGTTAAGTAACTTATACCAACTAGAAGGAAGCACAGTGTTATGGTTTAGATATGAGATGTCCTCTCCAAATGTATGTGTGAGACAATGCAAGACAGTTTAGAGATGAAACAATTGGTTATGAGAATCTTAACCTAATCAGTACATTAATCCACTTGAGTGGGTTAACTTAGTGGTAACTGTAGGCGGATAGGATGTGGCTGGAGGAGGTGGTTCATTGGAGGTGTGTGCCTTTGGGATATCTATTTTGTCCTGGTCTGCAGTTCTGCAGTGTGTCTGTGTCTGTCTCTCTGCTTCCTGGTCCCAAGTCCTGAGCTGCTTCCTTCCACCACACTCTTCCACCATGATGTTCTGCCCCATCTTGGGCTCAAAGCAATGGAGTCAGCCATCTATGGACTGAGACCTCTGAAATCAAGAGCCCCAAATAAACTTTTTCTACTCTGTTTTGTCCAGTCTTTTGGTCATAGCAATGAAAAAGTTGACCAAAACACACAGAGATAACAAGCAAATCCACATTTTCTGATTGAGTCAGAATGTTCTAACTGTACGATTTATTGAAAAATGTAGCAGCAGCAGCAACCTTGTTATACTAACAACATTTTCTTTAAAAAAAAATCAAGTGAGTCAAAACTAGGGTTTTCTCTCTCTCTCTCTCTCTCTCTCTCTCTCTCTCTCTCTCTCTCTCTCTCTCTGTGTGTGTGATGTTGGGGATCAAACCTATGCTAGTCAAATGTTTCTACCACAGAGCTACATGCCCCGCCCCTGAAAACCAGAAATTTGAGAAGAAAACGGTGTAATTAACTACTCAGGGCCACAAAGTGTGACAACATAGTTGAAGGAGTTTTTCTTAGCTTTCCAATTCAGGAGCCACTTGTTCAAAGAAACGAACTTTATTTTTAGAACCACACATGCCAAACAAAACAGCTCCTCAGGAAAACCTTCAGAGCCCAACTGCCACCACCGGCTTCCCACAAGCCTCTCCCAAAACCACCAGCCTCTCCACCTCCCACAATCCTCCTGCTCTTGAGGCCGATTGGCTGGGTCGAGTGGGCAGAGCCAAAAAAAGTCCCCCAATGAGCAGCTCCGTAGTCTGAAAGGGCGGGGAAACAGCTCAATGAGCATCACCACAGAGGAGCCAATCAGCTAGAAGTTGCTGGGGCCGCTGTGAGCCAATCATCAGCTGGCAGTCTGAAAGTTTGCTGGGGCCCCTTCGGCTGTGGCTCTCAACATCTCCCCCTCTCTGTTTAAACAACAAGCATGTGGCTTAGGGACCATGCCTGCCTTAGGTTATCCAATAGTACATATGGTTCTTACCCGTCATCGGAAGAGCTGACCTCAAGGCGTCAGCCTCCTGTCTTAGGGTGGTACCTTGACATATTATACATACATGGAGTATAACTTATCCTAAGTAGGATCCCATTCTTGTGGTTGTATATGTTATGAAGTTTTACTGGTCATGTAGTCATATATGAATAGGAAAATTATGCCTGATTCATTCTACTGTCTTTCCTAATCTCATTCCTCCTCCCTTTTCCTTTATTCCTTTTTATCTAATCCAATGAACTTCTATTCTTCCTTCCCACCACCCTTATTGTGTGTTAGCATCCACATATCAGAGAGAACATTTGGCCTTTGGTTTAGGGGCATTGGCTTGTTTCACTTAGTATGATATTCTCCAGTTCTATCAATTTTCCAGCAAATGCCATAATTTCACCCTTCTTTATGGCTAAGTAATATTGCATCGTGTATATATACCATATGTTCTTTATCCATTCATCTGTTGTAGGGCCCATAGGTTGGTTCCATAGTGTGGCTATTGTGAATTGAGCTGCTATAAATATTGATGTGGCTGCATCATTATAGTTTTTTTTTTGGGTTACTGGGGATTGAACTCAGGGGCACTTGGCCACTGAGCCACATCTCCAGCCCTAGTTTGTATTTTATTTAGAGACAGGGTCTCAATGAGTTGCTTAGGGCCTTGCTAAGTCACTTAGGTTGGCTTTGAACTTGTGATCCTCCTCTATCTGTTTCCCCTGCCGCTGGGATTATACACATGTGCCACCATATCGCCAGCTGGCCAGACTGGCCATATGAATTGGGTTCAAAGGAGCTGGCTGTATCAATAACTAAGAAAATATGAAGAAACCACACAGTGCACGAACATAGGTTTCTAAGGCAGGACTGCTCAGCTCAGTGACCCCAAAGGTCAGCTCCAGCACTGGAAGGAGCAACAGAGTGAAAACACCCTAAACCTTCTATTTATTGGGGGAAAGACATTTGAGAAAGTTTCACCCAAATAAGGCAAGGGATTGGGTTTCAAACGGGGGAGTCTTGCTTGGTGATGTCTTGTGGTCAGCAGATTGACATTTTTCAAAGCCACACCCATCTCAGGTACTGTGTGGGAGCAAAGGCAGAGCAAAAAAGGCACACATAGGTCACACAGCCCAATCAGGCAGTAACGTCAGACCAGTCCCCTCATATGCTCAAATGCACATAGCTCACACACACAGCCAGCCCATGGCTGGCTCATGACACCACAGCATTTAGAGTAGTATGGTGATATTAGGACCTTTGGGTATAGACCAAGGAGTGGGATAACTGGGTCAAATGATGGTTCCATTCCAAGTTTTCTGAGGAATCTCCATACTGCTTTCCAGAGTGGTTGCACCAATTTGCAGTACCACCAGCAATGTATGAGTGTGCCTTTTTCCCCACATCCTCGCCAACATTTATTGTTACTTGTATTCTTGATGATTGCCATTCTGACTGGAGTCAAATGGAATCTCAGGGTATTTTTAATTTGCATTTCTCTAATTGCTATGAAGCATTGAGCATTTTTTTCATATATTTGTTGACCATTCATATTTTTTCTTCTGTGAAATGCCTGTTCAGTCCCATTTATTGATGACTGGGTTATTTGTTTTGGTTTTGGTTTAAGTTTTTTGAGTTCTTTATACATCCTGGAGATTAATGCTCTATCTGAGGTGCAGGTTGCAAAGATTTTCTCCCATTCCCATTAGGCTCTCTCTTTGTGCTCTTGATTGTTTCCTTTGTTATGAAGAAGCTATTTAGTTTGATACAATCCATTTGTTGATTCTGGGGTTTTAAACTCAGACAGTGAGCAAGAATAACAAGCAAAGGTTTCTGGCTATTAGGTTGTCAATGTAAATGGTCTCAGGAATCCTTAGATGAGAGGAGAAAGAAGGGTAAGCATTTTTTTTTTCTGTAACACGGTTTAGCAATCTCCAAACCATGAATTGTATCTGGCCACCTCCCTTTTGACTTTTTTTTTTTTTTTTTTTTGAGACAGGGTGTCACTGTCTTTCCAAGGCTAGTCTTGAACTCCTAGACTCAAGTGATCCTCCTCCCTCAACCTCCCTAATAGCTGGGGACTACAGGTGGACACCACTATGCCCAGCTTACACCTCCCTTTATGTGTGTGGTAAAATTATGTAAATATGCATTTTAATTATAAAATTCAGTGGCCCTAATTATATTCAAACTGTTGTGTAATTTTCATTACTATCTATATCCAAGCTTATTTTCTTACTGCCCCAAACCCAACTCTGACCTTAAACAATGACTTCCTATTTCCTTTTCCTCTGGACTCCTGGTAACCTCAAATCTACTTCTTTTTTTTTTATTTTTTTATTTTTTTTTTAAAGTGAGAGAGGAGAGAGGAGGGAGGAGAGAGAGAGAGAGAGAGAGAGAGAGAGAGAGAGAGAGAGAGAATTTTCAATATTTATTTTTTAGTTCTCGGCGGACACAATATCTTTGTTGGTATGTGGTGCTAAGGATCGAACCCGGGCCGCACGCATGCCAGGCGAGCGCGCTACCGCTTGAGCCACATCCCCAGCCCTCAAATCTACTTCTTGAGGGAGATTTCCTGAGTTGCTGCTATGGTTTGTTCCCCAAATTTTCATGTGCTGGAAGCTTTTTCCACAGTATAGCAGTATTGATAGGTGGTGACCTTTAGATGTTGGGCCTTGTGGGAAATCAGTCCTGACTGTCTTCATGAAGGTATGGTCTTGCAGGATGGGTTAGTTCTCACAGAAGTGGATTAATTCTATCAAGGAAGTTATAAAAGAGCAAGCTTGGCCTCTCCCAGGCTTCTTCCTCTCTCACCACATGACCTCTCTCTCATTGTATGGGCCAGGTTTCACCTTCCACTTCTCTGCCACATTGTGACATAACCAGGACTCTACACCAGATGCTGGCACCATGTTGCTTGGATTTTCTGGTCACCAGAATTGAGAGCCAAATAAACCTCTTTTTTAAATAAATCACCCAGTCTATGGTATTTGGTTCTGACGACAACAATAACTACAAAACTAAGATGGTAGGTAACACTGAATCTCATCCGATAGGATGAGAAGGAGTTGGCCATTAAAAGAAATAATAGAGATGAGGAAGCAGTAGGAAACAGGACATTTAGGGGAAAAAAAAGTATAGGTAACAAACACCATGGAGTTTTAGAGGATCTAGAAGCAGCCGTGTGTGTGTCAGGGAGCAGCTAAAAGAGAATTCTAGGACTGGCTAGAATGCTGTGAATATAACCAGTAAGAATCTATTTTATTGATCTACTGGGTATGATCTGGTGTTGAGAGCCACAGCCGAAGGGGCCCCAGCAAAATTTCAGACTGCCAGCTGATGATTGGCTCACAGCGGCCCCAGCAACTTCTAGCTGATTGGCTCCTCTCTGGTGATGCTCATTGGGCTTCTGTATACCTTCTGTATCTCCCCATAATACTCCCATTTTTGTCATCAAAAAGAAATCTGGTAAATGGAGATTATTGCAAGATTTAAGAGCCATTAATAATGAGATGGTTATTATGGGACCTGCTCAATTGGGGATTCCCCAATTGTCTGCTTTGCCAAAAACTTAGTATGTTTTAGTTATAGATATTAAAGATTGTTTTTTTTTCAATTCCAATTCATCCTGAGGATAGTCCACATTTTGCATTTACTATCCCTGCATTGAATCATGAAGGTCCTGATCAGAGATATAAATGGAAAGTACTCCCTCAAGGGATGGCTAACAGCCCAACTATGTGTCAAATTTATGTTAACAAAGTAATCCAGCCACTTAGAAATCAAAATCCTGAACTACAAATATTTCACTATATGGATGATGTATTATTAGCACACAAAGATAAAAACACATTGCTAGAATGTTATGCCACACTTACAAACTTATTAAAAAATTATAATCTAGAGATAGCAATAGATAAAGTACAATTAAATTTTCCAATTAATTATTTAGGAGTTCTATTATCCTCAACCATGGTCTGTCCACCAAAAATTCAAATACGAGTAGATCAACTCAAATCACTTAATGACTTTCAAAAGTTATTAGGAGACATAAATTGGATAAAGCCTTATCTAGGTATACCAACAGGAGAGTTGGGACCTTTATTTGATATCCTAAAAGGTCCATCAGATCCAAATTCACCCCGAATGTTAACGCCTGAAGCAAGAAAGGCATTAAAAATCATTGAAACATATATGGAAAATATGCATTTGGATAGAATTGATATAAGTTTGCCTTTATTATTTATTGTACTACCAACAAAAAATACTCCTACAGGATTATTTTGGCAAGAAGGTCCACTATTATGGATACATTTATCTTATTCTCCTAACACTATTCTTACTAGGTATCCTGAGGCTGTAGGACAATTAATACTCAAAGGAATAAAAGCAGCAAAGGGAGTGTTTGGAATTTCTCCCAATAAAATTATTACTCCATATACTATGAATCAAATTGATGAGTTAGCTAATGAGTTAAATACTTGGGCAATAATCATGTGCAAATCTAATGTTTCATTTGATAACCACTTACCATCTAATCCCTTTATTGTCTTTTTGGTCATCGCATCCTATAATTTTTCCAAAAATGACAAGAAAAACACCTATCATGAATGCTCCAAATATATTCACTGATGGGTCAAATAATGGTACAGCAGCAATAGTTACACCTGATCAAACTTTTACATTTTTAGTACCCAAACAATCAGCTTAAAAGGTAGAGCTTAATGCAGTATTACAAGCTTTTGTGATGTTTAAAGACTCTGTATTTAATTTATTTTCTGATAGTCAGTATATAGTTAGTGCTATAATATAACTTGAAGATGCTGGTAGGATTTCCCCTTCCTCTACTGTTTTCTCTTTGCTTTCCACTATACAAAGTCTAATCTTGGACAGAAAAGATCCGTTCTTTATAGGACATATCAGGGCACATACAGGATTGCCTGGAGCCCTTAGTTTGGGCAATGATTTAGCAGATAAAACTACACATGACATACATATTTTCTCTACACTAAAAGAAGCTATAAATTTTCATAAAAAGTTCCATGTCAATGCTAATACTTTACAAAAGCGTTTTAAAATAACTAAGGAACAAGCTAGACAAATAATAAAACAATGTCAAAATTATGTGAACTTTTTACCACAAGTTAATCTTGGAGTCAATCCTAGAGGACTGATACCTAACCATATTTGGCAGATGGACGTCACACACTTGCCAGAATTTGGAAAATTAAAATATTTGCATGTTACAGATACTTCTTCTGGATTTTTGATGGGCTCCCATCATGCCGGAGAAAAAACTAAAGATGGTATAGCTCATTGCTTACAAAATTTTGCCACTATGGGCGTTCCAAAACAGTTAAAAACAGATAATGCCCCCTGGTTATACTTCTACCTCTTTTAAACAATTTTGCTCATCATTTGGCATTACTCATATAACAGGAATCCCATACAATCCACAGGGACAAGGCATAGTTGAAAGAGCTCATCAAACTATTAAAATGTATTTAATAAAGCAAAAAGAGGGAATTGGGAAGGGGTATATATTCCCCAGAGATAAACTTAAAATAACCCTTTTTACTCTAAACTTTTTAAATTTGGATTCATCAGGACTTAGTGCTGCAGAAAGGCATATGTGTCCAAAAAATGTACATAAGCCCAAAGTACTTTGGAAGGATATTCTAACAGGACAATGGAAAGGTCCTGACCCAGTAATTGTCTGGAGTCGGGGGTCTGTTTGTGTGTTTCCACAGGGAGAACAGCAGCCAATTCGGATTCCAGGGAGATTAACTAAAGCAATTTCTACAGACCAAAATGAAGATGATTTGGCTCAAATCCATAACAGCTGATATCCAAAACTCCAGTTTGACTATCCTTACATGTGTGACAGAACCAGGATGCTTTTTTCAATAACTATTTTATTATTACCCTTTCCCACATCATGAAGTTCTATTTTGTTTTTTGAGCTCATACAGACCTAGGTTAATGTTTTGCTGATCAGTTCTATTTTTTGACTATAGAGTTTTTAAACATTGCAATGGAGATTTCACCTGTAAAAAGTTATAAGGCCTTTACTATTATGTTATGTGTTGTATGTATTATATTATGTGTGCACACTTGTGTTTTATGTTGTGTGTTTGTATGATGAGCGCTCATGAAAAAATGGATCCAAATATATTTTTTTATTCACGTGATTTAAATGGTTTAATTTAAATTAGGTAAACAGCTGTTGAGGATTATTTTAATATGTGAACAAAAAAGGAGGTTAACAGGTCTGTTTTTTTACTTTCACCTTTCCTTTTCATTATATTTAATAATTCTGTTCAAGATAATGTAAATTGTTAAGAAAATTGTTTTCTTTTAGTGCCTTCTGGAATGTTACATAATTTTTTCTTTAGCCATTATTGCCAGAATTCCTATCTTCATCCCAGTGCCGGTGAAGACAAAGATAAAACCAATCTACAGCTTCTGCAATAGCCATCACTGAACTGCTTGCAGAATTTGCCTGGACTATGTATCACTTGTATGCATTGTGAACTCACTTGTAATCATTGTGAACTATCTGTTGATGCAGTGACTTATGGTAGTGTTGGGGTATTTTTGCTGATGGTGTCATCGGTGGTACAATTTTTCCAAAAGGAGCCGTCAATTGGCTTGGTGTATCTTCCTCCCTTCTGCTTGTCATGGTCGTTCAGGTAAAATTTGGGGGCCAACAGAGGTGAGGCAAAGAACCTCACCCCCCCACACCACTGGTACAAAGACCTATCCACAGGTGTGGCTGTATGCTGGACCGGTAGTCAATGACGGGTAAGATCCAATTGCAATGGTACCAACCTAAGATAGGGGGCTGACGCCTTGAGGTCAGCTCTTCCGATGACGGGTAAGAACCATATGTACTATTGGACAACCTAAGGCAGGCACAGTCCCTAAGCCACATGCTTGTTGTTTAAACAGAGAGGGGGAGATGTTGAGAGCCACAGCCGAAGGGGTCCCAGCAAACTTCCAGCTGCCAGCAAACTTCCAGCTGCCACTCTCACAGCCTCATTACTATAGTCCATTGCTTTCTCTTTCCTGATTTTCTCTCTCAAACCATTTTTCTTTTTTTCTTTGGAACCCCCTAATCCATAGTTTAAAAACTTTTGAACTCCTAAAATATATGGGCTTGAGTTGTAGGAATATTAATTGGCTTTAGGAATTTTGGGGGGTGGGTATGGAAATTAAATGCTTAACCACTAAGCCACATCCCCAAGCCCTTTTTATTTTGAGACAGGGTCTTGCTAAGTTGCTCACTAAATTGCTGAGGCTGATCTTGAACTTGCAATATCCTTCTGCCTTGGCCTCCCTAAATCACTAGGATTACAGACATGTGCCACTACATTCAGTAGTGTTTTTTTTTTTTTTTTTTTCCTTGTGTGAGCACTTTTACCTTGAGGGAATGGTGGGTCAGTTGGTTAGTCTGGAGCCAAATCTCTTCTACTGATGCAACATCCTAGATAATCATTTTGCCCTGTGATAAAGTTGAACAGCTGCAACTATTGAGAGAACATACAAGTTACAGTGAAAGAAAACAAATCGTACAAGTAACAGGTTTAGGACCTGGGGAGTTTGTCTTTAGCCCTTTGAGGCAATCTTCCAGTAGTTTCATTCTTATCTAGTTTATCCTTCAAGATGTAAAGGTGAAGGCATCCTGGCTTTAGTGATATACTTGGTTTTTGAGATCAGTAAGATTGTTTGAGGGAGTGGGGGATAGGGAAGAACACATATCACACTTTTTAATGGGTAACAGGGTATGATTTAAAGTTCTCTGAGCACATTTGCCCTTTTGGGGGAAGTAGTTGGGGAATACTGAATTTTCACTACCTTAATCCCATCCCCCACTCCCCTAATGGATATTGAATCCTCACAGGTGGTAGATAAGTACTCTACTTCTGAACAAAATCCCCAGTTCTACTATCTGAATCACAAGGAGTATTGTTTGTATGGGAGTCCCTGACTATTTCAGTGAGGGGACAGACTGCATGTACTATCAATAATCAGGAACTTTTATTTTTTCTTCTGGCCATGGAACAATAAAGACCTGCACGCCTTCTTCAAGAACTCAGAAAGAGATAAGCGCTGGGTGCAGTGGTGCATGCCTGGAATCCTAGCTACTCTGGAGGCTGAGGGCAAGAGGATTGCAAGTTTGAGACCAGCTTCAGCAATTTAGTGAGACTCTATCTCAAAAATAAGAAGGGCTGGGAATATAACTCAGTGGTAGAGCATGCCTGGATTCAATCCCAGTAGTGCCAAAACAAAAAAGAAAGGAAAAAAAGTCAAAGAAAGAAGGAAATAGATAACAAAAGAGACTTTGATTGCAGGGCATGGTGGTGCATGTCTGTAATCCCAGTGGATTGGGAGACTGAGGCAAGAGGATTGAAAGTTCAAAGCCAGTCTCAGCAATTTAGTGAGACGTTGCCTCAAAAAAAAAAAAAAATTGAAAAGGACTGGGGGTATTAATCTGTAGTTTAATCCCTGGGGGGGGGGGAGCAGGGGAGAGAGAGACAGACAGACAGACAGACAGACTATGGTATTCAATGTTTCTCAAAGTATGGTGGAAGACCACTTGTAAGGAATTTTCATTTCAAGACCAGCTCTCTGGAGGATGGCAAGTTCAAGGCCAGTCAGGGCAATTTAGCAAGACCTATCTCAAAATAAAAATAAAAAGGGTTAAGGAAGCCAGGCATAGTTTCACACATCTGTAATCAAAGTGATTTGGGAAGCTGAGGCAGGAGGATTGCAAATTCCAGCCCTCAGCAATTTAGTGTGGCCCTAAGCAACTTAAGGAGACCATGTCTCAAAATAAAAAGGGCTGGGGATGTGGCTCAGTGGTACAGCACCCTTAGGCTCAATCCCTGTACCAAAAAAGAAAGGAAGGAAGGAAGGAAGGAAGGAAGGAAGGAAGGAAGGAAGGAAGGAAGGAAGGAAGGAAGGAAAGAAAAAAAAAACAGAAAAAGAAAAGAAAAAAGGTTGGGGATGTAGGATGTAGCTTAGTAGTAAAGCACCCCTGGGTTCAATCCTCAGTATCACCAAAATAAATAATTAAAAAATAATTTCAAAAATCACTTCAAACCTACTGAATCAGTCTCTGTATTATGTTTGGGCCTACAACTCACTTTTTTTTTTTTTTGGTACTGAGGATTGAACTGGGGGTTCTTTACCACTGAGCTTCATCCTCAGTCCTTTTTATCTTGAGACAAAGTTTCAAGTTGCTGAGGCTGGCCTCAATTTTCAATCTTCCTACCTAGCATCCTGAGTCCTGGGATTATACACATCCACCACCATGCCTGGCTACAACCTACAATTTAAATAAATTCCCAGGGAATATCCTTAAATTTTGGTAATTACTGCATTAGTGGAAAACACACACACACACACACACACACACACACACCTCTGCATGTACACAGATACAAATTCTACCCTTTGCCCCCAACCCTACTTCTACACTCAGCAGCTCCTAGAGAGAAAAAGCCACTGATATATTGCCATGAGGAAAGAAAAAAAATATAGACTTTTAAAAAATCATTTCAATTAATATCATCATTCCAAGAAAGACAAAAAAATTTGAGAATCGAGGAAGGGGTATTTGCCAGCTCTTGCTATCCAAGTCCTTCAAGGTCAAGACAGCAGGACTGATATCTCCTTCACTTATCAGAAAAGCTTTCACACCACTATTTACTCATTTGTGTGTGTGTGTGTGAGAGAGAGAGAGAGAGAGAGAGAGAGAGAGAGAGAGAGAAAGAGAGAGAGAACCCAAATTTCTTTGAGTCTCATGTCCTCAGGTTAGAGTGTCACCCTCTGTCTGGCTGCATCACTGCCATCTCATGGCAGACACTTTTGGACACCAGTAGTGGATGCTGTGGTGGGCTAACCAGATTCCTCTCCTCTCTCCCTCATAACTGGAGTTACCAGGAGTTCTGTAAGTGACAGCTCTCCAATGTAGCTCTCTCTAGGGATTGCATGAGGCCAAAAGAGAGCTCTCTCTTCCCTTTTCCTGTAGGAAGTGCACATGCAAATTTTTGTTTATATGAGAATATAAAAATCTCTTAGAGTATTCCCACAAACTTCTTGCATTTCTATTTCAGAGACTGCTTCCTTTATAGGAAACCCAACCTCTACCATTGGGTTCCAGTCGTCAGCCAAGAAAGCAGTTTCTTTTTTTTTTTTTTTTTTTAAAGAGAGAGTGAGAGAGGAGAGAGAGAGAGAGAATTTTTTAATATTTATTTTTTAGTTCTCGGCGGACACAACATCTTTGTTGGTATGTGGTGCTGAGGATCGAACCCGGGCCGCACGCATGCCAGGCGAGCGCGCTACCGCTGAGCCACATCTCCAGCCCAAGCAGTTTCTTTATTTTCCTCATTTTTTTTTAATTGGTGCATTACAAGTATACATAACAGCGTGATTCATTGTTACCCATGATATCTAGAAAGCAGTTTCTAAAATGTGACTTTTGGATCTAGACCACTTGCCATCTAACTGGCAATAGTAAGTGAAACACTAATAGTTTCTATTTAGATACTAGAGAAAGACTATGAAAGGCTGGGAATGAATGATCACTAAAGGTTAGGTAAGTGTAAAAGAGGGTGGTTGGTAAACACAGTGAAAATTAATAGTTTGGGCTGAACACTTGGCTCAGTGGTAGAGTGCTTGCCTAGCATGCCTGAAACCATGGATTTGTTCCCCAATAGTACAAAACAAACAAAAAGTAAGGACTTGTTCCATTAGTGACATTTTTGAGTACAAGTTTTCTCTTTTTGTCCTTTTTGGTACTGAAGATTGAACCCAGGGGCACTTAACCACTGAGCCATATTCCCAGTCTTTTTTTTTTAATTTTTATATTTTTAAAATTTTATTTAGGGGCTGAGGTTGTAGCTCAGTGGTAGAGCACTTGCCTAGCATGCACGAGGCACTGGCTTCGATCCTCAGCACCACATAAATTTAAAATAAAGATATTGTGTCCATCTAAAACTAAAAAATCTATATTAAAAATTAATTAATTAATTAATTAATTAATTAATTAATTTTGCAGTGCTGAGGATTGAACTTGTGCATGCGGGACAGATGCTCTACCAATGAGCTACATCACCAGTACCCCCAGCCCTTTTTGTATTTTATTTAGAGACAGGGTCTCACTGAGTTGCTTAGGGTCTTGCTGAGTTGCTGAGGCTGGCTTTTAACTCAGCCTCTTCCTCCTGCCTCAGCCTCCCAAGCTGCTGGGATTACAGGTATGCACCACCACAGATAATTCTTGTAAGGAGCTTTCCTGTGCATCATAGGATTCGTGTTCTCTAAATGTTATCCTTTTCTTTGTAACAGCTTTAGATATCACAATCCCATTAAAGGAGAACAACTTTCATGGAAACAATTACAATGTAGTTACAGACTTTTGGGTGGTGTTTCAGATGCATAGCACAAAACAAACAAACAAACAAACAAACTCTATCTATAATTGTATCTCATTCCTAGGGTGAGATTTCCTGGTGAGCAAACAGCAGACTATTGTTAGAGGATGAGGAGTTAGGTGAAATGGAGCAGAGGAGATGCTGGTAAGAACAAGAAATAAGACTCTAACAAAAAAGAGTTGGGACAATCACAATAATATCTGGACATAGTGAAGTATGTGAGAAAAAAAATCAACCCCTAGTTGAGAACCACTGTTTTAGGGCTACAATAGCCTGGTAATAGTACCTGGACAATTCCTCAAAAACAAAGGACAAATTTTGCATTTCATACTTCCCACTACTAAGAGGAAAACAATATGTCTATTAGGTCTTCTTGGATTCTGGGTGGCATTAGGAACAGCTGGCTTTGTACTGTTGCTATTGTTATTATCACCAATTTATGTAGGTCAATGCTGCCTATAACAGAACACTTGTCATTAATAATTCAAGCATTCGAAGCTAGCCAACATTTCTGAACCTCTTTCAGAAATCCTACTTCTTCTCTGGTTCTAACATCCTATGTTACCCTACTTTCTACCAGTTTCTTAGTTTATTTATTGATAATTATAATAATCATTGGTAACAATGTTCCTGCTCTTGGACAATACCTCTATCATTGAGAATCCAGTAACAAAAATGTGACAGGTTTATGTATCAGCTAGTAGAAGCACTAGCAGGAAAACTTGGAAGTTTTTTTTTCCTTCTGTATTCATTATCTGATACTTTGATTCAGCAATGTGGTGTTGCCAGGTTCTGGGCAAGGTGGGCTCAGCACTATGGCTACAAAGTTGAGTAGTAAAGATCTCTGCCCTAAGCATTCTAAAGTAAAATGAAGGGCTAGGGATATAGCACAGTGGTAGAGCATTTGCCTAGCATGTGTTACTCCCTGGATTCAATCCCCAGGACCGCAGACAAAACAAAACAAAAATAAAAAATTCAATAGGCTTTATAATTAAGACGATGGATAGGTAAGTCAAAGGTTTTAGTACAATGTGATAATGGCTATGATGAAGTTATATACCCGCTGTGTTATGTAGTTCAGAAAAAAGCATCTGAGACTTCCTGAAGAACTAGCACTTAGGTTTCACTCTGTGGACCAGAAAGGTATTAACCAATTTAAGAAGAAAAGAGCATTCCATGCACAAGGAATAGCAGGTATTGGGGTATTCAATGGTATCAAGTAAGATTACTGAAGGATTTTAATCCAAGTCAAGACATGAACAGATTTAACTTTTATCAAGAGCAGATAAAAGCACCAGAGATGACTGGAATGGAGGTATGGAGTAGCAGCAGTGAGGTATAGAGCAGAGAAAATGGTACTGTCATGAACTAGGAATTAGTAACAGCTTGAACTAAGATAATTTAGGAGAAATGAAAGCATGGTCATGGATTTAAGAGATATGAAGAAGGAATATTGGTAACTTGTAATTTTAGAGGGAAGGGCGGTAAGTGAAAAGATGGAACAAATTTTATCCAAGAGGCTTAGGGAATGATGCTTTTTCTCACTGAGATCTCTATTAGAAGAGAATCTGGCTTAGATTTGGGCACACTGAATTTGAGATATGAAATATTTATGAAACAAGGGTAGACAGTTGATGTGTCAATCTAGCTATGCTATTGTTCCCAGTTATTCAAATAAATACCAACCCTGGGTGTTGTTATGAAGGCTTTGTTATTGCAATTAAAGTCCATAATAATTGACTCTAAGGGAGATTGTCCTGGATAATCTGAGAAGGTCTGATTCAATCAACTGAAAGACCTTATGAGCAGGATAGTTCAAGAGAGGGTTAGGGGGCTGGGGATGTGGCTCAAGTGGTATCGTGCTCGCCTGGCATGCGTGTGGCCAGGGTTGGATCCTCAGCACCACATACCAACAAAGATGTTGTGTCCGCCGATAACTAAAAAATAAATATTGAAATTCTCTCTCTCTCTCTCTTTAAAAAAAAAAAGAGAGGGGGTTAGGGCTAGATTGAAAATTTGTAAAAGTCATACCTGAGGCAATATGCATTTTTTAAAAAATATTTTTTAGTTATACATGGACACAATATCTTTATTTTGTTTATTTATTTTTTTATGTGGTGCTGAGGATCAAACCCAGGGTCTCTCACTTTCGAGGCAAGCACTCTACCACTGAGCCATAACCCCAGCCCAATATGCATTTTTAAAAAAGTCATCTGCTTTTGTCTCCTTACACAGGCCTAATTCAAATTTCCCTGAGTGCTTGCTAGACACACAGAGGATAACCCACAATATATTCTCTATTGAGCACCAAAATGGACATTAAAAAAACACAAATTAGATCACATTTCTTTTCTGCTTAAAACCCTCTAGTGGGTTTCTCTTTCACCTGAATAAGATATAAAGCCTTTCCAAGATCCTAGATGATTTTGCCTTGCTTATTTCTCTGGTCTCATTTCTTGCCACTCTTACCAGCTGATACCACTCTAGACATACCAATCTTCTTCTTAGAACACTTCTTAGAACATTCCCACCTTGGAGAATCCATACTTGCTCTGTCTGAAATACTCTTCCCACAAGTCCTCATTCCTTAACTTCATCCAGGTATCTGCTCAAATCTCATCTCAGATATCTCACCTTTTCTGTTCATATTCACCTTATTATCTTTTATTTTTCTTCATAGCACTTTACAGTACAGAAGTAACACACACACACACACACACACACACACACACACCACTTTTATTTTTAATCTGCCCTTGAAAGATTATAAACTACAGGAGGATACTGTGTTGTATAACACTGTGTTCTCAACACCTAAAATAATTTCTGACATATGACAGATCGTCAATAAATATTTTTTGAATGAGTAGTGAAATTAACCTTTGGCATTTGCATCTGAGCATAGTAGACACATAAAGACATTTATTGCAAGGAATTGGCTTTTGCAGTTGTGGTCACTAGCTAGTCAAATCTAAAATCTCTAGGGCAAGGTTTTCAGTGAGGGCAGGCTAGAACTCAGGCACAGGTTGAAGCTGCTGTCCACAGGTAGAATTTTTTCATGAAGGAAGTCTCAGTTCTGCTCAAGGGCCTTTCAATTGATTGAATCAGACCTTCTCGTATTATCCAGGACAATTTCCCTTAAAGTCAATTTTTATGGACTTTAATTGCATTAACAAAGCTTTCATAACTGGGGACAATAGCCTAGGTAGATTGACATATCATAAGATCATCATAGAATTTTGTGCATCTAATACTTCTGGGATACCTTCTCAGAATCTAGACATTTCTTCATTATGAATCAAAGTCAGTTCTCAGCAGACTTTTAAGTAGAAAAAGTAGCTAGTAAATGAATTAGCACTAATATTTTAACTTATTGCTGTTTTTTTTTTCTAATTGGGCCTAGTTTAGTTGAAAGAAACAGAAACCCACTCAGAGGTGAGTTCAAGAAAAGTAGTTATTATTTAAAGGATTAGCCTTAAGAAGCTTGTAGCTGAAGGTAGTTCAGGATTCAAGGTAGCTGTGGGGTCTAGGGCAGAAGTTTGGGATTTTCATTCTGTGTAATGTTATTAAAGCAACATTCTCTTCTGATTCTTTTGATTCAATAGCATACTTCCAGTTCATATTTCCAAAAGAAGGAATCTTGACTTAGCAAAAAAATATTCTGTTGTCTGTGGTTAGGGGGTCCTATATTCCAGGAAAGGTTTTGATAGATGGCTAGGTGCCTCTCTCTTCCTGGAGAACAACCCAGCACTGTTTCTTTGAGCAGAGTATGGTAAGGCTAGGTGAAATAAAACTCTAGTTTTGGAATTTGAGACATAACTAAAAGGCAGATGAAATTTATTTCAAGCCTGGGGTAGGTAGAATCTGATGTCTCCTTAGTATAGGAGACCTCTGGAAAACTTAGTACTGCAGACAATCCTGTGACAATCCTTTCACCTGTGAAGATAGGGGTGTGTGTGTGTGTGTGTGTGTGTGTGTGTGTGTGTGTGTGTGTGAAGCTAGAGAGTTGAACCCGGGGGCAATCTGAGCTACGTACCGGCCCTTTTAATTTTCTAAATAAATGTCTTTTTATTTGACACAGGGGTAAGTTGCTGAGGCTGCCCTCGAACTCCCGATCCTCCTGCCTCAGCCTCTCGGAGTTGCTAGGATTACCGGCAAGTGCTACCGCGCCCGGCTAACTTACCTATCTTAATGGGCTATTGGTGATGTTCAACAATGTTTGGGACAAACACAAACAATATTTGTTTACAACAAAATGTAAACAAAACGCCTACCCAAATGAAAATCATCGAAACAAAAATGAATCTGAATTACAGCGCGGAGGATGAGACTGTGTTTACTGTCTCATCCCTGAGCACTCCAACACCTAAGACGCGCTAAAGAATTCATTTTTTTCAGCCCCAAGACGCTTTCCAGGGAATGTGGAGAAAGGGGATAGATGGTCTGTGGTCTCTTCCAATCCTGAAATTGTAGTGTTTCCACAGCGTCCAGTCTTTTTCGCCCCGGTTTCTCCTGGACAAACAAAGCTATTTACTTAAAGCCTCTATCGCCTACCCTGTGCTTTTCTAGGGTCTTAACCAAAGCCGCCACCCAGCCGAACCCTGGCTCCTCCCACACCCACAATGCACTTCGCGGTTCCATCTAGGTGGCTGCTCTATCACGTGTCACCCGACGGAGCGCGTTCCCGCTTGGCGCATGCTCAGGGAGCAGTTGCCCGCTATTTTTCTCCGTGGCGGCGGCGACGAGCGGAAGTTCTTGGGAGCGCCAGTTCCGTCTGTGTGTTCGAGTGGACAAAATGGCGAAGATCGCCAAGACTCACGAAGGTAAGCGGTCTTTCCCTACTTACAGGCCTTTTTCGCTGACAACGTGCTAAGACCTTGTCTTCCTAGGTTTCTGCTTCTTCCTGTAGTTCAATTAGTAGGGGCCGGTCCCGCGCTTGGGGGTCGGGGCCGACTCTTTGGCGTCAGCGGTGCAGGCCACTGCCCCGCGTAATGGCGTCCTTACTCTTACACCCCCGACAGGCGCTTTGTTCCGTGTTTGGATGCTGCTGCTTCACAGTTGCTTCTCTTTTCTGGCCAGAGGGCCTTGTTTGGGCGGCTTGCTGAGGAGGATTCCAAGGCAAGGGTTCGGGGAAACGGGCGTGGGAGGAAAGTCTCTTCCGCCTCTCGGCACTGTCGTGGGCATAGTTTGTGCATCTGAGAGCCAGAAAAGCACTGAAACACGGCAGCCGCTTTTCCGGCTGCACTAAATCGAGTTTGGTTAAAACGAGGCCCGTTACTCCTAACTCGGGTAATGAGTGTCTTCAGGCATCCGGGTTACGTGATTTTTCTTGCACGAAATGATTTGGACGTAAAATCTGATAGTTTCCTCCCTTAATCACTTCTAGTGTAATATTTGTGTTTTCCTTTGCGTGACTGTTGGAGGTGCAGGCAGAAGAGGGAAAGGCATAGTACTTTTGTTAATGACCGAAGCTTTCAAGATAGTTGATCGTTCTGTGGTATACAAAATAAGGAAAATGTTGTCCATGAGGGAGTATTCAGATAAGTCAGGAAATGGGGCATGGGAAGTTGGAACAATATTTTTTTGATTTCTGACTCAGAATTCAAGATTTGCACTGAACACGAAGCTAACGAGAAAGAGACATTTATTTTACAGTCCTTCCTAGGTGTGTGGTATTAGTCTGTGAGTGTAACAGACTAAAGCTAACAAAATTTCATTCTGGTGGGGGAAATAGACACGTATATATCGTAATTATTTTATGAGGCCAAATAAGTGCATAAATAGAAGTCAAAGCAACATGTTTTGTGTAACGGAGTGATTAATTTATGCTCAGTTATTTCACAGAGGTGATGACGTGTCCCTGGTCTAAAAGGATCAATCAGATTTAAATTAGGGAAGAACATCTGAGCCTGAGAGAACATCATGTAACAAGGCAAAGAGTTGTGAAAGGTGTGCTTGGTTAGTCTGCTCTGGCAAGAAAAGAGGGTGCAAGGAGAAAATCGGTAGATGAATCTGGAAAGATTGGTTAGGACCAGAAGTTGAATGGCTTTGAATAGTTGGGATACCCTGAGGAACTGAAAATCCCAACACTTTTTAAACCTACAAGTGTTCTTAAGCCTTATTCATTTGTCTTAAGGACCGTTTTTAATGTATCTTTTGCAAACTGAATAGAAAATAGGACGATGTTGCTATTTTTGTTTTTTTCTGGGGTAGATTATTCCTATGAGGGCACTTTGTAGCTTTGATTACTTGTTTATTGGTTTCTTAACTATAACATACCCTTGGTCAGGAAAATCAGAAGGAGTTACCAGTTTCCCTACATTTTAGAAACCAGCTAAAAGCCTTGGTGGATTGCATTTTTTTGGCCAAAATTGCCATTTTATTTGGGATTATTAGTGTGAATTAAGTGGTGCAAAAGAAGATATTGGAAGATTTGGTTTTAGTATCTGATTGCTGTTTGCAAGCAAGATATTTATTGTTCATTACTGTGGGATAGATAGATCAGAGTGGTACATTTTTACAAGTACATATCATATTTACATGGCTTCTTGCTCCTTTTGTCTTGGCATTTTCCTGGAGAAGTCTATTTTTATTGTTAAGTCATTTCTATAACTTTGAGTAGAATTAATTTCTTGCTTTCTTTTTTAAAGGTTGTGCTACTGTAGATCTTAGTATAAATGTTTATTATGTTTACTTAGCAGTCTGTTAATTTTTTTTCTTCTATTTCGAGATTATTGCATATGGGAATTATGCCCTGATATCCTCAGGGCTTGATACATGCACAAATAGTTAATAAACTTTTTTATTTAAAGGCTGTACTGAGGATTGAACCTACCGGCACTCTACCACTGAGCTACATCCACAGCCAGAAAGAGGGCATTTAAATTTATCTTTGGTAGGCTTTGCTACTTCTTTTTGGCTTGGATAGATGAGAACCAGACTTATTTATGTACTGGGAAACTCCTGAACTGAAAGGAAGAAATGTTGAGTTAGCATCAATTTTTTGTAGGTTTTGAACACTGCAAGGTTTGGTTTTGGCTTTCCAATAACTAGAAAATAAAATTCCCTTTTCCTTCTCCCATGTAACAGTTTGCTCCAGAAAGTCACCAGTTGTGGGGTGAAGGATGAATTAAAGGAAGGCAGAGCAACAACTGTTCTTAGGCTGTTGGATTATTTGAGAGGATTTGAACCTCACTAGAGGGACTTTTAAAATTGTATAATACTTAATTTTTACTTCGGAGTTCATCATGTTGCTTTTTTAAGTGAAAAAGATTATCTGATCTTTTCATCCTAAATAATGTTGCTGGTGAAGACATTTCTTTGTTGTACCTTCTAGTTTGTATTTTTTTGGTGGGGAGGAGGGCAGGTAGTGGGAATTGAATTTGGGATACTCAACCACTATGCCACACCCCAGCCTTATTTTGTATTTTATTTAGAGACAGGGTCTCACTGAGTTGCTTAGTGCCTCACAGTTGCTGAGGATGCCTTTGAATTCTTGTTCCTCTTGTCTCAGCCTCTGGAGCCTCTGGGATTACAGGTGTATGTCCTCAGCTAGTATGTTTTTAATGTAATGGCTGCATCAGTTGTTTGTGCTTGCATCTTGGGAGGTCAGTAAATACTGCTTTCAGACTGAAATAGTACAACAATAGTACTTTACTGCATGGTTTTTTTCATAGGCTATTCCCATCATTGAGCCATCCAGAAACTTTTTTTTTCCCTCCTTACTGTCATAGCTTTTTTTTTTTTTTTAAGTTCCTAGGATTGAACCTAGGGGTGCTTAAGCACTGAACCACATTCCCAACCCTTTTTATTTTTATTTTGAGACAGGGTCTCTCTGATTTACTGAGGCTGGCCTTGTATTTGCGATCCTCCTGCCTCAGTCTTCTGAGTAGCTGGGATACAGGTGTTTTGTCACCGCAACTAGCTTGTCATAGCCTTTACAAATATTTCTATTAGGATCAGCCTTCACATCCTCTTTAATCAACTTGATTAATTTTTTACCCTGGTCAGGGAGGTTTATACTTTACAGTGTTGAAAGATAAAAAGAGCTAGACTTATTCAAATCAAATGTTTTGGGCCTTTTCTGCATGTTAACTTGTGTTGAGTGTGTACAATTGGGTTGGGTATGTAGCTGTGGTAGAGTGGTTTACCTAGCATGCATATGATGCTGGGATCAAGCCCAGCATTACCAAAAAAATAAATTTATGTGCATCTAGCAGTATTTGAGCTGATTTTGTATACAAAGAAAACCACTCACTGCTCTGTTTTGGAAGGGGAAAGATGGTTTAGCAAAAAATTCCATATATTGGCTTGTTTTACCATTAATTCCTTGAATTGGAAAATTTGGGTTACCACAAAGCTGAAAAAGTTTCTTTCTTAATTTTTTGCTTGAGGAATGACTGGAATAAGTAGTTTTATTATTCTGAATCTTGCTGTGATTTTTTGTTTTCCTTTATTTAGTTGTTGTCTTGATTACAGATTTCTGGTGTGAATATGCTAGTAAAAATAAAAAGGAGAAAGTAAAATTTGCTTACAGGTTTAGAAAGACTTTTTTCTTCCTGTAGAACTAATTGTTTAAGAATTGATTTTCCAGTATTTTCTATAGTGTTGAGTAAAATAATTTACACTATAGTTAGTTGTCTTATTTGGATTTTGTTTAATGAAAAGCCTGAGAATTGGGTTGCAGAATACATTTCCTGTTTTTTTTTTTTTTGGGGGGGGGGATGTCTTTTAAAAATCTCATTTGAAGCTGAATGTGGTGGCACACACCTGTAATCCCAGCAACTCCAGAGGCTGGGCAATTTAGCAAGACCCTGTCTAACAATAAAAATTAGAAAGGCCAGGGTTCAGTGCTAGAGTGCCTCTGGGTTCAATTCCCATTCCTATCTCCTCCCCAAAAGTCTTATGTTTGGGAAATACTTGGTCACCACTTGTTTCTGGCTAGATAAAAATAGATTTCACTTATGGAGGGACACTCAAAAAGGGGTCAGTGAATTTAACATCTGAGAGCTGTCTTATAACATGTAATAAACAGCAAATAGTGCATCAAAAATAATCCTGCTTGGTAGGTAGGTACGGTGACCCGAAAAAACAGATACTTGGGAATCTGAGAGAGGATGATCACAAGTTCAAGGCTGGTCTGGACAATTTAGGGGATACCCTGTCTCAAAATTAAAAGAGCTGGGGGTATAGCTATGTGGCAGAGTGCCTGTGGGTTTATGATAGAAGGAATGAATGAATAACTGTCCAAATTAAAAAACAAGGAATGAAGAAGCATCAAGGAGGAAGAAATGCTATAAGCTGGGACATATGTGAGATATAGAAGAAAAGGCACAGGAGGGGAAACCAGAATTGTTGGGAAGCAGTTAACAGTTATATCAGTGGCATAAGTTTTTTTAAAAAAATATTTTTTAAGTTATACATAGGCACAGTATCTTTATTTTGTTTATTTTTATGTGGTGCTGAGGATCGAACCCAGGGTCTCACATAGAGGCGAGGCTCTACCACTGAGCCACAACCCCAGCCTCAATAAGTTTTTTATTTTAGTTTAATTCTTAGAGCTTAGATTAGGTCTTAGTTTTTATTTTTCCTTTCTTTCCCTTCCTTCCTTCCTTCCTTCCTTCCCTTTTCTTCCTTCCCTTCCTTTCCTTCTTTTCTTCCCTCCCTCCCTTCCTTCCTTTCCTCCCTTCCTTCCCTCCCTCCCTCCCTCCCTCCCTCCCTCCCTTCCTTCCTTCCTTCCTTCCTTCCTTCCTTCCTTCCTTTCCTTCCTCTCTTCCTCCCCTTCCTTCCTTCCCTTCCATCCTTCCATCCTTCCTTCTGTCCTTCCATCCTTCTTTCCGTCCTTCTGTCCTTCTTAGGGCCTTGTACATGTGAGGCAAGCACTCTACCAACTGAATTGTAGCTCCACACCAGGTCCTAGTTTTAAAATACAAACAACGGGTTTTCGGTTATATCTTTGATGTCAAATAATTCCCAGGTAAAGTATTAGATGTTTATGTCAGATAAAGTTTTTGTAATTTTATTATCATTATTTTGAGAAAGGTGGTTTTGGGGATTGAATCCAGGGCCTTTGCATGCTAGGCAGTTTCTGTACTTCTTATCTATACTCTCAGCCTATTCTATTTTTGAATGAATTGAGAAGTCAGATATGCTAGTCCCCTAGATTATCCATAAACATATCAATGCTGTTAATTAACATCTGTCTTCTGTACCTTCTAGCAGAGTATTTATTTTTTGATAATTGAAAGTATGACAGAAGCAGAAGCCCCCTCCAAAAAGAGGGGGGGGAGATTCAGAGAAGTTAGAACATTTAAGATTTAGGATATTATGTAAAAGCTAAAAAATTCTATTTATGTTTAATAGAGGATTCCATTTCAAGAGAATATAAGTTTTTATTTTTTGTGGCATGGGGTCAGAGGCCTTGGTTTCAGGATAATGCAGGAGAAAACCAAGAAAGGAAGAGGTGAACTTAAGAAAGTCATGCTAAAGAAAAGGGGGGGAAAGAGTTTTTTTAAACTGAAAACTTCAGATATGAGAAAAAGTACAGAGAATGATGAAATTAACTCCCAGGTTCTCACCAGAATTTTAGATTTAGGGCCAATTTTGTTTAATACATCCACTAGTCCTTTTCACCTGTTTTTAAAATACAATATAATTTTAGTTTTTAATATATTATTATTGATCCATTGTAATTACACATAATAGTGAGATTTCGAGTTGCATTCCACCCATTATTTTAAAGCAAGTCGTAGATATCATTTCATCTGTGAATATCTCAGTATGTATTTCTAAAATGTGAAAATTTAAAAAATTAATGCCATTATTATATCTCAAATTAATATGACAAAATAACCAGTTAGTGTTCAGTTTTGCCCATTGTCTTATAAACTTTTTCTGTTCAAATCAGAAAAATATGAAAACAATAAAGCCTGTAGATTGTGATTCATATATCTGTTATTAAATCTTTTCAATCCAAAGGTTACTCACCCATCCTTTTATTTCCCCCTTGCAGTTGATTTGTTGCAACACCTTTGTCCCATGTTTTGCTACAGTCGGGAGAGAAAGGGGAAAGACAGCAATAAAAACATCTAGATTTCGCTCAGTAATATTGCAGTGAAGATGTCAGGGGCCGTACAGGGGTTCGGGTTGTGTCTCAGTGGTGGAGTGCTTGCGTGCTGGTTTCCATCCTCAACACAACATAAAAAATAAATAAAATATTGTGTCAAAAAAAAAAAGATGTCAGGGGCCTACAAAACAAGGGAAACACCAATAAAATTATCTTTTCTAGGAATGAGTACAGTTTTCAAATCACACTTCAGGTTTATTTTGTACTAGCCTTGGGAAGGAAATCTAACAAAGGGGTTGCATATTCTGGTTTCTCTCCTACTGTAATTTAAATGGCAATAAACGTACTCTCACAGTTTTCTAACAGCTTATCTGCTACCTGAAATAGTTTTGAATGATGCCCAGTGATATTCATATCTTAAAATCAGAGTAGCAGTTTAAGAAAGACCTTATTCTTTTACTTATTTACTTTCTTGGTACTAGGGATTGAACCCAAGGGTGCTCAGCCTCTTGAGCTACAAACTGAACCTTTTTTTTTTTTTTTTTTTTTTTGGTACCAGGGATTTAACCCAGAGAGCTTAATGAGCCATATCCCCAACCCTATATTTTAATTTTTATTTTATTTTGAGACTGTGTCTTCCTAAGTTGCTAAGGCTGGCTTTGAACTTCCGATCCTTCTGCTGGGATTATAGACATGTGCCACTGTGTCTGGCTCCCAATGCCTCCCCCTCTTTTTTTTGAGACAGGGTCTTTCTAAGTTGCCTAGGCTGGCCTCTAACTTGCAATCCCCTTTCCTTAGTGTCCATAGTTACTGTGATTACAGAGGTGTACCACCATGCCAACTAGAAGAAAGACCTTATTCTTGACAGTTTACTTCAAGCCTTTGGCATGTCTCTTGCAGGTTCTTTGGTGAATAAAAATCTCATAATCTCATGTTCTTAACTGTTAGTTTGATCTGTTGTCTGAGACTTTTTTGTTTTTGTTTTTTGGTACCAGAGATTGAACCCAGGGGTGCTTAAGTACTGAGCCACATCCCCAGCCTTTTTCTAATATTTTATTTAGAGACTTTGCTGAGTTGCTAAGTGCCCCATGAAGTTGCAGAGGCTGGTGGGCTGGCTTTGAACTCTGTCTCCTCCTGCCTCAGCCTCCAGAACTGCTGGGATTACAGGCAATGTACCATGCACCTCGCTTGTCTTAAGTCGTTTTTTAAAAACTACACTTAGACTATGACAACTCAGGATTTGAAGGACTGCCCATAATTTCAGTTTTGGGGTTTTAAATCTCCGACAGACTGGGTATTTATTCATGCTTCCTTTTTATGATTTCAGAATTTCTAGCTAAGAGTTCTACCATGTATCCCTGTTCTACTCCCAATTAGTATGTTTTACTGAAGATGAGGTGAGATGAGTATTGGGGCAGGGACTAGAAATGATGTCAGGTGTTTAGAAATCCATGTTAAATATTTCTACTCCCTTAAGCCTCCCTTTCTAACACCTTATTACTATGGAATTTATAATCTAAACTTGTCCCAGCTTCTCTTCATCTTGTTCCCTAATCTCTCCTCTTTCCTCTTCTCCATTTCATCTTTCAAAATTCTTCCTTTGTTATGTAGAGTACTTCAGCTCTTGTCTTAATCTTGTGAATATAAACCTCCCAAAGGCCTGTTTCTTACAAGATTAAACATTTACTTAGAATAGAACCCAGCAATACCATTCCCTAAGATTTTACCTAAGTGATGATAAAAACCATGTTCACATATACCCATGTAGAATATTTATAGCAATCTTATTTGTAATCATTTCAGATTGCAAATAAATCTACTTCTACTAGAAGATAAACACTATGATATATGAAATACTACTTGTTAATAAAAAGGCACAAACTTGTTTTTTTCCTTTTGCAGTGGTGGGGATCAAGCAAAGGCTTTGTGCACAGCTCATGTTCTACCACTGAGCTGAGCCACATCCTCAGCCCCAGTAGCAAAAGTATTGATATATACAGTAATATGGTGATAGGCACATTTATGGATTCAGATGGGTTAAAGTGCTAGCTCTTGGCAGTTGTTATTTATGTGTAGCCACTAAGAGGTCCAGTTCTCCTCTTGCCCAGTCACTTAGCGGAGTATATGTGTGTGTGTGTGTGTGTGTGTGTGTGTGTGTGTGTGTGTGAGAGATATGAATGTGTTGGATGACAGGGAGTCCTAAGGGAATGGGTTTAGGCTGGAACAGTGGATTTGTTTTATTTTGGTCAAAATTGAAGTAGGGAGAGATTAGCATTTTCATATTTAAGAAACTACAGGAATACTTAACACCAGTAGCTATAATTTAGTTGTTAACATTGAAAATACGGAGTTAAAGACAACTTTCTTTTTCCATCCCAGAAATGTTCATAAAGTTTCAAGTGGAATTTTATAAGCCTTTGCTGGCATGGATGGGGGATAGAAGTTCTTAATGACCCCCCCCCCCCTCCCGGCTTTAGCAGTAGTGGGCATTGAATCTAGGGCTGCTTTACCACTCACTGAGCTACATCCCTAGCCCTTTTTATTTTGAGAGGATCTTGCTAAATTGCTGAGGCCAGCCTCAGACTCAGGGAAAGTTACCTTTTTTGTTGTTGTTTTGTGCTGAGGATTGAACCCCAGGGGCCTTCTACTGTTGAGCTAGGTCCCCTTTTTATTTTTTATTTTGAGACAGGGTTTTGCTTAAGCTGTCTAGTCTGACCTCCTAAGTTGCTGCTGATACCAGGCGTGTGTCTCTGTGCCTGGTGGAAAGTTACCTTTTTATTATGAAATATTTTAATATACAGGAAAATACAGGGCAAAACCTAATGAACATTGTAACCCATAGCTCCGATTTTAATGTCCTTCCATTGCTTTACCTCTTCTACTTAGTATCTTGAAAGTGAAACTTAAGATATAAAGTTACCTTATTTCATCTGGCTCTGGAGACTTCAGGCAGGAGGATTAGGAGTTCAAAGCCAGTCTCAGCAACTTAGCAAGGCAGTTAGCAACGCAGTGAAACCCTGTCTTTAATTAAAAAAAAAAAAAAGCAACTCAGTGAGATCCTGTCTTTAACTAAAAAAATACATAAAAATGGGCTGGGAAATATGGTTCAAGTGGTTAAGCATCCACGATACCAAAAGGGGAAGAAAAAAGGTTACCTTATTTATGAATGTAATGACATAAACCTGTTTGCTTATAAATATTTGAGTGTATCATGTTTGATATTCTGGCACATAGTTAATTAAATAATTAATGAGTTTTCTAGTCTTTAATTATTCTGTTAACTTGCCTAACAAGCTGCTGAGCTTCAAGGAATCTGATATCTTAATAATGTGGATAAGATGTCTGTATAAATGTGCAGCAGTTCATGATGCATTACAAAACTCATTAGGCTTTTTAAAAAATTTTTTATTCATGGTTTCTAGCAGAGAAGGAAAACAATGCCTGGATTTCATATAATGTTTTATGAGCCTTTGTAATTAGAAAACTTGCTATTAGCAGGTACATAAAATAAACAGGTAAGTTTCTGAGTAAATATATTGTCCAAATGAGAGAGGCTAGTTACTGAAAACTCTGAGCTATATCCCAGCCTTAAAATTATATTTTAAATTGGATATTTGGTGGGCTGGGGCTGGAAATGGAGGGGTTGAAGGGCCAAGTAAAGTAGTTTCCTGGGATGTTTGTTAATGAACTGGGCTCTTGGGTTGAAAGTTCTGTCTAAATGTACATCAGGTCTAGGACCTCACCTTTTTAATTTGTGTATCAAGTCATTTTGATTTAGGTGGTAATGCTGTAGAGGAGAGAATGCAGACTGTTTGGCTGGCTTGACTAACCCATTCATGTCTTCTGCCTGAATATTGATGAAAGTAGCATTTTCAGTCATTAAAAACAACCCCCCCCCAATCCATTTAGTTAAAAATAGTATGTGCACGTTGCAGGTGGATGTGGAGGCCTCAGATTTTCTAGAAAGGAAAAAAAAATGAGTAAATTATCACTTATCCTTTAGCCAGTTTTTCTAATGTTGGAGTGGTTTTGTTTCTGTTCCTCTGGGAATAAAAAAGTGGTGCAAGTGGGTAGAGGGGCAAATGGATTTAATTTTTTTTCCAAATTTGGTGTTGGTAATTGAATACAGGGCTTTGCACATATTAAGTGCATGTTCTACCACTGATACACACCTCCAATATCCAACGCCCCCCTCCCCTTAATAAAAACAGAAACAAAATTAGAGACAAGGGCAAAAGGAATCACCTACCCAAGTGAAGTAGTTCTGCCTGCCTGTTGTAATTTTTTTTTTTAAATTATATAGACACACACAATACCTTTATTTATTTTATGTGGTGCTGAGACTTGTGCCTCACACATGCCAGGCAAGCACTATGCTACTGGGCTACAGCCCCAGCCCTGTTGTAATGGTTTTGAGAGATGCGACACAGGAAAAAAGTAATACCAGTGGAGATGGTGATGTGACACACTGTAAGAACTTTGAGATCTGATTAAAAAACAAACGAACTGAGGCTGCTGAGTTTGGCAGTAAACCCATTACATTACTTTGAATTCCTTAAAACTGCTCCTGCTCCTTTTCATAAGGGGAAATGTGGCCCACCTGTGCTTTGGACTGAAAAAAGTTGTTACATTTTCTTTTTTTTTTTTTTTAAAGAGAAGAGAGAATTTTTTAATATTTATTTTTCAGTTTTTGGTGGCCACAACATGTTTATGTTATTTTATGTGGTGCTGAGGATCGAACCCAGCACCCCGAATGCCAGGTGAGCGCTCTACCGCTTGAGCCACATCCCCAGCCCCCATTTTCTTTACCATAACCATCTTAAGGAACTGTAGGATGATTTCTTTTTTAGCTGGGGGGAATGGGACTGGACAGCTACACGATGCCAAGAATCTTTTGATTCTTGCAGCTAGTGAATGAGCTTTTTTTAAAAGTGCCTGGTATCAAAGGGGGCTTAATTCAGTTGGACAAAGGGTTAGCAAGAATTGTGACTCTTTGTTAGGCCTTAAAATAATAATTTGCAGGGCTGGGGTTGTGGCTCAGAGGTAGCAGTGAGGCACTGGGTTTGATCCTCAGCACAACATACAAATAAAATAAAGATATTGTGTCCACCTATAACTAAAAAGTAAATATTAAAAAATAATTGGCAGGGGTTGGGGTTGTGGCTCAGTGGTAGAGTGCTCGGTTCTGGGAGGTGCTGGGTTCGATCCTTAGCACCATATAAAAATAAATAAAGGCATTGTGTCCAACTACAACTAAAAAAAATAATTTGCAGTAGAAACTTATTTATTTATACATCTATGTATTATTAAGTTATCAAAACGAAATTAATTTGTAATTTAAAGTTACCTGGTATCACACAGGATCAGGCGAGAACTGGATGGAAAACTAGTCTTATATTTAAAGAAGACTAAAGAAAATGACAACAAAATGCAATGCCTGGTTCTTTCGTTTGTGGGACAGGAAATTGAACCTGGGGGTGCTCTACCAGCTGAGCTACATCTCCAGTTCTTTTATTTTGTTTTGAGATAGGATCTCACTTAGTTACTGAGGCAGGCCTTGAACTTGTGATTCTGCTGCCTCAGCCTCCTTAATAACTGGGATTACAGGCATGTGCTACTCTGCCTGGCTTAGTGTCTGGTTCTTGACTGGATTGTGGATTTAAAAACAAAAAACATAAAACAAAATCATCTCTAATCTTGGATGCTGCTAGGGCATTTGGGGAGATCAAAGTGAATGCTGTTGTGGTTATGTAGGACAGTGTCTTAAACATGGAAATATATGCAGAAATCTTTAAGGGTAAAGTATCTGTAACTTAGTTTTTTTAAAAAGATATTTATTGTTTAGTTGTAGCTGGACACAATACCTTTATTTATTTATTTATTTATTTATTTTTATGTAGCCACAACCCCATCCCCTTTGTAACTTAGTTTTAAATGTTTTTGCAAAATTTACATATATACATACATTTGTTCTATCTCATACAGAAACAATTGATGAATAATAATAGATGGAGAAATATGGTGGAGTGGGGTGAGGGGTATAACTCAACAGTAGCTTGCTTACAAGTCCCTGGTTTTGATTCCCAGCACTGAAATAAATGAATAAATAAAAATTGGGGGAAGTTTGGAAAGCAGTTGAGAAAAATTGATGCTTCATTCACCAGATGTGTTTTTTGTTTTTGAGGGGTTTTTTTGTTTTGTTTTGTGGTGCTGAGGATCAAATCCAGGGCCATGCTCATGCTAGGCAAGTGTTCTTTCACTGAGCTACACCCTTGGTCTCAGATATGCATCATTTAAATATCAGACTGATGGCTTAAGTGTTTAAAGGATGAAATATAGGGACTGGAGTTGTGGCTCAGTGGTAGAGTGCTCGCCTAGCATGTGCGAAGCCCTGAGTTCGATCCTCAGCACTACATATAAATTAAGGTATTGTGTGCAACTACAACTAAAAGAAACATTAATAAAAAGGATAAGATGTAGCAAGAGTTAATTCATTTATTGAATACTTAAGCATTTATGTTTATTGTCTCATTTAATCCTTAAATTTTTTTATGTTGTAGAAAACTATACTCATAGATTAAGTTAATTATTAATTAGTAGAGAGAGCCATTATTTGAAGGGAGACATTTTGATTCCAGAGCTTAATTAAACTTAATCACAAAACTATGGAGATGTTGATTGCAGCCAAATCATGTAGGGCTGTTGTCTTTTTTTTTTTATTTCTATGACAATGCACCTGAGGCTGGGTATTCTACACAGTAAAGAGGGTTTATTTAGCTTACAGTATTAGAAGGTAAAGGTTCTGGATTGAATACACCCATCTGTTTAGCCTCTGGTGAGGGTCTTGTGGCTATATCACAACATGGTGCCTAGCATCATGAATTATGTTTAGGAGGAAGAGATTGCATGGCAAGACAAGCAAGAGAGAGTTGGGGAGGTGCCATGATCTCTTAAAACAACCCACTCTGGAGAAATAACCTACTTTGTGAGACCAGTGTTAATTAATTTCTAGGGCAATGCTACCCTAATAACCTTCCTCTAGTCCCCACCTTTTAAAAAGTTCTACCATCTCAGCACTGCCACACTGGAGACCAAGCCTCCATTAAGTACATGATGAATCTTCAGGGGACAAATGATAACCAAACCGTAGCAGTCCTGAACTCCATGCTAAAGAATTTAGACTGCTCTTGTATTATTATTCAGAGTTTGGTTCCAGCTGACCAGGACATTACATGAGGGGAGGGATCTTGTTAGAAATGCAGACACTTGGGTCTGACCCAGGCTACCACATTAAATAAAATCTGTAGGTGATTTTGTTGTAATTCAAGTTTGAATAACTCTCCACAGCACTTTTGCTTTTTTAGATAGTCTTACTTTCTTGCTTAGGTTGACCATGAATTCCTGGGCTCAAATGATCAGCTTCCCCAGTAGATGGAGCTACAGATGTATACCACTGCACCCAGCTCAGTACTGTTGTGTTTACATCCTTGGTAGTGTTGAGATTAAATAACATTGAGTGAGGGCTGGGACTGTAGCTCAGGGGTAGAACAGTTGTATCGTGTGTGGAAGGCCATGGGTTCCATCTCCAGCATTCAAAAATGGGGGAAAAAGTAAAATCTTGAGTGTAGTTCTGGGTCCTAATCAATATCAATAACATCAATCTTTCAGTGAGAAAGGTTTAAAATTCAATAATTTATGAATATTTTTGGCAATCCATTCTAAGGGTGAGGATAATTTGCAGTTGTTGATAGTAAACAGCTCTTTGCATTAGTTTGTTGAGGTGAGGAGATGTATTAAATGTATATGTATTATGTGCTTGTTACAATCATATTTACCCATTATATGTGGCAGTTATTTTAAATGTCTGCATTATGTTGATACCTTTTTGGAAAAATGAAATTAAGAGCGTTTCTGTTTTCTGTCTTATAGATATTGAAGCACAGATTCGAGAAATTCAAGGCAAGAAGGCAGCTCTTGATGAAGCTCAAGGAGTGGGCCTTGATTCCACTGGTTATTATGACCAGGAAATTTATGGTGGAAGTGATAGCAGATTTGCTGGATATGTGACATCAATTGCTGCAACTGAACTTGAAGATGTAAGTTACAAATTCTATAAGAGCAAGCTTCCTCCTCCCCTGATTAACTCCCTCCCCATGAGAAAGCAAGAAACATGAATAGTCATAGGCTTTTTGAATCTGTTTTGGTTATTATGGAGAATGACAACCTCTCATTATGAAAATATTATCACTATTTTAAAAATATATTTTATGAAGCTTATATTTTATCCCACCATCCCAAACATATAGATGGGGTTAAATTTCTAGCTGCTGTTTTTTTTTTTTTAATATATATGTTTTTAGGTATAGGTGGGCACAATACTTTTATATGGTGCTGATCGAACCCAATGCCTCACACATGCTAGGCAAGTGTTCTACCACTAAGCCACAACCCCAGCCCTTCCAGCCATTCTTTTGTGTGATTTTTGTAACAGACAGACTTTATGTGTTTAGATGCTCAAACTAATTAGTCAAACTAGTTATTATGAAATTCAGGTCATGTTTTACTTAGCAGTTTGGGCCTTTTCTTTTCCTTGAAAGAAATTTAAAAATACCAAAGGTGGAATTTTCTAGAAGCCAATCAAGGGACTAGCATTCTGAGTTCTCATAGTCTGATGGTAAGAGAATAATGGCTATATGTTCCAGAAATTAAGGGGAAAGTTGTCCTTTCGTTTTTAAATAAAAAATAAGAAGCATTAAGATCTTCAGAAGTACCTGCTGTTGCTTTTTTTTTTTACAATTGAGACTAACACTAGTATGTGACAGTGTACTGTTTATTAAATATATTATTAAGGAAACAGATACGTTTAAAATTACTTTTTATTTTGTGACCACAAAACAAACCTTTGTTTAAAAACAGTAGTCAAAAAAATTAAGGAAATAGGAAAATGTTCAAATAAGCTGTTTGTAGCTGCCAAATTTGAAATTAAAATTTCATTATGCTAATTTTTAAGTTCTTTGTTTTATTTTTGGGAATTTCATTGCAGGATGACGATGACTACTCATCATCTACAAGTTTGCTTGGTCAGAAGAAGCCAGGATATCATGCCCCTGTGGCATTGCTTAATGATATACCACAGTCAACAGAACAGGTGACCTTTTTATTTGTTTTAAAACCCTAGTTTAATGTAAATCAGTGGAAGTGTAACTGATGTGATTCTGCAATCTGTATATGGGGTAAAAATGGGAGTTCATAACCCACTTGAATCAAAGTGTGAAATATGATGTATCAAGAACTATGTAATGTTTTGAACAACCAACAATTAAAAAAAATCCTAGTTTATTCTGCTGAAGAAAAGTGAATGTTTGAATTTTTATGGAAGCCAATACACTTTAGGAATCAACTCTTAAAATGTTTTTAAGTAGAGTTGATTTAGAAGTAACACCTAGTTAATTTTGGAAAGGTAATCATTTTTGGAAGCATTGAACTGTGAAAATGTGGAGATACATATATTTGTGTATATACACACACACATAGACACACAATTTCCCTATGCCTTGTTTCTCCATATTAAGATTTATGAAATGTTAGAGACTATTTCTTTCATCAGTAGTCATGTATTAAACCTTGTGTTTTATAATGCTATGGTTTTTGTGTTTGATATTCTATTTGGTTATTTAATGAAGTGGGTTTTAAGTGAGATTTATGTCTTTTTAGTATGACCCATTTGCTGAGCACCGGCCTCCAAAGATTGCAGACCGGGAAGATGAATACAAAAAGCACAGGAGGACCATGATAATTTCCCCAGAGCGTCTTGATCCTTTTGCAGATGGTAATTCTTTCCCACTTTTCTATAAGTATTCAGAAATTTATTTGTATTAAGTTGTCTTTAGCCCTTTGATTTTTTTTGGCATGCTTATGAATTTGCTTTTCTTTTTTAAAATCCCCCTTATTATAGATTTGTGTAGATTTGGTTGAAGTCACAGATGCCATATTCTTCATCTTTATAATGCAAGTTTTCTTTCCAGGTAGAAGGACAAGAAAATAATGAGCCAATGCCATAGAAACGCAAAGGGTTAAAGGTTTTTCTTTTACTTTTGTTTTGGGTACTCTTTCTATACTTTGAACAAATGTGTTTTTCTGCTCAATATACTTTCAAATTATTGAAAGTTTTCATTCCAAATTCTAGAGTTTTAGGATTGTTACTTTTGAGAAACTGTTTCTCACACTAGAGCTCCCCCAATATTGTTCTAAATATAGCTTAGTAAATGCTCCTACTTTGCTCTAAGCATACCTAAAGTTAAAACAAAAGTATGTATACAAAGACTTTGATATTTTTAATAGTTGGAGTCTGTTTTGCTAATTTTAGTGTGCAAGTCAGCACAAGGGGCATAGTGAGCCTGATGGAAGCTTTCCTCAGGTGAGTTGAGTTTCACAGTCAAAATTAGGTGCCTGTTTCTTAAAATTAGATTTGGCTGCAGGTTTACAAATTAGATTTTCAGCCTGCATGAATTAGTAGGGATATTCTTTTTTTTTTACTTGCATAATTGTAATTGATTTAAACATGTATGTCAGAATTCACAGGCCCATACTAACTGTCCTTAATTTCTTTCCTACAGCAGTACTGCTATATGCCAGTCCTGTCTGCATTCTTAAGGGTGCAGTTCAACACATCCTCTCTAGATTATGGTGAAAAAGTATTCCAAAGGAAGTCTTATCAGAACTAGTGTCAGAAAGAATGACACTGCCAATTGGGCATGATCTTCAGCTTAGGAAATGTCTTAGAATTTTATTATTTTATCCTAAATTATGATGCTATACTTCTTGTATAGCTAATTATCACATTTCTGAAGCATAGTGTGCCTCTGTGAATCTTATAATGTACTATTTGGGCTTCTTTAACATATTTCAAAATTTGAAAAGCAAATGCTGAAACTTTAACCAAGAGACTAACACATCTCTTTGTACAGCACTTTTCTTCTGTGTGCATCATTAAAAACTGGTAGAAGTAATGTATTTTAAGTAATGTTTCCAGTTGTAATTTATAGTTTCTAAGAAAAATGTTTCTGGGTCAAGGAAACTTTTAAAAACACGAAGCCCTTTTTAGTAACGTGACATCAGAATAAGATTATAGGTATATTTTTTAAAAATCAGATTTTCTAAACTACAAATATTTTAGAACACTGTATGAAGAACTTGTCTAGTCATAGTTATTTGTAGTCAGGATTTTAACAGCTTGCAACAGGTAATGTTTTGAATATAAATATCTTTCCAAAGTGTTACTAATGGTAAAGAGATAATTTTCTAGGCTTCTATTCTGCTGCTTGAAGTCAGAACTGCTGATGGAGACAAAGGCACGAAAGTGTACGTATTCCGGATTAGCAACCCAGGAACCCATCACTTCTGAAGACTAAACTGTGCTGTCATTTTGTTTTTATATGCATTAAAGTATTTGTTTTAAACTGCTGTAGATATGTTTGTGTTCAAACAGGTTAAATTGATCAGCAAACTCAATAAAAAGTAAGATGTATAATTATTAAAGTTTTTCTATCAAAAAATAAATTAAATGATTTTGGAATAACATAACATTAGAGCAGGGCAGATAAATCATTTGAACCTAATTATTTTTTATTTATTGTACTCTTGTCCTGTTGCTGTTCTTTTCTGCAGGAGGGAAGACCCCTGATCCTAAAATGAATGCTAGGACTTATATGGATGTAATGCGAGAACAGCATTTGACTAAAGAAGAGGTATGTGAACCTGCCTCATATTTTAATGGTTGTAAAAGAATGTAAAGAAAGTTGAGATTTAGAGGCTTTCATATTTCTCATTTTGTTAGTTGCTATACAAGTAATATTTTTAGTAGTATTAATGAAAATTAAAATGAGAAAAAAATGACTCCCCAATTCTATCACTGTTCAAATTAATCTTCATATTTCTATATCCTTTTCTCATCCAGGACTTTTGGGTGTGAATGTGTATATATCTATCTATGAGTGGATTGGATGTATGTGAGAGAAAAGGTTAATGATATGCCTCTAAAGCCATTGTGTTAGGGAAAGGCCAGATGGTCATGTTATTCTTGAAAAAATCCCTAATTTTCCCACAAGATTCAGTTTGCATATGGATGGAGAATTTTGAATAAATGATGTGTGTGTGTGTGTGTGTGTGTGTGTGTGTGTGTGTTGCAGTCCTAGGAATTGAATCCAAGTCCATTTTGTTTTAATAGTTAATTCCATGCCTTTGTTATATTTAGAGTTGTTTATTATGTGATTTTTAAATGGGGTACTGGAAACCCATTTTAAAATCTGGATGAATTAAATATTTGTTATGACTAAATCATGCATAGGATTTATGTAATTACAGATACAAGTAAAACATAATTTTGATATTTTCATTTTTTACCACCTGTTTTGTTGTAGAGTGTCAATTGCTATTTATGAGAGTTTTAAAAAGCCCTAATTTTTCATTTTATGTCGTGCTTAAGACCAGATCCAGGACCTTGTACATGCTTAGGCAAGCACTGTACCACTGAGCTACATTCCCCAGCTAAAAACTTACTCTTCAGTGAAAGTGTTTTGGTTCCCACTTTTGACTTGAGATTTTGCTGAACTAACTATATGTAAAGCAAGGTGTTATATGTTAAAATTCAGTGTTTGCTTGTGTAGGAAGAAAGGCATTTTGTAAAACTGGAAATACAAGAAAAGAGTTAGAATAAGGAATGGTAATAACAAGTAACATAAAAAGTAAAGTGAACAAAGTATAAAGTAGTATATTAAATGGAAATGATTATATTAATGGCATTAAAATAAATCGATTTTTTGTTTGTTTTTGGGCAGTGCTGGGGATCTAACCCACATTCTCATGTATGGTATGCAAACACTTTACAATTAAAAACACTCTTTTTTTTTCCCCCTGGGGATTTAACCCAGGGGCACTTTACCACTAATCTAATCCCTGTCCCTTTTATTATGAGACAGGGTCTCATTAAGTTGCTGAGGCTGGCCTCAAACTTGTGATCTTCCCACCTCAGCCTCCTGAATTGACTGGGATTATAGGAATATGCCACCTCCCTGGGCTCATGAAAGAATTTTTAAATTTTTAGTTGTAGATGGACATAATACCTTTATTTATTTATTTATTTATAAAGAGAGAGAGAGAATTTTTAATATTTATTTTTTTTTAGTTTTCCGCAGACACAACATCTTTGTTTGTATGTGGGGCTAAGGATCGAACCCGGGCCGCACGCATGCCAGGCGAGCGCGCTACCACTTGAGCCACATCCCCAGCCCCAATACCTTTATTTTTATGTGGTGCTGAGGATCGAACCCAGTGCCTCACACATGCTAGGCAAGTGCTCTACCACTGAGTTAACAGCCCCAACCCTTATGAAAGCATTTTAAAGATAAATGTTTTCTGCTTTTTCAAATGTTTTTCAGAGAGAAATTAGGCAACAGTTAGCAGAAAAAGCTAAAGCTGGAGAACTAAAAGTCGTCAATGGAGCAGCAGCATCCCAGCCTCCCTCAAAACGAAAACGCCGTTGGGATCAAACAGCTGATCAGACTCCTGGTGCCACTCCCAAAAAGCTGTCAAGTTGGGATCAGGCAGAGGTGGTTGTTTTTTATTTTTCATTGTTATTTAAAAATTTTTTTCAATTATATAATATATTAGTATACTTGGGCTTCTGTACAAGAAACCATTGACCGGGTAGCTTAAAAAACGGATTTATTTTCTCACAGTTTATGGAGGCTTTGAAGTCCAAAGATTAGAGTGCTGGCATGTAGGTATTTGGTGAGCCATCTTTTTGTGACTTGCAGATGATTACTTTCTCCCTCTGTCCTCACAAGTCCTTTTCTCTGTTTTTTGGTCACTAGTTCTGTCAGATTAGGACCCCACCCTTATTACCTCATTTAACCTTAAATACTTCCCAAAAGGATTAATCTCCTAATATAGTCACATTAGGGGTTGGAATGGCAACATCAGTTTGGGATATTTGCTGGATCCTCTGTTAGAACTTTAAGTGCTTTAGTGATCAATCCTTCAAATCCCCTGCCTGCCACCTCATGGTACTGGAGATTTAATCCAGGGGTACTTTACCACTGAGCTACACCTACCATAGCTTTTCTTCATTTTTACTTTGAGATAGGGTCTTGCCAGGTTGGTTAGGCTAGCTTTGAATTTATGATCCTCACTATGATGCCGGCGATGAGAATCAATTGGGGCTGAGTTTCATTTCCCTAGATGTGAAGATTGCCGAGAAACAGGCAAGCAAGAGTGTCAAGCTATTTTTATTTAAAGGATAGAACAGAGATAGACTTCTGCTCGGAGTTGGGTATCCGAGGAAGTGGGGCTGTTCTGCCCCTTTTATACTTTTTAGAATTCCTTTATTCTCATTGCCTCTCTTCCCAAGAGTTGAGCCAAAAGGTAGAGTTCCTGGGTTGGAGAGGAAAGGAGCAGCCCAGAGTATCCCCCCAGGAGGCATTCGTTAACAGCCCCTTATAGGGAGGAAAAATCCCTAGAGACAGGAAGGGGGGGGGGAGAATGTCCTGAAGGTATTATCATTTTATTTTCTCCTGAATCAGCCCCCATTTCCCCTATTAATTGTTACCAACACTGAGTTACCCCTTACCTCCATTCCCCGCTTCCTCAGCCACAGTCTTTGGGATTATAGATGTGTACCACCATGCCTAGTTATCCTTCAAATTCTTTTAACACTGCATTCATTTCCTAGTATCTTATTTCTGTCTCTACATACCATCTGTACAACAGCTGGCAAATTTATGAATTTGTCCCCTGCTTCTGTTCTTTAGGCTTATATGTGTCTTAACTTGACAAACTTACTTGTTTAACATGCATTTCAAAACCATTTTTTAAAATATTTTTTTAAGTTGTAGATGGACATAGTACCTTTATTTTGTTTATTTAGTTTGTTTATGTGGTGCTGAGAATTGAACCCAGTGCCTCACGCATGCTAGGCAAGCACTTTACCACTGAGCCACAACCCCAGCCCCTCATTTTTTTTCTAAACTTAAAAAGAAAAGAGGATTTTTTTTTTTAGGTTACAGTTTTAAAGCCAGAAAGTCCAAATGTCATGGCAATTTAAATATATTCAGTATCTATCCACTTTTTTGTCACCTAATTCACTGTTTACTGTAGTCTAGATTACTGTAGATAGTAGTCTGTCTATTCATATGTCAGGAAAAAAAATCCCTCACAACATGGCAGTATTTTCACATTCTCAAAATTAGACTATATTAAATACAACACATAATTTCCATAAAATTTAGGATAGATAGATCCTGAGGATTTCTGTCATTTGCTTATGAGAGAATTCAGTTCTGCTGAATATGATTAATTATTAACTAATGCCTTGGTTGACATTCAGTGCTTGCTTTTTTCTTTTTAAGAGAGAGAGAGAATTTTTTAATATTTATTTTTTAGTTTTCAGTGGACACAACATCTTTATTTTTATTTGGTGCTGAGGATCAAACCCAGTGCCCCGCGCATGCCAGGCTTGAGCCACATCCCAGCCCCTCAGTACTTACTTTTTAAAAAAATATTTTTAGTTATAAATGGACACAATACCTTTATTTTTATTTGTTTGTTTGTTTGCTTGTTTTGGGGCACTGGGGACTGAATTTATGTGCACTGAGTCCACTGAGCCACATCCCCAGCTGTATTTTGAATTTATTTAGAGACAGGGTCTCACTGAGTTGCTTAGCGCCTTGCCATTGCTGAGGCTGGCTTTGAAATTTCGATTCTTATGTCTCAGCCTCCTGATTGCTGGGATTACAGGTGTGCGCCACCACTCCTGGCTTATTTATTTATTTTTTAAAATGTGTTGTGGAGGATCCAACCCATTGCCTCACATGTGCCAGGCAAGTGTGCTACCACTGAGCTACAACCCCAGCCCCTCAGTGCTTAATTTTAAAAACTGAGATAAGCTTGTTCTGATGGAACTGTTTACTATAAGCTTATAAATAGACAAAGAGTTAATGTCTTTCTTGTAAGAGCTGCAGAGATCCAGATCATGTTTTCTTTTCATTCTGCTCAGTTAACATAACTTTACCCTAATCATGACACTGGGAATTAGAATACATAATAGGAAGGGGTTATTTCCCACCTTTCCTTCTAATTCAGCAGGAGAGACAAGTGCCAGAAATTGAGATGTTGAGCAATTTATGTTCTTTACTCAATACAGAATTTCCCAACCTGGAGTAATAGAGGTTTTTAAAATGAACAAATATTAAACTTAATTTTTTATAATATGCAAATTTGCAAATAGAAAACTAGAGTTCTTGGGTCTCCAGGAGGATCCCATTTTAAAATAAATGTATAAAGTATATTACAAATTCTGTTGAATATTTAATGGAGCAGTGCTTAAGTCTAAATTTTGTTTGCTTACGCTAAGTCATCTACTGTTTTAATATGATATTGTCTATTCTGGTGGAAGTTCTTTTGATACTCATGCTATATGGTGCCTTGCATCACCTATTAGTCTCTTATTCAAACTGCTGTGGAACCATAGTGTTACTTAAATTTACTTCTGATCCCCCCTCCCCCAATCTTGCCATCATTACTTGGATGATATTGTTTGGTATATGTGGTTTAAAGATAATTATCTGGGTAATCCAAAATATTTATTAGACATACATACATGCACAGTGAACACTATTTAAAATAGTATTTCTTAGAATTTATGGTTTTCTTCTCCCCTGATAATGTATGCCTTTCAGTTTGGGAAGTACTGAGGGAATTAGAGCTGGTAGTCTTTCAGTGCAGATTTAGATGGAAAAACCATAGTCATACCACATACTTAGATTCAAGACTTTCACTGTTTCAGATTAATACTTGAAATTGTTTTTGGTCTTAAACCTATTTGCAAGAAAATGGGTATCTCTTTTTTTAAACAGAATGATAGTCTACTTTCGCTTTAATTATATAGAGGCTAGAATTAAAATGTTTTATTTAAAAATTTTTGGTTGTTCTCTGTGGGTATGTAGATGTGTGAATAAGTTTTTTTTTTGCTTTGTTAAGACCCCTGGGCATACCCCTTCCTTAAGATGGGATGAGACGCCAGGTCGTGCAAAAGGAAGTGAGACTCCTGGAGCAACCCCAGGCTCAAAAATATGGGATCCTACACCTAGTCACACACCTGCGGGAGCTGCTACTCCTGGACGAGGCGATACACCTGGGCATGCAACACCAGGCCATGGAGGCGCAACTTCCAGTGCTCGGAAAAACAGATGGGATGAGACCCCCAAAACAGAAAGAGGTAGTACTTCTAGTGGAATCTGGATGTGTGTTTGGGTAAAATGTTGACTTGAGTGGTAGGATCAAACTGAGATCTGTTCTCTAGGCCTGTCTGGTCCTGTAAATAACCAGATGCTATGAAGATAAATAAGAAACTGAATAGATCAAATGTCTAATTTTCCCTCTTGAAGAGGTTTAAGATTTTTTTAAGGAAGAATCTAAAGTAAAATCTTGTGATTAAATATACCTGACATAAAATTTACCATTTTAACTGTTTCTGGTTTTTTGTTTTGTTTTGTTTTTATTTTTGTTTTGGTATTGGGAATTGAACCCAGGGGTGCTTTACCACTAAGCTACAGCCTTTTTTATGTTTTGTTATGAGGCAGGGTCTTACTAAGTTGCTTAGGGCCTTGGTAAGTTGCAGAGGCTGGCCTCAAACTTGTAATCCTTTTGTCTCAGCCTCCTGACAGTGCTGGGATTACAGGCATGCACCACTACACTCAGGTCATTTTAGCTGTTTTTAAGTATAAAATTTATTAGCATGAGGTACTTGCACAGTGTTATGCAGTCATCACCATTATTCATTTCTAGGACTTTTTCTTTATCCTAAATAAAAAATCTCTGTACCTATTCCCTCTGCCTTTTAGTTCCTGGTAACCTCTATATTACATTCTATCTCTTAATTTGCCTAAGCCTCTTGTTTTCTGTATAGATGATCTAAGGCTATCTTTCAGTGACTTCATGAGAATAACTGTGGCAAAACTAAGATTTAATAGTACATTTGCTATATTAAAAGTTTTCAAAGAATTGGTAATGATACAGGGAAATGCTTAACATGTAATTAATGAAAGAAGCCGTATAGAGTTGTCAACTGCATGGAGAAATATACAAATTGGCTCAAGATATAGAGAACCATTGCTCTGTATAGTAATATAATGGGTAGTGAAAAAAATTCTCTATTTTCCTGTTTATCATTAGTTATTATGGATATTTTTGGAATCAGCGGAAAAGAAACCAAGAAATAATTAAGAGTATAACATAGAACATTAAAACTTGAAATGTGTCTCTGTTTTAGGAATGTCCTATTTCTGAAATTAATGTTGAATATATTAACTATTTGAATCAGCAATGTTGTTCTAACAGTGGTTAATATTGTGATTTTATTGGCTCTTTCTCTTTAAAGATACTCCTGGGCATGGAAGTGGATGGGCTGAGACTCCTCGAACAGATCGAGGTGGAGATTCAATTGGTGAAACACCGACTCCAGGAGCCAGTAAAAGAAAGTCACGTTGGGATGAAACACCAGCTAGTCAGATGGGTGGTAGCACTCCTGTTCTGACTCCTGGAAAAACACCAATTGGCACACCGGCAATGAACATGGCTACCCCCACACCAGGTAGAAACTCTTTGATTGGAAATAATTGTATTATAGTTTTTTCTTTGTGGTTTTCTGTGTGTTGTTAACATCAGCTTTTAACAAGAATAAAGGTGTATAAGTTAGTTTTGGTTTGCATTTATAATGTAAGCAAGTAAGTGTTAAGAGTTAGTAACTGTCTTATATTTCAAGGGCTATATAATGATAAAGTCTTAAAATGTAGATTGTTAATAAAAATTTTCCTTTTTGGTAGGTCACATAATGAGTATGACTCCTGAACAACTTCAGGCTTGGCGGTGGGAGAGAGAAATCGATGAACGAAATCGCCCACTCTCTGATGAAGAGCTAGATGCTATGTTTCCAGAAGGATATAAGGTAGTAACCATGCATGTGAACATAATAAGATGTGAATTTTCTTTTAAGTATTTGTTGAGAACATTGGTCAGTTTTCATTGACCTTCCTCAGATTTACCAGTGGCATTCTGTTCTTTTTATCTATCTCCAAATACATTTTAGTTTCAAAAAATAATAGATGAAAACAAATAACATGACGTTTTATGTTTGCTAGTAGGAAATTTTAAGATCTTTAAAAACCTATATTAACAGTATGGCTATGGTAATACCTATATTAACAATATATAGTTTCCTTTAGTTTATCAGCAGTCCCAGGATTAAGCTCACATTAGATTATGGTTGTTTTACTTGGTTTTACTTGTATGTGCAAATTCATAGATTGCCAATGAGAAGAAAGAATATTCTCTTTACTGTAGTAACTTGAAGTTTATTTTGAACTATAAACTTTTCTAAGTCCCTGGCACTTGGAATATTTGCTGGTCTAAGGGTAGTCTGTGGTTATATAGTTAATACCATAAACCCAAACTGGAATCTAAATCATCTGATGGCCTTTCTGCTAATGACTTTTGCTTCCTTTTAACAGTTTATTTGTATATATGCTTGTCATGTTTTGTTTCCCCTGTTAAGTTTGTATTAAGATTATTTGTTTCGTGTATGTATAAATACCTGCTTTAAAACTTCTTGTAACCTCCACATAATGCTGTGAGTATAGGCAACCTAATTTTGACTGCCCTGAGTATCTTTCTCAGTTGTAGTCACTGGTATCCTTTGTATTGATGAGAAGAAAATTGTCCTTAGTGAATCCTACTAAGAAATGAAATCCTTACTAGTGAATGTTTAAAAATAGTAGGTCTTTAAGTCCTTAAAATAGAGTGATATTTGTGGACATGACATAGATTTCATAAGCCTCTCATAGAATAAATTCCATTTTTTACAAAATGGTTAGTCAGCTGGGTGTGTGCTGCATACCTGTAATCCCAGCAACTCAAGATTCTGAGGCAGTGTAGATAGTATTAATATGTATTTAACATTATTTCCTCTTAAACTAATTGACTTTTTTTTTTTTTTTTGGTAGTTATAGAGGGATAGCATGCCTTTATTTTATGTTTGTTTTTACATGGTGCTGAGTACCCTACATGTATAAGGCAAGTGCTCTGCCACTGAGCTACAGCCCCAGCCCACTAATTGACATTTTTAGACACTAGTTTAGGCTCATCAGGTAAGACCTGTAAGGCCCATTGGCTCTGCCCAGGAAGTTGTATAAAATAAGTTCTTGTATCAGCTTTAAAAAAACAAATATTTTTCTTTTTTAGCCCACATTTTGGAAATTCTGGTGATTTTGCAAAAGATTTAATTAGGTGGTATGTTTTACAGAACTCTAGTAAATATTTTGGTTTTAGTATTCATGCATTTAACTAATTTTTTAGTTTAGACTTAAAAATTTGTTTTGATAATGTAGGAGTTTATGTGAGTGTTCTATTTTATTACTCAGTTTTATATATAACCTTTTATACATTATATATGAGCTTTTTTCCATTTATGTGAATACATATGTTATGCGTTCTAATACAGCTTTTTTGGAAATCACTGACTTAGATTTTATTATTTCTGAATTTTTAATTTGGTATTATCAACATGTTTTTATAGATAAATTTGTTGGGGGTGGTTTATAGGGCATTGAATCCAGGGAAACTTTACCTCTGAGCTACATCCCTAGCCCTTTTTAAATTTTTGAGAAAAGATTTCACTAAGTTGTTGACTTAGCGCAGACTTCGAATCCTCCTGCCTCAGCCTCTGGAATTGTTGGGATTACAGGCATGTACCACCACCCCCAGCTAGATTAATGTTTGATAATGATCAGAAGTTTATAAGCCTTCCTCAGATTTTTCATTTCCCTATACTCTCATTTTTAATTAGCAGATGAGAACTATGAATTAAAAAAAGAAATTGGCTTTTCTGTGGGGATGGGGTAAGGGGATTGAATCCAGGGTTGCTTTACCACTGAGCTATACTCCTGACCCTTTTTATTTTTGAGACACGGTCTTGCTAAGTTGCCTAGGCTACAACTGCCCCAGCCTCCCAAGTCTCTGGAATTACTGGAGTATGACACCATACCTGGTGAAATATGAATATTTGCCACAAGTATTTTAAACTTCTAATTAAAATAGAACAGTGGGATGGGTGGTAATTTGTTTCTCCAAGTAACTAAAATGCTTCCTAGCTAATAAACAAAAATATTTTAAGTGCAGTGTTACTCATTATTGTTATTCTTCAATTTATAAAGTGAAAAAAATTCTAAACTGTTTTATAATTCTATTAGGTACTTCCCCCTCCAGCTGGTTATGTTCCTATTCGAACTCCAGCTCGAAAACTGACTGCAACTCCAACACCTTTGGGTGGTATGACTGGATTCCACATGCAAACTGAAGATAGAACTATGAAGAGTGTTAATGACCAACCATCTGGAAATCTTCCATTTTTAAAACCAGATGATATTCAGTACTTTGATAAGCTATTGGTAAGTAGTAATAGCAGAAATTAATTACTATTTTTTGTGTACATAGTTATAAATCATAACATATTGACCTTCCTTTAAATATTCTTTTACTAGGTTGATGTTGATGAATCAACACTTAGTCCAGAAGAACAAAAAGAGAGAAAAATAATGAAATTGCTTTTAAAAATTAAGAATGGAACACCTCCAATGAGAAAGGTAGGTACCAGTTTGCTAAATCATTAATTATGTTCATTATATTGGTATGTTAAGGAATTTATATTTATTCTCTTCATCTTTATCGGGGCATTGCATGATGGAAAGGAAGGTAGGTAGTATGAGAAGCACTCTATTACTGAACTATATCCCCATCACAGGATTTAGTTTTTTTTGTTGGTTGGTTTAATTTGTGGTGGTGGGATTGAAACCAGGGTCTTGCACATGCTAGTTAAGTGCTGCACTACCACGCTACATCTCCAGCATTTTTTCTAGTGAAAAAACTTTCTACTTTAAAAAGGAGTTGAAAAAATAAAAAATTGTTTTGTTCTTGTGGCTTTAAAATGTGCTTAAGACTTGAAGGTAATTAGTGGAGTTATGTGAAGAACTGCATTAACATCTTTATGTGTTTCAAAGGTAGAAGGGACTTAGGGGAAATGAAGGCGCATACACAGACACACATACACACTTCTGTGCTTCTATAATTTTATTATTGCCCTTTTGTAATTAATTAAAAACATTGAATTTCTCTCATGTTCAAACTTCAGAGTAATTTTGACAGAAATGAACTCATGCTATTCTATGTAAAATATCTGTAAAAGTACACATTAAAATATTAAGTTACAGAATATCTTCCTAGAGTAATTTGCTTTTTTAAAATGCTTGATTTTTAGGGCTAGGGATGTGGCTCAAGCGGTAGTGCGCTCGCCTGGCATGCGTGCGGCCCGGGTTCCATCCTCAGCATCACATACAAACAAAAGATGTTGTGTCCGCGGAAAACTAAAAAATAAATATTAAAATTCTCTCTCTCATATTCTCTCTCTCTCTCTCTCTCTCTTTAAAAAAATAAAATAAAATGCTTGATTTTTAAGTAAACATAACTTGTACTCTACTTTTTCCCCAGGCTGCATTGCGTCAGATTACAGATAAAGCTCGTGAATTTGGAGCTGGACCTTTATTTAATCAGATTCTTCCCCTGCTGATGTCTCCTACACTTGAGGATCAAGAGCGTCATTTACTTGTGAAAGTTATTGATAGAATATTATACAAACTTGATGACTTAGTACGACCGTATGTGCACAAGGTTTGTTGTTCTCCTCAAATAATGTTTCTAATAATTCAATATTTTAATTTTTTTTTTAGAATAAAAGGAATTCATGGATATTTTTAGTGTAGTCTGGAAAGGTTGCTTAAAAAAAAAAGCTGATTCATAGTAGAGAACCAAAGTTTACCCCCCCGTAAAAGATGCTCATAGTTAACCTAGCTAGGTTAAATTTGCCTATCCTTCCAGATCTTTTTCTTTGCAGAGGCATGTTACAGATGTAACATGTACACAGCTATATGTTATAGGTACATGTAGGTGGAATGTTTAGCAGTCTTTACCATAATTGTTTATATTATTCATATTATTAGTATTAGGTTATGATGAGAAATAGGTATATTTCTATTATATTTAGTGTAAAGAACCATTTTTTCATGACAGTAATTTAATTACAAAGTGCTTAATGTATGTGCAAGTTTTAAAAGATATATTTGTCAGTCTGCATGATTAACATATTCTCAGTTTTTCATCTGTATTGGGGGGTTGAAATTGTGTACTTAAAATTCTTAATTAGTCCCTTGCTTAATGAAGCCCTGCTAACTATAAATTTCCTATTTGTTTTATGGGGACATCAGTAATTGATGTCAATGTAGTTCCTTTTCTTCTTTTTCAGATTCTTGTGGTCATTGAACCACTGTTGATTGATGAAGATTATTATGCTAGAGTGGAAGGCCGAGAGATTATTTCTAATTTGGCAAAGGTAATATGTTAAATTTCTAGAGAAGAAAGTTTGCATCTTTTTTTGATTATAAAAGTTTTGATTTATAGAAGGAAATGATCAAGAATAATGTACCAACTCAGACTCTCCTTTTATCTTTTCCTTTTAGGCTGCTGGTCTAGCTACTATGATCTCTACCATGAGACCTGATATAGATAACATGGATGAGTATGTCCGTAACACAACAGCCAGAGCTTTTGCTGTTGTAGCGTCTGCCTTGGGCATTCCTTCTTTATTACCCTTCTTAAAAGCTGTGTGCAAAAGTAAAAAGTCTTGGCAAGCGAGACACACCGGTATTAAGATTGTACAGCAAATAGCTATTCTAATGGGCTGTGCCATCTTACCACATCTCAGAAGTTTAGTTGAAATTATTGAGCATGGTAAGTTGTATTATAACTTTTGTTTTTTATAGGATAGCTATCCTGAAATTTGGGCTACTGACTTGGGGAAATAATGGAAAGGCTTATAACTACATATAAACTCCTCATGTTTTGTAGTAGGATTTATAATAATATCTGCTAACACACTTGCTTTATTCTGGCTTTTTATTTATTCTGGCAATTTTATCTGAAGTGAAGAGATTCTATGGTTTGTCTGAATGGTTAAATATATTGCTAGAATATGGATGATATTGTGGAGATTAAGTGTTGGTACATAGTTAAAAATCTGTGCTTGGTTTTATAGGTCTTGTTGATGAGCAGCAGAAAGTTCGGACCATAAGTGCTTTGGCCATTGCTGCCTTGGCTGAAGCAGCAACTCCTTATGGTATCGAATCTTTTGATTCTGTGCTAAAGCCTCTATGGAAGGGTATCCGGCAACACAGAGGAAAGGTAAATCTACTAATTAGATTGTTTTTGATAGCCACCCCTGAACATTAAAGCAAGGTAAACCTAATTTACTAAATTATATGTTTTTTACCTTAAAATAGGGTTTGGCTGCTTTCTTAAAGGCTATTGGGTATCTTATTCCTCTTATGGATGCAGAATATGCCAACTACTATACTAGAGAAGTGATGTTAATCCTTATTCGGGAATTCCAATCTCCTGATGAAGAAATGAAGAAAATTGTGCTGAAGGTATTTATTTCAGATACTTGTTTCAGATTGCGGGGGTTGAAATTGGGCTTCTTTCATGGTCAAAGAGAATTTTGTAGCATTTGTTTGAAAAAACTTATTGTTGGTTTCACCTATACTGTTTGATTTATTATTATTTTTTAACCTTTCAGGTGGTAAAACAATGTTGTGGGACAGATGGTGTAGAAGCAAACTATATTAAAACAGAGATCCTTCCTCCTTTCTTTAAACACTTTTGGCAGCACAGAATGGCTTTGGATAGAAGAAATTACCGACAGGTAAGCCTTTATTTTTTAAAAAAAGGGTCAATAGTCTTTTGACTGTTCCTTTAGTCAGTTTGAATGCATGTTACAGATTATTTTTTGTTTTGATTATTTCACAGTTCATTTGTTTTTGATTGTGGAGGAAGATACATTTTCAAAAGCCAGTTAACTTCCACTTTGGTTTTACATTGAGATAAATACTTACCTGTGAATTGATGTCTTTGTCTAGTAAATTCAGTGGTTTTTCTGGCTCGCTTAAACATGGGTATAATTTTGCCTTGAGTATCTTGACTGACTTAGAATCATTTAAGTTTTTTAGTCACTTTTCTCTTGAAGTTTAATAAGTAGGAGTTAATCATTGTCAGTGTGGTTATTAGCTAAGTAGTGTATTTAGAACATTGGGTTTTCATTATACTGCTTTATTTCCTTAAACAGCAGATTTATTTATTTATTTGTCTTTTTAGTTAGTTGATACTACTGTGGAGTTGGCAAATAAAGTAGGTGCAGCAGAAATTATATCTAGGATTGTGGATGATCTGAAAGATGAAGCTGAGCAGTACCGAAAAATGGTGATGGAAACAATTGAGAAAATTATGGGCAACTTGGGAGCAGCAGATATTGATCACAAACTTGAAGAACAACTGATTGATGGTATTCTTTATGCTTTCCAAGAACAGACTACGGAGGTAATGATAACTGATTAGTATGAAGTTAATTATTATGGAAAATTGCTAGTGATTTTTAAAAACATTTTTACTTTTCAAGCAAATTTCCTAAAAATAACGTAATTAAGTTCACAATAAGTTTTTCATTCTTTTTTTCAGTGTTGGGGAGTGATTCCAGGGATGCTGTACTACTGAACAACACTACTAATTCTTTTTTTTTTTTTTTTTTTTTTTTTAAATTTTGAGGTGGGGTCTCAGTAAGTTGTAAAGCTAGTCTTAATCCTCCTGCCTCAGTCTCCAGAGTAGCTGGGATTACTGTGTGCTACTGCACCTGGCTTCATTTTTTAGAATGTCCATATTCTCATTTACCAAAATATTCTTTTACCTGAAGTTTTTGGATTTGATATTTTTTAAAAGACAAATGTTTGAATAGTTGGAAAAAGTTGAATTTTACTATGTACCAACTGTCAGTCACAAGGAAACTAAATTCTGGTTCTCAGTGCTTGTGTGTGTATTTTTATATAAAAATTGGCTTTTGTTTTACAGGACTCAGTAATGTTGAATGGCTTTGGCACAGTGGTCAATGCTCTTGGCAAACGAGTCAAACCATACTTGCCTCAGATCTGTGGTACAGTCTTGTGGCGTTTAAATAACAAATCAGCAAAAGTTAGGCAACAGGCAGCTGACTTGATTTCTCGAACTGCTGTGGTCATGAAGACTTGTCAAGAGGTAAATTTTGCACCAGATTCTTGTTTCTTAAACAAGCAGTTTAATGTAAATAGTAATATTTTAATGTTATTTCTTTTATTATAGGAAAAATTGATGGGGCACTTGGGTGTTGTGTTGTATGAATATTTGGGTGAAGAGTACCCTGAAGTATTGGGCAGCATTCTTGGAGCTCTGAAGGCAATTGTAAATGTAATAGGTATGAAATTTGCTGGTCATGTAAGAATTTGTTGTTTTTTAACTTTCTTTGTATTTTTGAAAGTAAATTGTGGAAACATATTAGGAATTAGGTGATTTTATGTTACCTTTTTTTTAAAAGCACTTCAAGATTATAGTTAAGTTGGAAGATATCACAAAAATCTTCTCTAAGTTCACTTATATTTTACTTTAAAAGAGAAAAGGGGCAAGTTTAGGGCCTGTAAGTGAGGTGTGGAAGTAGTTGTAACTCACAAAGCCTTAAAGTCATGGAGCAGAGGACCTAGTAGAACTAGTCTGTTAGCTGAAAATATTGTCATGTTCTGCAAGGGGAGGGGACAACTCTGAAGTTTGAATTTAGTTTTACAATGAAATTTTAAATATTCAGCCTCAGTTATTGTGACATGTTGGGGTTTTATTTTGTTTTGTTTTTTGTTTTGCTTGCCATCAGTTCAAAGAACATAACTAGGAAAAACCTGGGGATTTATAGCTCAGTGGTAGAGCACTTGCCTAGCATGCATGAGGCCCTGGGTTTGATACCCAGTACTGCAAAAACAAAAAACAAACCAAAAATTAGGAAGAAAAGTGAACTGATTAAATTATATCTTGTCTTTTTATACCCAAGTCTTTGAAACTCCATTTGGTTTTTTAATCCAAGTAAAAACAAATAATCTTGGGTATGGAGAGCAAAGCTTTTTATTCTATTAGGGAAGTATGATAAAGCAAGCATTTGGCATCTTGTGTTTTATTTCCCCTTGTAATTGAACATAATGCCAAAAGTAATTCCTTTGGGGCTTAGCGGGTCAGAAATAACTTAGCAAGAGGTCAAAGGAGCTGGCTGTGATAGCCACTGGTTTTCTCATTTTAGTCAGGTTTATTTATTTTATAGATCTTTCAACTATTGTATTTGCATATAATTCCCAATTCATCCCAGTCCTCTATACTCCAAAGGTAGTGACTTGCCAAAGATAGTTACTTGGCTACCTGTGGGGCTCTGGTTTTCAGGGAGTTATAAACCATATGGTTGGTTAGGGAAACATGGGAAAAACAATGGAGAGAGAATCAGAGCAAGCAATCTAGTTAGAACAAGAGCCCCTGCCAGCTGCCTCCTTTTTTCTCTCTTCATAGGTGTAAATACCATCCAAGTATGCCCTGCATTGCAGGGAGACTGGAGATCTCTTTGTTTTGCAGTTAAAGGGTAAGGGGGCCCTTTCTGGAAAATTTTGCTTTAATTTACATGTCTACCTCTGGCTTATATTGTTGTGTATGGCCGGAACATAAGCTGTCCCCATATTTAAATGTCAGTGTACAAATACATTTCAGAACCAAATAAAATTTTTTTTTGTTATTGAGTATCCATCATTCTTAATTCACTTCACTGATTTCTTTCATTTCTACGCATAATCAGAAGTTGTTAATAAAAAGTTAAAAGCAATTCTGAGACTGGTCAAAACCTGGGGTTTTCTCTTTCCATAGGCAGCTGCAAGTTTATATTTATGCCTAGTCATGTGTATCACGTTGAAAAGTAAAAGAAAAAATGAGCAAAGGTTGCAGTTCAAAAGTTCAAATGTTAATTGATAGTTTTTTTGACTTCTATTAAATAGGTATGCATAAGATGACCCCACCAATTAAAGATCTGCTGCCTAGACTCACCCCCATTTTAAAGAACAGGCATGAAAAAGTACAAGAGAACTGTATTGATCTTGTTGGACGTATTGCTGACAGGTAAGCAGAATACCTAAACATTTTTATAAGCAGTATTGGTTCTCAGATTTGACCATTTTGCAGTTAGATAAGTTTGTTTAGTGGTGTTGGTGTAAGTGTATATGTTCAGGCTATCCAATATTCATATTTTTAGTCAAATTTTAGTTCAGCTAGTAATGGGGAGTAGCAGTATAGTTCTAACACAACCAACTTTTCTGAAGAGTAAATAATAACTTATTTAGTGATTAAAATGAGTTAATTATGTTTTTAGAACTGAACCTGCAAATTTACCTATTAAAACTTAAGAACAGGGGCTTACCTCAGTTATGTTTACTTGGTATGTACAAGGTTCTGGGTTCAAACTCAACACTGCAAAAAAAATTCTTCTTTTTAATTAGGGGAGCTGAATATGTCTCTGCAAGAGAGTGGATGAGGATTTGCTTTGAGCTTTTAGAGCTCTTAAAAGCTCACAAAAAGGCTATTCGTAGAGCTACAGTCAACACATTTGGTTATATTGCAAAAGCCATTGGGTAAGTATTATTTTCAGTTTTTTATTAGCTTATAATAAACAATTGAAGTGTTGGAAAATGCTTCCACTTAGAATATACTACACTTAATGAGATATACTACACTTAATGCAGTTGGGTAATCACTCTTTATTTTATGGACTTACCAAATTTTAAAACATTTTCTTAAATTTTTAATTAAAATAGATGGGAAGCTTTAAAAATTTCAGGGAAGGAAGCATTTCCATTATCAGAATAATTTCAGGTTTTTTTTTGTGTTCTTTTTATGTTGCTTAAAATATAAAAGGCAAATTCTTAATATCACCATCATCATGATTCATGTTTCATTGGTACTTTATGTGTTTTTTAAAAATGTTATTCCTTGGGCTGGGGTTGTGGCTCAGTGGAAGAGCGCTCACCTTGCATGTGCGAGGCCCTGGGTACAATCCTCAGCACAACATAAAGATAAATAAAACAAGATATGTAAAAAAGTCATTTCTAGATTAACCCACAAATTTAATTGAATTATAACTGTTTTATTGATAATCTGTGGTTATTTACTTCTTCATTAGAACCAAGGTAGGAGAATCAGTAATGTAGATACTTCACATACATGTAGCTTAGTAGCTAAGAAAATATTTTCTAGAAATACACAAATATCAGATTAATTAGGTAGCATCACCCTTCTCCCCCAGCACAAACACATGCTTTTTCCTCTTATTTTTTGGGTAAGAGTAATAATTATTTTAGTGGTTGATATAATCAAGAAGTTTGCAATGAATAACTATTATGTGAACTTTTTAGCCCCCTAGTGTGTTCCTCAAAGGTGTGGCAAAAAAAAGTGCCTTAAAGTAGCTGGGTGTGGTGGCATAGACTATTGAGAGGCTAAGACAGAAGATTGCAAGTTCAAGGCCAGTCTGTCTCAAAACAAAAGACTGGGGATGTATCTCAGTAGTCAAGTACGTGCCTCTGAGTTCAATCCCCAGTATTTAAAAAAAAAAAAAAAAAAGAACAGATATAGTAAATGTATGTGGGAGGGAAGATAAGAGAAACAAACTAGGTATGTTTGAATATGGGAGATGAGATTTTTGGATATTACTGCCCCCAAAAAGTTCCGTAGCGCTGATGTCTGTTTTGACCACTCAAAGAATTAAACATTTAATTAAATTTCTTTATATTTCAAAAAATTTAAAAACTGAAAGTTATATTTGAAAATTAATCCATTTGAATTAAAAACTGACAATTTATATGAAGTTCTTAGTAGAAACAGTATTGCTGTTGACTCAAGTATTACTGAATTCCCAGGGATTAATTGTTTGATGTCTTTGCATTTTTCCCCTTTCTCTCTGAAAAATTTTTGACTTGTAATATAACAGCTTGCTGATACATTTTGGAATTTTTGTTTGTTTGTTTGTTTGTTTTTTCCCCCAGCCCTCATGATGTATTGGCTACACTTTTAAACAACCTCAAGGTTCAGGAAAGGCAGAACAGAGTTTGTACCACTGTAGCAATAGCTATTGTTGCCGAAACATGTTCACCCTTCACAGTACTTCCTGCCTTAATGAATGAATACAGAGTTCCTGAACTGAATGTTCAAAATGGAGTGTTAAAATCACTCTCCTTTTTGTTTGAATATATCGGTGAAATGGGAAAAGACTACATTTATGCTGTAACACCATTACTTGAAGATGCTTTAATGGATAGGTAAGTGACTTAAGCCAAATGCAAGAAGATAATTATAAATTTCATTTTAGAACTTATTAAATGACCTATTTGTTGTGATATTTTAAAGAAGTACTAACCTGGATTTTTATACAAAACTGTAAATATGACTTTTTAATATATATGTTGTAGCTGTTTCCAAAATTTTGTCTTTAAGACCTCCCTGATTTAAATTCCTTTTCATATTTGTTAGATTAAATGTATTTTTAAAAACATAATCAGTAGACTTTTGCTTTAAAAGTTAGTCAAATATGGTTAGAAGAATTGACAAGCATGGGTTAATCAGTGTGGCAGAGAGACCTGATCTTTTTAGCTTTTTAGTGCAAGTGAACCTATTAAAAATTTCTTTTAAGGTTTTGAATCTGCTGAACACCGTCTACCAAGAGCTACACTGTTATTGTTGTAGGCACCCAGTGGTTCAGATGGTGACCAGTAATTCCATATTGCTCAAGTTATTTGTCAAAATTCCTGATATCTAGATTGACATTCAGCCTTAAACATAAGATTGCTTGAAGAAGGAATAAAGGAAAAGTGCAGGGTCCATGTAATTTCACTGGCTCTTTATTTTTCAGAAGAAATAAGTAGTCTCATTTTAGTTACTTTTGGGCAGATTAAAATTACTAATGACCTTCATAAAGGGCAACTTAATTGAGTCATCAAGTTACCACCAGGTGTATATACAGGACATGGAGACAAATATTAAGAATTGTGCTCTGTAAAAGTTTGACCTCAATGGGGTGCAGTGATGCACACCTGTAATCCCCAGGAAGTTGAGGCCAGAGGCCACAAGTGTGAGGTCAACCTTGGCAACTTAATAAGACCTTATCTCAAAAGAAAAAATGACTGGGATTGTAGCTCAGTGGTAGAGTGCTTGCGTAGCATGAGTGAGGCCCTAGGTATAGTCCCTAGGACACCACCCACTTGCCAAAAAAACTGGCTTCCTTGTGCCAAAGAGGGGATCAGTCACCCTCATTTCATATTCTTTAGTGAGAAGTTCCTGAGCATCCTAGTATAGTCATGGGTATATATGACCTGTGGCTATAAATTATGTTCTGTGTACTAATAAGTTGAGGTAGTAACTCCATTGAAAATTACTAAATGAAGCAATGTTGGAAAATAATTAATGAGAAATACTGCTTCACTATGGTGAATAAATTAGACATTAAGAGAATTAAGGATGTTAGTAAGTACATATCTTTTTTCTTTGAACTATTCTGTCTTTGGGGCTAAGTGTGTGACCCTAATGTGTATTATTCTGGGCTCATACTCAGAATAACTTTGGAATGAATGATTCAATTGATTTGTCATAAACATAAATTCAGATAGCACAAGAGATGAAGAGATCTTATTTCTGTAGGTTTGAAAAAAATTATATCTTCCTCTTCCCAAGTTGAGTTTTTAAAATGAAACTTAGTGTCTACATGAGAACAGACTTAATTTTAATTTAGTTATCTGTTATATTCTAGCATTTAAATTTCTTTCTCTCTTTTTTTAGTTGTAGTTGGAAACAATACTTTTATTTTGTTTATTTTTATGTGGTGCTGAGGATTGAACCCAGACTTTCACATGCTAGGCGAGCACTCTACCACTGAGCCACAACCCCAGCCCTAAGCACCTGAATTTCTACCAACATTTTAAGTGTATAGTTTAAAATGAGATATTACTGTTAATCATTTGTATGTAAGAGTCATAGGCCTCCACTTCAGAAGCATTTTGAAACTAAGGGCTTTTGCTCATATTCCTTTTAAAAGTTAATTAGGAAATGTGAATTATTTTTGAAACTTTGTGAGGTTTGAGTTATTAAAGCAAAAGATTTCAAATGGAATCATTATAAAGGATATATGAGATCATAAGGTGTTGGAATGACTTCGTATTTGGTCAGTACTTTGAATTAATGATTTAGTTCCTAAGGGGCAGATGAATATTTTCTGTAAAACAAAGATTTGCTTCTTAACAGAACTCTCCCCCCGCCCTCCATTACAGGGACCTTGTACACAGACAGACAGCTAGTGCAGTGGTACAGCACATGTCACTTGGGGTTTATGGATTTGGTTGTGAAGATTCCCTGAATCACTTGTTGAACTATGTATGGCCTAATGTTTTCGAGACATCTCCCCACGTAATCCAGGCAGTTATGGGTGCCCTGGAAGGCCTGAGAGTTGCTATTGGACCATGCAGAATGTTGCAGTATTGTTTACAGGTAAGTTAAAGATTTTTAAGATTATTCTATTAGAAAAGTAATTTGATATAGAATTAAGTTACCGTTCCTAATTATCAATAGGGTGTGTGTATTGTGCCATATGGGAAAATAGGTATACGGTGAGAATTAGATTTTGATTTTGCCCATTGCAATTTTGTGTAATTGCCAGATTTTTTTCTTCCCCTTTAAAGGGAAGTATTTTGTTTTGTTTTTCATTGTATTTTTCAAATTTTTTTGTTGGTACATTATAGTTGTACATAATGTGGGATTTGTGTTTACACAGTTATACATGCACACAGTAAAATAATATAATTCAGTTTCATTCCTCAGTATTTCTTTCCCCTTTTCCTCCCCGGACCCTTTTGAGTAACATTCATACTGATTTCCATAGTGAGTGTACTAATTTACAATCCTACCAACAGTGTAAAAAGTGTTCCTCCCCCCCCCCCATCTTCTCTAGTATTTATTTGTATTCTTGATGGCTGCCATTCTAACTGGCATGAGATAAAACCTCAGTGTAGTTTTGATTGCATTTCTTTTTTTTTTATATTTATTTTTTAGTTGTAGTTGGACACAATATAATTTATTTTTATGTGGTGCTGAGGATTGAACCCAGGGTCCTGTACGTGTGAGGTGAACACTCTACCGCTGAGCCACAACCCCAGCCCCTTGATTTGCATTTCTTAAAGGGAAATATTTTTAATCATAATTTTATGGCCTTTAAAAAAATTCTGTTCAAGTTATGTATATTCTTAGAAATTGAAATAATGGAATCTTTCAATTATTCTAGGGTCTGTTTCACCCGGCTCGGAAAGTCAGAGATGTGTATTGGAAAATTTACAACTCCATCTACATTGGTTCACAGGATGCTCTCATAGCACATTACCCAAGAATCTACAATGATGATAAGAACACCTATATTCGTTATGAACTTGACTATATCTTGTAATTTTGTTTTTGTGTTTAATGCACAGCTGTTTCACATCTTAAACTTGCTTTGATTTGGTGATATAAACTTTTAAACATTGCAGATCAGTGAAGAGCTGGTCATAGAGGAAGAGCTAGAAATCCAGTAGCATGATTTTTAAATAACCTGTCTTCGTTTTTTGATGTTAAACAGTAAATGCCAGTAGTGACCAAGAACACAGTGATTGCACACACTATACTGGAGGGATTTCATTTTTAATTCATCTTTATGAAGATTTAGAATTCATTCCTTGTATTTAAAGGGAATGTTTAATTGAGAAATAAACATTTGTGTACAAAATGCTAATTTGTGTGTGTTTTTTGAACATGACTTGTAAAATGCGGAAGTTTGATAAAGTATTGGTCTGTGTAGACTAAGTGGTTTAATTTCATTTTCTGTCACCTGGTTTCTAGAAAGTATTTAGCAGAATACAAAGTATATAAAGTGATGGCATCTTTGTCAAAATTCCATTGTTCTGTTGATGATGACAGTGAGAAGAGTAGCTTTACGGGAGGTGTCCCCTCAGTCTAGCACAACGATTCCATTACCATAGGAAAATAGCATCTTCGCTAAACTGTCTTGAATATTATTATTTTGTACTTACATAGCACCTTTCACCTCATGATTTCTCAAAATGCTTTACAAACATGTTTAAAGGAAGTGATCTATGTCCAACTCTTGACTGGTCTGTGTTTGTGGGAAAGCTATCTTTATTTCAAAACTACTTTCTGCCTGTTGGGAGCAAGGCTACTTAAGTTCTACTAATAGAAGAAGACAATCTTTGGGCTCTTTCTGTGTCTTAAGCCACTATTCAAAGATGTATTTAGTAAGTATTTGTTGAATACCACTGTGCTTAGATGCAGGGGATACAAAGGTATGACCTGCCCTTTACCCTTACTAAATAGTACAATGAAAGGGGGCTCACGATCATTGAAGAGTCAGTCTTTGGGTGCTATGACATTGCACAGTGACTGCAGCTAATGAGTCTTGGTTTGTTTAGTTTTGTGTATAGTAATTAGATGATAATTTGATCTCTGTGTGGCATCAACTGAAATGCCATTTAATTCTGGAGCCAAGCATTGAGGCAGTTATTAATGTTCTTGGCAAATATTTTAAGAATCATCTTGACTTCTAATTTTATTTTATGGCCCCAAATTTCTTGGTTTTAGACCTGTTACTACCCATAGCTGTTTTTTGTTTGTTTGTTTTGTTTTGTTTTTTGGGGTGGGGGTCTCCCTACGTTCTTTTGAACTCTAAAGGGAAAAGAAATTCTGCAAGCAGTGTTAGCACACAATGACCCTGCTATTATAAGTAAGTTCTTGGGGACTAGAGTATGTAACTCCTACTATTAGCGTGTAGGGCTCCCTACCTTGGAAGCTTATATGAGAATAGGCTTATAAATTGGCTTTTACAAAATTGGAACTGAGCATCAATAGTACCCAAGCAGAATATGTAACTTCTTATTCCTTGTATGGTGTAATTTTATGACAATATTTGTCATAAAATAAAACAAATTCCCCAATCACCTATATCTGATCTTTAAAATTGTCTTCCCACCCTATGCATTTTAAATCTTGTTGTTTCTATGGTTAATTTTGAATGACTCTGAGTAATTATTAATCATGAATTAAATAGATACAGAGCCAAAATTTGATTTTAAATAACTCTTGGGAAATTTATATTTTCAATTCAAGTATTTTCATGGCTTCAGTTTGCTTGGCCTCTTACTATTTATGGATAATAAGCTTTGTAGTGGAAATATGGAACAAAGGAGACTAACACTCCTGACTGACTTTTTGCTGACAAAATAATTTGAGGTTAGAGAGGAGAAAAATACTGAAGGCTGTGACCTAAAAAATTGGGACCAAATAGAGGCTCACAGATGTTTGGATTGTTTTATGAGCTTATTATTGCATAAGGAAAGCATTTTGTGATAAGTGAAAGACGCTATGTGAAGTTTTAACTCTTCTCAAAGACCTTTTCTTTTGCACTTTGTTTTGATGTTTCTTAAAGCCAAACTTAAGCAGGAAGAAATTAATGTTCTTAAGGGGACAGAGGGTTGGGTTTTTCTGTGGGCTTTTGTTGGTTTTTCTGTGGGCCATTGCCCTCAAATGGAATTAATCTCTTTGGCTGTTTGATTTTTTTCATATTGTATTTTTTAAAATTTGTTGTACGGTGCCGTGTGAGCATCAAGTACCACCAGATAAATAAAACTTATTATATCTAAAGTCTTAGTAGATCAATTTTTAATCTTAGTTGACTCTGTATTGTCACCACACTATGCCCTCTTGTGGTTGTGCCATTAATAATATTGAGCTCTTTGGGTTGTTTTCCAAACAAAGGAACTTAAGTGTTTTAAAAAAAAATCTTTATGTGGTAAGAGACAGAAGAGATAATTACAGCTGTGTGGGCTCAGTTGTTTGGCTCTTTGGTTTCCAGTGGCTCAAAAAGAAGCAAAAACTACAACTATCCTAGAGTTTCTCAGCTTGGGTTAGATGAATCTATTGTTGGGGGCTGTCTTATGCATTGTGGGAGGAACAGCTTCCAGTAGCACCTCCCAACCCAGGACAACTTAAAATGCCTCCAGGCATGATCTATGTCCCTTGTTGGTCACAGTCTCCCTAGGTTGAGAACCATGGAGCTAGCCTCATACCGTTTTAAGCAGGACTCAGATCTGATAAAAATCTGATAAAAAACGTATGGTGTACAAAGTCTTTAATTTTAGGAGCAGTGCCTAGGAAATTACTTGAAATAGTATTTAGCAAATATTTAAACTTACCTATCTTGGAGTATGTAGTTTGCTCATATGATTCCTGGGGAAAGCAAGCCACGAAAACATCTTAAGGGGTTGACCCCTCTGGTTCCTAGAACATCTTGTGGCACACTTGGAGATAGGTGTGCAACACCTGAAATAGCTGGGTGTGACACATAGAATGCTGATCCTTAGGAGATGTGTTCTCACAGTTCATTTGACAATGAACGGATATATGGGGAAGGAAGGCAGGCAGAGGGGTTAGAGACCCTTTTCAAGACATTTGCATAGGAAGCTATAGAATGTAAGGTGATTTGGTTGAGAATTTAGGTTTGCAAGGCAGCTAGGATTTGTACACCTGAGGGAGTAAGTTTAGAGAATAGTGATGAGTGACATCTATGGTGTTCCTTTTAGAAAAATTTGAGTTCTAAAATTTCTTAGATTGGGTTTAAAAAATTATAAAGACATAGTTGGGTATTACGTTGAACAAATAATATTACTTTGGGGGACCTTGATTTTTATTGAAACCAGGTCCTCGAGTGTGCTAGATAAGGCATTCTACCATTGAGTTTCATTCTCAGCCCTGGGAAGGAGACTTTAAACAAGTTAGCTGAGAGCTTTGTGATTAGGGTTAGTCTGAAGTTATCCTGGGATATGTTTTTGCTAGGAAATAAGCTTGCAAATTGTTAATTTACTTCTGTATCTTATCCCCCGCCCCCCAGCTTAAAGTTTATTGAAAAGTTTAAAGACTAGTATAATAAGCCCAGGTGTGTCTTCCACCTAGATTCAGTATTTAGTATAATCTCATGAAACAATCTTCAATTACTGAAGAGAAATTCGAGGCTAGGTAAAATAGATGAGGCTGATGAACTAAGTGAAGTGGATCACTGCCTGATGAATTTCTGATGAAATTGAAAGGTGTGTAAGTCAGGCACAGATTGAAAGATTTTTTAGATAAGAAGAGAATCATCTTTTCTTGAGGGAGAAATTACAGTGTGATGTAGGTAAGTAAAATTAGTCCTTGGCATGTCAAGGTGTTCCAAGTTAAAATATTTTTTAGTGCTTCAGAAATAAGTAGACATCAGGCTGGGGTTGTGGTTGTGGTTCAGTAGTAGAGTGCTTGCTTAGCATGATTCTCAGCACCGCATATAAATAAATAAAATAAAGGTCTATTGACAACTAAAAAAATATTAAATAAGTAGACAAAGTAAATTGTGTAAAGAATTCAAACAGCAAACCTAGTTAATTTTTAAAAATTAGAGTTGTATAGTTCATAGTGGTTGGATTCATCCTGACAAACTCAGAAATGCATGGCAATGCATTCAGTTCATGATTACCCCCTTTCCCTCCCACTTTTCCATCCTACCCTCCCCTGGTTATTTTAATATCCATGTCTCTGGTTGGTAAAGTGTATAATGTATAACTAGATACTCATACTCCATATACCTTTAATCAGAATATAAACATTGGGGAAGAAAATGACTTTGCACCAAGATGATCTTCAAGGAGGAGTTGTTCCTGTGCCAAACATCTAGGTTATTGATACTCCAGGTGTGGTCCAGAGATCAGCATCAGTGTCACATGTTTTGTTTTTGATACTGGGGATTGAACCCAGGGATGCTTAACCACTGAGCCACATCCCCAATCCTTTTTATATTTTATTTTGAGACAGGATCTTGCTAACTTGCTGAGGCTGGCTTTAACCTTGTTATCTCCTGCCTCAACTTCCCAGGCCATTGGGATTAAAGGCATGTGCCACGATGCCCGGCCAGTGTCACATTTTTTTGAGAAATAAACTCTCAGGCTCCACCCCAGCCCTACTTAGTGAGAAGCTGTATTTTACAAAGATCCCCAGGTGGTTTTATGTGCATTAAGGTTGTAAGAAGTTATAGGAAGGATACCACTCCACTCCCAATATGGTGATGATAATAGTGATAAAAGGGACAGAAATGCCTTGCATGTAAACAGGTGGGACTGTTGACACAGCCAACAGGTAGTCAGAACACCTCCAGGAAGATGTTTTTTAAAAGCCTGCAATGAGATTAGGAAGGAATGAGAAATTTCTGGGTTTTGCTTCTTTAGGCAGCAATGCCTAGAAAATTACTTGAAATTCTGGTCAGTTGATGGAGTGAATAAACCTCAGGCGTGCATTTGCATTACTTTTCCTGCTACTGACTAGATGACATTGATTGTTGGAAAACATTGAACTGGAAGAAGTTTACTCAATTCAGGTAGTAAACTGACCTGAGAAAACAGGCAACCTGTTGGGAATCCTCCCTGCATTTACCCCAAGTAGAACAGGGAATCAACACAATACAGGCTTAACAGTTGGCTCTGGAGTTAATCCTGGATTTATATTTAATATCTATTTTTCAGTTTTCGGTGGACACAACATCTTTATTTTTATGTGGTGCTGAAGATTGAACCCAGCGCCGTGCATGCTAGGCGAGCGAGTTACTGCTTGAGCCACATCCCCAGCCCACGTTTATTATTTTCATCATGAGAGAGAAGACAGATCTCTTGACATTGCTGACAGAGTAGATAGAGATTGGTGGGTGGCTTGAGGAATAAGAAACTCAACAGGGACATTAGGATTGCCTGGCAGTCCCAAGGGATTGCAGAGTCTTCTCCAGTGTTGCCTAAGAGCCCAGGTGGCTGGAGAACATTTGATTTAGTATCCTGCAGGTGTAGAAGAAGGAAAAAAGATCAGGGATTGGTGTTAGTACACTTGAAGACTTGGAAGCGGGTTTGCTTTTCATTTGCTTTGGAAGGAGCTAGGTCACTCAGTACTTCAGAAGCACACTCCTCAAATTTAATTTTTCTGGGGATAGTGGTATGACTCTGACCACAATATTTAAATGAGATATGAAATCCAATACATTTTTATTTTCTGATGGGCCTTGCATGTTTGTTGCACTGAGTAATCATGAACAAATTATCTACTTGGCTTGTGAGTTTAAGGAAGTTTTAGAAATGTATTCTGGGGTATAAACATAGTATCTACCACTTGAGCCATGAGGACTTTACCCATTTGTTTGACAAATAACTAGGTACCACATGTCTATAAGGCACTTAGCTGCTATAAGTATCCTAGAAAAGCAGTGGAAGAAAAAATATTCAAGTAACATTAGAGAGGAGAGAATGCCAAAACAAGGGTGCAGGTCAAACTCTGAGCAAGTTCATGACAATTCTTCATGTGGGAGGGGAAGAAGAGCCAGTGTGATTAGGAGGGACTCTGCGGAGGTGGCTTACTTCACTGAGATTTAACTTAGGGAAGAGTTGGAATTGTATGTATGTTCTTGACAGGGAGGTGAAGAGCCTTGGTAGAGGAATGGAAGTGGGAAAGTGAGCTGGAGGGCAGCTGATTGGAAAAGTGGAGACTCAGATGGAGTTCTAAAGTCAGGGCCAGAATATGCCAGGTTCAAATCTGAACCTCCAGTACCAAAGTACCTTCCCTGTACATGGATTCAGATTATGAAAAGCCTCTCTATAGGCCATTCTTTATATTTTGTAGGTAATGGGTAACCACTGACTATTTGACATTTACTTATCCCACAAATATCTACTGAAGTTTTTTTTTTTTTTAAGAGAGAGAGAGAATTTTAATATTTTTAGTTTTCAGCAGACACAACATCTTTGTATGTGGTGCTGAGGATCCAACCCAGGCTGCATGCATGCCAGGCGAGCACGCTATCGCTCGAGCCACATCCCCAGCCCCTGAAGTTTTTAAAGTAGAGACATGGCATGAATTTAACTGTGCTTGCAGGAAAATAAATATCACTAGTTAATTTTTTTGATCCAGAACAGAGTTACATAAAATAAGCATTCCTAGAGCAGAATCAGTTCAGAGAAGACACCCAGACTGACCAAATCATGTCCCCAACCCAGCCCCTTGCTCCCACTCCCTTAATTGTGATGCTGTGATCCTGCTGGAATGGCCTCAAAGCTAGCCAAACACCGTCCAAGAACATGAGCCAAGTGTGGGAGGGAAACATTGCAAACTGATTTTGTGTTCTTCAAATGATTGCTTCTTTGCTTTTCCCTCTAAAAGTCTAATCTTCAGAGGTCTACAAGGTGTTCATTAGAAAACTGACTTTTGGTACCACAAAGGGATCTAGAATGTTCTGTATTTTTCAGGAGGAAATAGCGACTGTTGCAAAAGACCCGGGCTAATCTGATGCGCAGGCTGAAGGGCTTTCTGGACACTTTCCATGTGAGGAACGGACTGGATGAGCTGCTCCAGTGTTTTCCTGGAGTGTGACATTGCAGCACTCTGGCTGGCCACTTCAAGAGAGCACGTGTATATGTTGTAGCAAGGCAAGGAAAATGGACAACGCTTTGCAAATTTGAAGATATACCTATCTCCATATGAAATTACATATGGACCCTACTTTTATTTTTCTTTTTGCAGTATTTGGGATTGAATCCAGGACCTCATATGTGCAAGTTTGTAATTACATGTTAAATTTATCAGTCATCTCTATCCAAGAAATGTTATTAAAGGGGTTTAAGCTATTGAGCCCCTGTGCTGTAGTTACTGAGTCCAGTCCATGAAAGTTTTCCATAGTCTCTTTGAGCTATGTGAAATCAAGGGTACCAAATAATTTGGACTTTTGAGGTAAACAGAAAAGGAGTGGGATGAAAAGGGATGGGTGGTAGCCGATTGATACTTAACCTTGGATAAAAGAAAAGAGCAATCTGGGTACAGTGGCAGTTGTCTGTAGTCCCCAGCTATTAGGGAGGCTGAAGCTGCAGAATTGTTTGAGCCTAGAAGTTCAAGGCCAGCTTGGGCAGCACAGCAAGGCCCTGATTCTAAAAACCTACATGAAAATCCTTTTTGAATGTGATGTGTCCTGTTTTTTTTTTTTTTTGTCTTGTTGTTTTAATAAGAATCAATTTACTAGGGCCTAACAAAAAGAAGAGAATAGTTTCTAATTTTGGAGAGATGTGGGCTAATAAAGAATGTCATCATGATTAAAACCTTTGTGTTCAAAGGAAAAATTATGAAACCTACATTCATAAGCAATTTAACAACACTTTATCTATGATACATGCTTCATAATTTCCAAAGGCTTTAGCATCATTGCTCACAAAACTTTAAGGAGTAGATACTTAGTTTTAAACAAAGAGGATACAATTAGGGCTTTGAGAGATTTGTAGGACCAGTTATTTGAACCATAACTGGTCTGCCTCCAAGCCAGAATATCTCTTTCCATTGATGCACATATTCAGTGTTATTTTTGACTATTTTAACTTTCAAAATTAATTTTTGACTCTGATGTTCTATACTAATGAGACTATATCACCTTTTGTGTGTGTGTGTGTGTGTGTGGTACCAGGGATTGAACTCGGGGTGACTCAACCATTGAGCCACATACCCAGCCCTGTCTTGTGTTTTACTAGAGACAGGGTCTCAGTTGCTTAGCACCTTGCCTTTGCTGAGGCTGGCTTTGAACTTGTGATCCTCCTGTCTTAGCCTCCAGAGCCTCTGGGATTACAGGCATGCACCACCGCACTCAGCTTATATCACTTTTTATAGGTAATTTTCTTTCCCAAATCTTCTAGGACTGAAAAAAATCAAAGAAGTAATCAGGAGAGTAGGAGGGAAACCTTACTGTAGAATATAGAAATAAGTGAATATTTTTTTAAAATATTTATTTATTTATTAGTTATTGGCGGACACAACATCTTTGTATGTGGTGCTGAGGATCGAACCTGGGCCGCACGCATGCCAGGCGAGCGCGCTACCGCTTGAGCCACATCCCCAGCCCCAAGTGAATATTTAATGTTTGATAGAGAGTAAACTAATGGGAAAGGAAAAAAACAGAAAAATTTTGCTAAAAGGCTGTTCAAATGTGGCTCATTGAAAAGTGAGGCATTAAATGGATATGAGATAAATTATAGACAAATATAATGTCTCAGTGTATGTGTATTTTGATGAGTACAAAACTTTTTTGTCACATAGCTTTCATGTAGTTAAGCAATATGTCCAACACTGAGAGGAAATAGTTTAATAGGCACTAAAGTTGAAGTGTTTCCTGTAGGGTTGAGTTTTCCAATTCCATAGATGATCTGGTATTTTTCCCCACATGGTGTTTCTTTCTGTTGTCTTGTGAAAAGTAGCTCTGATTATGTACAGAGCTTTATTGTTAGTTTACTAGCCCTCACTTTCCCTCAGGTCTTCAGATAGCATCTTCAATTAGATAACAAACGGAGCTCTTGTGTATGTAGACAGTACACATGCAGAACATAGGGCAATGCTAGCATTTAGTGTTTTTTTCTTCTCATCTGGTCACCCCAGGGATCCCTTTTGCTCTGCTTTGTGATCTCTGACAGCATGACCATATTCTGAGGCAATGAGAAGTCATCAGGCAGAAGAGTAGCAGCTGGGGGGCTCAGATTAGACTCACCACATAGTTCAGTTCCTCTCTTGCAACTGCCTGAACTTATTGTCCTCTTTCAGGTTGTCTTGCTGAGGCTTAGCAGTTGGTGCTAACTGGGTTTTCTCTTCAGGCTAGATATTCAAGATGTAGAGCTGTTAGAGCTTCAAGAATGGGCTCCTTTGACTTCATCTGGGCTCTGCTGACTAAAATGCTGCGTTGACATGCTCCCCCAGTACCTGGTACCTACACTGTGCTTGTCACTCACACCTTGGTTGAATGTCTGTTCATTTTTGTCTTCCCTGATGGTCTCTAAATGGCCTGAGGGAAGGGACTGGGCCCATGATTCATCCTCAGGTCCCCAGCACCTGTCTGTTCTTCAGGTACACATGCTGAGGGACTCAGGAAATTAAAGCTGCACCCTCAATTATTTCAGACAAATTATTACTGCTGGGAGTTACATAAGAACTTCAAAGCAAAAAAATCAAGTAGGCATATTTTTAAACAAACATTTCTTTGGCCTTAGTTCACAAGATATGAGAATATCTTTTTTCATCATCTGTTCTGGGAAAAGCTTCATTCAAAACATCTAAGCTGAGTCCACTACTCTTAGCTTTTGACAGGGGGCAGCAGAGCCCAGGAAAAGGAATGCTGGTGCCTTTGAACCAGTGGTGGCTTGAAAACCTGGAGCTAGATCTTTCACAATTTTTAGAAAAAAAACAGCCCTTGATATCTGATAAATCTCACTGTTGAATAAAGTCTTCCATGTAAAGGCTAACTTTTATCAACTTAATATTCTTTGAAGGCACCCCAAATGTTATTTTTTTAAAAGGGCATTAAAAATAATATAAGTAGGCTGGGCATGGTGGCACAATACCTGAAATTCCAGCAGCTCAGGAGGCTAAGGCAGGAGGATCATGAGTTCAAAGTCAGCTTCAGCAATTTTGTGAGGCCCTAAACAACTCAGTGAGACCCTGTCTCTAAATAAAATATAAAAAGGGCTGGGGATATGACTCAGTGGTTAAGCACTCCTGGGTTCAATCTTTGGTACCAAAACAAATAATCATCTTTCTTGTTTTATTAAACATTTTTTTAAAATAGGTGCTTATTTTTTGCAAGTAACTCATAAAATCTTGCCAGAGCATGAAATATTTCCAGTCGTGATAAGATAAATTATGACGAGATGCATTCCCTCACTTTCAACCAGCCCTTTCCTCTCTGGGGGGGGGGAAGACAAAAGTAAATAAGAAAAAACAAAACAATGAAAGCAGTTAAGATAGGGCTGAGGATGTAGCTCAGTTGGTAGAGTGCTTGCCTCACACACATAAGGCCCTGGGTTCAATCCCTAGCACCGCAAAAAAAAAAAAAAAAAAAAAAAAAGCAAGTTGAGATAACTGAAGCTAATAGTCAGAACCTAAGTCCCCTCTGCCCACCTATCACAGCATGAGCCCTCAGAGGCCTGGACTCATGCCCAATGTCTCTTTCTGTGCCCACTGCCCAGCATAGGCCTGGCATTTGGTAACAGGTATCAGCGAATGTGAGAAATTGAAGGAATGCATCTGGTCCAACCACATCTAGTTCCCCAGGGGAGTCCCCGAGTCATGTATTACATCCACTTGTCCCATAAAGACACTCAAAGGAGGAATTTGCCTTTAGAACCATGATCACCAACCCCATGTCTGGTTTCAGGAACTTTGCTTCTTTTCCATTATGTAAAATTATTCAAAAGAGTACAAGGTAAAGACAAAGGACAATATTCCATGGTTTGCACAAGTAAAGGCTATTCAGACGGGCTGGATCTGGTTGACAGCCCACACAGTCAGCTTGAAAGTGAGTACCAAAGAGGTCTGTGGGGTCTCCTAAGCTGTTCTGATGTTCCTTCCCCCTCTTGGTTTAGAAGACCCACCAGGGTAGTTCAGCTCTTGTTCCTTTTTCCAGCATCATTGTGGCACATTGCATGAATCTTTCCATTTTCTCATGTGTTGGTGTATAGATCCTTATCTCCAGACCCTGTTAAGTTCCGCTCGAACTTCCCGGAAGTCAACTTTTGTTTTTTAATATTTTTGTAGTTCTGGGGATCAAGTCCAGAACCTCATGCTTGCCAGGCAAGTGCTCTACCACTGAGCCACATTCCCAGACCCCTGAGGTCAATTTTAAAAAGTGGGTTCTTGTCACTTAGTAGGAGCTTCATCATTTCTTTTAACAATAACTCAGAACCTCTTACGTGAAATTCATGCTTTTCTTTTTTCATTTATGTAGCAGCTTCACATGATTCATCCTGTTATAGAGACAGCAGTTCTCTTAAGGGATAGGACAGATATTAAGACACCTCTCCTGGCAGATGAATTCCATGAGACTCACAGAGAGCATGTCCTGGGCTTGTTTGGTCACCTGGCTTATTGTTCATGGCAGAACCCGGGTTCCCTTGGAGCAACTCATGATGCTTATTCATCAATGGGGTCTGGATTAGTCCTGAGTGGGTGGGAATCCTGATCATGGAGATCAAGAGAGAACATTCAGGCTTTGACTTGGTGCAGGCCTCAACATGGTGTGGTCTTTGCTACGTGGCACACTGCCACAGTGAGTATGAGGTGGTGTCCTGGCCCCACAAGTTGTACAGAGTGTGGACGATGGGAGGGAAGACTTTCACTAAAGCAAACATTTCCACAGAAAGGAGTGTGGAGATTACCCAAGGGGCTGAGGATGAGGGAAGTAGTCCTCAAAGGGCACAGGACATTTTGGGGCATCTGTTGCTAGGTCAGGATTTACACATTTTATTTTATTTAGTTGCCACAACAGCCTTGCAAGTGGTGTTATATCTCTTTCTCAGGTGGGACTATTGAGTCACAAGGAGATCAAGGAATGCCCAAGAAAACTATACTGAATACCTCTAGGGGTACCATTCACATGGGATGCAATTCACATGCCGCACCACATGAAGGAAGCCCCAGGAATTATCTAATGTCACTTAGCCCTTAGGAGGTGAAGCCCACGCATTTATTCCCAGGAAGTCTGGTGTCAAGAGCCCACATATATTCTTAGCATCACTTTATTCTGCGTCTTCCAAGATAGTTTTTTCTGGAACCCAGAATTGCCCAGTCAGGCCCCGACTCATGTATCTCCAGTCTAACAAGAGAGAACATTGTAAATGTTAGGGACAAGTGAGCTCTGTGCTCAGGGTCAGAGTTCTGGGACTGCCACGGACTTGTGTGTCCTTGGCCAGTTGCCTGCCTCTTCATACAGCCATTGTCTGGTCTGTAACATGAAGAGAAGAATTAGGATTAGGGTGAGAACCCTATGAGCTGTGAAGGTTTGAACAAATACAAGAGTTAGTACAAATCAAGGGAACCAGAGGGCAGCCAATTATTACTTGGGCTGCTGTGTGTACAGAATATTGACATCGTGTACCTCATGTGCTTCCGTAAAAAAGGCATAAGTGTTGGTGTCTTTGAGTTTGCACACAGAGGATAGAGCCTTTGTGCATGGGCACTTTGGAGGCTGAGGCAGGAGGCCAGGAAATGGGAACCATGTGGCTCCCAGAAGTGGACTTTGATGCTTCAAATGTCCCCACAAGGAACAAGTAGAAAGCATGGTAGAGGGCTGGGGTTGTAGCTCAGTGGTTGAGTGCTAGCCTTGAATGCGTGAGGCACTGGGTTCGATCCTCAGCACCATATAAAAAAAATAAATAAAATAAAGATATTGTGTCCATCTGCAACTAAAAAAATATATATATATATATATAAAAAGCATGGTAGAGGGGCTGGGGTTGTTGCTCAGTGATAAAGCATTCACCTAGCACGTGTGAGGCATTGGATTTGAGTCTCAGCACCACATATAAATAAATTCATTAAATAAAGGTCCATTGACAACTAAAAAAATATTTTTGAAAAATCATGGTAGATGTTCTTGCATGGTAATGAAAAGAAATATGAATGAGAACTGTGTTTCTTAGCTTCTTTTATTTTTCCTGAGCAAATAGTTCTGTTCTTTAGGGAGCTGAACAGCAAAATTATATTTCGTTTGTTGAAATATGACAAAACTGAGCAGAATAAGGGGCTAAGGATGCTGTAATAAAAATGAGCTATAAAATTTAAATAAGTCTCAAGTGACTTAATGGCTTCATGGACTTTCTGAAGTTAAAATGAGAAGAGGGATTGGGTGAATGTGGATCCTGCTTTTTCTTACTGGTCTCCACTGTGGTACTCATGACCGCATGTTAAGAGCGTAGATGTTTACAGCTCTCGTCTTTATGGAGAAAGAGCTTTTCAACCCCCCCCCCCCATTTTCTCTCTACCATCTTAAAACAAATCCAGCCAGGGTGTTTAGAAGGGCACACTGGAGAAGCTGACACCCTCAAGGATCTGTAGTCTGAGGTTGTGAGGTGATGACATGTGTCCGAGAAGGTGATGTTTGAAAAAGGATGGACCTTGTTAAGCAAAATAGGTCAAACGCAGAAGATCAGTATGTTTTCTCTCATATGCAGAAGCTAGAAAGGAAAAAGGAACAGAAAGGTGGTGGGAGTGGATCTCATGACAACCAAAGGGAAATTAGGAGAGGAAAGACTCCAAGGGGAGGGGGAGGGGAAGTGCTTGGGAGTGATATTGGTCAAATTATATTGTGAGATTGTTATATTATGTGCATGTATGAATCCATAATAACAATTCCCATCACTAGGTATAACTATAATACAACAATCAAAATGTGGAAAGAATAAATAAGAAAAGAAAAAGGATGGGCACTTGTGGATCAGATGGAGGTTCTGTGGGAGGAACGTCAAAAGATTCTTGACTCTAGTATAATTGTGCCTGTGTATGTACAAGAGAGTGAAGAAAAAAAAGAAAGAGTATAGTAACAGGTGTTATGTTCAGGTGTGAAGAGTCAATACCTCTCAGATCAAAGTCCCAAAGCAGAGCAGAGAAGTACTCATATTTGTCATGTGAAGCTCTCTAAACAGATTTTAAATATACATCTGAATTAAAGGGCAGCTTCTCAAATATTTACCTTAACAGAGAACATTCACCCCAACTGACTGAGATGAGCAATAAACCCTCATAAAACCAAACTAATGAGATGGCCCCAGATTATTGAGAAGAGGAACTGGAATAAGAAAAGGAAGGTGATTTTTCTCTTAAAAACGGTCAGTGGTTTTTATGCTTGAATTTTTGAGGCAATTTACTGAGTCTTAGAAATGGGGATAACTTCAAAGATTCTTTAATCCAACCCCCACCCCCAAGGCACCCACCCCAGATGTATAAACTGAGACCTAGGGAGATTCAAAGTCTTGCCTAAGCTGACATCAGAAAGGTGGATGAGGCGGCTGCCAGGAGATCTGGAGGCTGCTTCTTAGGGATGAGGCCAAGCATACAGGGGGTGGGGGACAGTTACTCTGGAATAAAAAGATGTTGCTTTTAATATTTCCTCATTTTAAAAAGTTTCAATTGAACATCTGCTACAGGGAGAGGAAATTAAATTCCAACTGGTCTCTTTTTTTGCTTTAGTTCTCACTTAAGAGTGGGGGCGGAAAGACGGGCTGGAAGTTGAAAGACAGTATGAAAACACTGTGTGATCCACAATTAGAATGCGGAATGGTTTACAGATGCCACAATAAATGAATAAAATAAAGAACACAAAAGGAGGAAAGAGGGTCTTGAAGCAAGGGTGTCCTTGGTATCTTCCACACCAACTAGGTAGAAAAAAAATCAGTATAAATAGTAGTATCTCCTCTAGAATCCTTCTTGAGTATTTATTCGTGTGGCACAAAGGACAAGAGAGTATACATAACATATGTTTTATATTCAGATCTCTGTGCTGCCTCATCCTAGTCCAGAGCTATCAAAGTGGACATTCTTGGCCTGGAAGTTCTTTCTTTCTCTTGCATTACTAGGGATCAAGCCCAGGATGTGGGTATGCCAAGGACAAGCTCTACCACTGAGTCACCCACTCCCCAGGTTCTTTCTTCATAAATCTAGAATCAGACTAGGAATTTCAAGCATAGAGAGGGGCTGGTGTGTGACCAGTTGCTGCCAAAGGACTAGGACATAAATGCATAAAGCTAGTGAGAGCATATGGGGTGCACTTGGGGGAATCTACACCAGGTGCTCACTCCCCCATTCAGCTCGCAGCAAACTCCACCTAGAGGAAGCTACTTTCCTAATAGGCATTTAAATGTTTTTTAAAAAACATTAAGCCAGAGATACTTCAAGAGAATCCTGGAAGATCAGAATAGATGGTCCTTGATGGTCTTCTGAAGGGATTAATTAATGTGAGATTTCCCAGTTACTGTTGACTCTGCACAGGTATGTTTTATTCGCTTCAGATTACATGCAATAATAATAGATAATTTATTTTCCTAGGATTTTGGTGACTTAGGAGGTCCAGATTAAGAATATGTTTGGCCACAAGTAGCAGAAAACCTAATTTACAGAGACTTAAACATATAGGAATTTTCATTTGTTACTTAATAAGATGGTAGAGGTAGGCATGTGTTAGTGTTGGTTTGGTGGCTAGAGATGTTGGGACCAGCATCCTGGTAAATCTCTTAGCTTTTTGTTTATAGTTGCAGTGAATATGAGTAGTAGCCAATGTGCCCAAATACAAAACAGAAAGAAGGAAAAGAGGAGACCAGCAGTGTCATACCCTTTTATTAGGAAAGCTACAACTCCTCAAGCAGATTTCTGCGTATGTCTCATTGTCTAGAACTGGTATATGGCCAAGAGGGTAGAAAAATAAGGAAGGATTACCACGATAAGTTGAGGCTAATTTTAAACCACCTGAAACTGGGTGCATCAATGTTGTGAACCAAATTGAGGTTTTGTTAACAAGGTAGAGGATGATGTTGGATCTTAGTAATTTCTGGCAGTGTATGTCATATAATGAAGTTCCAATTTTATACATTCGCAAATGAAATTTTCACTGTTACTAACACAGACAGCATATTTAAAATGCAGAGCTTTTCACTATATTATTTCCTCTTCTTTACTTCTGTCTTGAGAGCTGTATAGTTTTCATACAATTTTCTTCGAAATAACATTCATCTACTTTCTTAAAAGAAGCATTGTTAAGACTCACCGCAGCTGTTTGCCTCCAGGGTTTTGACATGCGCAGAACTACTTTAGTTTCCTGGTACATATATCTTCATGAACAGCTGGAAGTAATTTTCAGCCTAAGCATTTCACATTTCATGGATGAGCGAACTTCACAATAACTTTTGAGGCAACTATTCTAGAGCTCATGCATCTTTGATTGGACATTTGACTACTCTCATCCCTTTCATTGGTGCTGAAATATTTAAAAACTCTAAAAAGTCCTTACCAGAATTGTAAACACACACACACACACACACACAATCAAATCCTTTCCCATTCCTGTTGGTATGTTCAGGCTATTCTCAACACAACAGCCATAGAAATCCTTCAAAATAAAAAGTAAACCATGTCATGTCTATTAGTCCTCCAGTGGCTTCCAATCATTCATACTGGACAAAATCGAAAGCCCTTCCATGATTTTGCAGGCTGACTATTACCGGTCCCTGCTTGTCTCTCAAGTTTTGTACCTCTTCCTTTCTTGGTTGTGGCCACACTTGTCTTCCTTTTTTGTCCCTCAAATGAACCAGCCATGTTTCCATCTCAAGCCTTTCCCCTGGCCCTTCTTGTATTGCAAAACCTTGGATGTTCTGTTCTCAGTTATTTGCGTGGCCTGTGCCTACCTTGAATCAGGTGTTTGCTCAAGTGTCTCCTTCTGAAGGCTTTTTCCTGTTTAAAGTATCACCCGACTCCATCATTCTTTATCCCTGAACCCACTCTATTTTTCTACAAGTTCCTATTTTAAACTGACTATGTGATGTGTTTACTGGTTTGTTTGTTTATTATATGTTTCCTACTAGAATGTGAACTCAGCATTCAGCAGGTGAGAACTCTGCTTTGTCTACTTCTGTATCCTCAGTGCCTAGAAGAGTGTCTGGACCAGTAGGTATGCAGTAAATATTAATAAATATTAGTTGCATGAAAGAATAATAAAAGTTTAAAAAAATAGAGTCTGTGATCACATATTCAAAAGACTAATGAACAGATCAAAGCTTATTGGGTAATTTCTTTGTTTCTTTTTCTCAGGAGTGTACAGATATTTGTAAGGACAGAAAATGCAATGATACAATGCTCAATTATAAAACAGTATTACATTGAAGTATGAGTAGGGTTTTTTCTTGAACCATTTATTTAGCAGATATTTACTAAGTACCTCTGCCTTAAGGAAATAGCGTGATTTTTCATATTTAAAGTGTTACTTTTATATTTTCTTACAGAGTTAGCTCCATACTAACTACTGTAAAAAGGACCAAGAGAAAGATTTCTATATATTCCTCAGGACTCAGGTTTTGGCCCTGTATCATGAACATGTTTTATTGATGACATAAATGATACTGCAGAAGGCTATTTAACCAATATAGTAAATGATAGGGAACCACTTAGCTCTGTGATTTATAGACTCAGAGTCCTAAAATGCCTTAAGCAGCCTGAAGTTGTAAGATGCCCTACTGGAGGAAAAAATAAGATCAACCAAGAGGACATCTTTGAAGAGGAACCCCGAGGCTTAACAGCACCATAATGAAAAAAGATTTAGAAATGTAAATGCCAGGACTCAATACAAAACAAATCTGGACCTGATGAGGAGAGATTTTATTTGAAAGAATTGTTGCAAGAAGGGGAAAGAGGCTTGTAAGGAGAAGGAGATATTGTGATAGGGAGAAGCTTGGATCATAACATTTGCAAGCTTCTAAAGAGTTACTCAAAAGGAGTGGTTTTTTTGTTTGTTTGTTTGTTTTTGTTTTTTTTTTTTATTGTTGGTCATTCAAAACATTACATAGTTCTTAATACATCATATTTCACAGTTTGATTCAAGTGGGTTATGAACTCCCAATTTTACCCCGTATACAGATTGCTGTATCACATCAGTTACCCTTCCATTGATTGACATATTGCCTTTCTAGTGTCTGATGTATTCTGCTGTCTGTCCTATTCTCTACTATCCCCCCTCCCCTCCCCTCCCCTCCCCTCCCCTTTTCTCTCTCTACCCCTTCTACTGTAAATCATTTCTTCCATTTGTATTCTCTTGTCTTACCCCTCCTTATATGTCATTTTGTATAACCCTGAGGATCGCCTTCCATTACCATGCGATTTCCCTTCTCACTTCCTCGCATGTTTTTGTTTTTTAATAGGGAGAAAGGAACAAAAAGAATCAGGCAAGGAGAAGAGGGATGAAAGGTGGTGTGTTGAGATAATAGGTCAGAGAATGTTTGACCCGAGGCCCACCTATTCTCAGGAGAGCCTGTGTGCGGCTCAGGCTGACGTGGGCCAAGGTTCAGGACTTGGAGTTAAGGAGCTCAGCCAAAGCATGGTGAACAAGCATTTTGCTCTTTGCTTTGTCTAGACACGCAGTTCGGAGAATTGATTATTAGTCAAGGAAAGGGAATTTTGGGGGTCTGTGTCTGGCCTTGTCAACAAGTAGGGGCATCTGTGAGTTTTCCATAGGTCATATGGGGAACAGTGGTTCTTTTCAGTAAGCCATATCTCCATGGCACAAAGGATGGGGGCATTTCTTAACTTGTTTTCCATGATGACAGGGCTCAAGTAAAATTCAACATTTTTATAAATATATGTTTTAGCTTGGGTCCAGAAATGTTCCCTAAAGGCTCATGTGTTGAAGGCTTAGTCCCTAACTGATGGCTTTTTTGGGAGGTGGGGCCTAGTTGGAGGAATTAGGTCACTAGAGGTATGCCTTGGAAGGACTTGTCTTGTCCCCAGCCTCTTCCTCTCTGTCTCTGTCTTTCTTTATCTGTTTCTCTGCTCCTTGGCCACCATAAAGTGAGAAGATTTCCTTTAACATACCCTTCTACCATGATGTCCTATCTCACTACAGGTTCAGAAACAACAGAACCAAGTGACCATGGATCGAAACCTCTGAAACTATGAGTCAGAATAAACCTTTCCTCCTTTAGCTTGATTTTTCTCAGATGTTTTGTCATAGCGACAGAAAGTGGACTAACACAAAGTATATATTATATAACACATAATGTACATTATCTATCTATCTATCTATCTATCTATCTATCTATCTATCTATCTATCTAAATGATAGGGAACAACTTGCCTCAGGAATATTATAGAATCAGAATCCTAAAATGCCTTGACTAGCTCCAAATAAGGAGATGCCCAACTGAAGGACAAAATTCAACTGATATTGGATGTGCTTGAAGAGGAGAGTTGAGAGTTGATTAAATATGTAATAGCTAATATAATACAATATCAGCTGCCTCATTAGTATCAGGGAGGAGGCAGTCAGATTTAACTTATTCAGATGACCAGTAACCCAGAAGAGCAAATATAGCTCCATGTCCCAATAATATTTGGCCAGCACCTGGGTTTAAACGTTTGAATATGAAAGCCCTATGTTAGTGTAAGTTCATCTCCTACCATTTGTCTTTACATTGGGCTATAGTCAAATGTTTACCTTTAGTTAGGGTCTGGTTCCCGGAGATATCTAAATTTGCAACCCCTAATCAAGAATACCATAGGCCCATTCCTTGAGGAACATGGACAAACTGGATCATATTATGGGAAAAAAAAAAAAAAAAAAACAGATGTCAAGGGATGGAAACAACAGTTCCCATGTGAGAGCCTGGAGATGTTAGTCTAGAGAAGGTGGGGCAGGAAGAGGGTGGGGTTGGCAAACGATGGGAGCAGCCATATAACTGTCTCCAAACACCACAAGTACTGCCATGTGGAAGAAGAATTAGACTTGTTCTATTTGGTCCCCAAAGGATAGTGCTAGGACAAATGAGAGGAAGTTACAAGCAATAGATCTTGTATCAGCATAAGGAAGCATTTTTTAACTGAGCTGCCTTCCGAAAGTGGGGCTCTCCCTGTCGTGTAAGTTACGCTGCAAAGCTTCACAGTGGAGCTGCTGGAGGAGATCTGACTATTGAAAGTGTGTTTTAGATTAAGTAGCTTTGAAATTCCCTTAATACTGTAAGACTCTCTGATTCTGTGAAATAAAGTAAAATCCCATCATTTTGGCCCCCATTGATTTAGAATAAGTATAAATCCTATTAGAGGGTGCTATAGCTTGGATGGGTTTTGTCCCCCAAGGGTTCATGCTTAATTCATTCACTGAATATTTATTGAGCACTTTGCTTCTGTACCAGGTGTGCGCAAGATGCTGAGAATACCAGCATCCTCAGGATTTACAATTAAGTGGGTGAGAAGGACAAGAAGGCTTGATCCTCAGGATGCTGATGTAAGAAGTGACGGGACCCTAAAAGGGGGAACCTAACCAAATTCGAAAGCTACTGCACAGCAAAAACAAACAAAAACAACTATAGCTCAGTGGCAGAGCACTTGCCTAGCACTTGTGAGGCACTGGGTTCATCCTTAGCACCGCATAAAATAAACATGAAATAAAGGCATTCTGTCTATCTACAACTACAAACAAAAAAATTAAAAACAAAATAACAACAACAAAATAATCAAGAACATGAAGAGAAAATCTACAGAATGGGAGAAAATCTTTGCCAGCTACTCTTCTGACAGGGGATTAGTATTCCTGAATATATAAAGAACTCAAAAAACTTAACACCCAAAACAAAAATAGCCCAATCCATAAAGAAATACAAATGGCCAACAAATAAATAAATATATATAAAAAGTTCGACCTTCCTAGCAATCAGGGAAATACAAGTCGACTACACTGAGATTTTATCTTAACCCAGTTGATATGGCCATCGTCAATAATATAAATAATAGTTAATGCTGGTGAGGATGTGGGGGAAAAGGTTCACCAATACATTGCTGGTGGGACACAAGTTAGTACAATCACTTTGGAAAGCAATATGAAGATTCCTCAAAAGACTAGGAATGTAACCACCATATGATCCAGATATCCCACTTCTTGGTATTTATCCAAAAGAACTCAAGTCAGCATACCATAGTGATACAAGCACATCAGTGTTTATGCTAGCAAAATTCACAATAGCTAAGGAATCAGCTCAGGTGCCCCTCAATAGATGAATGAATAAAGAAAATATGGTATATATACACAATGGAGCTTTAATCAGACATAAATAAGAATGAAATTATGACATTGGCTGGTTAACAGATGAAACTGGAGAACATCATGCTGAGTAAAATAAACCAGACTCAGAAAGTCAAGGGTTGAAAAAGTGTGTGTGTAGTGGGGGATGGAGGGAGAGAAAGAGAGAAGGAGGAATATTCATGGAAATGGGAAGAAATAGAAAGGAGACCAACAGAGTAGAGGAAGGGGATTGAAAGGGAAGGAGAAGTGGCTGGGGATGTGGCTCAAGCGGTAGAGCGCCTGCCTGGCGTGCCTGTGCCCCAGGTTCGATCCTCAGCACCACATACAAACAAAGATGTTGTGTCCGCTGAAAACTAAAAAATAAATATTAAAAAACTTTCTTTCTCTCTCTCTCTCTTTAAAAAAAAAGAAAGAAAGGGAGGGAGGCGGCGAGGGCATGGGCAAGTACTGGGGAAAGAAATATACCACTTATACTATGTCCATGTATGAATATGCTACACTGAATCCTGCTTATATATCTACATTTATAATGCATTAATTGAAATAGTAATAATAGAAGGGAGATCAGTAGAGAGAGCAAGCCTATCTGGGTGAGGAAGGAGGAGAGAGAAAGGGAAGGTACTGGGAAATGAGATTGATCAAATTATATACATCTTCAAAAATGGCATCATGAATCCCACTATTATGCATAATGCACCAATAAAAAAATTAAAAAAAATAAAGAGTGGAGCCTAGTGGGAGATTATTAGGTCATTAAGGTGTTGTCCTTAAAAGGGACTGTGAGATCCTAATCTTGCTCTCTGGCTTCCCATCTACTGCTATGATCTCTTTCCCTTGTACATACTCCTGCCTGACACTCTGCCATTAGACCCTCACCAGAGGCTAAAACAATGGGGCTGCCTGATCCTGACCTTCAGCCTCCCAAACTATAGGCTAAATAAACCTCTTTTTTAAATAAAATTACCCATCTTTATGTATTTTAGTCTTCAAAAGTAGACTAATACAGTGGGGCAGGATGAATTTTTGCTTTATAATAAAATATAATAATTATTATATAATGTTTATGAAGCTATTATAATGTACTGTTTCTAAAACATTTAGAAAGATGTTTTGAGCCAGGTGCAGTGGTGCATTCCTGTAATCCCAGTGGTTTGGGAGGCTGAGGCAGGAGGATCACAAGTTCAAAGCCAGCCTCAGTAACATCAAGATGCTAAGCAACTCAGTGAAACCCTGTCTCTAAATTAAATTCAAAATAGAGCTGGGGATTTGGCTCAGTGATTGAGTGCTCCTGAGTTTAATCCCTGGTATCTCCTCCAAAAAAGAAAAATGTTTTCACTGCCTAAAATTAATTAATAAGAATAACGATTATTAGGCTGTGGTTGTAGCTCAATTGGCAGAGCTCTTGCCTAGCATGCTCATGGTTTGATCCTCAGCACCACGTAAAAATAAATAAAATAACTGTATTAAAAAGTACAAAAACATTGTTTAAAAAAAATAACAATTATTGTTGATTATATGTGCTTAACATTAATCTTAAGGGTTTTATGGAGCAATAACAGAATGTAGAAGGAAAATAAATTCCCTCTAGGGAATACAGAGTTTTTATGGAAAGTCCTGACAAACCCATTAAGCAATAAGTAAACCAGAAGTTATATATTTTTTGTATCTGATATATTTAAAAAGTAAAAAATAGAAAAAAAAAATAAAAACAATTTGCTAATTGTGTGTCAAACTTAGAGTACAAGGAGGCCAAGTGAATATAGTAAGTGTGGTTTACAAACAAAACATCAGAACATAAATCTATTTTTTAACCAAATATTTGAAATCAGATTGTCTTAGAAATAGGTTTGTCTAAACACTATACAAACATCTTCAAAAGAGTCATCATGGACAATTTCACATAGAAGGAAGACCTCAAGGGTGTCCTTGAATGCTGACTACAAGGATCACCATGCAGGGTGGAGAATGGGTGAGAGGCAGGAATGAGGAGGGCGGATAATCCTCAGGACAAACAGATTTTAATTGAGGAAGTGTGTGTGCAAGTCAGGAGAGGCAGGGAATAGGGTTGGATGGCTCCACTGCGCACTGAAAACCAGGCAGGGATGCTTGCACTCAATGCAGTTGGGAGCCAACGTAAGCTGCTCAACCAAAGAAGGAAGTCATGGGAGAAAAATAAAACACCAACACTCAGTTTCATTCATGAAGTATTTATTGAGCACTTCTGCACCAGGCATTCATGGGATGCTGAGGATACCAGTACCCTCGGGATTGCCAATTAAGGCGGTGAGAAGGATAAGTAAGCGACGTTACTATTCCCTGTGATAAGTTCTGGATAGAGAATATGAAGTGCTACCGCAGTGCAGAATAGGGTGATTGCCCCACTGCAGGAGGGGAGGGGTGTAATGTCACCAAAGGCCATCTAGTGAAGGAACATCTGAGCTGAGTTTGGAAGGTGAGTGGTGTGAAGTATGGAGGATAGGTTTGTTAGTAAGGAGATCAGAGTGCTCAAAGTGAGGTACAGGGTCAGTAGGGAGGTCGAAGGTCACAGAGGGTGAAGTGCAGTACTCCAGAGGGGAGGTGACAATTGAGGGTGGTGAGAGGTGGGTATGGTTGGTGGAAAAGGGACTTAAATGATGAACAATAATAGCGAGCATTTTGGGGGTTAATCAAGCCCGCTGAGGGGGGTGGGGAATAAAATTGTGGAGGAATTGAGAAGAGAGAAGGCAAAAGAGGCAAACTTGAGCCACCCCATGTTTTCCTTTTATACCATAGAAATTAAATGGGAGTCTCTGGGGATCGCATGGGGTGTTGGTATGTTAGAAGCTCTCCAGGTGATTCTAAGGCGCACTGGGGCGGAGAACCATGGAGCCAGGCTGGGGAGCTTAATGAAGCTGGAGTTAGTTGAACTTAAACACTAAGCAGGAGGGAAAGAGTGCTGCAAGAAAATTTTGTTAATGTATGCCACATTCTACTGATGGTTTCAGAGACTCGAGACCCTTTTGAATCTCCATGATTTCTAAATGAGCAATGAGTGAGTTTCTGGAGCTGGAGAACCTTCCACTGACCATTGTGTGAGCTGGTGGTAGTGAGAGTTTGGAGGATGAGGGATTATGGGGTGTAGGTAAACTGCCTCATTAAATTTTCTGTGTTGGAAAAGCTGGTCTATTTCAAGAAAAGATATCCAAAAGAATGTTCAACAGGCAGGAGGAAAAGAGTAGGAGAGCTTTTAAAACTTCAGAGGGCTGACTCACACATCCCAATGAAATGATGAATCTAAACTCCGTCACTTGACCTCATCGATGGAATTCATTATTAGATCAAAGGAGAAAAACCATGTCACCCTGATAGTTGCCGGGAAACGTTTGATGAAATGTAATATCTCTTCATGGTTTTAAAATATTTTGTAGAAAACTAGAAGGATAATGAAACTTTACTGATAAAGAGTATACCCTTAGGAATCAACGAAACAAGTAAAGTACAAACGCCACATGAAGAAATGTTTGAGCTTCAGTGTGAACATTTATTAAAGGGCACGAAAGAAAACTTGAACAAATGTAAATATATATAAATTCTTACCATATTTTTTCTTTTTAAAAGTTTATTTAAAAAATTTTCATAGTTGTATATGGACAAGATACCTTTGTTTATTTTTTTTTAATATTTTTAATTGTAGATGACACAATATCTTTATTTTATTTATTTATTTGTATGTGGTGCTGAGGATGGAACCCAGTGCCTCACATGTGCTGGGCAAGGGCTCTACCTTCTGAGCTAATCTCAGCCCTTATTCGTTTATTTTTATGTTATGCTGTAAGGGGGGGTCCGGCGGAGTGTTGGAGGGAGAGACCACACAAGAGACTTACTCCATGCAATTGGCAAAAGGGGATTTATTGGGGATCCATTCCAGTGCGCTGGGGCTCTGTGCCCACTCAAGAAGGGAGCGCAGCTCAGAGCCCAGAGCAAAGGTCAAGCAGAGCTTAAGTACACTTTTGGGGGAGGGCGGATGGCTTTGCATACATCAAAACAAATCATCATGAGGCGAGGGGAAATTGAACAACAACTCTGAGACGAGATTGGCACATTCATTGGCGGGCGAGGGTGATTGGTCATTCGTAAGCGGGTTACACATTCAAACTGATTGGTCCGGGCCTTGTGAGGAACTGCACAGGGCCCTAGGCTAAATGGCCAGTAGGGTGTTGTCTTAACTATCTCAGGAATCTGGGTGTAACAGAGGAATTTAATAATACCTAATCTTTTACATTCAAGCTTTCCAGCTTAGAAACTTTACCCTTTCAATGCTAAGATCAAACCCAGTGCCTTACATGTGCTAGGCAAGCACTTTACCACTGAACTAGAGTCTCAGCCCTTATCATAATTTTTCATACATAAATTTAAAACATCTCTACAGTGAGAGAAATCCACAACAAAATAAAGAGGCATCCCACCGGGGGGAAATATTTGTAACATACATGACAGACAGAAAGATAGCCTTCCTACTATAGATGGTTCCTTCACATTAGTCAGATAAATAAGGGGATGGAGAAATTGTATATTCAACTCCTCTCAAATCTATTTACTGTATATTCGACTCCTCTCAAATCTTACATATGCATATTTTTAAAAGTACTGCTGCTGTAAAGCAAGTTGTGTATTGCAGCAGCTGCCTGACCAGGGCCCAGTTCTTCTGGAGTCGGGTCTCTTCCTTTTCACAAGCCCATTCCAGCAACACCAGCAAGGCCTGCCCTTTGCAGGGGCTCTCACTCCAGGTTGTTATATCAAAGGCAGGGCCTAAGTGCTCACTCCGAGGTCTGCTCAGAGGAGCAAAGGTTAATTACAAATAGCTTTGGCGTTTACTTTGATTCTGAAAGTAGTGATCAAAATAATGTGGTCTCCTTGACTAGTAAAAAAAAAATTATCTAGAATTTACTTTAAGCAATGTATTTGAAACAAAAGAATAAGAATGACTAACTTATTTCTACCAGGCAAGATTATAATAGTCAAAACTTTAGTGTCCCTCTATCTATGATTTGGAGTTCTCCATTTGTATTTCTATTTATTATTAATGTTTAATTGTATTTATTTTTATCTATATTTTAAGGAACACTTATAACTTAAATAAAATTGCCAGAGGTCTTTAGAAAAATGAACAGAGAGTTCCAAGAGAAATTTCATCGTGAGAATTCTAAGTTAACAAACAAAATATGCTTGATTTGTAAGAGGGGTCCGGCGGAGCGTCGGAGGGAGAGACCATACACAAGAGACTTACTCCATGCAATTGGCAAAAGGGGATTTATTGGGGATCCATTCCAGCGCGCTGGGACTCTGTGCCCACTCAAGAAGGGAGCGCAGCACAGAGCCCCGAGCAGAGGTTCAAACAGAGCTTAAGTACACTTTTTGGGGAGGGTGGGAGGCTTTGCATACATCAGAACAAATCATCATGAGGCGCGGGGAAATTGAACAACAACTCTGAAACGTGATTGGCACATTCATTGGCGGGCGAGGGTGATTGGTCATTCGTAAGCGGGTTATGAATGGCAAACTGATTGGTCCAGGCCCTGTGAGGAACTGCACAGGGCCCTAGGTTAAATGGCCAGTAGGGTGTTGTCTTAACTATCTAAGGAATCTGGGTGTAACAGAGGAATTTAATAATACCTAATCTTTTACATTCAAGCTTTCCAGCTTAGAAACTTTACCCTTTCAGATTAACCCTAATTTAAACATCACACAATGTATACATGTATCAAAATAACACATGTACCTCATAAATATGTACAATTTTATGTTTCTATTTTAAAAGGTGCTTAAATAATGAGTAATAATATATAATGAGTAATAATAATAATAACTGAAGAAATGAAGATTGAAATAATAAGATGACATTTTCATCTACCAGATTGGTAAAGATTCAGGTTGATGAGAATATGAGAAAAGATATTTTCATACACTATTATTAAAATTATAAATTGATAATATCTCTCTGAAAGCCAATCTATATTCATTTTAAAAAAGTCAATATATCACATAGCCTAGGCATTCTAAGGATTTCTAAAGAAATTATTAGACATAAAAGCACAAAGATGTAATTACAAACATATCAACTGTAATAGTATGTGTAATAGTGAAAAACAGTACTAATAAGCATTATTATAGGATGCAGAGGAATATTTTAAAGACATGGGCAGTGCTTAGTTCACCATTAGCTGTAAATTGTGATGATTTTTCCCCCCAAAGTCTTTGCTGTGCTTTGAGTAATTGGGGCCAGAAAGGTCAGTGGGAAATGTCTCAACTGCTTTACCGTGGTGAGCTGACTGTGTCATGTGTGCTTAATGGAAAGGCAACTTGCCAGAATACATAGCTGTCTCCCATATTGTCCTGGGGCTTGTTTATTTTTTAATAAAGAACATTTCAACCCACCTAGAAATGGTAAATTTAGTACCACTCTTTCAACAGTTTTGGAGGACAGAAAAAGTAACCCTAAGCTGATTCAAAGAACATAAGGACTATAATCTCAGTTGAAACCAGAATTTCTCCTTGTGATTGTCTTTTAATGGTTATTGACTGTGAAACCCTAAAACCCACATCTTCAAAACAGTCCATGCAAAGTGAGTCATTGCTAGTGCATGGACAAATTTCTTGGCTCCCTCCTGCATGAAAACCAGATAACTATCCTAGTAAGTTGGGTTTGTGGAGCACTAACCATGTGCTTGGCCCCATGCTTAAGTATTATTATACCCATCTTATCTCATTTAGTTGGAAGAAATCTACATAATATAAGTTTTACGCCACTGCCCCCACCATACAAAGGAAAAGTTGAGACTCTAAGAAGTTAAATGTCTTCCTTAAGGTCATCCAGCAGGGGCCCATGTGAGACTGTACAGCCTGTAAATTTCTATGTTGTACAAGAAAGCAGGGCCGATATTCACCTGGCTAACACCAATGTAGCCACAATGATTTTCCAAATATTAAAATGTTTCCACGCGAATTGGCACATATCTGTTGTTCTTAGCCTTTCCCCACTTGCTGCTCTTGCTGTCTTCCTTAGGGGCCCCTGGAATGCCCCATGCATCAATGGGGCCATACCTGGCCCAGCAGGGGCACCAGCAGCCTTTCTAGGGCCTTGTGTTTAGGCAGTGGAAGTTATTAAGTCCTTAAATTTCAATCCTGAGTAGAGGGAAATCCCTGGTGAGCAACAGGGCAGAGGCCAGAGCAGTTCTACAAGTTGCAGCTTTGTCATGTTTCATCTCTAGCTGCTTTTTCAGAAGTGAAAGGTTTCCGGTCCCATCAGTTCTAAGCTGATCTCATTTCCACCCAGGGTGGCACGCATCAGGCCTAGCTTTTCCCAGTTGCCTCTTCCTGGCTCTGCTCCCTCACATCCTGCTCAGCACTGGCAGCTCCAGGGCACAGACTATGGCATTTAGAATCTGGGGGAATTCCATCCCGTTGTTACCGCTGTTGACCGGTGACGAGTTCTTGCTCCCCGATGTTGAAGAATAACACCAAAGAAGCACGCCGAGGCAAGGCCAGAGTAGAAATTGGAAATTTATTAAAGGACAGAAGAAAAGACTTCTCCTGGAGGAAGGGGACCCAAAAGGTGGAATCCGTGGAAGTGCAGTTGTCTCCCCTTTTTATAGTTCTTTCAGTGATGGAATGTAGGTTGGAAGGCCTGAGGGGTGGACACAGGTGGGCCAAAGAAGTGGTCTGAGCAGGAAGGACTTCATTATCACTTCTTGGTGATGGGCTATCTCCAAATCTGCTGGGGGCTATTCATTAATACTTCTTCCAGGTGGACTTTGGCCTAGGGCCTCTTTGGGACTTCATTAACATTCCATGAGTTGTCCTGTTTTCCCTGAGTCATTCCCAGCATGGCCTCCACTTTAGATTTCACTCGGTATTAGACCCGATTTACCTACCTACACTGACTACCTGACTTTAAATCTGGCTTCATTCCCCCCTCTAATTTGGGGAGCTCCTTACTGCTGTAAGGAAAGGGGGCGAAGAAGATCTTTCTGGCTTCTTCAGGCTGACAAAAGGGGCGATGTTGGGGCAAGCAGTTTGGAGTCCCCTTTTAAAAATCGGGTCTATCGAGTGGTCCATGATAGGCTGGAGGGCCATGTGAGTACTGGAACCATATTGATGCAGCAATAAATGCCATAGCACAGGAATATGCCAATGAGTATGATGGCAAAGACAAAGACTAACAATCTTTACCACCAGGAAGTACCAAGAACCAGGAGCTAAGATATTGTTTCCATGACAAAGTTGCTGAGGACATGGCTTCTATCTGAGCATGTAAATCTTTAAGGATATTTGTCACATTACCAGAAATGTCAGCGATGTAAACACAACATTTAACTTTTAGGGTTACAGATGTCCTTTTCCTTAAGGTACAGTTTAATAATTTAATATCATCTGATCTTGCAAAATCCTTTTACTAGTATGACCTCTGTGTCTAATAGAGAAATCTTTAATTTTACTACTTAGGGCTGGATAACCATAATAGCAAACATCAAGCCTACCTGCGTAGGTTAGAAACAAAGGCCTTAAACTAAAACTACTCTAACAGTCCCTTTGACAGTTATCAGGCATTTCTGTCTAAGAATCTCTTTTGTAGCCTCCAGTCTACTTATTCTTGGAAGTTACATTTAACTATTATTATCATTTAAAATGTCCAGGAATAGCTGTGTTTTGGCTCTTTAACTGTCTTTGCTAAGTGTTTAAGATGAAGTAAGTCAAACTGACTTTGTTTCCATCTATTGTTAATAGTCAGCTGAGTCTCTCCTGGGAGTCCTCGGGAACTTCACAGCAGCTTCTCAGTTCTGCTAGTGCCATTTGCGCTGGGATGGGTCCAGGCCTTGCTTGACCACGTGGCTTCCCTCGGAAGCATCAGGGATGTCTCCCCTCTTTGATGACCCTCCTCTTTACAGCAAATGCACTGATTGGCTTTCTGTCCTCCACTGGTCTCATTAATCTCCCTGATCGGGAGGTTATGTGGCCTAGAGTTGCAGAGCTCTTTGGAGAAGTACCCTATCCCTGATTCAGACTGACTGATTCAATATTTGGCAAGAGCCAAATATTGGTTTTCTTGGCCCTTTAATTTAACTTTAATTTTAAAACTTAATCTTAAACATCTAGCAAATAAACTTCAACAGCCTTATACTAAGTACTGGGCTTTAGTACCTATCTCTCTATCCTGTAGGTGATAACTCCTTATCTTAAGTTAACCCAGGTTGTGAGTTCTTAAAGCAGTACCTCTTTAAAACATTAACAGGCAATCCTTAGACCATCTAAAAGCAAACTACAAAACAAAACTAACTAGGATAAAAACATATTTAGTTTACGTAATAGCTACCTTGAATTCTGGCAAAGTTATACATTATAATCCCCTGTTTGAGGTCCTGGCAATCGTGACAAAAACCAACTTTTGGACACAACCTTAAATGCACTGAAATCTAGTTTACTTCTTTCATAGTCACTTTCACATGAAATGGGACATAGAGCATTATCTCAAGTAAGGCAGGGCTCATCATAAGTCTTAAATGCTATAGCTCTGAAGCTGATCTTTGCTTTTTGGACATCATTTTACAAAGCCTACATAAATTGTTGTGAACTTGAGCAAACACAACATAATATCACATCTAAAACAAGAATTAAAGAAAGGCTGAAAGCTTTTAACCCTTTGTAGAAAAGTAGCAAAGTACTTTTGTGTTTTGCAATAAAACTTTTACATAGATTAGGCTCTCACTAACTTAAAAATACATTTAAATTGTATCTCAGTGTAAAAAGTAACATGGAACTTTACATAACTTATTGACAACAAGTTCAGTTATAGAACACAAATGATATAAATAAACTTCCAACACGTTTTTTTTTTTAAGCCTAAAATTACCATACAATTTTAGAACACCAGTTTGATATAATGCTCTTTCTAAAGCTTCTACCTTACAGACTTGTATACCTGGAAGATATGAACACAAAAATGGCACCAATTACATTGATGTTTTTATATTAACCAAGTTTAGCTTTTAAAGAAATAACATAGCACAATTCTCTAAAACAACAGCACTTGTTTAACCAGCTGTTTAATTTCTTTAAGATTACTTTGCTCAAAAACTTGCACTTATAACCAACTTGCACAGACCTTCTTTATCACTTACTTAAACCCTCTTAATTGCTTAATCATATAGACTCTTATCCAGAAACACACTTTCCCTCTATTAAATCCATACCTAGAACCTTCTAGTTTCTCTTTTTATCTATTAACCTCCTTCTGTTCAGTTTTGAAACAATACCTGTAAACTTTTGAATCTAAGCAGATTACTTCATAGACATCAACATTTTATTAGGGCCTTTTTGAACACCTAGAAAAACGTATAAGCTTAATTTTAAAGACATCTTTATTTTTATCTGTTTACCCAATTTAAATTGAACCATTTGAATCACGTGAATTAAAGATATTTGGATCCATTTTTTATTTTTCATGAGCGCTCCTCATCTGTCATGTCATATCACTGCAGGATATATGGACATACACACATACAGACATACCGACATACAACACATAACAAGAGTGTGCACACATAATAGTGAAGGCCTTGTAGCTTTTCGCAGATGAAATCTCCATTGCAATGTTTCAAAAAAACTCCAGTTGATCAAAAATAGAACTTATCAGAAAAACATTAACTTGTCTGTAGGAACAAAATCATGAGCTCAAAAAAAAACATAGAATCTAAGAAAAGGCAAAAGTCCTAGAAAAAATTGACCGGCCAGTAATTAGTAAATGCCATACAATTTACTTCTTGATTTGGTCTAGTTTGAGTTCAGGTAAAAGACACTTTTACCCCTTTTTTTTTTCTTGGGCCTGAGCTCCAAGCTGCTTTTGTTTGCATACCAACTTAAGTCCTGGCTGAGGTCTGGAAGGACCTGGGGAAACCAGAATTCTGACCAGAAACTACATGCCTGAGGCACTTTTTAACCATAAGTCACAATTTATCTTCCTATGCTAGAAAAACTTGCTCACACAAAACTGAAAATAGGATCTTTCTTGATAAAAGTCACCATCAGAAGAAGTTTTTTCAGGATATGACTCCTATCAGTGGCACCTTAGATTTCCCGTGAGTGGACCAGATGTTCTCACATAGGGGCAACTATAAGTGTAAAATCAAGGGTCTCAGTGTGACTGACTTTACTGCATTTGGGTGGAGTAATCCTTACAGTGCAGAGAAAGAATGAGGAAATTTCCCCAAAGCGAAAAAGGCTCTGGCAGCTGCTGGGAATTCCTCAGTTTCCCTTTCACTTGCAAGATTAGCTCCTTTGGATAGATCCAATCCTAGGCAATCTGCATATCTCTTAACCTTCCAGTAGAGTCAGTTTTTATCTGCCTTAGGTCTTGAAGGGGGAAGGGTGTATGTACTTTGATCAGCCCAAATTTTCTGATTCTTTTTTCTCAGTGAGTCCAAGATTTTTTCTCTTCATGGCAGATATCATAGCTAAGTCTACTTTACACTGTTGGCATGATTTAGGATTTTCCCTTAGAGCAAAGAAAACCTGTACATATGGCACCTCACACCATTTTTCTTTGTTTTTTGCAAAATTTATCAAGTTGTAAAATAGTATTAAAATTGATACTTCCCTCTGGTGGCCAGGTTTTTCCATCAGGGAGTTTGTATTGAGGCCAGACCTGGCGGCAGAAGAAAATGAGGCGCTTTTTCTTGAGTGTTTGAGGGTCAAATTTATCCCAATTTTTCAATACGCAGGTAAGTGGCGTACCTGACGTATTAGAGAGTGAGGCTCCCATCTGAGTGTGGAGAGAGAAAAACAGAACTCAGGCGCCTGCGCCGGAGAAAACTGTTGATCTCTCTAATACTTGAGCCTCCTAAACGGTCCAGAAAAACCCGTCTCTCACCTGGCTTTGCCAAGGGGTTTCTGGTCCCCTTTAGCAAAGTGCTAGGATCTCAGTTTTGCCCTGTGCCAGAGACCCTGGGAGGATTCAGACTTAAGGGCCTTACTGCTTTCCTCCCTGACCACTAAAAACCCATTGTGTGCTCTTTTGTCGCCTTTGCTCTGTAGACTAGCAGATTACCGGAGGAGTTGATTCTAAAAAATGCCTCTCTTGGTAGCTTAAGGAACACAGCACATTTTAAACATTGGGTGGTAAAACAGACTATTGAAAGTTACCTATGCACCTTAGGGAACCTGGGCAGATCTTACTAATTATCCCATGCCTTTCTCTCAGTCCTACAACCTGAATTGCTAACGTTTCTGACCCATGAAGGAAGGGGAGCATCCAGGAGGGATTGGATGCGGGGTTGGGAGTGTTGCATGGCCCATACGGAGGCAAATGTGATTGGGGCTTTCCCTCAATGCCGTTCATCTACCGATCACCTTAGATACCCCTGGGGGCTGTCGGAAGGGGGCTCAAGAGAAAGGAACCTTAAGAATTCGTCTGAGAGTAGCCCAGACCGGAATTCCTCAGTTGTTCCAAACTCCTTCCTCCACCTCCACGCATCCGAGGCAGATCGGGATTCCGGACACTGTGTACTCACGACAATTGCTCTCCGGGCCCAGACAGAAAAGTTGGAAGCGGCTTTGGCAGAACCCAACATGCCTGCTCTGTACCGAACAGGTGATTGAGAGCTGCCTAGGCCGAGAAACCTCTCACCCGAGTCTTGTAGAGTGGCGGCTGCACTAGTTGCGTTTAAGTAGCCGACGGGTGCCCACCTTACCCTCCAGAAAGAAAGAGAGAAAGATGCACCTCAAACAGACATGGGGTGCGTGTACTTACCTCGGTGTAGAATCTCGGTGGAACCTCCAATATGTTACCGCTGTTGACCGGTGACGAGTTCTTGCTCCCCGATGTTGAAGAATAACACCAAAGAAGCACGCCGAGGCAAGGCCAGAGTAGAAATTGGAAATTTATTAAAGGACAGAAGAAAAGACTTCTCCCGGAGGAAGAAGGGGACCCAAAAGGTGGAATCCGTGGAAGTGCAGTTGTCTCCCCTTTTTATAGTTCTTTCAGTGATGGAATGTAGGTTGGAAGGCCTGAGGGGTGGACACAGGTGGGCCAAAGAAGTGGTCTGAGCAGGAAGGACTTCATTATCACTTCTTGGTGATGGGCTATCTCCAAATCTGCTGGGGGCTATTCATTAATACTTCTTCCAGGTGGACTTTGGCCTAGGGCCTCTTTGGGACTTCATTAACATTCCATGAGTTGTCCTGTTTTCCCTGAGTCATTCCCAGCATGGCCTCCACTTTAGATTTCACTCGGTATTAGACCCGATTTACCTAACTACACTGACTACCTGACTTTAAATCTGGCTTCACCGTCTAAGAGATCATTGACTGCTACATGCACCACTTTATTTCAGGAGGACAGAAAAAGCCTGCCAACTAAACTGCGACACAGTAATAGTGACGTGTCTTATTTGAATCAATTGTACCAGCCTCTTGGGACTCTGAAATTTCTTTCATCTGTTCTGACAAATTTGTCAATTTCTCCTGCCTTCAACTGCCATGATAGGCAATCCCTGTGCACATTTCACACTACTTGTGATATCATCATTTCTTCCTTCTTTTCATTCATTCTTTTCTATTATTATTATTCTGGAACTGAAGATGGAGCTCAGGGGTGCTCTACCACTGAGCTACATCCTAAGCCCTTTTCATTTTTTATTTTGAGACAGGGTCTTGCTAACTAGCCCAGGCGGGCCTGGAATTTGCAATTCTCCTGCCTTAACTTCCCCAGTACTTGGGATTGTAGGCATACTCCACTGTATCAGACAGGGCATCTTCCTTTCTTAGGTTCTAGAAAGGCTGTATTTGAAAAAAAAGAAAAGAAAAGAAAGTCTATATTTGGTTTATTGCTCTGCTAAAAATATGTAAATATGCTCATTCCTCTTAAGAGGAAATTTTGTGTCTCTAATAGCAGATTCACAACTACCATTGCTTCCATCCTCTGTTGTGCTGTTTTTTTCTTTTTCTTCTTCTTTTTAAGAGTGGAAGGTAGCTTTATTAAAGGACAGTAGAAAAGACTTCTCCCTGGAGGAAGAAGGGAACCCAAGAGGTGGAATCCATGGAAGGGGGAGGTCTTCCCTCTGTTTGTTATAGCTAAGGTCTACTTTCAGCTTTCCCACATTCCTGTCCTCTGTTCTGTTATCTTGCAGTGATGGAATGTAGGTGGGAAGGCCGAAAGGGTGGGGGACAGGTGGGCTGAAGGAGTAATCTGGGCAAGAAGGATTTTTGGATCAGCATCTCCTTGTTTGCTGAGAGCTGCTTCATTAACATTTCCTTGGGATGGGCTCTGAGCCTTGGGGACATTTTCAATTCCCCTTTTCCTGGACTCCATTCTCAATATGGCCTTCATTTTTTATTTTACTCGATATTAGACCCGATTTACCTAACTACACTGACTACCTATCTTTAAATCTGGCTTCACCAAGAGGTGGAATCCTGTTGTGCTGTTTCTATTCAAAACTTTTCACATCGATGTTGAATGATAGTGTAATCATTTTGGAGACATTAAAAATAGGGATGGAAATGTGTAGGGTATCAGGAATGCTTGTAATTAAAAGAGGTGACAATAATGTTAGCAATTACAACTAAGTTCACATGGGCACGAGCAGGGACAACTATTGTGATTACTCTCTGGCCAACAGTGATTGTAATTGAAGATTTTAAATTTGAAAAAATGTGCATCTAGAATTGATTAATATTGTTTCCAACCAGGCCTGAGTACACTAGTTACTAAAATGAGGGGTTTTGCAAAAAAAAAAAAAAATACAACAAAAAACAAAATGTTTATTCATGAGGCGGTCAGTCATTTAGAGACAGGACAGCTAGTTGCACATCTGCCTCCCAGAAGACAGAGATTAAGGATATTTATGGGATAAAGAAAAAAATAATGATCTGAGGCATGAGGAAAGATGACTAATGGTAAGGAAGGGAAAGGCAATTTGTCTGTACATATGTAACTAAATTTCATGACTCTTCATGGGATGAATGTTCAGAAAACAGGGAATTTATAGTATACTTTGAGGGTGGAGTTTTGGCTCTCTGATGTCAAAAGTTCACCTAGTTAATGCTTGTGCTGGCCCAAGTGAAGTGCTGGTAGTTTCAACCAGTTTGAGCTGCTTCTAAATTCCTGAAAAAGAAATGAGGCAATAGTTACTGTTGTGACCTATACATTAGAGGTGTTGTTACACAGCTAATGGGAGCACACTGCTCAGCTGTATGAATTCTAATATTGGTGATAGAAACAACAAGTAACTAAAAGCAAGCAAAATTAGAGAGTTTATTCAGGTTTCTCAGTTGATCATTCATATGGGAAGAAAAGTCAGTCCTATATGAATATGGAGGACACTACTGGTATTTCACTCGGTCTCCTCTGCAATGTTTACCAGTTCTGCATTGCCATCCACAGCTCTTATGGGCTTCCTTCCTAATAGTGTTATACTTGAATTCAGGACCCCCAAAAGACCACCAGAGACCAGGATCGATGTAAGCAGCAAAGAGGTGTTTATTGCGAGCTATCTCAGTCCTCTGCGTGTACACAGCAACTGGTGATGCTGAGAGGCCCCGAGCCCAGGGTTTGCAGCAGTTTTATACATTCTTTGGAGAAGGCAGGGACCCCCACATACATCATAACATCTCTTAGCAAATCACCACACACCGCGGGAAAATCATAAAACAACTCTAAAACATGATTAGCACAGTCACTGGCGGGAACAAGTTGGGTAAGGGTGATTGGTTAGTACAAGAGGGGGATTTGTCTGAACTGATTGGTTTAAGCCACAAGGGGAGTATGTGCTGAACTACGTGGTTTCCCAACACGTTATCAACCACCATAAACTACTGGGAGGGTCATCTGGCATCCCAGGTATTTTCCATGTCTCATGCTGATTGGTGGTTGCTAAGGGGGTTGCTATGGATCCCCACCTAGCCTGACTGAGTCAGGGACACCTGGCGCAGCAGATCTCTCCAGTTATTTGTAGATAAACAACTCAGTAGGGTGGGTATGTGCCTAGGAGTGCTCTGTGGGTCTTTCCAAGGACAAGGGTCACGCCCCCTTCCTTGGACAGGTTTTGCTCTGAGGTAGAGGCTGGTTTCTCAATAGCTGAAAACTCCAATATTATACAGAGAACTACCCTTGAACTACTAAAGCAGAAAAGCCTGGGAAAATAGAGATTAAATATCCTTGGGCTAAATTTAAGAAAGAACCGGCTGGGGATGTGGCTCAAGCGGTAGCGCGCTCGCCTGGCATGCCTGTGGCCCAGGTTCGATCCTCAGCACCACATACAAACAAAGATGTTGTGTCCGCCAAAAACTAAAAAATAAATATTAAATTTCTCTCTCTCTCTCTCTCTTAAAAAAAAAAAAGAAGAAGCCTGCCACACTAAAACCTTTTAAAAAAAGAAAGAGCTGATTTTGGACTTTTTTTTTCTTTCTATACATCATAATTCTGCGTAGTAGAGAATTGCATTTTTCCAAACGTCATCAGCCTCGGACAGAATTATGAGGTAGACAAGTTATTTTTTGGAAATCTTCATTTTGTAGGCCTCTACCCTCTGACAATGTCCCCATGACCCCTTTGTTTTCTTTGGAAGGAAAGTGGCACCGGGGAAGGAGCTGGAACACGTGGAAGATGGTCTGGGGATGCTCACTATTAATGTCTTCTGCCTGGATTTTGGCACCTAGTTCGAAACTGAGAGAGCTGTGTAATTGCCAGAATGACATTGCATGTTATTTAGCTTTCTCTCAAGTCTCAGTTATTTCAGTTATAAAATGAGCGTGTAATGGTGTGGATGAAAACTCATGCTGAGGTTTAACTCCACAGTGTAATGGTGTTGGGAGGTGGGGCCTAATGAGAGATGAATGGGTCATGGGGGACAGGAATGCATTAATGCCTGTCTCACATGAATCATTTCTCACTCTTGAGGGACCAGATCAGTTACCCCAAGAGCAGGTTGTTGTGGAGTGAGTTTGACTTCCTTGGTTCTCTCTTCTTTTCTGCATGATTGCTCTTCTCCTTTTGGCAGCAAGGTACGCACAAGGAGCCGAGAAGAGGCTGGCGCAATGTCTTTCATAACCATGAGACAAAATAAAACTCTTTTCTTTATATACTCAGTTGTTCTGATGCTGCCAGTTATCATTGATGAGTTCTGCTTCCTCCCATGTAGAAGTATAACATTAGAGAAACCCACAGAGGCAAACATTTAAAAGAGGGTTTATTTAAAAATGGTTAACATAGGCTTCTCCCAGGAGGGAGAAGGGGGCCATAGCTGGTATCCTGGTTTTCCCAAGAAGTGAGAGTGTTCTGTGTTTTATATACATCTAAAATTTTCTTTGTTCTCTTGCATTCTTCCCCCTTATCGCTCTCCTTCCTGCATAAGTGACTAGGCCCAGGAGATGCTCTGGTGGGATGGCCAAAAGGGAGACACAGATGGACAGGAGAGGCCAAGGTGGAGTGATCTGGGCAGAAAGGGGGGAGCCCAGGGTGCATTAGCAACTTTTATAACTCCTGATAGGTAGGGACAATCCCTGGGACAGGTTACCTTAGCAACTGGTTGGAGCAGAGGAGGTTTTCTTGTTAAGGGTGGAGGACAGGCTCTGACAGCATTAACATTTCAATCTCTCAGGAGGTGGTCTTCAAACTGGCCTCTATTCTCTGGATCTAACCCTTGCCTATCTGCCTGTCTTTAATTCTGGCTTCAGTTCTGTTACAGCGAACGAAAACAAATGAAGGGCTGAGTTGTGGCTTAGAGGTAGAGCGTTTGCCTATCATGTGTGAGGCCCTGGGTTTGATCCTCAGCACCACATAGAAATAAATAAATAAAATCTTACAACTAAAAAATAAATATTAAAAGAAGAGAAAACAAATGAAGACAGGATTTAATCACGTTTCCCTTTCCCAGATTAGAATATAGGTGATATTACATGAGATCATTTACAATACAGCACAGTCTTAAAAGGTGTCCCTTCCCTTTTGGATCTTGCTTTCTGATGATGAAATTGAGTGAATTAAATAAACCAGTGTTCTAAACTTCAGTCACTCATTTATCACCTTCACGATTTATACTGTATCCTCATATTACATATACTATTATCAGTTTAACATTTACATTTAAATGAGCTAACTAACAAGGTAAATTGAAATATATTTATTATCTCAAAGTTGTTGTTAGATTCTGACTCATGTGTAACAGTAATTCTTCCTGGGATTCAGTACTCATATATTCATAGGATGTCTATCAGTAGAAATGGGCTGAAGGCTTGTGGAACACAATGTCCGGTGGTGTGGAGCTTGCTATGGTAAGATGTAAGAGGTGTATGAAAAATGTAAGGTGGGACTGAGAAAGGGCTGCTGATGGTTGGATGTGAGATGTGAGATCTTGACTTTAAAACTAAATGCTAGAGTGTGGTTAAGCAGAAACAGGGACCTCTCAAACATGGTGCTGAAGGGTGACAATCATATCCACGGCTACTTTTATAATCAGTAAAAGTAAGTATAATTGTTTAGTATTATCTGAGGACTGTCATTTCTTTCAAATGTATTATAAGTATTCAAAAATATCCTGCGTACCAAAGATGTTAGAAACCACAGGTATAATTGTTTAGGCTAGTTAGAACGCACAAAATTCTTACAGTAGAGGCTCACAAGGGTAATGTTATTGTAGAATTTTTAGGAAAACTTGCAGGCCAATAAGACATCCAAGTGAGGGAAGAATCTGCCTCAGTCATTCCTAAACACAGCAGTCTTTGCTTTATACATGATGGACAGGTAATTGGAGAAACAGGGGTAGAAGTGTTGTCTTGCTAGTTAAGGAATCCCTGCATGCTTTTTCTGTCATTTGCCCTAAACTGGCTCTGAATTATTTGGGGTTAAGTCTACTTTCTCTGCCTTCTTAAATAAAAATTAGAGGAGGCCGTTGTTTTGGGCTAAGTTCCTGCCTAAGGCCTAACAGCCAGTTAAAATGAAAATGAAGTCTCTCAAGCTAAAAGTCCATATCACCCAGCTGAAACTAAGCTGTTTATCTGAGTTTCTGAGAAATCAGGATCAGAGTGATAACAACCAAATTTCTCTAACAGGCCAATTTTAATTGGCATGATAGTGAAGTTTCCTCTGACTTAATCCTTACACAGAAAAGGGAACTGCATTGTTAACCCATCACTTATTTTTGTTTTGTCTCTGTCTCTGTCTTACAAGGAAAGCGACTTTAAAATGATTCGTCTGCTTTTCCACATTTTTGTTTTTGCTTTCTTTAGCTCTTTACTGTCTATAAACAACCTCTGCTCAGCTCATTGGAGCCCTTAGTCTATTTTATGGAATGAAGTGTTGCCCAATTCTAGAATTGAAAATAAAGCCAATTAAGTTTTTAAAATAAATTGTTGTAATTTTGTCTTTTGACAGCCTAATTCCAGTTATATACATGCTAACTTATTTTCTTATTGAATTAGTTTTGATGACTTTTTTTTTCCCCTGGACAATTATCCACTTCTTCTATGGTCTTAAGACATAGATTTGGGCTGCTATACCAGAGAACTGTGGACTGTGTGGCTTATAAACAACAGAAATTTATTTTTTACAGTCTGGGGGCTGGGGATTGAGGTGCTGGCAAGCCCTATGTGTGGTAAAGGCCTACTTTCTGGTTCACAGACCAGAAAGTCTGGTTCACTATCTTCCACTGTGTCTTCACACAAAGGAAGGGGCCAGGGAGCTGGGTGTCTGGTTAATGAGGGCTCTAATGCCATCTGTGAGGGCTCCATCCTCAGGACCTAATCACCTCCAAAGGTCCCATCTTCTAACACCATCAAGTTGAGGATTCAATTTCAACCTGTGAAATGTGTGGGGACACAAATATTCAATCTATTGCAATCTGTCAGATTTAATGCCCAAAATTTGTTCTTAGTATTCTCTTATTCTTAAAAATCTTTGCTGTATCCATAGCAATGTTCTCTCTTTACTCTTAGTATTGTTTGTTTATGCTTTCTCTTTTTTTATTTCCTTACCGATTTGTAAGAGTTGTTGTCTATTTTATTTTAGTCTTTGAAAAGAGCCCAATCTTGGCTCTGCTGATTCTCTCTAATTTAGCTTTTTTATAATCCATCTTTACACCACATCCCTTGGCATGCATTGCAATATTTATGTGTGAAAAAAAAATCCCTTAATAACTCAAAGCTGTTACTCTGAATGAATAAAAGTCCCCTTATCTGGAAAAACTTTAAAAAATTTACTGTGTGGGAGTATTTCCTTATTTTTCTGTCTACTTCTCTAAACTCATTGTAATGTCATTGCTTGAATTCTCTTCCTTTGGACAACACTTTACCCAATTCTGGGTTTGTCTTTTATTTCTTCAGTTTTTCTCAGTGTCTTACAAAGAGTAGGTACTTGGCTAACTCTAGTATAATTTTCTTTCATTTGTTAATTAATTAACACATAACTGAGCAGTGTAGAGACATACAAAGTTCATCTCTAGAGATATAATATTTGAATACAGATCAGGATGGCTCAGAACTTGAAAGATCTTAGTTAACCCTGCTTATTAAAAAAAAAAAAATGAGTTGGGTATGGTGGTACATGCTTGTAATCTCAGCTACTTGGGAGGCTGAGGCAGGAGGATCTCAAGTTCCAGGCCAGTCTGTAATGAGCAATTAACACATTAACACATACAACACATGATACAATATAATTATGCTATTCACAAGATAATTATAGGGTTTATTGAATTGTTCTTTCACAGCATACTCAAGTAGCATGGACTGGTACTGAAGTTTATGCCTAAAAGTGCACAATGTGTTTCTTTCTTTAGCTGCATTATTGTATCTCTTGGCTTTCTGTGTAGTGGACCCTTTGTAGAAGTGATGTTTTCTTAGTCAGTTTGGTTTGCTGAAACAAAGTTCCATAGCGGGTAGCTATAAACAATAGAAATTTATTTCTTAGAGTTTTGGAGGCTGAAAGTCTGAGAGGAGGGTGCTAGGATGTTTGAGGCTGTCTTCTGGGTTGTGGGCTGCAGTCTTCTTGTTAAATCTTCACTTGTTGGAAAGAAAGCTAGGTGGCTCTCTGGGGTCTCTTTATATGTATGTATGTATGTATGTATGTGTGTATGTATGTATGTATGTGTGTATGTATGTATGTATGTATATATGTATTTATTGGTACTGGGGATTGAACCCAGGGGGCACTTAACCTCTAAGCTATAGCCCCTTTTTTAATATTTTATTTTGAGACAGGATCTTGCTAAGTTGTTTGGAGCCTTGCTAAGTTGCTGAGGCTGTCTTTGAACTCATGATCCCCTTGCCTCAGCCTCCCAAGCCACAGTATTACAGGTGTGTGCCACACACAGCATCTGACTTGGGGTCTCTTTTATAAGGCTGCTAATTCCATTCTTGAGGGTTCCCTCTCCTTCTGATGTAATCACTTTGCAGGGGCTTCCCTTCTAAACAGCATCACTTTGAGATTTAGGATTTCCTCTTCTTCTTCTTTTTAAAAAATCTATTATTATTTTTTATTTGTTTGTTCTATTTAGTTATACATGACAGCAGAATGCATTTCAATTCATTGTACACAAATGGAATGCAACATTCCAGTTTCCTGGTTGTACACAATGTAGAGACGTACCGTTTGAGCAATCATATATGTACCTAGGGTAATAATGTCCATCTCATTCCACCATCTTTCCTAACTCTGTAGGAAACCCTCCCCACCCTCCCATTTGCCCATTCCAAAGTTCCTCCATTCTTCTCATGCTCCCCACCCCCCCACCTCCAATCATAGATCAGCATCCACTAATCAGTGAAAACATTCAGCCTTTAGTTTTTTGGGATTGACTTATTTCACTTAGCATAATATTCTCCAACTCCATCCGTTTACCTGAAAATGCCATAATTTTATTCTATTTTAATGCTGAGTAATATTCCATTGTGTATATATACCACAGTTTCTTTATCCATTCATCTAATGAAGGGCATCTAGGTTGCTTCCACAGTTTAGCTACAGTGAATTCAGCTGCTATAAACATTGATGTGACTGTGTCACGATGGTATGCTGATTTTAGTTCCTTTGGGTATAGACCAAGGGGTGGGATTGCTGGGTCAAATGGTGGTTCCATTCCAAGTTTTCCTAGGAATCTCCACACTGCTTTCCAAAGTGGTTGTACCAATTTGCAGTCCCACCAGCAATGTATGAGTGTACCTTTTTCCCCACATCCTCTCCAACATTTATTATTGCTTGTATTCTTGATAACTGTCATTCTGACTGGGGTGAGATGAAATCTAAGAGTAGTTTTGATTTGTATTTCTCTAATTACTAAAGGTGTTTGAACATTTTTTTATGTATTTGTTGATCGCTTGTATATCTTCTTTTGAGAAGTGTCTGTTCAATTCCTTAGCCCATTTATTGACTGGGTTGTTTATTTTTATGGTATTAAGATTTTGATTTCTTTATATATCCTGGAGATTAGTGCTCTGTCTGATGTGCATGTGGTAAAAATTTGCTCCCATACTGTATGTTCTCTCTTTACCTCAATGATTGCTTCTTTTGCTGAAAAGAAGATTTTTTAGTTTGAATCCATTCCATATATTGATTCTTGATTTTATTTCTTGTGCTTTAGGAATCTTGTTAAGGAAGTCAGGGCCTAATCCAACATGATGAAGATTTGGGCCTACTTTTTCTTCTATTAGGTGCAAGGTCTCTGGTCGAATTCCTAGGTCCTTGATCCACTTTGAGTTGAGTTTTGTGCATGGTGAGAGATAGAGGTTTAATTCCATTTTGCAATATATGGGTTTCCAGTTTTCCTAGCACCATTTGTTGAAGAGGCCATCCTTTCTCCTATGTATGTTTTTGGCAACTTTGTCTAGTATGAGATGACTGTATTTATGTGGGTTGGTCTCTGTGTCTTCTATTCTGTACCATTAGTCTATCAGTCTATTTTGGTGCCAATACCATGCTGTTTCTGTTACTATTGCTCTGTAGTATAGTTTAAGGTCTGGTATTGTGATGCCTCTTGCTTCACTTTTCTTGCTAATGATTGCTTTGGCTATTCTGGGTCTCTTATTTTTCCAAATGAATTTCATGATTGCTTTTTCTAGCTCTATGAAGAATATCATTGGGATTTTAATAGGAATTGTATTAAACCTATGTAACAGTTTTGGTAGTATGCCCATTTTGACAATATTAACTTGACCTATCCAAGAGCATGGGAGATCTTTCCATCTTCTAAGGTCTTCTTCAATATCCTCCTTTATTGTTGTATCATTTTCATTGAAGAAGTCTTTCACCTCTTTTGTTGGATTGATTCCCAAGTATTTTATATTTTTTGAGGCTATTTTGAATGGAGTAGTTTACCTAATTTCTCTTTCAGTGGATTAATCACTTATGTATAGAAATGCATTTAATTTATGGGTATTGATTTTATATTCTGCTACTTTGCTGAATTCATTTATTAGTTCTAGAAGTTTTTTTTTTATTTTTTTATTTTTTTTTTATTTTGGTATTTTCTTTTATTTCCTATGGAAAGAATTTTGATTTGTACATATGTTAGATCACATCTTATACACATAATTTTGTAGCCTAATTTTTTCACTTGACATTCTATTGCAAGCAATTCCCACATTCTTAAATACTCTTAGAGAATAACATTTTTAATGGCTGAAAAACATTTCACCATTATAGATAGGCCACAATTATTTCAACTATTTCTCTACTGCTGTAAATTTAGGTCACATCCATTCTTTTGCTCTCCACATGGCAATGCACATTCAAGTACATAAATCTATCTGCCATGATTACTTCTTTATGATAAATTTCTAAAAGTACAAAAATTGGAACAAAGATCATCCATATTTTTAGTATTCTTGCCACATATTGCTTAATTTCTCTAGAAATACAAAAACTACCTACTATACACTAAATAATAAATATTTATCAATCAATCAATGAATAAACAAGTGATTTTTAGATTCCACATAAAACTCTTTTTTTTTTTTATTGTTGGTTGTTCAAAACATTACATAGTTCCTCATTCATCATATTTCACAGTTTGATTCAAATGAGTTATGAACTCCCAATTTTATCCCGTATACAGATTGCTGTATCACATCAGTTACCCTTCCATTGATTGACATATTGCCTTTCTAGTGTCTGATGTATTCTGCTGTCTGTATTATTCTCTACTATCCCCCCTCCCCTCCCCTCCCCTCCCCTTTTCTCTCTCTACCCCTTCTACTGTAAATCACTTCTTCCATTTGAATTATCTTGTCTTACCCCTCCTTTCCTCTTATATGTCATTTTGTATAACCCTGAGGATCGCCTTCCATTTCCATGCGATTCCCCTTCTCGTTTCCTTTCCCTCCCACCTCTCAACCCTGTTAACGAAAATCTTTGTCTCAAGCTCTTCGTCCCTACCCTGTCCTTGTTTCCTCCCCTTATATCAGAGGAGTCATTTGGTATTTGTTTTCTAAAGATTGACTAGCTTCACTTAGCATAATCTGCTCTAATGCCATCCATTTCCCTCCAAATTCTATGATTTTGTCATTTTTAAATGCAGAGTAATACTCCATTGTGTATAAATGCCACATTTTTTTAATCCATTCATCTATTGAAGGGCATCTAGGCTGATTCCACAATCTTGCTATCGTGAATTGTGCTGCTATGAACATCGATGTAGCAGTGTCCCTGTAGCATGCTCTTATTAGGTCTTTAGGGAATAGACCGAGAAGGGGAATAGCTGGGTCAAATGGTGGTTCCATTCCCAGCTTTCCAAGAAATCTCCATACTGCTTTCCAAATTGGCTGCACCAATTTGCAGTCCCACCAGCAATGAACAAGAGTGCCCTTTTCCCCACATCCTCTCCAGCACTTATTGTTGTTTGACTTCCTAATGGCTGCCAATCTTACTGGAGTGAGATGGTATCTTAGGGTAGTTTTGATTTGCATTTCTCTGACTGCTAGCGATGGTGAGCATTTTTTCATGTACTTATTGATTGATTGTATGTCCTCTTCTGAGAAGTGTCTGTTCAGGTCCTTTGCCCATTTATTGATTGGGTTACTTGTTGTCTTATTGTCTAATTTTTTGAGTTCTTTATATATTCTGGTTATTAGGGCTCTATCTGAAGTGTGTGGAGTAAAGATTTGTTCCCAGGATGTAGGCTCCCTGTTTATCTCTCTTATTGTTTCTTTTGCTGAGAAAAAACTTTTTAGTTTGAGTAAGTCCCATTTGTTGATTCTAGTTGTTAACTCTTGCGCTATGGGTGTCCTATTGAGGAATTTGGAGCCTGCTCCCACAGTATGTAGATCATAACCAACTTTTTCTTCTATCAGATGCCGTGTCTCTGATTTAATATCAAGCTCCTTGATCCATTTTGAGTTAACTTTTGTGCAAGGCGAGAGATAGGGATTCAGATTCATTTTGATGCAAATGGATTTCCAGTTTTCCCAGCACCATTTGTTGAAGATGCTATCCTTCCTCCATTGCATGCTTTTAGCCCCTTTATCAAATATAAGATAGTTGTAGTTTTGTGGATTGGTTACTGTGTCCTCTATTCTGTACCATAGTTCTAGAAGTTTTCTGATGGAATTTTTTGGATCTTCTTAATATAGAATCGTGTTGTGGGCAAATAATGATAGTTTTTTTTCTTTTTCTATGTGTATCCCATCACTTTCTTTTGTCTGTTTTATTGCTCTGGCTAGAATTTCAAGATATGTTGAATAGAAGTGGTGAAAGAGGGCATCCCTGTCTTGTTGCAGTTTTTTGAGGGAATGCTTCCAATTTTTCTCCATTTAGATTGAAGTTAGCCTTGGGCTTAGCATAGATAACTTTTACAATATTGAGATATGATCCTACTATTCCTAGTTTTTCTAGTGTTTTGGACATGAAGAGGTGATGTATTTTATTGAATGCTTTTTTACCATCTATGGATATAATCATATGATTCTTGTCGTTATTGATGTGATGTATTACATTTATTGATTTCCGTATGTTGAACCAAACTTGCATCCCTGATATGAACCCCACTTGATCCAGGTGCACTATCTTTTAAATATGTTTTTGAATGCGATTGGCCAGTATTTTATTGAGAATTTTTGCATCTATGTTCATCAGGGATATTGGTCTGAAGTTCTTTCCTTGATGTGTCTTTGTCTGATATCAGGGTGATGCTAGCCTCATAGAATAAGCTTGGAAGGGTTCCCTCCTTTTCTATTTCATGGAATAATTAGAGGAATATTGGTATTCATTCTTCTTTGAATGTCACGTAGAACTTGGCTGAGAATCCATCTTGGTCTGGGCTTTTCTTGTTTGGTAGGCTTTTGATGGCATCTTCTATTTCATTGCTTGAAATTGATCTGTTTAAATTATGTATATCCTCCTGATTCAATTTAGGTACATCATATGCTTCTAGAAATTTGTCCGTGTCATCAAGATTTTCTATTTTATTGGAGTATGATTTTCAAAATAGTTTCTAATTATTTTTTGTATTTCAGTAGAGTCTATCATGATATTTCCTTTTTCATCATAAATTTTAGTAATTTGAGTTTTCTTTCCCCTTCTCTTTGTTAGCATGGCTAAGTGTCTATCAATTTTATTTATTTTTTTCAAAGAACTAGCTTTTTGTTTGGTCATTTTTTTTTTTCAATTGAATTGATTCTTTTGTTTCAATTTCATCGATTTCAGCTTTGATTTTAATTATTTCCTGTCTTCTACTACTTTTGGTGTTGATTTTTCTTTTTCTAGAGCTTCAAAATGTAGTAATGTAGTGTTAGGTCTTTTTTTTTTTTTTTTTTTTTTTTACTTTTTATTCTTTTAATGAATGAGCTCAATGCAATGAACCTTCCTCTTAGCACTGTCTTCATAGTATCCCAGAGATTTTGATATATTGTATCATTTACCTGTAAGGTTTTTTTTTATCTCCTCCCTATTGTCTTCTGCTATCCATTGTTCATTCAATATCATATTATTCAGTCTCCAGGTGTTGGTGCAGCTTCTATTTTTTATTTTATCATTGATTTCTAGTTACATTCCATTATGATCTGATAGAATACAGGGTAGTATCTCTATTTTTTTTTTTTTTTGTATTTGCTGAGAGTTGCTTTCTGGCATAATATTGTTTATTTTAGAGAAGTATCCATGTAATGCTGAGAAGAAGGTGTACTCATTTGATGATGGATGCAATACTCTATCTATGTCTATTAAGTCTAAATCATTGATTGTATTATTGAGTTCTATAGTTTCTTTGTTTAGTTTTTGTTTGGAAGATCTATCCAATGGTGAGAGAGGTGTGTTAAAGTCACTCAGTATTATTGTGTTGTGATCTATTTACTTCTTGAAATTGAGGAGGGTTTGTTTGATATATGATATATGTAGATGCTCCATTGCTTGGGGCATAGATATTTATGATTGCTATGTCTTTTTGATGTGTGGTTCCCTTAAGCAGTATAAAATGTCCTTCTTTATCTTTTCTGACCTAACTTTGGTTTGAAGTTCACTTTATCTGATATTAGGATGGAAATCCCTCTTCTGTACATGTGAGTGATATGCTTTTCCCCATCCTTTCACCTTCAATCTGTGGATGCCTTTTCCTATGAGATGAGTCTCTTGAAGGCAGCATATTTTTGGATCTTTTTTTTTTTTAATCTAATCTTTGAGTCTATGTCTTGGTTGGCATCCATTTTCTTTCAGAGCTTGGTATATGTTGTTCCAGGCTTTGAGGGTCTGGGTTGAGTAATCTGCTGAGATCTGAATTAGTTTCCCCCATAAGTAATCTGAAACTTTTCTCTTATGGTTTTTAAAATTCTATCCTTATTCTGTATGCTAGGCATTTTCATTATAATGTGATTTGGTGTGGATCTGTTGTAATTTTGTATATTTGATGTCCTGTAAGCCTCTTGTATTTGATTTCCATTCTTTATGTTTGGGAAATTTTTTGATAGTATTTCATTGAAGAGATTGTGCATTTCTTTGGTTTGTATCTCTGTGCCTTCCTCTATCCCATTAATTCTTAGATTTGGCCTTTTTATGTTGTCCCATAATGCTTGGAGGTTCTACTCATGGTTTCTCTCTATCTTCACTGTGTGATGAACTTTATTATCAAGATTATATATTTTGTCTTCATTGCCTGAGGTTTTGTCTTCCAAGTCATCTAGTTTGTTGTTGATGCTTTATATTGAATTTTTTATTTGGTTTATTGTTTCCTTCATTTCAAGGATTTCTGTTTGGTATTTTTTTTCAGAGTCTCTATCTCTTTCTTGAAGTAATATTTTGCTATCGGTATTTCCTCTTATCTCTCTTTGTTGGAATGGTCAATTGTTGCCTGTATTTAGTCTCTTAATTCATTCTTTGCTTCGCAGATTATTTTAATTATGTACATTCTGAACTCCTTCTCTCACATTTCATCTTTTGTGCTTTCAATGGAATCTGTTATTATATCAGCTTGGTTTGTTTCAGGCACTTTCTTCCCTTGTTTCTTCATATTGTCTGTGTGTCTTCCTCTCTAGCAGTGTGGATTTGAGGTATTACAGTTTCTACCTTATAATCTTGTAGTGACCCTGCAGGTTACCAATATCTTGCCTGCAGGGTCCTTGATGATGCTCTGTAGTTCCTGGCTGTTGTCACTAGATGGAAGCTGGCAGGGATAGCCACCCCACACCTTGGTATATGGGGCTGCAGTGTGGTTGCTCTCCTCCTATAGTGCGGGCTGATGGTTAGGATTTCAGCATATGAATTTGGGGAAGGTGGGGGGGGTAGGGAGGACACAAACATTCAGGCCATTTCAACTTTTCCTGTTCAATATATTGACGGTAAGTTTTTTCACATATGTTATTTTATATTTTAAGATATGGTCCTTGAATTTTTTTTTCTTTTTTATTGTTGGTCGTTCAAAACGTTACATAGTTCTTAATACATCATATTTCACAGTTTGATTCAAGTGGGTTATGAACTCCCAATTTTACCCCGTATACAGATTGCTGTATCACATCAGTTACCCTTCCATTTATTGACATAATGCCTTTCTAGTGTCTGATGTATTCTGCTGTTTTTCCTATTCTCTACTATCCCCCCTCCCCTCCCCTCCCCTCCCCTTTTCTTTCTCTACCCCTTCTACTGTAAATCATTTCTTCCATTTGTATTGTCTTGTCTTACCCCTCCTTTCCTCTTATATGTCATTTTGTATAACCCTGAGGATCGCCTTCCATTTCCATGTGATTTCCCTTCTCACTTCCTTTCCCTCCCACCTCTCAACCCTGTTAATGTAAATCTTCTTCTCAAGCTCTTCGTCCCTACCCTGTCCTTGTTTCCTCCCCTTATATCAAAGGAGTCATTTGGTATTTGTTTTCTAAAGATTGACTAGCTTCACTTAGCATAATCTGCTCTAATGCCATCCATTTCCCTCCAAATTCTATGATTTTGTCATTTTTTAGTGCAGAGTAATACTCCATTGTGTATAAATGCCACATTTTTTTTTATCCATTCATCTATTGAAGGGCATCTAGGCTGATTCCACAATCTTGCTATTGTGAATTGTGCTGCTATGAATATCGATGTAGCAGTGTCCCTGTAGCATGCTCTTATTAGGTCTTTAGGGAATAGACCGAGAAGGGGAATAGCTGGGTCAAATGGTGGTTCCATTCCCAGCTTTCCAAGAAATCTCCATACTGCTTTCCAAATTGGCTGCACCAGTTTGCAGTCCCACCAGCAATGAACAAGAGTGCCCTTTTCCCCGCATCCTCTCCAGCACTTATTGTTGTTTGACTTCCTAATGGCTGCCAATCTTACTGGAGTGAGATGGTATCTTAGGGTAGTTTTGATTTGCATTTCTCTGACTGCTAGCGATGGTGAGCATTTTTTCATGTACTTATTGATTGATTGTATGTCCTCCTCTGAGAAGTGTCTGTTCAGGTCCTTTGCCCATTTATTGATTGGGTTATTTGTTATCTTATTGTCTAATTTTTTGAGTTCTTTATATATTCTGGTTATTAGGGCTCTATCTGAAGTGTGTGGAGTAAAGATTTGTTCCCAGGATGTAGGCTCCCTGTTTATCTCTCTTATTGTTTCTTTTGCTGAGAAAAAACTTTTTAGTTTGAGTAAGTCCCATTTGTTGATTCTAGTTGTTAACTCTTGTGCTATGGGTGTCCTATTGAGGAATTTGGAGCCCGATCCCACAGTATGTAGATCATAACCAACTTTTTCTTCTATCAGATGCCGTGTCTCTGATTTAATATCAAGCTCCTTGATCCATTTTGAGTTGACTTTTGTGCATGGCGAGAGATAGGGATTCAGATTCATTTTGATGCAAATGGATTTCCAGTTTTCCCAGCACCATTTGTTGAAGATGCTATCCTTCCTCCATTGCATGCTTTTAGCCCCTTTATCAAATATAAGATAGTTGTAGTTTTGTGGATTGGTTACTGTGTCCTCTATTCTGTACCATTGGTCCACCCGCCTGTTTTGGTACCAGTACCATGCTGTTTTTGTTACTATTGCTCTGTAGTATAGTTTGAAGTCTGGTATCGCTATACCGCCTGATTCACACTTCCTGCTTAGTATTGTTTTTGCTATTCTGGGTCTTTTATTATTCCATATGAATTTCATGATTCTTTTATCTATTTCTACAAGAAATGCCGTTGGGATTTTGATTGGCATTGCATTGAACTTATAGAGAACTTTTGGTAATATCGCCATTTTGATGATGTTAGTTCTGCCTATCCATGAGCAGGGTATATTTTTCCATCTTCTAAGGTCTTCTTCTATATCTTTCTTTAGGGTTCTGTAATTTTCATTGTATAAATCTTTCACCTCTTTTGTTAGGTTGATTCCCAAGTATTTTATTTTTTGGGGGGATATTGTGAATGGAGTAGTTGTCCTCATTTCCGTTTCAGAGGGTTTGTCGCTGATATACAGGAATGCCTTTGATTTATGCGTGTTGATCTTATATCCTGCCACTTTGCTGAATTCATTTATTAGCTCTAATAGCTTCTTTGTAGACCCTTTTGGGTCTGCTAGGTATAGAATCATATCATCTGCAAATAGTGATAATTTAAGTTCTTCTTTTCCTATTTTTATGCCTTTAATTTCTTTCGTCTGTCTAATTGCTCTGTCCAGTGTTTCGAGGACTATGTTGAACAGAAGTGGTGAGAGAGGGCATCCCTGTCTTGTACCAGATCTTAGAGGGAATGCCTTCAATTTTTCTCCATTCAGAATGATGCTGGCCTGTGGCTTATCATAGATTGCTTTTACAATGTTGAGGTATGATCCAGTTATCCCTAATTTTTCTAGAGTTTTGAACATAAAGGGATGCTATACTTTGTCGAATGCTTTTTCTGCATCTATCGAGATGATCATATGGTTCTTATTTTTAAGTCTATTGATGTGGTGAGTAACATTTATTGATTTCCGTATATTGAACCAGCCTTGCATCCCATGGATGAATCCTACTTGATCATGGTGTATAATTTTTTTGATATGTATTTGAATCCGATTCGCCAGAATTTTATTGAGGATTTTTGCGTCAAGGTTCATTAGAGATATTGGTCTGTAGTTTTCTTTCTTTGAAGTGTCTTTGTCTGGTTTCGAGATCAGGGTGATGTTTGCCTCGTAGAATGAATTTGGAAGTTCTCCCTCTTTTTCTATTTCCTGAAATAGCTTGAAAAGTATTGGTGTTAGTTCCTCTTTAAAGGTTTTGTAAAACTCTGCTGTATACCCATCCGGTCCTGGGCTTTTCTTAGTTGGTAATCTTTTGATGGTTTCTTCTATTTCCTCTATTGTTATTGGTCTGTTTAGGTTGTCTATATCCTCCTGACTCAATCTGGGCAGATCATAAGACTTAAGGAATTTATCTATGCCTTCACTATCTTCTATTTTATTGGAGTATAAGGATTCAAAATAATTTCTGATTATCTTCTGTATTTCTGAAGTGTCTGTTGTGATATTGCCTTTTTCATCTCATATGCTAGTAATTTGGGTTCTCTCTCTTCTTCTCTTCATTAGCATGGCTAAGGGTCTGTCAATTTTATTTATTTTTTCAAAGAACCAACTTTTAGTTTTGTCAATTTTTTCAATTGTTTCTTTTGTTTCAATTTCATTAATTTCAGCTCTGATTTTAATTATTTCTTGCCTTCTACTTCTTTTGCTGTTGTTTTGCTCTTCTTTTTCTAGGAATTTGAGATGAAGTATGAGATCATTTATTTGTTGGTTTTTTCTTTTTTTGAGGAATGAACTCCAAGCAATGAATTTTCCTCTTAGAACTGCTTTCAATGTGTCCCATAGATTCCGATATGTTGTGTCTGTGTTTTCATTTAACTCTAGGAAGTTTTTAATTTCCTCCTTGATGTCTTCTAAAACCCATTGATCATTCAGCAACCTATTGTTCATTCTCCAAGTGATGCTTGATTTTTCCTTCCTTCTTTTATCATTGATTTTCAGTTTCATTCCATTATGATCAGATAAGATGCATGGTATTATCTCTACCCCTTTATATTGTTTAAGAGTTGCCCTGTGACATAATATATGGTCTATTTTTGAGAAGGTTCCATGTGCTGCTGAGAAAAAAGTGTAACTACTTGATGTTGGGTGGTATAGTCTATATATGTCAATTAAGTCTAGGTTGTTAATTGTGTTATTGAGTTCTATAGTTTCCTTATTTAACTTTTGTTTGGTAGATCTGTCCAGTGGTGAGAGATGTGTGTTGAAGTCTCCCATGATTATTGTATGGTGGTCTCTTAGACTCTTGGACTTGAGAAGAGTTTGCTTGATGAACACAGCTTCACCATTATTTGGGGCATATATATTTATGATTGTTATGTCTTGTTGGTGTATGGTTCCCTTGAGCAGTATGAAGTATCCTTCTTTATCCCTTTTGATTAACTTTGGCTTGAAATCCATTTTATTAGATATGAGTATGGACACTCCTGCTTGTTTCCGCAGTCCATATGAGTGGTATGATTTTTCCCAACCTTTCACCTTCAGTCTATGAATATCTTTTCCTATCAGATGTGTCTCCTGTAGGCAGCACATTGTTGGGTCTTGTTTTGTGATCCATTCTACTAGCCTGTGTCTCTTAATTAGTGAGTTTAAGCCATTAACATTTAGGGTTATTATTGAGTTATGGTTTGTTCTTCTAGCCATATTTGTTTATTGATGTTACTAAACCTGATTTGTTATCCTCTTTGACTACTTTCCCCCCTTTACTGTCCTACCTCCCATTGTTGGTTTTCAATGTTATTTTCCATTTCCTCTTCCTGTAGTGTTTTGCCAAGGATTTTTTGAAGAGATGGTTTTCTAGCTGCGAATTCTTTTAACTTTTGTTTATCGTGGAAGGTTTTAATTTCATCTTCTATCCTGAAGCTTAATTTCGCCGGATACACGATTCTTGGTTGGAACCCATTTTCTTTCAGTGTTTGAAATATGTTATTCCAGGATCTTCTAGCTTTCAGAGTCTGTGTTGAGAGATCAGCTGTTATCCTGATTGGTTTACCCCTAAATGTAATCTGCTTTCTTTCTCTTGCAGCTTTTAAAATTCTCTCCTTATTCTGTATGTTGGACATCTTCATTATAATGTGTCTAGGTGTGGATCTCTTATGATTTTGCACATTCGGTGTCCTGTAGGCTTCTAGGATTTGGGATTCTGTCTCATTCTTCAAGTCTGGGAAGTTTTCTCGTATTATTTCACTGAATAGACTGTTTATTCCTTTGGTATGGAGCTCTGTGCCTTCCTGTATCCCAATGACTCTTAAATTTGGTCTTTTGATGTTGTCCCATAATTCTTGGATGTTCTGCTCATGGTTTCTTAGCAGACTTGCTGAGCTGTCTATGTTCTCTTCCAGTTGAAATACTTTGTCTTCATTGTCTGATGTTCTCTCTTCTAAGTGATCTACTCTGCTGGTAGTATTCTCAATTGAGTTTTTAAGTTGGTTTATTGTTTCCTGCATTTCTAGGATTTCTATTTGTTTGTTTTTTATTACCTCTATCTCCCTGTGAAATTGATCTTTTACTTCCTGGATTTGTTTGTCAATGTGATCTTTCATTGTCTGATTTTGCTGTCTCATATCTTCCTTGAGATTCCAGATCATCTGAAGCATGTATATCCTGACCTCTCTATCTGACATTCCATCTGTTGCACCTATTACCTCTTCTAAAGTTGAGTTGACCTGCATTGCCTGTGGTCCTTTCTTTCCTTGTCTTTTCATACTGCTGGCGTTTCTTTCTGCTTGGTGAAACTGTTGTGTTTTTGAAATTTTCCCTCTATTTATTTATATTGCTCTTGTATAGTTGAAAAAACACCCTTGCAGGGCAGGTAGTGGCTGTGATCCTCCTCCAATTGGTGTGATCCGTCTACCACGCTGGCAGGCCCTAGGTCTGCTCTGCTGGTTGGTCAAAGGTCCGCCTACCCAGCACCTCTGTCACTCCGCAGGTTGCTGGGCCTAACCTCCCGATGGGTCGCAGGTTCGCCTAGCTTGCAGGCACTGGGGGGAGGGCGGTTCCGCCCCTCAGCAGGCCGCCGGCCCTGTCCTACTGGTGGGTCCTGTCCGCGTTCCCTGCAGGCGCGTGTAGCTGTTCTGTGACTCCGCTGGTTGCTGGACCTGACCCGCCCGTGGGTTGCAGGTTCGCCTAGCTTGCAGGCACTGGGGCATGGTCCTTGAATTTTATCAAATGCTTTTTCATTTTTCAATTTTGCATCTATTGAAATGATCATATGGGTTTTTGCCTTCATTCATTGAAAGTCTTCGATCAATTTTATTGATTTGTACACAATGAACCACTTGGCATATCTGAAATGAATTCTACCTGATCACGGTGTACAATCTTTTGGATGTGCTATTAATTCTGTATATTAATATTTTATTGAGAATTTTTTGTGTCTGTGTTTATCAGGGATATGGGTCTCAGAAAGAGTTTGGTGGAGTTCCTTATATTTTATTTATTTTTATTTTTTTGAAATAGTTTGAGAATTGTCATTGGTTCTTCTTTGAGTATTTTGTTGTTTTTTTCTTTGAATGTTTGTTTTTTTGCTGTTTCAGCAGTAAAGTCATCAGGTCCTGGGATTTTAAAAAAATTACTGTTTCAATCTCATTAATCATTGTTGGTCTGTTGAGATTTTCTGTTTCTTTTTTATTCAGTTTTGGTGAGTTGCTTGTGTCCCATAGGCTTTAATTGTTGTGACAGCAGTGAAAAGTCAGGGAAATTTTATGGTAAAACAGTGAGCCAATCAGATTTGTGTTAAAGAGGAAAAAAGCTACTACCACTGTTCGTAATGGGCAGGGTAGGTTAACAGGGGTGTGCGCAGTATGTGGAGATGGTGATTGTTACAGAAAGTGTGAGGCCTGTTGGTAGCCAATATAGACAGTCCAGGTGAGAGAATGTGAGCATCCAAAATCAGACTATGGCAGGTATGGTTTACTGATAGGAGCAGGGAAGTTCAAGGGAAGTTAAGCAAGGCAAATCTGGCCATGATGAGTGATCCAGTGATGGGTTACCCAGGCTAAGTAAGGCAGTCCTGTTTCTTTTGGAATATAAACTGAAAGGATTCGACCCATGAACTGTGACTACCTTGTTCTCCAACACGTGGAGAGACTACAGGTGAATTCCTTTTAAATTCTAATTACTACCTGAAAAGACAATATTTCAGTACCTAATAGTTACTATACATGCTTGTTTTTTTTTTTTTTCTGGGACTGAGAGAATAGAATGAATCTGATACACCTTAGATAATGAGGAATGAGGAGTTGTGTACGTGTGTACGTGTGTGTGTGTGTGTGTGTGTGTGTAGGAGAAAGAATAAGAAAGAATAGAAAGACTGAGTCAGTCCTGTGGAATTCTTGCACCCATTCTACCCTGTGGTCTGCTCTAAATTCAGCTTTCCATGGTTTTTCATATGAACATATAATTTCCCTCTTATACCTTAATCCATTCGAGTTGAGTTTCTCATAATTAAGAGTCCTGAAATATAATAACATCTTGGTGCCTTGAGCTTTTTTTCTAAAAGCAAATGATCTCCTCAGGATATATATATATATATATTTTATTATTTTTTTTTGTGGGGGGGGGCTTGTGGTTGTTTTTTGCCTAAGAAAATATTGATTTTTATTACAAGTATTTATTATTAATGTTCTATTATTACATTTGACACAGGTACACTTGTTTTCTTTTTCTTTTCACAATGCTTCACTTATCTATAAATTGTTATTCCTTATAGCTTTTTTTTTGTTGTTGTTGTTAAAGAGGCCCTTCTATTGCAAGGCACAAAAAGACATTCTAAGGAAAACACTTTAAATTACATTATTCTCAGGATATATTCTTTTAAGAGAAAATAATAGGTCCAAAATTATCTCCAATTTATGCTATCTCCAGAAATGTATTAGAGTAATATTTCATCACACTCTTACAACTATCAAGCTTAAACTTTTGCTAATTTCTTATGTTAAAAAAATGCTGAAAAGTATTTGTTAAATTACTTATTTTTGATTACTGGTGAAGTTGAAAATGTTTTAATTCTATTTATATTTTCTTTTATGAGTGAAGTTTCTTCTTCTTCTCCTCCTCCTCCTTCTTTTACTTCTTTTTTTTTATATATGACAACAGAGTGCATTACAATTCTTATTTCACATATAGAGCACATTTTTTCATATTTCTGGTTGTATACAAAGTATATTCACACCAATTTGTGTCTTCATACATGTACTTTGGATAATAATGTCCATAATATTCCACCATCATTTCTAACCCCATGCCCCCTCCTTTCCCCTCCTACCCTCTGCCCTATCTAAAGTTTGTCTATTCCTCCCATATTCCCTCTCCCTACCCCACTATGAATCAGCCTCCTTATATCAGAGAAAACATTCAGCATTTGATTTTTTAGGATTGGCTAACTTTACTTAGCATTATCTTTTCTAACTCCATCCATTTACCTGGAAAGACAATGATTTTATTCTCTTTTATTGCTGAGTAATATTCCATTGTGTATATATGCCACAATATATATGTGTATATATTACCCATTCATCTATTGAAGGGCATCTAGGTTGGTTCCACAGTTTAGCTATTATGAATTGTGCTGCCATAAACATTGATGTGTCTGTGTCACTGTAGTATGCTGTTTTTAAGTCCTTTGGGTATAGACTAAGGAGAGGGCTAGCTAGGTCAAATGGTGGTTCCATTCCCAATTTTCCAAGAAATCTCCATACTGAAAAGCATTGACTTTTTTTTTATAAAGAGAGAGAGAAGAGATAGATAGATAGATAGATAGAGAATTTTTCAATATTTATTTTTCAGTTTTTGGTGGACACAACATCTGTATTTTATTTTATATGGTGCTGAGGATCGAACCCAGCGCCCCACACATGCCAGGCGAACGAGTTACTGCTTGAGCCACATCCCCAGCCCAAGCATTGACTTTTAACAATTGGAATCTCACATAGTTGCTGTGATGGAGTGTAGATTTCAGACCTCACTTACAGAAGCACCACGCCTTTTAGCTTTGAGGAGCGTTCTGTGCTGGCTGCTTGGAGCTGCCTTGTCTTGGGGATCTGCCACAGGGTTGGAGCCAGATCACTTTCTTCCCAGACAGCCCCCAGTCTGGGATGAGCATGGCAGGAGTTCTAGATCCTGGCCATTTCTGCCCAAGACAGGGCTTTTCTGTGAGCAGTCTGCATGTGGGAAGACCCTGTTGGATTCAGTGAAATAACTCAAGAGATGTGCCACACCCTGGAGCTCTTCCAATCCAGGCTCTCTTCCTTCCCCTTCTTTTTCCCTGTCACACAGATGTTGTAGACTGAAGACTTTTTGCCCTGCCTCATCCTTCTCCCTCTCCCCTTACTTTTTCATAGACATTACCTTCAACCAATCTCTGGCACCTTTATCTTTTTTTAAAATTATTTATTTGATTGACAAAAATTATATATATTTATAGCATGCAACATGATGTTTGGGAATATGTAGCATCATGGAATAGCTAAATCAAGCTAGTTAACGTATGTATTAAGTTGCATACTTATGAGTATTTTTGTGGTTAGAACATTTACAATCTGGCAATTTTCAAGTACAAAATATATTCTTACTTCAGTCACCTTGGTATATAATATACAGCTTGAACTTCTTCCTCCTCTCTGAAATTTTGAACCTTTGACTAACAACTCCCTGATCTCCCTCTCCTACCCCCTCTTCATTTTGACATCTGCTTCCTGGAGAACACACCTGATGACTATCATAAAGCTATGAGGCAGTTCAGAGGAATACAGCAGAGGGAAGAACAAATCAAACAAAGCTGCCATTTGAGCACATCCATCGGTGCATGTAAATTCACTTAGAGTAGTTGGGTAGATGGTGATGGGGCAGGCATTTACATTCATCATGTTCATCATGTATCCCCAAATCTACAACCGTGTCTGGCACTTGGTGAGCACTGACATGCTTATTCAATAAATGGAGAGATCCAATCATTTTCCAAAAATTGGATTATGCTAATTTTTTCTATTGAACAATAATAGTAACGTCAAATTGTTTTTCATTTCACTTGAATTTATCTGTATGAAAAATTTTAATAAAACTTAAGGAATTCCAAAACTTCAGAAAAGATTTACAACAACAAAAGGTAATAGTTTTCAGTAGGACTACCATAGATTAAAAAATTTCTGAGGCCTGAGTGTGTAGCTCAGTGGTAGAGTGCATGCTTAACATGCTAGAAGCTCTGGGTTCAATCCCTAGCACTGCAAAAACAAACAAACAAACAAACAAACAAATAAATAATGTCTTTGATATTTTAAATCATTTTTCTAAATGCAACTTTGAATTTTGTCATCATCCCTCAAAAATTCCATGAAATGAAGAAAAAAATGGAAGTATTTTTTAAAACTTACAGATTTATCTATGATTGTATTAGCCCATTTCTGCTGCTATAATAAAATGCCATAGACTGGATAGTTTATAAATTATTGAAATTTATTTCCCATAGTTCTGGAGATTGGGAAGTCCAAGATCAAGGGACTGGCAATTTCTGTATTTGGTGAGGGCTGTTCTTTGCTTCGAAAATAGTACCTTCTTGCTTCATTCTCTGGAGGAGGGATAGCAGAAAGAAAAATAGCAAAGGGATCATTCTCTCCCTGAAATCATTTTACAAGGATGCTCATCCCACTCATGAGGGTAGACCTTGACCTATTTACCTCCTACAGGCCCCATCTATTAGTATTGTTGCACTGGGGATTGTTTCAACATTAATTTTGAATGGTACACAAATATTCAAGCTGTAGCAGTGATAAATTGATACCCTTACTATACTTCTTTTAAAATCTAAAAACATGTTTCTGCATTTATGCAAATCTCTGTATATCTTTAACTTGCATTTACATTTAAGAATTATGCCATGCAAATTTCTCATAAAATATTCTTATTCCTACATGTTTTGTAGTTTGTGAGAATGGAAATCATTCTTGGCAACTTCAGATAACAAAGCCTGTTGCTCTTGAACAAGTGATATGTGAAAATATGATGCTTGGAACTGTGGTAGTCTTCTTGCAACTATGAGGAGAAAGCCAGAAGTCTTATAAATGCCATTCCAGAGACCTGACATCATCATGTTACTGCAACCACCAATCCTGGAATTGCCCAATGGAATAATGGAATGTTATCATGGTGTGTTGTCTGACAGGTATAACCACAGGCATATTAATGGATACACTCTCTGAATATGCCTTTGCCTGTCTCTATCATACACCTATTTCTAGTAGATAAACTGACTGGGTAGCCTTATTAAAACATCCAATCTGGGGGATTCAAGATGGTGGATTAGGGGAAGCCTGCATTTCCATTTTTTTTTCTGTGGCTCAGGATTCAAGCTGAGAAGTACTACTTTTTAATGAGGGGGGTGAAAGAGGAAATTCACTGAAATTCAATATTGGACAGAGTCTTTCAGAGACTCAGAAATTCAGGTGCATTGAACAAAGGATAATAAAGAGTACATTGGAGCCAAGCTGGTATGGCATCAGTGCTGGTTCATTGCATAGGGGAGGGATAATACAAACAGAGAGAAGCACAACAGACCAATTTGGCTTGGACAAACCTGTGGATCAGAAAGCTGCCTGAACTTAGCTGATCCAGAGGCTGCACAGGGAACAGGTGTTTGATAATTGCCCTGTGTTTCTCAATTGGTTAGTGGAGAGCTGAGGCGGGATCCATCTTGAGGAGGAGACGGGGCACTTTGATGCTGCAGGAGCCATGAAGTTACAGCAGATATTGCCATACTATTCTGACAAGCACCTACCATGTGGCCAAGGGTGTACCTAGCAGAACGAGTTCAACAGGTACAGAGAAAATTGTACCTAGGGGCATTTAGGTCAGAGACATGTAGGGGTGTGCATCTTGCTTTCCCTCTGAGTTTGTAGGTTCGTGTGACCAATTGAAAAGGGTTGCAAAATGGAAGAGGTGAGTATGAATACACTCGGGGCTAAGCCTAGAAAGGCCATGCTTGTGAATGGCAGAGTGGGAGAGACCTGTGGAGGGTTGGCTTCCCTGCCCTGTGAGTAAATTCTTAGGAGGCTCCTGAGATCCAGATTCCCCACAGAGATCAGCATCTGCCAGGCCCTAGGGGTGTGTTGATCTAATCTCTCCAGAGCAGATACCACCGGACAGGTCCTTTAGGCCTGATGAAACATAAGCCCCAGTCACTGGAACTCCCCTCACAGAACTCTGCAGAAGCCCTACCCTGGGAGTGCATCCGTCCGATCTGTCCTGAGGAACCTCCAATTGACAGTACTGCCCATTCTACCCTGTGTTATACTGGTGAGAAGGGAGCTGAGACCTCTTCCATCCAGCTTCAGTTGTAGGCCACTTCAGCTGGTAACTTGGCAAGCAATACAAGAAGAGGAAGGGGTTAACAACCCCACATAGCCCAGGAAACAACAAAAAGAAGGACAGTTGGGCATAGGCCGTGATCATCCTTCTCAACACTTTCAACAACCTCAGTGGAGACAATTCTAACATTGTTCATAAAGAATCTTTTATCCTCTTTTTTTTTTTTTCTGTTTTTCTTGCTGTGCTGATTGGTTCATTTGTGGATGGACATACATACACACATACACACACACACACATACATATATATGCACACACATGAATATATTTGTTACTTTTCTCCAAAATTTATAGCAGTTTTTAATGATTGTTATTTTTCTGTCTTTTGAGGGTTAGATTTTTTGTTTGTTTATTTTTTATGGTTTTTTTTATATTTGTTTGTTTCTCTTTCTCTTCTTTCTTCTCCCTCTAATAAATTCTCTCATTCTCTCTTTTTCTCCCTCTTAGTTACTTTTTTCTCCTCCTTCTTTTTTAAATCTTTTTTAGATATACATGAAAATAGAGTGTATTTTGACATATTATACATATATGGAATATAATTTATTCTAACTAGATCCCAACTTTTTTTAAAAAAATATTTTTAGTTGTAGATAGTCACAATACCTTTTTATTTTTATTTATTTTTATTTATTTTTTAAAGAGAGAGAGAGAGAGAGAAAGAGAGAAGAGAGAGAGAGAGAGAATTTTAATATCTATTTTTTAGTTTTCGGCAGACACAACATCTTTGTTTGTATGTGGTGCTGAGGATCGAACCCAGGCCGCACGCATGCCAGGCGAGCGCGCTACCGCTTGAGCCACATCCCCAGCCCAATACCTTTTTATTTTATTTATTTATTTTTATGTGGTGCTGAGGATTGAACACAGTACCTCACCTGTGCCAGTCAAGTGCTCTACCACTGAGCCACAACCCCAGCTGTAGAGTCCATTCTTGTGGTTGTATATGATGTGGAGTTACACTGGTTATGTATTCATATATGAACATTAGGAAGTTTTATTGAATTCATTCTACTGTCTTTCCTATCCCCATCTCCTCTCCCTTCCCTTACTTCCCCTTTTTCTAATCCAATAAAGTTCTATTCTTCCCTTTCCCCATTATGATAGCATCTGCATATCAGAGATAACATTCAACTTTTGGGTTTTAGGGATTGGCTTATTTTATTTAGCATGCTATTCTCCCATTCCATTCATTTACTGGAAAATGCCACAATTTCATTCTTCTTTATGGCTGAGTAATATTCCATTGCGTATATGTACCACATATCCACTCATGTGTTGAAAAGAACCTAAGTTGTTTCTATAGCGTGGCTATTGTGAATTGAGCTGCTATAAACACTGATGTGGCTGTGTCACTGTATTCTGCTGATTTAAGTCCTTTGGGTGTAAACTGAGGAGTGGGATAACTGGATCAAATGATGGATCCATTCCAAGTTTTCCGAGGAATTGCCATACTGCTTTCCAGAGTGGTTGCATCAATTTATAGTCCCACCAGCAATGTATGAGGCTACCTTTCCCCCCCACATCCTCACCAGCATTCATTGTTACTTGTATTCTTTTTAATTACCCTCTGGAGTGAGATGGAATCTCAATGTAGTTTTAATTTACATTTCTCTAATTGCTGGATATGTTGAAGATTTTTTCATATATTTTTTGACCATTTATATTTCTTCTGCTGTGAAGTGCCTATTGAGTTCCTTTGCCTATTTATTGATTGGGTTTTTTGGGGGGGTTGTTAAGTTTTTTGAGTTCTTTATATATCCTGGAGATTAATGCTCTGTCTCCTTCTTTTAAAAAATATTTATTTTTTAGTTGTACACAACACCTTTATTTTGTTTATTTGTTTTTATGTGGTGCTGAGGATCGAACCCAGGGCCTTGCATGTGCTAGGCGAGCGCTCTACTGCTGAGCCACAACCCCAGCCCTCCTTCTTCTTTATAGCCATCATTTGCTTTATCTTTTCTTTTTTCTCTCTATTCACATTTTGAGCCTTCTAAACTTTCTTTTACCTATTACATTTTATTTTTTCTTTAACCATACTTTTACCATCTTTTAAAACTATTTGGTTTATGTAACTCCTGCCCTCACCATTCATATTTTTGCAGTAATTAGTACTGTGGATAGTGTAGTTGACATCTGCTGTTTACTTTAATTTCAGATATAGTTCTTGGCTACTTGTTTTTGTTTTTGGCAATTCCTCCTCCCACCATTCCTGTTTTTGTGGTAACCAATGCTAGTAGGTACTGGGTGTTTATTTTAATGCTATACATTGTTTTTTTTTTCTGTTGTTACTATTGCTTATTTTCCTTTTTTCTATGAGCTGCTAGGAATCTACTGTGACACTTGAGTTCACAGGGTAGAGACTCTGCTGCTGAGCTATATCTAGCCAAGCGATAACCCACCTTGTTCCACACACAAACTAACTATGCTCTAACTTCAGTGATACTTTAATACAAAGAATAGAAGGGACAAAACCCCCAAACTAATGATCCGGTCCCAACTAGGAATGGCTAAGGGTCCCTCACATTCCATTTATGGATATCCACTCCTACAGTAATAAGAGAATTAACATAAAGGTTGTGGACAACACACCTACTAGGTCTCAATCTAAATCACTACTGTACTTCCTTAGAATATACAGACTTGCTAAGTGAAGAATAGCAGTTACAGATGGTGTACTTCACTGTTATAGTTTGAATATGAGATGACCCCCCGAAGCTCCCGTTAATGCAAGAATATTCAGAGGTATAATTATTAGTTTATGAGAACTGTAACCTATCATTCCATCCTAGTTTGAATGAACTGTGTGCTAACTGTGGACAAATGAGTGTGGCTGTAGGAGGTGGGTCACTGAGGGCATGCCTTGGAAGCATTGTTCTTCCTGCAGCCTCTTCTCCCTCTCTACTTCCTATCCCTGCTATGAACTGAACATCTTTCCTCCACTGGGCCCTTTGCTCATGATGCACTGCCTTACCTTAGACCCAGAGCAATGGAGTTGGCCTTCTATGGACTGAGACCTCTGAAACTGTGAGCCCCCAATAAACTTTTTGTCCTCTAAATTGTTATTTCCAGGTCTTTTGGTCACAACAACACAAACTGACCAAAACAGAAATTCACATACCTGGCTGTATACAACACAATTGCCAGATAGATCTAAAAGAAGGGCCTCACTCTTTTGAGACCTACAAGAAAAGTGGAATCCTCAAGCTCTGACACAATCCACATTACATAATACACTAATACACCAATCATTACCAAAGAACTGGAAGGGAAACTATACTACAAAAACCACTTGGAAATATATTGAAAAATTTACAGCAATCTGATATCCCACTACACTTTGGCAAGAGAAGGCCTACAACAGCCTACTTATGAGAGTGGGAGAGAAATCTGTCTCAACAGATATATAAACCTCAACACGGAAATACAAAAAATATGAAAAGACAAACAAGATAACACGATGCCTCATAAAGTTCATAATTCACTAGCAACTTAATTCAAAGATATTGCAGTGAATGGAACACAAGATAAAGAATTCAAAAGAATGATATTATAAAACGATCAATGAATTCCAAGAGAACACACATACCCACAAACAACTGAATGAACTAAAGAATTCAGTACAGTATCACAATGAGAATTCAATAAGGAGATAGAAATATTAAAAAAGAGCCAAATAGAAATCTTGGAAATGAAAGATACAATAAATTACATAAAATGTTTAGTTGAAAGTCTCTCTAATAGTGTAGACCATGTTAAAGAGGGAATCTCAGAGATAGAAGGCAGAGTGGTCAGCCTTGAACATTGAGACAGTATTAAAGAAAAGAATATAAATAACCATGACCAGAATATACAATAGCTCTGGGACAACATTAAGAGACCATGCTTAAGGATCACTGGACTAAAAGAGGGTCCAATGAGATGCAGGCTAATGACATGGATAACCATTTCAGAGAAATAAATTTTTTCCATACCTTGAGAATTAGATGGCTATCCAGATAGAGGAGGCATTCAGAATCCTAAATAGACAAGATCAAAAAAGAACCTCTCTGTAACATATGATAATTAAAATAACTAACATACAGAAAGAACAAGGATAGAATTTAAAAATCCTCAAGAGAAAAAAAGATAAGGTCACATGAGAGTCAATTGAATCAGAATTACCTCTGATTTCTCAGCAGAAACTCTAAAATCCTGGAGGGCTTGGAATAAGAAAATAACTGTCAACAAAGCTTGCTATATCTAGCAAAGATATACTTTGGAATCTAGGAAGAAAAAAAAAGCAGAAACTCAATACATTCATGATGACTAAGTTGGCACTACAGAAAATACTTGAAGAAAAATCACACACAGAAGATAAGAAAAACAAATCCCAGAACTTGAAAATGAACAAATTGTATTTGAAAAGTAGCTAAACAAATGAGAAACACGACCAAATTAAACATTAGAAATAAATTAAACTGGCAAGAATTAATAAATATCTGTGTATGATAACATTGAAAGTAAGTGTTATTGACTCTCCAATTAAAAGATAAAGGCTGGCAGAATGGATTAAAAAACAAGACTTGGCAGGGACCTCATGAATATCAAAGGGAGATCAGTAGAGGAATGGGACAGGGGGTGAGAGGTGGCAAGGGAGGGGGGAAGTGCTGGGAAGTGATATTGGCTAAATAATATTATATTGTGTGCATGTATGCATAAATAACAACAGATCCCATCATGTGTACATCTATCATATATCAATAAAATATGGAGGTGGGGGAACAGATTCAACTGTATATTTTGACAAGAGACTCACCTCATAGGCATAGACCTAGGCCACTGCTGAAAGTGAAAGGATGGAAAATGATATACCAAGCAAATAGATTCCTAAAACAAGCAGGAGTAACTAATCTCAAATTCTACAAAGCAGACTTCAAGCCAAAATTAATCAGAAGAAATGAAGAGGTTAATTCATAATGGTAAAGGGAACAACTCAACAAGAAAATATCATATTAGTAAATATGTATGCCTTAAATGTCAATGCACCTAGTTACATAAAACAGACACTACTTGACTTAAAGACCCACTGGGTGATTTCTATCCACCTCTTTCACCAAATAGATAGGTCCTCCAAAAATAAACTCAGTAAAGACTCTTCAGACCTAAAAATTATTAAAAATCAAGTGGATTGGGGCTGGGGATGTGGCTCAAGCGGTAGCGCGCTCGCCTGGCATGCGTGCGGCCCGGGTTCGATCCTCAGCAGCACCACATACCAACAAAGATGTTGTGTCTGCCGAGAACTAAGAAAAAATAAAATAAAATGTTAAAATTCTCTCTCTCTCTCTCTCTCTCTCTCTCTCTCTCTCTCTCTCCCCCCCCCCTCTCTCTTAAAAAAAAATCAAGTGGATTTAACAGACATCTATAGAATATAGATGTGGTGGGGAAATCTCATGAAATTTGAAGGGAGATCAGTAGAGTAGAGGAAAGGAACCAGGGGAGGGAGGGAAAGGATAGATGCTGGGTAAAGATATCGACCAAATTATATTGTTACATGGTGTGCATGTGCAAATAAGTAACAACCAATCCCATCATTGTGTGCAATTATAATGCATCAATAAAAATATAGGAAAAAAACAAACCTTCAACCTCACCATTTCTACTTCTCTGCTCTCCCAATCCTTCTTTCCTATAGACAGACCCTCCTTATTACATTAGAAATCTCCCCCATCTGCTCTGGCCAGAGGCAAAGTCTTCTACACTTGCTTTTTACCTTACTTGACCATTTATCAAGAGCTTAAAAACCACACATTACTCTTTGTGCACATATGTTGTTTTTGTCTGCTCACCATTTATTCTTATTTTCCCGGCAATGGCATCTTGATTTCCTAGGAGAAATTGCCTCTCCTTTAACCCCAGTTTATGGCATGGGCCTAAAATAATTTTTTTGTGTTCCTGGGTGCTTTTCCACCCTCTTAACCATCATTGGTTCAAGCTTGGGCATTTGACACAATTTGGCCAAAGAATAACTTCATTTTATTTTTAATAATTTTTTATTTTTAATTTTCAGATTAATTATACATGTTTGTTGGGAGTTCAATGTGACATTCAAATACATGCAAAAAGTGTGCAATGATCAAATCAGGATAGTTGGTCTATCACTTCAGATATTTATCATTTATTTGTGCTGGAAGCCTTAAGAAATTTCTCTACTAACTATTTTGAAATATTTAACCAATGATTGTGGATCATAATTATTCCTACTTGCTATGAAATGTTAGAAGTTATTCCTCCTACCAACTGTACCCCTGCGCTCAGTAACCATCATCTCTCCACACCTTACTCCTCCAGCCTCTCCTGCTCTGGTGCCTTTATTTTATTTTAACTAACTTTTTAATCAAGTGAGCCAATAATTTTTCACTTTTCTTTAGGTCACTTTGAGTGTAATGTTTGTCACATGGACTCCTAATAAGGATGTGTTGATCAGTCCCCATCACGACCTGTAAGTTAAATATACCAGCCTCAGTGACTTTGGGGTACTGATAGTCTCTATTACTCCATCTCTTAATCATAGGCTCTTGGCACCATCTCTCTCCCACTTCAGGTCTCCTCATCTATTTCTCTAGGTGTCCCTCATATATATGCCCCTTGAGGACCTCTCCCAATCCTCCAGTCTCAAGTTGATGTCTCCTACCCTTAATTTCTTGTAGGAGGGCCTCTCCTCTATCTGAGCTGCCTGGGCTCTCCCTGAGGACTGACCCACTACCTGCACTATGACGGATTCCATCACAAACACAAAGCAGCTGCTGTAAATGCAAACGTACAATAGCTTTGGTGTAGTCACATTGAAACCCCTCATAGCCACAAGAAAGACTCACACTTTATTACCCCCAAATGCCTTACACAGAAAATCAAATTTAAATAATAAGAAGTTTAAAGATATTAACTGTACAAACGAATAATTATAATTCAGAACCAGTGAGTACATCCACAGTAGTTGTGTGGTAAACATTTTCAGTGACTCATGGAAACTCACTAAAATGAACATATGTTTAAGCATCTAAAAAAAAAAACCATTATACAAAATGCTACAATCAAAATTTATTGCCTTTTACAAAACCACAAATATTAAGTGTGTGTTCAGGCTTTATTTCATGTAGCTGGATTTCTTTCCACATTTAGTAATTAATTCAAAATTTCTCTGAGTTTATTGTTAGGTCAATTTTTTTTTCTTTTTTACTGAGAACAACTTGTTTATATTAGAATAAAAGTGACTTCATTTAGGAAATCTTGCAGTAACAAAGGCCAATCAAAAGCCAATCTCTACTGTTCTTTCTTTCTTTTTTTTTTTTTTTAAAGAGAGAGTGAGAGAGGAGAGAGAGAGAGAGAATTTTTAATATTTATTTTTTAGTTCTCGGCGGACACAACATCTTTGTTGGTATGTGGTGCTGAGGATCGAACCCGGGCCGCACGCATGCCAGGCGAGCGCGCTACCGCTGAGCCACATCTCCAGCCCCTCTACTGTTCTTTAAAAACATGTTCAATCTTTAATTTTTTGAAATAAGTTGTTATTATAGTGGTGGAAGTTATCCCACAGAAGGATTATTTCTTGATAGTCCAACAAAATTAAAGTTTAAAATTTTTTTTCTGCAGTACTGGATATAACTCACCCACTGAGTTATATCCCCAACCCATAAAATGAAAGCTTTTGATTTAATGCAGGAAGATGCTCTGAGCAATCACTCTTTGAACAAAGTTGAATTCCAGTACCCAATGCAAGCATCTTCCACCAAAGATGGCTTTCCAGGGAAAACTTCGGTGATCCGATCCCTTTATTGTCCTGATCTGTCTCCATCGTCTCCATCAGACTTAAAAATTGTAGTTCAAAATTTCAAGGGGGGAAAAAAAAAGATGATGGGGGTGGGGGGGATTTCAGTTTTGTAAGACCTATTACCTAATAGTAATATACGGGTCATAAAAAAAGCAAAAAATTATAAAACATATTTATGACCCTTATGAAATTATTAGGAAATTTAACAACCACTGGATATTTGATAGTGCTAAAAAATTACCATTGATTTTTTTTGGTAAGGAATAATAATAGTATTATGGTTATGTTTGGAAAAGTCATTACCTTTCAGGGAGTTGTAATGAAGTGTTTGTGGATGAAATAATAGGATGCCTGGGGATGCTTCAGAATGAAACGGGGTGATGTAATGGATGGGGGTATGGGACAAATAAAATTAGCAATGAGCTGAAAATTGTTGAAGCCAGGTAGTAGGTAGGTGTGAGATCATTTTCCTATTTTCTCTAGTTTAGTATTTGGAATTCACCCCAATAAAAATTTAAAATCTTGTTTATATGGTTGGTAGCATTTGGGATAAGATTCACCTTTATATTATCCTGCAAAGAGAATATAAGGCTGTCTCTTTGCCAGCATGTTCTCCATTCTTTGACTGTTACTTTTCCTCAGAGTTTCCTCTCTGATAATTCTTTTCTGCTCCCCCCTTTTTATCTCATTTGCTCCCACCGACTTCATCACCAGGAATTTTAGAGATAAAATTCCAGCCTGTGTGCACCTGCCATGATTTCTTCTCTCTCTTCTTTCCCAAAGGCAGCAATTGTCCTCACATTTGATTTTTATTATTCCATGAATGCATTTGTTTTTTTTAAATACTATGGAGTATTCTTTTGACTGTTTCAGACTTCATGGGAAAGGTATTACACTGTATTCTTTTACAGTTTTGTTGGCATAATGTTATGCATGGAGTTTTATCCTTGTTGATAAATTAATTCATTTATTTCATTTTCCCAGTAGTACCATCTTTGTTCATTCTCCTGTTGATGAACATAGAGGTCATATCCATTTTTTTCCATCATCAACAATATTGCAATGACCACATGTGGGAGTGGCACTGTTGGGGGACTTTACTAGACATCACCTAATTATGAATTTTTAATCCTGAACTGAAGGAACTACTATCCTTTCTATTGCCTCACATTCTTATCAGTCTTTAGCATTGTCAGATTTACGAGTTATTTGCTCATTCAATGGATAGAAAAGTAACTCACTGGGATTTTAAGTTACATTTTTCTTAGGATAATTGGAGAACAAGCACACTTCCTTGTAAATTTATTGGATATCTGATGTTTCCCCTTTTGTGAATTGCCTGTTTATTTTTCCCCCCTGAATTGTGGCAGAATTAAAAACATTCTGGTAAAATATACATACCAAAATGATCATTTAGGCTGTTTTTAAATGTATATAATTTAGTGCCATGAGTGTAATCTGTTATTACTGTACAACCTATTTTCGATCTTAATTCTCCATTTCAATGTATTTAAAATTGCTTCCCACAGTAAGAGCTTTATTTTATATTGTGATCCAGTCTGTATATATGAATACTTACATATAATTTATATATCTGAAACAAAAATTTCACAAAATAATATTTATCTTTAATATGTGGGATGTACTCAGAATCTTTCTATTCTAATCTATTTTATATTGTTAAATACTAATCCACCTCCCATGCTATTAATTTCAGGACCTACTCATATGTCAACTGCAGTTTTAAAAAGAGTTTTATTGGATTTTTTGCTTATTTGTATATTTTCTTTTGGATACTAAGTCTTTGTCAGCTATACACTTTGAAGACATCTTTACAATTATGGTTTGTCTTTTAACATGATTCATGATTTTTTTATATATACTAAAATTTTCAATTTGGAAGCAAATATATATTTTTTTCCTTTATGTCTTGGGCTTTTTGCATCTTGTTTTAGAAATCCTTCATATTCTCACAATCTTTTCCATAACCTTTTAAAATGTTTTTATTAGTTCATTATAGTTATGCATAATATTGGGGTTCATTTGGACATAATCATACAGGCATGGAATATAATTTGTTCTACTTCAGTCATCTTTATTTTTTCATTCCTTTCTGTCCCCCTTACCCCATTCCCCCATTCCCCTTCCTCTGTCCAACTGGTGTTCCTTCTATTTATTTATAGTTTTTTTATGTTGGTGCTTTACAGACATACATGAAGGTAAAATTCATGTATATGTACACAACACAATTTGGTCAATTTCATTCTGTAGTTCATCCCTTCTTGTCTCCCCCCCCACACATCCATTTCCTCTATTCCACTTATTTCCCTTCTATTTTCATGGGATCCCCTCCCTTTTTCTCCACTTATTTTGCTTAACTTCTTCATATGAGAGAAAATATTTGGTCCTTGGCTTTCTGGGTTTGACTTATTTTGCTTAGCATGATGTTCTCTAGTTCCATTCATTTAACAGCAAATGCCATAATTTCATTCTTCATTATGACTGAGTAAAACTCCATTGTGTATATAAACCCCATTTTCTTCATTCATTCATCTGTTGATGGGCACTAAGACTGGTTCCATAACTTGGCTATTGTGAACTGCACTGCTACAAACAGTGATGTACCTGTTTCACTATAGATTTCTGATTTTAGATCTTTAGTATAAATACTAAGGAGTAGGATGGCTTTCCTAGTCTTTTGAGGAATCTCCACACTGTTTTCCAAAGAGATTTATTTATTTGCAGCCTGACCAACAATGTATAAATGTACATCTTCCCCCACATCCTTGTCAGTATATATTATTATTTGTATTCTTTTTTTCTTTTGGGTTCTGGGATTGAACTCAGGGGCACTTGACCACTGAGCCACATTTACAGCCCTATTTTGTATTTTATGTAGAGACAGATCTCACTGAGTTGCTTAGCACCTCACTTTTGCTGAGGCTGACTTTGAACTTGTGATCTTCCTGCCTCAGCCTCCTGAGCCACTGGGATTACAGGTGTGTGCCACTTCGCCTGGCTATTATTTGTATTCTTGATGATTGCTGTATAACTGTATTAACTGGAATGAGTTGAAATCTCAGCATAGTTTATTTGTCTGTGGTTGCTTTTGCACTCCAATGCCAGAGAGACTACATAGCCTACAAAATGTAAAATATTTCCTATGTGGCTCTTTACAGAAAAAATTTTCTGACTTTGGTATATAGGAATACCACTAAGTTTTATATATTTATCTTAGAGTAAACAACCTGGCTGAGATCTCTCTGCTAACTATTTATATGTTGCTTCTTTTAGATTGTTATATTATCTATGATTAACAATAGTTGTTTATTCCTTTTCAAATCTCATTGTAGCTTGGTTCTTTTCGGCAATGTTAAATGGAAGAAATGATAGCTGATGTCTTAGTTTTATTTCTGACCTTTAAAGAAAGTGCTTCTAACTTTTCACCATTAAGTAACAGGTTTGCTTTCAAATTTTTGGTAAATACCATGTGTACTATTAAGGAAGTTATTTTTAATTTTTCTATTTTTAAATAGAAAAATTATATTTTTAATTTGCATTTACCTGATTGCTAGAGATATTGAACATTTTTTCACATATTTGTTGAATTTATATTTCTTCTTTTGAGAAGTGTCTGTTTGGTCCTTTTGCCCATTTTTTGATTTTCTATTTAGATATGGAATTAATTTTTGTGTATGTTGTGAGGTAGAAATGTAGCTTCATTCGTTATCATATGATGTGATATGGAATCATATGATAGAATGCAATATGGTACCAAAGCACCATTCATTCATTAGTCTGTCTTTACCCCACTAATCTGCAGTACCACCTCTCTTTTATATCATGTTCCCATGTACAAGTGGGTCTGTTCCTAAGACCCCCATTCTATTCTTTTAATCAATTTACCTATCTCTTTATCAATACTGTATTGCCTTAGTTATTTATGATATTTCTTGACATCTATCAAGTTATATCTTCCTGTCTTGTTCTGCTTCATAAATGTCTTGGATATTCTTAGCTTCTACATAAATTTTGGAATTAGACCATTAAGTTTCATAAAATAATTAATGCTCTATAATCGCAGCTGCAATTGTCTAAGTGCTTTTAGTATTTTTATTACAATTACATTGAATTAATAGATTAATTTGGAAAGAATAGAATATTTAAAACATTGACTTTTTCTCATCAATTTATTGAATCTTCTTTAATGGTCCTTCAATAATGTTTTATAATTTTCTCCAAATAGGTTTTGTACAAATTTTGTACAATTTATTCATAAATACCTTCCACTGTGTTGGTATAGTAAATGGTATCTTTTATTTATGATTTCTATTTTATCATTACTGATGTATAACAAGAATCACAAACCATGGTTTGTGGACCAAATGCAGCCTGCATTTGTAAATAAAATGTTACTGAAATACAGTAATGCCCATTTATTTATTTGTCTGTGGTTGCTTTTGCACTCCAATGCCAGAGAGGCTACATAGCCTACAAAATGTAAAATATTTCCTATGTGGCTCTTTACAGAAAAAATTTTCTGACTTTGGTATATAGGAATACCACTAAGTTTTTTAAAAATTTTTACTATTGATTTTTCAAAACATTACATAGTTCTTGACATATCATATTTCACACATTTGATTCAAGTGGGTTATGAACTCCCATTTTTACCCCATATATAGATTGCAGAATCACATCGGTTACACATCCACTGTTTTACATATTGCCATACTAGTGTCTGTTGTATTCTGCTGCCTTTCCTATCCTCTACTATCCCCCTCCCCTCCCCTCCCCTCCCCTCCCCTCCCATCTTCTCTCTCTACCCCTTCTACTGTAATTCATTTCTCCCCTTGTTTTTTTTCCTTTCCCCTTACTTCCTCTTGTATGTAATTTTGTATAACAATGAGAGTCTCCTTCCATTTCCATGCAATTACCCTTCTCTCTCCCTTTCCCTCCCACCTCTCATCCCTGTTTAATGTTAATCTTCTTCTCATGCTCTTCCTCCCTACTCTGTTCTTAGTTGCTCTCCTTATATCAAAGAAGACATTTGGCATTTGTTTTTTAGGGATTGGCTAGCTTCACTTAGCATAATCTGCTCTAATGTCATCCATTTCCCTGCAAATTCCATGATTTTGTCATTTTTTAGTGCAGAGTAATACTCCATTGTGTATAAATGCCACATTTTTTTATCCATTCATCTATTGAAGGGCATCTAGGTTGGTTCCACAGTCTAGCTATTGTGAATTGTGCTGCTATGAACACCTATGTAGCAGTGTCCCTGTAGTATGCTCTTTTTAGGTCTTTAGGGAATAGGCCTAGAAGGGGAATAGCTGGGTCAAATGGTGGTTCCATTCCCAGCTTTCCAAGAAATCTCCATACTGCTTTCCAAATTGGCCGCACCAATTTGCAGTCCCACCAGCAATGTATAAGTGTACCCTTTTCCCCACATCCTCGCCAGCACTTGTTGTTGTTTGACTTCAAAATGGCTGCCAATCTTACTGGAGTGAGATGGTATCTTAGGGTGGTTTTGATTTGCATTTCTCTGACTGCTAGAGATGGTGAGCATTTCTTCATGTACTTGTTGATTGATTGTATGTCCTCCTCTGAGAAGTGTCTGTTCAGGTCCTTGGCCCATTTGTTGATTGGGTTATTTGTTTTCTTATTGTTTAATTTTTTGAGTTCTTTGTATACTCTGGATATTAGGGCTCTATCTGAAGTGTGAGGAGTAAAAATTTGTTCCCAGGATGTAGGCTCCCTATTTACCTTTCTTATTGTTTCTCTTGCTGAGAAAAAACTTTTTAGTTTGAGTAAGTCCCATTTGTTGATTCTAGTTATTAACTCTTGGGCTATGGGTGTCCTATTAAGGAATTTGGAGCCCGACCCCACAATATGTAGATCGGAGCCAACTTTTTCTTCTGTCAGTCGCAGAGTCTCTGATTTGGTATCAAGCTCTTTGATCCATTTTGAGTTAACTTTTGTTCGGGGCGAGAGAAAGAGATTCAGTTTCATTTTGTTGCATATGGATTTCTAGTTTTCCCAGCACCATTTGTTGAAGATGCTATCCTTCCTCCATTGCGTGCTTTTAGCCCCTTTATCAAATATAAGATAGTTGTAATTTTGTGGATTGGTCTCTGTGTCCCTATTCTGTACCATTGGTCCACCTGCCTGTTTTTGTTACTATTGCTCTGTAGTATAGTTTGAAGTCTGGTATCGCTATACCGCCTGATTCACACTTCCTGCTTAGAATTGTTTTTGCTATTCTGGGTCTTTTATTCTTCCATATGAATTTCATGATTGCTTTATCTATTTCTATAAGAAATGCCATTGGGATTTTGATTGGCATTGCATTAAACCTATAGAGAACTTTTGGTAATATCACCATTTTGATGATGTTAGTTCTGCCTATCCATGAACAGGGTATATTTTTCCATCTTCTTTTTTTTTTTTTTAAGTGCAGTTTTTTTTTTAAAGATATATATAGAGAGAGAGAGAGAGAATTTTTTTTTTAATATTTATTTTTTAGTTTTCGGTGGACACAACATCTTTGTTTGTATGTGGTGCTGAGGATCGAACCCGGGCCACACACATGCCAGGCAAGCGTGTTACCACTTGAGCCACATCCCCAGCCCCTATTTTTCCATCTTCTAAGATCTTCTATTTCTCTCTTTAGGGTTCTGTAGTTTTCATTGTATAAGTCTTTCACCTCTTTTGTTAGGTTGATTCCCAAGTATTTTATTTTTTTTGAGGATATTGTGAATGGGGTGGTTTCCTCATTTCCATTTCAGAAGATTTTTCGCTGATATACAGGAATGCCTTTGATTTACCAATAAATTTTATATATTTATCTTATAGTAAACAACCTGGCTGAGATCTCTCTGCTAACTATTTATATGTTGTTTCTTTTAGATTGTTATATTATCTATGATTAACAATAGTTGTTTATTCCTTTCCAAATCTCATTGTAGCTTGGTTCTTTTCGGCAATGTTAAATGGAAGAAATGATAGCTGATGTCTTAGTTTTATTTCTGACCTTTAAAGAAAGTGCTTCTAACTTTTCACCATTAAGTAACAGGTTTGCTTTCAAATTTTTAGTAAATACCATGAGCACTATTAAGGAAGTTATAATTTTTTTCTATTTTTAGATTTAAGAATTATTTTACATTCATCAGTGGGTAACGAATTTATCAAATGCCTTCCCCAAATCTATCAAATACCTCTTGATCATGTGCTTTTCATTTCACTCTTTTTTTTTTTTTTTTGATACTGGGAATTGAACCCAGGGGCACTTAACCACTGAGCCACATCCTCAACCCTTTTTTGTATTTTTATTTAGAGACAGGGTCCCATTGAGTTGCTTAGGGCTTTGATATGTTGCTAAGGCTGTTTTTAAATTCACAATCCTCCTGCCTCAGCCTCCCAAGCCACCTGGATTATAGGCATGTGCCACTGCGTCTGGCTTTTATTTGATTTTTTTTGGGGGGGTGGGTACCAGGGATTGAACTCAAACTCAGGGGCACTCAACTACTGAGCCACATACCCAGCCCTATTTTATATTTTATTTAGAGACAAGGTCTCACTGAGTTGCTTAGTGCCTTGCTTTTGGTGACGCTGGCTATGAACATGTGATCCTCCTGCCTCAACCTCCCAAGCTACTGGAATTATAGGCATGTGCCACTGTGTCCAGCTCATTTGATTCTTGAACCATTATTTATTATAGTGTTTAAAAATATAAAATTAATAAAATATATTTGTGTTTTTCCCCTATTTTCTAATTTTCCTTTTCTTCTATGCATTGACAATGAGACCTCAATTTTATTCAACCACACGAATCTGTCAAATTAAAATGAACCCCTGGCAATAACTATAGGGCATGCTCTGTATTTGGGCTGAGATTGTTTACTGGTGTCTGTTCACAGTCTTCCATAGGAAATTCTGCAGGTTCTTTCTCACAGCTATAGATGAGAGAGAGGGGAATGGGAGGATTGCACCCTTCGTGGTCTCCATCTCCCCAGGTCCAGGCAGTAGATGTGAACTCTCTGGACAGAGGTATAGTATTCACATTTCTATATGGGGAACACAGCCTAGCATTGGCACAGTGTGACCCGAACGGTTGGCCATGTCACTTGTAACTTTGAAAGTTTTCTAGGTTTGGGAGCACTGAAGACTAAGTTATTCTCAGGATATTTTCTCTCAAGCTTCAGCAGAACGATGTCAAAAACACGGGCTGCCAGAAAATTGCCGAAGCTCAGCAAATTCAGTGAAAACCCAACAAAGTATGTTTTGATTTCTTCCTGAACTCACGTGAGACACACCTGTGACTTCCCAGAGCCACTTAGGGACTGAAGTGGAGGTAGGAGGCACTTAGGAATAGATTTGGGTTTAGTTGGGGTAACCTTAGGCTATTAGGGCTGGAGAAATTAAGGCTAGACAATCCAACCAGCACTACTCTAAATGCTTGTTTACTTAGATAAAAGATTTCACATGTCAGTAAGAGCTGTTTTAATTCTTTAGCAATTTCCTGAAGACTCAATGAGGTAGATTCAATATTTGCCAAAATATTTTCCACCCCAAGCCATGCACTGGCAATCACATAGCAGAGAAATAGTAAATGCAAAACATACAAGGACATTTCAGGATTCTGCTGCTTTGTTCTTGATTTTGTTGCCAGTGCCACATCTAGCCACCAAAGTCCTAGATGGTAAATCTTAATTCTTTCCTGTTTCTATAAAAATTGAGAATATTTTCCTATGGGTTCTATCATCACTGGTTGACAGCTACATGTTTTGCATACTCATGGAAAACCCCAACTGTATCTTTGTGTCTCTGAATGTCATTAATTCATTTTCATGGATTCAGAGAAACCACAGATATACTTGGCCAAATACAGCCCCTCCTCATGCTGAGGTTTTGAAAATAGGTATATCTAAAGAAATGTATTACATATGTTCCTTATTCATTTACCACTAGATGTTCCACATCTTGCATTATAGAAGTTGAACACTGTCCAAAGCACCTATTGGACCATTTTTGAAAATGTTCTTCTACAAAAACAAGAAGTTTTGGTATCAAGTATCAAGTGAATTTGAACTTGAGAGGAGTTGGATTAGGTTCCAAACTTTTGAATTCATCAACTTGAACTGGTTCTAAATGAGGGTGTTGAGGAGTCTGCTGCTTTTTAATTATTTTTCCTCTTGTAGCTGTGTATGCATAGGTATACAGTGCACACTTCTTATGCACATTAAAGTGCAGCAATGAGAACAAGAAATTTCTGTTTTGATTATATTGGATTTGAGGAGAGAAGAAAAACAATCCTAAGGCTATAGACTTGAGAATTCAAAATGCATGATATTTAATTTTCTATGAGCAGTGTGATTTAGGACTTAGTCTTTGTCACATGTTAAAGCCACTGAAATAGGAAACATTTATACTCAATTCACTTTAAAGATACATTTCACATGTTAATATATTATTTAAAAGAGTGCTTTGCAAATATAATAAAAAGTGTGTATGGTATATGTTATAAACTGATAATGAGTTTCTCTCTCTCTCTCTCTCTCTCTCTCTTTTGGTAAGAGACATGAGGGAGAGTTGAGAATGTTCCGTTCTAAAAACATGGCAAGAAATTGATGTAGCTGCTATGTTCTACATTTATATAATGAATAACATAACTGTATAAGATAACTGGGAGTTTAATGAATGCATTAACTTCTTAAGAATGTCCTATTTATTAAAGGAGAGAAATTCCTTTAACTGAGGACATATTATTATGTGTGCTTGGGATTAAAAAGATGAATTTGAAATGGGCCTTGACCTCAAGGGGTTTATAGTAGAGCATCAGACAAACAAACAAGCCATCATTATTTAAAGTGGAATGTCCAATATTAAGAGCTTATATGAGGTTCAGACATTGTACAAAGGAGGGCAGAATTAACTGTGTCTAGGGAGGGAAGGGAGCTTACAGTAGCTGGCACTATGCTTGCATATAGTAGACTCAACTAATGTTGGTTCTTTCTCCTCTTCCTTTGGTTATAACATGTGGACCTTTGTATACAAAGATTACGATGCTACTGCCCAGACACCAAGGGGATATGGATTTAGAATTCTTTTCTGATGGAGCAGAGTTAATACTGATTCTTTGACCAATGTTTATAAAATTGCTTACCAGTCTACTGGGCAAGCTATGCACAAAGAATGGACCCACAAATCAACATTTGATTATAAGCCTGGTCCCTGATGTAAATGTGCTAGTCACATTTACTGAAGAAGCTGTCTTTGTTTCATTGCAGCAGCAGGAAAGCCTACCAAACTTCTAGATGCTGTATTTATTAAATGTTTCCTAAGTCTCCCAAGAGCATGAGGGGGTAAAGACTTAGTCCTAGAGCTTGGGAATGTGAAGTTTGGTGGGGATGGAGTGCAGGGAGATAGTGTGGAGTAGTCTACTGCAAACACAAGATGTTTAAAGTCACAGGTTTATATAAAGGATAGAGGCAAGTTTTACAGTCCATGTCATTCATTTATGTGGATAAGAAAATACTGCTTCAAGTCACTTATCAAGTTAAATAACTTAACTCCCTGATATAAAATTGGTGCCCTAGGTAAAGAGCTCTGTTTATCTTGTGACTTCCTGACCCTTACTATACCATATTCAGCAACTTGGTCTATCATTTTTATTAAAATTTTTTAATAAGAGGATGTGAGGGGAAAGGGGAAAAAGAGAGAAATGAGTTACAGTAGATGGGGTAGAGAGAGATGATGGGAGGGGAGGAGAGGGGAGGGGGGATAGGAAGGGGATAGGAAAGGCAGCAGAATACAACAGACACTAGTATGGTAGTATGTATAAACGTGGATGTATAACCAATGTGATCCTGCAATCTGTACACGTGGTAAAAATAAGAATTCATACCCCATTTGAATCAAATGTATGATATATGATATGTCAAGATCATTGTAATATTTTGAGCAACCAATAAAAAAATTTTTTTGAAAGTTGATAAACATCAGCAACTTGGGCTTAAAGAAAGAAAATGAGATATATTAGAATATATGATATAAGATATATATATATATATATATATAATAGACTATATATTATGTATATATTAATGTAGAATATTAATTGTGGGACAAATTAATGTGTTGATATCATGGCTTTATTACTACATCCCTCATTTCCCACTTATATCTTTTGAAGCATCTGGCTGCTCATTTTAGTTCAGGAATGACACAGAAGCTGTATTTACTTCAGCAGCAAATTATTAAATCTTATACATGGTAGAGTGGAAAGGTCTTTCTCATATTTTCTATCCTTAGAATCATCCCATTATTTGTCACTTTCTCATTATGATAATGCTTTATAAAGTTGTCTTCTCTCTCATTTATGTATTTCTTTCCACTTGCCCTTTTCATTTTTTATTTTTGAGACGGGGTCTCACTAAGTTGCTCAGGCTGGCCTTGAACTTGGCGATTCTCCTGCCTCAGCCTCCTGAGTATCTGGGGTCACAATCATGCACCATTGTGACAACTTCTTTCCACTCTTGAAAGCGTTTTGATATGCATTTTGTTACATGATTCTGTGTGGTCCTTAGCCTTATTTGACCCCCTTTTCAACTAATACTTAGCGAGGTTAAATGATTTACTCAGTTATATTCATTCAAAAAAAATCTTTGCATCTACCAACTGCAAGATACCATACAATGAATTAGAGACACAGGGGAATTAAACACAGTCCCTCCTCTAAAAGAGGAGACAGGAAAGTAAACAGGCAATTACAGGATCAAGAGATGAATGCAATGATGGGGGTTAAGAAGCAGGCACTAAACATCAATCTCAGGGAAACTTTCATCCAAACTTGGGAGGTGGAATAAGGGAAAGCTTTATGAGTAAGTGATATCTAAACTGAGACCTGCAGGACAAGTAGGATTGGCCAGATGAAGACGACATCAGGGTGGGTGAAATTACAGGTAGGAAACATCAATGTGCAAAGGCTCAGAGTGAGGAGAAATATGGTGCATTAGGGGACTTGATTTTAGCACAGTGTAAAAAGGGGACAAGGGGACAAGGCTGCCATGATTGGTTTCACAGGTTGTTCACTGCACTGCTCTAGTAGTCACTGAGGATGTAAATGGCAAGCCTCCTAGGGTGAGCAAGTAAGAAAGGTGGAGAACCTTGATATCAGGCATGCTAAGGTGTTTGTAAATAGCCCGAAGGCAACAGGAGGCCACTGAAGGAGTTAAGACAGGACCTGGATAGCATTCTTGAAAGACCCATCTGCCCATGGGTGGAGAATGGATCCAGAGAACTGGCCAGGAGATTGTTCCAATAAGGCAGGTAAATGTTGAGAACGAACTGGATCCAGGTCCCAGAAGATCACAATTAGGAACAGATTTAAGGGATCTGAAGCAAACATAACTGACCAGAACTTGGTAACTGGCAGGATGTGAGAAGCAAGAGGGATAGAAGGAGTGAAGGATAAACTTCAGCTTTTATTTTTAGACCAAACTGGATCCACAGTGGAATGATTTCCTGGTTGGGGGAACACAGGAGGAGGAATGGCTTAAGGAAGGATTATGCATTTCTTCATGGACATATGTGGTGTGGACATGTGTGATGTGGTTTTGAGCCATCCAAAGAGAAGCAGGCGGTAGACTGGGTCTGGGGATCAGGAGCCATACGGTGAACTTAAGACCAAGTGTTTTCCAGAAGTGGTCAGAGTTGCTGTGCTGTCACGGGGTGGGCTCAGAATACCAGGCCAGGAGGTGAGGAAGAGGAGAAAGAGAGAAAGAAAGAAAGAAGGAGAAAGAGAGAAAGAAAGAAAGAAGGAGAGAGAGAGGTATGGAGAGGGAGAGGGAAAGGGAGAGGAAAAAAGAGAGAGAAAGGGATTTGTATGGTCATTTTCTTTTCTTTTTTTCTTTTTTTTTTTTTTTTGTGGAGGAAGGTTGACAAGTGTCCCAAAGAAGTAGAAGGACTACCACTGCATGTGAAAATATATGACATCACATTTCACTATTTCATATGTATATGTGCATCCTGAAGGTGGGAATTAGACAGCACAGTTCAGCATGCGCTACAGTGGCATATATTCAATATTTGTGTTTTACATGTACATCTACACCCATACTTACAAATGGACATATTAAATATATGCACAGATATATAGACACATTTATGTGTGTATTGATATTTATAAAAAAATTAAAAAATCAGAAATCAAGTAAGACAACCACAATAAGATATATTATATGGGATGGATATATTAAAGTCATAGGCTTTGGTCACTATAGTCCTACAGTTGTCCTTAGGGAAGATTTTTTAAATTTTAGGGGGAACATTTGGTTGTCACAAAGAATGGGGATGTTCTAAGCATTTGAAGTTTGAAATTAGAGATGTTAAGGTATTTTTCAGTGTAGACTTCCAAATATCCCAATGGATATTCATGTAGGTAAGAAAAAAAAAACATGTTAGTAATTATATCAACCTGGAACTTAACCCATTTTACATGTAAACACAATGTTTTTGTTTTAGAGTTTCAACATTTAGTGATTTTTTTTTTTTTAATTTTAGGCTGCAACTATGTTGTGTCAGTCAGAATCTAGTCAGGAAAAGAAATCACATTATTTTTAAAGGAAAAATATAACATAGGAAATTGCTTAAACAGATGTTGGGAGGATGAACATCATGAAGTGAGCAGAGTTAATAACTTTAGGAAGCAGTGTTCACCAACAGGGGTGGGGAACAAAGGGAACAGGTTGGAGTTTTCAGAACTAACATCTTAGGAAGGCCTCTTTCTTGGTGACCCATATCTTCATTCCCGAATTATCTGAATCAATTTTTAAAATTTCTCTTTCTCTTTTTAAATACTAGCATTTCATAAACTTTTACTATAGGACATGGAAGAGCTAAGAGGTACCACAGGAAGTCCAGAACACAGTCTTCCCTATCCTCACTGTGCTTCCTGTTACCATCATATGGCAGCAAACAGTTTCCTCTGGGCATTTGGAATCCATCCCCGCAGCCACCATAGTAACTACTTATTTGCCTGTTGTTTTCATAGCACAAGGAACCCAAAGCAGCCAGGTACCAGTCTTGACTTAAAATTCAATAAAGCTACAACTGTTATCCCTGGTGGAACCATTCCTTTAACAATGACCCCAGAACCAGCAGAGTTCAAAGTTGTAGGCACTAGAAACAAAAACCAGGCAATGGATTTTTGGAATAATGATGAGGGGAACAGCATTCTATCACCAATCATTCCCGTCCCTCGTCCATACCTGTGTATTGTGGGAGAAATTGACTCAAAAGATGTACAATATCCTATAAGAAAGAACTTCAGTATTTTGGTGTTTTATTTTGCAATTGATGCTAGAACTCAGTCTTCAGCAGGTTGCTCCATCATCCATCCATGGCAGCTGCATCTGGCTGGTAAGGTAAATGATAAAACTGGTAAATTCCATTTGCATTAGTTCATTGCCATGAAATGAGGCATTTACTTTTTTCTTTGGAAAGAAGTGATATTATGTAGAATATTATAACAATGAACAAGGTACAACAGAACTTTATAAACGGTTGTACTGTCAGAAACATTCTGGACATAGGAAGGAAAGCCACGTCTAAAGTATGGTGTCTATTCTATTGAAGACAAATATCTATCTCCTCCATGATGAAAGGAGAATCCAATATAATCAGTTGCTACCAGGTGCCTAGTCTCTCCTGGAAATGGTGCCCTACTAGAACACAATGGGTGATCTGTGATGTTGTCAGGTACCAGTCTTACTGTTTCCCTAAGCCCATGATTTTGAGCCCATGCATAGTTTTTATCCTGACTCTATGGCTCCTTTGAGCAAGCATGGTACTAGGCAGAGAAGAAGCTAATTCTACCAAGTGTGTCATCCAGAAAGCCTTCTCTGAATGGTAAGCATTCATATAGGACACAAGTATCCTCACACTTTGTGTCCATTCAGAGAGATGCCACTATAGATTTTTTGCACAGATCTCTTTGTCACTAATCTCTTGATCCTTTTCTTTCCAAGTTGCTGACCATTCAGCAAAATATGTCAGCAATTACTCGTGAATGAATGTTTATCTGCATCTCTGGTTAGCTCTCAAACCAGACAAATTTTGGGCTGGGGATATAGCTCAGTTGGTAGAGTGTTTGCCTTGCACAAGGCCCTGGGTTCAATTTCTAGCACCACAAAAAACAAACAAACAAAAAAACCAGACAAATTTTCAGTGATGGAAATTCCTTGCATTGAGAAAATTTCCTATCATCAGAGGCATTCCTCACTGGGAATTTTCAGCTTGTGCTAGTATGTTGAGAACTGTCTGTAAACCAGTTAACTGGCCTAGCTAACTGGTCGGAAGAAATTCTTCAACTGTGAGGTTTAAGACGAAGAGACAATATAACAAGAGTAAGAATCAAAGGAATCTGAGCCATCTGCTAGAACAAATTTTGCTTTCTGGGCTGGCTCAAGCTTAGTCTCTTATATACAGCTTCCATTTGACAGGGATTGCTTGCTTTAAACTAAAAATGTTTGCATGGTAGCTTTTCTAAATCACGTTTGCTAGAAGTTCCAAAAGTGTCCCTATTTGCCACAGACACTTCAAGTTTCACTGGATATTTCTTTGTCAAAGATTCTTACTACAGATTCTTCTTTTTTCTCTTGTTCCTTAAAAAACAACAACAACAACAAAAAAGCCAGCCTTATGGGTTACTGGGTAAATAGCTCAGAGCAACACACTCAAATGTGGTATGTATTGCTTCCCAAATCCAAAGAAGTCCCACAGTATTGTGTCTCTATTTTTAGTGGTAGGTGGTGTGCATTTGTCTATTTTTACCAGAGACTAGGTAAAATGTAGGGGAAAGAGTTTATTTTGACTCATGGTTCTGGAGGTGCAAGGTTAGGGACTGTACCTGGTGGCAACCTTCTTACTGGCAGAGTCTAAAGTGGTCCAGGGCATCAAATGGCAAGAGACAGGGAACATGCATGTGTATGTACATTTGTCTCTTCTGGTCTCTCTCCCTCTTCTCATAATGACAACAGTAATTCAATTAAGGGAGATCCACCCTGATGACCTAATCTAATCCTAATCATTTCCCAATGCTCTACTTCTGAACATCATACTCAGGTTGTTTCGACCCTCTTAATACCTCACAATGGGGATCAAATTTCAACATGTGCGTGGATCCTTGGGAGACCCTCAAACCAGTTCCAAACTGTAGTAGTGGTGCAAGGTGCAGCAATTTGTCTTTTACCTTGGAGGGGACATCCTGACAGATTCCAGATCACTGAAACTTCAGACATTTCACTGAGGTAGTGAATTTTCTTGGGGTTTATAGCCTATACTCTGGCTCATATGTAGCTTATTAAGGCATCTAAAGTATCTACATTGGGTCCAATCAGTTTGATGTCTTTAATATAGTGAGCAAAATCTCTTCAGGCACGATTATGGCAGAGAGTGAAAGAGTTTACAGCCTATAGACAAGTCTGTAAAGGTGTACTATAGGTGTTCTCATATAAAAGTAAAACAACTACTGGTTCAAATTGAAATAGATAAAAAGGATATTTTCCTTACCAGTAGACAAATACCAGGTAACTAGGGCTGTGTTGATTTGGTGCAGTAAAATAGCAGCAGTTGCAATAGGTACTACTATCTGATTGTTATGGTTTGTATGGGAGGTGTCCCCCAAAAGCTCAGGTGTGAGATAAAGAAAGAAGGTTCAGAGAAGAAATGATTGGTTTGTGACAGCATTAACCCAATCAGTGAATTACTCCCCTGATGGGATTAATTGAGTGGTGCCTAGAGGCAAGTGGGGTGTGACTGGAGGAGGTGGGGTATCTGGGGTGTGGCTTTGGGATATATGTTTGTATTTGGCAAGTGGAGATCTCTCTCTCTGCTTCCCTCTGCCACACTCTTCTGCCACGATGTTTAACCTCACCTCAAGCTGGGAGGAATGAAGTGTACTGTCTATGGACTGAGACCTCAGAAACCGTGAGCACCCAAGTGAACTTTTTCTCCCATAAAATTGTTCTGATCAGATCCTTTAGTCACAGGAACGAAAAGGCTGACCAAAACACTGATTAAATGAACATAGGTTTTTTCATAGACCCATCTGCCTTCTATGTAAGCCAAACAGGTGAGTTAAATGGGGATGTGATAGTATCACCACCCCTGCGTCTTCTACATCTTCTTTGGTGGTATTGATTTCTACATTTTGCTTTTGGTTTTCTATTCTAATAGCAAGAGGAAATTCCAGAGGCTTCCATTTGGCCCATCTTACCATAATAACCTTCCTCTGTAGGTCAAGGAAGTGTTGTGGGGGTTCTGCTAATTATTGAGTCTCCCTACTTGATATATGCAAGAACTGAGAAAATATGTAACTAGGGCTGGGGATATAGCTCAGGTGGTAGAGTGCTTACCTTGCGTGCACAAGACCCTGGGTTCCATCCCTAGCCCCCCACACATAAAAAGTGATTAGAGTTTGGGTCTGCAGAACTACTGAAGCCACAGTGAGTTATTCTTGGGTGAAAACTCCATTTATCACCTGACTACCATAAATCCCCACTTTGATTGGTGGGTCTGGTAGTATTTTGGATTCTCAGAAATTAGCATAAATTCAGAAATAATGTCTGGTAATCCCTGAAATGTCCGGGTATTTCATTTTCTTTGTTTTAGTGGTAGGCCACACTAAGAAATGATACCAGATTCCTTTGGGGAAGGCTTGGATGAGCATTTGTAATATATTCTTATGGCAATGCTTCAGGGTCCTGCTGAAAGGGACCAACTTCCCTTTCAGTCAAGGGCTTTGGTGTTCTTAAACTGGCTTAGGTATGGGAACTGGATGAGAAGGATGACTTCATTTTCATGACTCAAGTCAGGTTTCAGGTGACCGACCTAGAGTTTTGCTTATTATGAAGACCAAGGAATATCAGAAATCTGTCCATCTATTTCATTCCTACGGCCTTGGTGGTCTACCACTTTGTCTCTGCTGCTCATGATAGTAAATGTGTCCACCTTGTCTGTCACTTAAGTGCTGGCTTTGGCTTTTGCCATCAAAGGATCCCATTATTATGGAAATCAGGGAGCCATCTCAGTGGAAACAACCCCATCATCATAGCCAGCTGCTAGAGATTTTCTGGTGTTTCTTTCCCTCACTAATGTATTTTACAATGCTTTGGTGTAAAGATAGTCATCTGGACCCTCTAAGGGCTCATTTAACCAACTAAACAAACCGTTAGTCACTTTTAATGCATGGACTAACACAGTAAATCCAGACTTGATGGTAGAGGCATCAATATCAATTATCTTCGCTCTATTCTTTGCTCTATATTTTGTTTGGAAGTTGACCAAGAATTGTTCAACTTTTCACAGCATCACATCACCTATGTCAACATCAATCTCAATATTTGAGTTGCTAATACTACACATCCATATTGGTCTGCATTTGAAGTTCTCTCATTCGCAGTGCTTCTGCATATAGGTGCAAGCATCTTACTGCTTTATTTTGTCCTCCAAAAGAGTTGTCCTATATCCTTTGCCTGTTGAAATACATATTAATTATAACTTATTTTCCCTTTTTGTATAGTTAGGACATTATATTGATATTTATGAAATTAGAATAGGTAGATAATATTATCTATGAATTTCATTTCAGGATAATAAAGGGAGTGTTAAAAAAATTAGTTACAAAAAGGGGACACAATAGTGGTCCATTTTATGCTTTGAATATAGCTCTTGCTTCTCTAAAACTGACATTCCCCCCACCCCTCTCTGACCTTCTCCTCCCTGATCCTCTTCCCTGATCTCCTTCCTAATCTCTCCTCCCTAATCTCTGGAAACCGAGAACACATGGAATGTAGGCTTTGAATCACCTCTTCAAAAACTCCCTGTTTCCCTTAATGGGCAGAATCACACCTATGGGACAGGAGTCCCCTGGGTTTCTTCTTTGCCAGCAAAGCAATAAATTTTTTTTTTTCTCAAAACCATGTCCTCATTAATGGATTGGCATTGGGAACAAGGACCACAACTTTTCAGTAACAGTGATAATGGATCTGATAAGGTTGACAACAGTCTCAAGATTTTAGGCATATGCATGCTTATGATGAGCCAAGGCAGGTCCTGAGTATATCCTTCAAATTAAATGATTTGTTATCACTCTTTGGAAATATGGCTATATTTAATCAGAAAATTCAGTGTCCTGTTCAGTTTACTCACGAAGCCATGCAAAGTGATAACAGTAAATAGGTACACTAAGAACACCAGTAAGGAATTGCCTCATAGGTGCAACAAAAACATCTATGCTTGCAAAGGAGTCATGCAGATTTTTTTTTTTTTTTGTGTGTGTGTGTGTGTGTGGGTACTCTCTGTATCACTGGTGACAGAAGTGGTGGAAGCCAGTATGTTGCTTCCTCACTTGCCCTTGTCTGCATAATTGTATAACAATCTATAGGATGAATAAGAGGACCTTTGGGATTTAGCTGCTTCATCCACAAGTGGTTGGATAGTAAATGCAACTAAGCAAATGCTGTCACTCCCGTCTCTCCTTTCTCATGTGAAAATCTTTGGGAAGGCACTGAAAGTAGGGAGGAAGAACCACAGTTGGTTTGTGAATGAACAGGAGAGGTAGGTTTTTGATCTTGATCCAGGAACTCTGTAGCTCTGCTTTGCTGTTCAATGCTGCCCTGCAGGTTTGCTTTAAGGCCTGCCAGGGGCATCTGTGGCTCTCTGGGAGCATTCCCTCTAGCCTACTTAACTCTTCCTCCTCCACATTTCAACTCCTGTTCTTTTCTTAGGGAAGCCTTCCCCCACCCACCAGTCTGGCCTGATTCCTTACCAGGGTTTCCTTCTTAAACACCTTCCACCCCCACCCCACTGTGATCTCTTATCTCAGTTTGTAATCTCATTCATTAACACTATCTGGTTTATGTCAGCATTCTCGAGGGTAACTATCTTACCTATTTATGCTCTTTTTCTCTCTGTGCCTTGCCAGTGCCTAGTACAAGTACATAGCTGTTGAATGATTGAGGGTTTGCCCCGAATTCCATAAGTATCAACACTTACTATGATTATGAATATTGCCATTGCATTTGTATACCATGCTGACTGGCAACTGTCTTCAACTCTGTTGAAGACCACAATAACTTTGGATTTCGTAGAAACCAATCAGAAAACACTAAAAAATCCCAGCAAGGTGGTAATTTAAGACTACTTTGCTTCTCCAGTAACTCAGCACCACCTATCCCCTGAACACTCAAACTCGGGGTGTTAGAACTTGAGGATGGTATGTATTTTGCTGGAAGGTGGCTTGGAGATCAAGGTGAATGGAAGGGTCAGAGCCCCTGGTTTTCCCCCTCACCCCCACCAAGTGTTTGAGGAGCAAACATTTGTAAGGCTTCCCTAAAGAATCACAGTGTGTCCAGGACCCCCCTGCACTAAACAAAGAGTATCAAAACTGTGGGCTCTGACTGAGGTGGGATAACTGGGAGTGTTGGAACAATCTGATTCTGGTTAGGGGAAGAGGGTTAGGTAAGGGGGTGTGACGCAGTCTCCCAGGTTACAGTAGGTGGCGTGTGCCCCCATTGGGGTACATCCGCACGGATTTGCCCATGAGGGTGTGTGTATGAGAGAGAGAGACTAGCCAGGAAGGACCCGGGCGGCCTGGCCGGAGTCCGGCTTGCCGGGATCAGTGTGCAGGTGCGGAGAGCAGGCTGCAGTCGGGTCCCGTGGCAGCGCGCCGGGGGCCGCCGGCTGCGAGGCGCGGCTGCGGGCGGCAGGAGGCAGCGTCGGCCCAGGCGGCGCGGCCGCGAGCTAGCGAGCCAGCGCGCGGTGATGTCAGTGGCGGCCCGGCTGGCAGCAGCCAGCACTTCCTGTATAAAGGCGGGCGGGCTCGGCTGCAAACCCCACTAGCCAGTGTCAGCCTCTCGGCGGGAGGAGGAGGGAGGAGGCAGAGGAGGAGCAGGGGGAGGGCTGTCAAATTCGGGAGCCAGATTCTTCTCCCTTCCCCTGGCAATCCCTTCCGCTTCCCCGGCTCCTGGCGTGACATCTGCAGACCGGGGACCTGTATGTGTGTGTTCGAGAAGGAGCGGAAGAATGGCAGTGCTCAAACTCACCGATCAGGTAGGGGGCGGCGGCGCTGGCGGGCGGGACGCGCGGGCGCGGGGCGGTGCGGAGCCCCGAGGGGGGATGGGGGCGCGGCACAGAGCGCGCCCGCGAGCTGTTTACTCGCGGCGCGGGGAGGAGTGTGTGCGGCCGCTGGGCGCCTCCGAGAGCCGGCGGCTGTGGCTCTCCCCGCTGCGCGGTCCCGCCCAGGCCATCGCAGCAGTGCGTTGGGCTCTGGGGCTGGGGAAGGGTCCGCCAGCCCCTGGCGCAGCCCAAGCACTGGTGCGCCGGTGTGCATGCGGGTGTGCGTTGTACACGGGTCATCACTAGGCAGGGGGAGGGGAGGCTGGAATGCTCCTCCGGCTCCTACCGTGCTGCGCAGCTTGGGCTTAGCCGGCCGGTGGCTGCCCAGGGGCTGCTCTTTCACGCTGGTGGGAGTAGGACAGCGGACGCTGAAGGAGAAAGGATCGCAGCCTGGGACCCCTCCTCAAGCCCAGCAGGAGACCGGCACAGACTGCCGTTCTCAAGTGGTTGGGTTGTCTTTATCCGTTTGATTTGACATCCTGACTTCCTCTTTAGTTGCCCCGAGGCTGTATGTGCGTAGTGCGGGATGGGGACACTTGGAGATGCGCTCTGGGCTCTGGCTGGTGTCTGAGTGATAGGTGAAGATGGGTCTGAGGCTTCAGTTCCAGGCAGTGGGTTTATGCCTATGTCCATCAGCTTTGTTGCTTTCCTTGCTGAGACACCACACGGGGCAGCTCTGGAGTCCTGGCTAAGAGATGTGGAATTATTTCCTGAATCCAACTGACAGTTCTTGCTGCAGATCTATGGGATGACACCACCTCTCCCTCCCTTTGCGGACTCTGCTGCTCTTAGGATACAGAACTCACAATCGCCCAACCAAGTTACACGACAAAACTCTTTGCATCTCTTCTCACAAAAAAAGGAAACAGCTTTCTCCTCCCTGCCCATCCCCTCCCATTTATTTATGGATAGTGAAATGAACATTGTTTGGGGGGCCCTAGTGAGAGGAGAGGCAGTCTTGACTTTGATGCATGGGGTCAAATGTGCCTGCCCTTGTATTATATTAAACATCTCAAACTTCTAGAGTGGGTTGCATCTGGTTCCTCTTTTTTTTTTTTCTGGTTAGGATCCATCTAGTATCCTGCAACTTAAATGCAATTGATTGAAAAAATATTTGCAATGATGCTCTTCCCTGTAGAATAAAAGTTTCTGGTTTGTTTTCCCTAAGTATTCACAGGTTCCTTCACCCCTTGGAAAAGGTACATAGGTCTATCTTTTTTTGGGAGGATGCATAAATCATTTAGTTAAAACTCATGCTATCATAAAATTTTAGAAGAAAGAACAGCATAATTGTGATGAATATACTTATTCTTATTGGTTTCTGAGCATTTAAAAGTTTTTGTAAGTTGATATTTGGATTCGTCTACCTTTTGTTCCCATGCTTTGACAACTGTTGGACATTTGCTTTTTTTTTTTTTTTTTTAATCTTACCATTTTAGTGTGTACTTTGCTGGTATACATTACTATCCTTGCTGTTAATTCTTAAATCTGCAAAGTACAAAAAAAAATGGTCCAAATAAGCATTATTATCACACATGAAAGAATTTCACATAGACTTTTATAGAGTTGTAAGGATGGTAAAGCTGATCTCATCAGAATCTCTCACTTTCTAAATGAAGAAGCAGATCTGCAGAAGGGAAGCAGTTCTTCCCCAAGGACCATAGCTATTTACCTGTAGATCTGGAACCAACTCCTATCTCCTGTCTTCCAGCCTCCTGTGTTTTCTGCTAGAGTTTGTAAAAATTACCGGATGTGGTGAAAGGGTTACAAGAAGCCACTCTTTCTTAAATCAAGATATCAAGACCAACTCTAGTGCAAAGTGTATTACAAAAATAAATAAATAAATGAAGAAAGAAAGAAAGAAAGAAAATACTACTGGTCTTAGAAAGAAAGGAAGTTATTCTACAGGGCTTATCAGTAGGGTTTTCAAAGATGTTTGTCTTATGTTTCTAAATCATCTCCTTCCTTCCCCTAGTAAACTAGAATTGCTTTGGAGAGAAAGAAAGAGATGCACAAATTTTATTTGTGCAAATCTGAGGAGTTCTAAGATTCAAGAACATCTGATAATTGCCAGTCTGTCTTGGGACCAGCCTTTAGGAGACTGTGTGGAGGTGGTCTAGGCAGGGTGGTATGGGGTGGTGAGCAATGGTGGTTTCTGTTTCTTTAGGCCAGATAGTGTGTTTTCCTTTCCTTATATAGTCTTACTTTTTCTGTCTGAAATTTAGTTCTTAGAAGTTGGTTCTTAACCTCACATACTTACTTTGACAACCCTTTGGTTTGAGCTCTTTCTAGAAGAGTTCTGCTCTATCACTGTGGCGAGGTGCTGTACCTGTTTGGAATCCCTGCCTTAGAATTTGTAGGAGAGGGCCTGCTTTCCACTTAATGATTGTAAGACAACCATTTCTTCATTCCTCCCCCATTTGTAAAATTTGTGAGGTGAATCTATTTTTATGTGCCATTCTGGAGATTAAATCTAGGGCTTTGTGGATAGTAGGCAAGTGCTCCACCACTGAGCTGAATCCCTATGCCTGAATCTTGATTCTTGCCACAGCTTTTGAATTTTTCTTTTGAGGATACAGTCTTGCTGTTAATAACCTGAGTGTCAAGTTGTCTTAGTTTGTCTTTTTTTATTAATTTTTTTTCAGTACTAGGGATAGAACCCAGGGGTTCTTTACCACTGAGCTATATCCGTAGTTCTTTTGTTATTGTGAGACAGGGTCTCCCTAAGTTGCTGAGGCTGGCCTCCAACTTGTGATCGTCTTGCCTCAGTCTCCTGAGTCTCTGGGTATAAGGTATGCAGTCAATCCTGCAGTGATATCTCAGTCATGCCAGAGAAGGAGCATGCCTTTTTCTAACTGTTTTGGAAAGTAAAAAGTAAGTGGGAAGGGAGAGGCCATTGTGGTTTTTAGTTTTTTTTTTTTTTTTTTAAACGATGAAAAGGAACTGGAAGCTATTGCTACAAACAAACTTGTCATTTTGCACTTCTGCATTTGTAACTGTGCCTCTTCTGTTTTCTTCTTTATAGGACATATACCATTTTTCTTGCACAGTGTTAGGGAGATCAACCATCCTAGTTCACCTAGTTTCTACCATTTTGTGCTAAAACTGGGAGATTTCCAGGCGGACTGGGAGAAATTGGTTACCCTATGCAGCATAGAACATTCTCAAACTATGTGATTAATATAATAGCATAATTATTTCCTCATTGGTGTGCATTAAGACATTTATTTATATCTTTGGAAAAGTGAGCTAGTTGTAAGTTTGAGACAGAAGATTTTTATCACATACACATGTAATACAGTTTGGCTTAAGATAGCCCTGAAACTTTTTGCAAAATGATTTGATCATTGAACTTTTTTGGAGTGTTCCTTATGTCTTATAGTTAAGTCATTGCAGTGATTTAAATGTGTGGTCATAGCTTTAGCTGGGCTTCTTCTCCACCCACCTCCCCCAATTTTTTTTCCAAAGTTATAAAATCAGGATGATAAGTTCTTTTGGACTTCTAAAATTTGCTAGTGGCAGCAGAACACTACCTGCATCTCTGTGAAGGCTGTCGGCAGACAAACTGCTTCAACTGCTTCGGCAGGTGGCTCTTTTGGAGCTTCCTGCCTGGAGGCCTTCTGGTTTGGTGTCCCCTTGCCAAGTCCTAGCTCACCCTTGACTCACCCACCTCTTTGCCAAAGGCTGTGGCTGGCAGCTGTGGCAGCAGGAAGAGACTAAAAATCCTGTAACTCTGAAAGCAGGATTTCCACTCCATATAGTGTGGGGCTCTGGGACATGCTGTGTATTATACTGGGCTGCCCTTGTCCTTCCATTGGTCCCTAGAGCATGGTTGTAAAGCAGGCACTATGCTGCAATCCAGCCTTCACAGAAGAAGAGAAAGAAAGGCTTTACTTTTTGGACCCTTGTTTGGTTGTTCTGTGACATAGGCACATGGTTTGGGGAACTTAAGGCTGGTATTTCATGGCCTCCGCCTAATAGTGGCCTACATTTATTGTGCCCTTATTGTATGTTGGGCCCTTGCTGAATCATCTCTTTCCTCATAGTCACCCTAGGAAGTAGGTGGTGCTGTGATTCTTATTTTATAGATGCGAAAACAAGAGTAGGGAGGCTAATTGACTGGTTCAAGGTCACACGCCCAGTAAGTGATTGAGCACAGTGTCCTACCCTGGCAGTCTGATAGCACAGGTGCGGCTTTGACCACAAGGCTATACTTTTCATAGTTGAAGGGGCAGTGCAGACATAGGGTAATGGACACCCATTCTTATTTACAGGCAAGACATTGGATAAGCTGCATTCTGGGTATTCCTCCTACCTCTTAGGGTCAGACCCATTTCTGTTAGAATAAGGAGCTGCTCTGAGGCCTCTGCTCTTGCTTGGTGTGTGTATGGGTTATGCCTGGCTTTTGTCATTAAGCCTTGCCACCTCCCTACTCTGATGAATGGTGTGTTGGTAGCTTGGTGATTTTTTTTCTTGCTTATATTTTATATAACACACAAACTGTAATCATCATAGGAGATCAGAAAGCTAGATAAGTATAAAGACAACTCATTGAAGCTATCCAAAGTCTTTATACTCAGAGATAACTACTTCTGATATTTTGATATATTTCCTTCTAGTTTTCTGTTTAGGTATCCAGGTACAATTTTTAAACTTTCCTTGTGATAATATCAGTATTTTTCACTTGTGTACATAGCTGATATCTATGTTCTCTTGACCAGTGGCTTTTCTAAATAATCTCATGCTTCTCTTACACGCACCATTGGCTGCCCTAGCTTAAGTCTAGCATCAGCACACCAGGCCTAGCTAACCCTGGGTTGATTGAACCTATTAAAAAGAGAAGAGTTCAGCCTTTACTTCCTTTTTCTATAAATGGAGAGTGAACATAAACTCAGAAAATGTATAATCATTGTACCAGAAATAGAACTGAAACATACTTTAACAAGATTTATATATTTTGATGATATAATGTAAATTCTTATAGACTAGAGTATAACATGAAATAAATTAAATAAGCAGGAGCTACAAATATCCAATAATCCTGTGGTTTTTTCAAACTTGTTTAAGCTATGCCATTCCCTTTTGTTTTTCCTAAAGAAAATCCCATATTAAAGCTAATATATTAAAAAAGATGGGTGGGACTGGGGATGTGGCTCAAGCGGTAGCGCACTTGCCTGGCATGCGTGCGGCCCGGGTTCGATCCCCAGCACCACATACAAAACAAAGATGTTGTGTTCGCCGATAACTAAAAAATAAATATTAAAATTCTCTCCCTCTCTCACTCTCTCTTTAAAAAAACCCAAACAAACAAACAACAAAACAAAAAAAAAAGATGGGCCAAAATTGTGGTCCTGAGGTCTTTTCAAGGCTTCTTGGGGTTTAGTATTATTTGAAAGTCCCTTTGAATGGGAAAACTACTGGTGACTGGCACTGTATATGTGTGTGTGTGTGTGTGTGTGTGTGTGTGTGTGTGTGTTTTACACATCATGTATATAAACAGGAGCTATATAGATTTAGGATGACCATGGAAATTTTTTAATCTAAACAAGGACACTTTTGAAAATGCTAGGGGGTACTATAAAGCTGGGAATTGGACATGAACCAGGACTGTCTAGGTCAACCTGGACATTTGGTCACATATAGAGTCATACATTGACTCTTATGTTTGCTCATCTCAGGCTTGATGGTGACAGTGAACTAGTTTGACCAGCAGACTCGTCTTTCTCTCAAATCAGGTCTACTCGGTAGCAGGTATGACAAAGACTGTTTCATTGCCTTATGCAAGGTCAGGATTAGAAAAAGGCTCTGTCTCACGCATAGGCTCTGATTAGTTGGTCACAGGGTTGCAGAAGCAATCTGGTAGAAGGTTCTGACTCTTGTAGTCAAGGATGGGGGACAGTGGGAAGATCATCAGCATTTGCTGAGGGCATAAAACAAAGGAGTCAGCGTAGGTAGGACATTAACCAACACTTGGCAGGTGGGCTTCAGGTTCCTCTTTGTCAAATGAAGACATTGAAGTGGTTGCCCTGAGGGTGCTTCAGCTCTTCCCTCTCTGTGTGATTCAGGCCTTGTCCTGGAGGCCTCTGTGATAGTCTTTCTTACAAATGGTTTATGAAGGGTATATTTGCAGGTAAGCCCTAATTTGGCTGTCCAGGTAACAAAGTCAAACGTCTACTTCAGGTTCCTGAAGAGGGTTGTAACCACATTCTATGATTTAGGAACTGATTCTTATTCTTCCCCCTATTTTAATCTATGGATAATCCAAGATCATCTATTTTATAGATTATTCTTTCATTACTCTTTTATTTACATCTTATTTGCCTCTGGCTATTTTCAGAAGTTGAAGGGAGCAGACACTTTTTTTCTTATCAGTGTTCATGTTTGTCAAAACATGGGTCGCCAAAGAGGCTGAAGTTCATGAATCTAGTGTTAAATTATGGTATTTGTAACTTTTAGGGATTGTTTCATTTGCCTCCTCTGTCGAAAAATTGTCTAGTATTCTATTAATTAAATAAATAAGAAATGTATGACCTCCTTTTGGGCTGCTTCAGGCTTTATCAAGCCAATGTTTGCTTGTATTTCTTGGCTTTCACATGCCTGGAGTTTGCCTCACTCTTGCCCCAGTGAGTTTTAACCAACTCACTATAACCCTCTAGGGTATCTTTAATACCAGAAGAACATATTGCTCCAAGGAAGCTTCTAGAGCTCTAGTAATATTAGAGAGATTTGTAGAAACATCTGTTTGTGGCCCAGACACGGAAATTTAATCATGGTTCTAACCTGTCTTTAAACTTTTTAATATTATTTGATTTTGTTTTGCTTTGGTTCATTTAAATGAATAACACTAGACTGGGAATTAGAAGACTTTTATTGTACTTATGAGGTTGTTCTAATGATCCTATGACTTTGAGCAAGTCCTAGCCTTAGTTTCTTTGTGCATAAAAAGAGGGTGGAAGGTAGAGGATCCATTCAATTCTTTGAAGCTTTATCTAACACTCTCAGTTCCCACAGACCTCACTGTCAATCTTTTCTCAACTTGTAGAATTTGACTTGAAAAAGTCACTGCCTTCCTTGAACTTCTGATCTCCCTCCATGGCAGCATTAGAGTTTCCCGGGTCTGATAAATACATCCTGACTTTTATGTAAGAGTCAGGGGTCCTTGCCCCAAGAATGGCATCTTCTGGGATCTCCAGGATCCTAGCCTGGATGTGGGGACATAACACTACTGTGGTTGTTCCCAGCGTAGTCCTTTGGGAATTTTCTTGAACTTCTTGCAGGGCAAGAGGCACAGTCCTCGCAGACCTCCCTGCTGTGTCTCATGAGCTGTGGTGAGCTGGGGCCCACTTTAGCCATCCACAAATGCCGTGGGTTCTTCCAGGCAAGATGCTGCTCCATGGAGCTCCGTGGTAACCACTGGGTCTTACAAGTCTGTTTTTCAGCTGTTGATGTTGGGTACAGTTGACAGGGGAACTACAGACTTCCTCAAGGAGGGAAGGAAATTTCTATGTGCAATCACCAGGCTCTAATGTGTAGATATGGTCTGGTTTCTGTGGAGGAGGCTTGTTTTGGTGCCTAAAACAGCTGAACAGGAAGAGAAAGTTTGGAAAGTAAGCAGAGGAAAAGGGTAAGGATAGAACACGAGGCAGAAATTCAGGTTACCTGGGACAACCAGTAAGAGTTAAAACAATGGCCCAAAGGGGCTGATACCTGTACTCAAGGGATGAGCAAGATGGTTTACTGAGCTTGCATTTGGGAAAGAAGATATTAAAATTCATATTTCTTTTAAAGTCACTCCTGTAAGCTTTTATTTTTAATGTCCATGTTATAGGCTAGTATCATATAGTCTTTTTGGCTCTACTTTTTACTTTTTGCTAGCTGACCAAACCACCACCTGGATTATTATGGCAGCCACCTGACTGGTCTGGCCTCATCGGATCTCGGCCCCTACACTCTATTCTCAGCATAGCTGGAAGAGTGATGGGACTCAGATCATGTCACCCCTCTGCTCAAAACCCTCCAGTCTCACGCAGTAAAGGCTAAGGTTGTTGTATGACCTCTTAACCCCTCTACCTGCAGTCCTTTCTACCTGCCCCTGCCTCCTGGCTTCTCAGCTCCAGCCACTGTGGCCTGAACATGTCAGGTGCCTCCTGCTTCAGGACCCTTGCAGTTCCCTTGCCCTGAGAAGCTCTTCTCCAGATACGTGCATGACTCCCTCCCTTCCCTCAGGTCTCCTCTCAGATATTACCTTCTCAGTGAGGCTCTCCCTGACCACTCTAGTTAAAATGACCACCCCCTATTTCCTGTCTGTCTTTATTTTTCTTCATACTAACTATATCACATATTTATCCATGACCACCTTCCTTTTAAATAAAATCTTATGTATAGGAGAGAGAGATAAATAATAGGGCAAAACAAAAAAAAAATTTTGGGGGGGTTGGGTTAGTTCATTCACTACTGTGTCTTTAGCACTTAGAACAGTGTAAGGCATATAATAAATGCTCAAATAGTTAAATGAATGAAATAAATATGTAAGTATATATACACTAATGTCCATATATATGAATATTGGATTTTCATTCAAACAAAATTAAAAATAATTGTTTCCCTATTAAAAGACAAGAGATCATATATTATCTTTTCTGATTATATTTCTCCACTTTTTAAACTGAGCTTTTAAACTGGTTAGTGATGTAGTTGATTCTGAGTAAATTCCATTTTTTTTCCCCTCAAGGGAAGTATCAGGGTAACACTAGGGGAAGGGAAATGTTGACCCTAAATATTATGGAAAGGGGCACATATATTCATGCAAAGGGGATCCCCTGTGTTTTCAATGATGCAAAGAATGCTTAAGAAGCATTGTCTATCTAGCAATGACTTTGCTGGGGCTCTCTACTCTCCTTCTTCCTACAAAAGACAAGAATAGGTCAGAACAGCTGCAATAAAATAGTTAGAAACCACACATAGAGAATTGGAAATGAGGAGCTAAGACAGTAATTATTTTCTACGCAATTTAATCCTAACAACATTTCTGTGAGAGAGCTGACCATCATTTCATTTTATAAATGAGGAAAATGAGAACTGAGAGTTTCACTGTTTTTTTCCAGTCCTGGGGGTTGAACCCAGAACCTCATGTATCTCAGACAAGCACCCTATCACTGAGGTACACACTCCCTCCCAGCTCTTTTAAAAAATATATATTTTGAGACAGGGTGTTGCTGAGGTTGGCCTCCAACTTGCAATCCTTCTGCCTCAACCTCCGAATGAGCTGGGATCACAGGGGGGTGCCACCACACCCAGTGAGATTAAGTAATTTGTTTAGGTTCTATGACGCTGGGAGTCACACCTAGGCAAAGTTTGACTCCAAGGTGCACATCCTTAACCCTTATACTCTTGGTTTCCTGAAGAAGGTGTGGTAACACAAGAGGCCCTTTTTCTCTTGGAGTTCATGATTTAGTTAGAGAAATGATATTAAATGCCTTATTCATGGAAGACCCTCAAATGTTTATGGAATACAGGTGACATACGAAACAACTATTAAACCAGGTGGACTGTAGTTGTAAACTATATTTGGGGTATTAATTAAGAACTATAGGAGTCCAGAGATGGGCAGAAACATTAAGAAAGACTTCAGGGAGCTAGAGGGAGTTCAACTAATATTTGAGGAAGGGACTGATTTAGGCAGCAGTTGGGGGTGAGTGACATGCTATGTACCTGTCAGGTAACCTATGAACTGAATTTACTGAGGCATAGGGTTCTGGTTAGGTAGAAAGAAGTGGGAAGAAATATCTAATATCCAAAGTGGAGGGCTGGGGATATACTCAGAGTACTTGCCTAGCATATGTGAAGCCCTGGGTTTAATCCCCAGTACTGCAAAACAAACAAGAAACCCGAAGTGGATAGGAGAGGGTTTATACATTAATAGATCTTTCTTATAAGGTTTTCTGGTAGGTACTGTGTCTTCTTCTGGAAACTTGAATTAATGAGGTTTGTGCATGATTTTTTAAAAAATATTTTTAAGTTGTAGATGGACACAGTACTTTTATTTATTTATTTTTATGTGATGCTGAGGATTGAACCTAGTGCCTCATATGTGCTAGGCAAGTGCTCTACCACTGAGCTACAACTCCAGCCCATTGTGTAAGATCTTTTATAAATTAACTTGTATCTACCTTGTTCCAAATAATATTGAAACATAAGGTAAGGTGAGACTTTTTGGGTCCTTCTGTTTCCGTGATACCCCAACTTAAATAGATTGTTGCGTGAATTACTTGTCATGGTAGCATTTCATGGACAAACTTGTACCCTGGAATAGCAAGGACTTATTAAAAGAGCTTGGATGGTTTCTGTTGTATAGGACATTGATGGGATATGTAGTAGGTCTGGAGATAGGTTGTTTTTAACCTTATAATTTTTTTTTTGAAAATAAAAAAATTACCTTGCAATATCTAGATAATGGGAAATCAACAGGAAGAAAATGTCTTCTTTTTTTAAAAAGATAAAATCAGTTGCAAGAAATAAAAAGATGAAAGAGAAGGGAAATATAAATACATAGATTAAAAGATAATTTAAAAGCTGATTGTCGTGAGTAGGTTTGGATTCTGATTTAAACAAACTTAAAAAACATACTTCTCTGAAAAAAAACTGGGGAAACTGAATATCTATTAGACATTTAATTATTAAAATGTGAATATGATGATGTGGTGGTTCCATGTTGAAAAAAAAAAAATAAGACAGGCCACTAGCACACTCCTGTAATCCCAGCGGCTCAGGAGGCTGAGACAGGAGGATGGTGAGTTAAAAGACAGCAACATCGAGGTGCTAAGCAAGTCAGTGAGACCATCTCTAAATAAAATACAAAAAAAGGGCTGGGGATGTGGCTCTGTGGTTGAGTATCCCTGAGTTCAATCCCTGGTACCCCCCGCCCCCACCCGCGCACACAAAAAAAGAGACCCCTTATAAAACAAGAAACAAACACACACAAAAAAAACCTTCAGCAGTCTGATTAAGTCATTGACCATTCCTTCTGGAAGCAATTTCTCTTTCTTTTTACTTCTTCTTGCTTCTTTTTAGCTCCTCCAAAGCCCTCCATTCTCATTTTATAGGATGTCTTTAGTAAAGTTATTAGAGTCCTTTTTGGTTGTTGAAAAAAGCAAATGATTCTGCTAGTTTTGCTGTCTAAAGTAATATGTTTCTGAGCTGGTTGTGAGGTCCACGTTGATTGACTTAGCGTCAGTCCTTTGTAATTCCAGCCAGATATTGAGCATCTGTCTTGAAATCCTAGCTTGTGTGCTTTTAGAAAGACCTAGTCTTGGCTTGTTCTTTTAAGGTATTCCAGTGTAAGATACTTGGATTAATTTAGGTATTAGAGTTGACCCACCATTTTGTTACCATGGCTTTTTCACTATGTTTTATAGTTTTAAAGGGCAGTGAGAAGTTACAAAGTCTCAATTCAGTAACCCAGCTGCCATGCCTTAGTACTCAGGAAGTGGGTATTGGTTGTTGCCTTCAATGGTTTCAGTGTGGCTTTAGGGCAGGCTGAAATACCTTTATTTCTACATGTGAAATTCTTCCACAGCCTTCTTAACAGAGCCCAGATTTTAAGAATACTGTAGACCATAAGCTTAAGAAACGGCCAACTGCCACTTGAGTAAATGATACTGTCATGAGTAATTTAGAAAGCACATGACTAAGATACTTGGAGTCTCCATGTAATTATGTCTTAGGGCCTGTGAGGTAAGTGTAAGGTTTCCTTGTTAGTGTTCCCTTCCTTAGTAGAGGGGAAGAAACAACCTTCTAAGGAGCTCTGATTTTTAGCAAAGGGTCTTATATCAAGGTTCCAGGGTATTGTACTTTGGTACATATGCTGTTAAAAACACCATGGCATCTTATTTGAATAGTTTTAAAAAATATTAGTTGAGAGTGATATAGCTGAGAGAATACTAAAGTTGATGTCCTCACTAGTTGTATCTGGCTTTCTGTGACCCAACTTTCCTCAGCTGTAAAATAGGTTTAATAACATTTGCTTCATGGGGAAGTTGTGACAATCAGGGGCGATTTGTACATCAAGTGGCCATTTGTTGGTTCTCAAATGAATGATCACTGAATTGGGCTGGCTCCTTGGGTGTCAAATCAGAGAAGACCAGTTCTTTAGGCCAATTTCAGCTCTAGAAGAATATGATTTTAGCTTTTTTTTTTTTTTGCTTTAAATTTTATTTTTGCTTTATCTAACTTAAATAATATGGGTAGAAAGAGTTTGTATTGGGTCCTACAATTTCAGAGAGTGCTTTTCTTTTATTTTGGTATTATTTTATCAGGTCAATTGATTTAGTTTATTTGACAGAAGAATCTTATATTTAGATAGATGTAGTAGGATAAATGTGTGTCAAAACGATTTGGAAGAGTGTGTAGTCATTCTTAATTTAAGTTTTCAAAAAGAACTCTGAAAACTACAAGAATGCCACTTCCTCTTCACAGAAGCATAACTGTTTTCTTTTTTTTTGAGGAAGTGCATAAAAGCAAAATAGTTTGATAGAACAGTCTTCATAAAGTCATCATGAAAGGAGTTATCATGGCAGAATGTCTAAAAAGCATTGCAAAATTTCATGTCTTGAGTGAATATGTAATAGGTATAAAACCATAAATGTTTCTGGGAAAAAACTGATTAAAAAAGTCAGATGAAGTACATATTGTAAAATGTCATTTTAATTTGGTATTTTTTTTCTTTTAGAACTACCGGATGTTATTTAATGAGGGTGTGTGTGTGTGTGTGTGTGTGTGTGTGTGTGTGGTGTGTATTTTAGCTCTAAAAACATATTTCAGCTTCTCAGTGGAAGTATAGAGCAAAATAAAAAGGTTGTAGGAAAATGATAATGAGAATTGGTACCAAAAAAAAAAAAGTGAAATAAAGATGGAAGAAAAACTTTTTTTTTTTTTTTTTAATAGGAGGAAGGAATTAGGGATGGGAAGGAGGTTGACTGTGTTAGTTTTTGAGGTGGGTATTAGACATGCTCTTGAACTTTAAGTTGGATTGGTTATCACCTGGTGTATTTTGCTCTTTGCAATAATTGGCATTGATCACTGCTCTTCAGCCACAATTACATTCATTTCTAGGTGTTGTAGGATTGCAAAGTGGAGATTGTTACTTACACTGCAAACAAAAAATGACCAGAGCTGTGCAGCTCAGAAGGCTGAAGAGACCAGGCTGATGGGTCTGTGACCCAGTAGAGGGTCCTTCCACTAATATATCAAGAACCTTCAGTATGGGTATTGTGACCAGCAGAAGAGAGATCATTGTACAGGGCAAAGGAAGGCATTGGGGCTACTATGACTATAATCTGTGACAGTTGTAGTTTTAAGTTCCCCACCTCCTGTTCTGATCTGTTGAACTCAAAAGGACATTTTTGTTTCCATTACTACTTTACGTTTTCAATCAGTCTTCCAAGGACAGAATAGTAATGCTCTTAGATTTGTTCTGCTCTGAATTGGCTGTTAGACCCTGCCTGTCATTACACCTCTCTGGGCCTCAGTTTCCCCTAAGAAATGAGGCTGTTGTTTTAGATTATTTTGTGGCTGCTCTGGTCTTCTATACCTCTAATCCAGGTTTCGGCAGACTATTGTCTGCAGGCCAAATTTGCCTCGCCACCTGCTTTTAAATGGCCCATGAGCTAAGAATGATTTTTGCATTATTAAATGGTTGAAAAGGATCAAGAGAAAAATATTTTGTGACACACAAAAATTTAATATATGCAAATTTCAGTGTCCATAAGTAAAGTTGTATTGGAACATGTCCTCCCTGGTTTGTTAACATATCATCTGTGCCACTTTTAGGTTGCCGCAGTAGAGCTGGGTAGTTGTGACAGAGATTGAAAGGCTGGCAAAACTGAAAATATTTACTATCTGACCCTTTACAGAAAAAGCTTGCCAATCCTTGCTCTAACCCCCAAGTAGACTTGGGATCATGCTTTTCAGAATATAAGTGCTATACTCTTAGAGTCTTAGTGTTACCTGGGCTGTACTTTGATCTACATTTAATTAGATTAAGATGGGAATTCTTGCTGCTCTTTTCTCCAGGAGCAAGTAGAAGCTTAGTTAGCTTTCTTGGTATGCTTTCAATTAAAAAAAAATTCTCTTTAAAACAATAGTTTGTTTGTACTCAGACTTCTCCCTCTAGGAACACTGTAGAGAAAGAGCCATATGTTTATATTTTAAATTACTTGCCTTTTAAACTGGTTTTTAGATTCCACATGTGGACCCTGAAACAGTTAACATGTACTTTTGATGCACTCAAAGGGCTCAGATGGGGAGGAGCTTGACTTCTTATATTTGAGAGTGAAACAGAAATCTTAGTGTTTTTTATTTACATTATGTACTAAATGTTTAGTTTTTTTTTGGATAGACTCTTGATTAACATGGAGCTGGAAACGACTTCAGTTTTATAGAAAGATAGTTGTACCTTCAAAATGTTTGTTTAAAGTTAACTATAAAAGGAAGTTAGAAATAATATGAATGCTATCTATTTATCTGATATTTCCCTTTATTCTAGAAAGTTCTCTCAGGTGCTAAGTCTGGGGGTTTCTGTGGGAGTTATAAGTGTGTGCATGCATGTATATGTGAGCACACATGTGTGTGGTTTCTAGTGTTCATTTCATTTCAATTATAATGAGAATCTGCCTCCTGCTCTTGCACTTCTAGTCAGTTGAGTTATTATAAAACCCCTCCTAGGCGTGGAGTTCTGTTTGATCTTGGAAGAAGATGGGCACTTTGAACTGATTAGTTGGGGGCAGAAGGGAGGTCAATCAACACATGTTACCATTCATCTAAAAGTTACTTCATTTTTTTTTTCTCTTCTGATTCATGAGAAAGGAAGAATTTGGACTAAAGAGTTGTTTATGAAGAAGATTTGTAAGGAAACTAATGTAGCGTTAAGCTTTGGAAAGTATTGCCAGTGACTTGGAACCTAAGCTCTCTGGAGACGTATGCCATTTTCTGAACATTACAAATTATCTGGGGGGAGACAGGAGCTGAACACTGGGATTCCCATTTCCCTCTGAGGGAAAACTGAGGCAAGTGGTTGTTACTTAGTGGAGGTAAGAGCTCTTGTTTTCTCCGGTTCAGTTCAGTCTGAGGTGTATTTCATTTGCCTGTCCTGTTCTTAAGCAGCACTTATAATTTCACGTGTCATTTCTATGGTTATATTTAGGGTACAGCTTGAAACACTGTATAAACACCCTGGGATGGAACAGTGCAGACTATGCCTGGGTAATCATTATGTAGTTCCAGTATCATATCATGCATTATCCAGATTAGAATGTATCACTCACTCCGAAGTTGGTCTAGAAGAGGGAGCACATTGTGTTCAGGGCCAAAAGGACATTGCCTCATTGCTCCCTTTTGGGTGAAGATCTTTGTGTTACACAGAAGGCTGGAACTTACTGATAATAGTCCCCAAACACTAAGGCTTTCTCACCACCTTCCCCCCAAATACCTCCATAATGTGTTTTGTCTTCTCTTTTAGAATTTCATGAGAAGTATCTGGAATTGGCTCTCTGAAGGGAAGGTCTGTCAGAGGACTGTTTAGATGCATCTAAATGCAGATGTGTTTAATGAACACTTTCGCTTTCCTTCTTACATGCAAGGGGGCGAGTTTCTTCACTGAGCCTCTCACTTCTGGTTTTAGTCCATTTTTAGCCTCTTGATCAGTGTTTGACTTGGGAAGGTCAGAGCTAAACCATTCATTTGCTCTTCACTCCTGGGGGTGGGGGGGATGTTTCCATCTCTACTTTTTACCATGCTGGACTCTGGTTAACCCAGTCTAGATTTATAGTAACTGTTGAATGAATGAACCATCTGTTGCCAGTTTGTGCAACTGTTTTGCCTTTTCCATCATTGTTCCCAGTTTCTTATTTATTCTCCTGGGATCTTTACTATGAGACAGGAAGTAATTAATTTTTTTTTTTGTTGTTGTTGTGCTAATTGCCCCAGTAAAAGGATTGGTGGTAGGAAATATTGCGATTTTTGTTGTTGTTGTTGTTTTAGGTGGAAATTTTTCTTGGTTAAAGTGTATAGCCAGCTGGGTGAGGTGGCACACGCCTGTAATCCCTGTGGCTCTGGAGGCTGAGGCAGGAGGATCTCGAGTTCAAAGCCAGCCTTAGCAATAGTGAGGTGCTAAGGAACTCAGTGAGAACCTGTCTCTAAATAAATACAAAATAGGGCTGGGGATGTAGCTTAGTGGTTGAGTGCCCTTGAGTTCAATCTCTGGTACCAAAAAAAAAAAAAAAAGTGTAGAGCTAAGAACTATGGCTGATAGCTCAGTGTGTCATGACATGAACAGGTCTGAAACAGCTTATCCCCAACAGTAGTTAGTCAAGGAAATAGTACAGGAGCACATTTTTTGGTGTGTCCTGAGGATTTTAGACAGGCTTTAACTGGAACAGCTCTTTCGAGACCTGCACAGGAACTCACTGTTAATGTAAGTACTTAGTGTAAAGCCTCTAGCTTAGTTGGGCCCTCAGGAGTCAGAGTGTGAGTCCCACCACTGATCCTGGGTGGACAGAGGGGGCCAACCTGGAAGCGTCTCACTGTAACATTTTTAGCCCCAACCCCTTCTTCCAAAAGATTTTATAAACTGTGTGTCCCTTGCACGTTTTTTAGATTGACGTCTAAAGTCTTTTATCATAAAGTTAGAAAGTTACAAAGGATGTAACTGTTGGCACAGTATAAATATTGATTTTTAAAAATGAAAACATCATATCACTTTTTGAAATGTATTGAATGGAATTTAAACACCAGTGTGATTTGATGGGCCCCACTGTCACTTAAAACAAAAAAACACTTGAGCAAGCACTTCCTTGGTTTTGAAAATTTTACATTGTTCCTTTCCCTCCTTGAACTTACATTTTCATTGCATTTCCTTACATAAAATTTTATTCCAATGTGATGTGATGCATTTTAAATACCTCAGCCTCCTGAGTAGCTGGGATTACAGGAGAATACCAACCGGTCCAGCTTAGTGCTCTTTACACATATTCTCACTTAAAACTATTCTAAATGAATCAACCCCAATAACCTTTCTTTCACAATTTTTGTGTTTCTATAGGACGGTTCCATACTTGGTGAGAAGTCAGTTTTTTATATGTGAGAGTTTGGGCTATTCACCTCTCCAACATTTGAAACTTCATTTAGTTTCCCAAAAGACTTCCTCTCAGATATGTTAGATGAGGTCTCCGTGTTCTTTATTACATTCCACTCTGTGCAACTGATCAAATAATAGCAGATGTAAGTGATGGTGCTAGATTTTAAAATTTGATTAGAGTCTGATGTATTTGAAAGCTAACTTTTCACATTTGAATACTCAGATCTTGCTTTTGTAACTGATATATAGCAAACCAGTTGCTTGAGGGAGTATACATGATGGTTCCTTGGTTGGTTTGTTGATCTTGGAATTAGGCAGTGAGTTCACTGATGATATCCTAGATTGAAAATAGATATATTTGAGCAGTTACCTTATGATAAGTATGACAGAATAAAATTCAAAATGATTATGATTGTATGGATATGTTGAATGGATTTGTCTGGCTTTTATGTGTGTCATTCAACAGCATCAAAATTGTTCTTCAGGGAGGACTCTGATGAATAGTGTTGCTGGTTCCCATCTTGCTCATCTCTAGACCAGAGAGACACAGTCTCTCTGCCAAGGATTGTGTTGTCACGGTCAGGTCCTACTGCAGAACAGCTTTTCTTATACTTTTCCTTTTCTGTCTGTAGGAGAATTAACTTCAGCTACTTGACCCATTTTGCTTTTCAGTTGGAGTGTATGTATTATCATATTATTTAGGACTTCTAAAAAATATAAACTCTTTCTTTCTTTTTTTGGGTGCTAGGGATTGAACCCAGGGCCTTGTGCATGCAAGGCAAACACTTCTACCAACCGAGCTACATCCCCAACCCTTTCTTTTTTAATAGACTTTATTTTTTTTTAAAGCAATTTTAGGTTCACAGCAAAATTGAGTAGAAAGTACATAGAATTTCTGGATAGACTCTTCATCCTTACCAACCTCTCCATTATCAAAAGCCTCCACCAGAGTGGTATGTTTGTTATAATTAATTGACAATATGTCATTATTACCCTAAATCCATAGTTAACATTAGGGTTCACTCTTGGTGTTGTGCATTCTGGGGGCTTTAACCAATGTATGAGGACCTACCATTACAGTATCATTCAGCAGTTTCACTCCCCTGAAAAATCCTGTGTTTTCCACATATCCATCCCTGTTGTCCCTCAAACCCTTTTAACCCTGGTCTTTTACTGCTTCCATAGTTCTATCTTTCCAGGCATACCATTAGTTGGGTACTTTCTTTTGAAAATGGATAAAATAGGATAAAAAATTTTTTAATTTAAAGGGATTTTAGAGATGTTCCATTCTGTGGCTTTTTAAAAAGAATTTAACCTTTACTTTTTATTTTATTTTTTTTATGTGGTGCTGAGGATTAAACCCAGTGCCTCACCCATGCTAGGCAAGCGCTCCATCACTGAGCTACAGCCCCAGCCCTCTGTGGCTTTTCATGCTTACCAAAGTTATAATTTTTCAACAGTTTGAATAGAAACCAACTTGTTCAGTTTCATAAGCCAAAGAAGTATTTTGCATGATTTAAAATCATGTTAAAAATTTCTTGGAGAAGTAAAGAAAAACATTAAAAAGAAAACAGAAATTCTTTCTGTCCTTAGATACTCCTGAAAGAATTTTTAAGCCAATTTTGATTGCTATTTTGATAGCATTTAGGGAGATTTTTAGGATTAAGCAAAATGAGATTGCTTTTAGATTGAGACCACTAATATTAAAAAGAAATATTCTCAGTTTTATTGTAAAATAGGACTGGAATCCATTGAGGCACAAGATGTTTGGGTATATAGCATGCTTTAGTAGTGTCATGGAGAATCCTTTTCATGTGGCAAATGATGACATTGGCCAGCCGACTGTAATGGTGAAATGGAAGTGCTTTCTTTCTGGTGACTAGCTGGTCTCTACTTTGTAGGTTGGGTTGATAGTCCTATCAGACTCACCCAGAATTAGCACTGGGCTCAGGCATTTTGGTAGATGTTGGAATGGTTGAATTACTCAGCGATAAAACTGGAAGACTTGATTTTGTCTGAAGTTTTCCAGAGGTGACCCCAGAACCTAATACTATACCATTTTATCAGTCTCTTTAAGTTTTATAGAGGTTCTGTGTTAGCAACAGTGAGGCTTTCTGCTTTCTTTCCTCTTGTTTTTTTTTTTTTTTTTCTTTTTCTATAATCTGTTCAACCAAGGTTTGTTTTACAGGAACCTGTAACTAGGGCATGCCTGAGACTAACAGGGCCACTGGCTTTAGGGCTGTGACATTTGGTTGTTGCTGGCTTAAGAGGTTCTTGGTGATAGATGGAAGTCATAAAGCCACAGAAGGAGTTGGCTTCTTGAGAGAGTAAAAAATCTATTTAGCATGTTTATGAGAAAATAGTGAGAGTCTTTTCCCCATCAGAGGCAGGCATGAAAGCTCCAATATCCAACCAGAGTATTTCCCAGAGCTTGACAAGTTGCTTTAACCTGTGGCTCCCCACACTTAGAACATATTTCATCAAGTTGTTCCATCCCAGGTGGGCTGCTCTGTGTGGATCAGAACTCAGAAGAGGAGCAGGTGGGAGCTGGATGCCACACAGGTAGCATTTATGGCATCAGACATGTTCCATTGACAAACTCTTGGCTGTCACAGCCCCAGCCACATTCCTACAGAGAGAGGATTTGTGGAACTCATTTATAGCTTTTTTTTTTTTTTAAGATAGAGTCTTGCTGAGTTGTCCAGGCCGGACTCAAAATTGTGAGCTCAAGTGCTCCTCCTGCCTTAGCCTCCCAGGTAGCTGGGACTATAGGTACACACTACTGCTCCTGGCTAACATTTTGTGTAACCTAAACTCCCTACATTTTATCACATCCTATAGAATGGGTTGTAGATGGGCCAAAAATTGAACTAGAGACTAGTGGGTAATACTCAAACTTGCTCAGAGGGTAAAGTTTCTGGGTCGCCTTTGAAGTGCACGTCACTTAGAATGCCACAAAATTGGAGTCATATGAGAAAGGTCTTCTTAACCAGCACAACATGAGTTTCAATTTTTAAGTATTGAAGGTCTTCATAACTTAAAACTTGACAATTTCAAATTTTAAAGGGATTGTATTTCTGGAATTTTGTTTAAATACACATACATGTGTATACACACATACACATACCCATACATTTGTGGGTATACACATGTGTACACAATGTGGTTTTTGATTATAGGTTGCTTTAAGTTTTTGTTTGACCATGTGGTGTAGGTACTAAGATTTGGAGAAATTAATGAGAGGACTTCAAAAGGAATGTATGTTACATATATGTATATATTTTTTCCTTTTAGAAATTGGGAAAAGACCTCCATTATGTGACTTTAGTGGCAAGTGAACTTGAACCTGGTTATAATGACTTGCATCTTTTTATGTCACTAGGTATAGATATATGTTCCCCTTTGAAGATGCTTTGAGTCTTATATCAAATGCTTTATTTTCTCTAGAGAAGATGTAGACACCTCAATATTGTAAATTCCATTAAGGCATTATCTCTCTGTCCCCAACAGATTTAGTTCCCCATATTCTTAATCTGGCAAAGAGACAGTGTCCCTGGTCTTTTTGGTAGGTAATTGTCTTAACTTTCTTTTTTTTTTTTCTTCTTGGCAAAAAAGGGTCACTTAGCTTAACTAAAACTGAGAAACCATGATTAGCCCTTCTAAAAGGCATCAAACCCTAGGTAATTCCCATAATATTTCATTTTGAGGCTGGTGATTTCCCCAGCCCATAGAACAGGTTAGTTTCTCTTGCTAGCACATGGAGACTGGTGAGAGCAGCTAATGATGCTGTCTCAGATCTTGGTTGCCCTTGTCCAACACAGGACAAGTGACACCACACTATTTGTACTGGTTTAATGTTATTATAGTGAGGCCTATTGAATTAAAAAAAAACCCATCCATTATGATGAAATCCTCTAGGGACAAACAAAATGAAATGCAGTTCATTTTTTAACCAATAAATATTTATTGGGTTCCATAAAATTTCATGCCAGTCTCTGGGCAGAGCCTCTGGATACATCTTTTAATACCTTTTCTACTGACTGTTCAATATTAATTTCTGTGTTTCTACATAAAGCAATTCAAATAAAAAACTAATAGTGAAACAATTGGTAGCATGATATAGCTCTTTAATTACAGTAAATATTTAATGTTTCCTTACAAAATAATTGTATTCTTAACAGAATCCCAACTGTTGAAAGTGCAACATGATAATAATCAATTTCTAACATATTTAGTCCCCCCCCCCACCCCATTACCCCTTGCTCCTGTCTCCTAAAGCTGCTCCAGCTAAGGTTTTGTTTTTTATTTTTTAAAAAATCTTTCATTACTAAAGTGTTCTTTACTTGAAATTCTTCAGCCCTGGTCTGGACACAATGCTGTCTCTCTAGCTTTATAAAATGGGGTAGTATAAGATTTTAAAAAAAAAGTATGGAGAAGTACAATAGAAGAATAATATTCCCTTCTTTTCAGTGAATTAGGAATTATTAGCACACTGTCCATTGATAGATGCTGCAGAAAGGAAAAAAGAATCATTGAGATTGGTAACATGTGGTTTTAATTGGTAAAATGAATGTGTCCATTAGTGATTGACCAACTTGGGTAACTGGGTTTATCAAGTGACAGTGAAACCTCTTGGGGTCTTTTACTTTCAAGCTAAACTTGAGTGCAGTTCCTACTCCACCAAAATGTCATCAGCGACTGGCTTATCAAGGACCACAGATATCGCATCGCAGTGGCCCCAGTTCTCCACACTCCGCCTCTCCATCCCCACATAATTTGCTCTGACAGATTTTAAACCATGGCGTCAGCTTGAGATCTGTTTCTCTGTAAGCTTGTGGTTCAGCACAGGTAACTGAAAACAGATGTGCTGAGCGAAAACTCCACTGGTTTTCTTAAGCTTTTGGTGATTTGGGGGTGGGGAGTGAAACTGCCTTTTACAAACCCTTTGTGATTTTGTTGTATGTGCAGTTTTCTGATCTCAGCAATGTCTGCCCACGTTCTATCCAGATGCTTTCTGGCAGGGATTGCTGACTTAGGCGGAGAGGAACCATGGCCCCCTTTTCTCTATGCTAATCTCTTTCTCTCCTTGCCTGTTTCCTGTCTGTGGACAGCATTTGGCCCTCTGGGACCCAAGGTGATTTTTCTGACCTAGCAATCACCTGTTAGGATTCTTCTGTTAAACATCATTAAGTGTATTCAACAGCCCTGACAGAGTGAAATGCCAGTCCCGTTACCCTGTCTAGTCCCAAAGAGGAGGCAATACTTGGACAGAAAGAGAGAGAAATAAGTGTTTTAAAGTATTTGGTAGCTGGGAGCAGTGGTACATGCCTGTAATCCCAGCAGCTCGGGAGGCTGAGGCAGGAGGATTGCAAGTTCAAGGCTGGCTTCAGCAACTTAGCAAGGCCCTAATCTACTTAGTGAGATTCAGTCTCAAAATGAAAATTAAAAGGACTGGGGATGTGGCTCAGTGGTTAAGCATCTTTGGATTCAATCCCTGGGGTGTGTGTGTGTGTGTGTGTGTGTGTGTGTTGTAAAGAATAAGTACTGGTACTAGGATGAGTGTCCAGGGGAGACAGCATCTGGGCAGGATGTCACCTGAAAAGTGACTTCCTGGTGGATATGGGATCTGAGCTGGGTTTTAAGTGCCTCATAATAGGACAAACTGGGAAGAAGGAGGAAGGGAGCAATTGGGGACAGAGGCCAGCACAGGAAGGTATAAAAGAAAGGCCTGCAGATGGTTTCCAGGAGCAACTGAATGAACAATTTGACCTCAGCAGAGAGTTTGTAAAGGCAGCAGTGGGGAACTGAATTGTATAACTGGGGTGCCAGTTTTTAGAGGCCCCTGAAAACCCACTACGGAATTTGGGGTTCATCTTACTGGGGGAGCCATGAAGACTTTTGCCCAGGGGTTGTGATATGTGCAAAGCAGTATGTAGGTGAATAATTCAGCCATGATGTGCTGACAGCTCATTTACCACCTGGGCTGCCATGATACACCCCTTTCTCAGTCCCTCTTCCAATTAGAAATTACTTTTTGTTGTGCCTAGGTGGACTCCCCGGCATTGAGGGAGTAACTGACCCTCTCAGTCTTGTTATTTAGGAGAGGGGAATGTAGTATCACCAGCTTCTCTAAAATCCCCAGGGGCAATATTTTATCAGTCTTTGAAATGTGGGCTCAATGACGGAAATGCAATCCACTCTTCAATACAGCCCTGCTAAGATCAACCCTGCAATCATGTGGTTATGAAATATTATCCAGCCTGAAACCATAAGAAAGAAAGAAAAAAAAAGCCCTCTTAGTCTGACTTACAACACTTGATATAGAGGCTAACCTTTGAAGGGATGTGGAAAAAGTGGAGAACTGCTGACTGTACAAAATGTAGATGAGAATTCCATGTGGAGGGATTCTTCCCTAGAGTTTGTGGATTTTTCTTCTCTTGAATGTTTGCTCCAGACCACACCACCTGTTTCTGCTTCAAATGTTTCCAAGGCTAAAGGTTTCTGCCTTGGAGATTTGAGGCTCTTGTTTGCTGGTAACTTACGTGTCAGACCTAGGGAAGAGAAAAGGATGGAGGGGAAGAGAAAAGTGGGCAGAGGGGCCTCTTGGTCTTTTTGGCTAATAAAAGGTGGGACCACATGGCCTTTGGCATGGATATGAAGAGCCATGATTATTCCTTTTATATATAAAAGCAAGTTTCATATCTACCTGGGTGCACATTCAGGATGCAGAATACAACGCAGAATTGGATGCATTTCATCTTCGTTTCTATTCATCATTGAGTATTTCCGTACTAGACGGCAGAAGCTCAGCACTTTGCAATTTAACAGCTAGTTAAACACCACTTAACCCCTTAGCACTAGCCAATTGCTTTGCTTCCAACCTTGTTTCCATCCCCACCCTCCCCACCAATCCTGTTCTGATTACTACAGTCACTCACTATTAGGCTAATTTGCTGTCCTGGGAGACACTGTTAAGATAGCTCTCTGATTAGGTGGAAATTGATTAAGCAGAAGCTGCTTTATGCTGTCATTAGATCAGTGGAACAATAAGAGAGCTCCAATTTTGAGCCTTCTTCCATTTTGCTGTTGTCTCAATTAAGTTACTTTTCTATGATTTGCGGATCATTAGCATCACTGAATCCTGAATACCTGTTCTCATCTTCAAGACTTCTCAACCATATGAAAATGATGTATGCTCAAAACCCCTCATAATGCTGGTGATTTCTGGTTGTCCTCCTGAATGTCCGTGACAATGTTAGCGGCAGGATGGAAGTAAAGCTTTTGGAGAGAGATCATGCTGCTTGAAACTTCCTGGCTCATCTCCACTAACCCTTCCCCCTTTCCTCTGGTCCAAGTTATGAGTATTAGCTGGGTGGATAAACCCTGTTCTCTGGGACTGGAAGACCCAAGTTTGAAACCTTGTGTTGAGTTTCATGACTTCACTGGGCTTCAGTATCTTCCTCTGAAAGATCTGGCAGTAGAGGTATTTAACCCAGGGAAAGTCATTGTGTTTTTATTTTATTTCATTTTTTAGCCATTGGTTTTGACAGATAACGTCTGTAAGGGTTCTGCAGAGTAAGCACTCTTCTGGTTTTCCAGATCCCCACCTGAATGCACCTTCTGTCAGTCACCCCCATCCTCGAAGCCATGTCTCCCCTTCCTGAATTCCCATAGCATTTTGTTGGTTTCTCTTTCTGGCATTGAACAGTTATGTCCCTTTCCTCTCTGACTGTGAGCATCTCTGGGCTAGGGAATGGCTTGGCTGTCTCCTGCATTGCTGTGGGAACCAAGCCTGGGCAAACATGGGAATCACCTGGGGAGCCTTGAAAAACAAACAAACAAACAAACAAACAAAAACAAACCACACACACTCCTGAATTCCAGCCCCAGAGGACATCCTCCTGAGCCTGGGTTGGAATCTAGGAATCTGGATTTTTTTCACAAATGCTAAAAGTGTTTCTACTATGGGTGAGCCTCAGATCCCAGTTATAGAATTAATTCTATAGCAGTTTCCAACCCTATCAAACCCAAGATCCCTTCGATATATTTTGCAACAATCTTTTTACTTCCTGAAATGAAATTCATAGATGATAGGACTCACAATATTAAAACACACACACCATAATGATGATATAGAGAAGAAATAACATGAAAATAATTTATAATGAAATACCATGTATTTCAACGCTATGGTTACATTGAAGACATAATGAGATAGTCATATTTTTGTGATAATAAATTACTTTGGATTTGAGAAGTATTCAACTGAATAGTCCAATGCTCTCTATATAGCCTTAGAAATAAGGACTGAGAGCCTGGGGTTGTAGCTTAGTGATAGAGTGCTTGCCTAACATGAGTGAGGCACTGGGTTTGTACCACATAAAAATAAATAAATAAAATAAAGACATTAAAAAAATAAGGGTTAGGGGCTGACACATAGCTCAGGGGTACAGCACATCTTTTGCATTGATGAGACTCTGGGTTTAATTCTCAGCAAATACACACACACACACACACACACGGTTATAGGTCACTGGGGGTGTGCCCAGGACTAAACAAGTTATTTCTCTTGTATCACTAGAAATATGACAACTCTAAGTGTAGATCAGTACTGGTGTATTATAGAGGTGACTCATTAATTATCAGTAATGTTCCTATAAGTGTCATGATTTTCAGAGATGGCAAAACACATCAGTAAAATTCTGAATAAAAGTATATCCTTCCCTTAATTTATAGGCTTATCAAGTTCTTAGGAAATTCAGTATATCTACCATTGAACAAATATGGAATAGAGAGTTAAGAGCTAGACCCTGGTAGTTACAAACTTTTTTTCCCATTTTTGTGGAAGCTGTGTGGAAAGTGGGACAATCAGTCCTCAAGAGGGACCTTCTAGAGCATTGAAGAACTCTAGAATTCTTGCTTCCACTCCCCAGATAGCAGTAGAACAGCCATTATACCAACCAAAGCCCCCTGCCAGTTGTGAAGCTTCTAGGGGCAGTATGGCCCCCTCTGAGAGCCACTGCCCTGGGGGTAGAAAGAGAAGGGCCTGGAATTTACTAGCACCCCTAATTGTTACCCCAGTGGTTGCCCTGAGCTCATGGTGTTCTGTGTGTATTTGGTGAATAAATAATAAGTAAACTATCAGACTTGAATATTTTACATAAATGGTATGCCCCCCCACCCCAATAAAAAAAAAGTGTTTATGAGAGTGATTTTTTTTCCTAAGCCATCATTGCCCTGCACTCATTGTCACATTATACAAACCTGAAGTCCTTAAAACTGTGTTGAATTCTCTAGAAGAAGAGATGCTTGGGGCACAAGATGCTCATTAGGGGTCCCAAGATGCTCATTAGGGACAAGCACTTAGGATGGGATGGAAGCAGGATTGGGTGGAGGAAGAAGTTGAATAGGCCTCCGTCATCCTGGCTGGGAGCCCTGGGGTGAGTTATTTGCAGTCCTGGTATCCTGCTTTGGGTCAGAATTGCTCAGCCTTTACATCTCTGCCTGTCAGTCACCAGAATTGGGTTGTCCCAACAGGAATGGCAGGGAGGGTGTGACCACGGGTAAAAGGGCTCACTGCCGCTGAGGCTGCTCCTGAAGGAGGGGCACTGGAGGCTGTGTGCTGACCGCACACCCCAGCTGGCTGGCAAGCCCTTTTTTGAAGGGGCTCTAGGTGACTCACCCCAGTCTACCACAGGCCTTCAAGTATATATCCTCACTTGTGCCTCACAGCAACCTGAGGAGAGAGGCACAGTTTCTTTCCCAGTTTATAGGTGAGGAAACTGAGGCTTAAAGAATTTTCACTATTTGTACTTGAAGTGCCTAATCTGGATAGGAGCCCAGGCCTTCCAAATTCTGGGTCCCTTTGGTGATGTCCACATGGGCTTGACAACTCTCACCATTCAGCTGGTGCCAGGTGCCATGCTGGTGCTGCGGTGGGACCCCTGAGCTGCCGAGGCCTGGCTCATCAGTACTGTTTCTTTTGTGGTTGGTTGAGTAGCTTATAGGTAGATTAGGACAGTGAGGTGGAAATATCTGGGTCCTTTTATTCACAGCTTTTATCACTTGATCAGCTTAAGGAATTAATATTAAAAATCTTTGACATGCCTAATAGCTGCTTTTTTTTTGTGATAAGATTTTTCCTCAGAGGTTATTTCTGGCATAGACAAGGACATTTGATGTAGGGCTCCCTGAAAAGAGCATCTTGGGGCTTTAAGACATTACTTCCCAGGATCCATCCAACTGGTGTTTGTGGGTGAACTGGGCACCGGCAGTTGCTTCAGGAATCTGACACGTGCACTGGGTAGCACGTGTATCTGGGTGTCAGGACTGGCTCTTGGGGCCTGCACCCCTCTTTCTTTTTCTTCACCAAGGAGCTTCCATCTGGGCTCTCAGTGGCCCATCGAAAAGACTTTAAAACCATTTCCAGGTCCCCCAGAGGGAACTCCTGCCTTTAATCAAAGACAAGGCATTTCTGCTACTGCATGTTAGAATAATTTGACTTTTTAAACAAACCTACTGGGAAGTGACTGTTAGGTTTATGAGACTGGCCACAGGCATGTCCAGTAGAACTCTTAGAATTGTGAGTCTTACTGATGAAATAAATACAACAGACACATAGTTCTTAGTGAAATAGTTTAATATTTTTGTGGCCAGAATTCTTTTAAAAATAACATTCCCGAGGAAGGAGGTTACATTCTGGTCCTGGGGTCATTCATGAATGGCAGATAACCTTCTGCAAAAGTCATAGCAGTTCACCCTCCACCAGCGGCATCTCAGAGGCCTTATTTCTCCACACCCTCCACAGTTTCTGGTATTATTGGTCTCTAAAAATTTTGCCAACCTCATGTGAAAGATGGATGTCTCCCAGAGCTCTAATGAGAACAGATGCCTTTTTATATGTCCTTTGACTTTTTGTACATTTGTCTTCCTTCAATTGCTGATTCATTTACTTTGCCATTAGAAATATTGGGTTATCCATCTTCTTCTAGTTGACCACTTGGTAGGAGTTCTTGGTCTTTCAGATTCTTTTGTACCTTCTTCCTATTGACTTATGTCTCTTTCATTTTCTTCAGGCTTTTCCTCTCTCTAGGAGACTTATTTTGTCCAATCTCAGAGAGATACAGGTTTGGGGAATCCTTAGGAATTTTGGGTGTTGGACCTCTGAGCTTTTGAGATGCTTAAAACCATGGCAGAAATTTTAAAAAAGATATTTTTATTGGCTTCTTGAATACTAAAACTATAAAATCTAAGTTGACATTTATGTAATCAAATTAAGACATCAAGTCAACTAGTCTTTGACAACCCAACTCAAAATATGGTTACTTATAACTCCAAAGTAGTTTATATTTAGTGTGGGAGATGGATCATCCCATGGGGCTGATATCACAGAATTCCAGGGACTAGTTAGCTTATAAGCAACAGGAATTCATTTCTCACTGTTCTCAAGGCTACTTGGACTTTATCTGCACCTCACCAGCCCTCTCTCCTCTCTGCCTCTGTTCCCTTTCAGGTACCTTGGTGCCTGGCGGATCCTGCCCATCCTGGTTTCTCAACTTTCTCATTCTGATTCCCTCTCTCCTGCTGGGTTAGCCACTCTGGGAGCACCCGTGCAAGGGCCCTGTGGGGAATGGCCGGGTCTCTGCTACAAACCAATGCTGAAGTTCCTGGTACCTCAAAGTAACATTTCTCTCCTCAGCATTTAATCTAAATTTAATTTAAATTAAATTTAAAAATTTAATTTTTTACTACTTAGAAATTCCACCTGGATGTCCCTTAAATGCTTCAGATGCATTTCAACCTTTTCTTTCCATCCCCCAATAAATTCCACATTTATCACTTTGGTTAGTGACACTAAATGTTTACTCAGTTTTCCTTGCTTAAGACTTTACTCTTCTATTCTTCCTTCTTCTCCACCTCCTCAGATTCCTTGAGTTGCAAAGTCTTGTGGGTTTGGCCTCCCACGTAATTGCTTTGGATTCTGCTCTCTTCTCCAAGTCTAGCATCAGGTTAGAGCCTCGGTGGGGCTGCTGAGGCCCTCACCCTGGTCCTTGCCTTTATTCTCATCCTCAGCTCTCACCCATGCCCCTTGTTCCTGCTCCAGCCACGTACCTGTTCTCCTAAGTTCTTGGACTTATCAACGGGAGCAACAGCAGCCCTTTTACCCTCATGAGACACTTGGAAATGGGGAAGCTTTACTCTCGTTATCATAATGATTGGCAATCGCTGCCTGCAATTAGTGGGTGGAATCAGAGCTGGAAAATATCCTGCAGTGTGTGGGAAAGTCTTCTGGACATGGATGTGTCCTACCTGGAATTGTGGGTAGCCACCCTGTTGAGAAACAGAATCATGCTGTGTCATGCCTTTGTCCTTTGTATCTGCCATGCCCTTTGCCTGAGATGCCCCTCCTTGACCTTCTCTGCCTGGGGAACGCCTGTATATATATATATATATATATATATATATATATATATATATATTTTTTTTTTTTTTTTTTTTTTTTTTTTTGAGTGCCAGTTTAAAAATGCCACCTTCTCTCTGAAGCCTCCTGTGCCCCCTTTCACTCTGAGGTTCATTACTTTTCCCACTTTGTTCCTGAGGTGCTTTTGCCTCCAGTAGACGTACTGTGAGTGTGTCTTCCCAGCAGAAGAGCTGGCCTTCTTCAGCTTTGTGGCCCCTGTGCCTAGCACGGGGCAGCAGACAGCGAGCACACAGTGGGCTGCACAAGGGGGAGCCGCTTAAATCAATGGAACGGCGCCTCTTTTGGCTGCGTGGTTCTTGGAGCAGGCTTTACTTGTTCTGTCTTCCACCCTCTCCCCTCTCCTTCCTCTCTCTTCTTGTCTTTCTCTTTTCCCTTTCTCACTAGCAGCCTTTCTAATTCTGGCATGGGCCTCTTCATTACTACAGATTGGCTGTCTTCCATAGCTACAGTCATCTGCGGTTCCTCGAGGCATCTAAGAATTGAAATAGATCTTGGCCATCTTTGCCGCCGAGGTGTGACTGCAGTAGTTACAGCTCCTGTTTCCAAGGCAACAGCCTTCTGGTTAAGAGTAGGGTACTCCTCTTAGCGCATCTCCATTAGGAGAGAGGAGTCTTATGGCTTACATCTCTATATTCAAACTTTCCCTGCTTTATTGCTTAGAACAAGCCGGTTTACATTGGAACAGGGCAAGAATAAAATATGACTCTGCTCTGGCAGTTTTAAAACTTTTTTTTTGAAACATCTTAAACATACAGAGGAGAGCATATATAATAAGTACAGATCTCCATGAACACACCCATATAAGTAGCACCCAGATCAAGAAACAGAACATTTCCAGCATCCCAAAGCTTGATGATTTTTAATGGAGATGTCGGATTTTGTTTTTTTTTTAACCAATGTGTATTTCTTATTTTATCTAAGAATCACATTTCTTTCCTAAACCAGCCTTAATTTCAGATTCTGTGAGATAGGTCTTGACTTAATACTGCTGGGCAATCAATACACAGCTCAGATAGGTAGCTTTAGATCATTACCATTTGAAATGCCTTTTAGAAATCCTCTTTCCCCAGCTTGAGGGAGGCCTCTGGACCTATTCCAGTCTTATGGCTTCCCCACTGTGCTTGAAAGCAGGACATACTAGAAAGCCCTCAGTCCTGGAAGATTCCTCAAGCTCATGTGAAATGGATGCATGTGAGTAGACAGACCCCTCTGCCTACCCCAATACCCCATTAAAAAAAAAAAAAACAAACTGTTCCATCCATGCAAATGAGGATTTTGGAATCAGATTCTTTGGGGTGAATCCTGTCTCTGTCATCCATGCTGGGTGACTGTTCACAATTCCTTTCACCTCTCTGGGTCTTAATTTCCTCAACTATGAAATGGGAATAATGTACCCATCTTTCAGAATTAAAGTGAAGAATAAATGAAAAAATGAATGTGAAAAACACTAGCATTATGCTTGGTTTCCAGAAAATCACAATAAATGGTATATCCCTCTTTTTCACCCAAAGTAGAAAACTCTCAGAGCCTTCATCACAACATTCTTGGGGAAACTCTGGTCATCACCTATGTGATTTCTTTCTTTTTTTTTCCTTTTGGTATAGGGGTGCTTAACTACTGAACCACCTCCCCAGCCATTTTTATATTTTATTTAGAGACAGGGTCTCATGGAGTTACTTAGGGCCTGGCTAAATTGCTGAGACTGGCTTTGAACTCTCCATCCTCCTGCCTCAGCCTCCTGAGCTACTGGGATTACAGGTAGGCACCATGGCGCTCGGCTCTACATATGTGATTTCCTTTCTTCCTTCTTTCCCTGCCCCAATTCATCTCAAATATCCCTCCAGATTTATCTTCCTGACCACTACATCCACCTTTACCATTCTGTCTCAAAAAGACCCATAGATATTCAGGAAAGGTCTGCCAAAAAGGCCTGGCGTAGAAGGACTTCATAGGATGGCTCCAGAAATTCTGGCTCATTGTCCATAAGTGCCTCCTGCAGGCTGCCCACGTGTCTGTGCACCTCACGTTTTTCCTGCCTCTGCACCCACCTATGGCAGTGTTCTTTCATTGATCGGCCATTCTGCCATGTCCATCTCAGGGGCCACTCTGCCCTGCCCATTGGTGATGCCCTTGGCCATGATGAAGGAGTAGCAACCCTCTGCCACTCTGTTCCTGTTATAAAATCTGTGTGGTTTCCCTAGCTTTGCCATAACCTGAGACATTTGATCCCAACCTGGAGATCCTGTTCTGGCTCTGAGGATTTAAGGTTCTCCAACCCGACCCAGAGACTCTGTCAAGTCTGGATTTGCCCCATGTTGGAAAACTGAGCTTTGGCTTTGTTCCCAAATTATGATTTCTACTATGCTCCTAATTCTGATGACTCTGCACTGATGCTTTACCTTGCCTCCAACTCCTCCAAAGTGAGGTTTTCTCTCTCAGAAGCCATTGCTGAGAATGGGGTTTCCAGTTGCTAGGCAGACTACCCTGTTCTGTGTGTGTTTGTTTGGGACACCCCCTACTCTAGCTTTGGGCCAACTGCTTACTGTGGGCTGTCTGGAGCCATCCTACCTAATGGAGTATTTGTCTCTTAGAACCATAAATGTCATTCCAGTGTGAGTTCCTTTGGTGCACCTATTTGGCTCTCTGGCCTCTTATCTATCTAGAGCATGGTGGAGAATCAGGAAGCTTTAGAAAAAATGGAGCTTATGACTAGCCAAACAGGGATGTTTCAAAGTCTGAGGATCGCACTCTTTATTCCTAGGAGAAGTCTTCAGGCCCTCATTTAGAGCCGTGTACTCTTACTTTAGACACAGGGATGAGAAGTTGTAGCTTGTTAGTTTTTTTAAGGGCACAACAAATTAGAAACAGTCAATTATAGGCAGCAGATTTATAATAGCAAATACAACTTATCAGGAAGAAAAGGTGGGAAAAATGATATGTGGATAAAGGAGCTGAAAAATTATATAACATTTCTGGAGTGGTTTAGTATTTTAAAAGATACTGAGAGCATTTTTGAAATATAAGATATTGGAATGGTGACCCTTAGATATTTTTAAAATGTGCAGTTATGGTCTTTCCCATCTCAGAAACAAAGAGGGCTACTATCCTTTTTAAGATTTCTACCTAAAATGGCTAAAATAAAAGGCATTCCCACATTTACTAGGGTGAAATCTTTTTTTTTTATTATTCATTTACCTAATATTTAATCAATGCCTGCTGTATGCCAGGCACTTTTCTAGGTGCTGAGGATACATTAAAGAGCAAAACAGACCAAGTCCCTGTCCTCTTGGAGATTAATCTAGAAAACTAGACTTTTCAGAGCAATTACTTCTCCAGAACCTAAAAAGATCAAGTTTTTTTTTTTGATGGGCTACATAGGAAGTTTTTCTGTTTTAAATAGGTTAAATGAAAGAAGTTGTTTTCAAGCCTTTCAAAACAGTCTCAGGCACCACGTTGACAGTCTCTGAGGAACCTGACAAAAAACCCTGGTTATTTTGTTTTTCATCACAACAGGAAGTAGGAAGTATGGTTTGTTCTTTGAAGGTGGAGAATGACTAGCCTGTTACACAGGGGTTATCAATACTCTCGAATACCCATACTGGAAGATTTTTTTCACTCCTAAGTTCAAGTTCCTTGGTTTAGGATTGTCATTCATTTTGTGTAAAGAAATAGAGAAGGAAAAAGCCCCCAATTTAAATGTAAAAGGTAAAAACTGGAGTGATTTAATGTTTGTATAATCAGCCTGAGGTGAATTCCTCACCCATTGCTTTGTGAGTCAGATAGCAGACTTGATCCCTGCTTATACAGTATGGCTTAAGTGGCTCTTAGGGATGTAATTTCAACTGTTATTTTCCATTTTCCTCCTTTCCCTCTGGCTTGCTTGTAAGAAACTCTTAGTTGTTATTTGAGGCTTTCTAAAAATTATCAAAGTGAAATGGCAACCACAGCTTTTATTTTGATACTTAAGTGAAAATAATGGTGTTTGGTGGAGAATTCTTTAGATGGTCACCCCTGGTTGGTTCCCTGAAAACTTGTAGGTTCAACCTGACCAGGTGACTACCTCACCTCAAATAGGTTCCACTTAGCAGAGCAATTGCTTTGCTAATGAAGCACAAATCTTCATGTATAGCTTTCTCCTTATCTGGTATCCAGTTTGTGACTTCTGTTTGGAGAGTGACCATTTGATTTATTTTTTACTGAAGGTCATTTTTATAAGGGTATGTCATAGGCTTTAAATTTTATCCCTTTTAAGATGTGATAAAACACTTTATTATTGGATTTCAATTTGTGAAAACAGATAGTTTGATTAGAACTCTGCTGTTATACTGCTAATAAAGCCAAAGTGTTGAAATATCAAAAACCTTTCTTTTTGTCTCACTTTTTAATGTTATGGAACTATGTGCTCTTTCAAGTGTTAAAGGAAACTGACACCCATTGGTTTGTGGTATTTTTCATGACAACATTTAATATAATCTGTTCATAAATAGTCTCAATGATAATAATCTTTGCATATAAGAAATCCTACATTTAGGAGCTAAAGAATCACAAAACAAACATTCAGTCATTTTTATTAGACAAGGCAGAGGCAGTAAAGGGGGTGGGGAAGGGAGGCAGCCTTTTTAAAAGCTTTTACTTAGGGAAGTGCATGAGCATTTTTGTGACTAAAATAAGAAGAAACGTCCTGGTATGTGGAATGGGTTAATGATGTGTTGGCTTTTGTTTGGATTTTTGGCCAGAGGGTGCTCAGGGCTTGGTGCTGGACAGAGTGCTGTGGAGGACTGTCCTCTGCAGGTGGCTCTGGGTTTTCTCAGTGTACCTAAGATATTCTGGCTTCTGACTTTTACCACTCTTGTCATGAAGCTAACTATAATTCTTATTCTGTAAGTGGTAATGACTACTGCAAAATTGAGAAGGTTTAGTGTCTTTTAAAGCAAATTGTGAAATCTTTTTATAAAAGAACTTATAAAATCTGACCTGATAACTTTGACCTAAGTGTATTGTCCAGTTAGCTAAAATCATGGATTTTGATTTCTTGATCTAGAAAATATTTTGTCATCACCCTCAGGGATCTGGGTAAGGTTATGATAAGTTTCCTATTTTATAAATGATGCGATGAATTCTGGTGCCCAGGTATGCAGCCAGGCATGAGGAGGACAAGATGAGACTTCTGCTAGATGGATGAGATGGAGGGTAGGACATAAGGTTTTCTCCCTCTCTAAAGAGGTCCTAAGTGTAATAGAGGCACCTCTTGCTATGGATTGCTTGTTGAAGATATGTTTACAGGGATTGTGAAAACTGATACTAAAAACTCAAGAAGATTGATGCTTACAGAAAACTAACATCAAACCCTAAACAATGGATTCTAAAAACCTGATGGGAAATTCTCTTCAAAACAAAACATAGAGGTTGAATTCAAGGAGTGCTTCCAGAGATATAATAGGATACTCATTTGGTCAACTTAAGAGCAGTTTATCATACTCTCATCCACTGAGCCTAAACAGATCAGGGCTGAGGGGATGATTCCATCAAGTCAGGGATAAAACTCCCTTCTTTCTCATTACTCTGTCATCTCTATCACGCAACTCCCATCTTTCAACGAGGATGGTTGTTCCAGTTTCTATAATCATGGGAGGAAGGAGTAGGAAAGGAAGGGCAGCCATCTTTCCTTTTAAGAACATGACCTAGAAGGTGCAGGCATCACTGTGGCCCACATCCCACTGGCCGCCACGCAAATACTTATCTGCAAGGGAATCTGGGAAATAAAATCTTCGCGTAGGCAGCCTTGTACCCAGCTAAAGTCTTCTATTACTACAAAGGAAAGGGAGAATGGATACCCAGGAGACAACTAGGAACCTCTTCCATGCAAGAATAGTAACATTTGTTTTTCCATGTAACTGTACTGCTGTAGCTTCTAGACAAATTCAAATTCAACCCCATAACCTTTTAAAAAGGCATAATTATTAATCACACACAATACCAGAACACATCATGGAATGTTCCTATCTCTCTTCATGTATGGTTCAGACATCCAAGTTGGGAAAGTAAATTTTAAATGTACTATCATTCTGAAGTTAAAAGTGATTGTACTTTCTTTGAACATTCTTTTGTAAGAAGGATGGACTTTTTTTTTTTTAAGCAAGTTGAAATTTTCACACAGAATTTCCATAAACACAAATTCATATGCATCTAAATGAGAAAAGGCTTCACAAAGGGCAGCCTCATAGGAGTAGGTCAAAATATTTCATTCCGGATGGGAATTTGATTCTGGAGTTGTCAGTGGTCAGTAATTAGAGTTGACTTTATGGTGCTGATTCTAGGAATGGAGCCAAAATATTACAAACCCATTTATAACTGCCCCTGCCCCCTGTGAGTAACCATATTAATAAGTAATTTAAGGGTCTGGGTTCTAAAATAATTTTATTAAAATAGAGAGATGTTTCTTATTTTCTATAAGGAGATAGTGCCAGAAAGCTCTGCCATTTATTTTTTCTGGCTACTTCCTGTCTGGAGTTTGTTTATTGCTCTCTGCCCAGAATACTCTATCAGAGGGAACTACTGTGTGACTAGGAAGGTTTGTTTTATAAAACTGTGTGAATATTTTGTTCTAGTTGGTAGGAAGTGAGCTGTCCCTGATATTCAAGATTCTTGTTGTGAAGCCTAAGCCTAGCACACACACCACATGTTATAGATTTTTACTTGACAGTTCTAGTTGTGTGTGCATTTTGCATATTTGTGTTTTGACTTTGATTTTTCTCTTATCCTATAACACAGAGAAAAAGTGATTTTGAAGTCTGAATTTTTTTTCTTTCAGATTCTAGTTTCCTCGTAAGGGAGAACTAGACTTGCAATCTTTCCCTTCTGGCTGTCTCTGGACAAGTGAGCAGGTCCTATCTTATTTAATATGAGGCATATATTATCATTGGCTTTGAGGTACACGTTGGGGCTCAAATATTGTTCTGGTTTTTTGTTTGGCAATAAAACATCTCAGATTCTCTAGGGTCCCTTGTTGTCATTCTACCCCAGACACTCTTCAGGAGACTCCACGGGGATGGCAGCAACTTCAGAAGAGGCAGGATGTCAAGAGTTATCAAAGCTTTGGCATAGAGACTTAGGGTGAAAGTTTTTAGAAATGATTATCTTTCTTCCCCCTCCTACTCTTCCTCCTCCTCCTTTTTATGTTTTTGGTTGGCAAGAAGGCTTCTGGTGAATTTCTTTTTAAAAGTTTGGTTTGGGTCTCCGTTTCCAGGAAAGGTATTATCACCATTTTTCAAGTGAGGCTGCTGAGATGAGTGGCTTTGCTCTGGGTTATAGTGTGGCCTGTTTTCTTTATTGGGCCACATTATTTTCAGTGAGCTTTAGCATGTGATTCTGTCTACAGAAAAGTAAAGCCCGATTGTATGCCCCAGGAGGTACTTTAGGATTTTAGGCAAAATCAGAACATTGTAAAGGCAGACTCCCTCGCTGTGAGTCCTTTCAGCAGGTACCCTGTCTTGCTCCGCCTGTGGTTTACAACAGAACCTCATCCACAGGAGTCTGCGGCATGTTTGTTGCCTGTTGCATTAATGACTGTGAATCAGAGTATGGTTTAACAGAAAAAAAAAAAAAGATGCTAAAGTGAAATTTTCTCAGGAGGGTTGGATCCACTTAGATGGAGATGGGAAAGAGATTATTTGCAGGAGTTTGGAAAACCATGATAAGCTAGGCAAGGAGAACCTCGATCCAGGGAATGGAATGAGGAGCTATCTCAAAACTGAATTTTAAACCCCCAGATCTTTTAGTGCCTGTGTTGGTTCTTGCTTTGTGGACTGACTGACTCTGTAGAGAGGAGGCCGACCCTGTTGCTGGGCTGTGTTCTCACTGTGTGGCTGTGGGAGGGGTGCTGGAGAATGCCCATGTGCATGTTGGAGCAGGAGCGGCTCCACCCAAGCTTCCAGTAGGAACTGGGATACTGACTCAGTAGACCAGCTTCATGTCCCCAGGGCCCAGGGACCATCCTGCTTTTTACTTAGTCAGCTTGTTAATCTTCTTGGACAATAAATACTGACATTATTGGTTTTGTAGGAGGGTGGTGCTTAAGGCTTCTTTACCTAGTCTTTCAGAACCTGGAAGGAAACTTTGGGGCATATCTTTATGCCCAGGCTCCAGTGTTGCATCCCTGGTTGGGACCTCAATGTGGCAACTTTAGTTTGAGTATGTTAGAAATTCTTCGAAGGTCCAAGAGCATTTAATGAGAATGACTTAAGAACAACCATTATGTTTCTATCCTACAAAGGGGGATACTGAAGCAAAGCAAGAAGATATCTTTTAAAAGATTTAAAAGAAAATAGAGCAATCAGTAATCGCTGTGCCAATCAAAACCACAAGATGAGGTACCATCTCATACCCATTAGGATGGCTATGATAGTAAAAAAGAACAAAACCCCACAAAAACAAACAAACAAAACCAAGCACACACACACACACACACACACACACACACACAACAAGTGCTGGGGTAGGACATGGAGAAACTGGTGCCCTTGTGGATTGTTGGTAGGAATGTCAAATGGGTGCAGCCATTGTGGAAAACAGTATGGTATGTTCCTTCCTCAAAAAATTAAACAGAATTATTTGAGCCAGCATTTCTACTTCTGGGTACATATTCAAAAGCATTAAAAGCAGAGACCATTACAGATATTTTTTTCACACCAGTGTTCATAATAGCACTATTCACTATAGCCAAAAAATTGGAAATAACTCAATGATATATGAGTAGATAAACAAAATATGGTTTGTACCTAAACAAAATATTATTCAGCCTTAAAAAGGAATGAAATTCTGACTCTAACATGAATGAATCTTGAAGACATTATGCTTAATGAAATAAGCTAGACACAAAAGGACAACTATTGTAGGATTGTGCTTATGTAAAGTATCCAGAGTAGTCAAATCTACAGAAAGTAGAAATAGTGGTTACCAGGGGCAGGGTGGGGAGGAGGCAATGGGAAGATGTTATTGAATAGTTAGAGTTTCAATTTGGGCTGATGGAAACGTTTTCAAGATGGGTGATGGGGATGGTGCCCAACATGTGAATGCACTGAATTGTTTATTTAAAGATGGTTGAAATGGTAAATTCAATATTATATACATTTTACCACAATAAGATTTGTGCAGAAAATGATGAATTATTTTAGGATACTGAGAAAAAGGGAAGGAAATGAAACTGAAGAAAGTCCTATCTTCCCTTTCAAACAGAAAAAAAAGGCTATTACTATCTATTGACTCTTTAGTTTAAGTAAAAAACCCTTTTCTTGTGTGCTTTTGTTTTATTTGAAACATTGCTTAAAAACTACTGTCAAATCATATTGAACTGACAGATATCCAGTTTTCCTTCACAGATCTACGTGGTACCCCATATGACCACATGACTTCTTTTGTAAAATAAACTAAAAGAGAGCACGTCCCCTTGATGGTACAGAAATCCCATATAATGGAAATGCCATCACCAAGTGAGTCCTGGAATCTGCTTAAGCTCTGCATTTGAAACACGAGTGCTCTCTTGTTAGGGGACTGATGTTTTCACCTATTCCCACCTCCCTTGTTTTTTATGAAGATGAGCTACTTTTAGAGGCCTGGAGATATCTACTGACTTCTCTCTTCTCTGTATTTCCCGAGATACCCAAATGTGGAAGACAGTTTTTGTTCTTTCCTCCTTCTTTCCTATAGCCTTGTCTGTAATCTGTGATCTGTGAGAAGGCTGAACCCCTCACAGGACAGTTTCTTAAGTAATGACCAAGAACATGAGGTTCTTGATTTCTATTTATACCTGGGTCCTTACATCTTTTTTTCCTGTGCCATTTTCTGAAATAGCTAGCCTTTGTTTTAAATCTCTCCTGCAGGGGATTAGAGTAATGTATTTGTCTATACATGATGCCTTCTTTGGAATGAATCTTATATCTATTTATTTTTTTTAAACTTGTACCTGAAAAGTAGATGCTTAACGTTAAGGGTCATGATATTTTTCTTTTTTCTGCTCATCTTCCCCAGTTTGATTTATTTCCTGACGTAAGATCTGCAGTACACTTTGGGTTTGTGACTTTAATAGCTTGTGCTCAAGTTGTCTTATCTTTTGATTCTGTTGTGCTCACATGTACCTTCTGTCAAATATTTACTTATTATTTAAATAAATAGACATATTACTTTTTATATTATTTGTTGATTTTTTTATGTGGTCCTGAGGATTGAAGCCAGTGCCTCCTATGTGCGAGGCATGCGCTCTACCCATGAGCCACAACTCCAGCCCTGTCAAGTATTTATTATATGGAAAATGTTTAAATTTTGGAGCCTTAAAGTTGAAAGGTCTTTCAGAGATATGTAATCTAAGATAGCTACTAGAAAAGTAGGAATCTTTTCTACTCAGGTTCCTGGCAATTTGGGCTCTAGTCCTATCTGTGGTCAAGTTCACATTCCTAGAGATTTAGAAACCAACCTGGTCCATTGTTACACAATTGCTAGAAATTTGTTCTTCATTTGAAATCTTGCCCTTTTTTCTTTCTTTCCCTACTGGTCTTAGTTTTCTTTCATCTGGAGCATGAAACACAAATGAAATGAATTTGATGCATTTAGCTTTGAAATGGTTTCAAATAATAGTTTATCTATACATTTTCTCTTTTCACATATACAGAAGTTGTTCCCCATTAAGTAATTATAAATTCAGAATATCTCAGAATCCTCTTCAAATAGTTTTTTAGATTTAGACCAGGTAGATAAAAAGTCATTCTTTTTCTCTTTTAAAGATTTTTTTTAAGTTGTTGATAGACCTTTATTTTATTTATTTATATGTGGTGCTGAGAATTGAACCTAGTGCCCCATACACGCCAGGCAAGTACTCTATCACTGAGCCACAACCCCAGCCCAAGAGTCATTATTTTTCAACTGCACCTAGTAGTTAACTTTTTAAAAGGTCTCTTTCAACGAATGGCACAGATGCAGAGTTAAATCTTTATATGGTAAAAAGTCCTACATTAAGCACAATGTCTTGCTCTGTTTTCATTATGTGACTAGAGGGATCCTCTTGTTACCTTTCTCAGTTCTTCAGCCCAACCCTCTGTGTTCACTTGTCTTGGCCAAATGTTGCTGCCTTCCAAGGCAGCCTGGCAGGGGAATGGCGGTGGCTGCCTCTTTCATACTGACTGCATTGGAAATAGCAAAGCAAGTAACAACCTGGAGAAAAAGGAAGTTCACAGTACTACTCAAGACAGGCCTGCACTTTTTCTTTTTGTTTTGGACCCATAACTTGTAATTTGCAGATTCTCAATTCAAGCACTATGACAGTTTAAGTAAGCATGTTAGATTTGTTTCTTCTTGCTAGGTAAGAAGAAGTACCAAGTTTATGTTCATGCAAGAGCCTGCATGATTGTTACTGGGTTTTGCTGCATTTCGTGTCTTACCTTTTTTGGACCTCCAAGTTGTTGAGGCAAAGCGTACCCTCAGCAAGTGATTCACATCATGGTGAACAACACCCCAGGGCGCCATGTTGTGCTTGCCATGTTCATCTCTTAGCTTGTGTTTTTCAAAGAGTATGCTGTGGTTTGCTGAGGTGAGCTCCTCAGGATGCTGAGCCTCCATGTTGGTGCAGCTCAGCTCCTAGGAAGGACAGCTCCACTGTCTGGACACCTGCAGGGAATGAGCATTTCCTATTTCTTTAACCTGCTTTTCTGAGTCTCTTCTTCACATTCGTTTTCTGAGGACCACCTTTCCTAACTTTTTGGACCACAATAGTGTAATACATAGCTGTAGGTTTAGCTGAAGAGACTCTTGCTCTATCTCCTTCTCACATTCTTATGATGGGGAATATCTGGGGCTCTCCTGAACTGGGTACTCCTCTGGCCACAGGCCTTGGGGCAGGACATTGGACAAGTATCTTTCAGGAATCACTTCATGGATATGTTTTACATATGGGACATGGAACTTTTTTGGCAGGGGGGTACTAGGGATTGAACCCAGAGATGCTTAAGCACTGAGCTACATCCCCCACTCCCAGCCATCTTTAAATTTTTTATTTTGAGATAGGGTTTCACTAAGTTGCTTGGGCCCTTGCTAAGTTCCTGAGACTGGCCTTGAACTTACAATCCTCCTGCTTCAGCCTCCTGAGTTGCTGGGATGACAGGAACATACCACCATGACTGGTGAGACATGGCACATTTTGAATAAAGCAGACAGTGATAGATATGCATCTCAATAGGTAACTGACGTGTTACAATACACCTGGTACCTCTCTTGGAGTTTTAGTTTTCTATATAGTTTTTGAAGAAACATAATTTTTATATTAAAGCAAATGCATACAAACACATATACACATATACACCTATACGTAAGATTCTTCTGTGAGAATTTTTAAGGTAACCATGAAGGAAAGTAATTAATTTTATGTTTGGAATGTGCTATTTCACCATTAGGATACTTGAGTAGGATAGTTCAGGAAGTTTCTGGCCAGCTATGGCTGCAGTTGGAAGTTTAAATGAAACCTTATAGGAAGATAGTGAACCATTTTACTTGATTTAGTTCAATGAGACCAGAAGATTTGCTGCCTGTGCATTGGAGAACTGGGTACAGACTACTCCCATTGGAGATGGCTGAGCTAAGAAACATGAATATGAGCTCAAGAACACTGGACAGACTGTATTTCTAGAATGAAACTGAATAATAAAATCTATGCAGTTCCAGAGGTGGCAGTATATTTACGAGCAACTCTTATTTGTCAACTGCAGGCCTACATAGGTAGTTACCTGCATCCTCTCATGGCTCACTTAACTTCTGTGACTTTCTTCTCCTGCACCTACAGAAAGACAGACTCTAACCGCAGGGTCTTCCCTCCACACTGTTGAGGCTCCTGCTAAAGTGCTTTTCTGTGATTTAAACACCTAAATGGAAATACCCTTGAAAGGCTCTAAAGAATTGATATTTGGAAGTTTCTACATTAATCCTTCTCATTTTCAAATTCTTTTAAGTTTCTCTTTATATATTCATTCCACATGTATATATATATATATAATTTATATTAACAAACAATGCAGTAATCAACATTATTAAAGACATTATTGAACTAGCTACTATTTTTTGACTTGTGGAATATGTGTAGATAATATATAGTGATAGAATAATGCAATATTGACATCCTTGAATACAATAACAAACCATATGCTGTGCTTATTGACATCTTAGAATAAGATTTTAATAATGTCTGACAGTGACGAGAATTCAAATGCAACAGGTGGGAAAATTGGAAACACAACCCAGGGTTTTTATGAATCCCCTTTTAATTTTCCCTGAAGCATAAAATAACTACCCTGAAACATGCAAGAAAAGCTCTAAAAAATAAAGTAAAATCACTCATTTATGTATGACCCTCATATGGGAACTTTTGGTCATTTTTTGAGTGTTATTTTTCCAAATAACAAAACAACAACAAACTCTGTAGTAGTACTAAGAATTCCTGAAGACGTCCCTTCAGGGAGGACCCTGAGGATGAGTTAGATATAGGCTGCTTGTCCTGGATGCCACATGATCCAGACCTAAGGTTAGCTTGCAGAGAGCTTTTAAGCAGCCAGATACTATAAAAAGCCAAAAATGCTTGTTTCTAGCCCCTGGTGTTCTTAGGTAAAGGATTAATAAAGGGTGTAAATTGTGTTTCAAGAGCTTTTTTTCAGAGCAATATATGAGTAGTGCTTAGCATCATTCAAAAACAATATAAGTATTAAAATATATTATTATTAATTAGCCTTATGGTTCTTGTTAAAATTTAGCTTAAAATGAGACTTTTACATCAAAAAAAATTTCTAAACTTTAGGGGATATTTTAAAAGTATAGATTAATAGGCTGTAACTCCAAGGATTTTGATTTGTTAGATCTGAGGCAGTGGGACAGGTATTTGTATTTTCAAAAGGCTGTCTTGGGAGTTCTGGTTTGGGAATAAATATTTAGGTGACAGAAATTGGTGTGAGGCAGAATGGTGTAGTCAAAAAAGTGTTGGCTATAGTGTGCTTCATTCATGCCTTTTCTTCTTTGCTAAAATACTGAATAGTTTTATTGTCTGTGTTGCCTCGAGACTTTTTTTTTTTCCTATTGAAGCAAAACAAAATCTGAAGATATGTTTTTTTTTTCCTCACTTTGATTTTGCACCTACCTAGTAATTTCAGGATAACAAAACAAGAAAATCTCATAATGACTTTTTTCCCTATGGTTAAAGAATAATCCTTTTTTTGGTAGAGTGTAGTTGACCATGAAAAAAACAAGGACAGATATATAAATGGAAATATTCCTCTTAGGGTTTTTGAGTATAGCAATCCTAATATGCCTTTTGAGGAAAAAAACCAGGAGAAACATTCTTGTTTGTATTTTTATATGTAAGATTGACATATATGCTTCAGTTGTTGAATTTAGGAGGTTGGGGAAACCCATTGGAATTTGGGTCCACCCAACTGTAAGTCTAGACAAACCAGTCGTTCAGTCTGTATGCAGTTTGTAAAAATGAAATTAAGCCAACTTTGTTTTGAAATATGTGAATTACAACAGCACCAAAACCCAGAAAGATTAATGGGTAAAGAATAAGAACAGATTTTCACAGGAGAAAATACTTGTAAACATACCTATAGGAAAATACTCCACTGTAAATCAAAGAAGTTAAACAACAAAACTCACTAGTTTATGACTGTTAAAATTAATACAAGTGTACACAAAAAAGTTGTGTGATGTCAGAAAATGGGTATATTTTTACATTTCTGACAGCAATGTTAATTAGCTTGGTTCTTTTGGAAAGCATAAGGACTGTGGATATAAAAAGTCATACAAATGTTTGGACCCTTTGACCTAATAATCCCATTCCTTGGAATTTATTCTAAAGAAAACTTCTAAAGTAGAAAACAAGCTATAAGAATAAAGATATTCATTGTATTTTTATTCTGATGGCGAAAAATTCAGAAGAATTTAGATGGCCAACAATGGATAAATAAAATATGGAATATTTTCCAGATATTCAAAATGATATTCAGGAATGTATGGAAACAAAGAAAAAGGTTTGGGAGGAAGCATAATAAAATGTATTTTTATATATATTGTAATAAAATATGGTGCTGGGGATGTGACTCAGTAGTAGAGCACCTGCTTCGCATGCACAAGACTCCGGGTTCAGTCCCCAGCACCTCCCATGCCCTGTCTTATTTTGATCCTAGAAACTTCTTTGAAAATTATTTTGATAATAAAAGTGAATTGTAGATGGGTTTGTATGCTTTAATTATCAACATGACAAATATTCTCAAAACAAATACTGTAATGTTGTAAGACATTTTGGTGAGAGTGAACATAAACCTGTAACTCTATAATTGATGATCCAGCTGCAGCTGTGATAGGATTAGGGCTTAAATATTTTGAATATCTGTTTAAAAATAAACTTCTGTGCAGCTGATGAAGAGATTAAGTGTTTTAATGGATATGTTTGCTGAAATTACATATCTCAAATAAAGTTGTAATTTTTTCTTTGCCTCATCATAAAATCTTTTAATTCCCAGTGTACTGTTTGAATAAAAGTATGTCAGTAGCCACCAGATTCTCCCCACATACAGCAAAATAGGAATGTCTTCCTCTTTCATAATGTGAATCTTGCCTTATCTCAAGAAGGTTAAGGGACTTGATAAAACTCACTTGTCAATCACATTTTCTAGTGGGATTTTCATCCCCAAAAGGATTGGTATACAACATTTTTTCTTATATATTATGGAAATTCTAGAATAATTCACTTTCCTGGAGCATATCTAAAAATGTTAATGCTCCTTAAGCAAAACTTCTAATCAATTCTAGAACCTGCACCACCTTTCCTAAAAGTATATACACTCCAATATCTTCCTCCACAGGGTTGCTACATGCCCCCTCTGTTTTGAGTCCCTCCCTTTCATCTCCCTAGAGAGCCTTCCTCTTCTTCAGCAAAGATTTCTCCCACACTAGTCCCTCATTGCAAAAGGGTCCCTGTATTAACCAAAGTTCTCCAAAGAAACAGAACCAGTGGGATCTCTATTTCTATCTCTATGTCTCTGTGTATGTAAGTGTGTGTCTGTTGACCAAGAGATATATTAAAAGGAATCAGCTCACAGGATTATGGAGACTAGGAAGTCCAAAATCTGCAGTGTTGGCCAGCAGGCTCAAAACCGAGGAGAGCCAATGGTGCCGTTCTAGTTCCAAGGCAATCTGCTGGAGAATTTCCTCTTGCTTGGGGGAGGCCAGTCTTTTTATTCTATTCAGGCTTTTAATTAACTGGTGAGTCCCATCCACATTATGGAAGGCAATGTGCTTTACCTAAAACTAACCCATTTAAATTTAATCTTATCCAAAACCCACCTTCAAGTTGACACATAAAATTAATCAGCACATCCCCTGGTGAAAGATAATCAGATTCTGCTCTCTGTGCCTGTAGAACATTGGGCAGGACAAGTATAATGTGTGTTTTTTTTTTTTTTCCTTCTCTGCTTTTGGGTTGCTAAGGTATTTTTCAGGGGGGAGGAGGAGGGGCAGAGAGAGGACAGGAAGGGAGATACTGAGGAAGAGGCCCTGCCCAGAACCATTACTTGTGTGCAGTTGATGGAGTGAGTGTCTTCAGCCCACAGAAGCCTCAGCATAGGCTCTGTCCCCAGCCTGATATGGGCAGAACTTTTCTCTTCCATGGGAGAGGCTGTCTGTGTGGAGAATGGCCTTTTAAAAAGATATAGCTCAGTTGGTAGAGTGCTTGCCTTGCATCATGCATAAGGTTGTGAGTTCAATCCCTAGTCTTGGGTTTGCCATGGAGAAAGGATACACGTTCTTGTCTCAGCTCTGTTGGGTGTGTTTAGCTGATATGCATCATCTCTGCACCCTGCTTTTTCGCTCATCAGCCAAATGGCGTTAATAAGGCCCTTGTATGTTGCTGTGGGGATTATGCAAAAGGTCACATGTAAGTCATTTATAACCTGTAAAGCACTATATGATTTAAGTTTGGGTTTTTACTCTATCCCACTTGTTGTCATTAGACAAAGCCTAATTTATATGAAGCTCTAGGTTACCCAGGACTTCTGCCAATGGGATTTCCTTATCATAGATTTGCTGAATTTTCTCTCAAGGAACAAAAGGGTATATTGTAAAGGATTCGTGTTCTGGATTGGGGAGCCGAATTTCAACAATGTATGCCCAGCCGCCTGCACCAGTGTGAATTGTCACCATCTGGGATACAGATCCATGAGCCCTGCCCTGATTGGAAGCCCTTGCTGACAAGTGAGATGAATAATTAACCTGACAAGTCTTATGTAATTTCTTTGTTGCCTGGTGTCATGTTCAGAGACTAAACTTCTTGGGAAGAAGCTGAAACAATTTTGTTCTGTATTATTGAACATAAGGTCCATGATTGAATGAAATAAAAACTGACTGTACATTCATTAGCTTGGACATTCATTTAATCAACTCATATTCACCTCAGAGTCTGTGTTGTCAATGGCATCATACCAGGTAGCGGGGGAGAGGGGGAGGCAAAGGGGAAGCAAGGGAAAGTACACGGGAACCATAAAGGGACACTCGATTGCTAGGCTGGTGAGTTTGGAGTTTATTCTGTTGATGATAGAACATGAGGGTTCTGAGCATTGGGATTGGAGTTGAGTCACTTGGGTTCCATTTCTGGCTTTGCTACTTCCTACATGTATAATTATGGATAAGTTACTTAACCATTCTGGGCATCAGTTTCCTATCTGTAAAATGGAACAGCTGGCACTATCCAGGCCTTTGAATTTAAGTCCCCATTGTAGGGATGACCAGGTGGAATGATTTAAGAATCCAACAATCATGTGTGGCAGGACATAGTTATTTATGGTATTCTAGCCAGACTCTCATCTTTCACTCCACCTCTTCCTTCCATTTCCTTCCTCAAAGGCTGGCCTTCATCAAGGCTCATGTGACTGTAATATGCTCACATCTTGGATGTCATGCTCAGGTTTGGGGACAGAATGGGATATTAGGAATAGAACTTTGGAGGATCCAAAGTGCTTACACTTCTTTTTCTCACCTTTCCTGTTTTTCTACTCTCTAATCAGGTAAAAGAGGTTATATGACATCTGTGAGCTATATTTTATCTCTCTTGATTTCTTAGGTTTTTTTTTATTTGAATGTTTCTGGAAGATATCAGGCACAACTTTGATTTGATCAGCCTTGATTCACTTTCCTTTTTATTTCCCCTGAATGTAAAGATATTTCGGTATTCTCAGGAGTGACAGTCACTGCTGACAGACCTGGCCACATCCACATGAGGAAGGTGGCCTCCTGCTAATTCTTATGTCTTACCACTGTGAAGAAAAGGACTCCCTCATACAGCTCTACTCTTGTGTCTCCTTTCTTTTCCTGAGGAAAATGATAGCAAGTGGCCTTTTCATTTTATAAGGTAGATGAGCACCCTTGAGTTTGCTTGCTTTGTAAATCACAGTTTTCTCATTCATATATGTAAATATATGATGTATATATATAATTATATATATCATTTTTTATTATATATATAATTTTTCCCCCCTGAAAACAAGTTGCCCATCAAGATTGGCTCCCCACAGTCATTCAGCTAACCACGTGGTTTTATTACATGTGAAATATGATGGGTCGTCCTGCTAGATCTGGGAGAGAGAGCTCAACAGATAGCGCCACTGCTTGAGATGTAGAATTGGCTTTTCTTAAAAAAATTGTCAAACCAAAGCCTGGCATTAGTTGTATTTTGGGGGCGGAAGATGAATAGTAAATTGTCTTTGTAAATGTCATTTTCTCCATCTTTCATTTTCCTTTCTCCCTAGCAACTATTTCAACTGACATATGATTTCTGATGTTTGAGACATCCGTGGTATCCTATCTCAACATATACTTTATGATAATGAATAGAAATGATTATTAGCAAATAATATTGGGAGCATTACAAATGAGCAATCCTTCAGGAAGACAGGGAAGTAAACAGCAATCACTGCCTGCCACTTATATACCCACCTATCTTGAAGGCTGCTGGTGCATTCTTCTTATTTTTGAAGTTAATAAGGGGGTAGGAAGTGTTTTTCTCCCAATGCCATTATATTCCATGATGCACAAATTTATCTCAATTTTCTTATTACACTGTGGGGAGTTGTTTAAGGAGCCTTGTCTGAACATTTAAAAATTACTTTTTGTGTTGCTGCTGACATGATCTATTATGAAACTTGAAACTTTAACAGCAGCTGCTGCTTCTGTCATTTGGAGCCATCAGAGTTGGTTTGAATTTCCATGTGCTTTTGAGGTGCAGCTCCCATTTGTGAGGAGTATTTGGTTATTTTGATAGTCTAATTTTGGAATATGATGGTACTGATTGCTAACTTTTATAACTTTTATTTCATCTTGTGTTTGTTTTCATGGGTGATAAACAAATAATTCTATGTTTATTAGTAATGCTGTTTGATTTCTTCACTCTCTTGTTTTGAGCCCATGAATTTTCCTTGTGTTTTTGCTATGGTCTAAGTGTGTATGTTCCCTCAAATTCATATGTTGAAATATAATTCCAAATGAGGGCTCTGCTCTCATGAATGGGATTACTGTCCCTACAGAAGAGGCTTGAGGGAGTCTATTGGCCTCTTCTGCCATCTGAGGACACAGCAAGAAGGTGCCTTTCTCTGAAGAACGGGCCCTCATTAGACACCAAGTCTGTTGGTGCCTTGACCTTAGACTTCCCAGTCTACAGAACTGTGAGCAATCAATTTCTATGGCTACGAATTATCCAATCTGAGGTATCATATTATAGCAGCCTAGACAGATGAGAACAATCCTCTTTGTAGGTTTTCCTGCATTTTTCTTATGTTTTAATATGTTAGTTTTAGGAAGGCCTAACTACCTTAAGTGTAGAAAATTTAGAGTTGAGGTTCAAGTTTCATATATACATACATATAATTATTTTTGTTGTTGTAAAGCTGTTTCTATGCCATTACATTCCTTATTTCTTAGGTTCTCTAAGAGCTTTTTTAAAAGTCCTTCTTCTTGATGTTGGCTGGTGTAGTGACTTTTAAAGATATTCAGCAGTGTGAACTAGACACGTATTACGTATTTGGTGAACATACGTGTACACTAAATATTAGAATAGGATAGACTGTTTTGTTTGCTTTGAGGAAACATCCTTCTAAATAAAGAGCTTTTTTCTTGTAGGTTATAGGTTCAAACATTAGAACATTTGCCCAGGGAGACTAAAGGCAGTCTTGATACTTTCTAGAGACTCAGTTCCAGAGGAGCTATAAACAGAGCAGGGCAATATACATTTCTCTAAGAAAATTAGTTTTCTGCTTGTTTGGCTAGTCACCAAGGCCTGGAAGTAAAGGTCTGCATACCTGCTTGTAGCCCGTACATCTGGTTGTGATCAGTCCAGTGGACCGGCAGTTCTGGCACTAGAGCTTTCAACTGACATGATTTCCCTCAGTGTCTCTCCTTTGAGCTCTGCAGAGACCACTCTGAGACTTTCTGGTCTCATCTTGGATGTCAAGTCCCAGGTGAGCAGAAGTATGTTCCTTGCCTCTTTAGAGGCCAATCAAGATCTCTGCCTAGGCTGGAGTGTCCTGTTGACCATTCTTGACCTTGACCTTCCTCTCAGCTGAAAGGAAGGGCCACTCTGGCACTGCCTGGGAATGTTCTGTGGGGAGAATGGCCTTGTGGGTTACAAGAAGAGCCCCTTTGTTCATGCTGGACTTGGAGAGTTGGGCTTAACTGTGTGGTTCAGTTGCTGGGGTTGTAACTGGGGACAGAAATGCCTTAGCAAGAAAGTGGTTTGTGGACTTGCTGAGGATGAACACCTGGCACCTCCTATCTCTTTTGAGAAACCTGATGTAATTGGAAATGTAAAAAGTCTTAGCACCAAGCACATTGGAAAGTTTTTTTCCTTTGGCTGCATATAGTTTGATTTTACTTTTCTGGATTGTCCAAGTTATTAGGATTATCAACTGAGATTAAGACAAATCACTACCATTATGTCATAAAATATTTGCTACATAAACCAGTTATGACTTTAGTTTTTCTATACCCAAGTACTTCCTTTACCATCTCCTAAGCAGTATTTAGTTTAGTTAGATAATTAGCTACTGAGATAATGTCATGAAGAAGGATCTGTTTTCATGGAGTTTTCCAATAATAATCAGCACATTTTTCTGGTAAAAAATGGGCACTCAATAAATTTGATAGAGTTTAGACAGGGTTCATTGATAAAGTTTTATTTACTATGCAATCTAGCAAGTTTTTACATACAGGGCACTAAAGAAAGATAAATCATGAAATTATATTTAAAAGGATTTTAAAAAAGTAGTTAGGGAAGAAAAGTCCAATGGCATGAATATTTATATTTAAGATTAATGTTGTATAAATATTTTCTATTATGTTGCAAACTTTTAGTTTATTATCAGCAGTGGGGAAAAATATTTAAATAATTTCTTTTCCTGTTTCAGGCTACCAGTACTATTTAGTAAGTCATTGCAATAAATTTGTCATTTTAATTACTCATATTAATATCTAATAATATGGCACATTGGAGGTGTACATTAATTTTAAAGAATTAGGCACTTCTTATATGAAAGGAAAAAAAAACTTACCCTTAGGTTTTTTTTTTTTAAACTTTAAAAATTTTAAATTTATTGTTTTAAAAATTTACTTTTTGCAATTGTTAAAATAATATAGATTGAAACATGCTTTTTTCTTTTATCATATGTGTTATGGTTTAGATGTTAGGTATCTTTGAAAAGATTCTGTGTAAGACAATGCAAGTTTTGGAGTAAAAGTGAATGGTTTATGAGAGGCTTAACCCAATCAGTGAATTAATCCACTTATTGGGATTAACTGAGTGGTAATTGAAGGCAGGTAGGGTGTGACTGGAGGAGGTGGGCATTGGGGATGTGCCTTTGGGGTACATATTTTGTATCTGGTAAGTGGAGTTTCTCTCTGCTTCTTGATCACCATGTGAGCTGCTTCCCTCTGCCACACTCTTCCACCATGATGTTCAGCCGTACCTTGAGCCCTGAGGAATGTAGCCGGCTGCCTATGGACTGAGACCTCTGAAACTGCAAGCCTCCAAATAACTTTCCTCCTCTAAAATTATTCTCCTCAGGTCTTTTAGTCACAACAGCGAAAAAGCTGGCTAAAACAATATGTAAATGTTCTTAGATTATAAAAGCAATACAATTGATTACAGAATTTTTAAAGAGAGAGAGCTAAAATTTCCCACAAACCTCAGTACCCACACATATTTAAATTTAATATATTTCTTTCTAGTCCAGCATTTTAAAATTTTTATCATATAGAGCGCTTGCTTTATAAAATATTGTGGTGAGTAAGAGTTCAAGTAGAAAACCTCTTGACCGCCTACCTCTTAGAGATCTATAATACATATTGACAATAATAAGACTCAGAGAAGAACTGTAAGACCTGCAGTCTTTCCCAAGTTTATTAGACTACTAAGCCCTGTGTGTGTGTGTGTGTGTGTGTGTGTGTGTGTGTGTGTTTGAATGTCTGTATATGTAATGATTATTATCTTCACTTTGACAAATTTTGGCAAATTGAATTCTGTTTTCCTATTCTTCTTTTAAGACATTACTTTTTCTAGGACTCTGCTTTGATTGTAGGAAATTTCCCTTTCATTTTTCAGGCCCGATCTCTTTGTAGGCCTCAGAAAGAGGACCAAGAAAGAGAGAAAATTTGCCCTGGAAAGGAGGAATAAACTTCAACTCATAGTCACTGTGGGATGCATAACAAGATTTTGCATACCTACAGTCCAAAAATCAAATTTATTCATGGTCAATAAGATGCTTCTGAGGTTTTGCCAGCTGCGTGATTATGCATTTGGGGAAAGCTGATGGAGAGGTCTTTGATCATAGACTGGCTGCTTATAGAATTTCCTGACTGCACAGGGCAGTTATTTTTAAGAGGAGGGTGGGGTGGTGGTGGTGGGAAGAACTAGCCATAGAATGGTAAGCTTTTGTTATTATGTAGTATACCATGTCCTCCAATCTGGCTTTCTGCAATGACTTTTATTCACAGTAAAATATTACCACATGCTCTTGTGGTTAAGTAAGAAAAACTTGCTCCAAGAATGTGGTAGACACACTAAATCTAAACTGGGCACAGAGCATTGTCATCCTTTCTAGTGAAAGACCCACGAGAAACTCTTGAGGGAGCATCTCCAGCAATCTTGTGGAGGTTTCCTTTAAGCTTCTAGCAGTTGTCACCAGTGCCACTAGATTGCCATTTTTAGAACAGCTTAGGGATTCCCATCTTGCTTCTTACTCAGCTCTTCCTCTTAATTTCTGAAGTGCTAGGAAATTGGTGGTAAAAGTTGGAACAACTCTTCTTTTGAAGAAAAAATATATATATTTCTATGTAAGTTTTCTTCTGAAACCAACAATGCAACCATTGGTATTTTAGGCAATATAGAAATCATAAACCTCAAATTCATATATGATAAAGAGTGTGTTTAAGCAATTTTGCAGAAAAATTCAAAAGCCCTTCATCTTACTGAACACCTACATTGAAGCTATCTGAGAAGAACCAGGTGGGGTGCATTTAGCTTTTATACCTGTTCACATCTCTTTTTCAGGGTCTAAAAATCCATGGAGATACTGTAACTCCCAAAGGCTGATTTCTAAAGCGAGGAAAGCATGCAATGGGGCTGGCAGGCATATCCAATGTGAAATGTTAGGTTTGCTTCTGGGACAGTGTCAATATTACAAAAATTTTTACCAAGACAGAAAATAAAAGTAAAACTAAAAACACATTTGAGGAACTCACTGGATGGTGACAGTTAGTTTCTTGTGTTGAACAATCTGTGGCAGCGACTGCTGACTGGTCCCCAATGTCCAGTCTTCCTTTTCTTTAGAAGTAAGATTCTCCTAGATGAAAGATTATTTTTTGTTGCTTCCATTGCCATTTGTTATGGTCATCTGACTATATTCTGGATGAAGGATTTGTGTGAAATTCTCAAAGTAGGGGAAACATCATCCTTATTTATCCCCTTTCTTCTTGATGCCTGGAATTGGATGGGTTGTCTGGACCTGGGCAGGCATTGTGGATCAAGGGTAGAAGTGGATCTGAGCAGATTGGAGCAGCAAGATGGAATCTGAATCCTTTTCACTGAAGAACAACATAACAACCGTATTTATAGGAGGAACTTCCTATAGACCTTGTTTATGATGAAGAAGAATTATGCACACATCTTGTTGAAACTACTGCTAGATTTTCTGTAACATGCCAACGAACCTAATCCTTCTATTGTATTATGCTACTCTCAGGATTAAATTGATTGTCAGGATCATCATAGCTTGGGTCAAGATATGAAATTCACCAAGAAGAATCAACTGATTAGTGCAGATGCTATGACTGGACAGATTTTAGAACAGATTTTTTTTTTTTAATCTTCCTCACTATGCCTTTATTTGGTCTGACCATTTATTATGGTAAGGTGTCAAGACAGGATACGTTTTGTGTATTCATTCAGCAAATATATCAGGTGCCCACTATATGCCAGGGATTGTTAGGCTCTGTGAATCCAGTGTCAACAAAACAGGCATAGTTTCTGACCTGACAGGACTTATAGTCTGGTGAAGATGAATATTATTTGACAAACCACACAGGTTTATAATGACTCTAGAAACTGGCAAGTGCACTGGAAGGTACCAGAATGGACAGTGGACTCTCATCTAGACTCTAGATGGGAGGGCTCGTCAGGGAGGGCTGTGTTGGACACGTAGTTTTTGCACTGGAATCTGAAAGTGAGTTGACTTTACCTAGGTGAGGAAGAGTGTGCTGGATATTCTAGACAGAGGGAAGAACTTCTGTCTGTGTAGAAGTCTGAGGAGGGAGGGAGTGGCAGCCATTTTGGTCTGTGCACAGGTCAGGAAAGCAATGGAAATAAACCAAGTTTATTTGCAAGGGCGTCACTTTTCTAAGGAATTCAGTATTATTTTATAGAAGCTTATCATTTAATTCCAAATCATTACAAAACAGATAAAACAGACCTTTTGTATCTTTGGGAGTGGTACTCTGGGACATGTAATTAAGCTCCAGGTTTGGCTGTGTGATTCTCCCCATCAGTGATTTATGTATCATGTATCAGCTGTCATTTAGACATTTGTGCTGGTGGAAGGGGGCACGGATGGAGCTGACATTACAGATACCACACAAACTGAAGCTTCTAGTGAGAGCATTAATAGGGTGAATATTTTTAATCAGCACATGTTCCCTTGAGTAGAGCCCATTCCTACAGAGAGGAGTCGAGCAGTGTAGCTGGAATGCAAATGAGTTACTGACTTCCATTTTTTTGATAAAAGTGTTGCTGAAATGGTATCTTTTAAATTAATGAATGCCAAGGAAAGAAAAACAGCAGAGACAAGAAAATATTTGTTTTCCAAGCATGTTTTTACTTACAGATTGGTGAATTGTTAGAAAAGATGATTTAATAATTAATTCCTCTCTGTTTTGAACAAATTCAGTATTTTGTGCCTTTCTTTTAAAAACATAGTAACTAGCAGAGTTACTATGTACTATGGTACTGAAATATTCAAGGGTGCTGTGCTATATGAGAACAAAGGGCTATTCTCAGGGAAAAGAAATAATACAGTCAGCTATTATTCAGGACCCACAATTGATGGCAAGCAACTTAAAGGAGTCCGGTTTGCTCTAAAATTGGGTCTCTGCTGCATCTCACCAGCTCCGTTCTATAGCCCAGCCATCTCTGCCTGTTGCCAGGCTATCAAAGGATACTTTGTTTCTTTGATTTTCTCAACTTCTAGGGAGAAGCAAACAGCAATGTCTTGCTCCCCCTTTTGCGGCTAATATTTCTGATGCAGATGTGCCTTTGCTGCTTCTGTAGAAGTGAGTTAGGAACAGTCAAATCAGACCTTCTCTGCTCCGTACTCCATCGCTACAAACTTGGGGTGTTTATATGCAGATTCTCTTTTTCTCAGTGGTTACTGAACAATTTCTGTAAATTACTCCAACATTTCTTTCTCGTCCATCCTTTCCTGCTTTATTTCTTCTATTTTTTTTCCAGTAGTTTGTTGCAGGTAGAGATTAGTAGTTTGTCTTTGTAATAAATGGAGAAAGAAAGTTGAAACTTATTTAAAATCTCCATATTAGGCACATATAGGCAACACTTCTAGCCATAGAGTTGAAAGAAACTACTAATCCCATAGACCAAATCAAGTCTCTACATTACAGGAATAAGTTAAAACAAGAAGTCTTAGGAGTAGGGAGGATAGGAAGGGCAGCAGAATAGACAATATGATTGATGTATGTACATTCCATGTATGTATTATATATCAAAATGCATTGTACTGTCATGTATGACTAAAAAAATAAATAAAAATTAAAAAAGGAAGTCTTTTATTGTGTATGTCATATATATATTGTTTTATTGACTATATACACAATATATGCATGTATATATAGTCTTTTATTGACTATATACACATACACAATATATATATACAGACATACATATATGTATTCCTTTATTTTTAGAGAAAAAATATATTTCTACAGAAATACACTGTGTGTGTGCTCTCCTGTTGCTTCTCTCTCTCTCTCTCTCTCTCTCTAAATAAATCCAGCCTCTACCATTTACAAGTTGGGGTTCATGACATCCGGGAGCTGTGGTCTCAGTCTGCCAAGATTGCTCAGACACTCATGGATACTTGGAAGGCAGGATGTGTCGTCTTCTTCTGGCCTTAATTTAGAAGCTGGTACACAGTAGGTGCTTAGTGGTAGTTTTTGATAGCATTTTATACACAGTCAGTTTTCAGGAAAGGAAAAGTGTCTTAGACTTAAACTCTGATACTTGGAAGTCTTTGCACAGAAGTCCCATTTGGCCTGCAGAAGGAGTAGGGGTTGGGGATTCTGGGCTTATTTTTGGGCCAGGGTTGCAGGGTTGTACCTTTACTGGCATCCATTGGGCTTTTACCTCTTGGAGCATTATGTCCTCTAGTCTTATGTGCAGTCATGCTTAGATTCATTTGTCCAGGTGTCTCTTGTAGTCAGAATGTGCTCTTTTATGGTTATGTAACAAAGAGCACTCATCAATTACTTTTGCACTTCAAGCCCTCATTGCAATGCTGAGGGCACTAATTACAGTGACTTGTTTGACAATACTTCCCTTAATTTACTGTGACTGGGAATTCCTTCTGGAGCACCATTCATTTAAGCCCCAAATCATGGACCACTTTGCTTTGAGTTAATTGTTTAATTTATACAAATCTCAACTCTCTGACTGTTTATAGGTTCTGGAAGGCAGAGATTGGGTCTTATACTACTTTTGAGCCCCTCTCAGCACATAGTAGGCAATCAACAGATACTTGAAATTGGAAATCCTAAGGGAAGATAGTTTTGCTCTTGTAGAAGATTTTAGCAATATCACACTACTTAGTTCTATTATAGAACCTAAGACTTAGCTTAAATGGGTAGATATTTTTTTTTAATATGTTAAGATTTTCACATGCATCTTCCTTTGTTCTTAGCATAGTCTGAGGGTGTGTGTGTGTGTGTGTGTGTGTGTGTGTGTGTGTGTGTTTGGAAGCTGAAGTTTGTAGCTTCAAGTTTTCCTGTGGGAAAACCTACATGGAAAGGGCTATTCTCTCTGCAGGTGATTGAGGAACCGTTATTAACGATGGATAAGGAATGCAGTTTGAAAGATTTAGCATTGAGTTTATCCTGCTAACCCTTTCTTTAGCCTCTTCTTAAAAGGCTTCACTGAGTTCATGCTATTTTTATGCTTCTTTTCATTGGGAGGAAGGAGACATAAGAAGGAACTTTGCTGGAAGTTAATTTCAGGTGGAATTTGGAGAGAGGGAGCTAGAGTCCACTAGTAATTCAACTTTCAAAGTTTAGTAGAGCTTCATGACCATGGAAATTGAGAATCATCAAATATGCACTCATGAGCTCCAGTGAAATTTGGGGAATCCACATAAGAGAAAATCATGTGTTATTCAAAAGAGTGAGGCAGATAGGCCTGTCCAAAATGGAGAAATATAGAAAAAGTCAAAGGAACAAGTCATAGAACAATTTTAAAAGTATGATTCCAATTATATAAGAAAATAAAACAAGAGGTGTCAAGATTAATATATAGTCACTTTGGAGAAGGAGATCTGGCAGGATGCAAATTGTGGTTTACCTCTGAGAAAGGGAAGATATAGGGCTATGGAGCTTTTCTGGTTATTTTGTTTATTTTTAGTTTTTTTTTAAACTTTAAAAATTTATTTATTTGTATTGTGCAAAGTACACTGAATATGAGAACTACCTTCTTAATTTTTTAATACCTGAGATAGTATTATTAATCATAGACACTGTGCAGTAAATCTCTACAACTTATTCATCTTGCATAATGGAAAACTTATACCTATTAAATTGAGAATATATTTACATATTATTTGGTTATTTTAAAAAAGAAAAAAATATATAACTAACTCTGACCATAGACATTCCTCTGCCTACCAACTTTGTGGTATCTTGTGAGAAAGATAGAGTGATTGAACAGTGTGGTTTTGAAAGGTTTACTTGTGCTATTTTTTTTCTTGGCAAAAGGTAACTAAGGTTATTGCTAAATAACAATTGCTAAATAACAATAAACCATAATATTCAATAGAAGATAGGCTGTTTCTGCCTATCCCCCTTTGCTGAACCAACTTAGAAGTCATCAGATACTAGTTGAAGAAAAAGTACAACTTTGAACTTGTTTACTGATATCATATATGTAATTGACTTTGTCCCTTCTAGCAATTCTACCTTTGATAAAGACCTTCAGTATCTGAGAGGTATATTGGTCATTTGGGAAGAAGTCACTGCACCATTTTACAAAATGCTTTTGCAGCATTACCCTGTTGGATCTTTTTAAGAGCAATGGTAAAGCAAGGTAGGCAGCATTATTGCCACTCAACACAGGAAGAAATGTTCCTAGAGAAAATCCATGACATAAACTGAGTCCTAGAACTAGTAACTGACAGGGTCAGAATTGAATGGAGCAAATTTCTCCAATTCCATGTATAGTTCCCTGCATGACAGTTTGCACCAATGCAGAGCTGCCCTAAAGTGGAATGTATCGGTATCTTGTTTTGTACATTTATCAGTTTTATGCCAGTAAAGACTCAGAACAAGTGTGAAGCAGTGTTTTGGTCCTCACGGGGATAACATCACATTCCTTCTCTTCTTGGCATACTGGTGAGAAGTGCATAAGAGTTCTGCTCTCTTTCACAGAAAACTGATGCAGCAAGAGAGGAGAGGTGAGAAGGGAAAACAGCTAGGAAAAGAACCTCCGGAGCTGACTTGCATTTGGATCAGCTGGGCCACATGCTCTTAGTAGAAGCTTCTTTCTAGGATGGAGTGGGCTGAGAGATAGCCCCAGACCAGCACTAGGAGTAGCTGATAGGCCTCTGAAACAGAACCAAGTGCACAGGGGAGGTGGAAGGAGAACTTAAAGCACTGTTGTGAGTTGTCACAGATGCCTGACATATAGTCTTTCTCATTTTCTTGAACAGCCTTGTAAACATGTGGTGCTTACTTATGCCATTTCTACTTGGCTTTGCTGAATTAAAACTGAATTTATATTATAAAATTTCCAAACAGACATGGAATTCCTATTCCAGACATTGAGCAGCTCCCCTTCTCTTGTGTGGATGGGTTTGAATGGCAAAGGCTTTTGGAATTGTGTCTATCCTGTGTACCATGTTACCAAAGTTGGGATAGTAGGTGCTATACAAGGCCCAGGTCAAACGGAGTTCCTTGAGCAACTGCCACAGAGGTACTTTGTGTCTTTGGGTCTGCATGAAGTTTCATGATTAGCTAACTTATTAAGGCGCTTCATTTCCAGTCACATGCTACTTTGAGCATTGGGCTTCTCTTTCCTTCCTTTCTTCCTTCCTCCCTGACTCCTTTCCTTCCTTCCTTTAGGGGCAGAGTCTCACTAAGTTGCTACGGGTCTCTCTAAGTTGCTGAGGCTGGCTTTGAACTTGTGATCCTCCTGCCTCAGCCTCCTGAGCTGCTGGGATGACAGGCGTGCACCACTATTCCTGGCAGGACATTCTTTTTTTTTTTTTTTTATTGTTGGTCGTTCAAAACATTACATAGTTCCTCATACATCATATTTCACAGTTTGATTCAAATGAGTTATGAACTCCCAATTTTATCCCGTATACAGATTGCTGTATCACATCAGTTACCCTTCCATTGATTGACATATTGCCTTTCTAGTGTCTGATGTATTCTGCTGTCTGTATTATTCTCTACTAGGACATTCTTAAGTGATGATAATTCAGTCCTAGCTCAACTCATCCTAAGAAGCACGGCCTCAGACAATGACTTTAGGGAATGACTTGTCTGTTTATTTTTGAAAAATCCTCTGGCTGCAGAAATGCTATAACTCACCAATTTTTTTTCCTTCTTGGCTCATTTTCCAGTCTTCCCTTCATTGGGGTGGGGCCAGGTGACTGAGATCTGGACACAGGGTGATGTGGACATGTTCTGTTCTTGTTCCTACAAAACCTCCCATGTGGCCTTTACTGTGTTTCTCTGAGTTTGTTGGCTGTAAGCACAGCATCCAGCAGAGGACCCGAAGGTTCTGGGACATGGTGGAGCCACTGGAGGATGAGACCTGAGACCCTGAGTGATTATGTAGAGTCCAGCTCTTGGACTGAAGCAGGAGAAGAAAATGAATTCTTACTGTGCTATATCACTGAGATTTAGGGGATGACAGTAGTTAACTTTTCTGATTAATAAGCTCTCCCCTACACCCTTTCCTCCATTGGGTACTGATTACATACCATAAACACATTAATGTTTCTTCTTTGGTCACTCTGGTGACCTACTCATGGCAAAACCTTGTATATACTCATATCAAAGGCAGTACCTACGGTACAATCATGTACCGTATATCTAGCTGCACCATGGTTTTACTTTTCAAATTCTTCCTTGGAAGGAGGTATAAGTGTTTGGATCTGCCTCCAGCAGGCCCTTTGGGACTAGTAGGACCATAGTCATAAGGAGTTTTGGTTACAATCCAAACAGAAAATTATTCCTGAATGTTGAGTTCATAGTAACTTTATTCCTCACACAGTTCAAATGGTGACATTCTTAAGTCAGAGGAAGAAGGAGAACAGTCAATCCTTTTATTTAGTTTTGGCAAGACTGCAGTTTATGGTGCTCTGGGGAAATGCAGCCACAGATGTATCGACCTTTCTAAAAATTCTTGGCAGTCTAACCTTTAAGTCATAAACCTAAACACAGCACGTCCTTAAAAAAGGCTTGTGTTGGCTACATTTGACATTGATCTCCTACCTTCCAAGATCACCATTCTGTCTTTGCTTGTGAAATGCAAGTTCTTTTTAGTTTATTTATTCAGCGTTTGTTTCCTAGACTGTTCGGCTGTGTTGTGATTTTCAGCATGTTGGACAGTTTTGTGACTAGCTGAGCAATCCCTATGCTGTATAGCATTCCCTGCCAAAGTCTGGATAATCATGATGGAGTCTCTCTTTTCCAGTCCTATGGTGATAGTGATGGACCTCTGCCGAGAGGTATTGTAACAGTGTGGTTAAGAACATGGATGCTGGAGCCTTCCAGCCTAGGTATTAGGCTCAGCTTAGCATTTTACTTCCTGTGTAGGGGGTAAGGTACCCGATCTCACTGTGCCTGGTTTGGGGAACAATAATAGCACCCACAGCATATAGCATTTGTAAGAACCAAAGGGATTCATTTACATCTGGACATTAGGGGAATGTCTGGTATAATATAAATGCTTTATAAATATTACCTATCAATTTTACTGAATAACAAGCACTATGCTTTTACATGTATCAATTATGTGGTAATCAAAAGGAGAAACTGGTTATCGTTATTTAATTTGTTAGGTCTTTAAACCTTCTTGGTACTTTTTAAGGACTTAATTAGTTAGAGTTATTGTAATTACTTTTGGGGAAAAATTGTGTGTTTTTGTATATACACAGACAGGAAAAACTATGAAAGAATATATACCAAAAGGTTAATGGCATCATCTCTGGGAGAGTTGATTATAGATGATCTTAATTCATTTTTATTTTTCTAATTTGCATTTTCTAAGTCCCTACACATGAGCCTATATACTATTTGTGGAGTTTTTTTCCCCCCAAGCAGAATAAGGAACTCAGCTAATAGTCTTGACATTTCCAAACAGAATGCTATTTGTATTGTATTTCCATGTGATTTGTATGAAAGGTCATGTTAAGTGAATGTTTTGTGCCTTAACTTATCGTGATTTTACCCCTTTTGTTTTCTTCATTGAAACAAACATGTCAATAGGGTCAGTCCACACAGAGAGACTTCTAGAACGTAGCTGCCCATTTCATGCAACTTCTCTTCAGATATCTTTTTTTTTCTTTTCTCATGAATTACATCTGAAAATTCTGATAATTAGCTGGGTGCCTGCCAGCCACCTTGATCTGACTGAAGGATCAAAGAGCATAGGGCATGGAGCTAATCGAAGATGACCGATTTCTGCTTTTGCCTTGAGAAATGCACGAAACATCTGGAGCCCCAAGAGATGAATGGTAAACCTGTGATGGAAATGTGAAGGTAGTTAACTGGAACTCTTACAGTCTACTTGATATTACCCAACCCCTGTAAATAACTGGACCAAATTGCAGCAGGTCAAAGCGAAATCTCTTGGTGAGAAAGGGAAGAATTTGAAGTGTGACCTTTAACAATATTTCTGGCTCTGTCAAAGGGGAGAGCTGGTGACTGAAATAGAGTAATGATGACCATCTACTTCCTAAGTGCTTCTTATGAGCTCTCACCTTACAGTATGATCCCCCAGTAGTCACCTCAATCCTGCAAGGTAGGACTGTAATGATAGTAACAATAATTACTATTTGAATAATGACCAACAGCTAGCAGTGGTTGAGCACTTACCATATGCCAGCCACTGAACTAAGCTCTTTTCATGATTATCTTGTCAACCTTGACCAACCCCCAAGAGGTATATACCATCATATTCTCCATCATGTAGATGAAAACATTGGGAACCAAAGAAGTTTTCAGCTAAGAAGTGACTCCCGAGCCTCTCTGACTCCATAGTTGGGGGTGTGAATCACAACATTATATTGCTGATTTGTTCTGTAGTCAAGTCTTTGTTTAGGAATTTAGTACAGAGTGTTTTGACTTTTCATCTGGCGATATAAGTTGCTTTTCATCTCCCTTGTTCTTTCTTTACAAGTAAGTTTTTATATAAATTATCTCTGTATTTAATTGTCTCTCTATTTGGTCTTTATAACTCACACATGAGGTAGTCAGCCTAGGCGCTATCTCAGCTTTATCTATAAAGAACATGAAGCTTTGAGAGATGGATTTACCCAACATACTCAGCCATAAATTACAGGAATGGGGCCCGATCTCATGTCATTGGAGTCTTGGTCCAGTTCTTCAACTCTGCCATGATTCTCATACCTCTTTCTCATAGGTCTGCCATCTTTTGTTTTCCTGTCCTCAGTGGATTGTTTTTTTTAGTAAAACAAACATTTTCCTGTTTATGTTTCAAAATTTAGTAGCATTGGGACATACACCCAGAGTTTTCACAGCTAAGTTGTGTCTCTTGAGAGGTGTTGGCTGAACCTAGGTGGGTTGATCGTGCTTATCCCTTTTCAGATCTTGGAAAGGTGCCAGCAATGCAATGTGACACCTAGTACTTAGGATCTTGGCCCCGTGCCAGGCTCCTGCACTATTTCTGCGGTGCCCTGTTCGACTCTCCCTGAAAGCAAAGCTTCAGACCACCTCAGCCAATTATTCCTTTCTCAAGAAGTTGCCCTGAAGCCATTTCTTTATATGAAGGCTTTTAGTTCATCTCTGTGCTAGAAATTCAATTTACCACAGAATGAAGTATTTTAGAAGAAGTTGTTATTATTTCTTTTAAAGAGAAGTATCAGAGGACTGGGGTGGGTGGAAGCAATAAAGAAAACCATTAATATAGATTGAAATTTAGGCTGCTGTTTTCTGGGGGAGGATGGGGGGAGGGATGTGTTCCATTTCCTGGGTGATCCAGTTGTCATACCAGCAGCAAACTGCTGGCATCATGGCTGAAGTCAGACTGGCTCTTACATAGCTGGTCTCCGGAAGCTCTAGGAAATCTTGTCCAAGTTGTAGTCCCTTCCTGGAATCAAATTCTGAGCTCTCATTTTGTAAGGAGAAAGAGTTATGAAAGATGATAATGTAATAAGAAAGAGTCTGATTTGGATCTTAATCCCAGCTGTGTAACTAATCACCTCTGTGACATTCCTAATGTCACGTAACCACTCTGTACCTCTGCTTTCTTACCTGGAGAATGAGACTGCTTAGAAGAGATCAGTGGTAGCTGATCCTCACTGTGCATCAGAATCACCTGGGAAATACAATGACAGGGTCCCATCTGATTTAATTGGATTTAATTGGTGATTAATTGGTCCTGATTTAATTGGTGTGGGATGCACCCTGGCATTAGTATTTCTGAAGCTCTCGCAGGGATTCAAATGTGAGGCCTGCATCCGATCAACTATAAAATATCCTCTAGCGCTAACGATTTTACAATAGATAGAATTGGTCTCTTACCAAGGGATTTATAAATGACACAACAGCTTGTAAATGGGTTGACTGTAATGAAGAACACTGATTATTTTTGTGTTGGAAAACAGAAAAGTTATTAGAGTTATTGAAGCTATGTCATTGATTTGTAGGATAAATCTTCAGGGAAAGCCATAAAAGGTTTCTTTTTTGAGACCTTGAAGATGGGAGTAAAAATGTGTAGAGAGTTTAATATAGTCAGAAAGGAGGAATTGTTTGTAGATAATTGAAAGTGTTTTCCCTCAGAAGTTTATACAAAGGGAATTTGTTCATAGGCCTAGAAGAGAATGTTTGGGTTGCAAACTATTTTTAAGGTAAGCACAGTAATTCTAGCCCATATCACCTTTTAAGTCCTCCTTTAAAGGGAGAAAGTCATATTTCAATGAATGCCAAATTATTATCTCTGTTTCTGGGTCAGAATTACATTCTTTGCAAAAGTAAATTGTTTTCCTTGACAATCAAATTTCCCCCAACCAGATTTACTTTTAAATGCACTTCAATGGAAAAAATATAAGATTATTTAAATGGTTTTAAACTTGATTTCAGATTATTAATTATACAGGAATTAGTTTAAGTTATTTTATAGTTTATACTTGAATATCAGAATTAATTAAAAAATTAAGGGACATGGAATCAATCTGATACCAAAGGTTTCTGTACAAATGCTTTCTGTTCAAATGTTTGGTCTCTCAGATCCACAAAGGCATTATCATCCAACCCAGAAGTGAGTGATAGTAAATCCAAAGCCCAAGGTCACCTCTCTGCTTTTCTCTCCCTCCCATCACACACATTAAAAGCTTTGGCTATATAATCCTCTTTCATGTCAGAAGAATCTAGACAAGATTCCGAACTGTTGTATTCTTTCTAAACAGGAAGTCAACCTGTGTATCCACGATGAACCTCAAAATAGCTTTGAATTTTAGAACTGATGATCTATAATAATTTTATACCAGAAAAGTGGATCACAAATAACCTCATTCTGTTTCAGGTATAATAAGCATAAGGTATTTTAAAACAATCAGTGTTTATAATCATTACCAGTCCTTGATCCCTTTTTTTTTTTCTGAGAAAGGAAAGAAATTTGAGTTTGCATTTAAAATGTCTATGAGGCTTTTAAAAGAAATACTGGGTGTTATTTTTTTTTTAATTACAGAAAAGTATAATGAAGAAAACAAAAATGACTAAATTCACCACCTGGATAATCCTGTATTAGAAATTTGAATGTCTAGGGAAGGCAAAAAAAGGCTACTCCCTAGATGTCTGCTTTTAATTAAAAAATTCAATTAAAAAATAAGACTAGCATATAGTAACAACTAATATTTTGACCACTTATTATATACCAGCTCCTATTCTAATTCTTCAACAACTATTAGAAGGTATATTTAAAAAAATTAAGGTAGATGTTGTTATTATCATCACTTTATGGATCAGAAAACATGTTAAGTAATTTGCCCAAGGTCATGGTTAATGTGGAGCAGAGCTGGGGTTTGAACTCAGTCTGGGCCATTCTTATTAGCCACTTCTTAATGCAGCTTATCAAAAAAAATGTCTGGCACTTAAACTGTAGAATGTTGAAACTATTTTTGCAAAGTAATGAGACTGCTATGCAAATATAAAATTATTATCTTAGGTTTGTGAAGAACATTTCTTAAGACCCTCTCCTTCTACCTTACCCTTTGGTAAAAGCCCAAAAAAGCAAATTTGGTTTAAATAATGATTATATGCTCTATCAGCTTAAAATTATTGTGTACATAAGGAGGAGAAAGCCAATTGTGGATTAAAGTGCGAAACCAATTTCCCTATTTGTTCTCCTTTTTTTATTGCTTTTTTAAACAAATTTTTATTCCTGAATATTTTTAAACTATGGTCAAGATTCAAGCCATGGAGAGTCACTTCCCCCAGATAATGATAGTGGTAGTGATGTTCCTGGGACTTTACCTGATGAACTCTTGGACTTGGTTTACTTTCCAGAATGTAGAATGTCTTCAGGGGACAGTTTAAAGTATCAAGGTCCTTTTTTTGGTTATAACCAACACTCAGAAACTATAATTTCATAAATATAGATGAAAATCGCTTTATCTGAATGCGTTCTGTTACACACATGGGTATGCCTTTCACAATTGTGGGGGGTTTGCTTATAAATCTGTGGAATCATAGATTCATTCATTCATCAAACACTTTTCTTTAACATTTTTTTTTTGCATTTAAAAGCTTGTTTCTTGTTTAAGTGTGTTAGTCAACTTTCTGCCACTATAATAAAAAATACCTGAGGTAAGTAATTTATAAAGAGAAAAGGTTTATTTTAACTCACAGTTTTGAAGGTTCAAGTCCATGATCAGTTGGCCCAATTGCTTTGGGCCTGTGCATGGTAGAGTGCACAGCTCATTAGCCAGGAAGCAAAGAGAAAGTAGATGGGACTGGGATTCCACTACCCGCTTCAAGTTGATGCCTCTAATGACCTAATTACCTCCCACAAAGTTTTACCTCTTAAAGGCTTTACTACCTCCCAATAGCACCACCTTGGGGACCAAGGTTTTTTTTTTTTTTTAAATACATCCATCATCGGGGGACATTCAGGATCCAAATCATAGCAATAAAGTAATAAGTGGAAGAATATAAGTAGAAATAACTATCAGGTTTACAGAAATTAAGACATGAAAATATCAAGTGTTGGAGAAGGTGTAGATAAAGAAGAATTCTTCCACATTGCATCTGGCAGTGTAGATTGTTAAAACTATTTGGAGGGTGATTTGAACATAATCAAGTTGAAGCTGTGCAAACTCAACCCTAGGTTGAGAGTCTACACCTTCATACAACTTTAATCTGTAAATAAGGAAACAAGTTAAATAGTGTTCATCAGAGCATTGTTTTGGATGAAAGCAAATAAAATAAACTGGAAACAAACCCAACGAATAGACTAATAGATTGTAGTGCTTTTCATGTGCTGGAATACTAAGTGAATGAACTAGAATTGTACATATCGACATGAATGAATTCCTAAAACATAATGTTGAATGCAAAAGGCAAGTTCTAGAAGGATATATACACTACGATTCAATTTATATGAACGTTTAAAACACTACTTTTTTGGGGAGGGGGAGGTAGGCTTTTAATAACTGCTTTTGTCACTGGGTTAAGTCATATAGGTAGAAAGTAGTTAGAAATTTCTGAAAGGGTATTATTGTTTTTTGAAAAGCACTCATTTTTACATAAATATTTAGTACTTCATTGGGACATTGTTGCTCAAAAGGCCCTGGCCCAAAACTTCCTAAACACACGACCTCATATTGTTTTTAGCCTGCTGTTGATGAAGCTGGGTGCGAATGTGAAGCCACCAGAAGGAAGGGGTACAGGCATCTGGGTCAGGCCACCAGTAGTGCTCAGAGCCAGCTGGACTCCAAACTGGAGGCCCAATGGTTTTCCTTATGATGTTCTACTTGTATTATGGTTCACTTAGCCAATAAATAGGTCTTCAAAAGGGAAGAACAATTAATTAACACAATATGGAGTTTATTGCATTCTTTGGAGTACATGTCATAATTACAGTTAGCAAATTCTGAAAGTCTTAACAAAAATAGCCTCCTTTACTGAGCGAGGTGGCATGTGCCTGTAATCCCAGTGGCTTGGGAAGCTGAGGCAGGAGGATCACGAGTTCAAAGCCAGCCTCAGCAAAAGTGAGGCACTAAGCACCTCAGTGAGACCCTGTCTCTAAATAACATACAAAATGGGCTGGGGATGTGGCTCAGTGGTCAAGTAGTGCCCCTGAGTTCCATCCCCAGTACCAACCCCTACCCCCTGCCACCAAAAAACAAAAACAAAAAGAAAAAATCAGGACTAAGGGGAGGTAATTGGATGGAAGAATGTAAAATGATGAGTTTGCTAAGGAAACCCAAGCAAAATCAAAATGAATTAGCATCCCACCAGATGGTGAAGATGGTGCCCTTCCTTCCAAACTTCTCTTGAATCCTCATTTTCCGACTGTCACAACTCCCTGAAAGACCAAGGTGGAGGACTCAAAGGGGCCAGAGGAGGGATCTAGATATTCCAGAAAAATGAAAACCTGGTTCACATAAAATTATGTGAACCACAAGGAGTGGGAACCTCAAGGCTAAAATAAAACTTCCATCATCTTGAAAGTTTTTAATTCTTAAAGAAAATATATAGTTCCCATTACTCACCATTTTTGATAGGAGTGCTTTTTTTTTTTGTTTTTAATTTTTTTTTTTTGTCTCCTGGCCCGAGTGCTCTCAGAAGCACTAAGCACAGAAGGTCAGCAGTCCTTCCCCACCACCTGCCTCTTCCTGTGTCTGTTGCCGTGGCACCAGTAGGGGATGAAGCAGATCCTGGAGGGTAACCTCAGGCACAAGGTGGACTGACAGCCTAGCTCCATCCCCTAGGGGAGCAGTCTCTGGGTCTAGAACCCATCTGCATGCTCCTGTCATCCCTAGCAAAAAACACAAAATGAGCATTTCGGTAATGGAGGCATCTCAATATGAGGATTTTAGGGTAGGAAGAGCTCTTGGACTGGCGATGCCATGTTCTCATTTTACAGACGGCAAAAGTGAGGTTCTGATATCTGAAGTAGGCTGACCTGAGAGGCAGGAGAAAGGACCAGCCCCTGCCTTCCACCTTGCATGCTAAGTGCTTTCTGCTTTGCCCGCTCACCTTTCTGACCCATCTTACTTTCTGGTCCTCATCTTTGGCTTTCCTTATAACTTAAACTCTGGGACTTTGTGAGGATATCGCCAACAAAAGGAGACATAACATACGTTGTCCCATTACCAGGAACTTTCTGAATGAGCAAAAGATGGCCCCAAGAATGAAGATACTGCATTTGCATCCATCAGGAATTTTCCCCTGTAAGAGATGGAAGGTTGAGGCAATCTAGGTTATGCATTTCCCCCAGAGTAGAGGCTACGCAAGAGTTGAAGTCAGGCCTACTATTCAAAGGGTACGTAGTTAGTACATTGGAGAGGGTTTCCCTGATTTGGCAGTTACGTTTACAGTAATGCAAATTATGTTCATGTAGGAGAAGAACATGTTCTCCAAATTGCTTTTGTTAAAACAAAACAAAACAAAACTTTCACATCACATAGTATATCTCAAAATCCCACAGGGATGGCAAACAATCAGTTTTCACCTTGTCTGTGAGTCCAAATAAAGTGGTCTCCTGAATGTTCATTTAATAAAGGCCATTCAATGTGTCTGAGATTTAATGCTGATTTATATTAACTGGTAAACTTCTAAGGCAAAGTCCTACTGAGACTAATTGCTGTGGGCAAACTAAATACTTTAGCTGGGAGCTCTGTGCATAATCCTTTTTTTCCCCTCCAGAAATATTATGAGCAGACACAGCTATTAATTGAAGTAGCCATCTTCCAGCTGTGGAGACTCCCAGCCACAGGCAAATGGTTATTTCTGAGTGTAACCACCAAGCAAATTTCCAGTGTCCAACTAGGATAACTCTCTGTCGCATTTTTCTAAGTCATATTTCTTATTTTGAAATACACACTGATAATATTTGGATGAAGAAGAAAGAGTTAGACATAAGAAAAACTTTCCTATTACATAGAAAACCCATTTTCTAGGCAAATCAACATAATATCAAGAACACAACAGTGGCCAATCTAACTCCTCATTGGATCATAACATTGCAGTTAGGCATATTAGTAACAATTTTCTGGAGAACATTGGAATATAATATTTTTCAAATATAAATATGTGGTGAGAAAAAAGTAATAAAAGATGTAAGGGAATTAAGACCTGCTACCAAAAAGGAAGACACATGATTACCATCTTTGTTTCTATATTTTCAGATAGTGTCCCTTTGTTCTATAAGTTTTATGGATTAGTTTCAGAATAATTTATATTGCATAGACTTTTTTTTTTTTTAAAGAGAGAGGGAGAGAGAGAGAGAGAGAGAATTTTAATATTTTATTTTTTAGTTATCGGCGGACACAACATCTTTGTTTGTATGTGGTGCTGAGGATTGAACCCGGGCCGCACGCATGCCAAGCGAGCACGCTACCGCTGAGCCACATCCCCAGCCCTGCATAGACTTTTCCACGACTTAAAAAAAAGTGATCCTAGAGTACTCCTCAGTTAAACTTTAAAAAAATTATATATATATATATAATAATATATAATATATTATATATATATATATATATTAGTTTTAGTTGGCCACAATATCTTTATTTTATTTATTTATTTTTATGTGATGCTGAGGATTGAACCCAGTGCCTCTCACATGATAGGAGAGCACTCTATGGCTTAGCCACAAACCCAGCCCCTTGGTTAAACTTTTAATGCATTATTTTTCTGTGTAAGGATAATTTAGAAAGCCACTTTCTAAGGCTCGTTAAAATAAAGGGAATTTTTTGGGGTACAGCCTTCACTGTCTTTCCTTATTCTCTAAGGCTTCTCCCTGCTTTAAGAGCATTGTCTGGCACAATTCTAATTTCCTCTGAAGATTGTCATCCTCCCTTGGGAGATGAGATTGGAGCTTCCTTTGTGCATGGATTCTTTCTCCTGTTACAAACATAAAAGTAAAGAAAAAAATTTTTTTTTCAGTGATTTACACAGATGATCCATGTGGTTAATTATCTTTTTCTGCTCTTCCCCGACCCTAATTATTCTCAGGAACTTTAAATCAGCATCCTATTTATTTTCACGGTGCCAGATAGTTTTGCTTTCTACACTGTTTTTGAAACAGTCTTCATACCTTTTATGGATTTCTTGTATTTCTGAATCTATGTTATGCATTTATTTATTAGTCAGGATTTTTTTTTTTTGGATGCAAGTGAAAGAAATCCCACACGAATGGTTTAAGCAAAGTGACTATGTTCTGAGATGGACAGTAGAAATGTTTATAAAACACTGTGAATGTACCTAATGCTATAGAACTGTCAACTTAAAATAGTTTTTAAAAAGTAACTTTAGCTACCACCTTCCCTACATGCATCCTGGGAAGTCTACAGGGGCTTTAAGCATCTGTTTTTTCTCTTGCCCATGAACATCAAATATTTAACTTCTCACTGTTCTTTCTTAAACTTTAGGAGAACAAGTTTCCTTCAGCTTATGATAGATGTGTGGGAAGCAGGGAGGGGACTGTGGGATGCGTTGCGGGTGGCTTCATGGAAAGCTGGACTTTCCACTGTGGCTGTTGGCTTGGGAACAATGCAAAGAAGAGTTCTTCAAGTAAAGCCAAAGGCTTGAGCCAAGGCCCAGTAGTGGGAAAAGCCAGGTAATAGTTCTCTTAGGCTGTAGAATGTCCTGTTCAGTGTGTGAAGGAGAGTGAGTGGTAGAGTCGTCCCTCAGTATCTGTGGGGTATTGGTTCCAGGACCCCCACAGATGCCAAAATCTGCAGATGATCAAGTCCCTTATGGAAAATGGCATAGCATTTCCATATAGCCTACAATTATCCTTCTGTGTACTTTAAATCATCTCTGGGTTATTTATAATGCCTAATACAATGTAATTCTCTGTGCAGAATGTTGTACTTTTTAGTGGATAAGAAAAATATGTACATTTCAGTATAGACAAAATATATTTTTTTGAATATTTTGGATCCTCAGTTGGTTGAATTTATGGACATGGAGCCTGTGGATATGAGGACTGACCATATACCTAAGCTCAAAAAAGATAGCTGGAAACAGTCAAGAGTCCCATTGTTATTTCAGACATTCCTGGAGAATGGAGGTGGGTAAAGATCAGAGTAGTTCTCTCTCGTAAGGAAGGCAGAGATTTGAAGGGGAAGGAGTGTGGAAAGATCATCTCAGTAAACATTTTTCACTGCATTTGAATGTTTTTGTTCTTTCCATTGATGGAACAGATCTTCCATTTTATAAGACCTCTCCTAAAGCCTCCTAGGCCAATGTGTCCTGGTCTTGAGAATTTTCTTTTCTTTTTTTTTTTTTAAATATTTATTTTATAGTTGTAGTTGGACACAATACATTTATTTTATTTTATGTGGTGCTGAAGATCGAACCCAGGGCCTTGTACGTGCTAGGCGAACATTCTACTGCTGAGCCACAACCCTAGCCCTTGAGAATTTTCTTTCCTTCTCATTAGCAAAAACTCTTATTTATAACACAAGTCCTACATCATTGCCCATCTTATTCCATTCATCACTAGGGAGCTGAGGGAACTAATGTTTTAGCCCAGAAGTGAAGGGCTTTGTTGCTAAATGTCCTTTCCTCTGAAACCAATTACTCAAATGTTTTTGGAAACTCTGTGGGAGTTGTGTATTCTGAGCTGAACCATAGACTCTTTGGATTTGGAAAGAACCTAAAATAATACATGCTGTCTGACCTGTTCATTTAACAGAGGAGAAAACTAGATACGGTTGTTAAATAATCCATCACACTGTTATTACCTCAAAGAACAAAAATCTCAAGGGTGCACCTTGAAGAAGAGGGTGAGTGATTCAGATCCATTATTGTACAGAAGTGGAAAATAACCTCGTATGGACCTGTTACCCAGCCATTTTCCTGTTGCTTAATTTCTCAGTTGTTTTACCTAACAATTTCGAGTGTCCTTCAGATACGGAATCGAGTGTGCTATTTGTGCTGCCTCCCTGCAGGAGAGTCTATTATGTCATACAAACAAATACTAGTCTTTCTCTAGTTCAGTCACTTGAATTCTGGAGGGCTAAGATGACACCAACATTTTCTGTTTTAAAGAACACTGGTATGTTCACAGTTTGGGGAGCTATCTAGCTTTAGTCAAAATCTGAATGAAAAATTATTATCATTAACACATATTAACTGTACCAATTAATGGGTTTTCCCATGTATGGGTTCTTCATACATGAATATATTGCACTTTGATCCTATCTACCTTCCTTTCCCTTCTCCCCTTTCTCTCCTCTCTCCCCTCCTCTTGGCTCCCTCTGAATTCCTTGTATTTCTTTTTCTACTCTCAGGGTTGTTTGGTTTGTTTGCACATGTGAGAGAATACATGCAAGACTTGTCTTTCTATGTGAGGCTTATTTCATTTAACATGATGTCCTTCATTTCCATCCATTTTCCTGCAAATGACAAGATTTCATTCTTCTTTAGAGCCTAATAATATTACATTGTGTATACATACACCATATTTTCATCTGTTGACAAGCACCTCAGCTGATTCCATATTCTAGCTATTGTAAATAGTGCCACAATAAACATAGGCATGCAGGTATGTTTTTTTATTTTTTGTTTTTTGTTTTCCTTAGCATATATATCCAGGGGTAGAATAGCTGGATCCTATGTGGTTCTATTTTTAATTTTTGGGGAAACTTCTATACTGTTTTCCATAGTGGCTATATAGTAATTTACATTTCACAACAATGTATAATATAAGGGTTCCCCTTTTTCCACAGCCTCACCAGCATTTGTTATTGTCTTTGTTGTTGTTGTTTGTTTGTTTTTGATAATAACTGTTTTACATGCAGCAAGATAAACTCTCAATGTTGTTTTGATTTGCAGTAACCTGATGGCTAAAAAAATATATTTTTCATATTATTTGTTGGCCATTTGTACTTTTTTGTGAAGTGTCTATTCAGATCATTTGCCCGTTTATTAGATTTTTTTTGGTTGTCAAATTTTTGAGTCCTCTATATATTCTGAATATTAATCCTAATCCTCTATCAGATGAGTAGCTGCATTCATTCTTCTGTATTCCCATTCTCTAGGTTGTCTCTTCATTCTGATGGTTGTTTCTTTTGCTGTGCAGAAGGTTTTAAGTTTGATGCCATCCCATTTGGTGATTCTTGCTACTGTTTCCTTGCCTGTTAGAGTCTTAACTAGGAAGTCATTGGCTTTGCCAACATCTTAAAGTGGTTTCCCTGTGTTTTCTTCTAGTAGTTTCAAAGTTTCAGGTTCTTTGTTAAGGTCTTTGATCCATTTGGAGTTAATTTTTGTACAGGGTAAGAGATGGGTCTTTTTTCGATCTTCCACGTGTGAATAATGAATGTTTTTTGAGTCTCAGAAGGTGACTGTAGTTTGAATGATGTCCTGGTGGGATTTATGTCATATCTTACACACTAGATCTTTCTTTCTTTTCTTCTTCTTCTCCCCTCCCCCTCCCTCTCCCCTCCCCCTCCCCCCCTCCTCCTCCTCCTTCTCCTTCTTCTTCTCTTTCTCCTTCTCCTTCTCCTTCAACTCAGGGGCACTTGGCCACTGAACCACATCCCCAGCTATATTTTTGTTTTTTATTTAGAGTCAGGGTCTCACTGACCCTGTTGCTTAGTGCCTCACTTTTTGTGGAGGTTGGCTTTGAACTCCTGTCTCAGCCTCCCGAGCTGCTAGAATTACAGGCATGTGCCACCACGCCCAGCTTGCTTCTTTCTCTTTGTTTTCTTCCTTCCTCCCTCCTTCCCTCCCTCCCTCCGTCCCTCCCCCCCCCCCTTTTTTCTTTCTTTTGTAGTGCTGGGGATCAAACCCTGGGCCTCACACATGTAGGACAAGCACTTTACCACACCCCCAGATCCATTTTCTTTTCCTCTATGGGTTTTGATTGACTAAAACATACAAGTCAGCAGATGGGAGGTAATTGTGATTATTTAGATAATCTAATAATGTGGAAGATCATTAAATCATGAAAACAGATGAAATGATCTGTATTCATCAGCAAAACCAGGCTCACTAGGCATGCAGTGATGAGAAAATAGTCAAAATGTCTCCATTTCCATGTTTCTCTTAAAGTGCTGGTAATTCTTCCTGGAACCTTTTGCTCTTAGGCAGCTCTTTTTTTTTTTTTTTTTTTTTAAATCCCAGTGGCCCCAGGAGTGATTTTGGTTATTTCTTTTTCTGTCATTGTGCTTGCTTACAAAGCCAGCCCCTGGCTGCCTTAGGTCTTGTGTCAGTTCAGAGCTTTAAGCAGTACTTCCTACAAGTTGATGCTTGTGAATGTTTTCTGCTGAAAAAAAGTCCAGAAAAGACAGTTATTTGTGGGATGATGTTAGCACAGAATGAAAAGTCTACTGTCTTCCAGTTATGGAAGGGGAAAGTGGAAGAGGCCACCCTTGCTCTCTCCTCCCAAGATCCAAATCGATTCCTTAAAAAGAACTCTGGTCAGCCTGGGTCCTTTGCCAGCCCTGGTAGCAAGGACAACTGAGGGAAACAGCACAAAACAGTTTCACCTAAATCACAAGGATTAAGGGGGGCAGAGCTCCTGAAACGGAGGGAGGTAGGACAGTGCGGGGAGATTTTCCCTGCAGTGATGCTGGTCCTTTGGCATGCATTCAGTAGCTCACTTAGGGACTCCAGAGAAATTTGTTGGATTACTGGATAGACCAAAACCATGGAGAGAATATTGCTGCTTTCCCCAAGTGAGAAACTGTTAAGAGTGAAATGTCAACTCATCTTCTCTGTTGAATGGAAGTACAACTCTTGTAGGTGACTTTCAGATCAGGACAGTACTTTTGGGAAACTATACCAGATGATACCTTGAATGATGATTTTGTACCTAGCATCTTCACGTGAGTTGCTCTCTGGGTCTTTGCAATCTCCTGAAGGGGCAGGTGGTTTCCAACTCTGGGTTAGGCATCAGCAAGGAGCAGAGCAAATCTTCCAGCTCAGCTCGGTTTGACTTCAAATTCTGGCTTCTTTCCTCTACACCACAGCTGCTTGGGTAAGAACCACCAGATGCTGCTGTTAATCAAGGTTGTGAAGTTGAATACAAACGAGAAGAGAACAAGGAGGAAGCAGCATCATAAATTCTGACAGGAAAGTTTAAGGCTTTTAAAGATCTTCAGTATGTCACAGCTCCTAGGCATTCATTTGTTGCCACATAATTAGGCCCAAAGTCTTAATTGCAGGTTGATTTCTAAAACTGCCTGCCCGTGTACCAGTAGGATTTATGCTGAGACATTTACTTTAATTAAATGGCTACTTAGTGGCATGGCTTAAATATATATCTTTTCAAGTGCCAGATTTTTTTTTTTTCAGATACTTGGTCAACCAAGAATTCATTTTTTCCTCATTAGCAATACATAGCATCCAAATAGGAATGTTTGTATCCGTTCATTGAAGCCATTTGACACCATCATAAATTATTTGGGGAGATTTTCTTTAAATCTGTGGGCTCAGGGGTGGGTAAATTGGAAATGTATGGACTTACTACTTCATACTCTTAGATTACTCAGTGTGGAGCTGAGGTATCGGTACCCTCTAAGCTCCTGCACCAAAACCTTCAGTTTCTAAAGTTCCATCAGTGCCACACAAAACAGCCTTTTCTCTGTCAAAAGTCAGTGAAATCTTCAGTTGAAAAACTGGGGCTGGCTATTTACTTCTTCACGCTTAATGTTCAGTAAAGAGTACGATAAAACTAGCACTTTTCTTTTTTTGCTTAGATTTGGTACATTCTTCTGACATAGAAAAATTCTTTTAAAAATTTTACTGGTGCATTTTAATCATATATAATAGTGGTATTTGTTGTTACAAATTCATATGTGCACACAGTATGACCGTATATTTTGGTCAGTTTCGTTCCCAAGTGTTCACCTTCCTCCCTCTCCCTGGTCCCTTTCCTCTCCTCTAGATCTCCCTTCTGATTTCATGAGATCCTTAGAAAATTCTGATGCAAAACTAAAATTGAAACATAAACTTCATCTTTTGCTTTTTCAGTACAACTGTCATTTCTTCCAGTCTGGTTTGGCCTAACTTGGAGCGTGCATCAGGGAGGAGATATCTATGACCTTCTGGTCTGAGACTTTGTTCCTGCTATAGCTACTGGTATCATCAAGCTTCCATGTTCAAATTACTTAAAAAAAAAATCCTGCTTAGAGTGCAATTTTATTTAAATGTCTGTTTGTGCATTTCCTTTTTATATATCTTTTTCTCTTCCACTGGTATCATTGACAGATATTAGAGGTAAAATGTGGAATATACAGATAAGAAAAAGAAGACAGACACACCTATAATCCAATCACTAAGCAATAAATACTATTAACTTGATATTTTCCCTCTTTCTCTTTGCTTTACAGCCATTTATGTGTGTGTTTACTTAAAATACAGACTTGCTATCTCATTGTATATGTTACTTAATCTAACATAATTTTTTTTTCATATGTTTGCCGGGTGCCAGATGCTGCTAGGACTTGGGTATAGTTTTTCACTGCTTTTTTTTTTTTTGCCACTTATTATATTATATAATAAATATTTCTCCAAGCTTTAAAAGTTCATTGAATTAATTTTTTTTTGGTATCAGGGATTGAACTCAGGGACACTCAACTACTGAGCCATATACCCAGCCCTATTTTGTATTTTATTTAGAGACAGAGTCTCACTGAGTTGTGTAGCATCTCACCTTTCATTGAGGCTGGCTTTGAACTCATAATCCTCCTGTCTCAGCCTCCCGAGCCTCTGGGATTACAGGTGTGCATCACCATGCCTGGCTTGAAATGACATTTTAGATAAGTGCATAAAATTTCATTATTTGGATATTTTATTTCATTGCATTCCTGAGATTGAATAGTTAAAAACTTATAATTTTTTTCCTATAATAATCAACATCTCAATAAACATCTTGAACATAAATCTTAGTGCTTGTATCAGATCGTCATGTTAGGGCTGGAGATGTAGCTCACTGGTGGAGCACTTGTCTAGGATATGTGAGGCCCTAGGTTCAATCCCCACTACTGCCCAAAAAAAAGAGGAAAAAAAAATTCAGATAAGTATAGTAATTTCCCCACAGAATCACAGGAAGAATTGGAAAATAGGCATAGCTCATTTGAGGGCACCTTTTAGTAGCTGTGTCTGTCTTATTTCTAGACTCTTTGCTAAAATTCACATTCGCATCCAAAAAAAAAAAAAAAAGGTCAAAGAAAACATTCTTTACTCCCAATAATACATATATATATATATAATCTCTTAAAGTTTCTATGGCTGAAATACGTATCATTCTAAAAAGGGAGAGTTCTAACTTGTTTACTTAAAAACTCTAATAAACTAGATCATTAAAAGTGTTAGAATTGCCTTGTTTGTGAACACATGCACTTGGTTTAAATTGGCCATATAAATTGGCCAGATTGTATGAACCAGTCTCCAAGAGCTTAGCAGTGTACAGGCCCAATTCCATTATTTGCTCAGTAACAGTTTTATGCTTATGCTTAGCACATAAGGCTGATAATTGTGGTATGATAAGACTGTACTGTGCTCAAGTGTATAATAAGCAATGCTTAGCTGAAACAGAGAAAATATTTACCAATGTTCTGCTAATGAGCTGTTCTTTATATCATCTAATTAGTTGAATTTATTTTAGGTAAGGTTAAATGTACTTAATATATTTAATAGAGATCTTGAAGTAACATGTGTTGAAATCAATTAGGAAAAAAAGCAGAAAAATTCCAAGTGGGCTCTCTGGAATAATCACTTCACAGATATTATTTTGGTCATCTTAGAAAAACTGGAAAACTGGTTGGAGGAAGATATACTGAAACCTAATCCATGCCAAAAACAATACTGTCTATATTGTAGAGACTTTTATAGACCATCTGTGTGACCAGATGTATAGCGCTCTCTTTGGGAAGTTCTCCTTATTCATTTTAACCTTGTTTGGGGTGATACACAGACTGTGTTAGGTGTTTGCAGTTTACCAGGTGGCAAATCTCTAAGTCCCTATATGAGGCAGAAATCTCGTAGAGACAAAGTTACACTTACTTGAAAATTCCTTTGGAACTGCCAACTTAAGAAGCCTCTGTACTCTCTCTCCTTGAGGCCAACACAGCCAGTTTTGCCTGCAGAGTTAGAACACGTTGCCATTTCTTTGAGTACCAGATAAATAGCTGGCTTGCATTTGAGGCCAACTTATAGGAAAAGTCTTTGCCTTTAAACACTAGGATTCTACTCAGCTCTGGGAGGTGCTCACACAGTGAGAAGCTTGCTGGAACTAGACTGATGGGGCTGTGGATTCAGGTTTCCTTCTCTTTCTACAACCCTGAGATATGTGGTCACTGAGTGGGATGGCTGGTGTGTATGTGTGCGTCTGTACCCCTTCTTCATCCTAATGGATATTACTGAATTCTTTTGAGCAGAGACATGTATGAAATGACAGCACTGTAGTTCTGTAACCTAGAATCTTTATGCAAGTAGAAGTTCTTCTGTGAGACCCTCTAGTGACTTTATTGGTTAACACTCACTATAGATGTGGAAAAGGAGGGTGAGTGAATGGGTTATTTTGAACGAATTATGAGCAGAGATTTATGTAGGGTCTATTCTGTGCTAGAAGAATAGGGTTACAGTGGTGACCACAGATGATCTAGCCCCTGCCCTTCTGGAGCTCTTGGTCTTGATGGGGCCCCAAGAATTCACCTATGTCGAGGCAGTAATGGACTCACTAGATAGTCATGGAATCTATAGGAGCTTCAATATTTGATGCAGTAAATGCTTATTTGGGGTTTCTTGAACTAGAACTGCATGATAAAAATGGTTTCCTTGAGAATTATCTATTATCTAAGCTCACACAGTAATTGGTTTATAAAACCCAGCCTATGTTCCAGCCAATAATGGCCTGATGGCAGCATGCTCTCTCCCAGGTCATCACCTACCTGTCATTGAACTCTTGACTCTAGTAATACCTGATCTCTGGTACTCTTCTGAAGCCATCAGAAGTCCTTGTTTCCAGTTCCTCATTCCCATGAACTGCACTTCTGCAATATCTCAGGTTTAAGTTCTGAGTCTACCAATGTCCAGCTATGACCTTGGGGAGGCCACATCTTCCTTTGTTTTCATTATCTGTAAAAAGGAGATATTCATAGTATCTACCCCTCAGGATGATGGTCTTCTGGTCGTGAGAGTGGTGGTAGTGTGTGTGTGTGTGTGTGTGTGTGTGTGTGTGTGAGAGAGAGAGAGAGAGAGAGAGAGAGAGAGAGAGATTCATTAAATTCCTGTTCACTTTTAATTACTAACCCCTCTTTGCTAATGTGTTGGTCGCAAATGTGGGAAGGAGGGCACAGTGATTGGGTCCCTCCTGGTAGGTGTTCCTTTGGCTCTCTTGTTCTTAACCTGTGGATCTTTATAAGTCATAACTCAGGTAAGAGGAATGTGCCTGATAGAAAGCAGGAGATGACTCCGTACAAGGAAGGCCTACCAAAGGGCAGATCAGTCTCTCTGAATATTGAGGGTGTGGGGCCAAGGCACTTGAGAGCAGCTGCAACTGGCTTCATGGCACAGCGTGTGAGGAATATACTCAGAGAAGGGACATGGGTCCACCCAGCTGTTACCCTCTCTCAGCACACAGGGACACCACAGAGTCTACATCACCTTGAGGGGGTGTCTGTGAATACCCCTGTGGGTGTAGCTATAGGGCGGGTGTAGCTATAGGCCCACTGCTCCTACAACAGGACAGATTCTGCCCTGCACACTTGCTGCTCCATCAAAGGCTAAGGGAGGACGTGCGTCCTTCAGCCTTCCATTCTCCCTGCTCAGCTTCAGTCTGTGAGCTGAAGCTGAACTTAGAAGCTGCCTCTCTCCATGAGGGAAAAATGACATCTGAGCTAAGCAGGCTGACACATGCCATTCCAGTCCATAGCTCTGGGCCATCTAATCTCTCCAAGGCAAGATGTTCCAACAGGTGTGTGTGTGTGTGGGGGGGGGAATCCTTTTCTTGTAAGGGCAGTCTTGCAAAAGGACAGTTTGCTTTCTTTGTCATCTCTGGAAGGAGTCAGACTTGAGGAACATTTCTGAGTGTGGTGAGTGTGTCTTGGATGACTTTCTGGAGTGTCCAGCTCACTAGATAGGTATAGAACATGCTTTGGAGAGCCAGAGAAATCTTGGAGTGGATCTGGCCTAACTCCTCGCTAGCTTTGTGACACCAGAGGGTTACTTTACGTTCTTGAGCATGGATTTATTTCCTCATCTGTAAAACGCAGATGTGAGTAACAACTCGCAGCTAATGGTGAGGAGGAAGCTATATGATGTATGAGAAGTGCTTGGCATATAATAGTCACTCAATAAATACTCCTCAGAATTATTCTACATCTCCACACCCAGTGTTGGATCCAGACCAGCCCTTAAGAGGCCCAACCACATTAATCTCCAGTAACAACACTCAGCTTCTACTTGCTGCTGATCTTCCTTTAGGACTCAAGGGGAGAAAAAAACCCTAAAAAATGAAACACATGAATTTCCCATAAGGTGTGAGTGAATGATAATCTTCTACTTTGCTAAGAGGTGATTACAACATGGGGAATTTTGACTTGGGAATTTCTGTTAAGAGAAGTCTCTTAGGTCACAGCAGCTGATCCCCACAGTCTTTGAGCTGTTTCTTGCTTGGCCGGTGCTCTCTCAAGTGAGGTCTCCAAGTACCACTCTGCCCAGCAGCCCTTCTGTTTTTGTGCAGCCATGTCTACATTTCCTCCTGGACTAATTGCTTTCCCTAATTCCTTGTTCTCCTGATTCATAAGGCAACCCTGACTAGGTGTGTGGGCAGCTGCTTGTCTGTCCATCTTATAGAAATTGGAAGCGATGTGTTTTAGCACTAAACCCTTTCTAACTCTTCATGGCAATTTCCATAAACATCAATAGTTCTTAGAGGAAAATGGAGTTGTTAAATAAAAGACCAATCAATCGACTTTTAACTTTTGTAGATAATGGATGGATCATCCAGATCTCTCTTACACTGGAATTGCAAACAGGTCAACTCTTGTTGGTTGGTAATGGTTGTCTGCTGTACTTGAGGGTTGAAAAAGATTCTGAGATTGTGCCTACTTGAAATTGAAGCACTGGGCTTTTTGGTGATGTCTGCTACTCAGGAAGGGAGATGGCAGCTCCAACTACATATTTGTTATGCGTGTCTCCAACTTTCCAGTAACACCCCCCCCCCGCCCCCCATGATTCCACCACTTCTCTGTTCATTTGCTCTTCCACTTGAGAGCAGTTGGGGAATCCAAGAAGGTGTTTTGTTTTCAAGCCAAGTTGACCTGGTAGATGACCTAGCAGGGCTGAAGCATGACACCAACTAAAACTTGTTTTCTTTGGTTATCTCTAGATTTCCTATTTATCCTCTTTTTTGGTGTCTGTTCACATAAATAAGAGTTTTTATGTGGTCAGCGTTGGGGACCTTGAGGTCCATAAAGAGTATCAAGATTTGCACCATTTGAAGAAACTACTCAGAACATCTTGACTTTTCCTCTCTGAAAAGCTGTGAGCATGTTCACCACAGGCAAGGAAATGAAATTGCATTCATGAATCGCTTGAGCAGCACAAAGAGCTGCCTCCGATAGTAGTGGCTGTTATACCCGCTTTGCCTTTATTCTAAATGCCTATTTTTCAGATAGCCTAATGGATGAATCATACTGCGTTCTGAGAGAGGCAAACAGCCCAGAGAAAATGGGTCACTCACATGGGGCTTTGGCTTATTATTCTCCAAGGTTACCATTAGCACCTATCTGAAAGCATTAAATGAAAGCTAGTCTTGAAAAATAAGGTGCCCGATATGTGGCATGGCTTAGTTTTGCCCACTCACCTCTCCCATTGGGAAATGGAACTAATCTTTGGATATTAAAAGTTGAAGGGCTCACAGTTCCTTCTGGAAGTTTTTTTTTTTTTTTTTTTTTTAAATCCCCATTCCTCTCCTGGAGTAAGGGAAAGGTGGTGTGGATAAGCGAAGGCTTTCTGAAAACTAAGGAGAAAAAACCATCCATCTAGTCCTTTCTCTGGCCTCCACTTGGTGCTAGACTTTGGGGTGTGTGAGAGTTGTCATCAGTGCCAAGAATTCTCTACCAGGACACCAGTGGAAGGCTCACTGATCTTGAGGGTCTTCTGGGGAGTTACTTAGAAGACATCTGAAATACTTTGCAAATCCCAAACATCTCTTGAAGCATCCAGAATGAAAAATATATGTCGCTGGTTTGAGGAATTCAATTTTTCAAAGTTCAACAATACTATCCAAGAACTGTTGTAAGGCCAGTAACACAATACCAGGAACATAATATCATTGTCATTTGTCATCTCTTTTTCTTCTGTCCTTGCTGTACAAAGGGGTGGGGGAGTTTAGAACTCTACTTTCAGGAATCTGATACATTTTGAAAAAGCTGATCCTATTGGAGATTGGTTCTTTAGAACTTGTTAGCATCTTCATTTCTGTTTTTCTTTGATTTGCTGATTGTCAAGGTTAGGATTATTCAACCGTATGGTTGACCTGGTAGATGACTTAGCAGGGCTGGAGCAATTCATTTCCTTGCCTGTGGTGCGTATGCTCACAGCTTTTCAGAGAGGAAAAGACAAGATGTTCTGAGTCGTTTCTTCAAATGGTTCAAATCTTGATACTCTTTATGGACCTCAAAAATTGATTTCTTTCTTTCTCTAATATTTTTGGGAAAGCAAATTTTGACTAGTGCTGCCTACCTCTGGTGTATGCCCCCTATCCCTGGTGGCCTGAGGAAAGGACTGCAATAGATCCCTGACAGCTCACCATGGCCAAGGAAGAAACTAGAAAAGGGTTGATCTCAGATCAGTGGTAATTCCCCGAGCCAGTGTTGGAAGAGTAGAATGTCAAGTGAAAATGGAAAGAAGAGGGGATGTTTTCATTTTCTAACCATTTTTTCTGTTGCTGGCCTCTGAGATGCTGGAATGATGAACAATCAGAAGAGTCAAAAAATAACAGTCACCTCTGAGAGAGAAGCAGCTTAATGTGCTGTCTCAGACACAGCTGTTGGATGGAGGGTCACTGGGATGGAGGAAAGGAATGAAAAGAATGCATGGCTGTGACTTAAACCAGGGCTCTGGTAAGAACATCCTGGCCTCACCGGTGAGCAGGGATTAAAACCTGAATGGAAGTGGATAGTGCCGTTTTCAATCTGTCACCTTGTTCTGAGCCATGATTTTCTGGTTGCTTGCTCTGTGGTCAGTTCAGGCTTGTTCTCATAGCACTTTGCCAGTAGCCTGAGTGAAGCCAGAAGAGTTTTCAATTGATTTAGTGTGAGGCCACACTAAGAAGCTTGTAGTAACTTTTCTAATTTACTACTTCAATTTCCCATCCCTATTTTTGAAGTCAATCATTTCTGTTCAAGGCATGGTGAATGAAAATGTAGGTCAGTGCTTACTTTCGATGAATGATACACCGAGATCAGACAGCCTGATTTACGTTCTCATACGTGAATACCAGGAACATAATTCTGAGAAGTCGTCAATGCTTTATGATATGACTTTTCATATTTCCCTCATGTGCTTCTTACACATGATTCTGTGAGAATTGATAATGGAGGAGCCAGCCCATGACATGGCTTCCCTGTTACATTATTGACAACATAATCAACCAAGGTGTTTTGCCAATCCATTCTTGACTCTGCAACTAGTCTGTTCAAATGTGAGTCTGAATGTGTCACTCTCTCAGGTTAAGTCTTACCTGCTTTCCTTCTCTTTAAGGAAAAATGACAAAGTCTTAGTATGGCACAAAAGATCCTGGGCTGTGGTCAGCCTTCCTGGCCAGCCTCTGATCTTGCCATTTCTCTCCTGACATCCTGTGCTCCAGCCACCCTGAACTGCTTGCATTTCTCCAAATGTGCTAGGATCGCTCTGACCTCTGGGTCTGTGTAGATGTTGCACCCTTAGCCTGAAGTCCCTCTTTTCCTGTCCCCTTAGGGCCTCAGCTTAATGTTGGCCGCTTCCAGAAGTTTTCCCTAATGACACAAGCTTGGACTGGGTGCCCCTCCTGTGAGACCCCACCCCATCCAGTTCCCCTACCCCATCTAGTTCCCACTGAGATGTCATTGTTGACTCTTTTTGCTTCCTCTCCAGACTACTGGGGGTGGTGGGGGGGGAACTGTCTTAGTGGTTGCTGATCCTCTCTGCCTGATGCAGTGCCTGGCCCATCAAGGCACTGGAGAGGTGCTTGTTGAATAAGTGAGAAGAGCACAATGGGATGTGGGTGAACTGGCGTGGCAGATAGGCCTTAATTGGCAGTGACCTTGGGTCGTCCTCAAACTCCTCAAGTCTGAGTTTCTCTGCCAGGGAAACGGGGTGGAGGGCTTTACTTCCACCCCACTCAATAGTGGAAAACACAGTGAGGTGACTTGGGGAAAGCACAGGGCCTGCTCCAGGCAGGAAGAAGTCCAGGACGTTGTTTCTCCTCAGTCTCTTCCTGCCTTCGTTACCTGCCAGATAGGTGCAACTGTGGATCAGAACAGTCAAACTGTAGTGACAGCATCTGAGATTAAGTGCTGTGTTTCTAAACCATCTGTCAGGCAGCCTGACTGATATGTTTTAAAAACACATACTCCTGGACCTCACCCTGTGGTTCTGGGATGAAATCCAGGAATCTGTGGGTTTTTTTTTTTTTTTTTTTTTTTTTAAGTTTCTGATACTCAGCCATAATTGGAAGCCTTTGACCTAGTCCAACTTCTGACCCAACACAAGTATCTGGGTTATGTAGACTTTATTGGAACACCTCGGGGACCATAGGCCACTACATCTTTACAGCCGGACAGCTGCTCTAATAACAGTACCCAATTCTGCTTTTCTGATAATACCCAGGCTTTAGGTTGGGTTCTCTTCTTTATATTGATTGATTCCAACACCACTCCTCCCACCACATAGCCATAATGATTTTTCTGATATTTGAAGTTACTACTCTGTTTTTTTCAAAAGTTTTTCTTTTCCAGGCTAAACATTCCTGTTCCTATAAACTAGAATTTACCAACTGGCGTCTGTGGGCTATATCCGGTCTAAAGATGTATTTTGTTTGGCCTGTGGTATTTGAAAAATACTGAATGAATTGCCAACATTTTTAAAGTCGGGGCATTTCACTGAAATGTCTGAGGCTCTGGCCTCTCCTGAAAACTCAAAAGATTTGGAACCACAATTTCAGCTTAGCTCAGCTTAACACACGCTTCAGATTGCTGCAGCTAACCACTCCAGAGCACTGTCTTGCCCTCACCACCTGAGCCACAGTGTGGCCCGTTTTAGACGCTTCATTGTTCTTGTTATCTTTTCCTGAAGTGTCCCATGGTCCTATCTTTTAAAAAAAGTTGTTTCCCTTTATATTACAAAAATTATATTTGGTAATAATTTAACCATAAACAATATTTTGGGAAATTAAAGAAGAATAAAACTCAGAAAATGTACCTTCTAGTAACCCTGTTTTGCATTTTAATAAATTTCCTTCTAGTCTGTTTGTGCTGTGTGTATTGTTATATGAGGAAGCTAGGATCATACTGTAAGTAAGTTTCATAAATGCTTTTCTCCCATGTTTTCCATAGCTCATAAAATTTTCTTAATTTTCATAGCTAAAATATTATTCTTTATGTACTGAAATTTTTTTTATTATGGCAAAAACACACGTGTTTTTGGTGGCCTTTAGTACATTCACAGTGTTGGGCAGCTACCACTGTCTAGTTCTACAAGTTCCCTCATCCCCAAAGAAATCCTGCATTCACTGAGCAGTCACCTCCCTTTCCTCCTCCTCCCATCCCTGGGCAGCCACTGATCTACTTTATGTCTCTGTGGATTTGCCTACTTTGAATATTTCATGTAAATAGAATCATATAACATGTAGCCTTTTGTGTCTGGCTTCTTTCACTTAGCGTAATGTTTTCAAGTTTCATCCATGTTGCAGCATCCATCAATACACATGATTTCCTTTCATGGCTGAATCATACCCCATGGTGTAGCTGTAAAGCACTTTATGTGTCCATTTATCAGTTGATGCCATTTGGGTTGTTTCCACCTTTTGGCTACTGTGAATAGAGGTACTATAAACATTTGTGTATAAGTTTCTGTTTAAACACCCATTTTCAATTCTTTGGGGTATATACCTAGGAGTGGAATTTCTGAGTCTTCCGTTAACTCTATATTTAACTTACCGAGGAACCATCAAACTTATTTCCACTGCAGCTGCACCATTTTTTCATCCCAATCAATAATCTTCCAATCTCCTCACATTGTCACCAACATTTCTTTTATTTTAGCCATATAGTATGTGTGAAGAGATAGCTCACTGTGGGTTTGATTTGCCTTCTATACTGACTAATGATGTCCTATCTTTTTATATTGACCATTGAATGTGTCTTTTTGGGTTTTATGTGTTCTAACTTATTTAATAATTTCCTAGTTTTGACATTGGTTGCTTTTACTTTTCTGCTGTCATGAATAATGCTATTATGAACAATATTAAACAAAAAATGTATGACTATTTCATTATTTCTGTAAGACAGTTTTTCAAAAAAATGTACCATTTCTAAGATGTTGTTATCAAGGCACAATTTCAGTGCTACATGTGTGCAGAGTGGAGTACACGTGAGGGACTTGGGAAGCCTTGTCAAGTGCTTGGGCTAAATGTTCATCCCAGACTTATTACATTAGGCTCACTGGGCTGGGAACTGCTTTCCTGGGTGATTCTGATATACATTCCAGTCCAGAACTATGAACCAGATTTCTTCTGCACTAAGTCAGGCTTTTTAGAACAGTACACAGCTGACCCACTTTGAGCCACCACTCTGGCCAGCCATGAGCAGGTTGGTCCTGCTTTTTTCCCTGCTGTGAGTGACATGTTCAGTGGTCCAGCTGTTTTGGCAAAATGAACTTACCATCACCTAATTCTATTGGTGGATTTCCCCCCCCCCTCATAAAAATCTAATCTTCTACCTCTTCTTGGGGAGTTGAACCCACCTTTTCTGTTGAGGAAATAGAAGTTCCTGTTGCCTGGGTGACTTGCCCTCGGTTTTACAATGCCCAGTGATCAAGGTTAGCTCAGACTCAGGTCTCCTGGCTCTTCGGGTAATTTCTTTCCACTTCCCTTGATGGCCTTGTTTCGACATTCTTGATGGGTCATGATTCGAGAGGCAGAATGTAATCTCATAACGCCAAATGTCCTCAGAGTGCCCTGAAAGAGAGCAGGCCTTGACACATCCCGGCAGGCTGCTTCTCTCTCATGAGACCTTGGTTTTACTGCCTTTGGCCAAGCCTAGTTCTGTCCCTTGACACAGGAAGGGCAGCCAAAAGTCTTCCTTACTCAGAACAATGGGACCATGATCTCAAAAGAACCATGATCATTTTGTGCACTGACAAGGTAACAATTTCTGAGTTTTGATATCAGGGTGTAGTGCAGATCCCCAAATCTAGATTTAACATGCAAAGACACTAACGTGGTGTTCATAGCATTTAGAGCCTATGTCAGAATATGGGTGAGGGGAAGGATGTGGAATCACCAAGTGAGGAGCCAATCTCAGTTTCGGGGCTACAGTGGACTGTAGGACCCTCCCTTTTCAATATTGTGTTTCAGACCTCAGCCCTATGTGACTGGGCTAGTGCAACAGAGGTCAAGGCACTATTGTTTTTTCCCCTAACACATAATGGAAGAACACAGCAAATCAAATTTTGTTTAAATTCAATAATTCACTCTTCTTATTAAAAGCCCTTATTTTCTGCAATATGATTGTCAAAATGAAATCTTCAAACTTGGCATTCAAGTTAACATCCTGGGAGTGAATCTTGTCTTCCTAATGTTTGAAAAATATGTTGAAAGCTAATCTTAGACTGGGAGGGGCAGTGAGAAAGAGCTAATCATAGACTTCTCTGTGGTGCCCCCTCATCTCTGAAATAAAAAGCACCTTAATTTACTGACGCTTATTTCATTTGCAGACCTTTCTCGTGGAGATACTTATGTGCAGTAAAAAGGCATAATATATGCTTGGCACATACACTGAGCTCTCAAATTATATTTACCAAAAAATGACAAAATTTAAAACATGTTAATAAGTATATTTTGTATTTAAAATGAATTTGGTCATGTCAGACATGTGATTGTAACATGGAGTGGAAAACCAGCACTATAGTGGCTATCAGCGTCAGTATTTTTAAAAAAGGTTTTGTTTGTCAGAAGAACTCAGTTTGGGGTAAAACTGCAATCACTTAAACTTTGATATTGCTTTCTCTCATGTTTTTCATGTTATTTTCCAGATAGACAGGAACAGCCTAAATGACTGCTATTGTTTGAAGGGCACACAACAAGGTGGAGTGTGTGTGTGTGTGTGTGTGTGTGTGTGTGTGTGCGCTCAGGGTGAGTGGGGCATGGGAAAGATAGGAAAGGAAGAGATTTGGAGGTACTTTCAAGCTTATGCTGGTTGGAAGTAGTGCATTCTAAGTCGTGGTTAGTGTAATGCTTTGTGGCAGCTAAACTTGGGATTCTTTCATGTCTTTGAAAGGCTGGGTAGGGCTGAGAGGAGTAGGAGAAGATGGTTTGGAATTGCAGTGACTTGGAGGAGGGACCACTTATTGCCACTCTTCCTGAACATGTACATATCTAATGCTCTGGCTCACGTGTCATCCCAAAATACAGCTTTATTTTTCTTCAAAGGTCTAAGCCATTCCTACACATTCGAGTCCTGCCTCTTTCCCCAACACTGCTCTGGCTTCTTAGCTCTTCTTGTCCCTCCTTCTCTAAGGCAGAGAAGGCTTCTGGAATTTTGGGCTAAGGGAACCTCTCTCTGCAGTCCATCATTGGGCAGAAGGAAGACTTGATATCCATTTGCAGCAGGTCTGAGGAGCTCAAGTCAGTCCTAACTAACATAGTGGAATTGTTCTGTGTGTGATAGGGTTATTTCCCCAGCTATATCTGGCACTTTCGGAGGAAGGGACTATGTCACACACTTCTTTTGTATATTTCATATAAATAGCATATTTTAGATACTCAGCAAATGCCTTCAGCTCTGGTAGCATTTCTTTGTGCAGTGTGTGGCCAGGAAAGGTACTTGTAGAGACTTGTTTTGGGGAAACAAACTAGAAATAAACTGAGTGCCTATCCAAAGGGGGGTAATTGAATATGTTATGACGTATCCAAATTATAAAAAGAAATGAGCTAATCCCATAACTGACCTATCTGGAGGATGTCCTCAATATATTATTATTAGTAGTATTGCTAATTGAAAGAATAGAGAAATTATTCTTAAAATTTCAAGAGAAGGAAATAGTAATAGTAAAATCCAATTTTTGTGAAACAATTATGATAATCTCACATATCTATTATCTATTTTTTACATAAAACAGGAACATAGGGAAAGTTGTCAAAAGATACACATTGTCCTGTTAACATTGATGATGGATAAAGTTATTCAGTTTTTCTTTTACCTGTCTTTGTACTGTTGCCATATAACTACTAAGGAAAACTATTAAGATTAAAACCTAGCAAACATAGACAAAGAGAAAATGCATAGGGGTTTTGATGTATTTTACAGTCTCTTTTCCATCTTGTTTCCTCCTATTTTGGAAACTTCATGATTGTGGTACTTATTTTAACTGAATATTACTTAGCCATAAAGAAGAATGAAATTATGGCATTTGCTGGTAAATGGATGGGAGTGGAGACTATCATGCTAAGAGAAATTAGCCAATCCCCCAAACCAAAGGCTGAATGTTCTCTCTGATATAAAGATGCTGGCTCACTCTAGGTGGGAGGGAGAAGTGGAGGCTCACGAGATTGGACACGGGGTAATGGAGGGAAGGGAGGGGGCTGAGAATGGGAAAGACAGTAGAATGAATCAGACATAACTTTCTTATGCTCATATATGAATACACAGCCAGTTTAACTCCACACCATGTACAGTCACAACAGTGAGAAACTTCTACTCCATGTATGTCTAATATGTCAAAAAACATTCTACTGTCATGTATAACTAAAAAGAACAAATAAAAATTATTTTTAAATGGAAAAAAAAACAAAGAAACTGCATGATTGAAAAAAAATGAGTTTTGTCCTCCTCTGACTAAATTTTAGTTGGTGAATCAAAGAGTATGAAAAAGAGATAACATTATACTTGGGTTAGGTACCCTGGTTTTGTGCTGTTCCTCCAGCTCAGGACATGGAGTTGTGTTTTTTCTTTCTCCTGACATGAGGATAAACTTTTCTTCTTACCCAAACCTAGACTGAGAATGTGGCACCGAAACTGAAAGCCCCAGGGCTCTGGTTTCTGTGGTGGGATGGGGAGAGAAGTAGCAGGTTGTACAGAGGCAGGATGCTAACTGACTTCAGAGCCCCAGGAACTTCCGGTCCAGAGCTGAACAGAACACAGTAAGCTTGCACAGTGGAACAGTAAAGACAGCCCATGCTGCAGGACTTCCGGGGCTCCCTTTGCTGATGGTTGGGGCAGGCTGCTTGAGAGAGACCTGCTTCCTGCAGAGGTTCTTTGCGAGAGGCTTCCTGCTTGTGTGCAGTCATACCAAGGGGGCTAGGCCTTGCTACTGGAAAGGTGGAGATAGTTCATTTACCTTTCAGATCTGCCTGTTGGTCACCCTAAGAATGCTCCCTTGCACATTCAAAGGATACCCCATCCCCAGAGCCATTTGCTTAGACTGCTGCTGTAGTATCCTCACTTGTTTTGCCACCAGTTTTCCCCTCTAGTTCATCATTCAATGCATTTCCAAAGTGATGGTTCTAAAGCACAACTCTCAAGTCACTCCTATGCTCAAAAAATATCCCTCAGTCCTACAGAGGAGAGTCCGAGTTTATTAGCTTGTCACTCAAGGCCTTCTATGATCTGATCCTTGTCTACTTCTTAGCCTGCCTCCTGTTTCTCATGCTCCATTCAAACAAAGCTGTTCCCTGTGCATGTTTACTCTCTCCAGTTTTCATTTCAAAGGTTGCATGGTTCAGGAGGCCAGAGACAATTTCTCTCCCTTTTTCAGGTACTTCTCATGTGGTATTTTGCTTTATGTTCAAACTGTGTCTACTTGTACACTTCCTGTTATATCTTGGTCACTCTATCAAGGGAAAGATTGACTATGACATCTCAGCGATAAATTTCTTATACTTAGTAAATTTCTTATGTGTAATGACTCTGTTGAACTGAGCTGAATGTGGTCATTGAAATGTGCCAGAATAATTTTTAGAAAACATATCTTTCATCTCTTGTTGGGTTGGCAGCATGTAGAAAAATTAAGGAAATACAAACTTGGTTGGTGGCTCCTCAAGGAAATATGATATGACTGGCTTTTGGGGTAAGATTTTCCATTTTATATTATCAAATGTTTTTCAGTCTCTTAGGCTCCTCTCTCTTCCTGCTGTCTTATCATTTCCCTTTGGCATCTGTCACCTTGCTATGATTTTGGGTGGGAAAATGAAAGATGCTTCCTGGAAGAGTGCACAGAGGACAGTCTCTAAAGAGATTTGCATTCCTTTTGATTTTCCTGGTTTTGTGGACAGCAGGGGACCCTTCACTCATCTCAGGTAGATACAAATCCAGATCCTGGTCAGCTCACTGCCATAGACTTGCAAGTGCTCAGGACAGTCAAGGGTGAGGGAGGAGACTCAGTTTGCATATGTCCTTAGTCCCCTACCTGTGCAGACATGGGTGAGTTAAACTGCTCTCTCCCTTTCCAAAAAATGCACATGGAATTCAAAGACACACATGCACGCACGCATGCACGCACGCACGCACGCACGCACGCACGCGTGCTCACACACACACACACAGAGACAGAAGCAGGAGTTAAGGGAAATTGTCATGACTTTGCAAAGTCTTGGTTATGTAGAAAGTGACTTGCTAGTATTTTGAAAGAATCCAGGCTATAACAAATTTTAGACTAATTCAATTTGAGTTTTCCTGAATCATGAATGACTTAATGACTAAGTTGGCCCATTCATCTCACATATAGTAGTACCGAGCCTCTTAAATACAGCAGGAGTTGCCACTTATTTTGCTACAGTGATGGGCCATTTTCTGCTATATTTTTAATTTATTTATTTTTGGTACTTGAGATTGAACCCAGGAAGGCTTAATCACTGATCCACCTCCCCACCCTTTTTTTTTTTTTTTGAGACAGGGTCTCACTAAGCTGCTTAGGGCCTTGATAAACTGCTGAGACTGGCCTTGAAGTTGTGATCCTCCTTCCTCAGCCTCCCAAATTATTGGGATTATAGGTATACTGCTGTATATTTTAAAGGAACACTTTGCATTGTTGTCCTTTTTGGGACAAGGGATGCACATAGTAAGTAAGAATAAAAAGTCATGTATTATATCCTAAAACTGAAGATGACTTTCTGTATCCAAACAGGCAAAGAAATCATACTGAATACACTTGCCACCCTGAAAATCATCTTCTGGCCATATGATTTTTTTTTTCTCCACAAAGAAATACTTTTATTGATTCATATTATTAAATCATCTTTTTGTTGATTCATATTATTAAATAATCTTTCATATTTGAAATGACATGAATTTAACGTGCTATATGATACAGTTGTACAAAGAATGTAACCAAAATGAAGATGGGGGGAAAAAACCCCTATTTAACAGTTTTTCAAAACAGGAAACAGTTGTAGAAGGACATATTGTTGTTCTTTTTTTTCCACCTAAGTTATGTTGATTTAAATATTCTGTATGAACTAACCTCTGAGATCTGTCATGCTTTTGCTTAAATTGGCTTTCTCTAAAAGTTAACTCCCCAACACTATTTAATTAACTCAGCTAAAGTTTAGAGTTGATCTCAAGCCATTTGAAACGAGATGGAGTGAGAAAAGGATGTGAGGAGTTGGCGGCAGATGCCGATGAAAACATGGCACTTGGCAAAGCGCGTCTGCCTTGTTTTGCTTTGCGTTTTTCTTTATGGGTATGGCCTATGTTTGAAATGTGATGATTTAAATTCTGTGATCAAGTGACAGTTCTGACTAAACAGAGCTTCCATCTGCAGAGGTTCTGTGAGTGTGTGTGGGTGGGGAATGGAAGTGTTCCAGAACTAGAGGAAATAACCTCAACTTCACCTGGAAACATTAGTGTCTCCGGGGCAGGAGTTTTAGGCTATATATAAAGAGTGAAGGAAAGTGAGCCAAATTTGCATCTAGGAAGAGAGCCAGCATCAGAGACCCAAAAACAGTATCCGTAGTTTCCACTCTGTTCCTGTAAGTAGACTTGGGGTGCCTGTGACAAAGGAAGATCAGAAAGGCCCTTCCTTGGACTGTGGCCACTGCCTTCTAAGTGCATCTCAAACTCCAGCCTCCTCCAAGGCTCAGTGCTCCCCATGGCCTGACTGAATGTTTGCAGAAAACTCCATTCCTTTCTCTTGCTCAAGATCCTAGTTCCTGTTTGTCCACGAGATTAAGTTAAAATGCCTTATGCTGGCATGGTGTTCCCCCAAGCCAGCTATTTACTTTTCTAACCTCATGTTCTATTTATTTCCCAACGTGAAAAATGTACACCACAATCTTTCTTCAAAGTTTAGCTTAATGCCTAACATCTCCATCTTTCTGATAATGCAAACCCAACCCGAGGCACCCCTTCCCCCTTTGAAAGATCATAGCCCTTTGTTTCCCGACTTTGGGTAAGACTGTCTGAAAAATTAGCTATTTTCTTGAGAGTAACCATATAGAGAAAAATAAAAATATGGCTACTGTTTAGTGTGGAGAGAGACTGTATGTCCTATGTGTGGTAACTTTTATGCTTGTGGGCCATCAGGTTTCAGTGTTTCTCCCTGGGGAAGCATGTTGAAACTGAAGTGAATTCCTGATATTATGTTATATTATATTATTATAAAGATGGCATTGAGCTGAGGTACTGAACTGGGAAAATTAGGAAAACTAAGTTCTTGGTCTCAACTTTGCCACTAATAGGCAAATCATTCAACCCCTTCAAAGCTCCAAACAAGGAATTTGTTTCCTTTGTGAGCATTGGGAGATCACTGAAGAAAGGTATAACTGTACAGGTTTATACCATTTGTAACCTTAAGTAGTAAAATCACAGTCTCAAATCCCATCAACTAGGCATGAATGTGTGGCACATTTTGATAAGCCGGAGAGAGATGATGTACAGTGAGTTGTTATTATTTGGTTTCACAGTTTAGACATTTGGGTACAGAGAAGCTGTGTGACTTTTGACGTTGCCCAGTGTGACAAAGACCAAATAAGAGTCCGTTTGATTTTTGTTCCCCTTCCTGTAAAATCTTCTTGTATGATGGTCCCCTCTGCCTTAGAGATGGTATTGAGTGGATTATAATCCTAATCTGATTTATTTGTTTTGTAATTTTTAAGAAAATCTTCCAAGATTCTTTATTTATTCTCTTTGTAGGATGGACATCAACACTTGTCTGTGAAGGCTTGTGAGATCGTTACTTCAAAGTCAGCAGTAACCACTGTTTCCACTGAATGCACTCTAGACATCTGTCTGGTCTCGTACATGGGGACATGGCATATGTTGTGCAACTTCTTAAACACATAAAATGGCTATCTTAACTTTGTTTTGTAGATCGGCAACTATGGCTAGGATTGAATCCCAGGTCAGTTAGAAATCATAACACTGATCTCTGTTCTTAGGTAAAAAGAGAGATCACAGGTCAGTACAAATCAATAGTACCTCCAGATTTGAATTTAACCGATACTATTGTTTCTTGGTTTCCTTTTTCCTAACTTCCTGAGAGTGACCAGTAGCAAAGTTGACATACCTGGGCTTCATTTTATCTTATGTTAGCTGTCCCCAGGTGAAGATGCTAATGAGCAACATTATAGAGCAGAGAAATAGCCAAGGAACATCTCAGATAAGGACTGAGCAACAAAGGATATGAATGTTCCACAAACTGGGAAATTGGCCCTTAAATAGCCATTTTATTTTCAGTGCCTGTGTGTAATTCTTATTTTGGAAAAGGTTAGGTAACAAAATTAATTTTCTCCATTTTTTGATGAAATGCATTTCATTTTTTATCGTGTTTTAGAGTTAACAAGTAGCTACTTAGAGGATATATATTATCACTTGGAATTTATGCTTTTTCTGTTTTTATTAATAATTGGAAATATTAGAAACATTTACTCTGCAGCATTGGCTATAAGAGACATTTTCAAACATACAGTCCTGCCTCACTCTTTAATTAAAAAAAAAGTTTATGAGGGCTTAGTGTATTTTATATAGTTCTGATGACACTTAAACAGATTTTGACTTTATGATCATCATTATCTTTCTGTGATGGAGTGAACTTCTTCCCAAGTAAAAAGTAATCTATACTTAGGAAGTACCTAATGGCAATTATAGCAGATCACACAGTAGGACCCACATGAATAGAGTTAGCAAGTTTTGTCCATTAAATCTAGTGACTTGAACAAATTTTTATTACCCTTTTGGAAAAATGCAAGCGCTGCCTCATGCAAAAACCAGTTGTTACCTAATGAAGTGTTTCAGCTTGTACATGTAAGCTGATGGCTTCATATGGCCGCATGGTGCTGCATCAGCTATTAGCTACTAACTAATAGCGTGTTCCCCCATTGCTCCCATCTTAGAATGCTCAAATATGGGCAGATGTTTAGAATATTATTTTTAAAAAACCTTTTGGCTATTGATCGATTCCCAGCATCCAGTCCTGATTAGAATGCAGGGTGTTTTCTTTCAGATTTGGCGTTTTTAATTACCTAATCAGAAAAAGACAAGTAGGAATTTGTAATGCAAGGACGGAGCATCTCCTGAATGCTTCTTGTACTTATTACCATAGTCTGTAGTTCTTGATGCTCAGTGACGACCTCACGCATTGCTTATCTTTCAAAGACTAATTACTAGTAAAGAACATGCAGCTCTAACAAAGAGAAATTGTAGTGTATTGTACAGCGATTTTAGCAAAAATCATATTGGTGGTCTATTATGAAATCCTTGTAGGGATGGGGGTTGGAAAGACAGCCTCATTGCAGGGTGCAGTGGATAATCTAAACCAGTGGAGTTCACTCTGTAAAACACACAGTGGGTTTTATTCTTAAACGAATGACGTGTCTGATGCCGTTAGTAACATATTTTCAGTTGAATTGAGGGAGTAATTGAATTGTTTTGCTATTCAATGTTTTGCAATGATGAAGTGATAACTTTAGTACCTGGGGGTGGGGGTAGATAGCTTTGTTCTTATTTCCTAAAGCCCTGGACACTCAGGGATCAATAGGAAAGTTGGGTTGTTTTATTGTTCATTTGTTCTTTGTATACACATGGTGTGTATGTATGTTTCTTATTACTTTCTTGGAAGCTTGAGTTCTTTTATCCTTTAAATAAAGTGGATCCTTCAACTACCTCACTTGGCTTAATCACACAACCTGAACATTTAACTCCAGGTAACAAATGACCATCTTGCTCCCCCTAGTGGAATTGTAACTCTACTTCAAAGTTTGAGAGTTAAATGTCTCACTAGTACATGTTTGATTTAATGTCTTATTTTTGGAAAGTAAATATTTTTCCAAGTTTATTTTTGAAGAATGAGAATAAAAAATATTGCAATGAATGAGATAAAAGGGATTCAGGTAGAGACAGTGGTGTTCTGATGATAAGATCTCACTTCCTGGTGTTAGCGAGTTTAGCTACAAAACGTATAGTGGCCGTCAAATTCCAGGACCTTTCTGTTCTTCACTTCTATCCTTGAAAGGTCAGGTGTCATCAGCCTGGTGGGCAGTCACCTCTAGAAGTCATTGTCCACACTCCTGGGGAAGATGCAGGGTGCTGGTTATTGGTGATATGGAAAGACAAGAACTAGTCCCATCCCAATAAATATCACTTGTGCCATTGGAAACTAGGTTCAGGAAGTATCCTTCTGCCTTCTGAATTTACTCAAGAGACCATATCAGTATTTGCAGCATATGGTAATTATCCCAAGCTAATAGCTGCTAAGTCTTCTAAAAAATTCTGGTAATCGAAGCTAAAATAACTGCCAACTCTTTTCACATTTTCCTTTTTTTTCCTTGCCACGTTTGATTTAATGTCTTATTTTTGGAAAGCAAATATTTTCCAAGTTTATTTTTGAAGAATGAGAATAAAAAATAAAATATTTGTTTTTCAGGTGATCCTTGTTATGATTTAGTGTTTATTGAACTTTGTAACTCCATTCTGTATCCTCATATGTAGATGCTAGAACTGAAATGTGGGAAACCATTAAAAAAAAATACAGCCCTCTACTTGGTGAGGAATACATTCCAAGACTCCCATGGGGTGTCTGACACCACAGATAGTAATTCTCTCTATATAAAGTTTTTCCCATACATCCATACTTATGGTGAAGTTTAATTTATAGATTAGGCACAGTAAGAGATTAACAAAAAATAATAAAACAAATATAATAATATACCTTAATGAAATTGCCTGAGTCACTATTATGCTCTGAGGCCATTAATAAGTAAGAAATACTTAAACATGAGCACTGTGATTCTCTGACAGTCACTTTGATAAATCAAGACAGCCACTAAATGATTTATGGGCAGGTAGTATATACATAATGGATACAGTGGACGAAAGGTTGATTCATATCCCAGGTGGGGCAGGCATAAGATTTCATGATGTTATGCACAATGGCACACAATTTAAAAGTTATGAGATTACTTACTTCCAGAATCTTTACTTAATATTTTTGGACTGTGGTTGAGTTACATTAACTGAAACCCATCGAAAGTGAAACTGTGGATAAGTTTCAGGGAGGGGCTATTATATCTTTATATACCAAGGATTAGCACCCTGTTCTTTTGCAGGTAAAGCTTTACTTTTAAGCCTCATCAAGGTTAACATAAAAGCTATAATGGATATCAGATCAAAGGGCAGCACAGTATATGCCCTCAATAACTTATGAATAAAAATATTACAATTAGAATATTTCCCCTTTCTTAAAATTATTTAAAGAGACACTAACTATTTAGATGCATTATGTTCCAAATATTTATCCTAAGATTTAGTGTTTACCTGGGGAAAAATGAAACAGCAGAGTTGAATTAAAATTTCATCAAAAAAGAACATCAAAATGCTCTCTGGGCCTGTTTTATTTGTGGTGTATAGGGGGGAAAATCAAGAGAAAAGCTCATAATATTAAAAAACTTCTGTTTGCTCATGAGTCAGAGTAATTTAGTTCAAGAATTACATCCATGCAAACATACAGCTTTCATTTAAGCAAAGTGTGAATTTTGGAGTTCTGGTTTGGAATCCTGTTGTGTGATGCTTGTATTCACATTTGCAAAGGCAGATGTTGCTATGGTCACATAGCACAGCCGGACTATAGATGTCCATCTAGAAGGCTTTGAGCCATGGAGAGCAGGCAGTGTTTGAATGGAAATCAGCATATCTCTCTGCATATATGCCTAAGCGTAGCTCTGTGTGTGTACAGTGTACACATGTGCAGCTGTCGGGATCTGAGTGCATATATAAGCCTGCAGCGCTGGAGAAGTTACTACCACAGCTCAGCCTCTTCCCAATGGATGTTGGGAATTTTGCGCACAGACAATATGATACAGAGCCGCTTTTAGCAGTGCCCAGGGATATTTGGGAAGCTCCACCACAGACCTCTCCCTTCTTAAGGATTGTTCTGGTGACCTTCTCTGGCAGCTGTGTCAGAGTGCCTCTCCTTGGGGACATTCCAGGCATAGCTTGGAAGGCTTGCCTTTCTTGAGAGGCATGAAGACCTAGTGAATGCAAGAGAATATCTGTCTGCATTCCTTACACTCCTGAGGGATAGGCTTTGCTTACTTTGCTGTGTTCCTTTAAAGTGACTGACTGGTGCATTAATGACTGGGGGTAGGTTTGCACCTTAGAATCTTATTTTCTCAAGGGTAGAGTGAGCACTGTTGATTTAACGCCGAAATCCTGTCACACCTGGCTTTTCTGTGTCATCTATGGTTGTTGGTGTTTGGTTTTAAAAATTTTTCTCTTAAGGTTCAAAAAGGCAGAAATGCACATATGAGCATTTAACTGTGAGCATGGCAGAGAATTATGAAACAGATAATTGAGATTCAGCTGGAGGCTAGGTCAGCAGGTAGTCAGCAAGAATGTGGAAGGACCTCCTTGTTTTGGGACAGAGCAACCAGCTAAACTGAACCAGAAGAAAATCAGTATTCTTTTCAAGATCATCTTTCTCGCAACTTAGTTGTTGGCAATTGGAGAAAATATATCTATACCTTGGAAACATAGTAGACCTGACAGAGCATTTGGGAGTGGGAGGGATACATCTGTCCATTTTCTGGTAGCTTTCATGACACAGGGGAAACCTGTGGACAAACATCTGGCATGTTGAAATATTCATCTGCAGTGTGACATGGTTTCATTAGTGTTTCCTTAAGGAGTCTTACTGTAGCTACTGTTAATGCTTATATTAGCCCCCCCAAACTAACAACAAACACCATCAAAACCTGTAAGAAAGGCATCAGGAGGGTTAAAAAAGAGAAAAGAAAGTTTATGGGGATAATGAGGACTCAGACTCCCAAGTAGATAGCATCGGGAGAGGTCAAGGTAGATGATGATATTTTACCCAAAGTCAGTGTTTGGCAATAGTTATTAAAAATTAGATGGTGACTTATTAAAAATCTAGTCCCCTCCATCCCCCAGATATATTAAATCAGAATCTCCAAATAGTAAGTATTTTGGTTGATTCTTAATGGAAAGACAAATTTGGGAAACTGCCATCATCTACTTGTCTACTGGGACTAAAATATTTCTAAGTTGTAGGTAAATGTGCAGTTTATGTATGTCCATGCTTGTATGTGGGCATATGTGTATGTAATTGCCAAGGATTTTGAAGTTTGAGAAGAAATGGTCAAATATTCCATATTGGCATCATTAAACATCTCTTAACAAAAGCATTTATTCTTTGTTTGGTTACAGAAGGTTTTCCGATACATTGCCTCATTTGATCCTAATTACAAACCCATGGAGAAATTGGGCAGCAATAATCAGGCTCAGTCCCAGATTACCCATGGGAATTGGGCTCAGTGTGTGGTTGGAAGTGGTAGAGCTGGCTCTGAATAGGATTTTTCACCATGTGGGGTAAACCTGTCATCCACACCTCCCAAGGCCACTTTTCTGCTTTCATCCCACACTCTAGTCACCAGGTTGATGACTGTTTTTGACATGTCAGGTTCTTTTTATGTCCACCCCTTTGCATATCTGCTCACACTCCTGGATGCCCTTTCTCCCCAGTGTGCAAACTCATTCATGAAATTGCCTTCCATAAAGCTTTTCTGAATTCGGTTTTGTCCTTACACCCCTGACCCCACCAAACTAGTTGCTCTTTCAGCTGGGTTTCCATCACACTTGATGGATCCTTCTACTATGTATTGGGGTCTTTTTTAGTACAGATGGGTTTAATAAGAGCTCAGTAATGGCTCCTCTGATATTCTAACCCCTCACTATATACTACTTAAATGGCAGATGAAATCATTTTTAAAATAGTACTTATTGGCTAAAGCTATGGGAAGCATTTGAGAAAGATTTAATGGGTTTTCCAAACACTGTCAAAAAAAAAAATGTTCAGGTGGCCTGAAGCATGGCCACTAACACCCTCTATGAATGGAATTGTTTGAGGCTTCTAAGGAACATTTCTACCAAGAAGTGGAAGAGTGATAGAGACTCTTAGTCTGTGTGGACAACAGCTCATAGACTGGGTGGCTTAAATAACACACATCTATTTTCTTACAGTTCTGGATGCTGAAAGTCCAAGATCAAGGGCTAGAGGGTTGGTTGATGGCAAGGCCTTTCTTCCTTCTTGCAGTGTCCTCTGTGACCATTCCTCTGTATGCAGGCTAAGAGAGAACTTGGGAGCTCTGTGTCTTTTCCTCCTCTCAGAAGGACATCATTCTCATTGGATTAGGGCGCCACCCTTATGACCACATGAATTGTCTCCTAAAGGCCCTATCTCCAAATATAGTTACATTGAAGGGATTAAGGCTTCAACATCTGGATTTGTGTGTGTGGGTGGGGTGCACAATTCAGTCCATAACAGGGACTAGACACACAAAATCATAGGTTTGGTAGTTTCCTTGCCAGGAAATTTTAGGGCCTCTCAAAGACCATTTCAACTACAGGTGATTTTCATGTTACACTCACTTTAGTTCATAGCCCAGAGTTAAGAGTGGCTATCTGTCACAGCTTTCAAGTTGCATTATAGTTATTTCTTTATGTAAATATCTCTCCAACTAGACTTCCAAGTGAGGGTAGATCTGAACCTTATTTATTTTTGTCTGTTGATTATAATTGTCCAATGAGCTCGGAGCAAATCTTCTCACCGTCTGCCTCTGAATGCAATACAGAATGTATTAATTGTAGTTCTAATTCCTGTTCCTTTGTGTTTACAGCCGCCTCTGGTCCAAGCAATCTTCAGTGGTGATCCAGAGGAGATACGGATGCTCATACACAAAACTGAAGATGTGAACGCACTGGTAAGAGATGCTGGGGTTTTGTTGCTTAGGCCTGCTTCACCCGGGCAGGCAAGGCTCTTCTCCTTTTCTGTACTGTGAAGCCCTTTAGTAAATGGTGAAAACTCTGGATGCTTTCTTAGAATACTGTTTTATAAGCCCACCCAATAAAATACAGATTTCAGGAAGGAAATATACCGAGACATGGTTATCAAAATATTAAAAATTAAATTTCTGATATAACATATACTTCTTTATCAACACTTTAAAACAAGATACATCAGATCCCGATAATGACCATAAAAAGTGAAGCTGGACATGGTGGCACACGCCTGTAATCCCAGTGACTTGGGAGACTGAGGCAAGAGGATAGTGAGTTCAAAGCCAGCCTCAGGAAAATTGAGGTGCTAAGCAACTTAGTGAGACCCTGTCTCTAAATAAAATATAAACAAAGAACTGGGGATGTGGTTCAGTGGTTGAGTGCCCAATATTCAGTATTCTGCCCTGCCCCCAAAAGTGATGAGCATAGTCAGTATTTTGAGTTATATACCCTAATCCTAATATCATCTGTGCAATGCCCTCAATTTCTGCTAGTGACAGCGTTGATGCTCTTGTGGCTTGCGTTCTTGTGGCTTGCTGTATGCATTCGTAATGTAAGAAAATACTAGACTTCAATGAGAAATCAGTACAACTAAACATGTAATATTCTCTTCCAAGGTGATGAGCCCACGTAGCAGGGCTTGGCAACCTGTGTTCCTTCATCTGGATGCATTTATATAGGCCACCAGCTACGAGGTTTCCATCTTTTAAATAGTTAAAAAAAAAGACAAGAGAAGAGTAATATTTTGTGACCCATAAAAATGATATGAAATTCAAATTTCAGTGTCCATAAATAAGGTTCTGTTGGCATGTGCCTTGCTTTTGCACGGTAGCAGCTGAGCTGAGTTTTTGTGACAGATCATACATAATCTGCAAAAAAAAAAAAAAAAAAAAAAAATTCTTTCTAGCTCCACAGAAAACGTTTACTGGTTTCTGCCCTACAGGGTTCACAAACCTGGGAGGAATGACTGGCCTAGGCATCCTGTGTTCCCCCTGAAAGTGTATATAATAGGTATGTGCCTTTGTGCACCTTGTGTATTTCTCTATGAAAAGGGTCAGGTATTTTATCAGATTCTTAAGAGATCCCCAAAAGATTAAGAATCAGTGGATCTGGAAGGTTTTCAAACAAACAAGCCAACCTGTGATGAAGAAAGGTAAAAAGTGTTAGTCAGTAATTTACTCTTTTAATAGTTTCCTAGAGGTAGGTTGAAGAAGCCATTATGTGTGGTACATGCTACTAATTCTCTTAATGTAATTCAATTATTGAAATGCTCAAGTCCACCAGGGAGAAGAGTTCTCTTTAAAGTCTCTAGTGTTCAGTGGAAATGACAGAAAGGGTCAAGTGCCTCTTTAGTGTAAGCAGAGTTTTGCCAGGGAGAGAGAGAGAGGGTGTTGAAGGTTGCATTTCTATCTGGTTGCTGAATGCTTTATTCAGAAGGCAGGTCTTGTTCTGTGGCCATAGCCATTGTTTCAAGGTGGTGCAGGTTGGTGTGACTTTTTGAAAAGGCTTGTAGGGGTTTCTCCCCAGCTTGTAGGGGGTGGGGTGGGGTGGAAGGGATGATGTTTTGTGACATTTTTGCAAGGTAAGCACAGATAGAGCCAGGGACAGAGTACTGGAGAAGACAATTGGATACTGATCCAGAGCCTGCGAGGTATGACCTGTACTTTTGAGAGGAGGCCAGGCAAGTGAGTTCACTGTCCAGTCTTCTGATATCATGGGAGTCCGCCCAGCCTGTTTGGTGGCTGTGGGCCAAGCTTAGGCAAGCCCAAGACAAGGTTACTACCTTTTCCTGATGATCATGAGCAAACAGAACTTTAGTTCAGTCACACACCAAGAAAGGTTGTGCTGGCTTCTGAATGGCCTTTATTTCTCCTTGGGCAAGTGTCAAACAGTTGCTGGCTAACTTAACTTAACTTGATTAATTTAAATTGTAACCCAGCTGTACTGCTGAGTTAGTTAGATAGGTTAGCTGTTCTAACATGTAGACTCCTGAATGTCTGATGGGTGTATGACATGGGGAGTTTAGTTCTCTTAGGAACAGATTAGAGGAGTGACCACTATTCTACATGGGGGCCCAGGTAACAGTCCAAGTTCACTGTTGGGGTCATCTCCAGTTAAGTGAGCCAGAAGGGACAAAAGTGCCCTGAGGAGAAGTGTGGAGAGATCTTTATGGATCAGCTTGGAAGTGGCATGTTTCACTTTTGCTCAGACCCCATTCACCAGAGCTCTGTGATATGGCCACACTTGACTACACGGCTGAAATTATGTAACTGTGCCCCACCAATATTTGGTCGTACATAATCCTAGGGAATTCAAATGATGATTATGCTTCTTACTTATCTATGGGGTTGTCTTATCCATTCTACAATGACTGAGTTGAGACCATGCTAAGTGCTAGAGACAGAGCAGACTGATAGTGCTTTCTCTCATGGAGTTTATAGCACAGCTGAGAAATCAGGAAATGAGAAATCACTCTATGGCACTTTTTTTTTTTTTTTTTTAACTGGGAATGAACTTGGCGGCAATCAACCACTGAGCCTCCTCCCCAGCCCTATTTTATATTTTATTTAGAGACAGCCTCTCACCTTGCTTTTGCTGAGGCTGGCTTTGAACTTGCGATCCTCCTGCCTCAGCCTCCTGAGCCATTGGGATTACAGGCATGCGCCACTGCACCCGGCATTTGTGGTACATTTTTGTCAGTGAAAATCCAGGGCACTTTGTCAGGGGAGGGGGTAGGTTGATCATGAGGATCTGACAGAGTGATGTGTAAACTGAGGCCTGAAGGACAGTAGAAATTTGCTGTATCTCTGTGTGCCGCTAAATGTATGGCAGGAGGAAAAGGTGGGAAGAAGGAGGAGTAAATGATACACGAGCAGCTGCATGGCTGAAGGAAGCCTGCCTTCCTTAGGCTCAATGCTCTTCTTTGCCAGTGTTCCTTGGGGATCAGTCCAATTGAACATTTTCCCAGGGGTTCGGGTGGAGTGGGTCGAGCAAGGGAAGAGAGATGGGAGATGCCTGAAGATCTGATCTCTAAGCCTGGAGTGCATTCCAGGAGGGAGGAGGAGAGGCTGAGAACTGATACACCTGAATGTCAAGGAAGGGAAATATATGGTGGAAGAGCCTCCTGTTCCTAGGAAGACAGTGTTTGCTTCTCACCTTTCGCTTTTCTTCCTTTACTCCCCCTTTGCTCTTTCTTCTCTTCTTTCTTCTTGGTGCTGGAAATGGAACCCAGGGCCACATGCATGTTAAGTATGTGCTTCACCATTGAGTGTACCCCAGCTCCTCGCTGTTCATTTCTATCCCAGAGTCTGAATTTTTCACCTTTCTTTTTTCCCTCCCACCTCTCCGTGTGTTTTGATGGGCATGTGTTCTTTGGTGTAATTCACTCTTTGATTAGCTGATCCTGGTAATAGAAATCAGTTTCATTCAATTGGCCCTCTGTGTTTTCCTCCACTTTCTTTCTCACTAATGGTATTCATGAACCTATGCTTCAACGAAACCAAATTACTCAACCCTTTGAGATTCATTTTATTCTCTTGTGCATTTCTTACTTCTTTGTGTCCTAATTTCACCTGCCCTTTCATACCTACTGCTCCTTCCGCTAAGGTGTCCTAATTTTCAATTTCTGCTGACTTCTCTGCTACCTCCCCAACCCAGACAAAGAGATCTACCTCTTCTCTCAACTCCCACAGTTCTTTATACTTCATTGATCACTTTCCACTCCTTCAGTTATTTATTTATGTATTTTGCATCTGAGAAACGAATATGCTTGATGACATGATCATAATCTCATTTATTCTCATTTGCTCAATTGCCCAGCCTAATCTTTGTTATACATTGAGTGAATGACTTAATCCTGCTTTATTGCTTATGTTGAGTCAACTTGTGGTGACCTACATTTTATTTGTCCCCTTGAGGACTAATTGTGGAACAGAGTAAGCATCTGGCTTAGTGTCCCTCTGGTGTAAGTTGTAAGATGGTAATTCTTTTTTTTTTTAATATTTATTTTTTATGTGTAGTTGGACACAATGCCTTTATTTTATTTACTTATTTTTGTGTGGTGCTGAGGATCGAACCCAGGGCCTCGTACCCCTGAGCTACAACCTCAGCCCCGAGATGGGAATTCTTGAAGGATTAAAAGCCTACAGATTGATTTGAGGAGACAGAGGAGGATCAGAAGGAGCACTCTGGTTCTTTGTGTGGATTCTTTGGCTACTGGTATACCACAGCCTAGAAACATGGGATGACCATTGTACACTCTGAGAAATCCATTTAAATTGACCTACTATATGGGCTGGAAATCAGAAAGTTTCTAGAAGTCTCCATCCAACTAACCAAATTGAACTTGAGGTGGAGAATAGCATCTGAATTTCAAAGTTTCAGGATGCAGGGACCCAGAAAAATCAATATTTGAACTCAATAAAATATTCTTGGGATTATGTTCTGACAACACAATGTTAAGAGGACTGACTTACCATGCCACACACTAACAGGGACAGAGAAAAATTGGCACCTGTCCATGGTGAGTGGTCAAGATGGGAAAGGAACTCTGCCATATGAGGAATAGTTATAGAAATTGGTGATGTTTTAGACTTGGAAAGGCCAGGAGAAGTGTCCTAAATAGTTCACTTTATGCTGATAAGTTAAACTGGAACTATACCTGTCATATGTCATGTGGTTGTAAGCTACAGAAAATAAGATTTCAGGTCAAAAGATAAATAATAGCTGTGTAAAGAAGGAAGGATCTGGGCTTGGTGGCACACACCTGTAATACCAGCAGCTTGGGAGGCTGAGGCAGGAGGATAGTGAGTTCAAAGCCAGCCTCAGGAAAATTGAGGTGCTAAGCAACTCAGTGAGACCCTGTCTCTAAATAAAATACAAAATAGGGCTGGGGACGTGGCTCAGTGGTCAAGTGCCCCTGAGTTCAATTCCCCGGTACCCTCCCCCCACCAAAAAAAAGAAGGAATGAGTTGACTCCACAGGTATGCTTCTTGAACCTCCTCTAGACTGGAGGTTCTACAGGTGACCAACAGTAGCAGAGACAGCCCCATTCTCCTGTCTTGCATCATTCATGGTACTTTGTTCCTTTGAGTCTTCAGGATCAAAATTTCTTCTTGAGATAGCACTACTAAATTGGGGTTGGCATGTAAGTTGAAACCTCCTTCCCGTGCCTGGACTGAGTGATATTTAGTCTTTTCCAACTGTAAAAGGACTGTGGTTCTAAGATTTATGAATCTCATAGCAACCCCTGATGTTTGCTTCTTTTTTAAAAGTATCATTTACAGAAGCGCACATGCAAGCATGCTTATTATTATACCAAATAAAATTAACAGTAATTGCTCAACATCATTTAGTACCCCGCACATGCTCAATTTTATTTCAGTAGTTTCAAAAATGTCTTTTTACAGTTGAGTTGTCCCCAAATTGATTTAATCCATCTATTTTATTCAACAAAATAATTTTGTCAAGCAGTTAAATGTTTATTGCGTGCACTAACAGGATTTGACCCAAGTATATTGATGCAATTTCTTTACCCTCTCTAATTCCAAGATAGAAGGAGATAATATATGAAAATAATGAAATAAGTCTTGAGACAAAAGCTAAGCTTGTCTCAGCAAAAAACTTCTAGTAAACAAAAGGGAGAAAAATCATCACATCTGCAGTTCTTGATTCGAGGAATTAATTCAGGTGATGCTGGCCTGCTGCTCTCAAGATCCAAGTGAGAAAAAGGACACTGGCATTGTATAAAGAGGTGGCTTTTGGGCTGGAGTTATGGCTCAGTGGTAGAGTGCTTGCCTAGCATGTGTGAGACACTGAGTTTGATCCTTAGCACCACATAAAAATAAATAAAATAAAGGTATTGTGTCTATCTACAACTAAAAATGTATATATTAAAAAAGAGGTGGCTTTTTAAAGAACGAGACATATTGACGATAATAAGCTTGTAATTTATTTGTGGGGTGTGTGTGTGTGTGTGTGTCTTTGTATGTATATGTTGGGTGTTTTACTATTTCTTTTAAAAACAGAATATGTTTTAAAAATCCATTCATGAGGGCTCAATATGGCTCCACCTAAAGAACTTGGCATGAGCAACCTACTCTCTTCTCTAAATATTTCTCAGCTTGATTCTATCATGTCAAATTTCCTCAAACATTAGAAAAATAAACCGCAGCCTAGATTTCAATGCTTCTTGGTTTTTGTGTATTTTTCCTCCTACTTGCTTTTCTTCTCTTTTAATAAAGAATTTGATATGGGAATGAAGACCTGAGATGTTTTGCCCTCTCAGAGACTTGGCTACCCTCTAAATTAGACCTGAATCCATAATTCTGGGGAAACAAGAGCTGCAGGCAGGGGTGGCAAACCAGATCTCAGGGTCCTAAGAATGCCAAAAGTGCCTTTTCAGTGGGTGTGACGAGTCACTCGGCTCCCTTCAAGTGCCAAGCAGGAATGCAGGTGCCCTGTGCCTAGACTTCAGTTTTTAAAAGAAAATACAGGAAATCTCTAAATTGTTAAATGTTGGTTCCCAAAAAAAGGATCCAACAGTGTTAGGGCCAAAGAAAACATATCTGTGGGCCAAATCCCGCCTGTAGGCCACTGTGTTGCTAACTGTGGATGAGAACAGCAAACATTGAGCAGTTGAGGAATTTCTCTGGTCACCTGCATCTGGGACACTATTGCCGAGGTCCTGTGTCCTGGGGAGAGCAACGGCTTGCGTTTGCCAAGTGTTGACAGCATTTCTGGCTGGGTAGTCAGGAGTGGTGGGGGGTGAGAGGGGAGCGTAGGGAAGCTGGTAGTTCCTTCACAGTTCTGGAAATGGTGCTTTGTGTCCTCAGGGTAGAATACTGTCATATCCCTCTGCCGCTCCCTGGTTGGACCCTTGCCCAGAATATGGGGTTGTGACTTCAAAGCCATGACCTGTGTCCTGTAAAGAATGATTCATGAACTCTTGATGGCACCAATCAGGTTTGTAGAGATGGTGCTTCGTGGCCACTTAAAATGTGTGAAGGCAGGTCTGATTATCATCAGTCTTCGTTATCCTGTGGAGCGTGCTCTGCACTGAGAGGCCTGATTTCTCCAGCACTGGGTGGGGAGGCTGGGGAGCCAGCCTCTGAGAGGGAGAAGTCTTACATGGTATATGATTTACAGCCTCCCCATAATAGAGACGGGTGTTTTGGAGCTCTGGAAACACTCCAAGTGTAATGGCAGTAGTGTGTTAATATTATTTTGCAACTGCTAGACACTTTTACAGCAGGTGAGAAAAAATCTAGCAACTAAAAGATGTGCTTTGTAAATAGCTTGAGAATGTGAACATAAAGGGTTCAGCTCTTTCTTCCCATTAGATACTAAATTTGGGTGGAGGATGCAAATGTGAATATATGAGGCATATTATTATTAGATGAAAGAAAATAACTAAGATGGAAATTGTTTAAAATTAATTTTTAAATTTGGTGCACTTGAAGTGGGTAGTAGGAATTGGGTTGGAAAATTTGAAGAAGTAATTCTAAACTTTATCTAGAGGAACAACCATGTGAGACTAAGCCTGGAAATTCTTGGGTTAAAAAAAAATCAATGGGTAAAAGCATCACAAAATATATTAAAATAAATTACAAAACTATAGTAATCCAGACAGTATGTCACTGGCACAGGAATACACAAGCAAACTGGTGGAATAGACTGAGAATCCAGAATTAGAACCAAATGTGTATGGATATTGGTCTGAGAGAAAGGCACGCATTTTATTTTATTTATTTTATTTATTTATTTTTATTGGTTGTTCACAACATTACAATGCTCTTGACATATCATATTTCAAACACATTTTAAATAACTGGGGATGAGATAGATTATTTAATAAATAGAGTTGAGACAACTAGCTAGCCAGATATAAAAATATAAAGCAGAATACTTTTTTTTTTTTTTAAAGAGAGAGAGAGGGAGAGAGAGAGAGAGAGAGAGAGAGAGAGAGAGAGAGAGAGAGAGAGAGAGAGAGAGAGAGAGAATTTTTAATATTTATTTTTTAGTTCTCGGCGGACACAATATCTTTTGTTGGTATGTGGTGCTGAGGATCGAACCTGGGCCGCACGCATGCCAGGCGAGCGCGCTACCGCTTGAGCCACATCCCCAGCCCCAAAGCAGAATACTTATCTAATTCATAAATTATAGATACAGAAAATAAAAAAGATGAAAGTAGTGGCATAAAACAAGGGGGAAATATTTTTGCATTGTTGGTATGGAGAAGCTCTTTCTAGGCATAATAGCAAAGGTAAAACCATAACGGTAGAGGTGGTTGTCTTTTAATATGTAAAACTATAGACCATTATATATTAAGTCACCATAAATAAAGTTAAAAGATAAACTCAAAATAAGTACAGGATATGTGAAAAGTGATAATGTTCCTAACATATAAAGAATGCTTGCAATTTTTTTTTTTTATAAAGAGATAAACACCCAAATAGCGGAATGGGCAAAAGACATGCTGAGGCCACTTACCAAAAGAAAAATACAGATATCTGAAAGTTATGTGAAAAATTGTTCAATCTTAACCTCACCTGAAATCTAAGAATTCAAGTAGATATTCACAACCATTCAGTATCATTCTTTACCCATCAGATCAGCAAAGATGAAAATCTGGTCTCAATCACTGCTGGCTTTTTAGGGAGAGTGTACTTGGTACCCGGCTCTGGAGGGCATTTGGATAGCATGCATTAGCATCTATCTACCTGTATGCACCCTTTGGCACAGCAGCGCCATACTGGGGAGTTTACACTGAGGGAGATCATTGGCCAATTACACATGCAAAAAGATGTTGTTGCCTTGTGGCTTCTAGTAACAAGAAATTAGAAACAACCAGTAGGTTATTTTATAGTATACATCCATTGGCAGTTATGCTATCTTTACGAAGTGATTTGTATTAATTTTTACTTATTATATATATTCACTGAAAGGTAAGATCTTCAAGATGTATTTTTTAGTCAAAAAGTTTTTAAACAGCAAATGTCATGGTTTTATATAAGTGTAGAAGAGATCTAGAGGAATGTTCTCCAAAAGATTAATCATAGTTGAATCTGGATAGTGAGACTTTTACTTTTTCTTTATTCCTTTTTGTACTATTACATTTTTTTTATCCTGATCATGTATTATGCTTATAAATAATAAAAACAAACTTATATAAACACACACATGCACGCACAAGCCAACAAACCAGCTTCCACAGTTGCTCACATTTAGTATAAGTGCACTCATTGTATCTGTCAGTTTGAGTAAACATAGATCATATTTCAGTGGCCTAGCCCTTGTGACCCGTAGTGATAAACATAGCTGTGTTCCCATCTTAATCATGTTAGGACTTGTCTCCTGGTATGAACTAGGGTTTGAGGAAGTGGTGTTGGTAGGAGCTGTCATCTCAGTAGAGTTCTTTTATTTTTATCATCATTTTTTATGGTTTAGATCTGGAATATGCCCAAAGTCTCATGTGTTGAGGGGTCTCCATTTCCATTGCAGCAATGTTCAGAGATGGAGGTTTGGGGAAGTGATTGGAATCATGAGGGCTCTGACCTTATTAATGGATTAGTTCATTAAGAAACTCATAACTGGACTGGGGATGTGGCTCAAGCGGTAGCGCGCTCGCCTGGCATGCGTGCGATCCGGGTTCGATCCTCAGCACCACATACCAACAAAGATGTTGTGTCTGCCGAGAACTAAAAAATAAATATTAAAAATTCTCTCTCTCTCTCTCTCTCCTCTCTCACTCTTTAAAAAAAAAAAAAAAGAAACTCATAACTCACTGGATTATTGGGAGGTAGTCGAAACAGTAGTGGGGCCTAGTTGGAAGAAATCAGTTACTGGGGCCCTTCCTCCCACTCTATTTCCCAGCCATCATAAGGTGAAAGCTTTTCTCCACCATGCCATCTCCACCATGATATTCGGCCTCACCACAGGCCTATAGCAATGGAGCCAGCCAACCATGGACTGAAATTTCTGAAATCATGAGCCAAAATAATCTCTCCTTTTCTTAAGTTGTTTTTCTTAGGCATTTGTCCCAATGATGGAAAACTGACCAACACAACCATGTTTTCTCCTTTTGGGGAAATTTCAGGGGGGCCCATTGATTGATGTTGGAGACTGTAAATGGGCATGGATGAGATTCTAGGTGACCATATCATAAAATCTAACATCTTTAGCTTCAGTATAGGAGCCACATTTTATATCATAAATTATGGAGGAAAGAATGATTAGTTTTGATTGGGGTGAATATCAAATAAGATTTTCCAGACAACTTGTGTTTTCTAATTTCGTATACAATGAGAATATACTTGGTAATCAGAAAAAAAATTAAGTTGTGGAAAAGTGATAATTCTTATGTTTTTAAGCTGAATTGTGCAGAGATAACCATATGCCCAGATTATTCTTAAAGAATGTACTTAAAAGGTATAAGGCATATTTTAGATCAGTTATTTCAGCTTTGATTTTTTTTTTAATCAAGGATACATAGCTGTCTAGGACTAGAGTGGCACTCCCTGGTGTCATGACCCATCTGTTTCTTTTTGTGCTGCCATCTTGATATGTGGTTTCTATCCCACTAACAAAAGGAACATTTGAGCTCCAGCCATCACATCCAAATTCCAGCTAGCAGGAAGGAGGCAGGCAGAAGGGTAGGCTCCTTCTCTTTAAGGACACTTCAACTAAGCACATGATTCCTTATGTATTTTCCCAGAACCATATCATGTGCTCAGCTAAAAATTGGGGGTTTCTATGAAGAACAGAAATGTTGGAGCAAACCAGCAGTCTCTGCTGTGGTATATGAAAGCCTTTTGTGACTTAGGAGTTGCTCTAAGTATAGAAAAATAGACCATTTAAGTAATATTGTCATGAGGTAATGTCATATATATTCATTCATTTACAAAATATTTATTAAATAACAGTGCAAAATATTTTTAGCACTGGGGCTAACACTCCATATATTTCCCTACATACTATCTTCATTAATTTATGTTATCTCAGAAAAGGATTTGAGGGAACTGTATAGCTGTGACCTTTTTCTCTGCTTTGCCAAGCCTGTGGGAACAGAACATTACTAAGATGCCATATTTCTTTCTCTGGGGCAGGGAGGGAGAAGGGTGACATTGTACATGTAATAAATAGCAGCTCTCAAGTTGAAGGGTACAGACATTGTGTGCTTTTCCCCCCAGCTCACAGGGGCCCTGTCTTTTGTCATCAGTGCATCAGATTGATTTATATCTTGTATCCTCATTGCTTTGTGGACATGCCTTTTCCCCTACTAGGTTGACTTCATCTTCTGACCTCATTCCTTTCAACTGGGGACACTCAGAGTTTGAACAAGCATGTGTTTTATTTGGGAAGAAAGAAAGAGAGAAAGGTAGGCTAGTCAGGGGGAGAGAGAAGGGAGAAAGGAAGGAAGGAGGGATAAAGAAAGGAAAGAAAGAGCCATACAAGCAGGCATGGCTGCACAGACCTAAGGATGGGGCAGTGCGGTCCATTACTGGCTGTTTCTCAGGAGGCCCTCCTAGGTACAGGACGTTTAACAAATGCGACTTGTAGTTACAAGCTCAGGACATTCTATTTGGAAGGAATCAGGAGATGTCTGACATCCTGCCTCCTACTCTTTTATATATATATATATATATATATATATATATATATATATATATATATATATATAAGTTGTAGATGGACATAGTACTTTTATTTTATTTTATTTATTTATTAATTTTCATGTAGTGCTGACGATCAAACCCAGGGTCTCACACGTGCTAGGCAAGTGCTCTACCACTGAGCCACAACCCCAGCCTGCCTCCTTCTCTTTCAGTAATTGATGGGAGTGGGAATTTTTTTAAGAAAAAAAATTTTTTTTTAAACTGTGGAAAATTTCAGACATTCAGAAAACAACCATGAGCCCACCACTAAAACTGAAGAAATATTAACACATTACCACATTTACTTTGAAAAGATCATAATAAACTTTCATGGATTTAGAGGATTCCCCCCTCCCCCATATAAACATATACTCATGTCCTGTGTCATTCACATCTTTGCCAAAATGCCACCTTATCTGGGACAGTACCCCTGATGTTCCCATGTGAAATAGCAGGGTCGATCAGCCTCTGACCTCTTCTTCCTGTAGCATTTGTCCCCACCTGACACATACAGTGAACTTACTGTTTGGTCTTTTGTCTTCTTCCACTAACACATCAGATCCATGAGAGCTGGGTCCTGGCCTGGCTCACTCTTGATCCCCCTAGGAACCACAACAGGGCCCACCCAGGCCAGGAATGGGTGGAAGGGCTGAAGCCTCCTTCAGCTTTCTGACCTATGACCCCCAACCCCTAACCCTCTCTCCAGGGAAGGCCAGTATCCTGAAGTTTTTTATGTCTTTTTCTCCATCCTTGTCTTTATACATTCTATTTTGATTTATACCTTTCTGATTTTATACCTTTTTCTATTTGTGTACATTTATGTACATATTTACCAAAACAATAGACAGTGTCATGTATCTTTAAAAACATCACAAAGGCAAATAGTTGGTGTCCTCTGTAACCTGGATTTTCTCACTCAATATTATGTGTTCAAGATTTATTTTTGTGGACACATGAGCATTCGTTCATATATTTCATATTCCTACAATATTCCCTCCAGGATTTTACCACTGTAAGTTTATTCTTGATCAGAGCTTTTTAATCACACCTATATCACTTTCTTTTGTCTAGTGCTGTCTGAGTCTGACCTGTGGTAAAAATTGTACTGGTTCTAAAAATGCACTAGAAAAATGACTAAGACAGAAAATTTTATGTTAGATGTGTTTTTACCACAATTTAAAAATTTGAGAACTTACCAAATTGTACACCTCAAAATGGATTAGAGAAGGGGACCATATAAGAATATTCATAAGGAATGTACTCTTTGTAAAAATAAAATCATTGTAAGTTGCATTTTTAGGGAATTTTACTCAGCACTACTGAATGTTTGGTTATAAAATTATTTGTTTTAAATGAATTGTGGTTTTGTTTATTGTACTTAAAAATAGAATTCCATCAGAAATAAACAATGTATGTTGCTATATAGTTCTCTCATATTAGAAAATCTGATGGCTTTTCTCTCAAGCAGGGGAAAGTAAAGAACAAATACGTTGAGGTATTGTAAAGAGGTTTTCAGAGATTGGCTTTTGACAAGATTCCAAATGTCTGGGAAGTTTATTTTTTTCCATAACATAATTACTTGATTTCAAATATAGGTACAGAATAATTACAATGCCTGGGTTATTCTCAGGACACATTTAAATATCCGTTTTCTGAGCTTCTTGCTAGAGGACAAAGTTTTATTTAGATAGGATTTTGCACACTTTGTAGATATGATTGCAGGTATAACTGAAAACATTAAGGAAGAGTTTACCACATGTAATTTTGAATGACCACTCAGTAGTGTCAGGCTAAATGTGAAACCTTTCTAGAAAAATCACATGATCTGTTTTGCATTTGCTTATAGAAATCAATCTTGGGGCTGGACTAGTATGAATATCTTGTGACTAAAGTCAGACTTGAGTTATCCCTATGACAATCCATGTAACCATTTAAAATCTGTTTTTTCATACAAATTAATAAATTTGATTAGCACACTTCCTTGAACCTTATTAAAGTATTTAAAAACAGTTTTTAAAACATATGGGGCAGCTAAATTAACTGTGGCTATTTCACATCTACTTCATTAGTAGGTGTTCATTATCCACTATGTTGCTGGCTTGTGTCAGGGGCCACTATAAGATGAATAGGACAGGTCTCCTGCCCTCCTAGACCACATAATCAGGCAGGTATGAAATAGACAAACCAAGAAAACAAAATCAGCATCAGTGCTGCCATAGGAATAGAACTGTTCTGTCACTGTATGTCCAGGACTCCTAGAGCAACGGATCACTGCACTCAGAGACAGCACCAGGAGATGCATGGGTAGGTGAGGGGCCGGACGGGGGGTCAGAGCTGAAAAGCCCACCCACTCACTCACCCACCCACCACCCCTATCAACTACTTTTTCAGACTGCTAAGAATAATAATATTAGTAATGGTAGAGATAAATAAGAGTAATTTCTTATTTGGGCAATTGATGTTTCCTCAGTCTTATATTAAATATGACTAAAAACATCTCTAGAGACTTCATTTTATTGATTTTTTTTTAAAAAAGGACTAGAATTTCTATAGCAGTTTTAGGTCACAGCCAAATTCAGAAAGTAAAGAAGGTTTTCATATGCTGCTTGCCTTGCTGCATGCACAGCCTCCCCAGCTACCAACATCTTTCCCCCACAGTGGTACATTTGTTGCAGCCAGTGAACCTCCACTGATATATCATTATTACCCAGTCCATAGTTTACCTTGGGATTCTCTCTTGGTGTTGCACAAGCTTTGGGTTTTTACAAATGTATAATGACAGGTACCCACTCTTACAGTGTCGTATAGATAGTTTTACTGCCCTATCCTGCTTTCTGCCTATTCATCCTTCCTTTCCTGTCCAATTGATTTTTGTTTTATTTTACTGAATTTTAACATCTCACCTAAGTAAGAACAGCCTGCCTAAGATGCAGAAGTAGTTCCCATTAGTTGGCACCCCCGGGACCTCCCACCCCAAAAAGGCACTGTGGAATCAGCCTGCCTCTATCAGTGAGCTGCCGTGTTTTCCCAACTGCGTGCCTTTCTCACCACTCCTAGACCACCCTCATCTTCACGGAAAGGTCAGAAGTCCCTGGACAGATCTGCCTCTGTGCTTCTGAGGGCTGGGGCTCTTCTGTGCTCCAGATGTCTGATTACAATACAAACAGACCTATTTGCTTTTAGGGAAGCAAATGTTTTCTGTGTTCAACAGAGCTTGTAAAATTTCATTAAGCAGCTAATCATTAGCCCTGATTAAGTAAACACTGGATGTTTGGCATGAATATTTTAACTTATTTCCAAGCTGCTTCAGCCTTCTCAAGGTTACGATTTGTCATCAGGGACCAATAATTTTTCAGTCACCTGCACAGTTTGCCAGTCCATCATCGTGGAATCTCCACTCACCCCATGAAACTGGGGAAGAAAATCAAGACTCTCCCAGAGCCTCAGACACGAAGCTGGTTCTTTGGTGCTCATTAGAGTAACTTTCACAGTTTGAATAGGGAACCTCACTGCTGGCTCATTCCTACAGGACAGGAGACACTGAACTCTGCTTCCCTTTCCAGTTCAACCTGAAACTGCCACCAGTTTTTAACCCTTCCATATTTGTCTTCATAAACATTTTCAGGTTTTCACAAAGATCAGATTTCTTTTTTACTTACTTTACTATATCTCTATATTCATAATTTATTAAAAATATATATATTTGAAATCAATAATGTATATTTCTTATATTTTAAATCAGTAAAAAAGAAATCTCTATAGAAGATGTGCTTAATATTAAGCATTTATTTCCAAGTCTGTCTTCTGCTAGTGAATCAGATGTACCAATTGCTGTAGTTCCAGGGAGTTGGAGTCGTCTTAGGAAGACCTGCTCCACAGAAGGGAACGTTATGACAGCATTTTCTGAAGTGAGCAAGTCTGACAAGTGTTTAGAAGGGGGAGTGGAGGTTCTGTGGCCAAAAACATTGGGAAGCCTATCTACTACAGGATTCCTTCTGTTTTAGTGATTTATAGTGCACACGGCCATATGAAAGGCACCGAGAATTCTTGATAATAAGAAAATTAATTAGCTTTCTTGAACACAGTTTTTCTCAGAGACATTTGGCTTTTGGGAACCTCCTCTTCCTCCCCCTCCTCCTTCTTCATCCCCCTCTCCTCCTCCTCCTGTTCTCCTCTTTACCCCTCTCTGCTTTTCTCTTTTCTTTTTCTTTTCAATGCATCCCCTCAGAACCAATGGACTACATTTTGGGACATGCTGCTATAGAACAAGTATCTGGAACAGTCTCTGGTAGTGGTTCTTGAACTTGGGTATGCCACAGAATCCTGGAGTGCTTATTAAAATACAGACCACTGGCCAATCCCCCAAGATCTGGGAGGTCTAGGACTTTCTAGTAAGTGCTTATGAAATACTGCTGCTGCTGCTGTTTGGGGAATCACTAGCCCATGGTCAAATTGCAAGGAAAACAAATGTGCTTGTGGGTGGTTGAAGGATACCACAGCCCCACTACACATACTGATTGAACCTGCTATGTATCAGGCACCATGCTAGGTGCTGGGGTTTCATTGGTGGTGAGCACAGGCCTGGTCCCTGCATTCAGCGGCTTGCAGTATAATAGGTAGAAAACAGGAAAAGGAGATAAGGTAATAGGGTCTTATAAATAGGGACAACTGAAGGAAGCCAACAGCATGCTATGATACTGAAATCAAGGTGGCCAGGAAAGACCTCTTGGGTATAGCAGTGACATTTAAACTGAGACTGGCCTTGAGAAACTAGGGTCATAAGAAGATTGAGGGAATGTTTCAGACTGGATAAAGACATGAATAAAGGTTCCAAAGGGTCGGGGAAAAGAGTGGAAAATTCTGGGGAATGAAGGAAAGCCAGCGTGGTCGGAGAAAAGTGAATGAGAGAGAAAGTGGAAGGAAAGGAGGTTAGAAAGGAGAAAAAGGTCTAGCTACCCGAGCTGAGTGAGGAGTTGGGCTTCACCTAAGTGCAAAAGTTCTGAATATTTTAGAAAGTCACTCTGGGTGTTGTATGAAGAAAAGATGGTGAGGGGAAGAGTAAAAGTTGTGAGACCAGTGGGGAGACTCTAGCAGGGGTGAGGGCAGAAAGGATGTGCCTGGGGTAGAGTGGCAGCAGTATGAGGTGCCCATCTGCATGAGCCCTAGGGGGCCCCACCCGTGGTTGTTTCTTTTAGCTATTAGAGGTGGAGAGATGCAGGTTGCTTTGAGATATATCATGACATCAGATCACTTAGGAGGTAATGATGGGTTAAATGTGAAGGACAAGAAAGATGGTGCTGCTAAGAAGAACTCCTGGTTCCTGGCTTGAGCAATAGAGAGGGAGGGGAAGGGGTAATTCAGTAACACCATGAGCCTATTCATTTCTGAGATAGAAGTAAAGAGTTGCTTTTCAGAGAACAGTGAAGTAACCATTGCCACCATTAATCTGCAAATATAGTAATTGGCTATTTGCTGGTACACAAAGGAAATGGTAATAGGGTTTAATAAATATTCTTGTTAGAAAGTTCCCTATATGTATTGTATATCAATGACTGCCTGGTTGTATTGAGTTAGAAAATAAATAAGGCCATTGAACACTAAGTATAATGTTGTCTTTCTGTAATAAATCAGAGAGCACTTCAGAATCTCAGAGACTATTACTATTGCTGTGTAACAAACCACCTCAAAATTTAGTGGCATAAAACAGCTACTCCATTATGTTCATGGATTGTGTGGGTTAGGAATTCAGACAGGGCTTAATGAGATAGCTTTTCAATGTTTCAGGATGTCTGGACTCAGCTGCAAAGACTTGTCAGCTGGTATCTTGACAGGGGGGGGCCAGACTCATCTGAAGGTGTCTTCACTCACATGTCCGTCACCCTGGGCACCTGCACATAGTCTCTCCATGTGGCTGGGTCTTCCTCTCTGCAGGAAAGCCACAGGGTCATTGAACTCCTGATATGGCAGCTCAGGACCCCAAAGATAGATCATCTTTGCACAGATCTTTTATGTAGGACAGGTAGCCAAATTCTTATGTTGTTTAACAGAGTGCTGAATGAGAGGAGATTGCTGCGCTCAGCATGTTGCCTCTGGGCTGATCTCTTAGGGATGAAGATAGTGGTAAAGAGGAAGGGCTGGATATTCTGCATTAAGATAGATGACAAGGATTACCTTCTCACTTTGGCTGTGAGCAAGTCATGTGGTTAGCAAGTATTTTTCCCAATCTCTCTTACTTGCCCATCCCTGAGAGGTGAAGCAACCAAACATGCTTGATGATTAATTAGAAGATGTGTATAAACTAGGACATATAACAATTCTTAAATTATTCAAAAACTTACCTGAACACAGATTTCCCAAGACCTTTCTCTCAGGTGCATTCTGGTGGGCCTTATCCATGACTAAAAAAATGCATTTTTTCCTTTAAGTATAGAAATTATTCTTGATGTAAATTTTGGGTAAGTCTTTGATGATTGGAAGACTCCTGAGTTAGATGGTCCAGCCCTAAGGTAGATCCTTGATCTACAAAGGTAGATTTCAAGAAGGGAAGTACAGGCATCCAAGGAAGTGTGCAAGATGATCCATTGGGATAATGTAATGTCGACTTCAATCCCTTGGACATATTTTGAAATGCATATTTTGTGTGTATTTTATTGAATATTAAATATGATAACATAGTACTATATACATGAAAGTTACAAATGACTAGTTAAATCAATCTATGTATTTTTAATTTTTTTCTTTTGCTAATGGAGCAGACACTGCTTTAAGGCCTATGTCATAGTGTCACTATTATGCCTTGTAGCTAATGCTTTTCAAATGTCAATATGCATACCCTTTGCTAAGGGAAACAGTTTTTCTCAGGAAAATTTGGTGAGACTGATTTATATACCAAAATGCCAAGTTTACTAATTTTCATTAGCTTGAAAACTGTACCTGTTATTGAATCATGTTATGTTTTTTTAATTCTTGAATGAAAGTAGTTTCCCTCAGAACACAAAATAGTATATAAGAATCGCCTTGATAAACCTTGAACTAGAAGGAGAAAAACTGGGGTTCCTAAAGGATATTTGCAAGGAGACCATACAGCCTCGTAGTGGGTTATTCATAGGATGCAATGTTTAGTGGCTAAGAACGTGAGCCTTGGTGGTCAGACTGCCTGGGTTCCATCTGGGGCTTTATACTGCCCACCAGCTATAGTGCGACCTTGGACTAGGTAGTTAACCTCTCTGTGCCTCCATTTTCTCATGTGCATAATGGGGATGTCATAGATCCTTCTCATTCTGAGAATAATCCATAGAAAATGCTTAGGGCAGACTCCTGCACATGTTAAGAACTCAATCAACGTTAATGATTCTTCTCTATTCCAGGGATGTTTCTTTCTAAAGAATTTAATTTTGGTCTAGACTCTGCAAACCTCAGTTCTCTAGATATAGTCTATGTATAATCCTGTTTTCAACATTCCTCACTTTCATTTGGTGCCTTTGTCATTTCAGTATCTGCTGTGTCCCCTAGTGTTTCATGTGCTGGAAGCTTGATCCCCACTTGTGGTGGTGTCCAGGTGGTAGAACCTTTAAGAGGTGGGGCCAAGTGGGAGGTGAATTAGGTCATGGGGTTTCACCCTCATGAATGGACTAATGCTGTCTCACAGGAGTGGATTAGGTCTCATGTGACTGGATTAGTTATTACAAATTGTTGTTTTAAAGGGAGGCCATCTCGTGTGCTTGACTACTTCTGTAGTGCTTGGCTGCCTTTCTGCTTCTCCATCATGTCGTAACGTGACCAGATGTTGGCATAATGCTATTTGGACTTTTCAGCCACCAGAATCATGAACCAAATAAATCTCTTCTTTATAAAGTTCCCAGCCTCAGGTATTTTGTTGTAAAAACACAAACCACACTAACACCATATCTCAATCCCTTTTAGAACAGGGATTCTTACTCATTCATCTTTTATGCCTAGAAGTTATCACAATGTCTGATTCTCAGAGCTGCCCCAACAATTTATGGCATTCCTTAGAGCCTGTCTTAGGAGAGCAATGTATTGAGTCCAAATTGCATTGCATTTCGCCAAAGGCATAAGCATACTTAGAAAAATACAGATCTTACATGCCAGCTTTGGAAGTCCAGGAAGTAGTTCCAGAGTATCAAGAATGTGTCAGGAAGTGGAGGGGACTGAGTTGTACTGGTGTGTTCAGGCCCCAATAGAGACATTCCAATTTAAATTTAAAAAACCTATGTGCCTGCCAAAGAGACCTGTAAACAGATTTGGGGTTCAATTTTTGAAACCTGGTATAGATTAAAACATGATTTTTGAACTTAAAAAGTTTATATTTGTTTGCTCTATTAAAGTATGAACTTAAGGGCAAGAAGAATATAATTTTTCTTTCTCTCCTCTTGCCCAGTTTCATTATGAAAATTATTAGAAAATCCTTCTGTTTGTTTCATAAAATGAGTCAAACCATTTATATAATTGCTGTGTCATTTTAAAGTGTGTTATCTAAAAGAGGTCCAAATTTAAAAGCTGCATGTAAATACATGCTCATGGTTACTATGAAACTCTGCTTTTATTGCTTAGCTTTCGGGGTGAATGGTTCCCAATGCATTTTATCCATAATGCTCACACAAAATTTTTATTTATCTATTTATTTATTTTTTTGGTACCAGGGATTGAACTCAGGGGCACTTGACCACTGAGCCATATCCCCAGCCCTATTTTGTATTTTATTTAGAAACAGGGTCTTGCTGATCTCCTTAGAGCCTCACTATTGCTGAGGCTGGCTTTGAACTAGCAATCCTCCTGCCTTAGCCTCCCGAGCCACTGGAATAGCAGGTGTGCATCACCACACCCAGCATAAATTTTATTTTAATAGTGTTTGCTCTCAGGAAATCTTCAGCAGTTGAGACCAGTGTGTCCATATGCAGAATAGCATTTTCTGAGCATCTCTAGTGTTCAAAATGCCTCATGACTTTGGCCTCCTGGTTCCCCATCCCTGTTCCTCATGCTGCTCACTGTCAGGAAACCAGATATATCTCATGTGACTCATGCACAGTGGTCAGTGCTCACTCTACCTGTTTGTCACCTGAGTAATTGCAAGGGGCTATGGCTGTGGTTAGATGTTGTTCATTAAAGATGAAAGGCTTGTCCAGTCAGCACCTGTGTCAGGTGACACTTCCCTTAGTGTCTGGAACAGTTCCATTTTGTTTTCTGATCCTATGTATCTTCAGTCATGGGATCTAATGCAGCGGATGTTTACTTGGCCCTTGGACATGTTTTTCTGCCTCCTATTTGGATGGTACCATCTTGATTACCCTGGAATTTAAGTGAGTCTAGGCAGGGTGTCTCCTCATCATTCCCTACCTCTGTCTCCACTCCATTCCTTCTCACTTTTCCCATTAGCCAGCCAGAGGGGGCATGTTAGGAAAAGAGTGAAATCATGGATTAATCATAATAGACAACATTTGTTGAATGCTAACCATACAGTAGGAACTGGGCCAAGCGCTTTATAAGCATCATTTCACCTCACAAATCCCCAGGAGGAAAATAATATTATCATCTTCATTTTCCAGACAACCCCCCCCCCAAAAAAAAAAAAACCAGTGGCTTAGAGAAGGGTCCAGTAGCTCACCCGAGGTCATATGGCTCTTGGTGTCAGAGACAGGGTTTGAATCTGAGCTTTTGACTTCCAGAACCCACTAGGGTGTGTTGCCATCTTCAGAGGTGGCTAAAAGCCAAGGCAGAATAAGCTTAGTGCAAAGTCTAGAGGATTTGGAGGAAGGTCTGGAGGAGGGAGGTTTGAGGGCTGGGCCTCTAAAATAAACAAGACATTTTAGGAGTGTAGAAAACGAGGAGGAAGGCCTGACCTTACAAAGGCATGGTGGCAGAAAAGCAAGTGTGTGGGCCTAGGAGGGGTCCCATGACAGGGGTGGGGCATAATGGGAGGTGTGGGAATCCAAAAGTAGAAAATGGGCTGTGGTGTCCCAGCTGGGAGAGGAGGGCTTCCTCCCCACGCACACTCAGGGCTCAGTGTGGTGCAAAGCCTTTCTCTTTTCCTCACTGAAGAGGCAGTACTGTGGAGGAAGGGCTGAGGGCAGAGGGCTGCTCTTCAGCTGGTGGGAGCACATGACCTGCCTGACCCCACGGTACAGCGGCCCCCAGAGAACAGAGGGGGCCTCAGAGGGAAAGGGCTTCCGGTATCCAGCCCTCAGTGCTGCCTGGGAACACCAACACAACAGCTGTGCTCCCTGCCTCTTCAGCCTGCCCTTCCCCACACCCTTGACCTTGTGCTGCTTCAGGAGAGGGGTCAAGAGCAGCAGAGCAGCAGCTACTAAGGGGTCCTGCTGCCCACTCACAGCTGGTAGTGTCTGAGGCCAGGCTTCCAGTGACCTGAGGAACATAGAAAGTCCACATTCGGTCTTGTTGGAAATAAGTAGCCTCTCACACTCTGAATGGAGTTTCCCATGAACCTGGTCCTAGCCCAGTGACCTGGATGATCTGAGGTGTGGTTCTCCAAGCACACCTTGGCCTCCCTGTGAAGTCCATCCTTCTGGGAAATTCTTGAGGGACTGAGAAATGTGGGGACGTTGTTTCCTTTTCTTCTTATATATTGTGAAGCACTTGGACCAAATCTCTCCCTCACTGCGATCTCTTCAACACTCTTCTTTTCAAAAACAGTATTGATGTTCTCCATCAGCATCACCCCCTTCCTAGTTCCTGGCCCACATTGCCCTGTTAATGGGCATCACCAGCCTACTTTCTCTACTTTTCAAGTCTCTGTTCCAACATCCAGATTTCTCCAGCCTGGAAATATTCCATATCAGTAGTTTCATTTAATGGAGCCTCTAATCATTTTATGTGCATGTAGGGGCTAGTCAGAGACAACTGTATACCTGTTTATATAGCTCTAAATAAAAAACCTAACTCTGTTGGTTTCCTCATTTGACAAACCATTGGGCTCCCAGGAACTGGAATTTTCAGATGCTCCCAATGTCACATGAAGTCACTCTCTAGGTGTTATATGTGAGGTTGCACAGAAACAAGCACTCCACAGCAGGCAAACTTCACTGGAGGTCGGCGGGTAGGTGAGCATCATGGATAAGGAACACTAGCTGACCCCCATAGCTTCTGGTTACCACCTTCTGAGCAAACCTGCTTTTCCTATCCATAGGATAAGAAAGATTTAAATCATGCATCCAGTTGAGGGCAACAAAATTGATAGGAAGGTTGAAGGGATTAAACTCTAAAACAGCCCTCTTGTGATGGACTGAAGGGGTTGGTTGATCTCTTCAGTCAAGTTTAGAGGTGGACAAGAGCCCCACCCCCAATAATGTGGTACCCAGTCCATTCAGACCCTTGTAGACAACCAGTTCTTTGTCTCACCCCAGATGCCTGCAGGTCACCCTCAGATCCTTTTCTTCCCGGGGTATAGTTTCAATAAACATAAGACAAATCAAGTCATTACTCCTTTTTTCCCTCCAAGACATACTGAAAACTAACTGTATACCAGATATAGTGCTTCAAGACATACTGAAAACTAACTCTACACCAGAGTTGAAGACTAAGCCTGCCCTGCATCCACAGTACAGTTAGTGGCAGGGGTCGGGGTGGGATGCAGAAGTAGCCAGGGCCAGTAGTCAGATGTAATGAACACTTCTCAAAAACCCCTAGTGTGGAGCAAGGGCAGTTCAGTGGACAGTTGGAAGAGGTTTCAGAAGAAAGGTCTTGAGCTGAGTGTGAAAAGAATCTTCCAAGTGACCCCAAACCACAAACCAAGGGCTCCCTGTTTTGCAGCTTTAAGGTAAAATATTGTTCTTATGTTTTATCAATGGGCCCTGCTTTTTCTCAAGAGAGAGTTGATCACTGCCAGCAGTCTTGGCTTTGGCAGGGAAAATGTAGAAGGAATCCATCAGGTTCACAGCAAATGGGAATACAGATTCTTAGAAATGTTGCTTAAGAAATAGACCAGGGGTCATAGAGTTTGGCTGGCTTTGTCCAGGGCATTCAAGGAATAAAGCCCAGACATTTAGTCAGTTTTAAGATGAGAAGAGAAGTCTGTGTTATAACACTGTGCTTAAAATCTAAGCAGATCATCTTGGGGTTGAAATTGGGGAATGATCTGAGATTAATACTGATTTAGGCATATAGGCAAATGCCACATGCCAGAACATACTGTAGGCTAAGGCATTTAGGCCAATGGATTACTAAAGGTAATGAAGCCTTCTGGGGGATTTCAGGATTAAACATAAAGCACACCAATGACTGTGGGGCTGGGTGAAGAAGGGAGTGATGGAAGAGTCACTTTTCTATGCCATGAGACTATGGCTTGGTGTAAGCTGACAAATTTCCTGTATTAGTCAGCTTTCCATTGCTATGACAAAAATACTTGAGATTAATCAACTCAAGTGAAGTAAGGTTTGTTTTGGCTCACAGTTTCAGATGTTTTGGTCTATGATCAGTTGGCTCTGTTGTTTCTGGGCCTGTGGTGAGGCAGAGCATTATGGTGGAGAGGATATGGCAGAACAAAACTTCTCACCTCAAGACAGCCAGGACGTAGAGTGTTGCAGGGGTGGGAAGGGACAAGGACAAGACATACCCTTCAAAGACATGTCCCCAGAGACCTGCTTCCTCCAACTAAGCCCTACCTCCTGAGGCTTCTACCACTCCCCAATAGCACCACCAGTTGGTACCAAGTCTTCAACACATGAGCCTTTGGGAGATATTCCAGATCCAAACTATAACAGTCCTTAGCCAAAGGAAACAGAAGGCTGATGTGCTAGGGAGATATACCTATATCCGTCCATCTGGAGGTCAGATTGCCCAGAGAGGTATGGTAGACTTTAAATCTAGAGCAGCCAAGTGGTGCTGGACCCTCACTGATTGAACCTGTGTCCTGTTTTGTTTTCCAGTCATTATTTTATAATTCAATGGAAAAAACAATCTTACACAATTGAATATGTAGACCACTTTTAGAAATGCATATGGTATGGAAAGCAAGATACATTTAAGTTAAAAATCATTCATTTCCATGAATCCATAAGCTCAATAGAAAAAAAAAAGGTATTACTTGCCAACAAGAAAACCATCCAAATATGTATTAATGTTTAATCCATCCATGGAATGCCATATTCCCATATCCTCTCTGGTGTTGAGACCAGGGTATTTGAGATTTTTGTAGAGAAAGACCCTATTCTTGCCTTCTTTGTGCTCTCGGAAGCCAGATTGTCAAGTGAGAATCCATCCCTAGGGGACTCTTAGCTCACATGAAGAAATGCCAGTCAGTCTTGAAATACAAGGACTTAAAGTTGGGTCAGGGAAAAATATACCCTAAAGTCCAGCTTTAAGAAGGGCACATGCATCTCAAGTGGCCATTTCTCCGATGGCAGGTGAAGGTTTGTTTGAGAGTGTCCTGGAGCTAGAGAAGTGCATCCCCCATATCCTTTGTCTGAGCAGTGCTCCGAGGTAACCACGTCTGGGTCCTGGGACCACTCGTATCAATATATAAATAAGGGGCTTGGATGCCTGCCATTTTGCACCTACTTTACTAAGTGGAAAGCACTGTATGGTAAGCATTGTAGTATCCTTGGCTTTTTAGTCCACTGACTCAATTTAGAAAGAGAATAGGTGAATGCTTCCTTGCTTGGTGATACAGAAAATATACAAAGAGCCATACACATAAGCTGGTTATTTGCCTGAGGACCTTTTACCAGGCTGTAGTGCGTTTACTTCTAAGTGACCAAACGGGGGCTTTTTTGGACAGCAGAATTGTCTTGGGCTGCAAAATACTCTTCTCAAGGGTCAGAAGGATTTGGTGAGGATGTTTGGGGATGACGATTCACTGGTTTTAGCTTAGGGGAGAAGAAAAGGGGCACAGCATTGAACCACCAAGGCAGCTCCCATCTGTCCAGGTGTTAACCAGAGCTGGATCTGCTGAGCTACTGATGGAATGAGAAAGGAGGCCTTCAGGGCAGTAGGGATATATTCTGAGCAGGGATTAGAATATATTGATGTTTGAGGTGGTTCTTCTGTGGGTCTCAGGAAATGAAGGTTGAAGAATGCGTGGACCAAGTCTAGAGTCTGAAAGAGGAAAGAGGCTTCAGTTACCTGCAGGTCGAGGTCAGATAGTTCACAATGGCCAGGATACAGGGTATGATGGTTGACCACTTCAGTGGAAAAGAGAGGCAGGCAAAGCCCAGCAATGGGCTGGCTTTGGGCAGCGTCATTCCTTCTACTTGTAAAAATATAATTTCTTAACAAAATTGTTCCTCCAGAAGCTGTTCTGCATCCTTGTTTTCTTCTATAGTCACCATAGGAACTGAAAAACATCAAGATAAGCCACAAAGATGTCAATATCAATCACAATAATAGAAAGGCTAATATTTATCGGACATCTAGTCAGTAATGATGATCCTATTTTCATTTTATAGAAAAGGAAAATGAGTCTCAGGGAAGTTGATTTATTTGCCCAAAGGCATAGAGCTCGTAAGGGGCAGAGGGGGGATTTCTAAGTCAGCTTGTTCTGACTCCAGAGTCTTCATTCTTCCTAAATGAAAGTGGGAGGTGGGTGCACATGTGTGCATGGCACTCCTGCTTATCCTACAGGTTACTTGCTAGAAAAGATCAGAGTAGGTAGGATCCAAGACTTCCACAGTGCTGTGAGGACAATGGAAACAGGTTCTTCCCTGGAGAGGAATCCTTACTGGTTAACTAACATCCCATGTAGTATTGTTGAGAGAACACAGAGAATGTTGTCAGGAAATCTAGGGTCACCAAATATTGGTGTGTCACTTTGGGAACATCACTTAACTCTCTGAGTCATCCTTGATTCCTGTCCAGTAAAATGGGAATAACAATTTCTACATGATCAGCCTTCCTGGATTTTCTGTAGGATCAGCCGTTGCATTTAGAATGGTGCTTTGGCAACTTTAGGGTACATCAGACAAATTATAGTTTTACCTTTTTAATCACAGATGTAATTCTTTGTCATTTGCAGAGAAACACATTCACATATCAATTATTTAAAGCCTACTGTAAGATAATGAAAGCTTTGGATAGGACATATTGTCTAGTGCTTTGCTGTTTATAGACTCGTTTTGTTGTTGTTTTTAAAGAGGAAGCTCTTCTTATTTACAAAAGGAATTTGATTTTCTTGTTTCTAGACTACGAGACTTGAAACACAAAAAGAAAGGGTAGAACACCCATAAAATTATTCACCCAGAGGCACTCACAGTTCACATGTTAGTGTGTTGGCCTGATCTGATGTCTTGGGTCCAGATAACTGCATTGGTGATTTTTATTATCAGTATTGTACATCCACTCTGATTCTATTTACATGGATGATGAAAAAAAATTGTAAAGGGCAACTATTCATTTTAGTTAAAACAGTTTTTCTATGGGCTATAGAAACTTTGTTTGAAACTTTTGCTTTTAATTCAGAGGAGGGGGGAGGCCCAATAACTAAGATTTATTGTTGTGCCCAGAGATGACACCTTTCAGTGTTGCCTCCTTTCTTCATGGCACATCATTTCTTTCTCCAGTTGGTGTTTTCTAACACTGTGTGTGTCTTCTGTTTGCTGATGGGTGTGTTGAATATGAGTCTTCTGTAGAGGAAGCCTTCTATCTGCAGTCAAGAGAGCTCACTTCTTTCAGACTCCATGGAAGCAGAGCCCATCTCTCAAATACTGACATATCCTCAGTTAAGCAGCACATGGTGTGCCCCGGGTTAACAATTGTGCCAATTTTATGAATGAATGGGGGGCACCACTGCCATTAAAAGTTGTGCGACCTTGGACAAAAAATGAGAGTTTGGATGTCTCCAGTTCAAATATTTCTACTTCAAATATTTTATGATTCTAGACTTCTTGAGATTTTCTTTCTAATACCATGTGGTCACTTAACTGGCAACAAATGTGTACCTTTGCCAGCCCCCTTGTATGTATGAAAAACTAGCAGTTATCTCTCTTTAACTTTTCATGAGTTTCCAGCTGATTATGCAATTTTCTTAATTATTTACCTTTCATGTTAGACATTTATGTTTGTTGAATAAATTAGTTAGTGAAGTAATTAAAAGAGACAGTGAGCCTGTGGTAGGGCCCTAACTGAAACTAGACTGCTTGCCTTGCTGGTGAGTGTATTGGAACCAAGAGCAGTTCCTATGCATGGGCTCCCTTACTACACTTACCCGAAAGACGTGGCCACCATGGATTCAAGAATTAGTGTTCCTTTGTGGAAAATGATTTCACAAATGTATTACATTTAAAGACACCTCTATTCAACATGCTTGGGGTGCTGCAACAGAGCAGAAAATGGTTTTATTTGCGTACTTATATTACTTTATTAGCTTTCAGTCTATGGAGGAATGGCCTTGCTTTGAAGACCTGCTTTGGTTGTCACCAGAAGCTCCTGATGATTGTCCCTGCAGTGGGTGGATGTACTTAATATCACTGTTTCATTGATGACGAAGCAGAGTATCTTGGCCAATATTTTGCTCTGTGGGACTTAGTGACTGGAACCCCTTTCCACATTCAGTTTCTACTGGCTCTCAAGCGATGTTCCTGGCCAAATGATATCAGGGCCTCACAGGTAGTTGGTATTCCAGCAGCTTTCCCAAGTGGAGACTGCTCTGAAAGGGCTTCTCTCACTTGTGGGTTTCTGGGCACAGTGAAATCTCAAGTGTCCTCTGGCTATCCAGTGCTGAAATACTGCAGTGTGCCCACAGGTCAGGCATAGACCATTCATCTTTCCACTTGTACTTAATTTTCTATCTAGATTTAGTTTCTACATCCTTCTTACTCAATACACATTTTCAGAGAATTCAGTTATCAAAACAAATAGTTCTAAGGGATTTTGAAGAGAAACCTTATTTGTGCATATTTTAAAATCCATACACTTTAACTCACCAGGCCATCCTTTCCCAAGGACTTTACTTTTATGAGCAGGATATGACATGAGTTGACTCTAAATTAACTTATTATTGGTTGACTGGACTTTGGCATTTCTTCTATCTTCATTAGCTGAGTTTATCCTGTTGTGTTGGTGTACTTTTTAATTTTTAAATATGCCTTTCTTGGCGGGGAAGGAGAAGGAAAGAGAACAGGAAGGCAGTAGGGAATGAGATCAATCAAGTTATGTTTTGAGCATATACAGATCTGTCAAACAAATCCCACTGTTATACATAATTATAATATACCAATAAATCATAAAAATAAACAAATATGACCTCTTTTTATGTGACATAAGAGTGAGAAAATGGTTTTATTTGCATACTTATATATTTTTAAAACAGCTTTATGGACATACAATTGGTACACAACAAGCTACGCATATTTAAAATGTATAGTTTGTGAAGTTTTGACCTGTGTACACCCATGAAGCCATCAGTGTATCCATTGCCTCTAGAAGCTTCCTTTTACCCGTGGTCATCCCTTCATCTAACCCTCCCCAATCTCTCCCCCAGCCTCCTCAGGCAGCCACTGATCTTTGTGTCCTTGTACTTTAGTTGGCATTTTTTAGAATTTTATGTAAATGGATTTTGCAGTGTCTATTCTTTTTTCCTGGCTTCTTTCATTTGGCACAACTCTTTCGATTCATCCATGTTGTGACATATATCAATAGTTTATTCCTTTTAATTGCTCATCAGTGTTCCATTATATAGCAATACTGTCGTTTGTCCATTTAGCTGTTACTGATAGAACTTTGGATTACTGCCAGTTTGGGGTTGGAAATAAAGCTGCTATGATTATGCTTGCACAAGTCTCTGTAAGGACATAGGCTTTTGTTTTTCTTGGGTAAAGACCCAGGAATAGAATACCTAGATCATATGGTAGATGTATATTTAAGAAATTGGCAAGTTGTTTTTCAAAGTGGTTGTGCCATTCTTCATTCCCAGCAGCAGCATATGAATGGTCCAGTTTCTCTACCACTTCACCAACACTTGGTGTCATTAGCCCTTCTAATTTTAGCAATTTTAGCAAGTATGTAATATGGCTTTAATTTGCCTTTTCTAATGTCTAATGATGTTGAATATTGTTTCATGGGCTTGTTAGCAGTATATCCCCTTTGGTGAAATTTCTGTTCACATCTTTTGTTTAATTTTGGTTGGATTGTTTGCTTTCATATTGTTGAGTTTTGAGTGTCTTTTTACATCCTACTTGGAAGTCCTTTATCCAGCATATGGAAATATTATAATATTTTCTCCATCTGCAGCTTGTCTTCATTCTCTTAACAATGTGTTTCAAAGATGTTATTAATTTTGATGAAATGTTATTTATCAATTTATTCTTTTATGGATTGTAGTTGGTGTCAGATCTAGGGGTCTGTTTTTCCTTTAAGTATTTTATAATTTTAAGATTTTTTTTATTATTAGCTACACATGACATTACAATGATCTTGGCAATTCATACATTTGAATCAATTGGGGTATAATTTCTCATTTTTCTGATTGTACAGATTGCAGAATCACATTGGTCATACAGTCACCTATATACATACAGCAATCATAAAGTCTATTCTATTCTGCTGCTATAATTTTAAGTTTTGCTTTTCATTCTAGGATCCATTTTTATTTCATATTTGTCTAGAGTGCAAGGTACAGATTTGTAACTGAAAGTTTGGTCTTTGTCCTCAACACCAATCTAATGATGAAGACAAGGCCTTGAGAAAAAGGAAAATGTTTTATTGCTTTCTAGCAAAGGAGAAACAGAGGGGACTCCTGTCCCAGAGCCTGTGATTCTGCCCATTATGGGGAACGGGGTTTTAAAAAAGGGGATTCAGAGAAAATGAGATTAGGGAGAGGAGATCAGGAAGGAAAAGATCAGGGAAAAGAAGGTCAGGAAAAAAGAAAAAAAACATGTAAGTTTTAGAGTGACAAGGGATATAGTCGAAGCATCAACTAAACCCCTGTTACAGGTTGACGTTCACATTTTTTTTGCATGTGAGCATCTAATTACTTCAGCACCTTTGTTGACAGGACCATCCTTTCACTGTGAGTTCTCTTTGTACCGATACCATATTGTCTTGATCACCGTAGCTTTATAAAATAAGTCTTAAAGTCAGGTAGTGTTAGTATTTTATTTTTTCTTGCTGATACTTTTCACATACAAGCTTTGACCTTGGGTCTCCAGTATTAGGACTAGAGTGCTGATTGTAGCCATTTGGAGACTCAGCAAAAATTTGATCAATGGAATCAAATATGCTCTTGAATTTGAGTTTTACATCTCACTAGCTCTGGGAAAGTTCCTTGTCATCTCAAAGTCTCAGGCTTCCCTCAGTAAAATGGGGACAATCATATTTACCTCACAGTACTATTTTAAGGATAAAATTTGAACAATAAAATGTGATATAATCTTGATTACTATACATAATTTTATTTTAAAAATTTAATGTAACAAAACATCCAGTATTAAGTTATGTAAGGCAGGTAAGATATCTCTGGCATTCTCATTTCTCTTATTTTATCTTATATATTTTTGTAACAGTGGTCCACTCTGTGCTTTGAAGGTAGCCCTCGCTGCTCTGCCACTGCAATTTATTTTTAAAATGGACATGTTTCTTTCTCTTCCTCTCTCCCTGTTCCTTTCTAATCTCTCCCCCTCTCTAGTCTCAGGGGAACAGGATTACCTTTCTTCCCATGGTAGGCAGAGTGATCTGTCCCTAAAGTACACTCCCACCATAGGAATGAAGTAAGCCAGACTTTGGGGATGGTACCAGAAGATATCAGAAATGACTATCTCCCAAATTAGCCAATGAATTACAACTCCCAACAGACAACAGGAGGAATGTAGCCTTTGAATCATCTCCTTAAAAGCCTCCTTTTTCTGCTTATGTGCAGAATCACAGCCTTTGGAACAGGAGTCCCCTGTGTTTCTCCTTTGCTAGCAAATAATAAACATTCTTTTCCCCTTTTCTCAAAACCGTGTCCTCATTGTTGGATTGGCATCGGGTTAAGGACTGAGCTTGCAGCAATAGTTTCAAGAGTGAGATACAGCTTTGAGGCTTGAACCTGTAATTTAAACATTTTTTTTTTTTTTTTTTAGTCAGAAAGATGTGCTGCTGTTTCTCATGCATCCATGTTACATTCAGATGGATGGATTAAAATACTAATCAAGTGTTGGTTAAATACAATTGTGCCATAATGGGAACCTGCGGGAGCAGAGGTGTGCTGTCTCCTTTGAGGCATAGAAGACTTTAGCCCAGGAAGATCCATCTGCCTGAGGTGATGCACACATGAAGGATGAATGAGGATTACAACTTTAAATTTTTTCTTCTGGAGACTTACAGAAGACATCGATCCATCTCTGTTGTGTCTAGGTGAAGCATAACTTGAATTTTTGTTGAAAGTTGAATTAAACAATACAAAAAACCTCCATGTATCACAAGAGAAAAACCTAATTACTGGATTTAACAAAGTGTAAAGTTATGTACAGGTAGTTTGCAATCGAAGGAGGCAGAACATACAACGTCAGATACATCGTATTGTTCAAGAGGAACAGGGACCATACCATCAAATACTGGCAAAGGTGTTGGAAATAGGAACTAATATTTGGCTGGTCAATGTGTCAATTACTAAAAACTACTTTTGAAAGTTATTTGTCAATACCTAATAACATTAAATGGGTATATACTCTCGGATCCAGAATTTCCTTTTCTTGGAAACTGCACACAGAGAGAGTTGTACGAAGCTGTGCACTGCCACACTATTTGTGATAGTGAAGACTTGAAAAACAACCTCCTCACACATACTCTCTCCCTCTTTGCATTTCTGAACCATGGCATTTTATCCCTGAAGGCATTTTTAAAAGCAGGGTTCTGAGGCAGCCATAGAAAAATGTTAACATGTTTGTGTTTGCCAATGGGCACATGTAGGTCTGTTATATAAATACTTCTCCATATTTATGAAGAGTTAAAAATTGCAAGTAAACACAAAATTTTTTTTGAGAGACATGACATTTGTTTTCTCCTCTATGATTTCCTTTCCCCCTTCCAGGCTCCAGTTCCTTGCCTTAAGACTCAGCCTCCTTCCCATTTTGCACATTGTTGGATTTAAATCTGTCTTTGGCTCTTTTACTCATGTGATTTCAAGTATCTCCAAGGTACCTATTTTGTGTTCAGAGTTTCTTCTGACATGGCTTGCCTCTCGTTGTCTCTGTTCAGTATCATGAAGTTCCTTAGGTCTAAGCTGACCTTTATTTCCCAGCTTCTTTGATTTTAGTGGAAGTTTGGGTCGATGATTGGAACTTAACTTTTATATTTCATGGACTTGTTTTCCTAATATTGTTCCATCTGTCTGCCTTAGTATATAAGATATTCATATGTAGGAAGGAATGTTTGTTTTGTTGTAAGACAGATATTTCAAATGCAAAGTAGACTGCACACTTTTAGATGATAATTTCCAAAGCATGTGATAAGCAATTCTTAATCTTCAAAACTGAGGCTTGGGGTTGCCCCCTCAACTTCCTGTCTACATAGTATTTTTAGCTGCCAGAAGGCCTCTCTGCCCATGTCAAACTCACTTTGCATGCACATACTTCAAGTTCCTTGTTTTCTTTCATCTGTTTCTTCTTTGGTAAACAGACGACTCAGAAACTTCCTCTGCCTGATCTTTCTACGACATACTGCAAATTTAGCTCAGCCCCAGCTGGCTGTGTGTGTGTGTCTTTGGCTATTCATAGAAAGGGAGGGTTTATTTTTCCTTCCTTCTAGAAGAGCCTGGGTCTTCTCTCTTCTCATGAGTCTGAATCCGTGTGCAAAGGATTGTTGGGAGTCAGAGCTAATGTGTGATGGAAAAAAGACCTTCCTTTTGCGATACTTGGACAAGCTTTTGAAGCTATGTTGATGAGCCAGTTCTGATGTGTGCTACACTTAATGTTCTTGTTTCAAGTTATTTCCCCCCTTGTATCTATGGGTGTTGTGAAAATCTATGTGCCACTCACTATCTTTTGGTCACCATAGAAAGTCCAGCTGGACAAAAGATAAGAGACAAATGGTGAGTGTGCTTAGCTGGGCACTGTGCCTAGAAGTGCTCTAGGCCTGGCTTGGTCCTTGACTTTAATTTTGAACCAGAAATGACCCCCAAGGCAACCAGTAAGGCTTATGTTTGGCTGGGTGATGGACCTGGAAGTCTGGCCCAGGGCTTCCAAAGTTCCTAGATAAGCTGGAGTCACCAGGGACTGAGCAAGGGGGTCCTGAGCAAGTTATGTTTATTTCTCATTTCAAAAGAAATTTTTTTCCTTGTCTGTTGAGACTTTCTGTCTAGCCTAATACATAATTAGATGAGCTTGGGGGAAATTCACTAAGACATTAGTCTCGTTGCATTTGATACTTTTCATAAATCACTTGACATAATGAATATCATTATTGCCACTACCCTGTTGTTATTTTTGTTCAAAAGTTCAAAATTCGGAGACTATACTATGAGTTTCTTCAGGGTGGGAAGACTGGATGTTTTAAGCTTTGTATTCCTAACATCTAAACAATGTCTGGCATATAAGGTTTTTTTTTTTTTTCTTTCTTTCTTTTTTTTTGGTGTTGGGGGCTGAACCCAGGGCCTTGTGCATGTGAGCTCTATCCCTAGCCCCTAAAAGTTTTAAAATAAATGTTTATGTCTAGAAAATATGGCTGAATAAATCATTATAATGCATAACACAAAATCACCATGCTTAGTTTTTCCTTCTTTCCCTCCTTCTTTTTCTACTCTTCCAGCTTTCATCCCTTTTAGACCAAAGTTTTAGAGTATTTCTAACATCATGTGTTGGGGCTGCTTCCCATAATACTTCCTTCATGTCTCCCTCAATCCAGTTTTTAGGGGTTGGGGAATGGGAGTCTCACTATCTCATTGTGTTGCCCAGGCTGGTCTTGAACTCCCGGGCCCAAATGATCCTCCCACCTTAGACTCTCAGGTAGCTGGATTACAGGTGCATGCCATCACACCTGGTTTCCAAATTTGTTGTTTTTCAGAAACAGTGTTTTTTCCCCTTAGGCTTTGTCTGTAATGTCTTAAGTTGTTTTAAACATGATGCCTAATCTCTATCTGATTCTATCATCACCTCAAGTTCTTGCTGGTGATGTCTGCTGACTCTTGCTGTGGTGAATTGTGTTCACCAGGGTCTTGTGGCTTAGCATGTGAGTTCGACTTTGATGGAGATCTAATCTCTGGGCGTCCTGGGTTTCCTGGATAGAGAGCACATCTCTCCAGCTACGTTTTGTTTTAGTGTGTCTTAAACCCCACTTTTATGCCTATTTTCAACTTGAAAGTCCCTGTACTATGAAAGTATTGTAAATTCAGAACCCCCAAACACAGAGGGTGAACTCTGGGATTGCAGATGTTCAGTGGAAACATCTTTGTTCCCCCACTAAGAGCCCAGGACAAGGCGTCTCTTTGTCATCAGCCCGTGTGAATGTTTGGCTGTTTTCAAGTTTGCCGTTTCACTGCAAGGGTCTTTCCTTGTGTGAAGGGCTCAGTTCTGATTCTCTGCCTGTCTCCTGTCCCCTGTAGGTTGTTAAGTCCCACACCCCTGGTGTATTGACTTCTGCCTCCAGCTTTGGTTCCCAGTTTACTCTCCCTTTCTGGCCCTTTCTTATTTAATTTCTTATAAGCTCTTTTAAAGAGCTTATAAGAAATGTCTACTGTATATTTGTCACATTTTTTTTCTAGCATTTCTTGGGGATTATAATGAAAAGGCTTTTAGACTGTTAAGGCAACCTGTACGATAGTGTTTTTACTTTCATTCTTATCAAGAAAAAAGTTTCCATTTGGGTGCTAGGACACCTAATTCTTTGACATCAGTTTGCTCTGTTGGGCAAATTGTACATCCTACGCAGGGCTCACATTTTTTTTTTCCCATTAAATGGTGATAAGCTTGAAGAACACAGTTGTAAAAGGTCTGTCTCCCCTGATAGGAATGTTATGAGATCAAGAGGCAGAATAGATGAGAAGGCATTATAGAAGAAATAAAATAAAAGCACTCAATAATTTCCAGATAAGTTTGTTTTTCCTTCTAGACACCCTAGGGTTATCTTTGACCTTGAACCCATTTTTACTGATATATTATTACCAGTATTCCCTTTTCTTCCAAACCACCTCCTTGTATCAGTGTATCTCCTGCTCTATTAGTTTAACTGTGGCAAAGTAGGGAGGCCTTATAGTTTGACAGAGTATGTAATGCAACCTTCTGGCCAATTTCAGCTTATTAAATGTGGTGATTACTGTGGCTCCATCATCCACCCCTCAATTTGTGATCCTTGTACACAGCTCGGTTCCTTGCTATAGAACAGGTGTTAGCAACCCTTGGTTAGTAGTGGAAATACACTGTTATTTTGGTTAAGGTCTTAATAGCACATGTGATTTTTTATATTCTGCTGCTTCTGTGAGCTAAACGACGGCTGCCTGAATACAGTTCTTCTCTGAAATTACCTGTCCATATCACTAAAGGGGAGTGGCAATGACCATCGTTGTCCTGGAAGCTGCAGGGAATCTTTGCATCTTGACAGTAACACTGGGATTCATAAGAATTTTTAAAAAATATTTTAATATTTATTTTTTAGTTTTCAGTGGACACAGCATCTTTATTTTATTTGTATGTGGTGCTGAGGATCGAACCCAGCGCCCCGCGCATGCCAGGAGAGCACTCTACTGCTTGAGCCATATCCTCAGCCCTCATAAGAATTTTTACAATATGATCTCACAGAGCACACCCTTTTTATATTATAGAAAATTTAGCTTGAACAAGTTGTGTCATATCAGTAGAGCTAGAGTCAGTAAAGCCAGTCATATAATGACAGACCAACCAAATTTGCAAGGCAGGGAGAGATGTTGGAATTTTCTTGTCTTTTCATTTAAGGCCAAGTTTTCAGAGCATTGACTTTGCTTCAGGTCAAATGAAGTCATAATTTGGGTTGGAATAGTCCTTGTTTTAATCACTTGGGCAACGTTGAATTTGTTGAACCAAACTCTGGATCTAATTCAATTTACAGAAGAACATATAATTATATAACTTTTATCCCAAGCCCCAGAAGTAAATTTTAAGTAGATATAATGAAGATTCAAAGGGAATGTGGAGTTAAAATGGAAATTTCTTAGGTATACCAATAGAATAAAAAGGAATAGAAAATATTTGTCTGATCCTCTCATTTGTATAGTTCATTGCATAAATGAGTATATTTGATTCTCAAATAAGCAAATGCACTTTCAATCTTTATTTTCAAAGACAGGGTAATGCAGTGTTATAGGTTTACCATGATCATGTATCTGACTGAACTCATATCATTATTTTATACTTATATGATTGCCTTTTTTTAGTTTATTTTTTTAAATTGGTAGTGGACACAATACTTTTATTTTTATTTATATGTGAGGATAGAACCCATTGCCTTCCACATGTAAGGCAAGCGCTCTACCACTGAGCCACAACCCCAGCCCCATGATTGCTTTTTTGGAGGGGGCAATACTAGAGATTGAACTCAGGGACACTTGAGCACTGAGGCACATCCCCAGCCCTATTTTGTATCTTATTTAGAGACAAGGTCTCACTGAGTTGCTTAGCACCTCACTTTTGCTGAGGCTGGCTTTGAACTTGTGATCCTCCTGTCTCAGCCTTCCAAGCCTCTGTGATTTCAGGCATGTATCACCAGGCCTAGCTATGTGATTGCTTTATTTCGCCTTGCCCATAGCAATTGTCTACAGCCATTCATAGACAACATAAGTTTCCATCTAATTCAAATTCATCTTTTTATCCACTGAATGTTAGTCCATCTCTTCATAAAACCATTTTCCAGAACCTCCAACAAATGGCCAGATTGGATGATCAATTCTTGTCACATCCCCTGTCTGTCATCTGCTTTAGATATTAGTGAGCCATGAAGAGCGGAGGGCCTCAATGGTCAGAGCATAAAATAATATCCTTGGGCTAGTCAAGGGTTTTTAAGTTGATTGTATAATTAAGTGATAATGGAAATGGTGATTAAAATCAATGGTGAATCCAAGAATCTGGAAACCAGAACACATGCTGGTTTTAGGAGAAACCATAAAGATGTAGCATCCAGGTTTTGGTCACCATTGTCATGGAGTAGTTGATGGAAGTTTGTGGAAGAAGCCAGGCATGTAGACTAGTTCATTTCAGCCAGTTTATGCTAAGCACCAGCTCTGATGCTACTGTGTAAAGGGGAACAAGAGCCGTTCTTTCCCTTCAGAAAGTTTCAGTCTGGGAGGAAAGAGATCACACACATATCTATGCTGATGACAAGAGTGCCCACGGATGGTGCACTAGCCATGCACCTGCCTCTGCTTACCTGGGCTTTATTTGCTCACATTATCTGGACTCCTCTTATCAGCCCTCAAAGGTAGATATTATTATCTCTAATTGCAGGTGGGGAAGCTGTATTTTTTTCTCTGCATGCCATCATGCTCTCACCCTATCTTTGTATTGTGTCTCTCAGCATAACGTGTTAAGTGCCTGTTCAAGGACAGAAACTGGGGTCTTATAGGCAAAAGTCGGACCTTAGCTCTGTTACTTACCTTTGGGGTCTTGAGGAATTTATCAATCTATCTGAGTCATACTTTTCTCATCTGTAAAACAGAAACTAAATCTGCCTCCACCTCTCAGCTTAAATATCAACATCCTTAGAAAGGCCTTACCGCTTTTACTCCCATCTCTATAATCTCCAAGTCCCGTTTTGTTTGAAATCGCAGTCTTTAGCACCACATGTGAAATGATCTCATAGGTTGTTTATTTTTGTGACTATTGTCAGCCTTCCCACTGGAATGCACATTTCATGAAAGCAGGGACCAGGCCTCTTGTGGTCACCCCTCTGACCCCAGAATTTGGTTTTGGCTGAGAGTAGGCATCCCATCAGCACTACGCAAAGGGGCAGGAGTCTAGGCAACAATGGATAAGGATAGAAAGGAGAAAGTGACTGTACTTAAGTTTCATGGCCTTATGAACAATTCCACTGTGTTCCCTCAGAAGGAAAGTAAATCTTTGAAAGTTTTGCACTTTGTTGCTAAGGTAGGTTTGGAAAAAAAAATTTTTTTTTACCAAACTAAACATCTGAAAATAAATTGAGGCTCATCATCTAGTATATAATGGTTCATCCTTGACCTGATCTGGGCCATAATTAGGCAAATGTCATGCACAGACACAAAAAAATGGAATCCTTTGTGCATGTGACCGTGGTGTATGCTAAGAGAAAATTATAACCAGACTCACCTCAGTTTGTGTTTGGCCTTCAAGCTCATTCCCCAAGCCTTAACATCAGAGGGAGCCACATGTTTTACCATCTACAAAAGGCACCTCCTGCTGCCAGAGACTTGTTGTATAACTTTGACATTGTTTATTTCAGGATTCTGAGAAACGAACCCCTCTTCATGTGGCCGCATTTCTGGGAGATGCAGAGATCATTGAACTCCTGATTCTGTCAGGTAAATAACACCTGTATTCAAATGTCAACTCTAGATAAAAGTTTAATTGACCCATTTACTAGACTGACTACTGCAGTAAGCCCAGACAAAACTTTCTTTATTATATTCATGGAAGTTTATTTGATCAGCAATTTAATCTGTGAAAGAAAGACAATGCAAAAAAACCTCATGTTTGAAAAATGACTTCTCAAAACAAACAACAACAAAATAGAAAATGACTTCTCTAGTAAAATATTTATATTACTTTGAATGTTCAAATCCTGGGTATCTAGTCAAGTACAGCATTGTGGACAAATGCAGTACATTTGGATATCTTTTGATTGGTATCTTAATTATAAAAAATGAAATCAAGGCTGGGGATATAGCTCAGTTGGTTGAGTGCTTGCCTTGCATGCACAAGGCCCTGGGTTCAATCCCTAGTACCACCACACCAAAAAAAAAAAAAAAAAGAAAAGAAAGAAAAAAACTGGTTTAGAGTCTATATAAACATGCATACTACATGCATGTGGTTTGTATTCACTATAAATAGATTTTGTATATTTGCACCTTGTAAGTGCTATACATACTTATGCTGAGTATATAAATTTTCTAAATGTAAATGCATACATATGTTTAAATTGTACTGCAAAATAATACCAAGCTAGCTTATGGCTATAGAACTGTGACCATGTCAGTTTCTGAATAGTGTCTGCCTGTGAGTAGGCAGGCTGAGTGAGGATGCCTTCAGGGAAGGGCATAAAAGGGACTATTACAAGTCTCCATAAAATGTTTTATTTTTTAAAACCTGGAAGCAAATATGTCAAACATATTAAGTCTAGTTTGTGTGCATACTGTTCTTTGTGATATTATTCTCTTTATTTTTCTATGTATTTAAATGCTTCATCAGATTTTAAAATGCTAATGCTTTTATTTCTGGAAACCTGTTTGCTCAGTCCATCTCACCAAACAGGTTTCCAGAACCATTCTGTGCTTTCTCCCTTGAGTGTTTGCTAGACAAATCCCTGGGATGAATCTGAGTGCATGCACATGCATCATTGTAGATTATGTGCAGAGAGGCTATCTTTCTTCTTCCTTGTTTCTGTTTGGGGAGATTAAAATCTAGAGGAAATGCCTCTGCCCATGGACTAGGCAAAAGGCCTTTAATAAGGCTTTGCCCTTGTTTGCGATAGTAAAGGAAAGTTGTTGAATTTTAAAGTAAATTGTACCAAGCTAGGAGCTGCAACACGTATTCAAGCGGAAGGGGAGAACATCGTGGGAAAGAATTGTGCTGTGATACACCAGGAAGATTCATGTTACCCTTAGTTTCGTTGTGTTCACATTCTGGAGGTGTTTCCCCAGGAAGCAAGTCATGTGCCTAATGCTCCTGACAGTCATGTGGAACTGGGGTTAGACTTTGAAGAATGTTGTGATAAGACACCTAACAGTCCCAACCTGCTGTACTACCATTCAAATATATCAGTTGAACATCCTTATCTGAAAGTCTAAAATCCAAAATCCAAGACACTTTTGAGTGCCAATATGATGCTATAAGTGGAAAATTCTATACCTGAATTCATGTGATAGTTGAAGTGCAGGTGCAATAAAAATATTGTGTAAAATTACCTTCAGGCTATGTGTACAAGGTATATGTGAAACAAATGGGTTTAATGTTTAGACTTAGATCCCCCTTCCCAACATATTTCTTTATATTGCAGATATTTCAAAATATGAAAAAAATTTCAAAATTTGAAATACTTTTGGTCTCAGCATTTTTAAAAAATATTTTTTTAGGTGTAGTTGGACACAATGCCTTTATTTTATTTACTTATTTTTATGTGGTGCTGAGGATCAAACCCAGGGCCTCGCATGTGCTAAGCAGGCACTCTACCACTGAGCTACAACCCCAGCCCCTTGGTCTCAGCATTTTGGATAGGGATGTTCAATCTGTGTTAAGAGCTTTCCTCAGCTGGGTGTGGTGGCACATGCCTGTAATCCCAGCAGCCCAGGGAGACTTAGGCAGGAGGATCACAAGTTCAAAGCCAGCCTTAGTAACTTAGTGAGGCCCTAAGAAACTTAGTGAGCCCCTGTTTCAAAATAAAAAAATGAAGAAGGGCTTGGGATGTGGCTTGGTCATTAATGCCCCTGGGTTCAATTCCCAGTGAGAGAAAGAAAGGAAGGAAGGAAGGAAGAGAGAAAGAGAGAAAAGAGCTCTCTCACCATCTCAGAGGAATGTTTGTTTCATGAATGTGCAAATTCAAATTCAAAACTTTGTCTTAGACTCTGTGGTTGTTTCTATATCTGAAAAGGAAGGTTTTATTTCTGCAGCATGGAATGGACCATCTGGGGCGGGTGACTGTTAAGAAACTTGGGTTCACACCACCTTTATGTAGGAATATAATCTCTTCTCCTCTGTGTGGCTTATTCAGTAGGTCTTGGAGAAGCTGTAGCATGTATCTTGATTATACACCTGTTTGGTCTTAGAATTACAGAGCTCTTAATGTCTTTGGTATAATTTTGGTTCCACTCACTATGGAATTTTTCTTTCTCTTCCCCATCAAATTAGGAAGACTTAGGGTATGGGCAAGCATTGGGGAAGTCCTTCAGCAATTCAAAAAATCTGAAGTCAACTTTTAGGATTCACATTGTTTTTACTTTCCCTAAGCAGTCCTTTATTCAATTTAAATTTTATACTCGTAGAGAAATATCACTGTGAGAGTATAATGATTTCAACTTTTGAGCTTACATCTGGCAGCTGACCCTTTAGGGAATCCAACCGCACTATTTTCCAATTTTATAATGAATGAGGTGCTAATGATTCCCATGTTGGACAAATAATTTGGCCTTGCCAGAACAGCCTGTTTCAGCTATATTCTCTGCTGTTGTATAAACTTACAGAGCATGATGAAACCTAAACCCATTGAATTTCTACTGAATTTTTTCTGCTTTTAACCAGATGGATGGAGCCTGAGAGCCCAAGGTCTTGAGAATGAATGGAAGCCTTGCAGATTGCACCTTCTTATCACTGTCAGTCCCCCTCTTACTTTGGCTTCTGTTTGGACCTGACTGAGTTAGGAATAAGGCAGAGAGAAGGTCAATGAGATCAATAAGAACCCTTCAGTGATGAGAGTTAAGAGACCCAGGTTGAGATATAGGAAGAGGAGCACACAGAAAAATGATGACAGTAGAGATATACCGTAGAGAAAACCAAGATTGGGTAAGGGTTTCAGAGTTATGGGAACTGTGCATCCTGTAATATGGGAGATTGTCAGGTGTGCCTAGTAAACAAAACAGTTAATTTATTAGAATTTATGCCACCAAATGAGTGGAAGTCTTGCAGAATTATTTCCTGTGATTTTTCAAAATTTGCTTACCACTTGTGATGCAGCTTGCTTCCAGTGCTAGTGGCACATCATTTTTTCGATTCCCTTATGCATAACAAATACACATTGTTTGAGGATGGATTTGATATATTTTTTTTAATCTGGTGAAAATCAACAATGCTGATTTTGGCTTACAAATGTCATGCAATTATAAAGCAATGGACTATTTCTTGTGGGTGTGTAAACTGGCTCTAACAGAAACTCCAAGGGGAGTTTTTTAAAAAATATTTTGAGCAATTGCCAGATACATGGAATTATCATACACTTCTCCAAGGCAATTGCTTGGAAAGACAGTGCTCTCGTGCTATAATAAGATTTCATCTCTATGTTAAAAAAAAAATCAACAGCGACTTGATCTCATCATAATATAATCATGTTTCATATGATATTTCTTTTATGTGTTTTATTTCAAAAATTAAAAGCCAGACTTTGCATAAATCAACCTTAAGCTTTGGCTATTGTCTTTGACCTGTAAGAATTTTCAGTCACTCAGCCCACATTTATCATGCCACTTCTTTTTTCTTTGTTCCACTCTTCCTAATGACAAGGCTAATGGAACAGAAATGCTGTCTCTGGAAAAGATGCCCAGAGTTCCCTTTACTCCTGATCTCTTGGAAGTAAAATTAAGAAGTAACAGGGAAAAGATGGAAAACATGCTTAATTTTATTTAGACTGATCGTTTTTAGCTGAGCCTTTGTTTCTGAAGTGTCAGTATAGCCTAGTGCTTATTTTCATGTTTAAGCTTTAAAATGTCCTTGGGTAAAAAGCGTTTGCCTTTAAATCATTAGACATGCAGACTGTGTCCTTCCGTGCACAATGGTGCCTGACAGACAGGTAAATAACATGGAGCTTCCTTTCGAAAAATCAGTTATAAATATTCAATTCAGAGCCCAAACCATCTGACGCCTCCCTCTGAGAGGTAAACAAGACTCTGCAAAGTGTTTAGAGAAAGAGGATGGGGAAGCCAGCGGCAGGAGGACACTGATGAAATACGCATCCAGTCCCTGTTCGGATAACTTGGCTTTTGTCATAATAAATTCTCTCGGGGTGGGCCGTGGGGGAGGAGGTTTCCTGGCAGCTGCCTGTTCAGCCTTTTGCAGGAGGGGAGAGGTGGAATGCAGGACCTGCACAATGACTGAACCCAGCCATTTTCCCTAGATTCCTAATTGCGTGTCTTTCAGTTTCTCAAGAGACTCTGAGGCTTTAGGAACCTACATGACGCAGACGTCCTTCCACCCCTGTGTGTGTGCTTGGGGTCATTTTTCTCCTTGAAAGAATTTTCATATTGAAAGCTACATTTGGATCTATATAAAGCTACAATGTTTTTGAACACATAGATAATAATAATTGTAGTAACAATGCCAGTGTATAAATATGTCTTAAACAATAGAAAAATGGGCAAAAATATGAACAAGTAATTCTCAGAAAGCAAATTACAAGTGGGCAGTGGACCAACATACTAGAAGATGCCCGGCCTTATTAAACACAAAAACCATAAAGGGGGACACCATTTCCTTCCTATCAGATTTGCAATATTCATTTAATTTAAAAACAGCATTATTGAAATATTGATCTACAGTTAACTATACATATTTTAAGAGTATGTTCATGAAACCATTGGCTCTGATCAAAACAATGGATGTATCTACCATCTCCAGAAGTCTCCTTGTGTTCCTTTGTTTTATTTTTATTTGTTTGTGGGTGGTAGCACATTATGAGATCTATCTACTCTCTTAACAAATTTTCAAATGCATACTACAATATTATTGATTCAGATTCACTTGAGTGAATCAACGAATCAGTATCAAGTGTAGATGAAAACGTGGGAAACTGAGTCATCTTATACATTGTGAATACCTAGATGGGCACACATTGGAAAGTTGAGAATACCTATTAAAACCAGAAATCTGCACCACCTATGACACATAAGTCCATTTTAAATGATCTTTCCTAGACAAATACTTGCACTTTTGCAGAAGTAATTTTATGGACGTTTGTTATTTAAGCATCACTTAGATAATGGAGTATTAGAAATAATTAAGGTACCATCAGCAAAGGAATTGTCTAAAAATACATGGCATGTTTACATTGTAATACACGTTGCAGTTAAAAGGAATTAACTGATTCCATAAGTGTCAACCTGAATAAATATAAAAAGGCTCTAGTTAAGTGGAACAAGAAAATTCAGAGTGTTAGTGCAACATAATACAATTTATATGAAAAATACATATTGTGACATATTTTTAAAAATCATCATGTAGCATTTTAAATATTCAAAAACTATTGTACTGACCACCCAGCTTCATTCTCAGAATTTTCTGTGGATACACATACTTGTGTCTGAAGACAGAAAAGCAACTGGAAACTTAACATATTGAACTCAGAGCAGTGGTTAACCTCAGGGAGGAGGGGGGTGTTCAGCACTGGGGGGGGTCATACTTGAGAGGATTTTTCCTATATTTGTAATGATTCGTTAAAAAAACATTCATGTATTATTCATATAATCGAAATGTGAATTCAAATATAGGTCATCACACTGTCATTGTGATAGGTAAATTTTCCTAGTTTCAAAACATCAATTCTGTTGAAGAGACATTGCTGGGTGTCTCTTTTAATCAGAAAGTATCCTTCAAATGCCAACTATTCATTTAGGTCTGTCCTATGCTTATAGCTGTTCCTTAGTCCCTGACTCTTCTCCCATAATTGTTACCAAATATAACAAATAGTTACCAAATATTTTATATATATCTCATGTGCCCCATGCCAGGCAATTATCTCAGGACTTTTGGGTTAAATCCTTATAGACTGTTTAGTGTTTTTACAAAATATAGGTTTGTTCTATCTGTGATATTTTAATACTTACTTTTATCACATCAACAATAGTTTCTAATCATGTCTTACGTTATAGTGCACTCCTGCAAACCACCATAGGTACATTCTATGACTAGACTTTTAAACTAACTCTTCTTTGTTTAATACCAAAATTGTTTTTAGTATTTCACTTTTGTGACCAACCTTTAATAAAACACCCTTGAAGATTAGTCTTGACGTTCGTCTATAGTTATTTCCTTTAGGAAGATGTTATAGAGTCACCTAACACACACATCAAAAGTCAGAAATGGGTTGTATGGGAGAGAGAGAGGGAGAGAGAGGGCCGGGGGAGAAGTGGGGGAGAGGAGGAAGAGGAGGAGGAACAGGAAAAGGAGGAGAAGGAAGGAAGGGAGAGGAGAAAGAGGGAAGGAAAAAGAAAGGGTGGGGGAAGAAGAAAGAGATGGAAGGTAAGATTCAGACTTGCAGTGGCAAAAGCAGAACCAGCAGTCTGAGTATAAAATACTTGTAGGGCATGTGCCTTGCTGCCTTTGGTGTCTGGTCGTCTGGCTGTTGAGGGAGCTTCGGGAGTGAGATGCTTAGCTTCACAATATAGTGATAATCAAATGGCACTGAGACTGCAAAAGGTTCCCCAGATTCTGGAGCTCTCCCACCCTGGGGAGGAAGGGTTACCGTGGTCTCCTTCTCGGTATGCTCATCCTGCCTTACTGTGCAACAGCTGGGATGAGCTATAATGATTGTGGAGGGAGAAGAACATGAGAAAAAAGTAACATAAGACCAACAGGTAACATATCATTAAAATTTGCAATTTTCCTTTCAAATCAGACCATATACCCAAGGTCATCTTCAGATCCAGAGGCAGCACTTGCTTTTTCCTCACCTGGAGCAAGCCTTAGGAAAATCTTGGCAGTATATACTGTATGGCTGGGCCACTTTATATGGAAAGGGTGGAGAGTGTTGTTTTCTGTAAAGGGCTGCTAACCCAGAACAAAAATAATCTAAGAAAATGCAACTGAGTTTTACCACCCCTCCCATTTTTACTAAACACAAAACCTCAAATGTCCTAGCTTTCTTTAAAAAATACTTTGTTAGAAAATATTTGAAGCATGTAGAAAGGTATGGAGAATGATATAATGAATATCCACATACTTTCTACCAAGCTTTAGTAAATCTTAACATTTTGTCATATTTGCATTGTGTCTTTTCTAAAAAGGACATTTAAAACATTGAAGGCCCAGTTATAGCCGTCTGGTCACCCTAACTTCATCCCTTTTCCCACTCTTCCTCCCTAGATGCAACCACTGTCCGGAATTTGCATCAGTTCTCTCAACCATATTTTAGCTTTTATTTCATATCCGTGTACCCATAAACAACATATAGAATTGTTTTTGTCAATCTAAACACCTTATATAACTGGAATTATGCCACAAGGTTTTGTTCTGCAACTCAATTCATTTGTTCAGTGTAACAATTTTAAGTACATCTGTGTATATACAGAACTTCAGGCCGTTCATATCCATGACCATGTGGGATTCCATTGTACAAATCACCACAATGTACTTATGCATTTTCCCCTTGATCAACATTTAGAATTACAACTTCTTATTGTGTAATCATGCTGCAGTGAACATTCTTACATGTGTAAGGATATGATTGGGGTGGAATTTCCAGGTGGGAGGGGATATGCTCAACATAAGTTTTACTAGGTGATGCCACCTCGTCATTCCCCCAAAGGAGCTTATACCAATTCACCCTGCTACTGGTTTTATGCTGAGTCTTCTGTTACTCTATATCCTTGTTACCTCTAGGCATTGTTATATTTATCTTTGGATATGAAATGGTATGTTAATGCTGCTTTCATTTGCTTCTCTCTGGTGAATTTTGAAAAAGTATCTTTCCATATGTGTCTTGCCAATTGGGTTTCTTCTTGCATTAGCTTTTGAATTTACAAAAAAAAAAAAAGCAAAAAACAAAATTTACTCCTTCAGAGTCTATGGAGACTATGAATAATGGACTTGAAGCCAGTCCTCCAAGACTGCATGAAATCTGAATGGTGTTTGTTGTGACATGGGTACCAAAGAAACAGCCTAAAAATAAGTAACAAATGTGCATTTGGCTCACAAGAGAGATACACAACTTGAACACAATATGGTTAGACATTTTTATGACCCAAGAAAAGACATAACAAAAAGGTGGGTAGTTTTAGAAGGGTTGACTAACTTCTAGAAGTTTGGAAGAGGAAATACTAGAACCTGTAAGGATAAATGTTGTTTTCTTTCTTTTCTTTCTTTTTTCTTTCCCCTTCCCTTCCTTCCTTCCTTCCTTCCTTCCTTCCTTCCTTCCTTCCTTCCTTCCCTCCCTCCCTCCCTTTCTAATTATGTTTGTTTCTAAACCAGAAAGGTAGGCTTAGTAACAATAATCTGGCACTCTGTTGGAACTCAGAAGAGAAAATCTGAATTTTTAAAAATTTATTTACTTATTTATTTAAATTAGGTATATATGACAGCAGAAAGCATTTTGATTCATTGTACATAATTGTAGCACAACTTTTCATTCTTTTGTACAAAATGTAGCATCACACCATATGTGCAGTCATACATGTACCTAGGGTAATGATGTCCATCTCATTCCACCATCTTTCCTGCTGCCATGCCTCCTCCCCTTACATCCCTCCCCTTTGCCCAGTCAAAGTTCCTCCATTTTCCCCATCCACTCCCCACCTCATTATGGATCAGCATTCATTTATCAAGAGAGAACATTTGGCCTTTGCTTTTGGGGGGATTGGCTTATTTCACTTAGCATGATTTTCTTCAACTCCAGCCATTTACCTGCAAATGCCATAATTTTATTCTCTTTTAATGCTGAGTAATATTCCATTGTGTATATATACCACAGTTTTTTAATCCATTCACCTACTGAAGAACATCCAAGTTGGTTCCACAGTTTAACTATTGTGAATTTAGCTGCTATAAACATTGATATGGCTGTGTTACTACAGTATGCTGATTTTAAGTCCTTTGAGTATAGACTGAGGAGTGGGATAGCTGGGTCAAATGGTGGTTCCACATCAAGTTTTCTAAGGAATCTCTACTGCTTTCCAGATTGGTTGCACCAATTTGCAGTCCCACCAGCAATGTATGAGTGTACTTCCCCCCCCACATCCTTGCTAACACTCATTGTTGTTTGTATTCTTAATTAAAAAATCTAAATTTTTAAAAATTATATTTAAAAATTTTAAATTAGAGCTTTATAGTTATGCATAGCAGTTGGGTTCATCCTGACAAACTCATACATGCACAGGAATCAATTTCAGTTCATCATCCCTCCTTTCCCCTCCCCATAAAATTTGTTTTAAGTAGTGAGACTTTGATTTTAAGATCCACCATTTTTTTCCTGTTTTAACAATATCTGGGTTTTCTTTTCTTTAGCATTCTCTGACACTTGAGTCTCTCTTTCTCTTAAAATGATACTTGCTTGTACAAGTTCTAGGTGATGATTCTTTGCATTCTTAAATCTCTGTGTAGGGCTTCTCATTTTGGTAGGGCAATGGCCATACTTTTTACCCCCTGTGAAAGTCTGAGTTGTAGATCTAGAGGTAGATGAGTATTAGAGGTGATTTGGAAATAAGAACTGCTAATATTTTTTTTTTTTAGTGTTTTGCAATTTACAAAGCATCTTCATATTCACCTGATTCTCCAAGGTACCCAATGCAATGAATAGAGAAGTGTTAGTATTATTGTTATTGGTAGACTCATTTACAGATTAGGGGCTCTAAATCACTGGGGCCAGTAGGCATTAGAATCAGAACTTGAATCTGGGTCTTCTGACCACGGATCTTCCAACACCACGTTCAGTTTACCCCAGAGCATTTAGCTCAGAGCATCCTGCTACTGGAGCCAGAGATGTGTGCAGCCTTTGCCCACCCACACTGATTTTACTGTGTTCCTTATCGAAGTGAGGGAGGTTGAAACCTTTTAGGCAAGCTGGTACTAATGAGATTAGCTTTCAAATGATTTTTAACCTTGATATATACTAAGCAACAATTCATCAGTGGCTCTTAACCTTGACAGGATGTTACAATAATCTTGGATCCTAGGGAGCATTTTAAAAATATTTGTGCTTGATGCCATCTCAAATCAATGAAATCAGAATGGAGGCTGGAAGGAGAGGTATTTTCTCTCTCTTTGCTTTAGACATTGTGTTCTTGTTTTCTGTGGTTAATTGCTGTTAATGGTATTTGTTCTTCAGTTAAGACAGTGTGAGTTCTATGATTTGTTATTTCCTTTGGTTCATGCCTTAAACTAAACGTCAAGCTTACTTTTACCCATGAAAGTCTCTTGCTGCCTTTTTAAAGTTCTGTTTTTCAGCTGCCAGCTGGCATTGACCTCGAGGAGATTAGTCAACCTCTGTTTCTACTTGACTTACTTTCTCGGCTCTTGTCCCTCTTTTCTTCCCCTCCCCTGCCTTACTGTGTAGTTTTTTTTGGTTCATGCCTCCACTCTTTGACCTCCTGAGCTTCTTTGTTTGCTGTCCTACAGCTAAAATGGGCTCTTCTTGTGGCATCTACGGAGACATTTTGCAAAGTTTTCTCGTCCTCCCCTTCTGTAAGCTCTTTAATAGAACGTTTCATCTCTGACCAAAAGACTGATCAAAACCCCGAACCACAAAAAAGGAAGTTTGTTGTGGGTATTTTTGCTGTTCAGACATAGACTTGGAGGGCTTGCTGTCACGGAGAACTGTGAGAGTCTCCTGGAAGAAGAGCATATCCTGCTTCCCCTGAATCCATTCAGGGGAGTCTCTGCTCCATGATGATGACATGGCTTCATAAAATTTATTGGGTGTGAAGAGTATCTGAGTGTGAGCTGGTTCCACCTCATGCTTGAGCCTCTCTGCCCACTCCACAAGCAGGAGGGGGCTGTGAGCCATCTACATAGGCTCCATGTTGTGTCTGTGCCAAAGCTTTGTGGAAGCTGGCATTTTCCTATCAAAATATCTGGCTAGTCCTAGAGAAAACATTGGAATTTTTAGATAAAACATTTTTACAGGTCCTCTCCTCCCAGATAAAATATTGTCAGGACATGATGGATGCCAAAAGAAAAAAAAAAAAAAAGAAAATCTGGCGGTTATATCAGGCAAATAGGAGCAAGAGAGAGCATTTGAGTAACACTGGCAGAAGGTTCTTTGACTCCATTATTCCTCTAACTTGTGCCGTTTGGTTCCAGGAGCTCGTGTGAATGCCAAGGACAACATGTGGCTGACTCCGCTGCACCGGGCTGTTGCTTCCAGAAGTGAAGTGAGTGACTACCTTATTTAATCTAATATCTACTACCTCTAGGAAAAGAAGAATTCTTTCCGCTGAATTAGGGATCCTCAGTGGTGAGCAAAAAGCTTTTGACTCTAAATGAAAGAGGGTTACCAAAAATGAATCAATGTTTACTTGAGCACCTTCTGCATGTCAGTCATGTACAAGGGAAATTGCTTGGGGTGGTCCAAGCTGCACAGCATGAACCTTGACTTCAGTGAGCTCTCAGTCTGGAGGTGGAAGCAAAACAGGAAGCAGATCAGTACAATATCCGAATTGAATTGAGGGAGGAAGTGACTGATGGCTTGCTTGAGTACAGGAAGCCTTTCAAGAAGATGTCGATGGAGCTGGTTCTTAAAGGATGAGCAGGGCTTGGCAGTCCAGGAGAAGGCGGGAGGGCTGAGCTAGGTGGGTAAACATGCCAGAGGAAAGGAGGAGTGAGTGAATGACTGACTGGTGGCTCAGGTGGATGTAACCGGAGTACAGAGTGTAGGGGAAGGCAAGTTTGATAGTGGGGGCTGGGCCAGAGGGCAGAAAGCCTGGTGTTCTCTGAGCCGTAGAGAATGATCACAGCAGTTAGTTAGTTCTTTTCAGGTCACTGAGTCAGGCAAACATGTCACTGGCATGTATGTTCCATGAGGAAGGGGATCTGTGTTTTATATCTTGATGTAGTCCAAGCCTGGTGCATCTAGAAATAGAATGACACTGAGACCCAAGAAATAATATATTGTTGAATGCTGGAAATCCAGGTGAAGGTGGCTAACAGGTTTTCATTTTTTATGTGGATCTAGAGACAGGAAGAATGATTGTGGAAAAATGGCAAGTATATCAGCTGGTTCAGGGGGAGAATAAAGGATGGGAAGAGAAGACCACTCTGGGGTTCTGCAAGGAGTGCTAGAGAATGTCAGCCTGGCAGCCTGGCCAGGTGCCTACCACCCAGGGACACAGGATTCTCACCTCAGAGGCACTGGGCATCAAACCAGCCTTTGTGGGCAAGTTTGCCAAGTGAAGGTCCTCCTCCAGTACTGGGGAAGGAAATGTTCCAGATACACCTAGGAGCAGGGCGATGAATACGCTGAAGTAGCAGGTGTCTATGGCTGGCATCCATGTCAGCTTTTCCTCTTTGGCACCTATTGGGAAATTTCAAAACATACCTGGTAGGCGACAGTTTCATGTTCATAATCTTCCTTGCTATGCTATGTGGTTTGCATAGTTTTTAAAGAGAGGTTGGTTGTATTTGCTTTCTGATCAGCCCACATGGAATGAGGTTGGTAATAATCCTAAATTACCTTGTTCAGATGCTGGGGAATTCAGAACCTTCTTATGGTCCCACGTTGCCTTTCTGTTTTATCTGAGAAAATAGTGTAGTGGGGCTGTTGGTGTTGGTAGAACCAGCTTCAGGAGGACAGTTCCTTCTTAGGGGAGTATTTCCTGGCCTCAATAGTAAGGCCACTTGATCTTTGGTGAATTTCTTTTAAGTGTCTTCGGGGTGGGGGGTAGGGGGGAATACAGATAGAGAAACAGAGAGAGAGAGAGATACAGATAGTGAGAGAGAGAATGAGAGAAGGACTCAAGACTTATTATCTCTCAAAAAGATTGATTTAGCGACAAAGAGAATGATGGAGCAACATAGAAAATGAGATCCATGATCCCACTCTTAGGAAGCATGTGGGAGAGAAGGATAAAAAATAGATGGTTTCAGGCCGGGCACGGTGGCTCATGCCTGTAATCCCAGAAGCTTGGGAGGCTGAGGCAAGAGGATTGCAAGTTGAAAGCCTGCCCCAGCAAAAGTGAGGCACTAAGCAACTCAGTGAGACCCTGTCTCTAAATAAAATACAAAATAGGGCTGGGAATGTGGCTCAGTGGTTGAGTGTCCCAGAGTTCAATCCCCAGTACCAAAACAAACAAACAAACAAACAAAAACCCAAAATCAGATGGTTTCAGTACCATGTGACCTTCCCATAATCTCTACCATAGGGAAGTGAAACATTCAGCAAGTCTCTACCTTTATTAGCTCAACAAGCTGTAAAAGTTCAATCCTCAAAGCATCCATTTTTTGTCAACCATCAGCCCACTTTCTTCACAAATGTTTAGTGTGTTTGAACCCAGTCAACCCAATGCTAGATTGACTTGCAAGTCTAAGGCATCAATTGCTTATCCAAGTAACCAGCTCCTTCTGCAGTTTTGTCTGGGGCAAGGGTGGGGGGAATCCCTTGCAGGTATCTCTTGACAGGAAGGAACTGAAAACAGATAAACCCTGAATTGTCTTGATCATATACAAGGTCATGGAAGAAAATGTCTTCACAATAATATATGTTATGCTCTTTGAAGAGTTTCTTATGAAAACTGGAATTTCTGTAACTGTTCGTCGAGTTGATTATGCAGTGAACAGCTGAACTCCAAGCTCATCACTGTGCTGTGAAGTTCTAGTTTAGACTCCCTTCTTCTTTTAAATTTGGTCCTCTTGTCATTATTTTATGCCTCACTCAATAACTAATAATTGAGTGAAATGCAGTAGGCGTGAGGGGAAAGGACAGAGAAGGTTTGGATTGGTATTTTGTCATTTGGCTGTCAGCACTTGCTAAAGGGGACATCTGGTTTCAGCATGAGAGCTGGCACATCTGCCTGTTGCTCAGATTGACAAGCACTGAGATGACTTGCATGGGTAGGTATTGGAAACCGTTTCTTCATTGAAAAGCTTCTAAATGTTACACCACCTCCAAAGCCTCTTTGCTTCCCATGTCTGGCATATCTGGGTTTCCCAGGTTGTAAACAATTTGGAGCCAATTTGGAGCAGTCTCATCTTCTCCCAAAGGGTTCCACTGGCTCCATCTTCCTTTTTCTCGGAACCTTCCCCAAAGTGTGAAGAAATGAAGAGCCTATAACCAAAATATTAGGGAACCCTATTTTGCAATGACTAGCTTAACATAGATGAGCAAGATTTGGGGCTGCCAGAGAGAATATTCTGAAGTATTCATGTGAGCTCTTTTATATTGTTTCTCCGGCTTAGCTTATTCTTATTGCTTCTTTGCTTTTTTTTTTTTTTTTTTTTTTTTTCCTGGATAAAAGCAGCTGTAGGGAAAGGAATGTCTACAAACCCAGAGAGTCTAACACATGCTTAGGGAAGCTTAACACATGTTGAGGCCCACTGGGTGGAAGGCACTGTTAACTGCCATGTGGGGACCTTCAGGATGTACAAAGTGTGGCCTCTGAGGATACCATGCTTGGGGCTGGCAGCCAAGCCCACCGTGGCCTACATGTGAATGCAGCAGGCCTTTCACATGTACCCTTTCTGTAAAAAGCTAGGAGTAGCAAAGAGGAGACTTGCAGAATGTTTCACTTCCCTATGATAGAGATTATCTTTTGGTTAGAAAAGTTAAAAATAGTTGTGTCCTATTTTTGGTGCGTAGGCTTGGGGACATTGTGTCCATGTAAGTGTTGTCACTGAAAGCATTTATTAAGCATTTGCTATGTGCTAGACAGCGTGTAAGGACTTTCTATGCATCATTCCATTTTAACCTCTGAGCCACCCTTTGAGGTATTACTCTTGGTAATGCTAATTAGGAAATACCATCTCAGAGAAGTTAAGGAAAGAGCCTAAGTTGTCATAGCCAGCAAGCAGAGGAGAATGACCAGAGAACCTGCTTGCTTAACCAAGCAGTTCTCTTTCCTCCACCCCATATTTTTTTGATGCATTATAATTAATAATGGTGGGATTTGTTGTTATATATTTGTGCATGCATAAAATATAATAATATAATTTCCCAGTAGCTCCCCTTTTCTTCCCCCACTGCATTACCCTGGTCCTTTTCCTCTACTGTACTATTCTCCCTTTGAATTTCATGAGATACCATCCCACCTTTCTCTTCCTTTTTCCTCTCTATCTTCCACATGTGAGAGAAAACATATTACCCTTGACTTTCTGAGTCTGGCTTATTTTGCTCAATATAATGTTCTTGAGTTCCATCCATTTCCCTGCAAATGATATAATTTCATTTTTCTTTATGATTAAAGAAAACCCCATTGTGTATTTCTGCCACACTTTTAAATCCATTTATCCACTCACAGACATCTGGGCTGGTTTCATAGTTTGACTATTGTGAATTATGCTGCTATGAACATGGGTATGCATATATCATTGCAGTTTGATGACATTCATGCTTTTGGATAAATACTGGGAAGTGGTACAGCTGGATCATATGGTGGGTCCATGCCTAGTCTTTTGATGAACCTCCATATGATTTCTATAATTTAACCACCATGTCTTACTGCTTCCCTCACATCATATAAGCATCCTCTGAATACTGTTCCAACCAAAAAAAAAATGCATCTATTTTTGGCTTTTGTGCAGTCAAAAATTTAAAATATAATAAAGATCTTTTCCAGAGTTGCAGCATTATAAACATTTCAGTATAGCTTAATGTTTTAAAACTTATATTTCATTCTTTCCTTTAAAAACATTGTCATTACTATGAACAAAATGCTAATAGACTGGAGAATTGGAAATATTATATGGAAGATTAGAATGTGATGGCTTTCTTCAAATCATTTTATGGTTTTAAAAAGATATTTACATCTAGAATATATTAGACTTGGATATATTAATTAGAATGTAGAAGTGTACTCCTATTTAGTGTGCATTTAATTCATCAGGGATGCTTGTTGAAAGACCCTGTTCTGGGAGTTCCTCTGTGATGTTCCTGATGGAGGCTATGATTGGGCCCTACATCTGTACCTTAAAGAATCTGATACCTCTGTTCTACATACCACACTTTGAGGCCTGAAACTGAAGACTGGGAATACTTTAGTGTCCGCCTTTACTAATGTTGAGAGTCAATTCTTCATGAATAGTGCCCTTAGAATTCTCCCACGTCTCCACGTCTCCAGTAACTGCTTTTGTGCTACTAGTTCTTAGAATAATTGTACTCTAATAATAATTATAATAATAATGATAAAGGAGGAGTGTAGAGTGATGATGGATACTTCTAGAAGAACAAGCCTATTAATTGAATAAATTAGGTACCCATTTCTATAATTCCTACAGAATATGAAATTGCTATAATCAATAGGGATAAAAGCCCCCAGTGACTACATAGTACAGGACTTTAAGACTTGAGTACAGTCTTGGAGATGTCAGTCCACACCACAGTAAATGTCCTGTTAATACTTGCAGATTAGTATGTACAGAGTTTTCTGATGACTACAGCAATGTATTTATTTCATCCAATTTTTTTTTTAAATATATAATATATGTGTAAGGCACCTGCCAAGCTTTGTGGAGAATACAGAAAGTTGTCTGTATTTAGATCAGCCTCTGATCTAAGCAACTTATAATTTATAAAATTTGACATTGTTTATGCCTGCAAGAACTATGTATAATCATAGCCATGACTTGTCCATGAGAAATATGACCAACATAAATGTAATGCACATTTGAGAGTAAAAAAACAATATGGAGGGTGAGAGTTTTTAAAATGTGTGTCTATTTCTTCTCCATGTGCCACAATGCATGTGTCTACTTTTTATTTTGAGGTTGGAACCTGTAAAAAATGGAAATCAAGTGACTTCTAATGCCATCTCCAGTTTCGTCCCACATGACATTCATGAGTGTTCCTCCCTCTAAGATTTGTGCAGTTTGCTAGTATAAGGCAGCTTGCTGTGGGTGTCAAACAACACCTGTATTCCTAAGACTCAACATTAGCAGTGCTAACACCTCCATTCAGGACAAGTGCCTTTTGCTCACTGGCATTCACTTGTGAAAAAAGATTCAAAGTCTTTAAAGAAGCACTATTTGCAGTGTGGCCTACACACTGATGCCCACAGCTTTTGTCTTACATGTTGCGTTAAGAGTAAACATTCAGGACTGGGGATGTGGCTCAAGCGGTAGCGTGCTCGCCTGGCATGCTTACGGCCCGGGTTCGATCCTCAGCACCACATACCAACAAAGATGTTGTGTCTGCCGAGAACTAAAAAGTAAATATTAAAAATTCTCTCTCTCTCTCCTCTCTCACTCTCTTTAAAAAAAAAAAAAGAGTAAACATTCAGAAACTTTTAGAGCAATGTAATAATTTTGTTCTTGTTAAATTTAATAACAAAACAATCAAGTTAATAATTTTTGTGTCTGTATTTTTTCATATTATTATTCTACTCATTGCTTTCTATGTATTTTATAAAAGTATTGACTCTTGATGCATTTGAAATAATAGAAATAATTAAAAAAAAAAAAAAACTAGTGCTGCACCAGATATCATTGGAAAAGCCACAGCTGAAGTATCTTTTCTTGATTCAGAAAGTATTCAACTTACCTTCTGCCATGTTAGGGTTTTTTTTTTTTTTCATTTTCTTTATAATTTCTGTTAGAGAAAATTCCTGGACATTAATTTTTGGCCCATGTGTGATACCATAGAAGAGAGACTCCTTTGATTTAAAAGAGTTTTAATTTCCTAAATATCCATAACACTATTCCCTTGTAAAAACCAAGTTAAAGAACTTCCAAGTTTCAATTTTTTGAAAAAGAAATGCACTTCTTAAAGCAGAGGTTGTCTTTTTTAATCACAACTTTGGTGTCACTCAACTATTATATTAAAATCCTATTTAGTGTATTAAGCCACTTTGGTAGACTAAAATTTCAGATCTTAAAAGTATAAATAACTATGGAAAACAAACATTTGAATGTATTTATGCCAGGATGCTTGGCCAAGACTGTCCATTGAGTAAGTTCTGGCCTAGCAGAACATGCTTGAGAGGCAAGTCAGCCAGGCTGACAGGTCGTTACCCTGCCTTTAAAATGAAGATAGTACATGTTTGTGTATAAAATATACAGGTAGTCATCCTGCCTGTAAAATGAAGCTGCCTCTGAATGAAGGGGTCAGCCCAGATGGCCACATACCTTCTCCATTTCTAATATTTTATGTGTCTGTGAATCTAGTTCTATAATCATTTAAAAAACTATATTTTCACTTAAAAACTAGATTTGGGGAAATTAAGTAAAAGTCTCCCTTTACAATGCTAAGTATTTTTTCAATGGAATTCTTATTAGGTAGATGAAAACTATGCAACTAATACATAAAAAGATATAGAAATAAAAATGGAGAATATTAAAGTTGAAACAGTTTACAAAAGTAGAGAAATAAAAGTTTTGGCTCTTCTAGGTATCCTTGAGCTGTGCGAAGGGCTTGGTATGAAAGGCAAATGTGGTGAAATGCCTACTCACACGGGAATTGCCTGAAGTTCCCACAATACAGATTAGAGATCCGGCCCCTTCTCTTTTTCCATTCTTCCCCCTCTGATAATGAACTTGAACCTTTTCCTTTACTGATTGTTGCCGTGCAGCCCAGATGTCAGTCAGGATCGTGGTGCCTCCTAAATAGATATGATTGTCTAGGAGCTCGTCACCCTATCTTGTGCAAACTCTAACATTCTCCCAGTGGTTTAAAAGAATTTTCAGAGATTTCAGCTGCTGACTCTCTGGTTCCACAAGCCTGCTCCTCTTGTATTAGCTTGGTTTATTTGTCAGCCGTCCCCTCTTCCCTCTCAGGTCAATGATGTGCACCTCAGGTGTGCTGGGCCCACATCCTCCCCATGGTTTCTGTCCTCACTTCTTTCTTCTTGCAGCACTCCAGATGTTGTCACTCATGCAGAGCCACACAGCCCTGTGCACCCTCTTCTCAAATTCCCCATTGACCCTTACTGCACAACAAGGGCCTCGCTCAACACAGCGCCCACTGGCTCTTTCAACAGCACCTGCCTTCCTTAGGAGATAATTTGGCTTCAAACAATATTTTCCTGATATATAATAAAATTTAATTTCAATCAGTTATTTTCAATTTGCAATAATTCAAACAAGAGGCTAGACCAAGGGTTTGGCAAACTTTTTCTGTCAAGGGCCAGAAGCAAGCGAGGATTTGGGGCTTTGATGGTGACACGCAGATTAGAGCTCCCGCCCCTTCTCTTTTTCCATTCTTCTCCCTCTGATGATGAACTTAAACCTTTTCCTTTACTGATTGTTGATGTGCAGCCCAGAGGTCAGTCAGGATCGTGGTACAAATAATCGTATGTGAGCAAATAAACAAGTCTGTGTCCCAATAAAACTGTGCAAAACAGACCAAATTTATCTGAGTAAAATATTTAAACAATATTTTTGCAGGTATTGACTACTTAAGAATAAAGACTTTTCCCCCACAAACTTTAAAAGCATGTACTTCTATGGAAACTATAACCGGTATGCTAATATATGCTATCTTTGCTTAGCATGTTGCTTTGTGTGAATTGCAAATTATTCATAAGCTTTCATTTAAAAGTAGGGCTTTTCCTAGACAATGTCACACTCACTCACTCTAAATTGCTTTAAAAGTAATCACATTTTGTTACCCTTAAAATGCAAATTTCTCACGAATACTTTGGTTTTATCTCCAAATAGTATAAATTTTTGAAATGATCCTGTATGTTTTGTTAGTCTATCCCAAATTTACATAATATTCAACACAAAGAATGAATCTATATAAGTACAGTAAAATAATAATGCAGGCAAAGATATTCAAGTGACAGCGTGTATTGTTATTTTGCTGGGAATATGTGAAAAGGATACTATACCACTTTTGGAGTATTGCTTTGAGATGGTTATCTCCAAACTCTTGGGTTGTATGTCTGCAAAACTTTTGGTATGCATCCTCAAAACACATATCTCATTTATTTATAAACTATATGTATGAACTAGCTAATATGTCAAGGCACCATATCCTTGAGGTGAGACTTTTCATTTATCATACATAGTCCTACATAACTATTTAGATAATAGTCTCCTAATGATTTTTCTCTATTTTGGCCAAATTCTTGTCAGATCTGATTAAATTTGTCATTGTTTTTACCTTGTAATTGTCAGTGAAAGAAAACTTTCCATAGGAGTAAGAAGCTTGGGTTCTGTGCCTTCTACATTGTTAAAGTTTGCAAATTACTAATATTATCTTTAATTCTTGGTTTCTTTGCATGGATCTGTTCATTTTAGGGTTCTCTTGGTATGAAGGTACATGTTAGAATCTATAAATTGATTTAGCAGGCTATTGTATCAAAGTGAATTCATGGCTCCCACCCATACTGTGGAAGCCCTCTTCTTTCCAGAGGTAATGTCCGACTAATGTAAGCGAGGTTGGCCTCTCTGCTATACTGACCAAAGCTAAATATCAGCTAAAATGATTTCCTTTTTAAAGAAAATAAATATAGATAGAAGTTACAGCATTTTCTTCCCACATTGCAATCAATCATGCATCTAAATAAACCTACACTTTATGAGAATAAAATTGGTAAATTTTTATTTTTTTCTTATTCTATTAATTTTCTTATTCTATTAATCTTATATTGTGGCATATCTTGTGATTTATCTTTTCTTTTCTTTTTGTTCACTCAATTTAGTTTGTAGGCTAGAACCCAGCTAATGTTTCTTTCTACCTTTTATAGCTATAGCAGCATTTCACATATAGCATTTGAACATTAATAATGTATATATACATGTTTCACTCTAAAATGGGCTCAGGAATATTTAGTAGTACTTTACCAGTATTTCTGAGGATGAGTGGCATATCTCTTTTTAAAAATTTTTGGTAATCTTAAATTATTTGTGTGGGCCCCATCAGTTTATTGGTTTTATTTATATCATTTAAATAGAGTATACACCAGTTTTCACACTGTGCATTTAAACTGTATTGTCTAATTTTGCACAGTTATTTATTTATTTGCTCTCATTCTGCTGTCCAGGTTAGCTATTTGTCTCAATATGTTACTACTGATTTATAAAACATCCCTTTTAATTCCCTCATTTTATGTTCCTGATAAGAGTGTTAATTTTGCTGAGTTCAAATCATTTAAAAAGTGGGGCACTTCTCTATGGCTGTATGTGAAAGACTGGGAAGTCAATCCTCTGGGGAATGAGGTGGCCAAGGGTGAGTTCTTGGTCCATGATGGGTAGCAAGAGTGTAGTATGGATGAATTTCACTGGTTTATTAATGCCACCACATTGACAAGGTGTCCATGAAGGAGCCCATTACCTGGTCCCAGGGAAGTCTCTAGAATTAGAGAGAAGCAACCAATAATCATTTCCTTCTCAAAAGGAATTATATCATTCACTTGACTGAAGAGAAGGAGAGCTTTACAGAAATGCTGGGGCCCATTAAAATCTCGGGGGTGGAACCAGGCATCTGTGTTTTCAAGAGCTCCAGGTGACTCCATCATATAGCCAAGGTTAAGAGTTATATATCAAGAGGCTAGTGAGCTGATTGGGCCCACAGAGGAAAAATAAAAACGAGAGGCTCAGTAAAGTTTAAGGACTTCAGTGTTGGTAAAAGAAGTTACTCATTAAAACATGAACAAGTTTGGGAAAAGATGGAACCATTTCAGAGCTTTTCAAGCTGAAATGGTAACAGACATATGACTTCACTTCACTGTTTATTGATCATACAAGACTGAGGGTTAAGATGTTGGCAAAAAGAACCAAAGATTTACAAACTGATTTAAGAATGTTTGAAGCCTTTTAACTTTGGGAGTTTTGAAGCTTGTTGACAAACACCTCTAACTTTAGCTGATCTTTTGGGGACCTTTGTCCTGTGGATATTTTACCCAGCTATGCTCACCTATATAGGAGTACTCTTTTTTGGCCCAAGAATACCTTTTAAAGAAATACCTTTTAAATAAACCTTGGAAGCTTTATTTGATTTTACAGATGTGTTAGGACTCTTGGCCTGACAAAGAAAGGTAAAGCAAGTCTATCTTGGTCTGTGTCTCTCTTTGGTCTTTATCATATACTACTTTGCTTGTCTGGAGCCAGTCTAGGAAAACAGGGAGTCTTCCCTGTCCCTGCATCTGGTGAAGCATTTATGGAAAGTGTTGACTGAGCATTTGTCAGTGACCCTTGCAAACTCTGCTTTTGTTGTAGGAAGCAGTGCAAGTACTGATTAAGCACTCTGCTGATGTCAATGCAAGGGACAAGAACTGGCAGACTCCCCTGCATGTGGCAGCAGCCAATAAAGCTGTCAAGTGTGCAGAAGTGATCATTCCCCTGCTGAGCAGTGTCAATGTCTCTGACCGAGGGGGGCGCACAGCTTTGCACCATGCGGCTCTGAATGGACATGTGGAGGTGGGTGTTCTCATCTTTAGGAACTGGGATGCTCCATACAGACCCTGAACTTATTGCTAAGACTTTTAGACAATGTAAGAATAATATTTGTATATCAAACTTAGGCAGTTATATCCATTCTTAAATTTAGAGACCATATGAATTGAAAAAGTCTTTGGTCTTTTAATTTGACACATGCCATGGAGTCTTCTGTGCATTCATCTTCCTGGTTTGTTGAACTCCAGATCTCTGACTTGCATTTAGGGTTGATGTTAACATTAGATCAAGCTTAGATCATCTGCAGGCAGCAAGGAACCCTCACCATTACAGAGTATGTGCTTGATTTCATTATTGGTTGTCTTTCAGATGGTCAACTTACTCTTGGCCAAAGGGGCAAACATCAATGCATTTGACAAGAAGGACCGGCGTGCCCTGCACTGGGCAGCATATATGGGTAAGAATCCCATGCATAGAAAGCAAAATACACATAACCTAACTAAATAAGCTACAGGTCTCTTGTTGATCACGTAAGTTTTCTCTCAGGCAAGTCTGACTTCAAGTTTGGGCTCCAATTAAATGATTTGGCTCATTTTACTGGCACACACAGAGTGCTCTAGTTGGGCACTTGCTTTGTCAGAGATTTATTTACCTTGTAAAGAGGAGGAGTTTGGATCATGGTCTGGACCTTTCTGAATGTGCTTCATTCCGGATTGGAAGTCTGCACGCATTGTGCTTATTTTAACTTGGTATGACAGCAAAATAAGGTGCTTAAGAAAGAGGACTGGCTAGCAAAGCAAAGACACAAGGGCTGTTTGTCTTTTTATTTATAAATGTTTTGGGAGGAAGGAAGAGAGGAAAAGCCTGGGTTGTAGTGGGTGGAAGTGCTGTGGACTGAACTGGGAGTACAATCCTCATTTCTGCCTGCTCCACGCTGCTGGAGAACATGAAGGAAGAGGTTACATCTCTATGCTTGTCCTTTCTTTGCTTTTGTTCCATAAACCCTCTGACATATGATATACCTCACAGAGTTGATTCTCAATGTGGACTTATAGAAAATGAAGAACTAAGATCCTTCCATTGAGAGAAGGTTAAAGTTAGAAAAGAAGATAGGATTCTATCAGCACCAAGTTGTAAACAACCTGAATGCCTATCCATAAAGATAGTTTTGGTAAATTCTGGAAGTTCTCAGTGGGACACTGTGTTAACTATGGTATTGATTCCCATGCGTGTTTATTAACATAGAGATTCTGCAAGGAAAACAGATAATAAGTAGTATGAATTATAGCATCCTCATTTAAAAAATAATCTATGCTATAAAAACAAATCTGGAAAATGTTATATACTGAAATATTAGCTGATTATCCCTAGGAATTAGTGATTGTGGGTGATTTTGCTTTCCCTTTAACACTTTTCTGCCTTACTGAATCCTTTTAAACAAGTATACAAGCCTTTTATCATCATTTAAAAAATTAACATTAATTGTAAGGGGAAAAAAAGTAGGTTGGAGCAGGGATGAAATAAATTATATGGTTATCGATGGCTCTGAATGACTCCTAGGGCTTCAAAAACCTTAAAACTTTGGGAACATTAGCATTTTCTTAAAATGGCACAGACTTTTGAGTTAGCTGATGCAGACTCGATGTTAACTTGGCTCCTCTTGTATTGGAGGCAGGGAACACTTGCCAGGGGACAGGTGTTTAGGCAGGATAGACTGTAAGCTAGAGCTAGAAAGGGCTCAGAGAATATGGGGTTTCAAGCTCATTCTTTGATAATATAGAGTTTAAACTTTTGGATAAAACACCTTAAAGAATTACAGTCATGGGGCTGGGGTCGTAGCTCAGTGGTAGAGCACTTGCCTAGCATGTGTGAGGCCCTGGGTTTGATCCCCAGCACCACACAAAACTAAATAAACAAAATAAAGGTATTGTGTCAATCTACAACTAAAAATATTGATGTATCATCAGAATACAGATAGAAAGACAAAAAACAAACAAACAACAAACCCCGTAGATGACCATCTTTAGGGGATAATGAGACAAAACCAAGACAAATAGCTTGAGATAGCACCACTAGTAATGGAATATACCTTTCTATGTGTATAAATTCTGGGAGAAGAAAAAGTTAAATTTTAATAAAACAAACCAATACCAAACGTCTGTCTGTTGGTCTGTGTCTCTGTCTCTATAGCTTAACCCTTCAGCTATCAGCCGTGGTTCGAGCAATGACCCCAAAGCTTCAAACAAGCTTCAATCATGAAATCAAAGCAAATCATACTATACACAGTGAATTAGGGGACAGAGTAAAATATTCTTGAAAGAAATACACATTGGAGTTGAAATTAGAAGAGTTTTCTATTTAGCCATTCATGAGAGTACTTTGATGTCAAGCCATATGAAATTGCAATTTTTATGGGTGAAAAACCAACTAAACAACAGCAGACTCCTATGATTTAGCAATAATGTGGGGGATGTTCAGGTTAATTAATTTTTTTCTTTTTTCAGGTTTTTCCACACCAGATTATTACTGTTAAACTTTTCAGTGATAAATGGCAATTGTTTTTAAAAAAATCATTGCTTTCATTTTAGCACAAGTTTTAAAAGACTGTAGAATTCATATGGAACTATTAGTTGGGGCTGGTCCTTCTTTGTTGACATGATGACAGGAATTACTGCTACCACATCTTCTGAAGTCTTGTATATGAATCATCTTCTTTTCTTCCCACAGCATTTACATAATGTCTGCCACATAGAAGTTGCTCAGTAAATATTTGTTGAATATTTGCCATATGGCAGCTTTTCATAAATAGCTCAGCAAAATACTGGTGGCAAAAAAGCTAATGGTGAAATGAAATGATCCTTTGGTTGAAATGAGTCATCAAATGCCCTGTGAAGGTTAATGATGCTCTCTGCTGCTTTTGTCAAGGCCACCTGGATGTTGTGGCATTGCTCATTAACCACGGTGCTGAAGTGACCTGTAAGGATAAGAAGGGCTACACCCCACTGCATGCTGCGGCCTCCAACGGACAGATCAATGTTGTCAAACATCTCCTGAATCTGGGGGTAGAGGTGAGCGACAATTCATGCATCCCTGCATGGCCTGTGGGAGGGTGATTCTGTTGTCTGCCATTAAATACTGTTTGCATTTTAATTCAAGGAGGAGGAATTTATTTTCTAGCATCTTTTCTTTCTGAGTCTACATTGGTAACTAATAAAGAACAATGGGGGGGGCATAGACTAAGCAGAAGAAAACCAGATGCAGTCTAACTTTCTATAGCAACCTAGGTAGGGAAATATATAAACATTTATATTCTGTGTAACATATATTAATCAGTCATTTGTATAAGACACTGATGAGGGTTCCTCATCTCATGTGTGAGACAATGCAGGGAAGTTTAGAGGTGAAATGATTGGGTTATGAGAGTCTTAACCTAATTAGTGTGTTAATCCCCTGGTAGGGATTAACTGGATGGTAACTGTAGGCAGGAAAGGTGTGGCTGGAGGAAGTGGGTCATGTGGGACATGCCTTTTAGGTATATATTTTGTCCCTGGAAAGTGGAGCTCTCTCTGCTTCCTGATGTCATGTTCCCAGATGCTTGTCTCCACCGCACACTTATGCCATGGTGTTCTGCCTTACCTCAGGCCCTGAGGAATGGAGTCCTTCATCTATGAACTGAGACCTCTGAAACTGTGAACCCCAAAGATAAACGTTTCCTCTTTAATTGTTCTTGTTGTGTCTTTTGGTTACATCACCAAAAAAGCCGACTAAAACATCATCCTACCTTCAGAATCTAGAATTTGAAATTGTGCCTTACAGCAGGAAATCATGAATGGATGGTAGGAACAAACATCAGACATGTCTCAGACATAGAGCTAGGCAAGTTGGCCTGTGCCATGTGCCTTCAACACGTAGAATCAAAGCAAGGGTGAGGCTTTGGTGCATCCTTCCCAGGGAGGAAAGGAAAACCAAGTTGCTAAACTGAGACCAATATGGTGACACTCAGTACCCAGAGCAGGTCTTAGAAAGCAATAGGGAGCCATGAACTAGACACGCCTCAGGGAAGATCCACTGTTCTGCTATTAGAATACAGCCTGGTGATGTGTCAGACTCCAGAGCAAAGCCAGAGTGGGCTCTGAGCTGACCTGTGTGTATGGGTTCCAGAGCCACCTCTCCTGCCCGCTCCTGCCCTTCCTCTTTATGCTCACTTTGCCCTGGCCTTGAGTTTGGGGCTCTCTTCTGGCTGCTGGATTCATGTCTTATGGCATTTTGAAAGCAGCTCTGCTTTTCATCCTGTGTCCTTTTCCTAGATAGAAAATGCTTTTCCACAGGATGACACCTCTACACCTCTAACTCTTCCTCCTGGGTCACTTTTTGTCACATTCACTTTTTTCCCCCGATCTTTACCTCAGGGTGACAAGCATTCCCAGGATAACCTGCTGTGGTGAGAGTAAGCTCTGAGTAATTATGTTGATGGATGGATATTTCCTTTCTCCAGTCACAGCCATTAGGCTTTTTGTGGAAAATGGAGCAAATTGGCTCCAGTGATTTTAATTGCCCTGTGTTGGACTCTTTTGCAGATTGATGAAATCAATGTCTATGGAAATACAGCACTTCACATCGCCTGCTACAATGGACAGGACGCTGTAGTTAACGAGCTGATTGACTATGGTGCTAATGTGAACCAACCAAACAACAATGGCTTCACCCCTTTGCACTTTGCTGCTGCCTCCACTCATGGTGCTTTGTGCCTGGAATTGTTAGTAAACAATGGGGCAGATGTTAACATTCAGGTACAACACTTAGTCTTTCTCTGTGTTAAATACCTTTGCATCCAGCTCTATTTGAGCAAAACTAACTGCTGTAAATTATACCATGTATAAATGGATTGCAGCCTTGAGCATCTCGAGGCACATGGCATTTTCCTGGACTGGAATGCTTCAGAAATAGCTATTTTGCTTCTACAGGTGTCGTGGGATCAGATGGAAGGCATTGAGGCTCTAACCATGTGTCCTTGGTGGCTTAGTTAATGCTCTAGGGAAAATACTGGGTCACAAGGATGTTGACTCAGCCCAGATTCTAATGCAGAGATTAGGGCACAGCTGCTGAGAATTCAAAGGAAGGACTAATGATTATAGGCCTGTTTCCAGAATGTCCCTCAAATACTTTCCTAGAGCAAGCTACAAATACTGGCAGTGGCTTCAGTGATGTAGCAATGACTTGGTCCTAGTGGTCATTCCTTTATTTAGCAAATTTATTAAGGGTTACCTAGTGCCCTTTGTTTGGAAATGAAGGAATACTCCAAGAGGATATATGGTTTCTGCCAGCAAGGAATTTGCAATATAGAGTACCCTGAGAGAGTAATAAAGCATTATGGAGTAGAAGAGATGGCATGCTTCTCATCTGAGGATAAAAATGGAGGTTGATTTTGAGCTGAGAAGATTATCAGTTGAGAGGAGGGGCACAGGGATAATTTGAGAGAGGTATTAATATAGAGAACAGCAAAAGCACAGGAGATAGGAATTGTGAGTAGGAAAAGCTCAGGGTACACCTTAGGAAACTAGTTAGCTCACTGTGATGGCCAACCAAAGCAAGCCTGTGCATGCACCATCTATCATCTATTTACACTCAAATGCCCTTGCATTGCAGCAGAACATCCTTCCTGCACCAGGAGACCATCCTCCTGAGCAAACAGGAATCCTAAAGCAAAGTCCTAGTACATTCCATTTCTGATTTTGAAAAATTATAATTTCTAAGGTTTAATTTAAAAAATATCATACTGATCTATTTTAATGACCTTGTCTGTTTACCATTAAAATCTTTTTACATTTTTTCTCATAATTTCTAGTATTGCATACATATGGGGCCAATGTTCAGAGGAGAAATTTGGCATAATTGAATATAGAGTTTAAGTTGGATAAAAGAGAGGAACCAGAAATAAATAACCAGAAATGAAACACAACCAAGGAAGATGGCTCATCTACCAGCTGAGGAATTTGGGCTTCCATATGCTATGGGACCGGGAGCATTAGAAACAGTAATCTGACCATAGAACACCAAGGGTAGAAAATGTAAAGGAGGGGCTGGGGATGTGGCTCAGCGGTAGCGCGCTTGCCTGGCATGCGTGCGTCCCGGGTTCGATCCTCAGCACCACATACCAACAAAGATGTTGTGTCCGCCCAGAACTAAAAAATAAATAATAAAAATTCAAAAAAAAAAAAAAAAAAGAAAATGTAAAGGAAAAAAATATATACATATATATTACTCCATAATGATTTGAAGTTTTTATATGGCAAAATAAAACAACAACAACAACAACAAAACTAACAAAATCAAGAGGAACAACCAGGGAAAATTTTCTGCAATTAACATGCTAGGCACAAGTTAATATGCTTAATTTATAAAGAGCACATACAAACCAACAAGAAAATGTCTGATAATCTACTAGAAAATTTAGGCAAAGGCAGTTAACAAGAGAGAGAAAATAATATCCATTAAACTGATGAAAAATATTTAGTAATTAGAAAAATGAAGACAACAGAAATAAATATTTGCCTGTAAGATTGGAAAATATCAAAAAGAATAATGAGACTCAATGTTATCACAGAAAAAATATAATGTAATCAGTAACTATGATCCCATTTTTTAGTTTTAAAAAATTATTTGTCTGTGTATATGCATAGAAAGATAGAAAAAGAAAATATTTAGATTATATACCAATATGCTAGCATCAGTTATCACTACAGAGTGATTAAAAATTATGTAGAAAAATTTTGTCACTGTAGGGTGATGAAATTATGATTCAGAATTTTAGTTTCTTTTTTGTATACTGTTTTTTTTTTTTTTTTTTTTGTTTTTTTTTTTTTGTTTTTTTTTTTTTTTAAAGAGAGAGAGAGGCAGAGAGAGAGGGAGAGAGAAACTTTAACATTTATTTTTCAGTTATTGGCGGACACAACATCTTTGTTGGTATGTGGTGCTGAGGATCGAACCCGGGCCGCACGCATGCCAGGCGAGCGCGCTACCGCTTGAGCCACATCCCCAGCCCTTGTATACTGTTTTTTATCTTCTGGTTGTGATGCAATGGACACATATTATTTTTATTTATTTATTTATTTATTTATTTTTATATTCAAAATAAAAAGTTAACTATTCTTATTTTAGAAAAAAAGAAAATCTATGTGTAGTGAACCTAATGAACCTAGTGAGAGTTAATAGAGCAAAGTAGATAAGCTCTCAGTTCTGAAGATATAGTGCCTAGATTTCAATCCCAGCCTTGACTTTGAATAACTATTTAATCATAAGCAACCTCTCTGCATGTCTCAGTTTTTTTTATCTGCAAAATTCAGGAAACAATAGTATCTTCTTCATGGAGCTGTTGTGAGAATTAATTGGAGTTATCACACCTAAATCACATAGGCTAATGGCTGTCACACATTAAGCATTTAATAAATGAATACCATTGTTAATATTCATTAAAACGGAATTCAGGAGAAAGCTGGTATTGGAGGAAACCTGTTGAGTTTAGTTTTTGAAGAGATGATTTTGAGTCCTTGGTACAGCCAGTCTGAGGACCTAGTAATGGAAAATATGATCCTCCAGCATGGGAAAGCAGTAGAGAATATAAGAAAAATTTAGGTTGTCTTGTTCACATAAAGGTGATAGTTGAAACTGGGAGGAAAGAATGAGAGCATATGATAGCATGAGTTAGCGAGGGAAGGGAGGACTTCAGGAGCCCATTACTTAGGATCAGGAGAGAGGGAAGAGTCAAAGAAAGGGATGAAAAAAGAAGAATAAGAAAATACTTTGTATACAATCAGTGACTTGAAAAATTGTGCTCTATATGTGTAATATGAAATGTATTGCATTCTGCCATTATGTATAACAAATAAATAAATAATTTAATTTAAAAAAAAAAGAAGAATAAGAATAAGAGAAGGAAGAAAGAAATGAAGGGAGCATAGGATCTTCCTAAAAGTGCAAGGTGGGCAAGAAAGGGAAAACGGAACAGATGAAGAGAGCTTCAGAGTTCCATCTCCTGTTAGTGGATCCCACCCAAGTTCCCAAGAAGAGGTAGAGGAAGGTCCTTGGGTGCTGAAGAGACAGTGGAGCTGCAGCGCAAGGTAGGGAGAGAGTCTTTGGGTGGGATCACAGAACATGGTTGCAAGGGGCAAAAAGCACTCAGGTTGACCATCAATGTCCAGGGCTGTTGACATCTTCTTGCCATCCTGGTGTATGAGGGTTTTCCTGTGGATCCTTTAAAGGAAGGAAATTGTTAAAATTAAATAAAGTAATATCTTTACCACCCTCCACTTAATGAACTCATAGCTCACCATTTCCTCTGAAAAACATGGCCCCATTTTCTCCATGTGCCCAGTGTTTAAAGCTAGAAGGCTACTTTCTGGCATACTGGCCTACACCTTTTAGCTAAGGGATTGGTGGCCCATTCAGATTGGATAAGGGACTTCAACTGTATATGTACTGTGATTTTGGTAGTCTTCTCTTCTTTCCCACAAATGGACCTGAAAAGTATATTTTATTAATTTTAATATTCAGGTTTTTTGCTATGGACTATTGATCTTAAACAGAATATAAGAAATGGGATTTTAAAATATGAGACTTGAGTTTATTATCTAATCAACATAAGGGATGTTTTGAATAAAATCTAGCCTTCCTCAATCTCCTTTCATCTATTCTGTCTACATGCTCTGATTTCCTAATGCCCTTTGAATCCTCCTTAGTGATTCCAGATGCACTCTGGATGCACGGATCATCTAACATTTCTGTAGAGCCATCCTGTCTGACTCTGGAGGTAGCTTTCTAATTAAAGTTGTTATCTCTGTGTACCACATTGCTCCTTGGGTTTTGAAAATGTTTGTAGATGCAAGACAATTTGTATTTGTTTAGATTTCCCAAAGTTTGAGGGAAATAGCATATTGAAATGCAGCCAATACCCACCCACATGTTCACTTTGTTTTCCTCTATTCTTATAAAACACTAAAAGTGATGTCTTCATGAGCAGTTACAAGATTGATGGGAAGAGGAGGAGGGATATGTGATCTGCACACATTTTACAGTCCTTCATTTTACATAGATTGGCCACGGCCCTACCTTTGACTTTGCAATATTAGTTTAAATAATAAAGACATGACATTTCATAAAATCATCTACTAAAGGTTCACTTGTAATTTGCAAATAGGAAGGGCACATCATTTTTCTTATTCGTTACAGACCACATTGTAATTTCTGTTGCATCTTAAGGGTACTTTAGCATGCATTCAAAGTGAGGGTTAAAGAAGGCACTATACACATAGCCACGCTGGATAAGACTTAGGAAGACAGGTTCAGAAATTGCTATAGCCTGGTTTGCTACCTCCCAGTCACTAACATTTAGCCTACCTGTGGTCTCAATTTCTTTCTGTCTCTGGGCCCTTGGATCATTTAGCCCTAATATTAAATGTCTGCTAAAGTGGGCCCATTTCCTTCTTTATATCTACCAGGACCCAATTATAGAATGGGTTGTAGTAGACAAGTTGAAGGTGCAAAGAGGAATAGCAAGAGTAAGCAGTGATAGGATGTGGCACTTGGAAATCTGGAGAGGAAGTAAGGAAGGGAGGGGAATGAATGTTTGAGCCAACCATGTACCATCTCTGGCGTTTAGAACCATTAAAAATAAACTGGTTTGTGTGTAGCTTTTTCAAACCAGCCTTTAGATGACTCTTTTACTGAGTTAGGAGCGCCTGTGGGATTTCCAACTGTGTTTGACACTCCTGCACCCCAGGTTGGCCTCAGTGTAATCCCATAGGAGGCTTCATTGCCATCCTGCAGGGCCACTGAGTTGTGAACTTTTGGCAGCTCCATGGCTTAGAGAATGTTGTGCTTTCTGGTCCCTGGGGAGTACAATGCCTAGAAGTTTAGGGATGGTTTGGGGGATGTTGGAGGATAAGGAAATAAGGTTTAGGAATAGAAGAAAAAAAAAATTAGTGCATTTCTGAGAGAAAGAGTGGTCCAGAAGATTGAAACACTTCATTTAGTTCAAGGATTGGTCTTCCTTGGATGAGATTGAGTTCTGCCCTGAAAAGGTACTACTGTTTGTTCTAAAATACTCTTAATGCTCATTGGTTTTCCTTTATGTTTTAGTGCATAGCCATACCTGAATCAACAAAAGAGCTTCTTGTTTAAATTAAGTGAATTCTCAAAATAAAAGTTTCTAAGCCTCAAATCTATGTTTCTAGAAAATTGGACCAGAAATTAAGAAAAAAAATTTATCAAAGGAAAGCCTATGAATAAATGAAGGACTTGAGTATAAGCTCTCTGATGAGAATGCAGGCAGTGTTTACCCTTGTCTGAAGTTCTTGATTCAAGAATAACAGCCAAGTCTTCTACACAAAAAATTTCTTAGGCAAATAATGAAATCTAGTAGGATCCGTAGTTTCAAACTGAATATTCTGAGTTCTGACTTCTAGAGGCTAAATAAAAGGAATGATCCTTTTGAGTTCCATTGCTTTTAAATGACTTTTTGAAATAATGAGCTGCCTCTGTATCCACTCATGAACAAAGCTGCCCCTGAATGGCTGCCACGATACTCTTCATAGTTCTGGTCCTCATTTTCCCTACCTCTGCCACCTGTATCCCTGTGGGGGGAATTAGCAGTATTTGTGCCTTTAGCAGTATTTGTCCCTTTATCGGAGGCACATGCACTTCTTGGGAGAAGAAGGGCGTGGTGTTTGCTATCCCTGAAATGGCACCAGCTTTGCAAACTATGCACTGCAAAGACCAGTTACTTCTGCTTTGGCTCTGTCTGCAATTTCACTAGCTACCAAGCCGGTCCTCCTTAGTAAGGCTTTTAAACTCTTTTCCAGGCATGGGAAAGTTCTTATATATTCATGAATATATTTTCTAAACGCTGAAGTATTATGACTTTATATATATTAAATTAAATGATAATTACTTATGTTTTCATATTAAATTTAAGAGAAAATTCTGGAGCAAAATTTAAAGAAATAGCACCACCCAGGGACAAGTTAACGTCAACTCTGGAATTTCTCTCCTCTCTTTCCTTAACATTCTTGGACTGTCATCACTTTTTTTATTGGAAGAGTATGTTTTAAATCCTTATTCCAAAGTAGTTTCCAGGCTTTTCAGTTATTTGAATGGTAAATAGGAGTCTCGTGGATAGCGATGATGACGTACCATCATGCTCTCAATTGCTTCTCCTTTTCCTCTAAAACTATTATTTTCAATAAAGCATCAAGCTTACTTCCATCCTTCATTCTCATTATTTTCTTATTCAGGTCATAATCATATCAAATGGATTCTATTATGACTTTCCTCCACCATCTATGTGACAGTACTTTATTTTCTTCTGTCAAGATGCAATGACTACTCTGATTAACTCTTTCTTTGGCACTGACTTTATGTGACTCCTTTCCTCAGGAATAGGATCAGAGGATAAAATTAAAATTCTTCTGTCAAAACATTGTGGGTTTATAAGCTATTTAAGTTCACAGTCTAAAACAGTGGCTCTAAGACTTTAGTCACTGTGTAGAGTTAGACATGGCCGCAATTCCAATTTGATAAGGGTGGATTAGGGCATAAGCCCTAAATCCTTTTTTGGTGGTGGTGGTGGTGGGGTACCAGGGATTGAACTCAGGCACTCAACCATTGAGCAACATCCTTGTGTGTATATATGTATATATATACATATATACACACACACACACACATACACATACATATACACACACACATATATATGTGTGCATGCATATATATATATATATATATATATGAAGATATTTTCTGAGATATTTATATTGCTGAGTTGCCTAGCACTTCACTTTTGCTGAGGCTGACTTTGAACTCACAATCCTCCTGCCTCAGCTTCTGGAGCCTCTGGAGCTTCTGGGATTATAGGCATGTGCCATTGCACCTGGCCTAGAATCCATATTTCTAACAAGAATTTTGGTGATTCAGATATGGGTGGGCTTTGGTTTACCCTAAGAAAATACTTATTTAAATGATTGTTTTTCAATGTGGAGTTTTTAAAATGAAGTCATTTTAAAGCATAGTTATTTAAGTTTTGTCACAAAAACGACCATGCATTTTGAAACTTCATAACTTAACCTTAGGCTTAGAGAAATATGTCTAATAAAATTTAGAAAAGTAATAGTGACATGATTTTTTTTAAATACTTGAACGAGAATACAGAGTCTCCTTAACTTATGATAAGGTTAAGTCCCCGATAGATCCATCATAAGTTGAAAATACATTTAACACTTCTAACCTACAGAACATCACAGCTTGGCAACATAGTACACTGTTGAGTGCCCACTGTTTACACTCATGCTCTCATGACTGAGAACTTCTATTCCCTCTTGCTGCCACATATTGTTAGTCCAGGAAAAGAACAAAATTCAAAATTTAAAGTGCAGTTTCTAATGAATGTGAATTGTTTTTGTATCATCATTAAGTCAAAAAATCATTTAGGGGAACCATTTTAAGTTGGGAACAGTTTGTCCATTCTCTCTATATGCTTTTGGTCTAAAATAACATTGGTATTTTCTTTTGGGTTCTTTTTCAGAAGAAATTTTTATTTCTTAATTAAATATGTAGGACTTTGGTCTTTGGTAAGATAATGATCAATATATAGATTCTGTACATTTTTAATGTTTTAGCTTAATATGTGTTGTGAAGTTCCATAATTCCTATCATAAGTAGCAAATATATAAATTCAGCACATATTTCCACCTGATCATTAAAATGGCAATTTCCTAAATAGTTGCATGGCTTAATTCTGTGATTTCTATTGAGTTATCCAGAGCCAGGGATTCTCTTTTGGAATAGTCAAAAGTGTTGTTTTTCTATGGAACTGGAATGTAGGGGAAGGCGGAGGGTTCCTTGTTGGTTTTGACAGTTGCAGTGATTAATAGCAGTTTTATCAACCACAGGTCAAATAGGAACCACACAAGTTCATACATCATTTGTCTTTTTTAAAGTTGAAAAAAACACCTTGAAGGAAACTTCCTTTGTCAGTGGATTACAAGAGAGGAGGAAAAAATATTTTGGATGATTGCCTCTCCAAACCTCTTTAAAATGTGATGTTATACAGTAACTTGAGAGGCCATTCATGTTTTTTCTTTTTCTTTCAAAATTATCAGTCTTTGTAATTATTGATCAGACTTTTTAAAAAATTGAAATTGATGTTTTTGGGGCATTGTCAACAATATCCAGAAGGTTGTTTGAGATTGACGTCACCAGCACATAAACACCTTCCTTGTTTCTCCCTCTCTCCTGTTTTTAGAGTAAAGATGGCAAAAGTCCACTGCACATGACAGCTGTCCACGGAAGGTTCACCCGGTCACAAACCCTCATTCAGAATGGTAAGAGAGATGCTTCCATGGTGTCATTATTTGAACAGCTTTTTGGTCTGAGTTTGACTGTCAGTCATCTTAATGTGAAAGTTGGTGCTTTATTTCAGAGTTTTAGTAAGCACAGATTTACACAAGTCCTTGACAGACTTTGCTAAAAGCTCATTATCAGACATAGCATCAACATTCTCCTTAACAGAACATAAAGCCATAGTTTCACAGTCAATTCCCAGCCAGGCATGTGAGCTTTGAAATTGGTAATGGTATACAAAACTACAATTATGGGGCTGGGGTTGTGGCTCAGTGGTAGAGCACTCGCCTAGCATGTGAGAGGCCCTGGGTTTGATCCTCAGCATCACATTAAAAAATAATAATAATAAGTAAAGTATAGGTATGTGCTCAACTACAACTAAAAAATAAGTATTTTTAAAAACCCTATGTTATGTACTTTTTACTCTGAAACAAATAATGACAAGTAGCTTACATTTTCTAGCAGCAAATTATTTTTAGATTTTAGAATTCACTGTAGCTCCCTAAGCTAAAGTTCATTAAGTCACTTGGGCAGAGGTAGGAAAAAGGAGAGGACTCAGAAGAAAGGCAGGTAAGTATGTGATAAAAAGGATCATAAAATCCCAGGCTTGACAGAGACCTTGGAAAGTCACATAATATTGTACTTTTCCAGGCTTACAACAAAGGTGTACTTGAATCATCATGGGCTGTCTCTGAAGCCAAAGTACCAGGGAGTGTCACGAACTATCATATTTCATGTTACTGTTGTAGGTCACGGCCAGCATGCGTGGGTTGACTTTGATAATACAACTTATGTTACCTCAGCAAATCTTAAAGACAGTTAAAGAAAAGAAAAGAAAAGCAGGTTGAGTTCATCTCTTAAGCTGACATTCTAGGTCAGTTTGGTAGTTCCTAAACTTTTTTTTTAGCTGACCCATATTTTCACTTCTCAAAACTCTAATGTAAGTCAGTTTTCTTAGATCTGTATTTTTCTCATCTTGTAAGAATTTTGGATGACATGCCCTAGAATGGTTAGTGCATTGAGTTATGTCTTAGGTGCTTATGTCATAAAACCAAAAGGCCTCTGGCATGTGGATAAAAGGCCAGCCAGTGAAATTATGCTTAGGAAGCAAAATATCTACAGCAAAGCAGAGGAAATTTATAAGCACTTCAGTGAAGCTGTAGGAGAAGAGAAATCCTAACAAGTTTCCAGTGAGCCAAGGAAGGTAAAATGGAAATTACTATACAACATCCATTATTTATAATCTGAAATATGTGCCATGCCTTTGACATCCATTTTTTTGAAGGGAACTGGATATAAATATTGGGGAGAGGTGACCCTAGTCTTCCTCTTTTGAACACTTTTTCTTATCCCACTGTATTTCTAGACTGTTTTATAGAAATGATGCCTATCCCCTTAAAAAACAAACCCTTTTAAAAAATATAATGTGAATTTAATCAATGGGCCTTAGCTCTGTGGCCTAAAAATCTTTGTTTCTCATTAAAGCAGCCTCAAGCCACAAAGACAATGTTGGAGAGAGAACAAGTTTTTCACCTTTTAAATGCCACTTTCCTAGAGGTCTATCCTTTGCCCCACCCCCTCGTCATCCCCAGAGCCCTCCTGGGTCATTCTAATATGCTTACATCAGTCCTAGAGGACTGCTGGCTGCCTTGACCTCTTCATGAGCCAGCAAAGGGGCTCAAGGTCTTCCATGTACTTCTTGAGCATTCTTGCGGGACTTTAGAGTTGGAGCAAGACCTGAAAGAAACCCCATCTCTTACCCTCTGTGTTCAGGAGGTCTTTGTTTTTGAGCTTGTCTCATTCTTGGTTGGCCTGACTTATTGCTTGTGGATCAGGTGGGGCCCAAAGTCCTGAATCAGTGAAGAAATAGTAGCCGCCATCTATAGCCCATGATATATAATGATAAAGCTAACATGAGCTTGTGTCAGGCACTTACGTAAATCCCATATAAACCCTTTCAACCACCCTATGAGAAAGAGGTGCTCTTATTAACGCCCTTTTAAAATGGAGAAACTGAGGAAGAGAGGTTGACGTTGGTATTGGGAGGCAAGACCATTACGTTGAGGAAAAGGATCAGAACACAGGTCATCTAACATCGTAGGTGCAACTCTTAACCACTGCCCTTGTCCACACATTCTCTGGAAGAGCAATGATGTTTAAAAAAAAAAAAATTTTTTTTTAAACTATTTACTCTTAGAGGCATGTATCTTTGGAATAGGGTTGTCCCTGTGAAGGGAATTTGGTATTCCCTTCTCTCAGCTGACATTTCTTTGCCTTCATTATACATGTGAGAACTGTGAGTTCTTCCATTTGACATTTTGGACATTTTTTTTTAATGCCCTTGGGGAGAATAGGAAGTTCTTTTTTTCCCTCCTGTTTATTTGCTTCCTTTTGGGAAAAATTCTGAGCTACAGCTGAGACCCTTCCTCCCCAGAGGCTCACACTTCAGGGCCTGTTGTCAGTCCTCCAGAGTGGGTCACAACACAAACACACAGGAGACCCTCTGTCCTCCAGGAGCTGGGGGTGCATTACCACAGGGCCAAAGGCTTTCTGAGCCACCTGCGTATACACTGAGGAATGTCCTTTGTATTTATTCGTCTGTTTTGTTAAGTTGCTTTGGTGTTTTGACTTGGTACATGGCAGCTCTGATTCCCATGCTGCTCTCTCCAATCAAGATTATTAATTCTATTAACTTTGTTTTTCTAGAATCATTCAGCTTTTATAAGATAATCATTTTAAAAATAACTCTTTTTACCTCTGTTGTCAAATCACAGTTTCTTCTCTGACACTGCATTATCACAGCAAAGAGGGAACAGAACTGAAAGACGACACAATTTGGTACGAGGAGGCATTTGATCCAGCCATTGGCACTGGGCAGCTGTCTTAGATGCTGTCCAGCAAGTTATGAAAGTTCAAAAATGATGGTTTCTTCACAAAGCTTTAAAAATAAATAAGAGTTTGTGCAGGAAGAGTCAAATACTAGGTTAGGATGACTCACAGTAAGATTTTTGACCTTTTGGCTCACAATCCATTTGAGGCAACTTAATAAAACGACCATTCTTGTTTGTGCAGTGAAATACTAATTTCAGATGGGTGCTTACATAATACTGATTAATTATCCCTTCTGACATGCTCTGCATACTTTTAAACTTGCAAATGTTTATTTTCCTCAGTAATTATCAATGATCAATTACCAACATTTAACTTGTAACCCTCTGTTGAATGGTAAAGATACTTAATTTGCATTCCAAGCAAGTCTTAAAGATTTTAAAGTGGACTTGGAAAGATTTATGGAGTGATTATAAAATAGAAATTTACCTATCTAGGTTTTACTTTAATAGAAAACATTTTCAGATAACAAATATGCTGTCTTTTATTTTTCTGCTATTATGCTTTCCTGGAATGTATTTTAAATAAAACAAAAGCTTATGATGGGCTGGGATTGTAGCTCAGTGGTAGAGCACTTGTCTAGCAGTGTGAGGCACTGGGTTCAATTCTCAGCACTATATAAAAATAAATAAAATAAAGGTCTATCGACAACTAAAAAAAATATTTTTTAAAAAGTGTATGGGGATGATAATTATCTATATTTCTATGGCTTTTAATTGACTTTTAAAATGATATTAACCACAATAAAAAGAGACTTTATCAGCTCAGACCCTCTATTCTATACTGCCTGATATTTTTCACTGTTTTCTTTCTGTACTCAATTTTTTTATACTTGAAGCTGGTAAACTGGAGACTCTAATACATCCTAAGAATGGTTTGATGGCTTTTGGCTGGGAAGGATGTGTAGTGACAGTGTTTTTCAGGGCAAAGGCTTCTCTGAATTCAGGGACCCTCTCCCCATTTCCCAGATCAGTTCCATGTTTGAACCTCTCCAATCGCTGTGGACAGTCCTCACACAGATCCATGCACCCTAGATTGCTCTTTGGATTTTTCTGTTTATTTAAGAATGTATACAAAGTTACCCATAGGTAATTATTACTTTTATAGAAACTGTCACTATCTATTTATTTGAACAAGTTGTTTTAATAATAACCATTGTACCACAGAAGCAAAGGTTTGAAAAAAGATCAGAATTTTCGGTTCAAGTTGCCATTTGTATCTTTCTGTCACAGTCAAGGTCAAGAAAGAATTACCTCTTTTGCAAACAGCTATTGAATTGCACACCCCATGTGTGCACTAGATTGACTTTCAAGTGAATTCTTACACACAGAAGTCTTGGTGATGGAGTGAAGCATGTGATCTTCCCTGTATGTTGATGGCACTTTTTAAAGCATTTGCTCCCTCCACAAGGCCCACACATTTTTCGTAATTTTCACTTAGTGGCAAAGACTCTCTTTCATTAATTCTGTGTTTTACCAATGTAAAACAAATATTTTTCAGAAAATAAATATTTTTCACTGAAAACAAATTTTGGGAGATTGTTGGTCATAATGCCCCAAAGTAGAATTTATGAGAATAAAAGGCTACTCAGATATTATTATCTATCAAGAGCCTTAAAAAATATTCATACTTTTGTGATCCAGTGGTTCTTCTTCTAAAAAATGTTGCAGAGAAATAATCTGAACTTTTTTGTAGAGATGTTCATTTCTGTTTTTCTTAATAGCAAGAATTTGGGAATAGCTTCATTGCCTAGTAATTAGGCATTTGCTAAGTAAATTTTCTAAACACTAATACTCTAGAGCCAGTTACAGTTATATTAATTGAAAAAAAAACAATCTGGAAAGTATTGTGATGTAACATTAAGGGAGAAAGTAAGATACAAAATTTTCCAGACTATGATCTCATGGGAAAATTTTACACATGCACACACACACACACACACACACATTCCAGAATATTAATATTGTCTATCTAGAATAATCATGAAATTTATATGACTTCTCTCTTCCTTTTTGTATTTTGCTGAATTTTCTAAAGTTTGTATGACAAGAAAATTACTATCTCAATCAGAAATGTTACTTAAAACAAATGTATCATATCTTTCTAGATTGAACAAAGCCATTTACATAATCTTTACATTTCTTAGGATTTTAGATTTCTCATTCTGGAAAATATAAGTATATATGCACAGTTTAGATATACACACTGAACATTATAGTATTAGCTTACCTTATAACAGTATATTTTAGTTTAATATTGCTTATTTAGATCAATGTAATTAATAGTGGAAGCATGGTCAAAATTAATAGAACTTTGTAGATTATTTTGTGAAACACAATTTTCTGATAACTCCTACTCTAAAATACTTGATGTCTAAGAGCATGCTGTGATAATTCAATAACTTAACAGATTTTCATAATGATGCAGAATTTTTTTCCTATACAGAATGGTCAATGAATAGAACATCAGAATAATTTACTTCTTTGCCCCAATATACTGGGTGTTTTCCTTTATTAAATTACAAGTGCATATTAGCTCAGATAAGGGCAAGCATACATTGTGACCCTCGTCCCTTGATGTGCTTATGCCTCCTTTACTTCCTCATCTTTTTTTTCTGTAGTTTCTTCAGATATTTCCATTTTTAACTGAAATATAATTTACATATCATAAAAGTTGACCTTTTAAAACATACAGTTCAGTGGATTTTTAGAATTTTTTCAAGGTTGCACAACCATCACCACTATCTAATTCTAGAACATTTCCTTACCCCAAATGGAAACCTCATGCCCATTAGCAGTCACTCCCCATTCCATTCCTCCCTCCTCCAGTCCCTGGCAACAGCTAATCTATTTTCTGTTTCTTTTAATTGTTCAGGTCGTTTTCTTGGACTTTGATTCTTTCTGGCATTTAGAGAACATTTATTTAGTCAGTCAACTAAAACACCATTACCAAAATAAACTCCAAATGAATCAGATGTTTCAACTAACAAATGAAACCTTTCCAGTATAGAAAACATGTACTAGTTTCTTTGTTACCAGAATGTAGAGAAAGCCCTTCTAACAATTTAAAACCCAAATAATAAAAGACTTATATATTAGCAAAAAATATTTCTACAGGATAAAAACACCATAAATAAAACAAACAAACAAAAAATGAAAACCTGGGAAAAACTACTTGTGACATGTATTACTGACAAATTGGTAATTTCCTAAATGTTTAAGACCTATGGAAAAAAATTAAGGAATAAAAGGCCACACAAACATATTTTTAAACATGGGCAAAAGTCACAAAAAAATTTTATAGAAAAAAATAAATGGCTCTTCAATACATGGAAAGATGTCCAACTTCCATTGTAATAAAAGAAATGCAAATAAAAGCTCCACCAAGGTTCCACTCGACAAATGGCAGATATCCAAAACCTTGACAAGGCTGTGGGGAAGCTGGTTGGAGTGCAGAATTGCACAGAAAGAAATGTGGCAAACTCTGTCAAAGACACATATTTATTTTTCCTTTAGTCACAAAATGTCCCTTCTATGAATTGGCACTAAAGATGCATCTGACCAATATGAAACAGTGTACACTAATGTTATTACCTGCTATAATCTTCCTGATTATAGCAAAAACTAATACATCCTTGCAATAGAAAATGATGAAGCTCTATAGAAAAGAAGGATTAGCTCTAAGAAATGATCTCTAGGAGTGAATTCCAGGATATAGTAAGTGAAAGGAGAAACACAGACGCATAAACCAAGAGTAACAAAACGGTTACTATAGGAAGTGGTTGGAGATGAAATGGAAGAAATAGGAATGAGAGTGAGAGGCTTTTTAAAAGTACAATTTTGACTTTTGAAATGTGTAAATGTTTTACATGTTGGTAAAATAAATCAAACCTAGTAATTTTTTTCAAAATAAAAAGAATCAAATGAATCCAACTATATACCAAAATGATAAAATAAGTACAGAGAGTAAAGAATTCAGGTCAATTCTGAACAAAGTACTCCTTGTATAAGCTAAAGTCATGGTGGGAAAGTCTGTTTGGAATTGGATATTTGCACAGTCTCAAAGTATCACCACATGAATTGCTTATAAATTACAAAGGGGAAAGACCTGTCTGTACTGGGGTATGCTGGAAGGCACCTTTTTGTTTTTCTTTCTTTCTCTCTCTCTCTCTTTCTTTCTTTCTTTTTTTCTTTCTTTCTTTTTTTCTTTATCTTTCTTTCTTTCTTTCTTTCTTTCTTTCTTTCTTTCTTTCTTTCTTTCTTTCTTTCTTTCTTTCTTTCTCTCTTTTTCTTTTCTTTCTTTTTTTTTGCAATGCTGGGGATGTTACCCAGGGCCACACTTGCTAGGCAGGTGCTCTACCACTGAGCTACATTCCCAGGCCTGGAACCATCTTAATCAAATAATCATAAAAAATTTTAATTGAAGTACAGTATACATAGCCTACAGTTTATAATTTTTAAGAATTAACAGTTCAGTTGCATTGAGTGCATTCACATTGTTGTGCAGTCATCAGCACCAACCATTTCCAGAACTTTTCCTCCTTTCCATCCTGAAACTCTGTGCCCATTGTTAATAATCAAACTTGGTATCACCCAGCAATGGAATGACTCAACCTTGGTGTGTGCTGAGATGTGGTGGGAGGTACTCATCAGCTCAACGGCATTCTTGCTAAAATGTTTAGCCCAAATCTAATAATGAGAAAACTCTCAGACAACTCCAGAAGGCAGAACATCCTACACAACCTGATTTGGTCTCCAAAAATCACTATTTATTTATAATATTTATATATTATAAATTATGCCAGGTGTGGTGGCACATGCCTGTAATCCTAGTGGCTGGGGAGCCTGAGGCAGGAGGATGGAGAATTCAAAGCCAGCCTCAGCAAAAATGGGGTGCTAAGCAACTCAGTGACACCCTGTCTCTAAATAAAACACAAAATAGGGCTGGGGATGTGGCTCAGGGGTTGAGTGCTCCTGAGTCAATTCCTGGTAACATAAATAAATAAATAGATAGATATATAAACAAATAATATATAGTTATATGTCATATAAATTATATATATATATTTATATATCACCATTTATTAGTTTTAAAAAAATAAAAGGCAGGAGGATTATTTTAGATTAATAGAAATTAAAGATACAACCAACTGCAGAGTCTTTGATTGGATCTCATATTTAAACAACAACCAAACAACTATAAAGTATACTTGGGGGACAACTGAAGAAATTAGAATATACACTGTACATTACATAAAATTATACCAGTGTTAAATTTCTTGGATATAACAGAGAATGTGTTTATGTGTGAGAATGTGCTTGCTCTTAGGAAAAACATTCTTGGGGAGAAATATCATGATGTATAACTTATTTTGAAATGGTTCCTCAGATAAATGATCAATTATATTTATTCAAACTCATATAGACACACATGAAAATGGGAGAGAAAGAAATGTGAAATTAAGGGGCTGGAGTTGTGGCTTAGTTATAGAGTGCTCGCCTAGCACGTGTGAGGCCCTGGGTTCAATCCTCAGCACCACATAAAAATAAATTAATAAAAAATAGGTATTGTGTCCAACTACAACAACAATAACAAAAAAGAAATGTGAAATAATTAAAAGTTGGGAGAAAAGGAGACAAAAATAAAATAGGATGAAATATTATATTAAAAGAATTATAATTAACTTGATAGCTACAATATATAGACATTTTCAGTTTGTAGTTATGTTTTTACTTTTACTTACTCATATTTTAAGTTAAATAATCAAACCACATGGGAATTTTTTCTTTATCTCTGTGTTCTTTTTAGTTATTATGCTTTAACATGAAATTTCCATAGGTCTTTAATTTTTTAATTGAAATTAAATGTCTTCAGAGTTACATTTTATGGAATTTGATTTTATTGTTTATTTAGAGCAGAAATCTAATTGTAAGATCTTTAAATAAAACAATACGGACAGATTTATAAATTTTTTTTTTTTTTAGTTGTAGATGGACACAATACCTTTATTTTAGTTTTCTGTGGTGCTGAGGATGGAACCCAGTGCCTTCCACAAGCAAGGCAAGCACTCTACCACTGAGCTACAGGCCCAACCCTGGACAGATATTTTTACAAAGCATTTCTAGTAGACTTCTCTCTCTGCAGATATAGTGCTACTGCCACTTCAGATAGTGACTTGTGTTCTTAAAAAATATTCTTGTACTTGAGAGCAGATATGCACAGTGGAGTAGAAAAGAAATTCAACATCTGGCCGACATGAGTGATTAGCAAGAATGTAGTAACTGAATCGCCTGATTCCTTGTGTTATGCTGAATTAAAATCTCTCTTTCAGGAGGTGAAATTGACTGTGTGGATAAGGATGGCAACACTCCTCTCCATGTGGCTGCAAGATACGGTCATGAGCTTTTGATCAACACCTTAATAACCAGCGGAGCTGACACTGCCAAGTAGGTTACTGCAAAATACAGTGGTGTCATTGTCAGATTAAGGTGGATCTGTACTATTAGACTAACCACAAATTAAATTTGAAATAAATTAAGTGACTTTAATGACAGTCGCAGGGAAGAATCATTTTATTTTTCAACTACATCAGAACGAGGCCCTTTCCAGTGGTTTCAATTAAGGAATCTTGAACTTGATTCCTAACTCTGCTTTCTAATTTTCTTCTGTTTTTTTCCAATGCTCAATGTTAACCTAACAGGAAGAAAAAATTGGACGAATTTGAAATTTCTTCAGGATTCTTGCTTAGTTTTTTGTGATGATTATGGAGTACAGTTGAGTTCATCTCTCACATAGGGAAGGAGAGACCTACTTCGTTTTACATATAGCTCAATATAAATATAGAAAGCCACCACATAGTTCTGTCACAGTGCCAGGTCCTGGGGGCGATTTCAGAAGAAGTTACCAGATTGTGTCTTTAAGGTACTCATAATTTTGTTGGGGACCAAAATTCACTTAGGACAAATAACTATGCAAAATAGTCTATTATAAGGTCATGAATGGAAAGGTACTCGAGTGGCAAAATGTTTGGTGCATATGCTGTAGAACAGAGAGAGGAGGGGGAAAACACAAGAGTAGCAAAGGTTTCTGAAAAGGCTTCAAGGAGCAGATGAGTCTTAATAGGTCTGGAGGATGAGGGTCATCTGAGCGTAGTAGAGGGCGGCAGCCAGCCCACACAAGAAGGAAAACAGGAGCAACAGAGGAGGGAAAGTGGTTGCCTCCAGAGTAGAGGAATGTGACAATGCTGTGCTCTGTCCAGGGGTGCATGGGATCAGGAGCGTGGGGAATGCAGGTTTGCTGGGCTCTCCCTGGGCTCCAGTCCAACCTGTCTCACTTTTGAGCCCACTGCACAATCCCTCTGTGCTTCGGCTTCCTCATTTGAAAAATAGGAGTGATAATAGTACCTATCTATAGGTTTGTTATGAAGATTAAATGATTTAATTACTAATTAAGCTTTCTGGTATATGGTAAGATCTATATGAGATATATAAATATATCTGTTAAGGTTATTAAAAAGATAATCCATTTGAAAAGCTCTTTGACCCGTATGTGGCCTGTAGTAAGCTACCAATAAATGTTAACTATTATTTTATTACTTAATAATATGTGATAGAACCAAATTAAAGAGGACTTTAAATGCCCAAATGTAGAGTTTAACCTTTATCACACAGACTGTGGGTTACAAACAATAACTGAATTTTTAGAAGAACATGAGGGCAGCATATGTTAGGAATTCTGTTTATTTGTCAAACGTTGTGCAACAGAATTGAAAATCTTGCTTGAAAATGAACCAGAATTTAAATGGTCCAGGGAAGTTGTGATGGGATCATGTTTTAAATCAGATTCACAGAGGACCTGGTGTCCTGGGCTTAAAGTGAATTATGTGGAAAATTATATGGTGCACTCTGGTGCTCTATAATGCTTTACCTTCATCAGTTCAACATTAAGTTGAACTGGGTTCTAATGACCTTCTGGGCTCCCCAGTCTAGTGGCAGAGATAGAACAAAAGCAGATGACTGCAGGACAAGGTTTGTTACAATGGAGGTTTGGACCTGGCTGTGGTTCACAGAGTTTGAGAAACACTATCTGGGTCCCCCACAAGAGTTGACATTTCAGCAAATGGAAAGATGTGTAAGAGTTTTCCAGGTGGATAGAACGGTAGGGTAGAAAGAGAGGAAGAAGCAAGGAAGGACCTTCCCTGAATAAGGAACATAAATTTATCAACATAAATTTATCAACATAAATTGATAAAGACATAAATATATGAATGTGGTAAAAGCAAATTTCTAAAGTGGGTGATCTGATGTGTGGGGAGGTAGGAAGAAACGAGGTAGAAAGGCAAGAAGAGCCTCATCTCAAGGGATCTTGCATGTCCTGCCAAGGAACTGGATTCCATTCTGAGGCACATGAAGCTGCTAAGGGATTGTAAGTGGGTGGGGCTAGCTGTGTCTGATGATCCCATTTGTGTATAAGAAAGATCATTGTGATTAGGCATCCAGACGTTCTGGAGGCTGTCCAGATGGAGATCGTTGGCAGACATTTGCAGACTCTTGCAAATGTCCCAGGAGGAAAAGATGAGGTCTTGGGCTAAGGAGGAGGCTAAGGGCCTGCAGAGGAGGGAAATGCTGTACAAATAGTATCAGCAGCAGGATGTCTCTTCTAGAAGAGATAGGAACCCACTGTAAGCCAAGGCCCTTCTTGACTTGACTATAATAGTAGTCCCTAAAAGAGGCCAGCTCAGTTTTGTGGCAAGAGTGTGACACCAGGACTTAGGAGGCCTTTCCCAGTTTCTGAAGTTCTCAGCCAGGCCCCAATCCAAAGCCAGAGATCAGAAGTGCTCAGTGTTAATTAAGCAGAAGTAAAATTCTTACAACCAGTTTTACCTGTCATGTGCCAATATTTTCAGTAGTATGTTTCCTTCAACTTTAGGTTATTGGGGAAGTTTTTGCCATCCATTTGCATCCATTTTAGAGATAAACATAAACTGGGACCGATATTTAATTAAAATTCCCCAGAAAAAAATCATTCAATAAATACAAAGTTTATTTCCTTGTAATTATTTTGCTTTCAATTTGTGCAAACACACTATATAGTAAAGTGCCTTGGAAATGACATTTTTGTTCAAGTGGCCTTTCCTTCTCTTGGCTGTGCTGTGTCCAAGGAACAGAGACAAAGAATACCTTGTCCCAACCTTAATAAGCCATGTCTGCTTTCTTTTGTCACAGTATGTCTGGGGATATCTTGGAATAAGCTGTGTGACATTGGTTCAGTGAGTGTGTACCTGTGTCTGGGTTTGTGCTTCTATGTACAAGAGAAGGAAATCCACCTTAGAAAGAATATTAAAATGAAGGGGAGGGTTTGGGGTTGTGGCTCACTGGTAGAGCTCTTGCCTAGAATATGTGAGGCACTGGGTTTGATTCTTAGTACACATATAAATAAATAAAATAAAGATCCATTGACAACTTAAAAAAAAAGTGAAAGTAATTGGAGGAGGTTAATTTGCTAAAAGCCCCTCAGAAAATCTCTGGGTCCTTTTTGATTTATGTAGCATAACTTAATAAAGAGGAGAAAAACAGGCTTTTCCTTCTATAAATAAATTAACTAATCGAATTTATTAAAATGCCCCATCTCCATTCAGAATCAATATGGCCAAATGTATATTAAAAGTTTTTTGTAGAAGTTTTATCATCATTATTTTCTTGTGGACTTAGTTGAATGTCATTTTCAGCCCTCAGTTAGAATGTTCTTTTGTTTGTTTGTTTTCTTCTCTGCTTCTCTGAACTTGAAGTCAGGGCACTTTCTGCAGTATGACTCAGTGCTCATGGGACTTTATGTGGCCTCAGAGCCCTTTGGTTTTCTTCTTCGCCTCTGTTAAGTGTGGGGCTCTTGTCTCCAGGATTTTAATTTGCCTTCCACCTCACCAGGTCTTTTCCTGCCTCCACTGCAGCAGATTTGTGATGCTACAGTTATGCAGATAACTGGCTCTGGCACACATTCATCAATTATTCGTGGAGAGCCTGTTAAGTGTCACACGTGGTGCCAGGTTCTGGGTTGAAGAGGTCCCTACCCTGAAGGAATTTATAATCTATGGGCTGGGGGATTTAAACAAACAATCACAGTTATGCTAAGAGTGTGACATCAAAGCAATTACCAGTGCCTCTGGGACCCGGAAAACATATCTGGGACATCATATCCTGTCTGGCAAGACTAGGGTGGGCTTCCAGGAAGAAGCAATGTTTAACCAAGACTGAAGGATGAGTAGCAATAATTACGCTTTGATAGAGAGAGTATTTTAGATGGTCAATATAGGCTTATTTTTATTATGATGTTACTGGAATATGTATAATAATATGTATAAATGTAAATTCCTTTGGCTTTTGACACCAATATATCAACAATTCTTTAAAATTATAAAATATATGCAAACATGGGCTGGGGCTGGGTCTCAGTGGTAGAGCATTTGCCTAGCAAAGCTAGTGCAAGGCCCTGACTTTGATCCTCAGCATCACATAAAAATAAAGGTATTGTGTGCAACTACAACTAAAAATAAAAAAATTAAATATTTTTTAAAAAAATATATATGCAAACAGCATTCGTGTTGATTGCACAATTTGACAATACTGTAGTTGAAAATGCTCATGAGTGCTTTACCTGTGCCAAGCACCACTCTGAGGGGGTACACTTAACTGTCACAGCATCCCCAGATGGGCTATTAAAAAAAAAAAACTTATTTTCAGCCCTTGATTGAAATGTTTTGGTTTTTCTTTTCACTTCTCTGAACTTTAAGTCAGGGTACTTCCTGCAGTTTGACTCAGAACAGATGCTGAGTAGGGTCAGGACAGAGCCTAGTTCTTGTGGGGAAAGGAAAGACATTCACTGAGATTCTAGAATACCCATACGTTGGACAATGGCCAGATCCAAAAAGGGTCTTTCTGGCCATGTTAGAGTATTTGGATTTATTCTAAAGGAATCACTGAAAATGCCTATAGACTACAAATAGCAATGATCAGATACCCATTGTTGGCAGAGAAACACAAATGCCTATCACTTAGTGGAACATAAGAAATATCTAGACGGGCATAGATAAAATTCATAAGAAGCTTGATTTTTAGATTTAGGCTGACAATTCAAGTAAAAATCATAAAAATCATCCTATTCTAAATTTAGGATATGTTTTTGTCTTACCCACTCAGTGAGCAAAACTAAACCAATCCTTCTTCCCTAGAAGATTTGTGAGATGAATGTTGTAAAATATTTAGAAAGATGGAAAAATAATAGAAATGCTGACTAATCACATTCATTTTTGGCTTCTAAGGAGTCACACACCTGATCTTAAGAAAGCACAACCTGATTGCACCTTAACATTCAGACTGCTGATTACCCCTTGAAATAATAATCACAAGGGTAGTGATAATATGAACATGGATGGTAAAGGCTTACCACATGCCAGATGCTCTAGCACTTGGGGTGCATTATCCCAACGAGTCCTCCCAATTGTTCTATAATTCAGACGCTGTAATTGTCTTTATTTTCCTGATGAGGGAATCATTATATACTTGCCAAAAATGAAAGAGTTAGCAAGTAGCAAAAGTGGGACTCAAAACCAAGGTTTCTGACCCCAACACCTCAATTACAGTGTTCTCTTCCACACAGCCAAGAGGAAAGACTCTAGAAAAGAGAGGGTTAGGAAGGGGAAGCCATAAAAGAACCCATATTCTAATGGCACAAATGCCTTTTTTTCACCTCTGATAGCTCTCGACAAGGACAGTCTTTCAGACCTCATTTATTCTGAAATAACTGGGTAGGAGATGCCAGCTAATAGCCAAATTAGAAATAGCTAAATACAAATGGGTTCCATTAATTTTATGACTTGTCAAATAAATGTAGCGATTTAACTGGAATTGGTCTCTTTCCTGTAACTCATGCATGCTAACTTTAGGGTTCTTTGGCACCTTTTTTCTTGATGGGCCTTGATGTATACCTGATGAAATAGGAGCGATGCTTTTTATTTGACTAAGACAGCCAAGTCCTAATTTTCTTACTAAAGGTTTTATAATCCTTCCTTGATAAGCAGTCTTATTTCATGACAACAAAGAAGTAGTTTTATTTTGAAATGTATGGATAATTTCTGACAAGATTCTGAGATTCTAAATTCTGCTTTTCTCTTTTTTTTCCAATTATGACTTGATATTTAGTTTCACTATTTGAACCATAGTATCATATTCAGGTTCAAATGCCAATAGTACTTGAGTCTACACAACTACGTTTTCAAAACCTGCCTTGAGGTAGTGACTTTATTAACTAGAATAAAAAAATGTGTACTAAGCAGAATTTGTGCTAGAAATTTTAAATTAGAGTAATTCTGTATCTCTTTTGTAAGTAAATTGAAAACAATGGAATAATTAGCTAATGTAGGGTATAATGAATTACCCAAAGACAGGGTAAGGTGGCAAGGTTAATGACAAGTATTGGTAATGAATTTTATGGGATATATTACAGTGTTGCTGCTGTTAAACTTGTCACTTTTTGTTTGTCTCAATTGGCTTCTTACAGACTTTGATGATATTTTCTCTTTTGCTTGTGTTCTTTTATGTAAAGATATATTTTACAAAAATGTATATGTGATGCCTTGTGTGTGTGTGTTAATGTGTGTATGTATTTCAAGAATGAGGTAGGTTCAAAGAAATCTTAAATCCAGTCCTTGATTTCAAGTATGTTCTTTCAGGAACTTGAACTATCCTATTCATTTTCCTTTTCTAAAAGTCCAGAGATATTTAATCAAAAATTTTTAACATTTTACTCCCCCAAACAAATAAAATGGCTAGGTAAAATTATACTAGCTTAAAATTCCACTTAGGTGCTTTAAAACATGTTATACATTTTTTTTAAAAAAATAGTATGTGTCTATTAAATAAAGAGGGAACAATATAAATAACAGTATATAAGGAAAATCTTTTCCCCCATCCCCCAACTCCCTTTTCCTTTTTAGGAGCATCAAGGTCATCGCTGATGCAATTGCTTTTCAGAATTTTTTTTTTTTTTTTTTTTTGTAAATGATGAGAGAGGCAATTATAAGCAATTCTCCTCCACATGACACTGCCCGGAAGACTGGCAAATTGCATTTCTTGATGAATGCCAGCTATTATATACACTGAACTGGAAATCTCCATATAGGGAAAGGAAAACTAACAGAGGGAAAATGGAACAAAAACACTAATAAATAGAAGTTAACATGGAAAGAGGGAGTGGTGGTTAATTGCTGACAGACACATTTTGCAGAACACTGAATACCATGAAATATCTGTGGATATGTATATACTTTCACACATTTGCACACCTCATAATAACTACTGGGATGGCAAATAAAATCTATGTAACCAAAGCTTAACAAATTCAAATCATACTATTTCTTTATGAAGCATGAAATCTGAAAATGGGCCACCTTGTTCCAGAGAAGAAACTTAGGTGATTAATGCTGCAGGGTGTAGATAGCCATAGTCCCATAGTTGCTCATGTTATGTAGAGGGTTTTTAAAATCTGAAAGGTATTATTTGATTAATGAGATGTTGTGGGAAATGGTCACCAACATGATAAATGCTATGAGCACACAGGAACCACCTTGTGATTCTGTTTGTAATGAACTGTGATTCAGCATGTGGCTTTGGGTCCTTGTTCAAGGAGAGGTGGTAGGGAAGAGGAGGAAGAGGATTTAATTTTGAAATCAGAAAGTGCTGCCATCAGAAGGCTGCCTGTCCCTTAAAGGATCATCCTGAGGACTGTTATGGTGGGGGTCAATCTAATGAGTTATTTTCTAGACTCTTTCTGCTATTCTGTTGGGAAAAATATGATAGGCTTATAAAATATACCCAAAGTAATGTTTGTCACTCCTAGCTGTGTTTTTGTGTAGTGGTGTGTGTTAATGTGTAACATTAAAAAAAAAAGCCTTATTAGAAAGATGGAATTTAACTGGAAAAAGGTAAACATTAGATTTTATTCCTGTAGAAAATTTTATTTTCAATAATAAATTTATTATTAACTCTTAAAGTGCTCATCACTTCATGGGCCAATAATAAGTATTTTTTTATCAAATAAAAGAATAAAACAAGTGTTTTTCAACATTGAGAGTGTATCTTGCTCATCACTGTTATCACAAGTTCTTAGCACAGTATCTGATGCTTAGAAAGTGTCCTGCAGATGCATGAGCAAATTAATGAATGAGACTTAAGCCACTAAGCTGAACAAAACAGGAAGGAAATTAATTTTAAAAAGTATTTGTTTATGTGACACATATTTTCTTAAAAATATATATTTCTATGGTTAGAGGCTTTTAATTTTCATTCAGATCCAGGATTTTATTACTTTAAGGTAGAAAATGATTGCATTGGGCTGGGGTTGTGGCTCAGCGGTAGAGCACTCGCCTAGCATGTTCGAGGTCCTGGGTTCGATCCTCAGCACCACATAAAAAACAAACAAAGTAAAGGTATTGTGTACAACTAAAAAATAAATATTAAAAAAAAGAAAATTATTGCACCATTGTTTATTGAATCAAAGAATTACAAAATTATTTCAGCCAAGAGTTCCTGTGTCAGAGAACTTCTAGAAGGGTGATCTGCGTGTATCTTGAGATCTGTTGTCATGAGCTGCTCTGTTGTTGTTCTTTTTTCCTCCTCAGGTGTGGAATCCATAGCATGTTCCCCTTACATTTAGCCGCCCTAAATGCTCACTCTGACTGCTGCAGAAAGTTGTTATCATCCGGTAAGTAAATCCATTGCCAGAGATGAGGCTTAGTGTGTCCTGTACATGAATCACGTGGCGTCAGGTGTCTGGACTGAGTGAGTGGCTACCTGTGCTTCATGTAAACACCTGACTTGGCAGGATGAGGTGGTTCTAACTGCATGTGACAGCTCCCAGATATGCTTGGAGTTGAACCTGTTTAATATCAATATTTCTGCCCCTAATTGAAAGTCTCATCTGATTTTCAAGTTAAAGCTTGAAATCTAAAACGAGAAAGAGGCAGGGATGGCCAGGAAATTTAAGTTATAGGAAAAGAAAACATCTTTGAGACTTAAAATGGTAGCTTAACATTCAATATTTTCAGCAAAGGAAAATGGTCAAATCCCCTACATTTTAGTGGGAGAAAATATCATGTTACCTCCCTCCTTGATGGGCAGTATAAAATCGCTAAGGCAAATTTCCCTCCACCCACATCTCATTTTTATTTATTTTTTTTATCATGAGACTGTTTGGAATCAAGAAATTATTTCTACTGTGGAGCTTTGCAAATTATGCTTTTCACCACTTTTACCAACCTCCATATATTAAGAAGTTCCTTGGCTTTCAAAAATGGTAGAGGTCTGCAAGGCGAAGATTGTTCATTAATTCATGCATCAGATATTCCAAAGGCAATTTTCCCCTTTAAGTAGTTTACCTATAGTTGATTTTGCTTTCTCTGCTTCTGGCATGTTTAAAAATAATCTCTGCATGAAAGCCTGTTTCCCAAATCTTAAACCAACAGAAAGGTTGGAATACACTTAAGAAAATATCTATTCCTACATGTTAGGATTACTCCTTTGCCTTCCATGTTTTCTCCATGTGTTCTGTCTGCCTGTCTATTGCCCTACTTATCTCAAATTGGTTTCATAAATTTCTATCCTGAGATTGAAAAATGGGGCTGTGGTTCACCCAGGGCTGATGTGAAAATAAATCCTTCTTGACTTCACGGTTCTTCCTATAAAATTGCCAAGCTTGAGCAGTTACCATTCGTTTCCATGACAACCTCTTTCTGACTACAATTGCTTGCTTTCTGGTTTTCCTACTAACTGATTTTTCTGTCTCTGCAATGTTTCTTGTGGTTTAACTAGGACAAAAGTATAGCATAGTATCCTTGTTTAGTAATGAGCACGTGCTGTCTGCAGGCTTTGAAATAGACACCCCAGATAAATTTGGAAGAACGTGCCTTCATGCTGCTGCTGCAGGAGGGTAAGTACTTAACAATTTTTGTTATTCCATGACTTAATTGCATAATACATCTTAATTGACTCAAGTTGTCTGTGAACCAGAAGCAATTTCCGTAGTAAATTGGGTAAGAATCATTTCTACCAAATACCAAATATCACTAGTTGCTTTTCCAAAGTACCTACTTACATTTTGTTCTTTCAAAGAAATATTGTTAGCCTATCTCATATAGCAAAGAAGGGCTTTTGTTGTTTTCTTCTTTCTGGATCTCTTTTCTGCTTCCTCCCCGCACTTTCTCTAACTGTAGATATTCAGGCTATAGAATATTTATCTACTTGAGTCCCCTCCACCAAAATAAATTAATTTGAAATTTGTTCCTAAATTTTTTGTTGTTGTTGCTGGTAGGTGGGTAGTGATTAAGAGAACCTAAGATTGAATTAATTTATGCTCCTTTATAGGCATTTTTGTCCTTACTTCAAATCAGATTTTTAAGTCTTTATGATGACTAAATAAATACAAAGTTCAAGAGAAAGAAAGAGGGTTGGGTATATAGCTCCACTGGTAGAGTTCTTGCCTTGCATGCACAAGGCCCTGGGTTCAATCCCCAGCACCACAAAAAAGGGGGGGGGGCAACAAATGATTTAATCTTTGCCTTTTTTTTCCTGAGCTGTAAAGAGAATTTTCCATTAGCTACTCTCATTTTCATATCAGTGATTAGATTAATGCTCTGATTAAAAACATTGTTGATGTATGGCCACACATTGTCCAAGCATGGTACCTCTTGGATGGCCTTGTGAGGATGAGGTGTTGGTTCTTCATCAGTTTCCTACTCCTTAAGGAACAGCAGTGCTTCTCCATTTGTGTTACCTATTTATCAGAGGTGGCTTAACTGTGTAGCTTTAGGGCCCTGATTTACATGGGTAAAAAGGCACCTTCCTCACCCCACCCCGAAAACCAAATGAGCTTCATGAGCCACACACCTTGTATCTGCCTCTGTCTTTGATCCTTTGCCATCTTTCATTAAGTGCTTTATATCAACTGGCATGCTACACCAACACTTACTTATCGTAAGAAATTCTTATAGTTTATGACTGAAACAGCTGGTTCTCTGAGAAAAAATGGCTATAAAGGTTGGAGGTGGAATGGGGAGAGTCCTCCTTAGGCTTATCATTAAGGAGATCATTTTTCTTCTTTTGGATATAATAAAACAGTAAATCCAGACCACTTCTTAGCACCCCAGTTTAGAACAATTATGATTATCTCTTTCTATGCCTACAATTAAAAATATATTAGACCTGTCTAGAAAGTGGTAACATACCATTCTGAATTCATGTCTGAAATCCCTATTAGAATTAAAATTTAGCTTCTGCTCTTCAATAGAAAAATCCACTTCAATGGGTCCTTTTCTCTCTATTAAATATGATTTATTGCTTCTGTGAATGCCAGAGAAGTTTTGGAAGACAATTATGCTTCATTACATCACTTTCAGCCTTGGTTCTACACATTTGTTTACCCGGATTACAAAGACAAGGAAATGCAACTGTTCTATTTTTCATTAAAGATTATCTAGTTGAAAGTGGTTATCATGGGGGATTCATTTTGCTGTAATAAAAGGTAATGCTCAGCCATTCCAACTCATTGTTTAAAGGTGACATGAAGTTATTATAGGTTGAAGTGATTGTTTCATGGTCTCTTGATGGTTTTGAAAAAGAATTTTAGGATAAATGATAAAACCATCACTGAAGGGTTTAATCATGATTACATGATTCATTCAGAGAATCATTAAATTCCTTAGTGATGGAATTGAAAATGTTCTACCAAGCTCTTTAAATTATTGATTTATTAGCTTTGAAAAAGGAACTTTAGATCGTTACAATATAGAATTACTATTACACGTTTCTCTTATTTCTTGGTAGCAGAATTTAAACCTGGTGCTACCATCTTATCTTATGCTGCACCCTGCAGAAAATAGCTCTTTCTGAAGATAACCTAGTAACTAACCTTTACCGTGTTAATGATGTTTTCCTTGTCTTTCTAGTAATGTGGAGTGCATAAAACTCTTGCAGAGCAGTGGAGCAGATTTCCATAAAAAGGACAAGAGTGGGAGGTATGTACTCAGAGCACTCTGCCTCAAGTGCCCCCATAAAAGGACTGGGGATCATTGAAAAATTGAGAAATCCTGTGGCATTGAAATGTCAACAAGAAGCTGGCTGGGGGCATTTCATCTGCAGAAGGAAATCCCATGTTGGAGGGAAATGCCAGCAAACCAAACATAAGATGTAAGGAAAGCAACTCCTCTCTCAGCTTCGGCTTAGAAGGGCCAGTTTTCTTCTTTTGTTAAAAAGAAAAAAATCTCCTACATGGATATAATTTAGAAAATTCTGTTTGTAGCAGAGTAAAACACTTTAGCCTTCTGAACTCAGAATCCGGTCATAAGGTCTAGAGCATTTTTAAGTATGTATTGGACATTTCATCTTGGGATAAATTTTTAGACATATTTACAAAATCAGACATGTATACCCCACCAGTGGGTCACAGAAGTTTTTCTACCTCTGTGGTCCTTTATATAGCTAAACTGTGCTATGATGCTACCTGGTACATGAATCCTTTTTTTTATACACACACATCACATGCATGTGTGTGCACACCCATGCACACATACACAAGTCATGCATCACATAATGACATTTCAGTCAATTGCAGACCACATACATGATGGTGGTTCCATATAGCCTGGATGTGTAGTAGGTCAGACCATCAAGGTTTGTGTTCACACAATGACAAAAATCACTCAATGATATTTTTCAGAACATGCCTGGTCATTCAGCAACACTTGACAGTATATATATATTTTTTCCCCTAACATCTCTGTACCCCTCTTTTCCACTGGCATCCTAACTTTTGGGGGTTGCCTCAAATTTCTTCTATGACCAACCTACCTAAGACAGCTCCTACTCATCCTTCCAGATTCATGTCAAGTGACATCTTCTTGCAACTCCAATGGGAGTGGCTCTCCTGTCTGCTCCCCTAACACTCCACAGACTCCACAGCTGCAGCTCACATCATATTGTACTGGTAGACTCAGTTCCCTTGTCTTTCTCTCCACCTGACTGTGAGTCCTGAGGACAAGGACTGGATGTCATTTTCTCTTTATCTTTGGGCCTTGTCATATGGTTGATGCCTAATAATTTTCAGTATGGCTACTTAAAACAAAAACAACTTAATATATATAACTTATAATTTCCTTCTTTTGGACCAAAGAGGAAAAAAATCAAGTGAAAAAAGAGCCCTTAGTTGGGCCAGGGTTGTGGCTCAGTGGTAGAGAGCTTGCCTAGCACGTGTGAGGCACTGGGTTCGATCCTCAGCACCACATAAAAATAAAGATATTAAGTCCATCTACAACTAAAAAAAAAATTTTAAAAAAGAGGCCACAAGTTTACCATAAAATGTAAAATAATTTTTCTTTAAAATTGATTAATAATTCTTGAACTAAAGTTATTTCTTGTATTCTGTTTGATTCTTATTCCCTGGATATCAGTTAGTCATATCAGAAAAACTGTCACATAATTGAGAACTAAAAATAAGTAATTTAAAACATATTTCTTCAGTCTTGCCTGGTCAAGGTGCTTATATTTCCTGATTGGTATTCATTTGCTTTCTCATGATAACTTCATGAGGTGTATGGAAAGGCTTACTGTCTTCTTTTTTATCAGATGAGAAAGCTGTACCCAGAGATACTAAATGAGTTGTGTATGTACACAGAATTTTAGACCTAGAAAAGACCTTAGGGGACAGCTGCTCAAAGGTCCTTACTGAAGTAAGGATGAGGAAGCCCAGACCCAGACAGCAGATTTGGTCCTGTTGCAAATCTGCTCAGAGTAGAACACATGGTTCTTCCTATGAACCTACATCTCTACTCACCAGGAGCTGATGTTTAGAGAAGATGAGACAAAATACCAGTAGCTAAAAAAAAAGGCAAGAGTTGGGCACGGTGGCACACACCTGTAATCCCAAAGGTCTGGTAGGCTGAGGCAGGAGGATGTCGAGTTCAGAGCCAGCCTCAGCAAGAGCAAAGCACTAAGCAACTCAGTGAGACCCTATCTCTAAATAAAATAAAAAATAGGGGTGGGGATGTGGCTCAGTGGCCAAGTGCCCCTGAGTTCAATCCTTGGTACACCTCCCGCCCCCCACCCAATCAAGACAATATGTGATGAGAGCTCAAGAGACTCTGACAATAGCTAAGCAATCACAAACTAAAGAAAGACCACTAACATCTGGAACATGCAGGATAAGTGGGATTTTGATGGGTAGACAAGGTTCAGGAAGGGGCCCTCCCATGAAGAAACCAAGATGGACAGAGGTGGAGGGAAGTATAGACATGATCTGGAAAACCTGAGATCATTCAGTTTGGATATACCAATGGGTATATCTAGGGGAGGGAGATACTGTATAAGAGAAATTGAGACCAACTTGAAAAGGTCTCAATTCCAGGTTGAGGAAGCAAGCTCTTGTCGGTGGGGAGGCTTGAGGGTTTAAAAACGGAATTGTTGTATGTAGGAACTGTACATTAGAAAATCCAGTTCTTTGTTCATACCAACTAGAAATTAGGTGTGGGCTTAATTAAAGCTCAGAATGGTCTTAATGGGAATGGTCTTAATGGGTCTTAATGAGATGATCTTGCAATGGTCCCCAAAAAAGAAATAGGGTAGACCTGAACCAGGGGAGGCTATAGGAATATAAAGAAAGAATGGACCCAACATGACTGACCTTGTCTTAAGGCTGCAGTCTTTGTAGCCTCTATTTCAATTTATACAGTCATAGGAAGGCATATCCTTTAGCCTCTACACTGAGAGCCAAAGAGCTTTCCACACCCATAGGAATATTGCCACCAGTGCTTGTGTTGATGATGGGTCTGTTTTCCAGGCTGAATGAAGTAATAAATCCCTGTTTGTTTTACAGGACCCCTTTGCATTATGCAGCTGCAAATTGTCATTTCCACTGTATTGAGACATTAGTGACCACAGGAGCCAATGTTAATGAAACAGATGACTGGGGCCGGACCGCTCTGCACTATGCTGCTGCATCAGACATGGATAGAAAGTAAAAACAGCCTTGCTCATGCTTCCTCTGGGGGGTGGGACTAGGGACGGAGAGGCTCTGCTAAGTCTTCTTCATATTGACTCCTGGAAACTGCAATTAAAGACTTTCATTCAGACTCAAAGGAGTTAGAATAGCTTCATCACTAACCCAGGTTTTCCCACTCTCTGTCTTTATGTTTGATTATTACATGTCACTGAACAATTTCTTCTCTTCTCTGTTCTTTGGGTAGAATGCCAAGTAGAGCTGTCAAGCCCAGGTTTTCAATCCATTCAAAGTCTTATAATTTATTTGACATATATCGTCGTTTTCCTTGTGACCACTTAAATGCTTCATTTTCCATTTTCCACAAATTTACATTTGCTAATATATGTGTCATATGAAAAAAAAATTCACCTATGTATCATTCTCATAGCCTTCAAATGCAGCCTCGGTATAATTAAGATAAGCACTTTTGTTCCAAGTCTGGGCATGAACTCCTTTTTAGCAGCTAGTAGAGGTGAAATTGGTTGTCCTGGATGTGTTTGGATTCTAGGTGGCTAGGAATAGAAGTCAGACATCAGTGACTCAATTCAAGGGGGAAAGAAGGGGAGGTCCCCACAGTTTATGAAATTGTCCTCAAAGACTTAAGGTCGGGGGCTGGGGATGTGGCTCAAGTGGTAGCGTGCCCGCCTGGCATGCGCGAGGCACTGGGTTCGATCCTCAACACCATATAAAAATAAAATAAAGTTATTGTGTCCACCTAAAACTAAAAAGATAAATATTAAAAAAAAAAAAGACTTAAGGTCGGGCCTCCTTTATAGGAATGCTTTTTGATGACCGTGTGTGGAGAACTATTAGATTATTTGCAATCCTATTCTGCACAATTAACTCTGGTACTAACCACTGCGTTTGTAGAGCATTTTATTTAATTTACTTTTTTGGGGCTGGAGTTTGAACCTGGGACCTCACACATGCTAAGCATGTACTTTACCACTGAGCTACTCTCCCAGCCCATTTAAACGTTTTGAATGGTGACTCACAGTAAGACATACATCTTACATCGTGAACTAATGCAAGCATTCACATATGTATGTGCATATAAAACAGAAATAAAAATTTATAGAACCATATTTACATTTATTATTTGTGATGCATTCTGATATTTTCTATTCCATTTCATAATTAAGAATTGCTGAGAGCAACCCACTAAATTTATTTCAGTATTTAATAATGGGTTACGATCATTAGTTTGAAAAACACACAAGCATAAGAATGCTCTTCATTTTTATATTTATTTAATATAAGTATTATATAAATGTTATTTATTATATAATGATTTATATGATGATTATATTTATTATATAATGATGATAAGGTCAGATATGTCCCTCAGGATCCCATAGCTATGCAGGTTATTAATTCAACAAACATTTATTGAGTAACTGCTGTATATAAGGCTCCATGCTATTTGCTTAGAACAAATAGGAATACTGGAAGAGATGGGACATTGGTGTTTTCCATCTGTTAAGGGCTAGAAAAGGCATCCTGGATAATAAAGAATCATTCTGACAGATGAAGGGCAATTGGGACTGCACTCCTGGATAAGTGAGATGCTGATCTGGCTAGGAGGTAGCAAGGAGTGTGGTAGGTGTTAGACAGGTTTGAGCTAAATTGCTTCCTTTTTTCTTGGGGAGTTTTAAGGTGTTTACTGAAAGGTAGGCAACTCAGTTGTCCTAATCTCTGACTCCTGGGTAGAAGTTCTTGGAAAGGCATGTGCTCAAGTGCATTTCTTGGGGAAAAAAACAGATTAGCTGAATGGCCTTGGAGAAAGCTGTCTACATCATCAGTGAAAATTGGTGGTGCTTATCTTGGGGGGTTGGGGTCAAAATCACTGAGATATAATTGTACTATAATTAATTGCAATTTTTTTTCTATCCCTTATGCTGAGAAGTAAGACCGTCTTGGGAAATGCCCATGAAAATTCAGAAGAACTTGAAAGAGCCAGGGAGCTGAAGGAGAAGGAAGCTGCACTGTAAGTTACTTCTTAGCTGAAGAACAAGATGCCGCCTTTCTTACTTTGCCTGCTTCTCTGGGTTGCCACATTGCTTGCCTTTCTATGTTGGGGTTCCCCTTTCTATGATGGGGTTCTATTTAGAATCTTGAGGAAGGAATGCAGGCGTGCCTTTTATGAAGAAGAAACTGTTCTTATTATACATCCTTCACTGGTGCTATTTTTCACACAGGGAACTTCCTAAAAGTGTAACCTTTGCCCTGTCTGTCACTATGATTGGTCAGCAGCTTTAGATCTAAATATCATTTCTGACTCTGCCATGTCTCATATGCCTCAGGGACATAGTAAGGCCCCCTTCACAGCCGTAGGCCTTAGGTTCTGCGTTTATGACCTGGGGATAACCTGCAGTGGGTTCTCTAAAGGTCTTCTGGTGGTGTGGAGTGTACCAGTCTTCCCCTCACTCCTTCCATCTTTCCGGCACATTGACTTAAAAACAGCTTCTTGCTCCATGTAAACAGCTTCCCCTGACCCACCTCATCCTACCTACCCCACTCTGGCTTCTGACAGAGACTTAGCTGTTGCTGTGACAGCAGTTGGATCACCTGCCATCTCAGCAGAGCGTTGATACATAGGAACTCCAGTGCTTCATCCTCTGAGATTCTAGTCACAAGAATTGCCTGGCACATAGTTGGTGTACAGAAACTGTTTAATAAATGAACCAACAAATGAGCAGGTGCCCACACTTGGTGCCACACCCCCAGGGGACCCAATGGATCCAGTTTTCTCTGAGTCTGCAGGCTCATGGTCCCTAACTCATTTATTCTCTGCTCCAATTGCCAAAGAAAGCAGTTTCTTTGTGACTTGAATGCTTGTGTCTACCCTGTGATCTTCCCATCTCCCAATGGGTTCCGCCCTTTCACCCCCCACCCCCACCCCATATTCAGAGCGTCATGGAAGGGTATAGTTATTGAGTGTGGCTCTGGTGCCGGTTACAGAACATAGCTTTTGACCATTTCTGGGGATAGGAGCACAGCTGTGAGTACAGCAGAATGACCAGGTTTTGCTCTGATACTCAAAAAATGTAAATAATAACATTAAAAGTTATAAAATTGTAAGTCACCTCAGCAAATGCACCCTTCTCCAGCAAACTGAAAGTGTGCCCTGGGCCAATCCAGCCCTCTTACAGCAGTGGAAGGGGAGGGAAGCTAGAGAGGTAGTCAAAGGATAGTGAACCAGCAGACCTGAGAGCTTCTGTGTGCAAAGGGAGGCTATTCCCCTTGGCCAGATATAGCCCCAATCTACAGTGTTGCTGTCACTTGTACATCTTAAGTATCAAAATTGCTAGTCAGGGGCCTGGGAGGAACAAAGATAAGCGTCTCCAGTGAAAACATAGAATTCATTTTTTTTCCCTTGGAAACTATATGGAGAATTCTATAGCACTATTGTTATTGTAGTGTAGTTCAGCTAACTCCCAGATTAAATAACTCTTTGGTAGCAATTTCAAGTGTTTTCCAAATTACAAATACAACCAATCACTGACTTTTAGAATATAGTCTATTGAAAAGTTGGGATTTGTGTATTCACTAGGATGTTATTGCTATTGAATAATTTTATTTAAAGATCCAAATTTGGTTTACAATGAGTCACACCTGGGATCCTATCCATGGGCATTAATTACCAAAATCAAAAGAACTTCCTTATAAGGTATAAATGACCCAAGACAGCATGATAGCAGGACTCTAATAAAAGTTTGATTTAGCATGGAACATTTCATGGAAAAATGTGACAGATAGTATTTTGTTTTAAAAAAGTATTTTCTATCAATTTTTTCTAAAAAATTGTAAGAACCTGTTTAATTAAAACTTCTGTATATGATTCATTTACTCCTTTTGCCTTATACCAAGAGATAGGTAAACGTCATGTAAAATTTTGAGTCAACTAAAGAAATTTTCCATTGAAAAGTCTTTTTTAAGGTATAAGCTTATGTTTAAAATTTTAAAAGCTTGATGTGAGTGTAAAATTGTGGCCTCATAAGAATGTTTGTCCCATTGTTGTAGATATAGTACTGAAATTATGGAGTGTCACTCTCTGGCTACTTATTCCCTCTGTGCCATCAAGATCAGACCATTTGCAATTAGCCCTGAACAGAATGCCCTATGTCCCTGAGTATTTTTGTCTGGTGTTGCAGGCTCTTCAATAAAAGTACAACCAAGCTCCTTCCTCTAGCCTATTTCAAAGATTGTGACTTTTTCAGGAAAATTACAACTGTATCAAAAAAGCCTTTCAATATTATTTTGTTCCAGTCTATATTCCTAGTGGTATAATTTAAGCTTCTTTCTTCATATGTAGTTACTGAATTAGTCATTTATATATTTTAAAAGCTTATCCACTCCTTTAATCTTTTTATTATTCAGACTATCCTTGGGTTGTTTTTCTTACTCTATTTTAAACTTTTGTTTTCTCGTCTTTTGATCTTAGTTTCCAATAGCAATGTTACAAATAATCCCCTCTCTGTTGGGTTTGCTGGGTTGCAAAGGCCTGACCACTTTTTTGTATTTGAGACTTCATCTTTTGAACACAGAGATCTAAGTCTTATTATTTAGAGATCTTGACAACAGACATTCTATACCTGAAGATGAGAAGAATAAAAAAATAAATTACCCTTTTGCTTCTAAAGCTTTTCCTGAATTCTAGAATGGCTATTTTAAGTGGAAATAAAGATAGCTATGGAAAATGTGTGTGTATGTGCACACACCCCCCCCCACACACACACACATACACTCACTCACTCACTCACACTACCTTCCAGTGCAGAAAGGTTTATTGCAACACAGTTCTTAAAGAAACACTTAAATTTATAAAGTGCTTTGTGGAACATGAAAAACAGGGGGGATTCTCAGTAATTATCTTGTTTGGTCCAGAGATGTTTTCTAAAATAATCCCTAATATTTATACTTACAGATGTCTAGAGTTTCTGCTTCAAAATGATGCAAATCCATCTATCCGGGACAAGGAAGGCTACAATAGTATACATTATGCTGCTGCCTATGGCCACAGACAATGTCTGGAATTGGTGAGTTGTTTTGTCTTGTTTTGCTTTTCTAACACAATTCTGATTTCAGACTTTCAGTAAATGCTTTCATTGACTCAATAAGTCACTATTAGAAATCACCTTGAGGATATTCTCTGATAAATTTTTAAAAAGTTACACTTTACTATCTGTGGCTCTCTTTGTTCCTTTTCTGTCCTTTTTAATCTCACAGCTGACCGACAATTGACTCTTCTGTATTAATTAGGGGTAAGGAATGTGTATGGGCATAGTTGTATTTTAATTAATTAGGATATATCAAATAAGTTTAGTACATATTTCTGGAGTAGAACTAGCACTCCAGTATTTGATGACAGTATTGTAAGATGACTTATATAACCTTAGACATGTAGGTTTGTCATGCTCAGTCTCATATTTGTAGTTTAGGGAAGGAAATTGTTAAGGGCACAATAGCAGAATTTACTGGAATTTCTAAGCCATATACCTGTAGTGACCAAGACTCAGATATTTGGAATCTGAAGCTCCTCTGTTGGTTTAGGTCATGAGACCCAAACTCAAATGTTCACAGGGATTGGAAATGTGAAGTAGAGGGATAAAGTGATCTCATGTATAAAATGATAGGGAGTAAGGAGGACTACAGCAAATAGAGCATGTGTTCTGTCTAAAGGGAGAAACAGCCAGTCAGGTCCAGCTGCTTAAGACCAGGTGAGAATGCATACCCAGGGTCACCAGGTCTCCACAGCTTCAAGAGAAGCTAGAAATCTAATATTTTTATATGAGATTTTCTATTTTGAAAACACTGGATGAACCAGGAAAAAATATAATAAAAACAGGAATGAGTGGGTTTGTGGCTGCATCCCAACTACAGGCCACCAGTTGCCATCTCCTGAGCACCACTCTTTGTTTGGCTTCACCAGATTTCACAGGTGTCCCCAACTCACCTTTCCTGATTGCCCTCCAAAGTGTTCCCTTGCCCCCTTTCAAAAGAACCCCTACTTTTCCACGGCATTCAGAGCTGTGTTTGGGGAACACATGGACTTCATCAGCTGCACAGTTTATTGAGAAAGGCTGAGGTAGAAAGACCACAGGCCATGGCATTAGCACCTGCATGGAATGACTGGAGGATGCCCTGGCTCTGTGCTTTACCATCTTGTTTGGTTCCACTTAGGATCAGTGTTACTACATTTCTTTTAACTATGAACATGGAAAAATTCTCATAAAATTCTCCGAGTTTAGAAACAGAAAAGGTGATGCTTCCGTGTTGTTTTTAACCTTCATCATTCTTTTTAATTTTCTCTAATTAGTTTTATGTGACAGTAGAATGCATTTTGACACATCGTACATAAATGGAGTATAGCTTTTCATTCTTCTGGTTGTACATGGTGTGGAATTATACCAGTCATGTAATCATATATGCACATAGGATAATAATATCCCATTCATTCTACTGTCCTTCCTACCACCAATCCTTTCTCCTCCCTTCATTCCCCTTTGTCTAATCCAAAGTGCCTCTATTCTTCTCTAACCCTCCCTCCCTTATTGTGTATCTGAATATCAGAGAAAACATTCTGCCTTTGGTTCTTTGGTATTGGCTTATTTCGTTATGATATCCTCCAGCCCCATTCATTTACCAGCAAATGCCATAATTTAATTCTTTAAGACTGAGTAATATTCTATTGTGTATATATACCGCATTTTTCTTCATCTGTTGAAGGGCACCTAAGTTGGTTCTATGGTTTAGCTATTGTGAATTGAGTTGCTGTAAACATTAATGTGGCTGTGTCACTGTAATATGCTGATTTTAAGTCCTTTGGGTATAAACTGAGGAATAGGATAACTGGGTCAAAAAGAGTTCTAAATTGTCTTTTCTGAGGTTCTTGTGAATGCTAAAGATTTCTTTGACCTTAGGGTAGATGGCACTTTTAAACGTTTATTTAAAAAAATTTTTTTTGTTCTCCTAGTTATTTTCTCTTATTTTTTTTATTTAAAATTTTGTTATACATGACAGCAGAATGCATTACAATTCATATTACACACACAGAGCACAATTTTTCATATCTCTGGTTGTACACAAAGCAGAGTCACACCATTCATGTCTTCATATATGTACTTAGGGTAATGATGTCCATCTCATCCCATAGTCTTTCGTACCCCCATGGCCTCTCCCTACCTCTCCCTCCCCTTTGCCCTATCTAGAGTTCATCTAAGACCAGGTGAGAATGCATAGGATTATCAAATAATTATAATACATATTTCTGGAGTAAAACTAGCATTCTAATCCTCCCATATTCCCCCCTCACTCCACTCCCCAACCACATTATAAATCAGCCTCCTTAAATCAGAGAAAACATTTGGCAATTGTTTTTTTGGGATTGGCTAACTTCACTTAGCATTATATTCTCCAACTCCATCCATTTACCTTCAAATGCCATGATTTTATTATTCTCTGTTCTTCTAGTTCTTATTCCATCATAATTCCTCTTTAGTTACTGTGGCTTCATCAAGTCACCCCAATAGTTAGTGACTTAAAATAGCAATAATCAAGTGTTATCTCTCACTGCTGGGGCCAGGACTTTGAGATGACTTAGCTGAGTAGTTTCAGTTAAAGGTGTCTAGGAGATTACAGCACACAGTGGCTAGGGTGGCACAGTCTCAGAGGCTTCTTCACTTATGTCAGTCACCTGGGCTGGGAAATTCAAACAGCTGACATTCCTTGGACTGTGCTTTCTCCATCTCCTCCACCCCCACCCTGCCCCATCTAGAATAGTTTTTTACTCTAGAACAGCAGTTCTAAAGTAGCTGGATATCTTACATGGTGGCTCAGAATCTAAAGGTATCTGCCCAGGGTCAGAGGAGGGAGGAGTGCTGTCTATGATCTATCTATGAAAGTCACCCAAGGTCCCTTCTGCTGCATCCATCCATGAAACAGACATAAAATACAGAGAGGTAAAGGAGACTCCACTTTTAAAGGGAGGAGTGTCAACCTGTGGGGGTATTTAGCATCTATTTCTCACAGGAAGATGTTGGAAGCCTCCTATAACATTGATTTTTAATGGAGAATCCCAAGTGGCCAAAGAGCAGTCCCTCATCTTACAGATGAGCAAAAACAAGTCACAAAGGCATTAACTGATTTTCCCAGAGTCATAACTCTAGTCAGTGGAAGAACAGCACCAGGAATAGGGATCTCCGAGATTTAGATTTCAGAGGAAGTGTTTATTCACCATACCATGCTGTTTTCCATTACAGGATAAAGCCCCAACACCACCCAGGGCTTTTAAACACTGAGCAAACACTTGGCAGGATCTGGTTAAGATATAAGGCAATATCACTCTTCTGCCTCCCAACACCATCTTTGTAGTGGAAGTTGATGTGGACCTATCAGCAAACATGCGTTTGTGTTTAGGTCTCCTATAAGAAAGGCTCCTCACATGGTGTGTGGTGGGGAGATGGTAATCAGTGGCAGAGTGAAGGCTTACTACTGTCATTACCCATTATGAGCCTGCCTTCCAAAATCTGCTTAAAACACAGCTGACTTTAATTGGTTTTCTCTATGAAAACCATATGCCATAATTGGAATATGAACTTTATTACAAAGTTTGTTATTATACTCTTAATAATAATGTGTGCTATTTTATAGAACTGTAATGAGTGGTCTTTAATCCCACAGTATGCTGACGCTAAGAATAGTTATTTTATAACACCTTCTTCATATTGCACGTATCATTTCCATTTTTTTCAGAAAAAAATTTCATTATTTCTTTTATCTGACAAAAATGTTTTCTGTCCACAAAAAGGCTTCCCAGGTTCTGTCTGATTTAACCCTTTGCTTTGATCAACATTTGCCATGCAAGTGTTATTCATGACACAAAATATTCAGAAATAGGTAGGGGAGGTATTAATTGATCTTAATTTGCCCTGTTGGTTGAACAGGTCTGGATTATCAATATAAAGTGATAAAGGTGTCACCCTTGTTTGCTTTTAGGAAAGAACCTCTGTAGTTCATTTATAACACAAAATGGGATGGAAATTTTCCTGAATGATTATAGTTGGGTGGAAAGTTTTATGTATCACCATTTTGGAATGCATCCTAAAATTCCTCTTGGGTGCAGTTTGAACTAAGCAAAGTTCCTGAGGGCTGTAAACATTCTTATCCCACCCCCTCTCCATCAAAACAAAACTCAAAACTGTCTTGGGCGCTCCCTCCCCTGGGACTGGAATCACAAAGCCATTTCTTTGCAGGTGTCTTATGCTCTCTGCTAGCTCACCCAACTGAATGGATTTGGGGAGTAAGTGGGACAGGATGAAGGTTCTAGAAGGAGGGGAGAGGGAATAGGACCTGTCCTTGTTACAGGTATTGAATGAAAAAGAGGCTCTGGGGAGTGTGCTTTTCTAACGTATATTCCTTTTATCTGTAGGAACCCAGTACCTTCATAGTCCTTAAATTCCCCTTTCCTTGGACACTACATGTTAGGAAAGCAAACCAATTAGCCAATTGCACCAGAGGAGAATTTCTAAGACTTTTTACACTGCCATGCCAAATCTTCTCCCTCATCTCACAACAAAAACACTCCACCTTCCAAAGGGTCATCATTGTTACAAATTGGACCTGATTCCATGTCAGGTACTAAAAACTGTCATGAAAAGGCCTGATCATGGAACCTCTGGTTAGCTTATTTGAGCCTCTGAGCAAAAATTGTGCAGGGAGACCTCTTGGTGATACCACAGGTTATTGGTGAGGAGCCCTGCTTTTTTTCATGTTGAAGTTTGAATGTTAGAGAACCACGCCAAGGCAGACATATAAATCAGGGTTTATTCAAAAAAGGAGTAACATAGACTTCTCCCAGGAGGAAGAAGGGAGTCATAGCTGGTATCCTGGTATCCCAAGAAGTGAGAATGTTCTGCCTCTATACATCCTAGACTTTGTTCTTCTGACTTCCTCCCTCTTATCTCTCCCCTTCCTGTGTACATGACTAGGCCTAGGAGATGCCTCAGTGGAATGGCCAAAAGATGAGAAGCAGATGGGCAGGGGGAAGGGCCAAAGGAGGGATCCAGGCTGGAAGCAGTCCAGGAGACATTAATTAACAACTTTTATAACTCCCTGTGGGAGGCACAATTCCTGGGACAACAGGAATTACCTTAGCAACAGGTTGGGGAAGGGACAGGTTATCTTGATAAGAGTGGAGGGAAGGACTCTGAAAACATTAACATTTCAATTCCTCAGGGTCAGTCAGTCTCCAACTTCCCCGACCCAAATTGGCCTCCCTTCTGTCCATCCGACCCAATCACTATCTACACTGACTGCCTGTCTTTAATTCTGGCTTCATTGGTATTTCACATCCCTGGACTATGCTTCTGGGCTGGAAAAGGAATAAAGTAAATGAGTATTTCTCTATCAGACCAAAGGCTTTGTCCTTTGGGAGTTGGAATAAGATTAAGTAGGATGGCGGCCCTTAGAACCAGATGATTTTTGAAATTTGTGCAATTTATATCATATTAAACGTGTGTCATTAAATTTAATGAATATTTTAATGTGACATTTAACTTAGGCTATGTTTGCTTGACATTCGTGGTTTGTGACTTCCGTCTGTGATGATCATAAGCTTAGAATTTATAAGCCATACTTTATGTTCCATGTATTTTACTATAATCAACAAGGAATAGATATTATTTTAGTTATTTTTAACTCTACTTTCCTTATACAAACTAACAAAACTTACACTGAATTGGATCCAAAAACAGGATTTAAAAAAAAAAAAAAAGCTTCTAGAAAGTGTTATAGACCGCTTAGCCTTGACAGACTAGCCAAAGTTCTGAGTTCTGCCAAGTCTACCTCCTTAAGGCCAGTGTTCTCAGCTGGTTTTGATAAAAGATGTACATCCTGTGTGTGCACCAAAAATCTGCCCATGGATGTGTACAGAGAACTGCAATCAATCATATTCAATTGGACTCAAAATGTCAAATCATAGTAGAAGGGTCTTGGCTACGAGAACATCTTATGTCTGAATAAAATGTGTGTGGAGTGGAGGAAGGGACCTGGCAAAGGAGAGCTCCAACCCTGTATCTGGAATACATTCTGTCTGACTCTGAAAAGAAAAATCAGGGAATCATACCCCTATTTGGAATTTTTGAGTTTTTGTTGGCATATGATTTTTCTTTTACAATACTGGAGATTTATATGTGAACCTAACAATATTTGTGGCTTTGTTACTGAAATGGAAAAATGTGTGTGCCAGTATAATTACATAAATTGCCTACAGAAATTTAGAGATTGTTTGGAAACTTGAGGACTCTGATTAAATTCAGTCTAGGATTTTACCAGGCCAAATCACTTGGAATTTGGCTCCTTTCCCTGGACCTTCTGCAAACTTGAACTTCAACTGTGAGAGTAAGTGGGGGGGGGGGGTGACAAATATTCCTGCATCTATATTCTAAGAGTTTCTGGAATTCTCTGAAGACAGTTATGTTTGGGGCAATTAAACACTAAAATTATGCTGCTTTCAAATGAACTACTTAGTGTTTTAGGTTATTTCTTGTGTTTATCACAGATTTTAGGAAACCATTAACACCTGGCTCTGGATAAATATATTTGTCTGTATAACGGTGTACCTACATTGGCAATGTCTAATTCGACTTTCTCAATACTAAGAAAACAAGATACAGAAAAAGATTTTTTTAAAAAGGAGAGCTACTAAGTGATCATCTGAGGACAAGAAGCTAAAAAAAACCCAGCAAGTTTGAATCCCAGCCCTAAACAAGTCTTTGATGTCTTTTTTTCTGTCCCCAGAGGTGCTACTTAGAGATGGGCTTGGGGCTGTACATGAACTTCTGACAGGCAGACTTCTAATGGGCAATGTTCTCTGGGAACCTCAACAATGCTGGTCTTGTTTTTTCTTCTATTGATTTTGGTTGGAAGGAAACACAAAATCTTGTGAAGAACTCTCATTAAAGGAGGGGGTGGAGGATGGGCATAGATATTTTGTTTGCCGCTGAGCCTTCTTACAGCTATGAATGTAAGTTTTGAGCTACAAGTTAAATGTGGATCTATATTTGGAATGGTAAAATAGGTAATATGACAAATGTCCTACTTATTTCTTTTTCATGTGGCAGTGGAAAAAAAATTGTTTGTCTTTACCATGAACAAATTTGGCCATACATGAAAGAACCATTCACCAGAATATATTAAAATAAACAATTTCAGTTTTACCTTCAAATGAGGACCCAGGACAATGCCATTGCCTTTGCATTGCAAAGTGAAATACTAGTGTTTCACTCATGGCTCCTCCCCCATTTTTAAAGTCAGAGTTGGAAAGAGCAAGAAGTTTAAAATCACAATGAATATATATATTTAGTTGCAGTTGGACACAATACCTTTATTTTATTTATTTATTTTATGTGGTGCTGAGGGTTGAATCCAGTGCCTTACACATGCTAGGTGAATGCTCTACCACTGAGCTACAACCCCAAATCCCACCCCCCCCACCCCGCCCCTGAGAATATTTTTTTGAAGTTAGCTCTACTCTGATTTCCACCACCTGCATAATGGGAGAGAGAGGGTGCTTTCTCTCCACTCCAGGTCCCAGTGAAGAAGTTTCAAGGAGATTGCTCAAATATCTGATATGTGTCCCCTGCATTTTGTTAGGCACAGAGGATTAGCATGTGATAAATCTAAATACTGCATGACTCTGACAGGAGCTTGCTTGCCAGGCAATTAAATAAAAAGAATGCTATGTTTGAAAAATCACTCCACCCTGAACAATGATGGGTCAAAGTATATGTTTCCCAATGCTCAAATGTAATCTAAGGATAAGAGCTGGCCTGGGGTTCTCCTGGATCCTGCTCAAGAGGGCTGCCTGTCACAGTGGGGAGGCCCAGGATTCCTAAGATGGAGGGAGGAGTGTCAGCTACCAGCAGAGGGCTAGGGGGAACTGCAGGCAAGAGGCATCTCTGATGAGGGTTGGTGGAGCACCTACCGCAGCATCTGAGAGAGAAACAATTATAAACATCTAAGTCAGGATATCACTGCCAAGGGTGCTCGTTAGAAAGACCATGGTGCCAGCTGCCTGTATGTCCTCTTTATATCTGTCCCCTTTGGTTCTGGAAGAGGCAGAGACAGAGGCAGAGGCAGAGGCAGGCATTGAGGGAATTGGAGGAGAAAGAAATCTAGACTGGGAACAGAGAAGTTGGCCTTGGCCCTTTCCCCAGTACAGCCTTTGTGGGAAGGTAAAGAGAGGCACTGATGTTAAATAGTACTTAGGGTTTGTGGTCATTACACTGGAATGGGTGTGTTAATTAACAATGTGAAGTTGTGTTTGTCACTAAAATGTTCTGAGAGCTTTGTATTCTTTGTTGGAGATTTTATCTGAGGTGGCAGGAAAACAAAGGAGCCTCATAAATAAGATTGTACCTGGTTTAGGGAAAAGGAGAATAGAGTTATTGTTTGATTATACCCATGACTCACTGGCTCAAACAAAGACACACACTTACAGTCATTATCTTAGGAAAGATTAACACCCAGCTCTAAAGAAAAATAAACTGCTATCCTTTAAATATATGTGAATTTAAATGTCAACTTTATGAGACATTAAGGTTCTAATAATGTCAAGAACATATTCGGCACCAGAAATCATTGAATACACTGATGAATGGTAAAGTTTGATTTAGAAATAAACTTTAAATACTAGCTTTTTAATAATAAAATTGAAATACTAGTTTATAAGTATCACGATGACTCTTATGTGTTAGGAAGATATTTCACAGAAAATGACAGGTGGGAGAGGAAATGAAATCTGCATTTCTGGCAAATGGTCTTTTCTTCAGATTTGATTATTTCTCAATACCAACTCATTTTATTGCAATATCACCTTCATGTTTTTCTTCTTCAAGATCTAAAAAGTTATACTAACATGTTTAATTAGTAAAAAGACACTCATTACATTAGAAGTCACACACACACACACACACTCACACACACACATACACACACACATCTCTGTAATTTCTTCTAGATGGATAATGAGCACTGAGGTATTCAGGGAATAGGCATTACTGCTCCTGATAGGAAAGCATCTAAGGACTCAGTGATAAAGGACAATGAAAGATTTCTTTGAAGGGAGAAGACAGTTTAAAAGTTAGCCTAAAAAACAAAAACAAAGAGACTGACCTTTCTTGCCTCACCCCCCAGCACTCCTTCCTTCCCTCACTATCTGCCTGACTGCCTGCCTTTGCCTTCTTTCCTCTGACTCAGTCACAAACCTGTTAGGCAGCTCTAACCAGGACAAGAAGGCATCCCTGTTGGAGATGGATCCTTAGGAGGAGGATGTCAAGAAAGCATCCCAGGAAGGTTTGGAACCCCATCAAGGAGGGTGACCTAAATGTGTTTATACCAAAAAACAGCTTCCATATATGTGAAGCAAAAATTAAAAGGGTAAATAGAAAAATCCACAATTACAGTTAGAGACTGTAACTTCTCTCTCACAACAGTGGATGGAACACCTAGACAGGAGAACATTAGCATGTAGAACACTCAATAAACCATCAACCAAAAAGTTCTAGTCAATATTTACAAAAACACTGCACCCAACAACAGAAAAATACATATTTTTCAGGTGCCCATTCACTCAATCATAAAACAAAAATCAAAAAATATAAAGGAATTGAAATCATATAAAATATGTTCTCTGACCACAATGAAATTAAATTAGAAATCAGTCACAAATAAATACCAGAAAAATCTCCAACACCTGGAAATTTTAAACAACAGATTTGTAACTAATTCATGGGTCAAAGAGAAAGTCTAAAGGGAAATCCAAGAAACACATTACACTAAATGAAAACAAAAGTTCAACAAATCAAAATTTGGGGACTCAGCTAAATTAGTGCTGAAAAGACATTTATAGAACTAAATTCTTATGTTAAAAAAGAGGAACCAATCATCTAAAGTTGGGGGGACTTTCTCAACTTGATGAAGAACAGATATCATCATACTTAGTTGTCTCAGACTGAATGTTTTCTTCCTAAAATCATGAAAAGCAAGTATTTCTGCTTTCATCATTCTTTTTCAACATTTTTCTAAAAATTCTATTCAGAAAAATAAGGCAAAAAAAGGAAATAAAAAGCCATAGAGATAAGAAAGGAAGAAATGAACTCTCCCTATTTGTAGAAGACATGATTATCTCCTAGAAAATCCCCCCAAAATCAACAAAAATCTTTTAGAATTCTTAAGTGAATTCAGCAAGATCACAGAATACAAGATAAACATACAAAAATCAATTGTAATCTTAAATATTAGGAATGAACATGTAGACACTAAAATTTAAAATAAAATGCTATTTGCAGTTACTCAATAGAACATGAAATATGGGGCTTGTGTGCTGAAAAACACAAAATGCCGACCTTAGAAATCAATTAAAATCCTTTTAAAAAGGAGGAGAGGGAGGTATACTATGTTCATGGATGACAGGAATCAACACAATAAAGTTGTTAATCCTTCCCAAATTAATCTGTAGGTTTAAGGAAATTCATATGAAATTCCCAGCAAGATTTTTCTTTTTTATAGATAGAATTTTTTATTATAGATTTTTCTAAAACTTATATGGGATGTCAAAATAACTAGAAAGCTGACACAATTTTGAAATGTGTGGGAAAAATCAATCTACCTAATCAAGAATTATTATATAGCTATAGTGATCACAACTTTGAGGTATTGGTAGGACAGACATACAAATCAAAGAACAGAATAAAACCAAATAAAGACCCAATTGATTTTTGGATCCAAATATGCCCGATTGATTTTTAACAAAGACAAAATTAAATTAATGTAGAAAATATAGTTTATAATACATGGGCTAGAAGTAGTTGAAGATTTGTGGGTCAATTAAAAACTTTTGACCTAAGCCTGACATTGTATCCAAAAATTAACTCACAATGGATTCACATACTTAGATCAAGCATAAAACCTAGACAAATCTGGACTGGGGATATAGCTCAGTTGGTAGAGTGCTTGTGTTGTATTCACAAGGCCCTGGGTTCAATCCCCAGCAACAAAACCCCACAAAACAACAACAACAACAAAAACCTAGATAAATCTTCAGGATCTATAGCTAGGCACAGGCTCTTGACAGTAGTTTTTTAAAAATTGTAAAGTTGGATTTCATCAGAATTAAAAACTTTGTGAAAGACTTTGTTAAGAGGATCAGAGGACAAGTTGCAGGCTGGGAAAAAATATTTGCAACCCACATATCTGTCTAAGGACTAGTATCTAAAATCTATTAAAAATTCTCAGAATTCAACAGGTAAGAAAATAGTCCATTAGAAAATGAGTAAAATACATGAATGTACATTTCACTAAAAACAATATTCAGATGAAAATAGGTACTTCAAAAGATGTTCAATATCATTAGCCATTAGAGAAATTCAAATTAAAACTTGCAGCTTTATTTGTAACAGCCAAAAGCTTGAAATAACCCAGAAGTCCTTCAGTGGGTGAAAGGTTATGCTGCAATATATTCACATCATGGAATACTATTCAGCAATAAAAAGGAACAAATGATATATATAACAGCCTACAAGAATCTCCTGTGAGTGAAAAAGTCAATCCAAAGGTTAACATACTGTTTTATTCCACTTATGCAGTGTTAATGAAATTGCAAGTTATGGAAAGGAAAATAATTCACTTAGATTTGTCACTAATGGATAAAGTGGGAGGTTTGGGAAGCAAATTGGTGTGGCTATAGAAGGGCAACACGAGGGATCCATATGGTAATGAAATGTTCTATAACCTGACATTATCAAGGTGTCAGTATTGTGTTTCAATATCCTGTCTGTGCTACTATAGTTGTATAAGATATCCCCACTGGGGAAAACAGAGTTAAGTGTACCCAGGATATCTCTATACTATTACTTATAATTGCATGTGAATAAATGATTACTTCAGAATTAAGTTTATTCAAAGAATACATTTATCTATAGAAAACTAAACTACTTTAGGAGAAAATAAGCAGCTTGGTAAATGAAGTAATTTAGCCCTTGGCTACATTGCTTTAATGAAAACGCTCATGGAAATGCTACTGGAAACCCAAATTGGTAGCTAAGAATGTTTCACCTCTGCCATTAGACTGAGTACTCTGAGAAAAGCAACATTCCCACTCAGTTTTTCTGAAAAGCAAAGGGGTGCAGTGTGCAGGACCCAGAGACAGATCAAATTTCACTTTAGCCTTTGACTAGACTAGCATTGTGACCTTGGTTAGCCTCTCTGTACCTTAGTGTCCTCATCTGTACAATATGCATAATGATGGCACCTATCTCATGTGGTTGTTGAGAAGATTCAATAAATTAATGCATGGTTAGCACCTAGAGCCATGCCTATATCACACAGCGAGCCATTAACTTAATCTCTGCATCTCTAACACCTAAATCACAGTGAATGGTATTCACTGTGAACACAAAGTGGTTTTTTTTTTTTCTGAAAGAGTTAATGTAAGATGTAACTACAAGCTGGGCATGGTAGCTCAGGTCTGTAATCCCAGGGGCTCCAGAGGCTCAGGCAGGAAGATCACGAGTTCAAAGCCAGCCTCAGCAATGGTGAGGCACCAAGCAACTCAGTGAGACCCTGTCTCTAAATAAAATACAAAATAAGGCTAGGGCTGTGGCTTAGGGTTGAGTGCCCCTGGGTTCAATCCCAGGTACCCCCCGCACACACACACACACACACACACACACACACACAAAAGATGTAACTGCATAGCTTTGAATGTATAATATTTTTTCCTGCAGAAAATTAGCTTTTTTAAATTTTATGTTTTGATGTTAAAATCAATTTGTATTTTCTAAATATATAAACAGTATATTGGAGCAGGCAGGAAACATTAAGACAACCGAGGTGACAAAGCAGCCTTTGATTAAACATTGTCTTTGAATAATTCCCTAATTCAGTTTTTCATGTATGTTACCTAAGAGTTATCTTTAACCAATACCTTGAATGCTAAGTTGTTCAGTATTTAAACTATACTAGCTCTTTAGAAAGACCACCTGAACCCAAAATTAGTGCATGAAGCTCACTTGTCCAGCCTGGCCCACTCAAATTTCTCCTCCAGAATGTAGATGACAGCTGCTTTTCAAAACTCTTTTCCTCTGGGGAGAAGCTTTTCCATCTTTATTTCCAACCTCACTCTCCGCCCTGATCCAGGCTCATCTATCCCATTGCCCCATGGACCTGCCCATTCATAGGACTTGCTGGCACCCAGAGTAGGTCTGAAATTTATGGCACCAAAGCTCATAGAAATCTGATCAACAAAATAAGATCTTCAGACCTTCATCCCTTAAAAGAATTAATTCCTCAAACAAATGAAAACCCTAATTGTCTTTCAAAGCCTTTTCTCATGGGGAAGATTTTTTAACAACCTTGCTTATTGTTTTTAATAAAGTCACAACAATGCACTTGTATTGCGAGCATATTGGGCTGGTGGGGTCATCACCTCAATTAAATTTTTTTATTGTAAATTTCAAAAAATATTTTAAAATTTGTTTTAATCAGTTATACATGACAGTAGAATGCATTTGTGCACTTTGATATATCATAATAGATAGGATATAATTTCTCATTTTTCTGAGTGTGCATGTTGCAGAATCATATTGGTCATGCAGTCACATATATACATACATTATAATGTCTGTTTTATTCTTCTATGTTTCCTATCCCCACATTCCCTCCTCTTCCCTCCCATCACTTCCCTTTACGTAATCTAAGGTAATACTGTTCTTCTCTAGTGGCCCCTGCCTTATTGTGAATTAGTATCTACATATTAGAGAAAACATTTGGCCTTTGGTTTTGTGGGATTGGCTTATTTCACTTAGCATGATATTCTCCAACTCCTTAGTTAATTCTTAACAACAGCATTGCAAAGTAGCATCTGTGGTACAAAGAAATTAAGTAACTTTCTCTGGATCATAAAGCTCCTGTGATATAGAGCTCTGTCTGTCTGATATCTAACTTGATACTTTTAATGTACTATACTGTTAGAAAGACTAGAAAATTTCAGACTTACAAAAAACAAAGCTATCACAGAGCATTTGAATTTCGTATCAACCAAGACAGTGAGAATTTTGTCAGAAGACCAGAACCACCCTGTGGCATTACCCACGAAGGGATGGACAAACCCACCCCAACTACAGCTGTCCAGGCCATCCTGGACATTTGAACTCTGCCATGCTAATCCCTGGACTTCTGCTTGTATTTTTATAAAAGCGCCTTTACTTAGACGCAGCCTCCTCCTGGAATCTCTACTCAGCATCTTTGTAACAGCTGCTGTCAGCTTGGCATTGCTGTTCTTGTGATCACAGCTGCCAGGGATGACCCTTTCCAGCTAGAACAGGGAAAGTGACTTCACAGCAAGACTGTTTCTCCAAAGATGCCTTATCCCTAGCAGCTGCTAAGAACTCCTCGCTTGTGAAGTCGAGACCAGGTTCCTGTAATAATCCCTTCTCTTCTTGACCCTCATTCAGTTACAGAAAATGTAAAAGCCTGGGCATTTTTTAGTCAGAGTACGAGCTTACATACACACCTGTGCTTCTCGGTCATGGAGTCATGATGGTCCCCAAGAACAAAGAGCCATTCTAAGATCCCAGAGAAGGATTGAGACCGGGCCATCCCTAACAGCTGAAGGAATATTTGGAAAAAGCAAATCCCTCAGCAATAACAGAGATTTATTTTTTCATATGAGCAGATCCCCACAACCTAAGTGGTAATATCACTGGACTTAAATTCTCTGAGCCATTTAGCACTGGAAAAGTAGTTTTTTAATATGAAAAAAATAAAGTTCACTTCGTCACTGGGAAGGCAATTTAGTATATTTTCGTAATTTCATAGCATTTTTTTTTCTAGGAAAAATTTGTTCTTTTCAAAACACATGCTATATTCCCTACAGAATATATTGTTTACATTTCATAAAGATATTTTTAAAAAATGTATAGCAATCTATTTGGGGTCCTAAATTCCTCACATTGATCTGAAATAAACTAGTAAGAAATAACCCAAAGAAATCATTTCAGATAAGCAGTGTGTTTTGGGCATCATTCTTTCTTAAAATATATATCTTTTATGAAGGGACTGTTAGAGTTAAGATGATATTTAATAGTGTTTCAGACTCCCAATAAGATTAGCCTTAATTGGATCAGTAGAAATTTTCTAAAATGTTAATTGATGCTTAGAATAGGAAATTTATACTATATTTTAACATTTAAAAAACAGTGCCCAAAAGGACAGTACAAGCCCAAAAGCACATGCCTGTAATCCCAGTGTCTAGGAGGCTGAAGCAGGAGGATCATGAGTTCAAAGCCAGCCTCAGCAATCTGGCGAGGCCCTACACAACTCAATGAGACCCTATCTCTAAATAAAATATGAAGTGGGCTGGGGATGTGGTCCAATGGTCAAACACCCCTGGGTTTAATCTCTAGTACCATAAATAAATAAATAAACAAAATAGTATTTAATGGGTCAGTATTTCCTGTGTCTTGGACAATTTAAGGCTGTACTGGGTGCTAGCTGTTAGCAAAGTTCAGATCAGGGTCTACCTTTCAGCTTTTACAAGTTTATAAACTTTATTAATTTTCCTTATTATTCACTTAAGTCTAAGAAAGAACATCCTTCATGAATTTACTGTGAAGAGTCTGATGCAAAGGGGACCAGGGAATTCATGTTTATCTATAGCAGATATGTCCCCTTCCAGGAAGAGATCCACTTTTACAAACTGTATTAAGATCAGAAGTTTTTTTGTTGAGTGTAGAATGAAAGTCAAAAGAATTGAGTGTGAAGAGCACAAGCTCTAGTGATTTCTGATCCTTATTCAAGACCCATGCCACACCAATGAGAATATCTTTAGCGCCCTGTCCAGGAGTCCTATCCTCTAGACAGGGCAGGGAAACCCTCGCCACTGCTGCTATTTTTCCTAGACTCCATGGAAACTGACCTGCTAGTCCAGTAGGACAACTTCCAAAATGTGACTTCTCTTATATTACCTATCTTTAGGATGGCTACTTTCAGAAATATAGATAACAGGGGAATGTGCTAGAAGCTGTAACTGACACAGAAATATGTGAGGTATGCTATTACTTTAGAAGATTGGGAAGTAAAATATGTACAATACACATATTGCTCAAAAAATCACCCATATCTCCTAGTTCTACAGAGGTTAATAATAGGATTATGTAACCATCCTCACATTATTTATCTGGCCCTGTCCTTATTATTTAGCAGCCTGGCTCTGCTTCAGTTCCCTCTGAAGAGCTTTGGCATGGTTCCCATGTTCCCTGTGCACTTCTAGCAAGCATAGAACACCTATGGTCTTCTTCCTCTCCTTGTCTTGCTCTCTGTGGTGGTATTTTCTATTACTGTTTGCACCTCCAAAGCTGTTGGGTTGCAGATGTCCAGTAAAGACACTGCTCCTTTTGCTGCCCACCCATAGCAGTTCAGAGGCTACACATGTCTGCCAGTGTGTGGAGTTTATGCTCAACCACCTCCCCAGAGCACAGTCCATTCCCTGGTACCTCCCCACCTGACAACTCTGCCTAAGCTTGTGAGAACTTGGCCAGAGGAGGAGCTAAGTGGTACAATGGAAAGTTCAGGACTTCCAGGCCTGAACTGAAATACCAGCTCTGCCATTACCTCCCCACAAGCTCTATCAACATCTTATTTCACTTCCATGAGTCTCCATATCTTGCCTAATCTGTCAAATGGAGGTAAGGTTATTCTGAACAGTAAATGGAAGAATGTAAGTAAATCCTCAAAGAATTAAAAATGAAACTACCATCTAGTCTAGCAATTCCACTTCTAGGTATGCGTCCAAAAGAAATAAAATCAATATCTCAAAGAGATATCTGTACTTTTATATTCAATATAGCATATGCACAATAGTCAAGCTGTGGAAACTAAGTGTCTGTTGATGGATGGATAGATAAATAAAATTTGAGATACACACATACACATGTTGTATACAACAGAATTTTATTCAACTTTTAAAAAGAAGGAAACCCTACCATCTGTAAAAACATAAATGGATCAGGAAGACGTTATGCTAAGTTCAATAAGCCAGACAAAGAAAGACAAATGTTTCATGAACTCGCTCACATATGAAGTCTAAAAAGGTTGACCTCATAAAGACAGGAAGTGGAATGGTTTCTGGAGGGGAGAGGGGCATTGGGGAATGGAAGATGTTGTGCGAATGATATGACGTTTCAGTTATGCAGGTTAAGTCCGAAGACTCAACATATAGCATGGTGATTAATACTGTTATTGTAAACTTGAAATTCGATAAGAGAATAGATCTCAAGTGTTCTCAACACACACACACACACACACACACACACACAAAAGGTAAGATGGTGGATGGTAACTAGTTTGATTGTGATAATCATTTCACAAAGTATATATATTTCAAAGCATCATATTGTACACCTTAAATATATATAATTTTGTCAATTTTACCTTAGTAAAGCTAGAAAAATAAGGAATATAAGTGTCTATAACAGGTACAAGGGACAGCTATTATCATATATGCATTGATATATCTTAATTGATGCACCCTATCTCCTGGACACTGCTGTTTGCCATGTCTAAAAAAAGATGAAGAACCTATTGTATCTGGAAGCTATTACTATCCAGTAATATGAGTCAGATATTATATATTAGAAAAATATAATACTTGTTCTGCTGGGATTCTGTATTTCTGTTATTGACCAAGATAAAACACAATGTCTCAGAAGAGGCACAGGTGATGAGTTATGAGAGTTCAGGGAAGGGCATGGCCCATTCTGGGTTCAGTAGCTAATGAGACACTGTCACTTGTCAGCATAATGTGTTTGCTATGTTCCCCTCTTTAGACTTCTTGTTTTGTCACCCTGCCATTTGTGTTTGAATGTAGAATGGTAGTACAAAACTCAAAATGAATTAAATGATGGAGAGTGTGAGAAAATGTTTGGACTTGGTTTGATATATTTCAAGTACCTCATTTTCACACTATCAGAGAACCTGTTTTCATGATTTTTTTCATTTTAATGATATTTGCATTGCCTACTAAATAGAAAAGTTGTAATTGACACAGTACACTGGAGCAAAAGAAAAATAGATTCTGTGTCTGAAATTGGGCTGTTGAATCCCATCACCATCTGGGATCAGCCATTCATAAAAGATTAAATGTGAGGCAGGCACGTATCTGAATACATGTGTGTCAGTCTCTCCCATCTGTTTTAATTTTGCTTAAAATAATAACAGATTTTTTTACCCACTTGCTTGAATCTGTTCTGATTCTCTTAATTTTCATTAGCTAGAAGTAGTCTTTGTGGTATTTAGCTAGTGTTTCAGACTCCAGTAGAAATTTTCTTTAAAGTGCTTTATTTATTGACTGAGATAGAATCACTAAAATGTTAATTGATGCTTAGACTAGGAAATTTATACTGTATTTTAACATTTAAAAAACAGTGCCCAAAAGGACAGTCATGTTCGTGTGCACAGACTGTGAGGATTAAGAGCAAGCAAGCAAAATGTCTTTCTGAAGGATTCTTTATCATTGCATATTTTTTAAAAATTAATAATTTTAATATTCAAATCTATTTCTTTGGTTATCTTTTTCTACAGCTTTGTATCACTGTCCTTCAGCTTCTATATCCTTCTCTAACCTACTCCTATCCTTCCAATAAAATCTCACTTGCCGTAGGCAAATAAATTTCACCTTGAGCTGAGGTAGGAAGTAAATTAATACAATGATCATATAATTGAGGGTAACTGGGAATATCATCTAAATGAAAATTATCATTGATTAAAAGAGGTAACTCTTAAACTTGAGAATTGCTCTCAAGTCACCATGGAAACATGAGGCCGGTAGTATTGTTTTTCATGGTAACACACAAAGAACTGTATATGCTTAGTAAGTGGAATTGCTCATATGTGACACCGTGATCCTGAATATTTTACAGGGTTGACTACTTGTCACCATTCCAATGTGTTTGTCACTTCATGCAATCAAATATTTTACAGTGCACAACTTGAGCTGACTTACCTCTGAGATGAGTACTTTTGTTGATAGACATGTGGATAATTGACAGGGGGTAAATATATCTTAAATAGTACGAAATCCAGGAGACTGCTGCCTTTTATCTTAGATGCTGATTTGTAGTGTTTAGGTCTCAAACTTATATAAAAACTCTAATAATTAAACCCCTTAGAGACACCATTCACGTTTTACCAGTGAACTGATGTTAGAAGATGAAAAATCAAGCTAAATAACATCAAATCTAAATTTCTGACTTTTATTAAAATTACCTATTTTTCTTGTATGTTATCGCTTCTCTGTTTAAAAAGGCTTTAATTTGCAGAGCACAGAGAAATAACAATTCTATGCTTAAAGAAAAAAAAAAGCCTAAAGAGATTCATAGTCTTATGCAGGGAGGCACCACTCTGAACCCCCAGAGTTCAGCTCTGGTGATTTTGTCTGCTAATTTTGAGCCTTGTTTATTTAAATATTTGGTGACTCAGGCGTAGGATACAGCAAATAATTCCTGGTATGTGCAGTAACTGCAATCCCAAGAAAATTTTCCAGGTAGTACTCAGAAAGAAAATATTCTTTACTGTTGAAATAAAAAAGCTATTGTCTACAGTGGCACCATCTGGCTGTTTCATTTTCAGTGTCATTGCATATGTATTAAGAACAGACAGTGTACCAGGTATGGCTCACTATAAAGTACATCCAGCCCCATCCTATGTACTTAGCATACATCATGACTGGCAGAAATGCAGGAAATAAAAGAATGAGTTACTCGATGGGCAATGTGTGTTTCTAAAAGTCTCTGTCTTATTTCAACCTCCTGAAATGTTCCTATTTTATTAAGACACACACAAAAAAATTAGATAGAAGCAAAAAGAACTGTTATGAGGTTGCATCAATGTATATAAACTTTAGAAGATTATTTTTAATATTCTCTACAGTTCCTAAATTGCCCAAGGTAGAAGCAAAAAGAAAAGGATATTTTTTAGACTGAAAGCTTCCATCAAAAAGAACTGACAGTTCTAAATTCAGGGAACAAAATGTTGATAAATTAAGTGCAGCAATATAATACATCAAAACTAAGTGAGGCTACTCTAGGAATGTAAGGGTAGTTTAGCATTAGAAAATCAGAATAATTTACCACATTACCAAAAAGGAGGAAAATATCAGATAAATGTCTTAATGTGGCAAAAATATTTGGAAAAACTCAATGTCCTTTTATATTTAAAAAAATCTTAGCAAACCAGGAATAAAAAGGAACTTTGTTAATCTAATAAAGATTATCAGTAAAATATTTCTGGCAGATATCATACTTGAAATATTTAAAGTTTTTTTCCCATATAGTGGTAACAAGATAAATATGCATACATCTCCTCTTTTCAACATTGGACTTGAAGTTCTAACTTGTACAATAAGGGAAGAAAAAGAAAAAGAAGTATAATAGATAGACTGCTCCCCTTGACTTCTCCACCTTAGATCCAATGAAAATGATACTTTACATAGCCAAAGAGATTGCAGATGTAATTAAGTTACAGACATTAAGATAGGTGGTAGGTTACTTTAAACATATATAGTGAGAAGTTGGCCTTTTCTTCCAACTTTATAGCATATACAAAATTCAACTATAGATGGATTGATAAAGAAATAAATTTTATATATACAAAGCAATGATGTTTCTACATACCAGCAATGAAAACAAACTTAAAATATTTCCTTTACAAAAATGTTATCATTTACATTAGCATCTAAAATATTAAACAATATTATTATATAATTGTTCCATAAAAGCTACCAAACTCTGAGAAAAATTAAGAAAACCTAATATAATGCCTTTACTCTAACCATATGCAAGATTAATATTTTTAAAATCCATTGCTTTTCTATAGTCCAGCACTATCAAATGGAAAATGAAATTTTGATAAGGCACCACTTACAAAAAATGACAACTTTTCCATAGTATAAAAGTATTAAATGCTGTTATCATAAACTATAGTATGTAATAGGGAAAAGTTAAAACTCTTCTTCAGTGCATGGGAAAACATACCCATAGATTAAAAGACGCAGTATTGTAAAGATAGCAACTCTCTTCAAACTGATTTATAGATTCCTCAAAATCCCAGTAGGATGTGCATGGACATGTATATATGTGCAAATTGAAATCTAATTCTTAAATTTTATATGAAAATGCAAAAGACCAAGAATATACAAGGCAATTTTGAAAAAGAAAAATCTGGGAACTTAAACTTCCAGGTATCAAAGATCTGTTATAAAATTATAGTAATGGAATTAATATGGTGTTAGAGCAAAGGGAGGTAAACTAACCAAAGGGATGGAGTAGTGAGTTGAACAATAAACCCACATATGTATATAAGTTTTATATATACAAAGCAATGATGTATACCCCTTTTGTCATAAATCAGGATACCATATATATGGCATATGGTATCCTGATTTATGACAAAAGGGGTAGAAAATGGTCATTTCCCTAAATTGTTCTAGGTTAATTGAAAAGTCATATGGGGAAATGAATATTTTTTTTTCACCATACATAAAACTCAATTCAAAATGGACTACAGATCTATACGGCGTGAAAGGTACAACAATAAGATTTTTAAAAGATACATAGTAGAACAACCTTATGCCTCAAAGGAAAAGATTTCTTGAATAATATGCAAAATTATAAGCTTTTAAAAATAAAAATTGGACATAATAGACTATATTAATGTTAAAATTTTCCTCATAAAAAGATGCAATTCAGAGGTTACAAAGGCAAGCTTCAAAGGACAACACATACATGCGGAGAAGCCTTATAGCCACACATAAAGAACTTTTACAGAATATAAAAAGAAACACTAAAAACTAATATGAAAAAAGATGGACAACCCAATAAATAGACACTTTAAGAAAGAGCCCAAGTGTTCTTACACATATGAAAAGGTACTCAACTTTCATAGTCTCCTAGCTATGAGAACCTCAGTGTGTGTGTTAGTGTTCTATCCTTCCATAATAAGTTGCTGCAAAATTTAGTGGATTTAAACAACACAAATTATTTCATGGTGGATTGCAAATCCAATACAGGTCTCAGCTCAGAAAGGACAAAGGTTGGAGGGAATGAGAAATTGGACAATGAGTTTTGCTCTGTTGAGGAACCTTGAGCAGCTAAATACCAGTATAAAGACATGGAGTGGATGAGGGTTCACTGTCCAAAGAACTGCCTCAATGCTACCTGAAAATCATCTCTCTCCCATATTCTGTGGCCTCCAAACATCTACCATCATCCCATTCCTACTGAAGCTATTTCATAAGTAATTCTTAACCAAAGAGCTACTAGAATTATTTTTAAAGAGCTCTGGAAACATTCATATGGCTCTGCTCATTAAGCAGTAGAGTAAATCAAACAGAAATTTCCCAGTAGAAGTAGCTAGTGGACAAGATCACTTACCTCCAGGACCATTGTGGACATAATTTATTTCTAACATAATGGCTTATATCAAGACAGACCCACTAGCTTGGTGATAGGCATAGGATTTTCTTTATTTTATACTTTAAGAGAAATGTAATTATCCTTGTTTTACTATATTGACTAATTTAAGAGGACTTTTTTTTTCCAATGGTGACATCTATAAATATCCAGTGTGGCTCATCCTTTAAACATGAAATAGTTGCTGGCTGTTTTTTTTCTTTGTTGGTTTGTTTGTTGTTGTTTGGCAGGGGGAGTTGTTAGCTCTTGCACTGATATGCATAAGTTCAGTCATTTGAGTATTCTTAATATGATAGCAAGACGCACAGTTTTTCTCAATTCTTTGTTGACCATGATATTCAGGCAAGCCTGTGTTATTTCACACATTACAGGCATATTTTGTGCTTAACATAGACCAGCATCAGGCATGTTATCAACTTAAGAATGGCACTGAATATATACATTGCATGTAATTTTAGACATTGAGCTTAAATATACTTGTATTTGAAATCCTTTTCAAAAAAGCTTAAGCATTGTATATTCAAAATGTCCTTTCCTTCTAATTGTATATGGCTGGAATACTTGTGTACGCCATGTAGTCGTGTATAGTCATATTCAAAGACTGAATTGGAGAAGTCCTTCAGTCAACTAGTTCTTGAGTAACATGTTGACATTATCCATTAGCAACATGTTATATATCCATTGCTGTATAATACTGGGTGAGACTCTGCTCTGATTAACATCTAGGACTACTTACTTGCCCATTTTCAACATAACGGCCATGCCAATATTTAAAGGATAGCAGTAGAGGTAGAACTGGATTATAACTAGAGAACAGACTAGAAAGGCAGAGGAGATATACATGACTGCCCTACTTCAGGTTGTTTTCTGATTATAAAATACGTGTTTAATTGTAGAAATTTTGGAAACATCGTAAAAAGAAAAGTGAAATTTCCTATGATCCCACCATCAAGAGATAACCACGTTTTACATTTTGGTCTCTTTGCTTTCACGGTTTTTCCTCATTGTGTGGGCCCATGTGTGTGGGTGTGTTTGTGTGTCAGAGTATGCTTTAATGATCTTTAGTTGTTAATAAAAAAAAACAGAAGTCATCTTTAAAAAGAAATGAATTTAAATTATTAGTTAGGAGTGAGGCAGTCAGGCATCAATTTAATTTAAAGTTCAGCACAAGAAATATTTTATCTGGAACTTGGCTAAAAGAGACAAATTGGGGCCATCTGGTTTTAATCCTTCCTTTACCAGCTGAGCCAAGTAGCTCACCTTCTCCCCAATCTCCACTTCCCATACTATTTGGCAGAGCTGGATACACACTGGCATGATTACCAAAACAAATTAATGCTTCTTAAGTCTGCTTGTAATTAATAACTCCCGACAGAACATGAGTCTTCTGTAGCCTTGGAATCTTGCCTAATTTTCTCTAAGATAAGTAATTAGATGCTGAGGACTGATAAAGCTCTTTCCTCTGAGCATCTGCCAAGCAGCCTGCATCTGTAATATGGGTAAGATGATTAAAATCTGAAAATGGCTGGAGCTTTTCCCATGTGTCACAACTCTGAAGATATTTATTGCGCCCCCCCATCCCCCATGTCCAACACTTCCCAAAACAAGAAAGGATTTTTAAGTGGATCAAAAAGGCTATACCTGAAGCCATTCAGATAGTTTGGTTAACATCTGTTGTCTATCTTATTCTTTACTCCACTTTCAAATTTTCTAGCAATCAAATTAAATATGAAGGATGGCTCTCTCACTAGCTGTGAACAATGTTGAGTTGATGATTATACTTTTCTTTGGAACCTGGTCTAGATACCTGCTAAATTCCTTCATGAGGGTATGGGGCACTCCCCTTGCAAGGCTTTGTTCAGCAACTTATCCTGTTATGAAGCTCTATGGCAGAGCTCTATAACTGCCTGGGTGGTAATGCTTTCCAAATGGTCAAAGGGAATAATTTTTAAAATCCATATTATTTTTACTTCCTTAAGAAGGGTTTCCCAACTTTGGCACTTATTAACATCTTGAAATGGATAATTCCTTGTTTGGGAGGCTTACCTGTGCATTATAAAATATCTAGTAACATCCCTGGGCTCTACTCCCTAGATGCCTACAGCCACATAACCTGTTCTCCCTCAAGTTTTTATAATAAAAAATATCTCCAGACAATGCCAAATGTTGACAGTGCCCAGGATGAGAAACTCTGCCCTAGAGAAAAGTGTGCACATCTCAATGGTGAGAGTATGATAAAGTAGATCTATATCTATTGGTAAGATGTAGCTGGGGTTCCAAGCTACTATTCATTTCTCTCTTTAACAAAGTTACTAGTAAATAAAATGGTTGATTGAACATGTATCCCAATCTAATTAAGCTAGTACCCGCTAATAGCTGGATGTGATAGAGACTTACAGTTTTGAAAAGACACCACTTTAAAGATAATAAAGGGAGGCCCGTGGACAATTCTGCCTGCAATGTTATTCATCCCAAGGGCTCAGCTCTGTCTCTGGGAGTACTATGCTCTTATGGAACCCAAGCACAGCTGAGCATGATCAAGGTATACTTATACTCTCCTTAAGTAAGAACTCTACAAAAAACAACCTGCATCTCACCAAGAGAAGAAAATTCTAGTATAACTTAATTGGCTCAAAGTAGCAATCAGTTATTATTCAAGGGGAGGTCAATTATAACTAAGGATACTGTGAATTTGGAATGTGCAAAAAGTAGAATGCTCTGGTATTGGTGGTCAAGAAATGTCTCAGTCAAGAGACCACTAGGTTAGAGTAGAAGAAAAAGAAGTATGATTTCTTAGTATCCATGGGAGATGCCTCCTTATGGAGACCCAAATCCATGGATGCACAAGTCCCTTGTATCAAATGGCACAGTATTTGATATACCCTGCACACATCCTCCCATATATTTCAAATCATCTCTAGCTTACTTATACCTAATACACTGTAAGTGCTTTATAAATAGTTGTTATACTGTATTTTCTAGAGAATAATGACAGGAAAGGCTGTACATATTTGGTTGCAAAAAAGTTTGTTTGTTTGTTTATTTATTTATTTTTTTGTTTGTATATTTGTTCTGCTGTTGGTTGACTCCACAGACACAGAACCCACAGACATAAAGAACCATTTGTATATGTTAAGATAGAAAAAATATTCCAGGCATCTTTTTTTTTCTTTCTTTTTTTTTGGGGGGGGTGGTATTAAAATTTGTTAAAGTCAAATCCTTCTCCTTTTTTTCCTAATCACTATTTTGCTTTTTACCTGTTTACCTTTTTACAACATGTACACAATGAGTTTTTCATTCTTTTTTTAATTGGTGCATTATTAATTATTCAGAGTGCCGGGTTTCATTGTGGCGTGTTCCTCTATGGACTTCACATAATTCAATCAGTTTCACTCCCCAGTCCCTTCCCCACCCTTCTTTTGCCTTGTTCCCTCTCTCCCATTTATCCCCTTCCTAAGGTCAAATTCTTAGGGTACTAATTCAGAAGCATCTGGTTATCCTTGGGATACCCAAAGTATGAAAGTATGAGGAGAACATTTAAGGAGAAAATGTGAAAGCTAAATAAAAAAACAAAAATGTTCCCCTAACAGCGTAGCCTTAAATATTAATGTCTGGTTATGTGGACGCTTTTGTAGGGTGAAAATAAGGACTTACCTCCATGCACATAAGTCCCCAGTTACTCTCTACAGTGGTGTCCTGTGAACTTGTAAACGTTATGGAAAAATTCTTTACACACAAATTATTAGAAGATGGAAAATTTTTTAAATTTGTTTTACTTAGTTGTACAAGACAGCAGAATGAGTTTCAATTCATCGTGCACTAATGGAGTGCAACATTTCAATTCTCTGGTTGTATACCATGTAGAGATGCACCATTCATGCAATCATACATGAACCTAGGGTAATAATATCCATCTCATTCCACCAGAAGATGGTAATTTTTACCAATGGAAAATAGGTCTATTTTAAAAAACAATGTAGAAAATATTTTTTGTTGCAGAAAATACATAGAAAATATTTAGTCACATAGTCAAAAGGAAGTTTAAGTTCTTAAAGGAATAGCAAGAAGTATTTCAACAGGCAAAGGTTGTGGGTCAGCAGTAGAGTGCTCGCCTAGCATGGATAAGGCCCTGGGTTTGATCTTAGCACCACATAAAAATAAGTAAATAAAATAAAGGTATCGTGTCTAACTACAACTAAAAAAAAAAAATATATATATATATATATATATATATATATATATATATATATTTGGGGAAAAAAAGGAAGTATTTCAAGAAGAAATTGTGGATGCGTGGTGGTTTTTGTTAGGTTTTATTGTTGTTGATGATGATGATTTTTTTTCTCTTAGAATTAGAAACTTTTAGTTCCAGATGGCATTATAGGCAAAGAATACAGTGAAGTCACTCTTAAATCCTCCCTCTTCCCCACCTACCCCACCCACAACGAACTTTTTGGAAAAGGCTACAAGTCCTTCTCTAAGTTCCTATGAAGCATCTTGAGTGTCTCTGTTATTAACAGAAATATTGTAGCACTAGTTCTATAAGATGATAAATCCTTCATTAATTTATAGCGGCTATTCATAAAACCAACAAGCCATTTAATCACTCAAGTGGTCATTCTGAGCCAGTCTGGGTATATACCAAGAATAGTTAAGGCTAAATTTTTAAATCCAAAAAGACAGATGCCCTAGTGTTTTGTGTCTACTAGCATTTACAGAAGATTACCTTTAGGTGATCATCTTAAAATAGCAATTCTAATAACTTTATTTATCAGCTGGACATAAATATTTAAAGAAATTTTAATATCTTCTAGACAACTAGGAATACCTGTAAAGGCTTTTGTTTCATTTCTTTTCCACAAGTTGAAATTCACTTTTACTAAATTAGTGGTAAAGATGAAGCTTTATTGACTTAGTGGTGAAGATGAAGCTTTATTAACTAAATTAGTGGTAAAGATGAGGTTTTGTTAGAGTTTAAGCAAGACTCAATTCATAGTTTACTTCCTAAGGATGAGCACAGTAAAGATTTGAAAATTTGTAAGAGAATAAAATTCATTTTAGAAAATGTGCTTGCTACTAGAAAAAAAGAATTGAAAGATATGTATACTACGCCAGCTCAGCATGAAAGAACAGCTGGAAATAACCACAGAGATATTTTTAATGAAGGAGAAACAGTTTCCTGTTCTCTTTGAGGGTTCAGTAACAGGCTCCTTGGAGAATAACTGCTTTGATGAACCTTGAAAATATAAACTTGGAGATAGGAGTGAATAATGTTAGAAATGATGAACTAAGACCAGCAAAGCATATCTGCAGGCACTGTACCTTAAGCTACTCTAAAATTTGATTTAAATTACTCAAAAGATTTGGCCAATTATAAATCAAAAGTTTAATATTCAGCTTCTTGCAGTGTATCATCAGGAAATCATCATGAATATTCATGAAGATTCAGCTATGTAAATGTTTACAGCTGTTAATACCAATGACAATACACCAAGAAGGGGACAATCTAAAAGCTCAACAATAAGGGAGAAAGTTAAATTATTGACTCATTGTTGCACTGATTTATCAAAATGCCAGATAGTCATTAAAAATGACATTATAAAAGAATATTTAATACATGGAAAAGAATATTTAATATTCACTGCATATTAAGCACAGAAAGAAAATTATAAAATAATGCCACATACTAAAATATTAATTGGTTATCTCTGGCTACTGCCATTCTGGGTCATGTCATTTGTTTTCTTCTTTTTACTTTTGTTTATACTTTAAAGATTTGTTTATAGTCTTTCTCTCTTTTTTTTTTTTTAATTCATGCATTATGTATTAAGGGTGGGGGTTGTGGCTCAGTGGCAGAGCACTTGCCTGGCTTGTGTGAGGCACAGGGTTTGATTCTCAGCACCACATATAAATAAACAAAATAAATATTTAAAAAAATATATATATTAAACAAAAAACAAATGTATTAAACATCTTTTCTGGGCCAGATACCATTCTGGAGTCATGGACCTTATTGAATAAGGAATTCCTTCCTGAGTATATCTTATTTAAAAGGTATATTTTGAAAGTCAATGGAAAATGTAACATTTGTCAAAACAAAACAAAACAAACTTAAAGGAAAATTAAGCTCATGGAATGACCCGGGATGTTTCGAAAGTAGATTTCCAGGCCTGTTCAGATGGAGGAGTCTGTTTCCAGACCCTTTCTCGCTCCCTTTCTAGCCCTGAGCTGCTCATTGGCTGCCTGCCAGAGAGAATGAGCAGGAGTCTGGGGCTGGAAATAAACAGGATGCCACACACAGGTGGGGCTGTATCTCAGAATGAAGGCGGAGGATTTGAAGATTCCATTGTTCATGGTTGGTCCTGTTAAAAATAAAGTACTTCAGAACAGTTTAGGTGGTCGTAACCTGAACTCTTTATTGTAGGGGAGAACGTTGTACAACATTACGCCTTCCCTACTGCAACCCAGGAAGGGAATTCCGTAAAAGAAGTTCAGAATGATCATCTCCTGTAGAAAGAACTGTTCAAACCGAGTAAACAGAAGGTGGCTGTGAAAATATCTTAGGACAAGCTGGTACAGCCCCACTGCCTCCCCTCCTGCTTTAGTTGAAAAGAAAGAAACAAACAACAACAACAAAAAAAAAAAAAAAGAAAGAAAGAAAGAAAAAGAAAAGATAAAGAAAGAAAGAAAAAGAAAAAAAGGGTGTGGGGGGAAGAATAATAAAGAAAAAGAGGAAGAGGAAGGAAGGAAGGAAGGGAGGAAGGAAGGAAGGAAGGAAGGAAGGGCCAAGGAATGGAGGGAGGAAGGAAGAATATAGTTTATGGTTCAAACTGTGCAATATCATCAGGACCTTTAATTCTTTTGGCATTTTAATAAAGATCCACAATAAATATTTAATTTTAATAATTTTGAGTTAATCTTTTTCACTCCAGCACCCTTCCTCAGCACAAACTTGGAAACTTTTTTCAAAGCTCTTATAGTGAGTAAATGCTGAAATTAAACTATATTTATTTATTTATTTGTCTAGGCATTAAATTTCCTTTTTATAGCTCTATTATGGCATAGCTTAGAATTTGTGTGTATGAACTACTTACAGATCCATGGCTTGCTGCAATACTTTAGGACCAGGTGAAATCTCAGTCTGTGCTATGGTATATTGTTAGAATTAGGGGGACATTTATCAGGTTTATGTCACTTTCCTGGCATATAATTAAAAATTGATCATCATAAATAAATGCAAGGCACCCTCCTGAGGAAAACATGCATTGTGGGCCAGACTTTTAAGTTGGAAGATGCAATTGGAAGCTGCAGGGGGTGGTGTACAATTCAGTACTTGCTGTGTTTATCAAACACACAAGCAATTTCAAAATAATTTCGTATTATAAGAGAAATTCTGAAAAAGTCTTTGTACTGTGATAATGTATAGAGAAATGTCCTCAAATTTTTGTGCAGCCATATTCTTTTGTCATTTTTATTGCTTAATAAGTAAATTCCTAAGAAACATAGTAAATGATAATACTCTTCAAATTGTGATTTTTGTTTTTTTAAGATACACTTTCTTCATTTTAAACTTTGGATTGCTGATCCCTGGACTTAAAAAAAAAGAAAGAAATCAAAATCTGAAATCACACTTTGATCACAATTATTTTAATCTTTGACACAAGATTTTATAAGTAGTTCATTCTTATCTGTGAAAAAACACATTTTATGAATATGTTAATTTGAAGTAAAATTAGTGCTTTTAGTTTCAAATGTGTCCCTAGCCAATCTATACACTGATTTAAAGAATCTATGGGACAGTGTGTATCCTCAAGGAGAAAACAAGGTCCAATTTTGACAACTGTGCTATTGCATAGCAAATAAAAGTAGTTTAGTCTCTGCCACGTCAAATTAACAGTATTCCTACCTATTTTTTAAATAGAATTCAGAAAGTTTTTCACTTGCCTTTCATCTGTACACCTGTATGTCTGATGTCACACTTTTTTAATGAGACAGGGTCTTATTAAGTTGCAGGGGCTGGCCTCCCACCTCAACCTCCTGAGTCACTAGAATTACAGACATTTGCCACAATGCTTAACATGATGTCCCACATTTTTAAAAGTTAAAAATGAAACTTTATCCTGATTAAATTTTATAGTTTTTAGAGTGTACATAAAGTATTTTTAACATGACATTTTGAATAAAGCCTTGTCAAAACCATAGCAAAGTCATTCTGTTAGATAACTGGTAACAAAAAGAAGCTCTAGAAGAATACAGATTGCATCAGTATGGCAACCATCAAGAATATAAACAATAATAAATACTGGAGAGAACATGAGAAAAAGGAACACTTCTACATTGTTGATGGGATTGTAAATTCCTACAACCACTATGGAAGTCAGTTTGGAGGTTCCTCAAAAGACAAGGCATGGAACCATTATAAGACCCAGCTATACACTCCTTGTTATTTATCCTAAAGAATTCAAGTCATTTTACTACAGTGATACATGTATATCCATGTTTATAGCAGCACAATTCACATTAGTAAACCACGGAACCAGCCTAGATGTTCATCAATGGATGGATGGACACAGAAAATGTGGTATATATTCAGAGTGGAGTTTTGTTCAGCTATCAAGAAAAATAAAATTATGTAATTTGCAGAAAAATGGATGGAACTTGAGACCATTATGTTAAGTGAAATAAGCCACATTCAGAAGGTCAAGGGTCATATGTTTTCTTTCATATGAAGAAGCTAGAGAGGAAAAAGGAAAAGAAAGTTGCAGGGTGATTACATGAAAAATGAAGGGAGATAGATAGAATAGAGGAAAGAGACCAGGGAATGGAAAGAGTGGAGTTGGGGAAGTGCTAAGGAGGGATATTGCCAAATTATATTGTTATATTGTGTGCATATATGTATATATGCATATGTGTATGTATATATATATATATATATATATATATATATATATATATATATATATAATCATCCCACCAAGATGCAACAATAAAAAATGTGGAGGAAAAAAAGGGTATAGGTTACTGTTAAACAGTTCTTCTGAATAATACACAGTTACATTGAATTTTAGATTTTCTTTCATTACTAGGGACCAGGTGGTAATATAAGACCATGTGTAATAAAAACTTAACTTTAGTTCATAGTTTCACCTCTCTTAAACCATTTATTGGTGCTCTCATGAAGCACAGTGAGATTGGTTAGCATGAGAATTGTGAGAACTTTTATGATATACTTTGCTAAATTAAATATGCCCCCCCTCTCACACCTTCTGTTCAGAGAGCTAATTAACAGCCAGAAACAAAAGACAAACAACAGATGGTAAAGGAGGCATAGACATCCCCAAATTGGTGTAAGGGCCTCTGAACACCATGAGTGGAATGGCTTTGTTTACATTCTGATGGCCCAAATTCACAAATTACAGTGTGTTTTATAGTATGCACACTATTTGCTTAAGATGCTTGGTTCTTTCCATCAGTTGAATATAACTGACTCTCAGAGTTGCTGGATGCCTGAAAAGTTCCTGAGACTGATTTTAAAACTCATTAAAATGCATGTGTTATTCAAGGGCTTTCTGGATTTGTGACAGCAAATTATGTTCTATATTGTGGGGTGGGGGATACAGGAAGCAGGGTATGCATCTTTCAGGAGAGACTAGTAGTTATTTATGCATGGAGGTTAGAAAGGATTTGGGAGAATGTTTTATTTTTATTTTTTTTTTTTGGTAGTGGAGCAGAGCAGTTTTTTAAAATTTTTTATTCATTTATTTTTTTATGGAATGGGAGGATGAAATTAGAAGGAATAGGAATTGAGTGAGTTTTATAAACAGTTGTCTTTCTTCTTTCTCCAGAATATTGGCTACTCTGGAAGAAATAGGTAGATATTTCCTGTTTAACAATAACCAAAGGGTTGTTATTGTAGGATATGGGGTTGGAAAGTGAATCCAGGAGGGCTGTATTTGCCAACATGCAGGCCTAGAAGCTGGCTTCTAGCACCCCCTTCAATTAAAAAAAAAAGGCATAATTGTCAGGGGTAGAGTGTGCAACTAAGACAAGCCCACAATGGAAAAAATAATATTTTTTAAATTGACACAAAATCTGGCTTTGCAGAACCATGGCTTCATTACATTAAAGAAGATAGCACTATGACATGATTTTTGTATATCTTACCTTTTTAAAAATCTAAAAACATATTTTTCTTATATTTTCCTCATTACTGTGCTCATAAAAGAACTCTGCACAGTAAGTCATCTTACGTAAATGAAAACATGACATAATGAAATGAAATCTTACGAGCTTTGAGAGAAACGATTCTTTGAATTATCTTGTTTAGCTTCGATTCAATTAGTGTGCTCCTGCTTCCTGTCGTCAGTGATCTGTTCTTTTATCTTGTATGTCATTTTCTTCTGCAGTGAGATTTATTTTTGAACAGAGATAAGATGGAGGAGGAGAGAGGGGTCTGCTTACCGGGGGCTGCAGGTGATCTGAGGTTTAAGTGCTAAACGTGTCTGGCAGGGGTGAGGACCCTGCATTTCTGCTAAGGATTCTAAGTAGGAAGGTGACCAGGAAAAGAGCTAGATGATGACTTGAGCGTGCTGAACAAGTTCAGCATTGTAAGGCAGAATGGGGAGGGAAAAGGGACAGTGTTGGTAGATGAGCATGCCAGCTAGTTCCAAGGAGAAAAATGAGCAAGTACCAGCTGGAAGAACCTATGTTTAAGCCAAGGTCCACTACTGTGCCCAGAAGAAGGAAGCCCAGGGAGAGCCAGGAGAGGATGGCACATATGAAAAGTTCCTGACCATTGCCATGATTCTCTGGATAAAAGAGACTCTTGCAGAGATGAGGGGAACCCAATATCTGTCTCAGAGCTCAAGAAGAATTCATTGCAAATTCAGTGAGATTGATTTTCTAATCTTGGGACAGCACGGGTGTGTCTGTTCTATCTCTTGTCCAGCAAACTCCTTCGAGGGGGAGAGAGGCACCTTCTTAAATTCTCTCAGTATTCCTGCGGAGAATTAACTGTGAGGAGGAGGAGGAGGAATTGAGTATTGAGGGGAAGAGGCAGTTACAGCCATTTCCAAAGGATATTAAGACTGTTGAGGGCTTGTGTCAGAGTTGGAACGAATGGATGAAGTCAAAGTATTCTTTTCAAAAAATTAAAAATATGATTCATATACATAGAGAAGAGGAACACGTGTTAGATTTTTTTCTTCCAAAAATTCTATCAAGCAACAAGGAAACCAGTAAATTGCCAAAGCTCATTCAAAGACCATTTAAGGAACAGAGCACTTTAATACGGTAATAGTGAATAAGATTGCTCGGTTAGGGGCTGGGGTTATGGCTCAGTGGTAGAGCGCTTACTTAGCATGTGCGAGCCACTGGGTTTGGTCCTCAGCACCACATAAAAATAAATAAATCAATAAAGGTATTGTGTCCAACTACAACTAAGAAAATATTTAGGAAAAAAAAAGATTGCTCGGTTAGATACAAAACTGATTAACATCCTAAAGGGCAATAAACTATGGCTTCTGGAATTTTCTTGAAAAAATAATTGTGTCTACAAGTTAACATGTAACTTTGTAGAGAATAAGCCTTTAATTAACATTATACTATAAAATTAATACTGGGATAGACCTCTTAAACAATGCTTTTGAAAGGACATGTATCCCCATTGCCTTATTTAAGTTTGCATCTATGTTCTTATTACCCATGTCTAATAGTGGTTGATTGGCACAGACCTTTAGTCTTCCTGTCCGCTACTCCTTTATACACACCCCATCACCCACACACGATGTAATGCAGGAATCCAGAGAGAAGAAGAGAGTATAAGAAAAGCAGGTGCCTCTTCCATGGATAGAATTCCATACTTTGAACTTACCTGCTGCTATAGAAGGGTGTCCTTGGCCTTTGAAACCCTCTGCAAAATGCAAAAGAGGTCAGTGCCTATGGTTTAGACTAGTTCCTTTACTATGAATATCAAGGAATAGCCTAAAATTTCATTGTACTGAAATTTCCTTGCACCAGTTATTGCCAGATCCAAATGGACTTGCTGCTCTCATAATCATGTGCTGAGTAGATTTGTTAAGGGTGCCCAGGATGTATTTTGCTGGTATCAGTGACCAAGGCATTCACCTTGTGTCTGAGATTGCTGGAATTTGCTGGTGGCTGCAGCCTATTGGTGTTTCCTCAAAGATTTTCTCTGGCACCCTTTTCAACTCTCTCTCTCTGTTATATCCTGTCTCCAAGACATAAACATTCTTTCCCTCTTTTGGCTCACCACCCACATAAAAGAATGAAAACCAAGTTCAGTAACTTGGCATCAAAGAGAATATTTCATTATTAAGGTGAATTATGCCTTTTGATTCGGTTTAACCCAGATATGATAATTTTATATTTTTATTTTGCATAAGAAAAATTGATAATTCTTGCAATGGTTAAACCATTTAGCTGCTATGGGACCTCTAAAATAATAAGGGAACACTTTGATTTTTTCTTCACATTTGAGATGGCTTCTGCAGTGATTCTTTGCAACTCCTTCAAATTAATAAAAATTCTTGTCCCCCTATAATCACTTTTGGCTTCTTCCATCACTTCACAGTACCTATCCCTAATGATAGTTTGACTTATTTTTTATGCATTCATCTTAATACTCTCATCTGGAACAGCTATGCCAAGATGAAAAGAATCATATTTTCTTGTGATTCAAAACTATCTTGTCTCTTCTGTACTAATTTAGGTATTTACAAACAGAAAATGTGTTTGGAATTATGTTAATGATATCTCACCTCCCCCATATATTGGTTCATCAATGAGATCAATATCAAAACTTAAGTTGGTATTAGCTTAATTTACTGGATAAATTACTGTTTACTTCTCTATGATCTCTGCAATTCAGAAGATCAGAGGATCATTTCATGATTAGTTATGATACCATCCACTAATATCATTAAAGTGACATTGTGGTAGAAAGACACACTTATCCCTAAAGCATTGCAAGTTAAAAGGTCATGCTTTAAAAGAAAAGATTTGTTTGTTTACCAGCTGATTGTTTGTTTGCTTGGTTGTTGTTGTTTTGTAAGACTTTATGTTTTGGGCTGGGGATGTGGCTCAAGCGGTAGTGCGCTCGCCTGGCATGCGTGCGGCCCGGGTTCGATCGATCCTCAGCGCCACATACAAACAAAGATGTTGTGTCCGCCAAAAGCAGAAAAATAAATATTAAAAAATTCTCCCTCCCTCCCTCTCTCTCTCTCTCTCTCTCTCAAAAAAAAAAAGACTTTATGTTTCAAGAACAGTTTTAGGGTCACAGAAAAATTGAGAGGGTGATACAGAGATTTATCATACACTCCTGCTCCTTTCCCATTATCAACACTTTACACCAGAGTTGCTGAACCTACATTGTTACATAACTATTCCTCCAGAGTCCATAGTTTATCTTAGGGTCCACTCATTCTGTGGGTTTGGACAAACATATAATGACTTGTATCTACTATTTGAACATCATACAAAGCATTATCACTGCCCTTCAAATTCTCTATGCTTGGACTATTCTTCCCTCCTCCCTGCACTCCTCTCTTTTTAAATGCAACATGACTATGTCACTGAATTTGTTTTTCCTAAAATTTTTTTTTTAGTTGTAGATGGACACAATACCTTTATTTTGTTTATTTATTTTTTTTTTATGTGGTGCTGAGGATCGAACTCAGTTTCTCACACATGTTAGGCTCTACTACTGACCCACAACCCCAGAATAAAAATTCACCTAAAATATAAGATAGCAACAATGTTTGGGGAATCCTGCAGCATCAAAGCATACAAGCATCACCCTGTAAATAATTCCACTGATGGTCTCTCATTTACTTATCAGATTTAAGTTCAATTTAATAAACATTTATTGAATGCCTATGCATGATATAACTAGTCCCTTCCCCTAAGGAATTTGACATTTAATGACCATGAGGAAACTCACTCAACCAAAGGTGATATTTGGCCAGAATGTTATTACTGCTTTATAAAGATATACTAGTCACAGAAACATTAAACTTCTTTAAATTTTTTCTTAAATTTTGACTGGATATAACGCAGAATATTGCCAAAGGGACCTTGGAAATCTCCTGGTTTAACCATCTCAGATTTAAGTAAACGTTTTTCTTATTCTTTATTAAGAGTTATGTTTATTTGTTGTAGAAAGCTTCAAATATGTGGAAAAGTGGAAACAAGAAATCAGAACATCCACAGTTTCGTACACAACCCTCAATAATCATTATCAGCCTTTTGGTGCAAGTTTCTTTTTTCACGTAATTCACTTTATTTTTTAAGCATCTGTAAGATAACTTTGGACAATTTTGTATACTAATTTTTTCCATAAGATATTTTGACATCATCTTTTCCCAATGGTATTAAAGACTTTTGGTAAACATTTTTAATGGTTAAATAATAGTCAGTTATTAAAGAAACATAATTTAGTCATTAATCTTCAATTTAGGTTATTCATACTATTTGACTACTGAATAGCTTTGAGCTTAAAAGTTTCTCAGGATGGAGTCTCTGAAGTAGGTTTACTGAGTCAAAGTATATGAACGTTTTCAGAGCTCTTGCAAGATACTTTGGAACACCATGCATTTTGCATTTTGCATTCAGCTTTATCTTCACAGCGTATTTCATTAGCCTTTCCTCACACATACTACAGGCTCCTCTGCTTTTTAATTGGCAAGGAAATCACCAGGAACTGAATACACACTGGAGGGAGGAGATAAGCAGAGTCATCAAAATCAGCTCCCAAGAAGAAATAGAAACAATCTAGCTAAGCTTCCAGTAGCACCGTCCTTAATTTGTGTTATCACCTCTTAAATTTGCATAGACCTTGACTTTTGAAAGTGTAGAAAGTTAATGGTTCCTGACTTTTGGAATAGGGGTGGTGGGTCTGAGGGGAGACCGAAATTAAAACAGATGAGATTCATACCTTGCTAGAATCACTGAGTTTCTGGTAATTGTTGTTAATGACAATTTCAGGCAACACAGCTTCTTCTAATAGCTATGAAAGGGGATGAGCAGCATCATTACAAAGACACAGTCACTGTTGTCACTAAGGCGCCACCACGGAGAAGTTGGTTTCTTTGGGGCTGGGCTGAAAATACTGCGGTTGTTTGCAAAGGCCCAGGGGTCCACTGAGGTCCTCTTGGCCTGTTCTGTCACATCAGTTCTGATACTGAAAGGTCTGTGGCATCTCCTGAGCTCTAACCAGGCTCCTGAGCTGCTCTAAACGGAGAGGGCATTGACACAGCCCTGGTGGCGTGAAACTTGTGCAGCCGCAGCCCCACTGCTGGCTTGATTGAGGGAGGGCAGGACTCCATTGGACCAGCATTGGCTGCACAGTTGTGTCAGGAGCGGCTGGGAGATTTCATTCCTAAACCCAGACAGGAGAAGTAGAATTTCTGACAGAGATGCTAACTGTCCAGGGACCTCGGCCTGTTTCCAACACTCACAGACTTGCAGACTCATGAATGTCCTCTTGGTCTTCACTGCTGAAAATTAAAAAAAAAAAAAAATCCATTTTCAAATCTCTTCTCAGAGCACCTTTATTTACCTGGTCCCTGTGGATATTTTCTGTGGTTTTCTAGCTCCTCCTGTCCCTTCCATTTGTGGACCCTGGCTGTGTAGTCAGAGTCTATCTAGAAGCTACCGAGGAGTGTTGCCTCACAGACCCTCTGGCTACACTTTTCTGTTTTCAGAGTCTGAGCTGTCCTTGCTTTCTGTTTTCTTAAATAGCACATTTTTTAACTGGTTTAGATTAGCTTGAGATCTCTTGGGAGCCCTGGATTTTTCCCTCCCATGTTTTCAAATAGCCAGTCATCGTTTGTACTATTTATAAAGCTCGAGTTTCCAGCTCAAGTGTAATATTTATGTGTTCCCTTGCAAATTTTGATAAGGTTAGTGTTTTGTTAACCCAGCAGCCAGTCAGCTCACAATTGAGTTCATATTTGACCCTGATACTGTTATCACAGATTCGCTTTGTAAAAAGAGCACGCACAGCCTCCTGCCTCATGTGCTGCCTGTAGGGTGAGGTATTCTCTGTGTGAGTCCTCCCTCCAGTACTGTGGAAATACCTCCAGATTCCTAAAATGTCCGATGACTTGTCATCTCAGATGCAGGATTCTCCTCAGGCTAAAATAACCCATCAAGCATCCCCACCACCTGATACCCACTCCAGGCAAATCAACAGACAAATAAGATGGTCCCAGTGTTCTCTCATTCAGCCTGGCTTCTTCTTCTCCATTCCCATTTGGCTTCCATTTTACCTCTCAGTGAGAGTTGGAAGTAGCTTATATCCCAAATCTTCTGATTTTTTTTTTCACCAGAAGAGAGTCTTGGCAAACTCATGGTATAGGAGGGAAACTAAGGAGGAACAAGTGGAGTCAAGCGGTGCTAAGCTGCATAAATGACTGATCAATTCAGAAAATAAATAATTGGAGGATTTTGGAGAAGATAAAGAATGAGACTAATCCAGGCACAGTGGTCCATGCCTGTAAGCCCAGCAGTTCCGGAGGCTGAGGCACAAGGATCAAAAGTCAAAGCCAGCCTCAGCCATTTAGTGAGATCTCAGCAACTTCATGAGACCCTGTCTCAAAATAAAAAAATAAAAAGGACTGGGGATGTGGCTCAGTGGCTAGGCACCCCTGGATTCAATCCCTGATACCAAATAAAAAGAGAGAAGAGGAATACTGAGTAGTTCAGATAAAGATGTGTATTCAGGCAGTCATTCGAATATACTTTTTAGGCAGAGGACCAAGTCAGTCCTTGGAATGCGTGCAAATTTTATGGTGTCCATAGAAGTCTATGGTGATATATTTTAAATGCACATGTTGAATTTATGACATATTGGATCCATGAGTATAGTTCAGCATGAATGCATAGGCTGTGTACATGTTGATGATAAGCCTGAGATATATTAATTAGATGGATACTTAAGACAATGTTAAACTCATTTGTTTTCTATGAGGTATATAAAATTATATTTTCTAGTTGTAACTATGCCCTGTGTGTCTCACTTCTTTTTACAGTGCCGCCTCTTTGGCACATATTCTTATCTAGAATAACAGTGTTTCAAAAGAACCATTCCATTTCTGATTTTGACAAGTTAGGTTGAGGTTGATCTCCGTAGAGCATTGTTATTTTCCAGCCATATGCAGACCACCAGCTGAATTATGAGTTGGTATAATGAGTCATGGTATAAGCTTTCCGATTCTCTGGCTCCCATATGCCTCCTGGGAGAAGCTCATGCAGAATGAAGTATCTGAGCAGTGTTGAATGTCTGACTCATTCCTTGGACTTGAGGTACTTAGGACCAAACTTTAAATTAGAAAGAAATTTAATTCAAAGTTTAAATGCCAGTTTTGAATGACTTGCCAAATGTTTCCCCCCCCCAACAGTTTTTGTGTTGTCTTCCTAACAAAGAAGAATCATAAACGGAAGGAGGACACTGAGAGGAGACAGATTCCAATTAATGTCTCTGGTGATTGCTGTACAACTAAGATGGGAACTTATTTATCTTTAGGAAACAGAAAAATTTTAAAGATTAAAAATAAACTGTAAAGTTAGAGATTTAAAGAGACCTACATGTTTAAATACACACATATATACACACTCACACACATAGACAAATTCTCTGTGTATTCTTCCCTATCCCTGCTTCCTTATTGAAATAGCAAAGAAAAGTTTCAGCTTATCACTTGGAGGCATTGTCATGCAGGATAAAGAGTTGGACCTGGGTTCCATTCCCTGATTTGTCCTTTATTGGCTGTTTGAACCTCAAGTAATAGATTACTTCAGGCTTGATTGAGATGATCCACGTAAGACCCTTAGTTGGAGTTCTTATCTCTCAGTAAAGAGCATAATAAATTTTGGCTATTTTCCGTTACAGTCTTCAGCAACATCGTTTTATCATCCCCACAACCTTCAACATCATGGTGGTCATCACCACATCCACCACCATCATCATCACCATGATCTCACTCTCCTGGGTCACCTCTTGGCCCTCTGTCCATTCCTAGATCCTCTTTGCACACTGTCTTCCTCTTCCAAACCCCAAGATATTAAGGTTCCTGTGGGTTATATTCTAAGCCCTTCTCCTTCCTCTCACTACTTTTCTCCCTGGATAATCTCATCCACAGTGGGACCTCATGTATCAGCCATTGCTGATGATTCCCAAATTCATAACTTCAGCCCATATTTCTCTTCTGAACCTCACACCTTATATCCAGCTACCCTTTGAGTGTCCCAGCAACTCTTCAAACCAAAACTCAGTGCATCTTTCTCTCCTTTGACCTTACTTGTTCTCTTTCTTAATCTTAAAAGTGTTACCAAAGCTAGAAAGTGGGATGTCATCCCTGACTCTAATCTTTCCTCTTCCTCCAACATTTAATCAATGAAAAATTTTCATTATACTTTCTAAACTGTAAGTTCCATATTAGCAAAAACCATATTAGAGCCGTAATCTCAGTGCCTGGCAGCATACTCAATAAATAATTATTGAATGAAATCAGTAGAAGAATGAATGAAACTCTTGATTATGACCACCTCCTTCCATTTCCATTACCTCTTCTGTACCTCAGGCTAACATCCGTTCTCTCTCTCTTGTTCAGTTTAAAAGTCCTCTATAGCTGAAATGACCTGACTGCTTCTAGCATTGTAGTCTCCACCCCCAGAGCCACTATAGTTCATGGGTCACACTGCAGCCAAGAACCTGAACACGATCATGCCTCCTCCCTGCTTAAAGCACTTCAATAACTAAATAGTGATCTCGATTTGATACCCAGGTTACAACTATTGCCCTAGAACACTCTCAGAAAATGTCCTGGATAGAACAGTAATAAGGTGATCTTTCTATGTCTCATCTTTTCTGCTTACAGCTCCAGCCTCATTGTTCCTCATTTCTTCCTGGTTTTAGATTCTTAAATTTTTTCAAATGTGTTTTCCTCCTAGTTTCCATGTGTTTTTTCTCCTGCCTTGAACATTTTTCCCTTTTCTCTTTGCCTGGCTGACTCATACCATCTAGGTTTCAGGTTAGACATTATTTTACAAAGAAATCTTTTGGGGCCCCAATTTTATGGTAGACACTTCTTTGTTTTTCCATAGCATCTTGTATTTCTCTAGTTCTTGCATGTCTGATTTAATGACCTGTTCATTTCTGTGGGTTCCCCATGAGCCTCTAAGCTCCATCAAGTTGGTGACCATATCTGCTCACTGCATAGTTGAATTCTGGTCCCCAGTCCAGGGTCTTGAACATAGTCTGACACTCAGCAAATATTTGCTGAATGAATGAGGTAAAATCACTTGCTGGGAGAATGATTGAATTATGTGTGTGTGGAAAAATCTTCCCCTCTAATAAATGTCATGGGAACGTCCCTAATGGGTGGCTATAAACAGCATATTGTCTTCTTATCCCTGTTCATCGTATCTGTGATGGTAGGGGAAATGATTCTGTGTTCCTTTGATTAAAAGTTCATTCTAGGACAGGATTTGGAGTTGGTACACACTGTCAATTCCAGGAAGTCTTGCAGGTGATAATGTTGGAAAACAAAGCAAAGAACAGCTGTTTTTCTAGCTTTCTTAAGCAGTTGAGGCTACTTTTATTTCAACTATATAAGAGAGATGGGTTTTTAAGTTATTTCCTTTGAAGTTAAAATTAAATTTGCTTTCATTATGCTAACATATTCTAGCTTGTTTAAGTTCCAAGGTCTTACACTGTTAAAACAACAAACACAAAGTACCTCATACTTCTAATACAGTTATTTGTAAATTTGAAATCGTATGCTTTGAACTGTTAATTTTTATACTTTTATTTGATCTACAAAAGACTAAGAGCATCATAGCATCTTGTTCCACATTTATTGACTGGAAAGGAGTTCTACCTATCGAAGGATCTATGAACAAAGATTAAGGACTATTTTTCCAAATAGAAATAGCTTTGATGTTTTTCTGATTATAGTAATAATACACAATTGCTGCAAAAAATTGAGAAATATGAGAAAAATATATAAAATCCATCTGTGAACTCACTTCTAGGTTATTGTGTCAGACGTACATAATACCCTAAAATATATACATTTATGGTATGTATTTCTAACTTTTCTGCATATATTATTGTATCAATACAGTTTTTCTGGTTTTTGGTGAAAACAGTGTTATTCTATGCATATGGCTTTAAAATGTGTTTTTTACTTGAAAAGTTTGAGAACTGTCATGGAGAGAAAAATTGATAAAGTAGATTTTTAGAAAGTTTTGCTTTCCAGTGCATTGAATGTATCATTTCCCACTCCATCATACTCATTAAGAAAACTTCTAGCTGGGTACAGTGTTGCACACCTGTAATCCCAATGGCTCAGGAGGCTGAGGCAGGAGGATCATGAGTTCAAAGCCAGCCTCAGCAAAAGCACGAAGCACTAAGCAACTCAGTGAGACCCTGTCTCTAAATAAAATACAAAATAGGACCAGGGATGTGGCTCAGTGGTCGAGTGCCCCTGAATTCAATCCCTGGTACCCCACCCCGCAATGAGAAAACTTCTATAAAAATCTGTATTACTTTTTGCATTATTCAGGCTTCATTTGAAGGAAACAGAAATGATGCTACCTATTTTAAGAAGAAAATGATTTAATTTTATAAAATTGGTGTTTAAAAGATTACTGGGAGGGCTGGGCTTGTGGCTCGTGGCAGAGTGCTTGTCTTGCACATGGGAGGCACTGGGTTCAATCCTCAGCACCACATAAAAATAAATAAAGCAAAATAAAGATAAACTAAAAGATTACTGGAAAGTTTAGAAGAGTGGGCACTAAGCTGGCGAACTGAACTGCAAGGGATGAGGGGCTGCCCCTTCCTTCCCCATGACCAGTGAGATAGGGAATCAGAGGCAACCACTAGAATGACTGGCTCCAGAGGCACATCACTGTTACTGACATGCAGGGGTCTTGTCATTGCCATTACTATTGTCCAAGAGCCACATAGCCTTGTGCATGTGGTACTGGGGATTGAACCCAGGAGAGCTCTATCACTCCTTACTTTTTATTTTGAGACAAGGTGCTACATTGCTGAGATTGGCCTCAAACTTGCAATCCTCCTGCCTCAGCCTCCTGAGTATCAGGCATGTGTCACTATGCCACACAGCTTTTTAAATTGAGCCACATGGCCCCAAAATGGATGCCCTGCATCCTTGCCTCTTACTTCTCTCTCCTCAGTGGCTAGTGGCTTGTATCCTGAAAGCTAAAAAACAAAGAAACAAAGGCCTCCATGACTGTGCTCCTCATTAGAAACCACATAGATTTCCTCTGCCTCATTCTTGACTTCAAAATTTCATGTTAGTGTGTTTAACTGGCAAGAATTAAATCACATCTAGAAATAACTCGGGGGAGCCTAGGAAGTGCGGCTCTTGGTTGTCCCGTCTCTGCCAGATAGACAGCCCAAGCCAACCAGTCAGGAGGCTGGAGTGGACATTGACTCTCACCATATATCAGAGCTTTTGGTGTTGGATCTGGGCTCCTTTTGGATACATCGCTATATGAAAAAGAGGGACAATTTATCTGAATGGGGTAATCTATACCACTACAATGTATTTAGTCTTATTGCTAGGTATTTCCTTTTCTTTCTATTTTTCATATAATGTTTTGATAAATTCTCAGAGTCATTAATAGCTTAGGCCTTATTTTAATTGACCCATCAGGACAGTTGACAGGACAGTTCCTTCTCTTAACACCCTTTATTCACTAGGTTCCAGAACCTCTTGCTTCCCTGGTTTTCACCTGCTCTATCTAAGTCTTCTTACTGTTCCTCCTCATCTCTCTACTCTTAATGTCCCTGAGACTGAGTCCTGGGGTGTAGACTCTTGTTAGTTTACTTTACTCCCTGGTCCTATCCCCCGATCTTAAGGCTTCAAATATCCTGGACTCCAAAGCTTTACTCTTAGTAGCTAAGATGTACTTTTGTTTATTTATTTATTTTTATTTATTTTTAATTTGTAAAATGTGTGATTTTTAAATGATTTTTTAAAAAAAAATAAATGACAGCAGAATGCATTATAATTCTTATTACACATATAGAGCACAATTTTTCATATCTCTGGTTGTATATAAAATATGTCGACGCCAATTCGTGTCTTCATACATGTACTTTGGATAATGATGCCCATCACATTACACCATCCTTGCTAACCCCCTGCCCCCTCCCTTTCCCTCCCACCCCTCTGCCCTATCTAGAATTCATCTACTCCTCCCATGTTCCCCCTCCCTACTCCACTATGAATCAGCCTCCTTATATCAGAGAAAACATTCAGCATTTGTTTTTTGGGGGATTGGCTAATTTCACTTAGCATTATCTTCTCCAATGCCATCCATTTACCTGTAAATGCCACGATTTTGTTCTCTTTTATTGGTGAGTAAAATTCCATTATGTATATATTTTACATTTTTTAATCCATTCACCCACTAAAGGGCATCTCGGTTGGCTCCGAAGTTTAGCTATTGTGAATTGTGTTGCTATAAACATTGTTGTGGCTATGTCCCTTTAGGATGCTGTTTTTAAGTCTTTTGTATATTGGCCAAGTAGAGGGATAGCTAGGTCAAATGGTGGTTCTATTCCCAGATTTCCAAGGAATTTCCATACTGCTTTCCATATTGGCTGCACCAGTTTGCAGTCTCACCAGCAATGTATGAGTGTACCTTTTCCCCCACATCTTCACCAACATTTATTGTTGTTTGTCTTCATAATAGCTGCCATTCTGATTGGAGTGAGATGATATCTTAGAGTAGTTTTGATTTGCATTTATCTAATTGCTAGAGATGATGAACATTTTTGCATATATTTGTTAATTGATTGTATATCCTCTTCTAAGAAGTATCTGTTCAGATCCTTGGTCCATTTGTTGATTGGGTTATTTATTTTTTTGGTGCTTAGTTTTTTGAGTTCTTTATATACCCTAGAGATTAAGATATACTTTTATATTCTCTCTAAACACCTCAAACTTAATACTTCCCAAGCAAACTTCTGCTCTTTCCCTCTCTTTACTTTATTCACAGTTTTCATCTTAGTTCACAGCCCCTCCATCCTTCTTTTTTCTTAGGACAGAAACAGGGAGTCATCCTTGATGTCTCCCTCATTCAACTTCATTCAACTTCAGTCCATCAGCAAATCCTGTTGACTGTACCTCCAAAAACATCCCATCCAGTGATTACTCTCCGTCACCCCCTGTTTCCTGCTGTTCTAAGCCACTGTTATTTCTCTCATGGACTGTGAATTCAGCTCCTGAGTGGTCTCTTCCATCCTTGCTTCCCTAGAGTGTCAAAGTTAGATCATGTCACTCCTTTGCTCAAAAGAATGACATCTTAGTGAATTTCCATCTCACTTGGAATAAGAATCCTTACAGCAACCCCCAGGGCTCTCCTCCCCTGCATGCCGGCTCACTTTATTCTTGCCTCCTTGTTGTTTTTAAGTACCCCTATCCCTGAGAGTCTTGGCAATTACTGACCCCTCAGCTTGGAATGCTCTTTCCCCAGATACCCACATATTTCCCTCATCTCTCCCAAGAGGGACGGGGCTGTCACCCACTCAGGAAGGCCCTCACTGATCACCCTCCTTAAAATTTCCAAATGGTTTCCCCTTGAGCTCTCCAAACTCCCCTCCTCTGCTTCATTTTCCTCCATAGCACCTCAAACTTTCTCTTTTTTCTCTCACATTTTTGTACTGGCTCCTTTACAGTTGTACATATTGGTGGGATTTGTTTTTACATATTTGTACATGCACACAATATAACAATATAATTTAACCAATGTCACACTCCTCTGTACTTCCCCCCTCCCTCCCTGCCTCTCACCCCTTGGTCCCCTTCCTCTAATGATCCCCCTTTGATATTTAGGACCTCCACTTCCACCTTTGTTTTCTTTTTTCCTTCCACATATGAGAGAAAACATACAATCTTTAAGCTTCTGCATTTGACTTATTTTCACTTAACATAATGGTCTCTAGCTCCATTCATTTTCCTGCAAATGTCATTTCGTTTTTCTTTGTGGCTGAATAAAACTCCATTGTGTGTGTATATACCACATTTTCTTGTATCCATTCATCTGTTGATGAAACCTAGGCTGCTTCCATAGTTTGGCTATTGTGAATTGTGCTGTTATAAACATGGTTGTACAGGTATCACCGTAGTGAGATGACTTTTAATTCTTCAGGAGCACCTCAAACTTTCTAGTGAATTACATGACTTTTTTCTTTTATTGCATGCCCCCCCTCCATGAGAAAATCTATTTTAAAATACTTTATTGTTGAATCCTCAGTACATTGTACAGTGTCTAAATACATGGTAATTATTCATTGTTTGTCAAAATTAATAAATTTCTTTATACATGCCTCATTGAGCATGAATCTATTTATTTATTAATGCCTAGGGTGAGAAATACACATAAATTGCCTAAAAAGGTTTTGGTAATTTGTTCTCCTGCCAGGGTTCCATGAGAATGTCATTTTCCTGGCACCTTTACCAACACCATGGCTTGGCCACAGTGACATTTTTGTTCCTTGAACTTGCCATGTTGTCTCTACTTGATGTATTCTATTGACTTCTCCCTTCTCCCAGTCTCTCTGCCACTCTTTTATCTGGCTTAGGTCTTATTATTTCAGGACTCTAAATATCACCTCCTTGGAGAAGCCTTCCCTGATCTTCTGCTCTAAAGTAATCCTCCTATGAACGTACATTACATCATACCTATTTTGTTTTTATCATAGCACATATCACTTCTAAATATTTTCCTACTTATATATATTTGTCTGTCTATCTATACTTTCTTTTTCTAAAGTGTAAACTGTGTGAGAAAAGGATACTAGGTGAAGATGGATTAGAAGTGCACTATTTTTCTGGATGAGCAAAGCAAAGCTTCTTTTCAAATATGAAGGCATTTTTAATAACAAATGCTGAAAGATCTAGAAGTTTAAATATTCTTGTCAGCATATTTGTTTTAGATAAGCTATATTTGCTTTCTTAAAGTGTTGATAAGCTACATAGTTTCTTAAGTTTCTGAAGTCTCCTTTTTCACTTAGTTTCTACAAACTACTATTTCTTTTGTAAAATTGAATTTAATGCTGTTGCTTTCTTTTTTGTCTCCACAGCTTTTGGAAAGAACCAACAATGGTTTTGAAGAATCAGATTCCGGTGCTACCAAGAGTCCACTCCACTTAGCTGTAAGTGAGAGGCTGTGGGCAACCTCCCCTGTCAGAAAAAGAATCCAAGCATTGCTAAAACTAGGCTGCTCTTGAAATGTAAGCATAGTAATGAGTAACTTGTGATATGAAAGTAAGACATGGTTAAAGGTCCAGGCTGCAGAGAGAAAGACTACTTCAACTCGCAGTCCCAGCTTTACCAGTTGGTGACCTTAAAGACATTACCTACCCTGTGCTGAGCCTCAGTTTCCCCATCTGTAAAATGAGAACAAATGAAAAGATAAAATGTATATAAAATCTTTACAACAGCATATTTTATAACATTTATCCATCTTTAAAATTCAAAGAAAACATTTCTGTTTAAGAAATTTGCTCCTAGACAATAATATGCAAATTTTAAGCCGATTCAAATAACACAATTAAAACCTATCAGGGTTTTTAAGCACCAAGAGAAGTGAACGGGTATAGAATTGCAACTGTATATTAATTGGACTTGACATCAAGGTCTTAGAGTAAGTCTTAGACTCCAGTTCTTATACTAGGTGAGATCTGGGAGGGAGAGGAAGAAGAGTTGTCTTATCACCAGTAAAGCTTCCTCTCCATATCCAAGTAATCAAAGAGAAATCCAGCTGCTCAGAGTGGAGCACCCGAGACTCTTCATGGGGCACCAATGTGGGAATCACTTCTGCTGCTCTGCCTTGCATCCTGTCCAGCTGGACATTGGTGATCTGTGGCTATGCTGAAGAGCCCAGCTGTCTGGTGCCCACACTGGGCCACAGCCAGCTCTCCTGCCCAGAGTGCTGCTGAATTTCAAGCACTCAGTTCATGGTCACAGAGGTGGTGTCTGGATGCTTCTTTGCCTAGTAAAGAAGAAGCAGAACTCTGGGAAAAATGGGAAGGGGGTATGTCAAAGTTTAACTGTTGTTATGATATTTCACTTATGCATGTCTAACCAGTTCTTCAGTGGTGTTCTGATTTAAAAAAAATGAGATGGAGAAGTAGGAGAGAGAAATTTTTTATTAATAGACACACTTAGGCATTCATGCAGAATGGGAGTAGACAAGGCCATCAATGGCACAAGGATTGGGAGTACCCGGAACTGATCACGGGGGATGCATGGAGCCCTCCCTTCCTACCTGTCTCTCCACGTACTCAACAGCACACCTGCTGACGCCCCAGTCACAATCCTCTGCCTCACCCACCAATACAGCCACTATACACACCAGCACATGCACATGTGTGCGCACACACTCATCTTGAATGCAGTGACATTAGTAACCTCTTGTTCCTGGAGGTGGACTTCAAGTGGAGAAATGGGTAGACAGTGGGATATTTATACGTAAAAAGCTTCATACCAGTTGGCTATTAACACAGGTTGCTCTAAAGATTGCTCTTTAGAATCCCTGCCCAGCCATCTGCTGTGCCTGGGGAAGCTTCCCTAAGAGTAAGAATTCACAAAATAGCCCTGGCTGCCCCCAGAGAGGCCTGTGAGGAGAGTTCTCTCAGACAGAATTCTCGTGCCTTTGAAAGTGAGGTCAATTGCACTGTCAAACCTGCTATTAATTAATCTGAGAGAGAGTTTCTTGAATTCCAAAAATTCTATCATCTCTCATTCATTTTTGTCAAAAATTATTTGTGAAGTGCTTACTGTGTGCCAGTTCTCTCTGATCTCCATGGGGCTCCAGCCCTATAAAGACAGGGTGATGATATCATTGGAAAGAGTTGGCTTCAGTTGTCCTGCAGCTGGCAGGGGTCAAGGAAGCACACAGAGAGGAGATCCCAGCTAACTCACCTGGACATGGTTTTCCCACCTATAAATGAAGGAGTAAATTAACGGAGGTTTCTAAGGACACTTCCCTATTTGTTAATTTGTTTAATTGTTAACTGTGTGATCTGGGCCAAATACCTAATCTTTTGTGTCTCAGTTTCTCTTCTCAAAATATGAGAATAGTAGTACCTCATCAGGGGTCATTGTGGCAATGGCATGAGTTAGTGCTTATAAAGTGATTAGATGAGCTGGCTTCAGCCTCATCATTATTAACATTGATATCATTCTTTCCTTCGACATATACTGACTGTGAGTACTGCCAAGCGTTCTTCTAGAAGCTGGAGGTGTTGCGGTAAAGAAATCCTGGTCTCTGTCCTTGGAGAGTTTCCCAGCTAGAAGAGACATTAGGCAAATAATATATACCATGACAGATGGTAAGGAGTAGCAAAGAAAATGAATGAGATCCATGAGAGAGAGAGTATCAAGGTGGTAGACAGGGTGCTATTTTACATAGCATAGAATCTCATATTTGAACAGAGACTTACAGAGCTGCTTATGTCCATGTCTGACAGAAGGTGTTTCTGGGCACAAGTGCAAAGTCCTGGGGTGAGGGCATGCTTGGCATGTCCATACAACAGCAAAGAGGCCCCTGTGGCTAGAGCAGGGTGGTAAGGGAGGTGGTGAGGAGGACATACTGTGGAGAGTGTGGAGTGGTGGGAGGGCTGCCATAGATCCCGAGGGCCTCATAGTCCATTCTAAGAACTTTGGCTTTTACTCTGAGCAAAATAGGAAACTATTTGGACAGTTTTGAGGAGACAAATCACATGATATGTTGAACATTTTTAAATATATTTGTTTATTGATTGTATTTCTTCTTCTGTGACATGTCTGTTCAGTTCCTTAGTCAATTTATTGATTGGGTTATTTGAGAGTTTTTTTTTTTTTTTTAGTGTTAAGTTTTTTGTGCTCTTTGTATATCCTGGAGATTAATGCTCTATCTGAGGTGCGTGTGGTAGAGATTTTTTCCCATTCTGTAGGCTCTCTCTTCATGTTCTTGATTGTTTCCTTTGCTGTGAAGAAGCTTTTGGTTTGATTCCATCCCATTTATTGATGCTTGATTTTACTTCTTGCGATTTAGGAGTCTTGTTAAGGAAGTCAGTTCCTAAGCTGACAATGGTGGAGATTTGGACCTACTTTTTCTTCTGTTAGGTGCAGGGTCCCTGTTCTAAGGCTCACTTAACTTCTGTGTTAAATTATAAGGGCTCAAAAGCTGAAGCAAGACAACCTGGAAGGAAATGACAATGATGACTATTCTTTTCCTCTAAAGTCTAACGCTTTTTTTTAAAAAAAATCTTTTGCTTCAAGAACCTCATAAGTATGCCCACCCTCTCCTAGGTTCTCTAGTCTCTTTAGCAATTAACCTGATAAAACCCAAGGCACATAATTTCTTGAGTGGAAGCACTCTAGAAATGGAATCAGATGCCCCCAGACACCCTCAAACCTTAACTGCTACAAGAGACCTGACTATTTCCTGTCTGAATGATTCAGGTCTCCAAGGTTGTCAGCTCAGTGAGTTTCATAAACATTTCATCAATTTGAAAAAAAATTAAGAAAGAAGGTTATGCAAATGAAAGCCTCCAGCTGTTAAGATTTCCAGATGGACCCATTCTTTTCATGGACTCTATTGAGGTCCCAATTCTTTCCCCTGTTGCCCTTAGTTCCTATGGAGAAAGGTTTGGAGAAATTAATCATGTTTAAGAAATAGAAGTTATCCTAATGAGGTGTTTTTTTAAAAGAAGTTATTTCTTAAAATCATTTAAAAGCCTGATTGAACCTCCAATGAAGGCTTTATGCATAAAGTTCAAGTGCTGCAAGGTAGACTAAAGGAAGAAGCATGAAAAATTCTATAGATCAATCTGGCCTTTCAATCATTCTGTCTTTAAGAGCATTTTCAAGTTCCTGATATAGAAGAAAGTATGGGTTAAAATTCTAAAACTTTTCTACTTAACAGATTCACTTTTTTTTTTTTTTAAAAAATCTACATCCCAAGCCCTTTTAATTTTTTATTATTATTATATTTATTTTGAAACGGGGTCTCACTAAGTTGCCCTGGCTGGCTTCAAACTTGTGATCCTCTTACCTCAGCCTCCTGAGTAGCTGGGATTACAGCCATTCGCTTCATTTTATTTTAATATTAAGCTTCCTTAACACAAGCTGATGAGTTTATTTTTTGTTGTGAGGATTAAAGGGAAAAGTGCAGGTATCTTCTGCAGGGGCAAGTTCTGAAGTCAGCACCTCACTTAAGCACCCTGTGTTACGATTCTGTTGTTCTGGACAGTGCTGACACCTTCCTACCAGTTTCCCTCCTGGATCTTTCTCATTCCCCTGTGTTTCTTCTCCAAACCTAAGTGCATGAGCCATTGTGCTTTAGATACATGGATGTATTATAAATTTTCCAATTCCATTTTCCTAGGCCAAGTCAAATTAACAGAGATTAAAGTCCTTATTGTCCGTGTCATAACACTGAAGGAGCCAGTATTCGCAAATAGCATCTAGACCCTGCTGTTATCTACATGGGATCATTTTCCTTTGGTGTAGAGTCGTGATTTCTACATAGTTGAATCAGTGGCTACCATTACAGTTGAAAATGGGATGAAGCGTTTTGCAAAGTCATTTTTCAAATAAGCAACAGATTGAAGCTCATAGTGAAACAAAAGACTGACTCACATCATGTTGTAGATGCCTCTATTACCACAGCCCTTTACATAAGATTAGATGCTCCCGAGTTAGCTTAAAATCACCTGTAGCCTGATTTGATAATGGCTGAAACTGATTGAAGGGTATATCAGAATTAATTAGTGTGTGTGTGTGTGTATGGTGTGTGTGTTTGAAGTTTCCTATAATAAAAAGTTAAAGAGATACCCCCTTAGAGCCATATAGCATCCTTTTCATACTCTCTCTTGAAAAGCCCGCAGGTAAGTCTCCACCTTTGAAACACAGGTTCTCCATGAAAAACTTGGTCATCATTGATAAAATGAGGATAACAAGAATATCTAAACGCTGACTGTTGTGAGAATTAAATGAGGTAATACATGTCCAGTGCATGCTGTCTGATGCACAGTAGTCTGTCAGTAGAAGTTAGCTGTTCCTTTAGAATTCAGGTTGGAATGAAAGCTCACTGTCCCATGCAGTTATGGTTTGCACAGCAAGTATAGATCAAAAGTTAGACATATGGGAATTTGTATTTCTATTTCAAGAGAGGCTGTGTGTGCAGTAAAAGAGCAATAGTTCAGAAATTAGTCCCAGAGGTGTACCTTCTTGCTCTATAGCTCTGTTCAAATCACTTTATCTCTATGTTGAGCTTTCTATAGCAGGAGTTTGGGTTTTGATTCAGTATTGTTATTCAGTCCTGTTCCATTACATGTAAACACAAAAGTATTTAGATTGAAAGTCAACTAAATGGAATTACTGGGGAAAAGTATATGCTTCAAGCATGCTTTTAGGTCACAGATTCTGGATTTCAGAGCCTGATTTGTCACTAGCTAAATGGTCACAAATGAGTGCATTAAAACTGCTTGTTCGTGCTTTTCATCAATGAAAAAGGATGTTTGCAAAGATTAAACAAGATGCTAGACCCTCATCATGGTGCCCCACACATAACAATCCCTTAATAAATCTTTGGTATTTAAAGAATGTATTTCTACCACTAAAATGAATAAATGATAACAGTCATTCATTTATTCACCAAATAATTGTTCAGTGCTAAGCATAATTATAGGATACAACAGTGAACAGTCCGCATAAAGTCCTCTCAGTCACAGACAAACAAATCAATAGACACGCAATGGATATCAGATGGTAATACATGCTGTGAAGACAAAGTGAAGCAGGCTAAGTGGGGTGGAGAGTGGAGGGCTATTTCACACCGGCTTCTCTGGGAAACTTCTCTGATAAGGTGGTATTCCAACAGAAGCACCAGAAAGCTATGTGTCTCTCTGGAGGAAGAGCTTTCCAGACACAAGAAACAGAAAGGTGCAATGACCCAGAGTAGGAAAAGCATGTATTTAATTCAGAGGGGGTGAGTGTGAGCAAAGGGATGTGCAGAAGATAAGGGTAGAGGAAGCCAGATCCTGAGGACCTGACTGGTAATAGGGGCTTTGAATTCATTACCAATGAGGGAAAAAGCTATAGGTCAGTTTTCAACAAGGAGAGATATGATCCAGCTTGGGTTTGGGAAGGTATCATCTGGTGGCTGTATCAGTAATAAATTGTGGGGGGACAGGATGGGAAGGGAAGCTTTTTCCAGGATTATGGCAAAACATTATGCATTATACAGAAGCTATAATAGTGAGAAGTGGGTAGATTCTAGACACATTGTAAAGAAAGAGTAGAGATGGTGACACCCAGGGAGGGGCATAGAGGGCTGCTACTTGAAAAACCACACCTTCATGTGAATTAGAACAGGGATATGAAATCAGGTATCGTGATGCCTCCAGCATTGTTCTTTTTGCTTAGGAGAGGGGAGAGAGGCCAAGGAGGGGGATGTGGTCAGAGAATGATATCTGCAGGTATGAAAATGACACTGAAACCCATTGATTGGTACAATTAATGTATTAATAATTGCAATTAAAACTTAAAATGGGGGGCAGGTATATGGGTAGTCATTTTCCTGTGGATACCTGTGAATCCATGACCCTCTGAGCGAGTAAGGAAAGATATGCCTTCCTCTCAGCAGATATGCCCCCCGTATCAGGGCATTCAAGGTGGGGGGAGCTATTCTTCAGTGCCCACTTGTACTATTGTCTCAGAACCTTGTTCAGGGCTATGGTTTACACTTAAGAACAGGGAAGACAAAAATAACTCCAAGCTTTGGGGCATGTGCAACTATAAGGATAAAGTTGCCATTTACTGAAATGGGAAGGTTGCAGATAGAACACGTTTGTGGAGGAAAATTAAGAACTGAGTTTGGGGTGCCTGTTAAACATTGAAGTGGAAATACCAAGAGGTGGTGGGATATACAAGCTAGAAGTAAAGGGAGAGATTGGGACTAGGATATAAATTTGAAGTTCATTAATTTATGAGTTATTATATTGCAGATTATATATGATATATGTTTAATATGTAAAAATAACACTAATCATGAACAAAAATGTAATGATAAAGTCCTTTTTAAATATATCAGTACTCTTGGGGGTATTGAGCTATAGCTCAGTGGCAGAATGCTTGCCTAGCATGTGTGAGGCACTGGGTTCAATCCTCAGCACCACATAAAAGTCAATATACAAAATAAAGGTGTTGTATCCATCTACAACTAAACAAACTTTAAAAAAAATAAATAAATAAATCAGTACTCTTAATTTCTATGAATTATTTGATATCTAGTGTTTGTTAGTGTTGTTAACATATAGTCAGGGGAAAAAACATTTAAACGATTTTTTAAAAGCTAAGGTGAACTAAGTCCATATGCTCATTATTCTCTCTCCCAGTTCTAGAGGTAACCACTATTAATAACTTCTTTTATATCCTTCTGAAAATGTTCTATGAACATAGAACTATATATAAATATGTATATAATGCATATGTTTGCTTTTTATATAAATGAGGTCATGCTATATATACCATCTGCATCTTAGTTTCTTTTAAAAAAATTTTTATAGATACTGTCAAATCACCCTTCACAAATGTCATACCAATCTGTACTCCCACCAACCGAGTATCAGATTGCTTTTTTCACAGTCTCCACTAATATTGGACATGACCAAACTTTTTAATCATTGCCAATCTGGCAGTTGAAAATAGTGCTTTAAAAATTTACATAGTTTTTCATATGTCTGTTGGCCTTTTACGTTTCTTTTTCTGTGATCTGCCTTTTCATGCCCTTTGTACATTTTCCTAGTTTTTAAAATGGTTTCTAAGAGCTCTTTTTATATTAAGGCGATTAATCCTTTGTGCTAAGCCTTTTTTTCAAATAAAATGGGCCTTCAGTAATAGCTGCCGTGGAAAATAAAAGGTGCAGGTAACAAAAGAGGGGACTGTGACTGCTAGACTTTGGGGACATGCTTTTCCTCTCTATTTCTTTTTTTACTTCCCTCTCTGATCCATTTTTCCCCAGATAATCTTACTCCCCATTTCTCTTTTATTTTCAATGTCCCTTGCCTGTTGGGAGTGGGGGGTGGAGAAGGATATACATTTTTTACCTTATAGACTGACTAAATAATATCTTTCAAAATTTTAGTCTTACTTTTTAGTAGTATAAAGTTTCTTAATCTTGACATATCATAGGATCTCATAATAGATCTGAACTTGGCACTGGTACATGATATATATTTCCTTAATTGTTTCTATGGTTTGATTGTGATCAGTGGAAGAAATAAAGGAGGGAAGAAGCATCAACTACACAGAAGACATTATGCAAGGCCCGTGTAATTTTTCTCTTTTCATCTTCACACCAACCCCAGGAGGCAGCTTTTATTGCTCTCATTTGATAGATGAGGAAACAAACTCTACGTGCAATTAAGAAAACTTGCCTAAGGTCACGTGGTCACATGGTTGATTTAGTCAAGGTTAGACTGGAAGGAAAGGTCTACCTGCCTCTGTGGAATTCCAAACTCCAGGATGTTTTTAGTAATTTTTTTTCCTCCAACTTTGCTAACAGAAAACACTCCTGAATTTTTTCCTCGTTTTGTCAGTTGATGTGGTTAGAACTGAACTGAAAGGTGCAAGAAAATATTAATTCATGCAATTATTCATTGTATATTAGATAATTAGATTGGTAGGTATAAAAATACATTAATGCACTTTGTGCCTTTGGAGCAAATTATTTGACAAAAGAGAAAGAACATGAAGAAATTCATATGTATCTGTGAGGTTTGTGTGTCTAATGCTCTGATTTGCCAGAAAACCCAAGGGATTTTCTGCTTTGCTCTTCGGAATGGCCTTGGAAGCTCAGCCCCTTGTCTGGATTATGTGGGATATGAAGTGAGTGAGCTTGCAAATCCCTGCCTTCTTCTTCATAGGCCTACAATGGGCACCATCAAGCCTTGGAGGTCCTTTTGCAGTCGCTGGTGGACCTGGACATCAGGGACGAGAAAGGCCGCACGGCTCTGGATCTGGCCGCCTTTAAGGGACACACAGAATGTGTGGAAGCACTTGTCAATCAGGGAGCATCCATCTTTGTGAAAGACAATGTAACCAAAAGAACCCCACTTCATGCCTCAGGTAAGACTTGTCAAGGGTCTAGTGACCCTAGTTTTATTCATTAATAAAAAAGTGGCAGAATCCTCTTGAACCCCCATTTTTATAATATTGATTTTCTTTCAATATCACATAGACCTACATATTTCCAAAAATTTTTGATCTGATATACCTTTGGAGATGATTGGTGTTCCCTGGTGTTCTCTGGCCAACAGCCTCTTTTTATTGTTGTTGTTGTTTTCCTTAACCCAAAAGCCTGTTCTGAACCTTTGACCAAAAGGCTACCACAAAACTTTGTGGAAAAAAGGTCAAGATAAAATGTGATCCTCAGAATAAGTTCTATAGAACAAACCACATCAAAATCACATGGTATTTTAAAGCATGACATTAATGATATTGCAGGTCTATTTCGTGTAGAGAAACATCAGACTGTGATCCAATCAGTACATCATTCTACCAACCTAAATGATGCTCTTTAGCTTTTGTTCTGTTTCTTGATGCATCAGATGTAAAAATAGAGATTCTTAAAAAGTGCATGTATTTATCAAAAAGTAACAAGTTTTTCTTTTCTGGGAGTTTCCTCCAATGCTTGTCGGTTGATGTGGTTAGAACTGAACTGATAGGTGCGAGAAAACATTAATTCATGCAGTTATTCTTCCACCTTCAATATTTATAGATGTACACACAGATATAAAGATAAGGTAGAAGAGTCTCTGGCTCAGCTAAGGCATAAATACCTTTGGGCCCAGGAAAGTCAGTAATATTAGCCTTTGATGGGATTTTAGTAGTCATGGTCTGATAAATAAAAGTAATTTACACAATGAAATGTGGTTGTATTGAAAATTAAATGAAGATAGCCCCCCGCCCCGCTTAACTTTATGATTCTTGTTATTGGGAAAAACTTTCTGGGAATGATAGACTTTGTAGAAGTATTTCCACAGCCATTCCTTAACTTCCAATCCAGTGAAAAGATAGAATACAGAGACTGAAAAAAAAAAAAAAAACCTGTTGTCTAAATATCTGGAAATGATTGTTGCTGGAAAAAACTTTAACCATGAGGTCAGTGATGTTTGGTGTCATTGAATAACAAATTCTTACTTCCCATCACATTTAGCCTTTTGGCCACCCTGGCATTTTGGATATAATTAATAATGTTCAAATGTGGAAGACTGCCCTGTATAAACAGGTGAGCAGTGAGTCGCAATTGTCATGTAGGTGTGGTCCAAGGGCACCCCCTAGTGGTAAAAATGACTCGCTCCCTTCAGGTTTCCTTCAGGTCATTCATTAAAAAGACACAGGCTGTCATCTAATGCTGTTCTCTACAAAATGTCTGCTGTGCAGGAACTTTAGCCTGTGGCTTGAGGATCTGCTTACCCAGAATCTTTTTCAACTCCCTGGAGGAGGCCCATTTCCTTGTTTCAAGTCCTCAGAGTACTGTAAGGAGCGGCAGCCAGGATGGATATTAGAGGTTTGGGCACAGATGGATGCAGTGACAGTTGTGTTCTTTGAGTAGCAAGAAAAATGGCTGTCACTCACAGCCATGGAGAGGCTGAGCTTGTCTGAGACAAAGCTGGAGCTAGCAGGGCACAGCTGAAGATGTTAACATCTTTTTGCTAGAAGGCAGTTGGGGAGGAAATGTAGTGTATGGGAAGCCAAGAAGAATTCAAGTTTCACTACACTTTCACTCTAAGGGGCACATAAATTTCTCTGAGGACTACTAGTTAAGTTTAAAAAGCTAATGTACCCCCCCCCCAAAAAAAAAGAAGAAGAACAACAACAACAACTATAGAAATTGTTTTGTTGTGTAATACACTGGATGAGTGATATGGACTTAGATTATTGTGTTCCTCTTATGTTTAGCCAAAATTCAAATCTTTGGAATTAGTATGATTTTGAACACTTAAAGACTATCATTTTGATATAGAAACAGGAAATAGTCAAAGTATATTATTTTTCCACCTTCAGGAACCTAGCTGTCAGTCCTTTGGTAATCCTGTCCTTTAGGCATACATTAAATTCCTTGTATATTCCAACAATGGTAACAGATTTAGTGTAATTTTAGGGAAAAAAAAAAGACAACAGCAGCAACAATGTATTACCTATAACTCTGATCCACGAAATTTCCTCTAGAGATACATAAATGGAATGTTGCTGAGAATGAGCTGAATGCAATGGTCTACAAAATGTGGGCATTATTCCTGCAGTTCATTTGAATGGTGTCGACAAATGTGAGCTAATTCTAATATGTATTGTCCCTGAAAACCATGTCGATGTTAAATTAGCATTCTCTCAAGACTGGCAAGCAATAAAAGCACTGTAAAATGCAGCTCTGAGAAGAGCCTTTATCAGTGTGACATAGCTGCCTCTATTCTCCACATCCATAACAGGGGAAATTCAATGTATTTTATGGTGTTCTTATTGTTCAGAGAGGAGAGTAGGTCGTGTCTGCAGTTTTAAACATATTTTTTTCTCATCTTATTCCCTGAGAGCCGTGTCTATTATAAGACCTTTTCAGGGTTTCATTCAGCAAACTGGAAGAAAGTACCTGAGTCCAGGACACTATCATCCCGGGAAGGTTTACATCCCAATACCCACATAACCCCAGGCACCAAGAATTCCCAAAAGAAGCAACTTGCCAGGTGCTCAGACTTCTGCCTCCTGCCCAGCCTCTTTCCCAGCCAGTCAAGGCTGAGACAGGGTTGGGGCCATATTCCTGTCCACTACAGGGTCTGTTGGGCAAGGAGGGGGCAGTTGAGGGCCCAGTGGCCCTAGGAAGGGACCTAGATGGCATCTGAGTCACCGCTGGGCAGGAAAGGGTAAGGAGAGGAGGGAGGCAGCCTGAGGGCAGCCTGCATTGTACAAGAGATGCTGGAAGGCAGAGAACAAAGGCTGTGGTTTGAGGAACATCAGGACACCACAGGGGCCCATTCCTACATCTCCTGAGAGTGCCAGTCAGTCACCAATGAGCAGGGAGCACATGGATCATGTACACTTTTGTGCCTTGATGTTTTACTTTAGGCTACCACTGATCCATGAGAACTATTGTTAGAATGTCTACCTCCGAATGACCCCCAAGAAGAGGCAGGACCTGTTCTGTTCTCCCCGGGGCCTTTCTTCCACCCTACCCCTTCCCCGCTCCTTCATCTCCCCTTCTCCTCCCTCCTCCTATACTATTCCTGCTCCCCTGTTCCCTCCTCTCTCTTTTCCTCCTCCTCCTCCTCCTTTCTTCTGGAGGCAGGTAGACACAGCATGATTATATAGAACTGAGTGAGTCTCTTAGAGGAACAAAGGGAGGGACTGACAAGTGGGGAGTGATCCCAGTCCTCTCCACGGACAGAAGAAAGAATGTCGAGGTTAAGAAAAACCGCTCGACACAGAAGCCAGACAAGGAAGGTGAGGATCAGATTCCTTGACAGGAAGAAAGGGGAAAACAAATGAACACCAGGGCAGGCTGTGCCCCACGCCATCACAGACTGGAGGCCCAGGGACATCTGTCCAGGGCAATGCAAGTCACTGATTTGAAGCCCAAGAAGGTTTCACTCTGGAGGGAGATCTGTAGTTAAAACAATGTCCATTATTTTCTTTTTCAGTCATTAATGGTCACACCCTGTGTTTGCGGCTATTATTAGAAATTTCAGACAACCCTGAAGTGGTTGACGTGAAAGATGCCAAAGGACAGTAAGTGTTCCCACACTTGGCCTCGGGTTGATGTTTCAATCACAAGAGGTAATTGGTTGCTCTGTTAAGCAGCTAAGAGGGCTGACTGCTGAATTCTAGGTTGGGGAGATATATATCTGGATGAAATTCACGGGTGAGGGCTCTAGAATAATGAGGTGCTTTGCGCTGCAGTGTGTATTAGGGAAGAGCATGTGGGGGGTGGGGTGGCCATATATTTCCATGGGGGAAAAAAATCACCTTTATCTAGCAGTTTCTTTATTTCCTGGCTTTTAAAAATATATATATTCCCACCTTTGTTCCCTCTTTCTCTCCATCTTTTTAAATATGGTTCATTTTAGTTATACATGACAGTAGAATCCATTTTGACATAGTTGTAAAAACATGGAATATATCTTGTTCTAAGTCAGACCCCAGTACCTCTCCTTCCCCTTCCCTCTCCCCAAACCCTGTTTCCTTCCTTCTACTGATCTTTCTGCCATTTACCCATAGTTATTCTTTAAAATTAATTTATTGTGGATGTACACAATGGTGAGATTCACTGTGGTGTAGTCGTGTATGTACATAGGAGAGTCATGTCAGATTCATTCCACTGTCTTTCCTTTTCCCATCTCCCCTCCCTTCCCTTCATTCTCTTTTGTCTACTCCACTGAATTTTTATTCTTCACCCCTCACCTTATTGTGGATTAGCTTCCACATATCAGAGAAAATATGTGACCTTTGGTTATTTGGGAAGGGCTTATTTCACTTAACCTGATAGTCTCCAGATCCATCCATTTACCAACAAATGTCATAAAGCATTCTTCTTTATGGTTAAGTAATACTCCATTGTGTATATATACCACATTTTGTTTATCCATTCATCTGTTGAAGGGTACCTAGGTAGGTCCCATAGCTTAGTTATTGTGAATTGTGCTGCTATAAACATTGATTGTCACTTATGATGATTTTAAGTCCTTTGGATATATACCAAGGAGTGGGATGACTGAGTCAAAAAGAGTTCTAAATTATCTTCTGAAAAATGATGGGATTAGCATAATATTTTGAGAAGAAACCTTCCCCTGCTACACCCCTAGAAATCATTCCACCAGTGCCCTGTTAGAACAGAGGCAGATTCCTATATCCACATATCATATAACAAATTGGAGACACAGAAAATACACAGCAATTGTCAAGAATAAAAAGAGAGACCTCTCCCACGAGGAGTATCTGTTATCTCCTTTTTAAAGGCTGTTCATCTCTCTCCCTAGAACCCCACTTATGCTCGCAGTGGCATATGGACACATTGATGCTGTTTCATTGTTACTTGAAAAGGAAGCAAATGTGGATGCTGTTGACATCATGGGATGCACGGCTTTACACAGAGGGGTATGTACATATTTCTCAGCTTTAGTCGGCACTGTTTCAATGAGCTTGTTTCCTTTTTTCTTTCCCTATTTGAATTTATAGTACAAAAAAAAAAGTTTCGTAATCTAGCCAGTAAACCTCAGCCAATCAAAAGGAAATCACAAAATCGCGTGGAAGCCCGTTGTTTCCTATGATCTCAGTCCATTCAATTGAGGGAAAAAGGAATGAGCCATGTACAAAAGGCGAGGACTCTCTGTCTGGAAGGAATCTTGGAGTGAGATTACCTTCATGTCAACTGATTAGCAGAAGCTGACTACAGTTAAGTGTTTGAGGGAACTGCGTTACCAAACTACAAGCCTAGTTTACAAACGCTGGTGACTATTTGGTCCTTAAAGGGACCCTCAGCCCCCAAGAGTGCACCTGCTAGAACTGGGCTGTGTAAACTGGTGTAGCCCTCAAGAGGACAAACTCCCCAACACTGCAGATGTAGGAAACAAGGGTAAGAGACAACTGTGAACTTCCCAGATAACAAAATCAGGGCCCACAGAGGTCTGTGAACAAGGAAGCTGCTTCTGGAGATCAAAAGTGACCGAAAGGAAAAAAAAAAAAAAAAGAAAGAAATCAACAACTCATGCAACGGTACAATAGCAAAAAGTACCCTTAAGTCCTGATCTTAAGATTCCATGTTAGAGTATGATAAATAGGTACATGAACACCTACTATTAGTGGGATGGGTCTGTTTCTGATTATAAAGTACATGAACATTGGAGAAAATTTGCAAAATGTTTTTTGAAAAGCACAGAGGCAGAAAACCACAATCTCCAGCAATCATATCTCCCAGAGATAACCACTTTTGGTGTATATGTATCACCGATCTTTTTTTTTTTTTCATTCCTGTATTTAGATTTCTCTTAAACCTTCAATAAGAGAGAATAGTGAAGGTACAATTTGGAATATGACTTTTTTTTCCTTTTAGTATGTTAAGGAACTTTTTTGATATCATTAAATAGTTTTCCATACCATCATTTCTAATGCTCCATTGTATGTATGTGCCATAACTTCTCTTAGTGATTACCTGGTTTTGAGTAGTCTTGCAATTTCTAATTGTTGTTCATTACAAATGATGCCAGAGTATATATTCTTTGGACAATTCTTTGTACATATCTGCAGAACTATTTTTTAAAGCATACCCAAGAAAACTAAATGCACAAAAGCAGAAATCATAAAATTGCTATTTGGTGATGGTGTAAACACCCTGAAAAGTGGAAAGAAGACGAACTTTATGTTGTCATTGTCACAGTCATACTTCTTATTTTTTGGACATATCCTGTGGGCCATGCAACAGGCTGGTGACCTTTACGTATATAGTCATACCATATAACAACGTTTCAGCCATTGATGGACCACATTTACAATGGTGATGTCATGATATTATATTGGAGCTGAAAATTTGTTATCATCTAATATTGTACTCTACCTCTTCTGTTTAGATATGTTTAGATACACACATACTTACCATTGTATTACAATTGCCTACAGTGTTTAGTATACTAAAATCCTGTACAGGTTTGTAGCCTAGAAGGAATAGACTGTATAGCCTGCATGTGCATTGGGCTATACCATCTAGATTTGTGTAAGTACAAGAACACTCTATGTTCACACAATGACAAAATCACCTAACACAATTCTCAGAATGTATCCCAGTCAGTAAGCATCACATGACTGTATTATCTCATTAGTCCTTACAACAGCCTCTGAGGTCATTATTTCTATTACTGTGTATAGATAAATAAAGTGAAGCAGAGAGAGGGGTAGGGAGACAAGATTTTACTATATCTTCCTGCTTGTAAAGCTGGTATTTTCAACTATACCTTTCAGGTTTATTTGGAGTGTCAAGGGATGTTTCTAAAATGTTGATGCTCACAGACTTTTTTGGTGTGGATTTTGCTGGGGTTGTCCCACCTCCCTCCCAAGAGAGCCTGCTTCCCTGAGGGCCCATGCACAGATGCACTTACTGTGAGCCCAAGCGTCACTCACCAACTGTCTTGCTTCCTGAGTCTTCTGCCCTTCTAAGGCTTGTTTTGTGTTTTCCTTGCCATGCACAGATTATGACAGGGCATGAGGAATGTGTGCAAATGCTGCTGGAACAAGAAGTGTCAATCCTCTGTAAAGATTCCAGAGGGAGGACACCCTTGCACTATGCAGCTGCTCGGGGACACGCCACGTGGCTGAGTGAACTGCTCCAAATGACTCTCTCCGAAGAGGACTATTGTTTCAAAGACAACCAAGGCTACACGCCGCTGCACTGGGCTTGTTACAATGGTGAGTTACTTGCATTTGACCAATTCCACTGGACTTCCTGCCCCAGGACCACTGCAATCTCAGTGGAGGCAAGAACACAGCATAATGCCATAAGCCATGGTTTCCACTCTTGCTGCACCTAAGATATGTTTTTCCGTTTGTTGGTTGTGGCCTGTTTGATGGTTTTTAAAATAGATCTCCACCTTTGCCACCCCCATGGCTGCCCTGATGCCTTAGACCAGTAAAAGTTCACTATCCCCTTTTTGTTTATCAGTAACCTATAAATCTTAACCTGAACCTAGCCAGTTTTAATCAGTTTCTGAACTATGTACGATAACCAAGAATCCCACAAAGAAGTAAAATAATATAGCTGAACAAAAAACACACGGTGTAATAACATGTCATAATTGAATACTAGAAGATGCATGGTTTATCTTTTGATATTTCTTTTTTATGTTTCATATTCCCCATTTGTTTTGTTGCACTTAATATTTGGGAGACTTTTAATTTTTTATTTCACTTTTTTGAATAAGAAGGTATGGGTTGTTCATTGTACCATTTGAAATATTGCAGTGTCTTAAGTAAAATTAAGTTTCCATTTCCAAACCTACTTTCTCATGTGATTTAGTGTGTAACTTTCATAATTTTTCCTCTGATACTAAATATAAATATGAACAAATGTGTATCTGTTTTTAGTTGGAATTACATAATAAACATCATTCTATAACTTTTTTTTTGGGGGGGGGTTGATGTTTACTTAAAATTCTATTAAGGAGCTAGAGATGTAACTCAATGATAAAGTGCTTGCTTGACATGTTAGGCCCTAGGTTCAATCTCCATCACTCCAAAACAAAACAAAACAAAAATTTAAAAAAAAAAATTCTAAGCTGAGCGCGATGGTGGCACATCCCTGTAATCCCAGCAGCTCAGGAGGCTGAAGCAGGAGGATGGTGAGCTCAAAACCAGCCTCAGCAAAAGTGAGGCACTAAGCAACTCAGTGAGACCCTATCTCTAAATAAAATACAAAATAGGGTTAGGGATATGGCTCAGTGGTTGAGCGCCCCTGAGTTCAATCCCCAGTATCCACCCCTGCAAAAAAAACCCCAAAAAACATCTACTGCAGAAGATCTTTACAAGTTAATATGTATCAATATAGATTGCTTTAATAACTGGATATTATTTCATAGCTGTGCATACACTAGGATTTATTATTTTTCAAACGGATTTTTGTTGATGGACATTCACATTGGTTTTTGTTTTTGTCCTATTATCAACAATGTGGCAATATATGTGTTCATATTATGGTACCAAAAATACTGTTAGATAAATATCTAGAAGGGACATTTTTTTAATAAGAAGGTTGGAATATTTTTTAATTATGATAAAGTATGCTTCATTACTTTGCCAAAAAAATCATTTCTTACACTACCAAATGTTTATAGAAGTCAGTATTTTTTCATAGCTTTGCCAGCCCAGGATGTTACCATCTATTTTATTTTTGTTAATTTGAAGGATAAAAAATGGAATCTCATTGTTGTTTTTGATTTGCATTTCCCTATCTAATAGCACATTCATTGATTCTTTATGATTCTTCTCTGGAAATTGCCTTTTCCATCTATTACTCACTCTTTTTCTATTGAGTTATTTATCTTTCTAATACATTTGTAGGAGCACCTTGTCTTAGTTATATATTTGAATACTCTGTGTGTTATGTGTGTTGCAAATATTTTCGTTCCTAGTCTATGATCTTTTCCCATGCAGTCATTTGAGATTTTATGTAGTTGTGAATGTTTGAGCTTTCCTTTGTGGTATCTAGGTCTCCAGTCTTGGTCCCCAACCCCTAAGATTATATGGACATTTTGTTTATCAGTAACCTATAAATCTTAACCTAAACCTATATTTCTTACTCTTTTTCTATAATTTTATTTTTATGTTTTTAATTCTGTTAAGATTTTTATTTAGAAACTGATTATTGGTTCTAGAAACAATTTTATGTGCTCATTATATTTTCATTACAGCCTTTTTTTTTTTAACTGGTTCTGCTTCTTCAACATAATTTTGCCCCCTCTCTGCCACTGGAGGATTGTGAAATTTTTTTTACCTAAAATGTGTAAAGGTTCCCCTGCCCCTTGCCATGAGATGGTCCAGGCAGTGGAGAGGATCTATCTATAGGAGAGGCAGGATGGAGAGACTTCTGACTGCTGTGGCCCTAACCTGCCACAGATGGCATCCTGGGCCAAGGAAGTAGGCAGTCCTCTCTGCTCTTAGGACTCTCCAGGTACAGGCAGGGAAAGAAGAGCAGTCTTCCCTAAAGCTATTCACCCACTCAGGGCAGCCTTCCTCCAAGTCCAAGGTTCAAGCTCCCATCTTTCCAGAATCCCCTTCACTGGGCATTTTTAAATTCTGAAAGTAGTTTGATAATCTCCAGTTCTGCCTGTGTGGTCTCTTAGGTGGGGACTCATATAGGAATGGTACATGGAGATATTTCCCTAAGCAAGGTCTTTTGGGAGATTCAAACTATGAGAGGGTTTGCGGTGTCTGGGACTGTTTAGAAGGAAGTGTTGGATGTTGTTGGAAAGCTAGATAATTTAACGTGCCTACTCGAGGCTTCCTACCCTCATTACTTCATATGCTTCTTGATTCTCCTCAAATTAGTATCAGCTTGTCTCTTTTTAGGTACAAAAAAGGAGGATTTATGTTTTAATATTTTACGTTGTCCAATCTTCATCATTCTGAGGTAGATCATAAGGGAACTTTTGCTAAATTAGAACTGAGTTCAGTCAGGACACCAGTCTGTATTCCAAAGCCACATAAATAAAATGTTTTCTTGCCTGACAGTTGTACAGCACTTCACAAGCCATGTCTAGGTCTTTCCTGGAGTAAAACTCCTATCATTCTGAGACATAGGTAGGGCAGTTATTCCTAGTCCAACTTTGTACATGGGAAACTGAGGCTCAGAGATCCCAAGTAAATTGCCTTAGGTCATGTAACAAGTAAGTTGATAGAGTTAGATCTTACCTCAGATTCAGTTGATGTAGAAGCCGCCTGTCATTTTATTAAAGATAATTCTCACATTTCTTCATCTCCTTTTTGAAAACAATATTGTGTGCCTACTACTGGCCAGGTACCATTTAAAACACTTACATAGCATTTTACATTCAAAGCCTTTTTGCATTCATTATCTCAAAATACTGTGTTCTACTAATCACTTATCTCCCCTTCACTAGGGTAAATGAACCTATTCGAGCAGGTGGAAGGTAAATTTCCTATTACAAATATGGGCAAATTGAGGTATATATGTGTTAGGCATCTATCAATCAAGAGCTGAGGGTAACACAGACTCTAATCTGTTTGCAAATGAGGTGTCTTCTCTCTCTCTCCACCAGACCATATGGCCTTCACTGTCTGATTTGTTCATTACGTCTAAGAACACCTGTGAGCCTAGTTAATAACACTTGGGCATTTTTGTTAATTTTATTCCACAGAGAATGAGCAGTCAGCCAATTTGGGAAAATTCCTAAGCTAGAAATGAACACTTAATAAAAAAAAATAAAGCAGACTATGTTGAATAAAGTTTCTTTCTTGGAAACTCTCTAAATTCTTTTAATTCCTTTCAGGTAATGAAAACTGTATAGAGGTACTTTTGGAGCAAAAGTGTTTTCGCAAATTTATCGGTAATCCTTTTACTCCACTGCACTGTGCAATGTAAGTAAAAATGCTGGAAGGTAATGGTGTTGCTTTAACTCTTTTGACTACATCTAGAAAAAAAATTGCCTTTTAGGGAAGGAAAAGCTTTTAGATTACAGATAAGACTAAAATATTCCATTTTTCTGCTAGTCTGATAGCAAAGTGTGGCCCCTAATGTTAATGATTTTCCAGAAGCTCCTTATGGAGTGCCACAGTTCCAAGATGATTGACATACTACCTTAGGCAAACTGCAGGAAGGGGTGGGTTGAGAGGCACATTTCACATGATGTGAAGAATTCTTCAAGCACAGTTCATTTGTCTGCCAAGTTTTTAAAATAAATCAGAGTTAACAACAATATGCCTATGGATATTTAGAAACACATTTTCTACCAGGAAGTCTTTTCATAGACTGTAATTCTCCATTATTCATATGTGGTAAGTCTTTTTTGATAAATCTAATTTCTCCTCTAATCTTATAAGCCATTGTTCAGAGAATTCAGTGATTTTAAATCAGACTTCCATTTTCAGCCTGGAAGTCCAAGAACTGAGGATACTTTATGTTGTCTGTGGGTTGCACACAATGCTGGGTCATTTGGTTGGAAAGATATTAGAGGCATAAAATAGATGAATAAAGAAAATGCCCGTGGTAAAGTCTCAGGATGACTTCAAATCTGTAGGATCCATTTCTCTCCTACTTTGGGATTTTCAAAACAGTTAATATGTTGAGTGCCATAACATAGTGTAAGTGGTATGCGGTGAACTGCTACCTGGATGCAGAGGTTCTGAAAAGGTGCTAGGTTTACCATGTGTACCACTGAAACACATACCACAACTATTGGCATCAGATTTTTTTAAATGCATCAGATTGTTAGATATACAGGATGTAGAAAAATATGTAAGGAAGGAATATGTAATTTTTTAAAGAGTGAGATTTTTTTACATTAAAAACCATTTTTATTTTAGAATAAATGATCATGAGAATTGTGCATCATTGCTACTTGGGGCCATGGATTCCAATATTGTCAGTTGTCGAGATGACAAAGGCAGGTAAGTCATCCTGAGAAGGAGTATCTTTTGTTTTGATGAGTCTTAGTCTTTGCTGTGCAGATGCAAAACAGTCAAACATCTTTTTTTAATTGAATAGTAGTTCTGGCGTTTTGGCTCAGTAGTAGAGCACTCGCTTAGCACGTGTGAAGCACTGGGTTTGATCCTTAGCATCACATAAAAATAAAAAATAACTAAAGGTATGTAAAAAAAGTTTTTTAAAAAGTAATACATAGTTTTAAAAGTTAAATATTATAAAGGTTATATAATTAAAAGAAATTTCCCTCTTAGTCCAGAACCCCCAGTTTCTTCCATAGAGAAAACTACTGCACAGTGTTCTTTCCAAATTTTTATATTCCCCAAAATATTTTCTGTGCATATCTACAAACACATAGAGATATATAGATATGTATATGTGTGGGTGTGTGCATAATTGTTTTAATGCAAATGGGAGCATTTTGTAACCATGTTCTGATTTTAGTAATCTTGGAGAGCTTTCCATGCCAGAACATACCGATTTAAAATCTTCGCATTATTTCATTGAATCCATCTACAGTATTTTACTCAGCCTGTCTTCTATTGAAGAATATCTAGGGTACTTCCAATATTTTGCTATTCAAAGACGTGGTACAGTGAACATTCTCACATCTGAATCTGTACACATGACCAGGTATATATAGAAGATCAACCTACGAGTGGAATTACTTGATTAAGAGGTTGATAGTTTTTAATTTTAGTAAGTAGTGCCAAATTGTCCTGCTAAAGAAATCAACCATCCATATTAGATTTAATGTGGGTTTTGAGAGTTTTATTTAATCAACCAATTATCTACAAATTTAAGGTCAAATTTGAAAGTATCCATTCTAAAGAAGTTACTAGAACTCAAGATTAAATAACCACTGAAGATGCCAATTTCATTATCAAAGCCACCACATATATTACCCCTCCCCCGTCTAAGAGGTATCATTCACATAGATGACACTTCAGGTCTACCCTGACTGGCTTACAGAGGTAGCTTGGTCGATAATCTCTGTAAACTGACAAATGTTGAATCCTAGACAGCACAGTGCTCATGTTTCTTGGGCAGTTGCTAAAGAGAGAACAGAATTTGAAGGAAACTGAAGTCACGTTTGTTTGCCATCTTTAGGACACCCCTTCATGCGGCAGCATTTGCTGATCACGTGGAGTGCTTGCAACTTCTTTTGAGGCACAATGCTCAAGTGAACGCAGTAGATAATTCAGGGAGAACACCACTGATGATGGCTGCTGAGAATGGACAGGCAGGCGCTGTGGGTATGTACTGGTCAGATAGACTTTGCCTTTATGCCTATCCAGAAACCAAAAACAACAAAGGAAGAAATCAATGTTCTTTTAGTATAGTCTTACTTAAGCCCCTTGAGTTTGCTCAGTCGCCCTCAATTCTCTGTGACTTGATCATTGGTGAACATTTTCACCGAGAGCCAACCTGCCACAGTGAAATTTCTCAACAATGATAAACCAAATATGACAACAGAATCATTTGAAGTGGAAATAATGAAAATGTAAGGACAGTTAAAGCTAAAGCCTATCAGCCTTGGATCTGGACAGAACAAATATGGCTGTAAATGACTCATATTTTTTTTTCTTTAAAAACATTAAATATGATTATGTGAGCTATTCTGCTTTAAATGTTTTTGTTTTTATAGTGTCTTCTTCAAATTGCACCTCATCTAAGTAACTCTCTTTTGGCTTTTTCTGTAGATATTTTGGTGAACAGTGCTCAAGCAGATCTGACTGTAAAGGATAAGGACTTGAACACGCCCTTACATTTGGCTAGTAGTAAAGTATGTAAATGAATTTAAAACACTGTTACTTAATGTTGTAATCATGTCACTGAAATTCTATCAGTCTCAGAAATATGAAACTGTGTAACATGGCTCTTAATAAATTTTCCCAGGATGTTGTCAACAATAAGTGGAATCAAAGGGGAAAAAAAAAGGGCAGAATCACCAGGTGGATGAGAGTATGTGCCACCAGAATGAGTGGCAAGGGTTTTCTTTCCTCATGTTGCTACTTGCCTTCTTGTCACAGTCCATCAGTCTTGATGCTGCTGCTGTATCTGTCATGTAACATAGTTGGTATCACATAGCAGATTAGGAACAAGGCTTCTAAAAAACAAGCCATTTGTACAGGAATGGTGGCTTACAGTCGTAATCTGAAGCAAAAGAATCTCAAGTTCAAGGCCATCCTAAGCAACCCTGTGAGACCTGGCTCAAAATAAAAAAATTTTTAAAAAGGGCTAGGGATATAGTTCAATGGCAAAGCAACATTGGGTCCAATCCCCAGAGTGTGTGTGTGTGTGTGTGTATGTGTGCATGCGTGTGTGCATGTGTGTAGTTCAACTTGTTCTGTTGTTCAATTTGAAGACATTGCAATAATACCACCAAAAAATACATTACTGTGAAGCAAATAACTATCCACCTACATTTCTGCCCTTTGCCCCTTTTTCCTGGTGCATTGTTCAATTTTTTTGTTACATAGCATTGTGTTCCTGCTTACTTAAAAGATAAATGTATGTATGTATATGTGTATCTGTACACACATACATGAGCACACATATAAACATATAGGTGTATGTATGATTTCACAAAAGGCATTATAGTATAATGCCAGTTGACACCAGTGATGGTGGTTTATTGCAACATAATTAAAGATATTAATGGTGTCACCTAAACCCAACGGTATCAGAAATGTCAGCTCTTCCTTGCATTATTTGCATTTTCTCATTTCATGCTCTGTGAAACCCAGGGAAACCACAAAAAGTGCTAGTTTCATGGAGTTCATTACAAGAGGCAGTATTTTAGTGAATACAAGCACAGTGCTTTTCAGACTTTTGTGCAAATGGATCACCTGGGGACTTGGTTAAAATACAGATTCTGATTCATTAGGTCTGGTTGGGGTCCCAAGATTCAACATTTCTAACTCTCAGGTGATGAGGATGATCCCGGTCAGTGGCCCTTGCTTAATAAGGGCTTAGAAACCATGTCCTCCTTACAAGGGCACTAGGCTTGAAGTCTTTACAAGGGATCTCTGGTTTAATAACTGATTTTTTAAAAAATTGTCAACCATCTATTGCCATAAGATCTAGTGATAGCTTCCTCTGGTTGAGTGAGAAAAGATGAGTTTCCCTAAACAGGGCCCCTTCGTGACACAAGGCAGTAAATGATGATGAGGGATACAGATAATGGGTCTAATGGGAATACTGAGTGGAAATGGATCATGCAGTGTTAAGTGAAGGTTTGAGGAAGGTGGGAGCTGGTATGTGTTTTAAAAGTAATATTGAAGGATTTAAAGGTACTCTTAATTTCTGCTTTACCAGCTAAGCTAGCATCTGCTTTAGTCTAGACATTAAATTCTAAAAATTATCTTGGAAATATTAATGTTAAATATGAGTCCTTTAGATCAGATTTATGTTAACCCAAGTCCTAATAGATTTTAATGGAAAATCTTAGAATAGCTGGAGTCCCTTGACATTTTGGGAAAAAAAAAAAAAATGACTCAGAAAACAGCCCTGAAGAATGCTTTTTAGTTAGAGGAAATTCAGTTTCAATTTAAAACATAATGAAGTAATTTTTCAGGAAATTCACTGTCTCCCTCTCATGTTTCTTCTTATTCTTTTTCTTTATTAGGGTCATGAAAAATGTGCCTTGTTAATACTTGACAAGATACAAGATGAGAGCCTTATTAATGCAAAAAATAATGCACTGCAGACGTAAGTATAACTACTAAAGTCGGACCCAGAGTTGTAGACACGTGACAGAATGTAAGAGCCTGCCATGTGCCAGGCAGGCTGTGGGGGACACCACGATGAAAGATGGAGGCCAGGCCTGGCTTCCCCTTCATGAAGATTACAGTCCCATGCCTGCAAATGCTGACTAGCTAGACAGTTTTACTCAGAATTCTTATTTTTATATTCCTTCTCAGAATTTTGTGAGGCCTTTGTTTCTCTTTGCTGATATTTCTGTGGTAACATTGTAAATTTAATGAGCTACTAGAAAAATCTTATGGGCTTACGGGCTGACATATTTGGGGAAACTATTTGTATTATGTATTAGCATTATGTATTCTGACTGGAAAATGACAGTTTTATAAATTAGATTCCCAGAATACATTTGAAGAGTTTCTAAGCTATTTGTCTTAATTATATTTTAATATAATTCAGTGTAACCCTCAGTGTGAAGGATCTAAAAGCTGCTTCATTTTCTATTTTAGGGAATTACTTATGCATTTGTTTTAAAGGCAAAGGAGTACTCAAATTTTTTTTTCATTTAAGATTCTTAAGCAATATATATCACAATATGCTGAGTTTGACATTATACGATAGGTAAGGTATCATACATTCAGTTGAGCATCTCTGTGCATTTAATAATAATGAGACTTAAGAGTGTATATTAATACCAGTCATATTGATAAAGAGTATGAAACAGCAACTCAGATTCAGAAGTAGAAATCAGGCAATAAAGAGCCTTCTACAAAACACACCAAAACTTGAATTCTTCCTTTGTCTTCCTATCTACTGCCACTGAGATAGTTTGTGATGCAGAGGATTTGTAATATCTGTAGGGAAATCTGGGCAAATACGTAAGAACAGTTGGATCATTAGCACCTAGAAAAGATCTGGCCAACACATATCTTTTTTAAAAAAAAATAAAAATATCCATGTACTATTTATAGATTGTTAACTACGTATTCATTTTAGTGACTCAAGCTAACCAAAATACTGTATTTTCATTGTGTTAGCTTTCCATTACTAAATAAAATATCTGAGCTAATTAACTTGTAAAGAGAAAACAGTTATCTTGGCTCACAATTTATGAGGTTTCAATTCATGATCAGTTGGCCCCTTTGCTTTGGGCATGATAGCATATCATAACAGGGAGCATGTAGCAAAACAAAGCTGTTCACTCATGGTCAGGACAAAGGAGAGGAAGAGGAAGGGGCTGGGTCCCACAGTCCCCTGGAGGATATGCTTCCAATGACCTAAAACTTCCCAATAGACCCCACCTGTTCAAGGTTTCACCACTATTTTAGGAAATTACTTATGCATTTGTTTTAAAGGCAAAGGAGTACTCTAATTTATTTTTTCATTTAAGATTCTTAAGCAATATATAGCACAAAATGCTGAGTTTGCACCAAGCTAAGGACCAACACATGGGTCTTTGCATCCATTCCAGATCCAAACTATAGCACTCATGCAAATTTATATCACAACTGATACTCAGTATTGTTTTGTAGACCACTCCATGTTGCAGCACGCAATGGCTTAAAGGTGGTAGTTGAAGAGCTGCTGGCCAAAGGAGCCTGTGTACTTGCTGTAGATGAAAATGGTAAGTGGAAAAAAATAAATAGTTGCTGCAGGTACCGTCCTTATGCTGGTTGAAGCCAGAGGAAACTAGAAAGATAGGAGCTAGTTAAAAAGGCAATAAGAACATTCTCCTCCTTGAAAGTTCCGTGTTATAAGAAATCAAGCCAGGATAATCTGTCCTGTCTGTCTTTTTGTAAAACACATTGTCTAACTGTAGACCACCAGTACTGTTCATTTTGCATGTAGTGTCAGCAGCTGATCCCTAACTCCTCAGCATGGTAGTTGAACATTTTAGACACACTAAAAACCTTTCAACTTGGCATTTGGAATTCCAGCTGCATATGCTGAGGAATTAGAGATTACATGTGTCATTAATGCATGCTCAAGGGCTCAATGAAAACCTATATCCTTTATTTATTTCAGTTCATTCTGAGATCAACACACCCCTGCCTTTTTTAAAAGTATAGATCAGAACTCATATTCCTGGTAATATGGAAATTTGGGGAACATGAGTAAAATTTTATTGATTAATATCTAGGCTTGAAAGCTTCTCCTGATCTATATAACATTCCTTTTTCTAAATGAGCTACTTCTTGTCAGAAGCTTTCTACTCTGTCTGCTTCCTAAGAAAATTTGAAAACTAATGAATACTAGAATTGCACTAAACCACCATTTCAAGCACCAATGCCTCTTAACCTTGAGGAGCAAAAAGGAACTTCTGGATATTTATGAATTCAGTAATTTTTTAAATGTGGCATTTAATTAAAGTATTATAATGTATTAATGTAACTCAATTAACTGCTTATTACAGGTATTGGAATTAGCAGCTCATGCCTATTTCTCAGAAGTAAGCAGCCATACTGACATCATTAGCTAACTCTTATTAGTTTTGGTTTTGCAGCCCCATGTATCCTAGCATGTACCCTGCTCTATCCCCAACCTGACTCATCTAGGAAGCAAAGAGAGTCTTCTGCTCCTCCATCTCCTCTCACCTTCCCTTACCTTCTTTTCATCACTGTATACCTTAGGGTTGGCATGGAGAAACCTGCAGATTTTCTCCAAAATGACCAGAGAGATAAGAATTGATTAGTTTTTGCTTCTCTCTAGCATAAATCTGCTGCATCTAAGGTTTATTTGGCCTGCAGTGACAACATTAGGAACAAGAGCCCTGGGTCAGAGGAATATAGCCTGCCTATCTCAGAGATTAGGATCCCAAAGACCTGGGAACATTTGGGGCAGTTTTGTACAGCACTGCAATAATTCCTTTCCTGGTCACTGACCTTTGTGAGATGGAATGGTAAGATACTGTACATTCTTGTTTGGTTTCACACCACAAAGAGGAATAATCTCTTAAAGGCTGAGGGGGTAGGGAATCAGGTCAATGGGTGGCAAACAGAACATCTGAGTTTTATTGAGCCAGTTCCTCTGAACACCTGAGTGAGTGCAAGACTCATTGTGTAGTGGGAACTTTTGCCAGCAGAGAGGTTAGTAAGGCCTTTCAGGCCAGCAGAGTGAATATTGGATAGGGTAGTGATTAAGTCAAAGAATGAAACTACCTCCCAAGGCTCCTGTTTCATGTATTGAGGCAGTTTTCTCATCCGGACTGGACTCATGAAATATAAATGCTAGTGATGGCATAGCTCTAATTAGGGCAAGCATAGATTTTTCCCACATCTGTTACACTTCAGATTTGGGACTTTGTTATGTGGGGTGGCTATTTTTTTTTTAATTCTGTTATATTTCTCTTAAATGGTAGTTAATTGTTAATCACAGATTGATTAGTGCTCTCCTGTGTCTGATCTATCAAACATTTCCATCTTTCTAAAACCAGTTAATTAATGTATACTTTATGTAAAGTATATATAAAGTGACAAAACTGCATTAGTCGTTTTGACAGCCGTATAATTCTCAGTATCATTTCTAACTTGACACATGGTTACCTACCATGGAAAGTCATTGTTCTCAGAATGAGAGTCCCCCTCAGGCCCAGGTCTGAGGCTCATGGTGTGCGTGTGCTCTCCAGTAGAAACATCCTCCTGGTTGTCCTGTTGCTGTTTTCTGTGGAATTGTGTCCCACCCCCGCCCCCTCGTGTTTCTGTTCACTAGATGAAGGCTGGAATTCTGCCTAACTTCAGATAATATGGTGCTTGCTGTAGTCGTGTGAGCTGAAAACAATCACCAAAAAAAAACCCCTCCATAGAATGTCTTCCCCTCCCAACCCCTCCAGCCTTACCCCTAGCATGACTTTGTGGGAATAACTCCTCCTTTGACCTGGCATGAATGCTAACTCAACATACATCTCCACCCGTGAGCTCATGGGAGATGTACTGTGGAATGCTCACGCCTCTCTGGACCCCAGGACTAACCTCTGCCTTGTCTGCGTTTACGCCCAGGTCATACCCCGGCCCTGGCTTGTGCTCCTAACAAAGACGTGGCTGACTGCCTGGCCCTCATTTTGGCTACCATGATGCCTTTTTCTCCTTCCAGTACAATGACGGCTGTCAACTTCGTTTGTTTTAAAAAAGACAATTTGAGCAGGACGACCCTCTCCAATCTGGGGAGCATGGTTAGCCTGTGCAGTAACAACGTAGGCTCGGAGGACGGGTACAATGAAAACGATTCTGACTCCGAAACCTTTTGACTTTGGACGGTAGAAGCTTTTCCTTCATCACCTGTGTTGGAGGAAGGGAGAGAAGCTTGAATTCCATGTTTATGCTGTACTCCAGTATTATTGGGGGCCCGAGCTTCCAGAAGCCAGTAGAGAAGGAGTTGATCCAACCTAGGGAGGGCACCTAGGCTGTAGGGTGAAATACACACACAGATGGGCTCTGATTTTGTTTAGTTTCATGTTTTCCTTAGATCTAAGATATTTCTGTGAAAGTCTACCTCTCATTTTAAGTAAGGAATTTTTTTTTTAAAAAGTATTTGATTCTATTTCTTGGGGATAAGGCAACAGAGAGGCAACTGTTCACTATAAAGAATTTTTGTGTGTGTGTACTCAGCAGTGAGTTTTCAGAAGTATATCAATGTGACATTCATGTCCCCTGGGAGGGGAGGGAAGAAGTGGATAGGAAATGCCTCAAACCTCTTCTCACTCTGATGTTTACTTCCTCACTAGAAGCCAAAGGTAAAGATGTTCATCTTCAGAAATAATGCCTATAATAGTCTTTTTTAAGGGAGTCCAACTATTCTATAGTAAGCACTTAAATATCCAGAACTTCTTTCTGAAGATCTTTGTTAAAGTTGCCAGATGAATGAACTTGCTTTTTTTTTTCATTTAACACAAATATGGCACCCAATGTTCCCCCATAACATGACTAATTTTCCCTCAAGTGATTGAGCCCAAATCTATCTAATAACATTGAAGGTGAAAATTATATTGCGCCAAAACTTTGAGGCAATATGCAGATTTAATATGAAACTATCCTTTGTTAATTTCTCCTTAAATCAAAATACAACTTTTTTAAAAAGTCTGAATTGTCAGCATTGTTCATCAATAGTAAAATGTTAAATGAGCTTCTCAGTCAAGGTCATGCCAAGTGAGTGGAAGTATGACTACAAAAGGGAACAATGAAAGTGAAAGCAGAAAGTAGAGATGGGTGATATGGAAATTAAAGCCAATTGCCAGTTGCTCCGTGACGAAATCAACATAGTAAATACTGTGTCTACTCCTTCTGCCAAAGCTTCTAGGTCAAATGGACCCCGTTCCGCACCTGGAACAGCTATACAAAAAGAAGAATGAGACTTTAAAAATTAAGCACATACACACACTCACACACACATATCTGTGTATATAAATATATGTATGTAGCTCATCAGCCAGCTATATGTGAGGACCAAAATGCTTCAGTCTAAAGTGGAAGAATTAAATTTTTTTTTCCTTCAAAATGAAAGTGAGAACTGTAGTAGCTTTTCTATGGAGTTGTAATCTTTTTGTGTACCAGTCTTTGTTGTATTTTATATTTCTTATGACACAGATTTCTAGTTGATGGCTTAACATTTGTAACTGATGATGTGTTGACCACAGTTTATTTTTTTTGTCAAACTAGAGAAAATGTCTGTATACTTTTGATGTAAATGTGTTTATATTTATTTGAAATGAAGCAAATGCCGAGGAAACTGTTTGTTCCTTGTTTTAATTGTTATGTATCTTATTTGGAATAACAAAAAAAATAAAAAATAGAAAAACACCCTTGACCCTGGGCTAGCCAGCAGCCCCCTGTCCAAACCCAGCATTTCCACTGCTAAGGTTTCCAGTCCACCCTCAGGTTCATGCATCACTCAGTCCCAGTCTGCAGCCAGCATAGAGTGTGTAAGACATGGCCATCCACATGCTTTCTGTAAGACAAAAGCTAAAGTGTATAGTGGGTCATATACACAAAGGTGGGCCAAAGAGAGACCCAGAAATTACCCTGAATACACTGAAAAATCTTACCTGGTCCCCAACCCTAATGGGAAATGATGTCAGCGTGGGCACTGTGCCAAGAGAAGAAATCAGAATCACCAGCTCAAGTGCTATATTCCCCTTGAGGAAGAGACAGGAAAGAAATGTGTTGCAATAGGGCAGTACTAGTCAACATTTTATAATAAGTTCCATTTTCACCCTGGAAATTTCTATCTCACAGTGTGTGTGAGATATTTTTCAAAACAGTGTTCTATCATATCTGAATCAAACACAGATACTGTATTATTTTTTTCTTCTAACTGTAAAAGACTTTATTTAATCTTACTCTTTTAATATCCTGGATTTAATTAAAACTCATGTTGAGTTCTTCACACATGAGAACTTGTTCAAAGGTCTTACAGAACCGTTATTAATTTCATCAAACATTTTCAACACCGACATCATTGTTTTTTAAACTCGGTGTGGTATTTTCTCTCCTTCTTCTGTTCTTTTTGTTTACAGAAGATGAATTTTTTAAAATGTAAACAGATTGCTAATGAACAATAATGACCTATCTTTACCAAAACACTGAAAACAAGGGAGCTCCGATATTGAAGAGCATGACACACTGAGGTGTCTGTTTCTAGAAGTGAATGGGAGTCTTACTCAGTTGGTATTTAAAGCAGGAAATGAAATGCCTGTGTTCAATGGCGAGGCAGCATTAACATTTTTCCTGTAGAGTAGCAGAGAGTAGTGGATCTTTTCAGCAAAGCAGTGACCTACCTTGAGGCATTATCTCTGTGGAGCTGCATTTTGACTTTTCCTCACTGTCTTTCCGATAGAAGGAGGACAAAGGAACAAAATGAAATCATGCTCACAATGAACTGTTCATTGAATCAGTATAGATCTCTTTCTCCTTTTTTCTCCCCACTTCTCCTTCATAAGAGAGACCAAATTTTTTTTTAAGAAATGACTTTAAAAACTGTAATTTATGTGTGTTTCAAATTACATCTTTTAGAAATAAAGTTGTTTGCAACATAGCTTTCTAAGAAAAAAACAAAAACAGAAAATGTGTTTTTTAGTCTTACATGCTTAGTGCTTTTACCTAAATGTGTTATTTTTAGACTGTATTTTAACCACAGCCCTGTGATCATGTTTCATTGCACTTACCGAATCGCCAGTGTCTGCCTATCATTGGTAAATACATCATTATCTCCAAATTGCCTAAATCCTGCTATGATTCTACAGTAAATAGCTCAGGGGATTTCTATTTATCACTACTAAAAGGGCACCATAGTATGTTTTGGTACTTTAGGCAGTAAACAGCTGCTTGACTTATTGTTTTATTATTCAGTTAGAGCAGAACATCAAATGGATTTGCTGCACTAGTTAATCTTTGTACTGTTGAGCAACTTGGTTTGCTTATCTGTTGTGTAGGTTGAAAACTCATCCCATTTTTTGTCATGTGAAATGAAGTTAGAGTGCCTTTTTATATTTGTATATTCTGAAAATGTTATGTGAAATGTTTTGTATTTTTTTCATTTGAGTGTTATCAGAGCAATATAATACCAGTGAGTTTTCATTGCAACCTTTCTTTGAATGTATAAAGTGTCTTCCCCTCCCTTTCCCCTTTTCTCTGCTTTGAAATGAAAATGCTAAAGTTTTCTATAGGAATTACATTTGGTTTTGCAGTGCTAAAATGCTTTCTTCTTACAAAACTGTAAACCATAGGTCAGTATTATAGAGGAAAAGCGTTTTGAGATAGTGACAATCTGAGCGTGTGTATAAAATGTAATTCTATGAGTTTCTTATGAAGTGATATAAAGATTCAATGCAAGTACCTTTTGTTTAGTAGTTTTGTCTACATTCTTTATGCTTTAGCATGTGCAATATATCTTTACAACGCACGATGATACAAATTTGGTGCCAGTGTTATATTTTGCATAACATATTTGTAACAGCATAAAATATTGTTTGATGATTTCAGTGGGATTTTGTCTGTAATGTTTTCTTATGTAAATTGGAGTTAAATGACTCTGGTAAATGTCATGACTGTAAAAATGAGGAAAATTGTTTTTAGTTCAGTGAATGACTTTGAACCAATCTGAATCTTCTCAAGCACAGTTTGATACTTTTGCAACTACTGAATGCTCTAATAACGTAATGAAGTACTTAACTGTAATATACTATGGAAATGCATTCAGATGGTTATTTTTACAAATAAAAACGGTACAAATATTGTTGCAATTGTGTTTTCTTTCATTTTTCCACCTGATGCTTTTTTCACATTATGCTGATTTAAATCTTTGTCTTCCCTTTGAAACCATAGCAACATTATTTAAACTTTGAAAATAATCAAGATAGAAGTATATCTCCATATTTGCAATTTCTGTGTGTGTTATCACAATTAGATTTTTTAAAAAGTCAAAACACGTATGTTTCTTATATTTATTTATGCCTCCAAGATTTTCCATAAAGGACTGGAGCTGGATTGCAACAAAAGACATGTGATAACCGACCAGTGGAAAAACTAAGACAGGAAAAAAAAATACAAACACATATGGGACACAGTAGCTGTGACTGAACTTGAGTTTTCCCTAAGCTTCCTTGCAGCCAAGGAAAGAAGGAAATATGATCAGTTATATGTCTGCATATATCAGAAAGGAGGAAGCCCACTGTACCCTAAAAATTTGAAAACAATCAGTTTATATTGGTTGCTTTCACCACTACCCTGTAGCTGCTTCATAGCAACACAAGAACTTATCTGTTTGTACTATCTTTAAAGGTGTCCATAGATATTCTATCTCCATTTATCTCACCATCTAAAATTTCTCCACCTGAGTAGTAACTGCAGGTAAAGTCCATGGGGAAAACCTCCTGATGGAGTTTCCAGTTAATAAGAAAGAGATTTGGGGGTGGAGCTTAGAATAAAATATTTGCAGTTCTTAAAGTCCCCTCCAGTTTCAACACCAGCTTTTTCATGAAGAAACTGAATCCCAGAGAAGTTAAACAACTTGCTTAAATTTGCATAGTATCTGCCAGAGACCTTTCCTGGAGAAGCTCACAGCATGGCAAGTTGCCTCATGGCAGCAAGCAAGACAGAAGTGTCTGTTCTTTGTAACTGAGTCTCAGAAGTGATATGCCATCCTTTTCCCTACATTCTATTCATTGAAAAGAGTCTGTACTTGGAACTCTACTGGAACCACACTGTTCAAACCGTGGGTACTCAAGGACAGAGGATTACCAAAGGGAGTAAACACCAGGAGGGAGAAATTTATGGAGCCACTTTTGGATGGTACATACCACAGTGGTCTATCACAGTGCCCCCTGAAGGTCAAGCATCATTCTTGAATGACTTCTTCCCAGTAATGGCTCAGGAAATTATTTGCTTGACTTCCTAAATTCTCCCTTTCAAAGAAATATATTAACCTCCTCTGATTTTACTTGTTCCCTCATAAACAAATAGAAAGGGGATAATGGCCTCTTTTGCAGCAATTATATTGTTGAACGTTGATGTGTCACTTTGTCTCCAAACTGCTTGTCAAAGGATCCCTCTCTCTCATTCCATTCAGCAGGTTTAAATCCCCATGCATCTAACTCTGACTTAACACACTTAATGCGTTCCAGAATTAGCTTGCAAGGCACAAAAGCATTAAGCTAAAAGGCTATTAACATACCATAAAAATATTGTGGGTAGAAGTGTTTCATGAATTATGTCTTCAGCAAATTATATACAGAAGGTACATTTGCTGTAAAACATAAAGCAAAAAATGACTGTGCCATTCCATTCATTAATTCTCAGTCCTCTTGGGGGAAGTGATTGAAAATATGTGGGCATTTGTGGTGGTAAGGGATTGCTACCAGCATCTACCATTCTGGGCCCAGGAACACCAAATATGCCACCCAGTCCAGTAACCAACCATCACACCCATAGGGCCAGTGCTCCCCTACCCCTCTGCTCATCTACTCTCTCTCCTTCTGTTTCTGAACCATTTCTTCATCAACTTATTCTCTGTGAAGCCAGTCATATTTCTTTATGTATTTCCATAAGGAATTGCCTAAACATGCTCCAGTATGCAGCCCATCATAAGGAGAACATACAAGCTTAAGAAGGAGAACATGGAGGGCAATGCTGAACCCATGTGCCCTAGTCTTTCCAGTAGAGATCACACGCAGGTGAGTGGACAAGAGAAAAGTTCTGCATGAATTCAAGATAAATATTTAATTCCTTTATTAACATACACACAAATGTTTGCATGTGTGATAGAATTTATTAGTGACCCTTTCAAGAGCAGATGCACCAGAGTAGGGAGGAAAGCAATCCAAAGATAGTTAAGGAGAGAAAAATGAGGGGAGAAAATGGAGGGGGAAAAATTTAGGCAGTAGCTGGAGGAGAATGTTGAGATAGGAGATGTAGCCTATTAATGGTGAGAGAAAGGTATAAGAGAGACAGGAGGAAAATGTGAAAAGGGATGCGTGATTTGGGAGATCATTTATAGAGCAGTAGAGGATTGCTGAGTAGGGTTTAGTACACCTGAGATTTATAATCTTTAATTGAACATATTAGTCATCCTGGTGAGGTGTTTTTTTTTTTCCTATTAGCTATTTGAATACAGGAATGGAGTAAGTAGAAAGTAGAGTTTAACCAAGGATAGAGCTTTGCAAAGTGAGTCCAAGGAGAGGGAAAAGAATGGAAACTTAGTGCTTTTAATAGATGTGATTCTATGGTTCATAGATTGAGGGAGATGATGAGTAGTAAAAAAGAAAAATAAAAAGGTGGTACAATTAATGGAATTGTTGAGTTGTAGCACCAAAGTCAAACTAGATGCGGGGTGCTCAAGGTAAAGATTCAGAGGTGGTACAGTTTTCACGATGACACAGCCAAAGATCTCATCATGGGAATGGGTTGGTAGCTGAGGATGATTTGGGGAAAAAAGCATTGGAAGTTAAAAAAAAAAAAAGTCAAAACCCAGGCAGGTCAATATGATGAATGGTTCAAAAGCCATCAGAGAATTTCAACAAAAATGATGAGAAAACTTAACCACTTCAACACATCTATTATCTAGGCATTTTACTAAAAGTAGACACATACTCAAAGCTGATTTATTATGAGTCCAAAGTTTGATTTTGAGATTAGGATAACATTCTTGAAGAAGTAATGGTGGTCAAATGAATTTTTGTTAAAAAAAAAAAGACCTTGACTATGACACAATAACAGGTTTATGACCATATGGTTTAGACTAAATGTGTTTATCAGGCTCTCCAGAAAACATGACAGATGGCTAAGAGCTGCAGAATGAACAAAAGGAGCGTATGGATCACACAAATATCTTGAGATAATAATGAAAAATTGAATACTTCCCAGTGGACTTTCACAGAGAACAAAACATTAAAATCTTTGGAATTCTGTATTGCTCTTTAAGTGAAAAACCAAGTTTACTTTAAAATATTAACTTTTGCTAAAAAAAAAATCTCAATTTTTAACTAAAAAACAGAAAGCTAATTTGGGTTTATAATTCCCTTTTGGATTTCTTTTTCTTTCTTTCTTTTTTTTTTTTTTAGAAATGATTTCTTCATTTCTAATGCTATATTTCTATTCCTTAAATCTTAACTCTGCTACATATGCGCACAGGTATATACACACATACTTATGTACGTATATATATGTATGTTTTGATACATAATATTCTTTGTCAGGTCTGAGATCGACTCCTTGCTATTTTATTATTACTTCAAGTCTGTAAAGATTTTGTTAGAGGAACGGTACCTGCTAATTTATTGATTTTCTGCTTAACTTCATTCACAAGGGACTACCTATTAGCATGTAAATTTTGATTAGGCTGCTGGACCCATTTCATTTTGGCATCAGTGCTAAAAATGCTGATAACAGGCCCAGTTGGTGCCATCTGGGGAGCTGACTTTGTGATGTCACAGCTGACACTAGAAATTAGACTGAGAAAACCAATTAATTTCCCACAATGTATTTCAGGTATTGAAAAAGAAAAAGCCTTTGAGGGTGCTAACAATAACCCCTAGAGATAAGAATAGCTCCTGTAGTGTACATGAATGATCCGTCCTCCTCATCCTTGCCGCCAGCCTCGTGACTGGAGAGTGAGCTGGAGGGTGCTGAGCAGAGGACATTCTTGCTATGATGTTTTGTACCCCAAATGAAAATCACCTCATTAAATTACTCAAGCTGCTTTCCACTTAGAGTGAGTAATGAAAGGAACTAATGCTCCCTCAATGCTTAGGATGCACCAGGCTCCATTCTGAGTGCTGTATGTCCTTATGGGAGCCCTAGGAGATAGGGATTATTATCATCCCCAAGAATACATAGGCTACTAATGGCAGATCTGGGATTCAAACCTAGTCAAGGTGACTTCAGAACCCATTATCTTAACTCTGCTACACACGCATGCACACACACACACACACACACACACACACACAGGTGTATATACACACATACACATATATATGTATATATGCAAAATACATATATACACACATTTGTACTTATATAAATACATATGTGTGTTTGTTTTAATCCATAATCATACTCTGCTACACACACACATATTTATATGAAGTGTAAAACAAACTGCTTGATGTCATTTTTCCCCCTTTCTAGCCTGTTTTTCTGTTTTATTTTCCATTTTGTTCTTTTATTTTTGTTTGTTTGCATTTGTGGTGCTGGAGATTGAATCCAGGACCTTGCACGAGATAGGTAAATGCTCTACAATGAAGCTACATCCCCAGCCCTTTTTATTTCGAGACAGGATCTCATTAAGTTTCTAAGGCTGGCCTTGAGTTTGTGATCCTCTTGCCTCAGCCCCCTGAACAGCTGAGATTACAGGTCTGTGCCGCCACACCCAGTTGCTTTTCTGTTGAAAAGTTAACCATATTGCCTGGCCTTTCTTCTGTGTCAGTAAGTAATGGTACTATCGTTTGGATGAGCAAAGTCCCCCAATGCCCTCCGTATTAAAGACTTAATCCCCAGGCTCTGGTGCTGTTGGAAGGTGGTGGAACTTTTACGAGGTGGAGCCTAGTGGGAGGTCTTCCTGTTATTGGGGGTGTTCCCATGAAGGCAAGAGTGGGACCCTGATCCCTTTCTGTCCTTTTGTGTGTGTGGATGTGTCCTAGCCAGGAGGTAAAGAATTTTGCTCCACCACAAGTTTCCTGCCATGATGTGCTGCCTCACCATAGAACCAAAAGCAACAGGGCCCACCGACCATGAACAGAAACCTCTACAACTGTAAGCCCAGATAAACCTTTTGTTTCTGTAAGCTGATTATCTCAGGTATATCTTATAATAATGAAAAGCTGACTAACATACTTGGTCTAAACAGGGAGTTACTAAATAATGGTCCATGGGTCAAAACCAGGATGTGTTTTGTTTTTTTTTTTTAAATACCAGTTTTATTGAGATGTTGATACAATTTAACCTTGTAAACTGTACAATTCAATGTTCTTCAGTGATTCTTTAAACTTATATAAGCATCACCATTCATTTCAGAAAATGTTTTATTACCTGGTACCTATTAGCAACACTTGTCTATTTTATTCTCTCTTCCTGTTCTTTGGTAAAACTAATTACCTTCTGCTTCTATGGATTTGCCATTCTGTGCACATCATATACCTGAAATAACATGACTTTTGGTGACTGGCTCCTTTGCATAATGTCTCTAAGATTCATCCATGGTTTAGCATGTTTAGCTACTCTATTCCTTTTTACAGTCAAATAATATTAAATCATACAGATATACCACATTTTGTTTACCCATGAATCAGTTGGTGAACATTTGAGTTGTTTCTACTTTTGAGTTATTATGAATAATGTTGATATGAATATTTATATTCAGAATTTTGCATGGACATAAGTTTCCATTTTCTTGTGTGGTTTTGTGACTATATTCATAAACAATGTGGGTCTATAGTTTTCTTTTGTGGTCTGTTTCTGGTTTTGGTAGGAAGATAACACTGGTCTCTTAGAATAAGTTTAGAAATATACATGGTAGCACAGGAATATAGCCTCCCATCTTCCTCCTCCTTCACTGAGGAGAGTTTTTGCATTTACAGATGGACCCTTGGTCTGCACGACCAAGCTCTGTCTGTACCTTCAGCACCCCTTGCCTACCTCTCAGGCCTAGGAATGTAGCATTGGAGGCAGAGGCTGCTCTCAAGATAGTAGAACTGAGAAACAGATCCATGTAGGGCTGTGAGTGGGCTCAGGATCTTTCAGTAGGGAATTCCAGCATCTCATGTGTCCAAATAGTTTAAAAGAGGGTGACAGACCTGTTTGGTACATCCCCTTTGACCTGTAGGCTCTTTGCCCCATGGGAAAGGGAACAACCTAAGAGACCCTGGCAATTATCTTCCATTATGGGTCACAGGTCTAAGGCTCCTACTGCCAGCCAGTTCACTCAGTACCTACAAGTTAAATATGAGTCTTTCAGAAAAGTAGAGATATGTATGCCAACCTGTTTTTTTTTTTTTTTTTGTATTTTTGATCGTAGGGAGAAAAAAATACCAGAGATGATCTGAATGTCATTCTAGGCTCTTCCTAGTATGAAAAAAATATGCAGCTCTTAAAAATAATGAATGTAAGAAACATTAAATACAGTTTTTAAAAGCAAGTTTCAGTGAAATGTTTATGGTTACAATTTTAAACAACTTTTTAAAAAAAATCCATGTATATGTTTAGAAGTGTCTCTGTTGTTTGATCATGGACAAAGATAGGGCAGGACTCACCTCATAAGATTCAAAAAAGAAGTATAAGGAATGATGAGGTCATAGTTAAATGGGAAAATGGACATGGCATAATTCTAAGTGAAAATATAAAACACAGATTATAAAATTCTTTTGTATCACAACAAGCAATAAAATTTGAATATGTCTATGGACAAAGAATAGAATATAATATCACTGTATTAAAATATTGATTTATTAAAGTGATAGAATTGGGCAATTTTTGCTCTGAATTTTGTTGTTTGTACAATGAAGTGTTTTTTTTTTTTAAAGAAAAGAGACTGGAATGTATAAATAGAAATCGAGAGGTAAATCAGTCATTCTATTTCCTCTTAGATTAACACTGTTCAATAGAAGCAGCTCCAAGGTCTGTAGCTAAAGAGGAAAGAAAAAAAATTTTGGAGATGCTCCAATAAAAATCACAGATATGTGAAGAATTCAAGGATACATCCTTTTAAGAAGAATAAAAGGAACTGAACTTAAACAGCTTAAAGTTTTCTTTAAATGTAAAATTTAGAGATCTGAGTCAGTAATTTCTCATATCCTTTTAGATCTGACTATTTTTATTCTTAGACTAGCTCTGTTAGTCAACAGAGTGTCAACCACCTACAGCACCTAGAGTGGTGAACTAGACATATGCAGATATCAAGGAATATCTGACTATCTCATGAGTCCCCATTAATCCACAGTAACAAGAATTTCTTCCAGACAGATAAAGGAGGTATGCCCTTCCTCCACTGAATGAGAAAATAAATAGGCTTTAAACTGTAGCATGACAACTTTAGGATGCTGAACATTATCTGATAAATATGTAGTAAATAGGCAGGTGGTTAATACAAGACTGTAAAGTTCTTTCCCTGTAGACTTTTAGAATTAGGTTGTCACCCATCCTCCAGGATGGCATTAGAGAGATATCAGATAGCACAGAACTCTTTCAAGATCCAAGTACATTCTCTCTTCATCAGTTTGTTATTCTAGAAGACATTTTCTATCTTTTTACAACAACCTATAGTCACTGTTAAATTCAGTAGCACCAAAATTTGTCTGTACCCCCAAACAGGAATCAAAACAGACATCCTAGACTTGTCCTTCTCATTTGCTATTCCAATCTAAACGGTTATGAAGTCCTGTTCCTTCTGTGCCTCCTAAATGTCTTTTGAGTCAAAATCTAATTCCCTTATTTGCTACCCCTATTTCTGGGTATCCTATTTCTCATCATAAGATATGTAGATTGTTGTAAGAGCATCCTAGCTAATCTACTTTTCTGTAATCTTGCTTATTCCTGTTCTTTTTCACAATTGCTGCCCCAAATTATGTTTTTTAAAAGTTCAAGTTCTTTAAATTGAAAAAGCATCTATCACCTCTTCATCTTCATTTCCCATCACCTGTACCACTCTTCCACCCTAAACTATGACATTATGCAGTCCTCCTTGCTTATATATTCCTACACTTCTATGTGTGGGATCTTTTTTTAAAAAAAACAACTTTATTTTGTTTATTTATTTTTTTAATGTGGTGCTGAGTATTGAGCCCAGTGCCTCATATGTGCAAGGCAAGTGCTCTACCACTGAGCCACAACCTCAGCCCTGTGTGGGTTCTTTTACCCAGGATATTCCTTCTCTCCTTTCTTACCTATTCAAATCAACTTTTGAGACCCTCTCAAATATTACTTCATTTCAAGTATTTCCCAAACTTTGACCTAAAAGCAAAAGACAGAAGTAAGTATTTCTTCCTTTTTTTGTTCAAGGTAGCTTGTGTGTGCTCCTAGCAATGTAGACTGCTTATTACTTTCTTTGGTAATTACATGGTTATATGTGTGAGGGAGCTGAAATATTCTTGTGTTGATGTTCTTCACTCCCTACATCCCCCCACATGCCTCATGCCAAACAGCAGTTTTGGTTGGCCTAATTCTGAATCTTTTCTAAAAGAGTGGAAGAACATAAAACAAGAACATAAAGGGAGAAGAAAAATGCAAAGATCTAGTGAAAATAGATAAACCTGTCAACAAATGAATAACTTAGAGATAGGGAGTTTTGCCACCAGTACTGGAAAGTGTTTGAGAGGATTAGCATAAAATGGTCTCTGGGTAATTAGCCGCGTAATATAGCAAATTAAACTGGGATCCCTTTTAATATTATTTGAAAAGTACAAATAAATATTGACATAAACTTTTAACTACCATTCAGAAATTAAACTGCTTCCCACAGAGACTAAGCCATGTAAAACCATAGGTTTTATTTAGGTCACATGTATTACTTGTCTCTTTTTCTAGTCCTTGTTTATTTCTCCAGTAGTGCTAGAGTTTGGATATAAATAGTGGTCTCAAAGGTCCATGTGTTAAAGGCTTGGTCCCTGGGATGGTGCTATGGGGAGATGCTGTTGACAAGGTGGACCTAGGGTCATTGAGGGTGCGCTCTTGAAGGTGGTTATAAGACCCCAGTCAGTGTCTGCTTCTGGCTCATGATATAAGCAGTTCATTCTACCAAGTACGCTGCCTTCCTCAGAGGCCCAAAGCAATGGAGTTATCTGATCTTGGACTGCAGTCTCCAGAACTCTGAGCCAAACTAAAATGTCTAAATTTATAAGGCATTTGGCTCTCAAGTATTTCATTATAGTAACAGGAAGCTGACTAATACAAGTATTTAAGCACAGTGCCTAAATGTATGAGTGGCACATGTGTAGGACCATGTTATTTGCAGTCCCTTCTAAGAATATAGCTCAAGTTTCAAAATCAGCATTAAAAGGAACATTTCCAGATGTTGTCACTTTGCTGAATACTAAGCACTAGTGGTCATTGAGGCCTTGCCAGCAGATAGAGGACTGTCTACAGGTTGAATATAGTTAGAGGGGCTTGGGCGAAAGGTCAGGTTGGAAAGACAATAGTCAAAGTGATAAAATTGTGGCAGGATATCTATTACAGTGGCATCTAAGAGAAAGACAAGACAAAGGCTTGAAAGTAGAGTGAGTTATGAGGTCAGTGGTTATGGAGTCCAAAGATGATATCCAAGTCTAAGGTGCCAAATGAGTGATATGTGTCAGCAATTTGGGGGGTGGGGAGACTCTTCAGAAAGTGCCTTCTTTTGGAGACAGTACAGCTTTTAAAGACTTCGGTTGGGCTGTGCCTCATCCTGCTTCATCCCCTGCTGGGCAGGGCAGCTCAGAGTATCCAAGGTAAGTTTTATAGTGCCTAAAACTGCTGCTGCCTTAGCACAAATCATGTTAGTATACTGGTGCTATCTTGGTAGTGACTACATTCTACACTGTCATACACTTGTGGAAAAACAAAATTTAGTAACAGTTGTTATCTCTAAAGTAAAACTCAGACTCCACAGTATACTTTTCCTCCCAATGGCCCTTTGTAGAACCAGTTACTAGAACCAGCTTCAGTAGGAGCTTTGAGGAACTCCAATGTTTATCATCAACCAATTCCATTTTCACATTTGGTCTTTTCTGAATTTCCATAACTACGTTTCCTCTTGAATAAGTTGCACAGATATCATGTTTCTGCAAATATTTTCCCTATTTGAGCACTACCCAAACCCTATTTTGAAAAACTTAATAAAATTGCACTCTTTCTTCTTTTCTTTTAAATAGCCACCCAGGCTATTAATGCTTCAGAACCCAATACCATAGGTCAGCTGTGTAATCAGAACGTGAGGGATTAGTTATGAATCAGAATGTTTTATCCCAGCTACAGAATGCAAAGGGTTACACTCTGCATGAAGCTACAGGGGCTGTAGGTGGGGAAGAGAAAGTGGTCAGGCAGGGAATATCCCGTGACCACTTTCTCTTCCCCATCTACAGCTCCTGTAACTTCATGCAGAGTCAGGAGCACTTAGCCTTTATCTTCCTACAGGGAGCAAGGTTATTGGAAATTCTCCTTCCACTTAGAAAATAGAAGACAAGGGTCTTTGCTATGGGAATGAGAGGGAAGTGAGTAATATTTCTAATTCACTTTGGAATTCTTTCAAAGCATGTGTTCTAGGAACACAAATGATTTCTTATATTATTAAACTGTGTTCCTATCATTGATAACTCTCCAAGTGAAGCCTTTCTTAATCAAGGTTTCTGGATATTGTAAGCCATTAAGTAACTAGAGAATTTTGCCTTATCATGAGGGTGAAGCCAACAGCTTGCAAAACCAGCTCTGGTTAAATGACCTTTGTCCTCTTTCCCCATTGTATGCAATAGTATATACTGCCTGCTAGATAAAAGTGAAAGGGAATAAATAAGTGGAGAGAAAGGCAGGAAAAATCACTTAAAGTACAAACCCCAAAGTTCACATTGAAATGGAGAGAAGAAATCAGGTGTGGTGTAGTGACAAAAGATTTGTGCTTGATAGAATCAAGCCCATTCATGTGGGAAGGAAAAATAAATCCTCGGCTGAGTTATAAGAGAGAAATGAAGTCAGGGATTGGAAACAAGAATGAATGTGGAAAGGAATTTGATCATGTTTTGACATGGGCTCTGAGCTGTGCAAAATTAAAGTACCACATTTTTAGACTAATGCTATAGAAGATGACATTATTTCTCTTGTTCCTTTTCCCAGTTTATTTCATCTGTAAAAAAAAATAATTCTGGGAACCCCAAATTAGCTGATTTCTACTATTAAGCTATTCTTAAGTGAATAACTAATGACAGTCCTATTTCAGAGAATATAAATGGCTAGTACTCTCATTTTAGTTGCTACAACTATTTATTTCCAAAGAGAGATTCTTTTTAGACTTCTCCATGAACCTAAGTATGTGTCATAAACTGCTTGAACTCTCACCAGTGTTCTTATCAATAGCAGTTAAGTGCTCAGTTTCCTGGATTTTTCCTCTTTCAGTTTCTTCCTCCTATCCGCCCCCCCCTACTTTCTCTATATCAGCTTTTCTCAAAAAGTAATCCACAGATTCTTGATGACCCACAGACCCTTTCTTTTAATGCCTTTTCCATTGATGCTGCCAAGGCAAGTTTTATAGTGGGTAAAACTGCTGGTGTCTTAGCAGCAAGGTCAATGTACTCACCGGAACAGGACTGGCTGCCACACACTTGAAATTAAAAAAAAAAAATAAAACGATGCGATAAAAAATACTAATTCTATGAAAACTTAGTCCTTGAAGAAATGATGGCACACATACAGCACTTGTGCTGCTTACTGAAATATGTGAGTTTGAACACTGTTTGCCAGAGTGGCTGATTGAATCAGCTGCTTTTTTCACAGGTTACTATTTTTACTTAAAAATACAACTGATGAGATAAACTATGGTAATGCAGATGAGAGTATTTAGCAGGCATTTTCCTGGAATTAAATGGCAGCCTTTCACTTGAAGGAAAACAACTGATGATATTTTAAAATGAATTAATAAGTATTATTTATTGAATCTTTCAGTGTTCATTTCTAATAGCATAAACATCAATAGGTACAACTCACACAAACAAAAACTCTTTGAGGTCCTCAGTGATTTTTTTTTTTTTTTAGAATGTCAAAGGATCCTGAGACCAAAAATTTTGAAAATAATGGTTCTATAGAAATGTTTCCAAAGTGAGTTCTTCGGAATTTTGGTCCTTGGGAGGCCCTAATTCTGCCCTATTCAATATGGTAGCCAGTAGCCACATGAGATTTAAGTTTGCTAAAATGTCAGTTGTGCATGGGCACTGGCCCAACATAGCTCTCAGACAATAGAACATTCCCATCACTAGAGTAATGATGCCGTCCATGGCCAGGGAAGTTTGCTCACTTCCACCTCTTATGGATTAATCAGATTCATTAGCAGCCAAAGTTTCTACTGAGTTCTGAGAGGAGAAAATACTGCTAAATTTTGTTTAAACATTTATCAAGATTACTTGGATACAAAATTTTACTTTTCAGATGACACTTAGTCCTATCCTTTGAGGCATACTTGGAAACATGCACTTTTTCAATATTTATATTTTAACTATTTATCATGAGGTTTCATTATAAGCAACTTTGAGTACCTGCTTTGGGTGTTAGTCAGCTTTGCATCACTCTGACCCAAAGACCTGACAACAGCAATGTAGAGGAGGAAAATTTTATTTTGGTTTATGGTTTCGGAGGTTCAGCCCATGGCCGGTCAACTCCATAAGTCTGGATCCAAGGCAAAACATCATGGCAGAAAGGTGTGGCAGAGAAAAGTAGCACAGGACATGGCAGCTAGGAAGCAGACACCTCCATTCACCAGGGACAAAATATGTACCCCCCAAATAACCTCCCATTTACTTACCTCCTCCAGCCATACCCTATGTGCCTACTGTTAATCCTATTGGTAAATTAATCCACTGTTAGGTTAAAGCTCTCATAATCTAGTCATTTCACCTCAGAATGTTCTTGAATTTTCTCATATATGAGCTTTGTGTGGATCCCTTATATCTCAACCATAACATGTCGATTGATATAAATAATATATTCAATTATAAAAACCTATCATCAGATTCTGAATTCCATTCCTTGGCTCACCCCCAACTGGAAACTTTGCTCTATTACTGTGTATTCCAGTTCAGATTGCTTTTCTTATTATTTCTGAATTTTCAGTCTAGGTGATATTTACCTTCGGATTATATACTTGAGTTTCTTGCACAGAGTCAGAGAGACTATACTCCTGATTGAGAATCTCTGTAACTTCTAAGTATACCCACCGATCAATAAGATGTTGCAAGCATTAGGGGTTTTTAAAATAAATCTTTAATTTTAGAGTAGTTTTAGATATAGAAAAATTGTAAGAGTCACAGAGAGTTCCCATTATATCCCATGCCCAGCCTCCCCTGCTACTGTGATTTGTCTTTAAGCTTTACTTTTAAAGTTTCTAATATAAAAAAGTAGGTTTGTTTATTATTTTCTAAATTAAAATAATAATATTCAATATGCCATCCCACAAATACAAATCATACATCAATAATAACTATGAATGTGAATGACCTAAACTCATCAATTAAAAGACATAGATTGACAGATAGGATTTTTAAAAAGGCCCAACAATATGCTGCCTTCAAGAGACTCATCTTACAGGGAAAGAGATCCACAGCCCGAAGGTGAAAGGGTGGGGAAAAACATAACACTCACAGGGACCAAGTAAACAGCAGGCATTTCTGTCCTCGTATCAGATAAAGTGGACTTCAAACCAAAGCTAGTAAAAAGGGATAAAGAAGAACATTTAATATTGATTAAGGGAACCATACATCAACAAGACATAACAATCATAAATATCTATGCCCCAAACAATGGGGCAGCTATGTATATCAAATAAACCCTTCTCAACTATAAGAATCAAATAGACCACAACACGATAATACTGGGTGAGTTTAATATACCTCTCTCACCACCGAATAAATCTTCCAAACAAAAACTAAACAAAGAAAATATAGAACTCAATAATATAAAATAATATATAAAAAAATCAATAAGTTAGACTTAACAGACATATATAGAATATTCCATCCAGCAACGAGCAAATACACTTTCTTCTCAGCAGCACATGGATCCAAAATAGACCATATGTTATTCCACAAAGCAAGTCTTAGCAGATACAAAAAAAAAAAATAGAGATACTACCCTACAGTCTATCTGACCATAATGGAATGAAATTAGAAATCAATGATAAAATAAAAAATGAAGCTACTCCAACTCCTAGAGACTAAACAATATACTATTGAAGGACCCATGGATAACAGAAGACATCAGGGAGGAGATAAAAACAATTCTTAGAGGTAAATGAGAACTCCAATACAACTTATCAAAACCTATGAGACACTTTGAAGGCAGTGCTAAGAGGAAAGTTCACTGCATGAAGTTTGTTCATTAAAAGAAGAAAAACTCAACAAATAAACCACCTGATGTTACAGCTCAAAGCCCTAGAAAAAGAGGAACAAACCAACACCAAAAGTTGTAGAAGGCAGGAAATAATTAAAATCAGGGCAGATATCAATGAAGTTGAAACAAAAGAAATAATTCAGAAAGTTGACAAAACATCAGGGAGGATTGATTCTTTGAAAAAAATAAATAAAATTGACAAACCCTTAGCCACCCTAATGAAAAGAAGGAGAGAGAAAACTCAAATTACTAAAATTTGTGATGTAAAAGGAAATATCATAGCAGACACTATAAAGTACAGAAGACAATTAGAAACTATTTTGAAAACTTATATACGAGTTAAATAGAAAACCTCGAAGGCACCAACAAATTTCTAGAGGCATATGATCAACCCAAACTGAATCAAGAGAACATATACAATCTAAACAGATCAATTTCAAGCAAGGAAATAGAAGACTCCATCAAAAGCCTACTTAGAGGATCCAGAAAACTTCTAGAATTTATAAATGAGTTCAGCAAATTGTCAGGATTTAAAAATCAATAGCCATAAATCAAATGCATTTTTACATATCAGTGATGAATCCTCTTAAAGAGAAATTAGGAAAATCACCCATTCATAATAGCCTCAAAACAAATAAAATACATGGGAATCAACAAAAGAGGTGAAAGACCTCTACAGTGAAAACTACAAAACACTAAAGAAAAAAAATTGAAGAAGACCTTAGAAGATGGAAAGATCTCCCATGCTTTTGGATAGGTAAAATTAATATTGTCAAAATGGCCATACTACCCAAAGCACTATACAGATTCAATGTGATTCCAATTAAAATCCCAACATCATTCTTTATAGAAAAAGCAATCATGAAATTCATTTGTAAAAATAAGAGACCCTGAATAGCTAAAGCAATCCTTAGTAAGAAGAGTGAAGCAGAAGGCATCACAATACCAGACCTTAAACTATACTATAGAGGTATAGTAACAAAAACAGCATGATATTAGCACAAAATAGACATGTAGACCAATGGTACAGAATAGAAAACACAGAGAAAAACCCACCTAAATACAGTTATCTCATACTAGACAAAGGAGCCAAAAACATACATTGGGGAAAAGATAGCCTCTTCAACAAATGTTGCTGGGACAACTGGAAATCTATATGCAACAAAATGAAACTAAACTCCTATCTCTCACCATGCACAAAATTCAACTCAAAGTGGATCAAGGACCTAGGAATTCGTCCAGAGACCGTGCACCTAATAGAGGAAAAAGTAGACCCAAATCTTCATCACATCAGATTAGGCCCCGGCTTCCTTAACAAGACTCCTAAAGCACAAGAAATAGAGTCAAGAATTAATACATGGGATGAATTCAAACTAAAAAGCTTCTTCTCAGCAAAAGAAACAATCAATGAGGTGAAAAGAGAACCTACATTTTAGGAGCAAATTTTTGCCACACGCATGTCAGATAGAGCACTAATCTCCAGGATATATAAAGAACTCAATAAACTTAACACCAAAAGAACAAACAACCCAATCAATAAATGGGCTAAGGAGCTGAACAGACACTTCTCAGAAGAAGATGTACATTCAATCAATAAATATATGAAAAAATGTTCAACATCTTTAGTAACTAGAAAAATGCAAATAAAAACTACTCTAAGATTTCATCTCTTACCAGTCAGAATGGCAGTTATCAAGAATACAAACAACAATAAGTGTTGGCAAGGATGTGGGGGAAAAGACACACTCATACATTTTGCTGATGGGACTGAAAACTGGTACAACCAATCTGGAAAGCAGTATGGAGATTCCTTGGAAAATTGGGAATGGAACCACCATTTGACCCAGCTATCTCACTCCTTGGTGTATACCAAAAGGACTTAAAAAATCAGCATATTATAATGACACAGCCATATCAATGTTTATAGCAGCTCAATTCACAATAGCAAAACTGTGGAAGCAACCTAGGTGCCCTTCAACAGATGAATGGATAAAGAAACTGTGATATATATGCACAATGAAATATTACTCAGCATTAAAAGAGAATAAAATTATGGCATTTGCAGGTAAATGAATGGAGTTGGAGAATATTATGCTAAGCAAAGTAAGCCAATCCCCCAAATCTAAAGGCTGAATGGTCTCTCAGATAAGTGGTTGCTGATCCATAATGGGGGAGGGCATGGGAAAAATGGAGGAACTTTGATTGGGCAAAGGGGAGGGTGGGGAGAGGAGGGGATATAGGGGCAGGAAAGATGGTGGAATGTGAAAGACATTATTACCCTAGATACATGTATGACTGCACATATGGTGTGAGGCTACATGGTGTACAGATAAATGAAAAGTTGTGCTGCAATTGTGTATAATGAATCAAAATGCATTCTGCTGTCATATATACCTAATTAAAATAAATAGGTTAAAATAAAAAAATAATATTGAGCATATTTCTTTAAACCACACATACCTCCATACCCCACTAGGAAAGCCATTACTCAAGGCTGTCCCGGAGCATACTGAGCCGAGGTTCCAAATCATTAGCTCACAGTCATTTCACTTAAGCCCAACAATCCTTGAACACACTTTTTCTGGTGAGTGAGCAGCTGGGCTGGTGCCTGGTCCCTGAACTGGCCATGCTGGCTAGAAATTATGGGGCCTCCAGAAAATGGGGGTATTGAGACCCGTGGCCTAGGCGGGGGTCAGGGAACTAGAGCAGTAAAAATGTGAAGTAAAGCTTCAAAGTGAAAAGTTAGCAGTGGAGGACAAGTAAAAAAGAGGCAGAAAGCTTAAAAAAAATCTAGAAGGAAAATCAATGCAGATAAATAGACAACATTGGATGGCTTATAGATAGATTCATGAGTTAGGAGGGAACAGTTGAGGACACTTACAGTTATGGATGAACTGTGCATCCACTATAAGAAAATGGTTGATTAAAATAGCATGCATATTGATTTAATTTACACACTGCTTTTTCCTCTCCTAAGAGAAATGTATGTAAATCCATATTTACATTTATGAATGAATATACAAAAATAATCTGGAAGGATATGCACCAAACTGTAGTCAGTGGTTATTTGTGGGAGTAGAAGCAGTGGTTGGGATTCAAATAAGGTAAGATGAAGGGGATGTTTCACTTCATTCTATAGTTCAATTGTTTACAGAATATAGGAATGTATTACTTAGGTAAATACCTGTGCCTACTAGAAGAAAAAGGAGGTCAAAATCTCCATCCTGTTGGCTTAGGAACTGAATTCTATAACAAGACTCTGAAAGCACAAGAAATAAAATCAACAATGAGTAAATGGGATTTTATCAAACTAAAAAGCTTCTTCAGAGCAAAGAAAATAATAAAAAAACAATGAAGAGAGACCCTATGGAATGGGAGAAAACATTTGCCACCTGCACCTCAGATAGAGCATGAATCTCCAGAATATATAAAGAACTCAAAAAATTTAACACCCCCAAAACAAACAACCCAATCAATAAATGAGCAAAGGAATGGAATAGTCACTTCACAAAAGAAGAAATATGATCAGTCAACAAATGTATGAAAAAATGTTCAACATCACTAGCAATTAGAAAACTGCAAATTAAAACTACGTTCAGATTTCATCTCACTCCAATCAGACTAGCAATTATCAAAGAGTACAAGTAGCAATATGGGCTGGGTTATAGCTCAACGGTAAAGCGCTTGCCTCCCACATGTGAGGAACTGGGTTTATTCCTTGGTGCCACATAAAAATAAATAAAATAAATAAAGATATTGTGTCCATCTTAAAAAAATACAAATAACAATAAATGTTGGTGAAGATATGAGGGAAAAGGTACACTCATGTTGCTGGTGGGACTGCAAATTGGTGCAATTATCTGGAAAGCAGTATGGAGATTCCTCAGAAAACTTGGAATGGAACCACCATTTGACCCAGCTATCCCACTCCTCAGCATATACCCAAAGGACTTAAAATCAGCATACAATAGTGACACAGCCACATCAATGTTCATAGCAGTTTAATTCATAATAGCTAAGCTATGGAACTAACCTAGGTGCCCTTCAACAGATAAACAGATAAAGAAAATGTGGTACATATCAACAATGGAATATTACTCAAGCATAAAAAAGAATGAAATTATGGCATTTGCTGGTAAATGGATGGAACTGGAGGCTATCATGTTAGGTGAAATAAGCCAATCCCAAAAATCCAAAGGCCAAATGTTTTCTCTGATAAGTGGATGATGACTCACAATAGCCAGAGGAGGGAGGAGTGGAGTTTCACTGGATTAGACAAGGAGAGTGGGGGGCGGGGAGGGGGGTGGGAATGGGAAAGACAGTAGAATGAGTTGAACATAACTTCCTTACGTTCATATATGAATACATGATCAGTGTAACTCCATATCATGTACAATCACAAGAATGGAAAGCCATACTCCATGTGTGTATGATATGTCAAAATGCATTCTACTACCATGCATAACTAAAAAGAACAAATGTTTAAATTCTTTTTTAAAAAAAATAAAATTAATACAAGTTTTCTATAAAAACAATATTGGGAAATATTGAAAAACGTATGGGAAAATTTTCAGGCTGTCCTGGCTAAGAGAAAAAAATAAATAGATATTTGTATGTGTATGTGTATGCAAATACATAAAATTCACGTGAAGGTGGTCTCCTACAGCATCATCTTTGGGAGATTAATATTTTATTAAAAAATGTTCCCCCTTTGCCATAGTTTTTGAAAATATGACTTAAAGGTTATATATTATTCCATTTCATGGATCTGAAATAACCATGAGGTATCTCATTTATCTCCTATGGGCAGACATTTAGGTTGTTACAAGTTCGACCTTTGCAGATCATATATAAACATTTTTGTGGTCAAATATTGAACCACAGGTCTGCCTCAGAATAAATTTCACACTTAAGATAAAGACCAGGATGTGGGAGAGCTGACACTCAGTGTAGAGCCACTCTGTCCTCACCCTGTCACCTTCTCAGAGCTTCCAGTGATTGCCCTGTCTCCACAGGACTCATCAGTGTCAACAATGAGGAGCAGCACAGAGACATGGAGCCTCTTGCCAAATTTGATAGACAAGATCAAAATCTTATCTGTTCCATTTCCCCTCTTTTCAGCGAAGACGAAATTGAGACTTTTATTTTTCCATTTAAGAATTTTGAATAAAACAAAACAATATCTACAAAATGTAATTTTCTGCTGCTAATGGAACTCCTAGCCAAAGATTTCCCTTCAGGGTAACTATTATTGAGTCAGTTTACTCACTTCCTTCCTGACCTGTTAGAGATAGTATTTGCCTGGTTCCTCCCAAAACCAGATTCCTGATCTCCTCTGTAGCTCTCAACCTCAGGTGTGCACTCGCCCCACCCCATTCCCCAGGGACTCCAGCTGTAAACGCAGCACTTTTCTACTCTGTTGTAACCATTGGTTTCTTTTTCTTGTCCACTAGGCTGGACAGACTGATGGTGAAGACAAAGGCAGTGTCACCTCCATAGCCACAGTGGTTAGCTTGGGACCAGAACCTAATTGATGTAAGTCCTGGATGAAGGTGTGAATGAAGCATGAACTAACACATGGATCCATTCATAAATGAATGAATGAGTCAGAAAATCATGACAAGGAGACATGGGAACCTATTTTTCCATCTCCAGGACCTGAAAGGGGAACATTTTCCTATCTCTGGGTATTTGACATTTACATCTGAATGAGTAATTTATTTCTCAGGCATGGGTACTTACAAAATAGGTGTTCGTAAGTTGGAGTATGCTGCTGTGCTGAGTACAGTTTGAGTCTGTCCCCTATAATCTATGTGTTGAAATCTAATCCGTATTGTGAGGTGTGAAGAGGGTGGAAATTTAATCCAATCATTGTTTACAGGTGTGACTTTTGGGGAAAGGGTGATTAAGTAGGTAAGGCTATCAGGTTGGAGCCCTCAGGATCGAATATTGGTGACTTTTTATAAAGAAATCAGAGACCAGAGACCAGAGGAGACACACATACACACACTCACTCCTGCCTCCTGCCATGTGACACCTTGCACTATTTGGGGATTTTGTCAATAAAAAAAAACCATCACCAGGTAGAGGGACATGAAGGTTGGGGATGTGGGGATAGGAAAGGCAGTAGAATGAAACGGACATATTACTATATGTGTATATGTAACTACATGACGAATATGATTCTGCAACATGTACACTCAAAAAAATGAGAAATTATATCCCATCAATGTAAGATATATCAAAGGGCATAAATGCATTCTACTGTCATGTATAACTAAATAAAACAAAAATTTAGAATTAAAAAAAAATCACTGAGGACTGGGGTTGTGGCTCAGTGGTAGAGCTCTTGCCCAATATGTGTGAGGCACTGGGTTCGATCCTCAGCACCACATAAATAAAATAAAGGTATTGTGTTCATCTCCAACTTAAAAAAAAAAAATCATTGGGGTTGGAGATGTGGCTCAGGGTAGAGTACTTGCCTAGTTTGTGCAAGGCCTTGGGTTGAAACCCCAGCATCACAACACCACATGTGAGTGTGCTACCGTACGCACGTGCACACAAGCACACACACACACAAACACACAGAGTTATTCTTCATGTTTGAAGAGTGAGATGAGGTCATCAGCATAGGTCAGAGCACCATGAGTCCCAGCAGTGTCCATTGCTGGCCTGGATGACCTTTCCTTCAGGCTGCCCATACTCAAGGCTGATTATGGGGCAGACTTTGAATGATAAAAATCAGTCTCACCTTAAGTAGACACACAGTGTGCTCAAGATTCAAAGAAGCAGTGTAAATCTCTGTTTATTTCTCATCACCACTTTTGGAGGAGCCTGTGAAAGACCAGACAATGCTACGAAATCCTTACACCTGTTACAGTGTCTCACAGCTTACTTCTACCAAGGCCCAGCTTGGTAAGAAGGAGAAATCAATAGAACCGCTTCTGCCCCAGAAATCATGAGCACATACTAAACACAGCCTTGTGAGTTTAATCTAATGTATGAAATGTTATTCCATGAGGACAATGTTAAGATATTGTTTATTTGGATTAATAAAAGTATGATGAAGAAATTAAAAAAAGAATCACCAGATGCATCCCTCAACTTTAGATGCTCAGACCATGTTCCAATAAAAACCTCTTTTTGTATAACATAAGATGCCTCAAATATTTCATTATAGTAACACAAAACAGACTGACACAAATGTCTGTATCTTTGAGGAATGTCCTGAAAAATCAAACAAGCATTTCTTTTTTCCTCCCTAAGAACAAAATGGCAGTTATAAGTGAAAATAAGAATATGAGGTAAGGCCTTTATTGACAGGTCTATTTTAAAAATATTTTTTAGTTGTAGTTGGACACAATACCTTTATTTATTTATCTTTATGTGGTGCTGAGGATCAAACCCAGTACCTCACACATGCTAGGTGAGTGCTCTACCACTGAGCCACAACCCCAGCCCCTTAATGGGTCTTTTAGAAACAAGAGACACATTCCCTAATTTAACTAGTCAGTGCTTTGATACAAATGTGGTGAGTATGTAGAGAAACAGGTTATTATTGGTGGGAGTGCAAACTGGTGCAAACATTTTGGAAGTAATTTGGGAAATATATTAAAAATTAGGGCTGGGGATGTGGCTCAAGTGGTAGCGTGCTCGCCTGGCATGCGTGCGGCCCGGGTTCGATACTCAGCACCACATACAAACAAAGATGTTGTATCCGCCGATAACTAAAAAATAAATATTAAAAAAAAATTATAAATATATATAACATCTTGCCAGGAAATTCAATACCTAGAGGTTTATCTCCCAGAATGCTTACATTAAGCATAAATATGAATATAGAAGGATATTATAGTACTATCTTTAAAAATAAAAAATTGGAAATAACCCAAATGTCCATCAATGGAAAACTGGATAAATAAGTAATGTTTCATCATATTGTGGGATAAGATACAGGACTTTTTTAAAAGGATATAGACCTTTATTTACTGCCTTGCAGAGACATGCAATTTAAATTATTTGGTAATGAAAGTCAAATTGCAGAACATTTACATACATAATTTTAAATTCTAGGAAGAAAATATGTATGTATGGGGAAAGACATTGAGAATATATTGCAAATTTAATAGTGACTACCTCTGGGAGGTAGGAATTGGGGTAGGAGTGTGCAGGGTTTCTGTTGTCACAACTAAAAGGCTCAGGGTTTACTCCAGTTGAACTGGGATGACTGGGCTGCGCAAAATAACCACACAAGAGACACAAATACCTTTTTCTTTGGAGTCACTGTGATGGCTCCTCTGACCTTAAGGGTCCACAGGAAGAGAGAGAGAACGAGAGCACGCGCTGACCCCTTTTATTGAGGAGAAGCTATTCAAATGAGGCAAGGGGTCAGGTTTCAGGGGGCTGAGTCTATCTTCATGATGTCCACTGTCAGCAGGTTGACTGACACCTGGGTAGGCCACACCCAAGGGCTCAGTAAGAGAAGGAGACACACACAAGGCACTTCCAAGGAAGATTCTATCCTAAACAGAGCAAGGGGTTATATTACAAAGGAACAGGTGAGCGTAGCTTCACCCATGGGCTGTAGCAAGACACACCCATGCATGAGACACCAGCCCTCGAACCCAAGAAGGGTGGGGAAAGCTCTGCCACATTTCTGTGACTGAGCGCCAGAGCACCCAGCCAGGGAGTGTGACTCAGTCAAGTGCAAGGTTGGTCTCCCACAGGAGTGAAAGAAATATTTGTTATCTTAATTATTTTGTAGTTTAAAAAATTATTTACAACAAATAGATATTACTTTTTAAATAAGCAATTTATTTCTGACTATTTGTGTTTTGTTCTTCACTAATTATTTGAGAACAAAACACAAATAGTCAGAAATATATTTACATGAAGCAGAGCCCCTAATTCCACATGGGTGCTGGAATTAGACAAAGGAAAAATGGCTCTGGTGGTTTATTTAAGGGGGTACATTAATGGCAAGGATAAAGTTTCAAGGGTGGAGTCTTGCTTCCTGATGTCTTGCAGTCAGCAGGTTGACTGACATCTTGGCAGGTCACACCCATCTCAGGTGCTGTGTGGGCCACAGCAGAGCGGGATAGAAATTTGCACTGTCCCTGGGCAATTGACCAGAGAAAATGTCCACTGGTCATTCCCAGACACCAGATGTTTCTATCCACTAGGCTTCCATGCTTGGTGACCCATACACAGCCCATGAATGGCTCGTGACACATTATTTGATGGGTGAATGATTCCATGTAGTGATGAAAGCTGAAATATGGCTTTGTAAAAAGTATGACCACATTTGTTTCTACTGTAAATACAGGTGATAATTAGGAATATTTTCTAAATCACAATTAGTGAAATAATTTATTAACTAGATGACCTGTAAGCTAGTTATTTATTTATTTATGGCAGGAATAACATTTATAAATAGAGTCATATCCATTGTGGTCTTCATTAGATTATTCTACATGCAATAGGATTTGTAACCCAAGACTGAAATGATCCTGTTTTTTTAAAAAAAACATAGGCAATATATTTAGAGACAAAAATTCTGCAGATACAATATGATTTTCTGAGCATTTTTATCCTCTCCCTCGATTAATTGAAACTGAAGCCAAATATGGGATCACTTAAGATTATGAGTGCAAAGATTTAGATTTTGAATAGTTATCAGAGTCTGTTCAGTTATAACTAATGAGCTCCCCTCTAATTTTCTCAGACCTGACTTATCATACAATTTTATGTTTGCATTTTAAATTTTGTTTCTAGATGAAATCTGGACTAACGAGGAGAAGGAAAGAAAAAAGGTAGATTGTATTTGGCTTTGAAGGTCAGGCAGTCAATTTGGCAGCTGGGCTTATATAACCTTTAACTTCTCCTAATTAGAAATGGTCTATGTACCTGACTCTCCCTATGATGCCAATTTGCCACAGAATCTGCTTGTAGCCTCCTTGTGAGAAGTCAATTTGAAACCTTACCCAACAAAAGTAACAAAAACTCCAGTTCCTGAAACAAGTTATCCTCCATCACTGGACTTATTGTTAGGCGAGTTTTAACCCAACTTCATTTTAAACTTATTCATCTTGATTAATATACTCCCTATTCAATCACCCCCGATTCTTCTACAAATAGATCAAATTTCCTTTAACCTTCAGAAAGAAGCCAATCAGAGAGGAAATTGGATTTTTTATATCCACTTTCAGATAAATGTTTAAAAATCGTCTTTGTAATTGTTATTATCAGATAATAGCACATTTTTTTTTTCATGTAGACTTTCTTAGCAGAGGCAATGGTCAAAAATTTCTTCCAGTTATTTGCCAGCAATAAATGTGGACAAATGTGAACTGGAGCAGACAAGCAAAAATACTATGGATGCTCCAAGAGGGCCAACTTAATTTTAACAATTAAGTCAATGTTAACATCCTGTTGAATAATGGTTGTAATGAATTAATCAAGTATCTTTATAACAAGAAAATGGAAAGCAAAGGGAGATTTCAACTCATATTTTAAAAATTTGAGGCTCAATTTATCTTAATATAAAATTTCAGGATAATGTGCTGCAGAGTGAATGTGTCCATGTGTGTTAGTTTTTCATCGCTATGACCAAAATACCTGAAAAGAACAACTTAGAGGAGGAAATAGTTTCAATCCATGGTTGGCAAGACTATAAGGCAGAAATATCATGGCAGAAGGCAGGAAGAGGAAGAAACTGTAAGTTCATGGAGGCCAGGAAGCAGAGAGTAGAAGGGACCAGGAACGTGATAAACTCTTCTAAGGAACACACCCAGTGACCTACTTCCTCCAATTTAGGTCCCACCTCCCAATAATCCATTTAAACTATTAATCCATCAAATGGATTAATCCACTGATGAGGTTAGAGCCCTTATGTTTCAATCATTTCCTAAAAGCCTCAACCCAGAACATTGCTGCACTGGGGACAAAAACATGATCACGGTTGTATAGCTTCATTGCTATGGGCCTCAGATGAGGCAGAGCAACATGGTAGAGAGGGCATGGTGGAACAGAGCAGCTCACCTCATGGCACTGGGAAACAGCGAGGAAAGGTCAGAGGACAAGATATAGTTCTTAGAGGAATACTCCCAAGGACTTACTCTCTTACCCTATCTCCTACATTTCCACCACCTCCCAGTAATCCAATCAGCTATTAATTCCTCAATAGATTAGTTCATAGATGAGATCAGAGCCCTAATGATCTAATCACTGCCCCAAAGCCTCTTCTCTGGACATTGCTGCATTGGGGACTAAGTTTTTAACACATGAGCCTTTGTAGCATATTGCAGATCTAAGCTATAACATTCCCATTATTGGTAAATAGCATCACCATTCATTTGATCCCCTAAGTAGATACCCAGGACTCATGATATGGTAATCTCTTTTTTAAAAAATCAGCTTTAATGAGACATAATTCACACAAATACAATTCACATGCCATGAAGCTCACCTTTGTTTTAAAGTGTACAATTCAGTAGTTTTTAATGTATTCACAGAATTGTACAGCCATCACCACTAATTTTAGAACATTTTCATCACTCCAAAAAGAAATCCCATCCTCATTAGCAGAGATCTCCCCCATTCCCCACCCCTCAGTCATAAGTAACCACTAATCTATTTATGTGTCTGTAGATTTACTTATTCTGAACATTTCATATGAATGTAATCATACAATATGTGATTTATTTTTTGGTGACTGGCTTATTTTACTTAGTATAATGTGTTCAAGATTTATCTGTTTTATTACTTAACAATATTCTATTGTAAGCATACATCACATTTTGCTTACCTATCTGTTGGCTGATACACATTTGATTTGATTTCTCTATGCACATGTAATCCCTGCTACTCAAAAGGCTGAGACAGGAAGATTGCAAGTTTGAAGCCAGCCTCAGCAATTTAGTAAAACCCCTATCTCAAAATTAAGTAAAAATAAAAAGGACTGGGGATGTAGTTCAGAGATAGAACAGTTGCCTGGCCTGCACAAGGCCCTGGGTTCAATTCACAGTAGTGGAAAAAAAAAAAGAAAAAAGATTCACAGAAGGATTCCATCAAACCATAAAAGATGAAATTATTTTAATATTATTTAATCTAATTGAGAGCATTAAAAAAGTAAGAAAACTTCCAAAATCTTTTAAAGAAGTGAGTATAATATTACTATGAAATATAAGATAAAAATAAAACTATGGACCAATCTCATTTATGAGAGGTAGAAGTATCTTAAATATTACCAAAAAGAACCAATAGCACATTTAAAAACAATACATTATTACAAAGTATATTCCAACAATATGAGCAGTTCCACAGTAGAACATCAATTAATATGATTGATCCTATTCATAAAGTTAAAGAGAAAAAAATCAGATTTTTGCTTCTTTAAATGCCAAAATGGCATTTGACAAAATTTAGCATCCATTTATATTAAAAAATAAGAATTGGGGGATACTTTAGTCTAAAAGGCAGCTTCTTTCTTAATAGGAAAACACTACTAAAAATATGAAGAAAACAAAGATAACCGCCATGTCCATTATTGTTAATATTGGAAAACAGGAGTGTAAGCCATTACTACTATACAAAAGAAAAAAAGCCTTTAAATGCACAAGAATTAGATAACAACAACAACAATAACAAAAACTGTCTCTGAAGCAAGCTTGATTAAATATCTGGAAGACAACAGTGGAAAAATTAATACAAATAATAAGAGAATTTGGTAAGGAAGAAGGATACAAATAAACTAATAACCTTATATAAAGAAATAATAAGCACACAGAAGAAATAATGGTTGATATTCGTATGGATTTTTGAAATATACTCTATCAATGGGAGAAAAAAATTCTACAAATGAATAGGAATAGATGTGAGGATAAGAACAATTTTGACTTTTCATCTTATAAATCCTGGTTGAATTATTAACACTGTTTATAAAGCTCAAAACAAAACTAGTTAGTAATAGGAATAAGAATAACTAATCTTTTTTTTTTAAAGTTTCCCAGGGAATTGTGATGGATGAGCTAAGATGTAATACATTAGCCTATAAATCCTGAATGGTCTGCAGCCTCCAGACACCTCTTGCCACATCCCACCCACTCACTTTCCTTGTGCTAGTCAAGTCCCATCTAGTTGCAGTCCCTCCCACAGCAAGCTATTTCAGACTTCTGTGCTTGACAGCATCTTTCAGGGGAAAAACAGAAGGTTATTCAAGTGTCATGCTCCATGAAGTATCTCAAGTGCCCTCCTCTCTCCAGCCCCTATCCTCAGCTCCAAAGAGCATTTACAATTTCCTTCTTGAGGTTACTTTGGGAACCCTGCTCATTTTCAGATTGGTTTCTTCCCATGAGATCATCATGACTTCTCTCCAGGTATACATACACCTTGCCCTAATATATCTGATCAATATATTGAGTGAGAGAGAAAAGAAAATGTTTAGCTTAATTATTTGATGGTTGCTATCTCAATTTCTGGGGTAAGCAACTGTCAATATCCCTTCTCTGGTTTTCCGAGGCAAAATATTTGTCACATATCATGATGGTGAGTTGGTTTTGAAACATAGTATAAAAGAAATATGCTTCATTGAAGCAAAGTGAAAAATGACCATGAAAAATACTTCCTTTTCAAGTTAAAATAACTAAAACCAAGAGGTAGGAAAGGTATTATTATATTCGTTAAACAGATTGTCAACTTTTTCCAATTGCCTATAAGTTAAAGATACATATGGGTACAACAGTAATTGCTACCTCTGACCTTGTATTCCAGATCAAAACTAGAGCCTGTGGGACCTGAGGAGTGCCGTGGCCTCCAATGCCCAGGAGTGCTATTAGTGCCACCATGCTCCAGCTGTCCAGTCCCCAGCAGGTGGACATGCGTACCTTCCTAGGAGTTTCTTCAATAACCCATTGACCACCATAGACAAATTTTTTGTTCCCACTTCCTTAGGAATTAGCTTGAAAGTTTTAATATAGATACTGGGAGATAAGGGGTGAGATCTCTGCTGGGATCTTGAAGTAGGATGAAATGGTGATGAATTAGATTTATTTCTGCTGGAACTTGGAACACAAGTTCATAGAGGCAATGTGATTGAACACATAGGTTTTATACTACTTTGTGTGCTGCATTTAAGGCATAATTAAAAGCTAATGAGTAACCTTTAAAAAACTAGAAATTGAATTTACCATACTCTAAATTCCAAAGCCCTTGCAGGCAGATTATACTCCAAACATTCATTTGTAAATTGGGAACTTTGTGCTCATCAAATCGGGAGGAAAGGGCAAATGAATCAAATACACTTCTGATCATATGTAATTAGAAAGATAACTTTTAAGAGTAATTTCCAGGGTAGGAGAGAGAATTTTCACTGTGCATTTGTTGTGCCTTTTGAATTTTGTATCCTTTTCCCTGAGACATTTATTCCCCAAAAAAAGGTTTATTATATTTTAAACATGTTAAAGTGACTGCTAAATTGTTTTTTAGAACATTTCTCTAGTGTGAAAATGAATATGTATTATTTCTTTAAATTCTGTTCTCTTTCTTCTATTGTTTAACTTTGGTCTGTCCAGTTAGGTGATGACAAACATCAAGTAAACCCATTGTTGTAAAAGTCTCTCCACTCGTTTTGCCTGAACCATAGAACAGTTGTCTTTCATGGGAACATTGATTCCTTATTCCTGGTGTTTTCTTACACATGAAGGGAACTCTCCTGATGCCTCTGCATCACCTCATTACCAAACTGCAAATGTGGGAGCAGGAGCTAGGTAATCAGAGTCCCATGCTTGTACCTCCCTCTTTTTGGAGTCCAGCTGGCCACCAGAAGCACCCGTGTCTTCAGGCCTGTGTTACAGGACCAGCCTCTATATAGGCAGGCAGTAATGGGCCATGCCCCAGTGGGAATGTCAGTCTAATTCTGGGATTTGGTATTGCACACAGAAATAAATTACATTTCCCAATAGCTGCTTTATTAGTAATCAAAACAGTTATGCAGAACTGAATCTGTCTTAACCTAAGCCTATTTCTTTAAAACCCAAGCAGAAAAAACAGGGGTAATCTGCAGTTTCACCAGTGGTCATCACTGTCTTTCTTCAGTGATGCCCTGAAAAAAAAATTAGAAAAGGAAAGGATCCAAACAAGAGATATAGAAGGTATATTGGTAATTTGGAAAAATATAAAAACTAGGAAAGTTTAGTATCAAACCGAATTTCATATGCTTTTTTTCCTGTTCATCTCTCTCTATTTTTGTCTCCTCCTTCTATTTCCTGGCTCTAGATACAATCTTATTTCCATATTTACTAGTTCCTCATTACTTGTTCATTCATCTTTTTAGCAAACATTTAGTTAATTTCCATGTGCCATACTGAGGATGAGCATTCCAAGATGACTAAAACAGAGTCTAGTGGGAGAGACAGACAAACTGAAGGAAAAGCAAGGAACAGAACGAGAGACCCATAAGAGAGAAATGAAAGATGGAAGCTAGGCAGAGATACACACGAGAGTTTATTCATCAGAGCTGACAAATAAAGGCCATCTCTCTATAGGAGAGAGTGGCAAAACAGGCTTGGGTTCTGGGATTTTTATAGGGCAGGCTCAGGAATCAGAGCTGGGTGGGTCCTAATGTGGGTGGTTGAGGGTTGTGTTGGTATCAGGGAGTGGTGACCCTCTCTCAGAAAGGCCCTTGGGTGGGAAAGTGAAACTTTTTCCTTAAAATGGTGGCTGTCACTTAAGATGGCCGTCCAGATGCTAAACAAGGACCTTATACAAACATATTGCTGGTGCATATTGTATGGATCAGTGCGGTGGCAGGGAAGTGTATGGAGGATTATGAAGGTGGAAGTGGGACATCTGATCTGGCCAAGGGGCGTCAAATGTGGCTCCTGGGAAGATGTGGCATCTGAGCAGCATTGTAAAAGATAGGTGAAAAAAAATAAATTCTCTTATGTAATTAAACATTTTTTCATTGACAGTTCCATTATCAAGAAAGTGAATTTGCAAAACTTGTGTATCATAAGCCTGCTTTTCAAATGTGATGCCTGGCTCTGTTGTGCCTGCTGTGGTGGATGATTTAGTGCACTTTTGCCTGCCTCTGGTTTCAGTCACAGCTGTGGTGGATGGTTCTATACATACCAGCAGAGTCTACTTCCTGTGTCACTCTCTGCACAATACCTTTTCTGCCTCTGAACTTCTTTAGAAGCCTTGAGCCTAGCCCAAGTACTGGTACAGCCCAGTGGGTTTGGTGAGTTAACACCCCCAGAACCAACTCTCAACCAGGGGGGACTGTTATGGTTTGAATCAAAATCTCATGTGTAAGACAATGCAGAAATGTAATGATTAGATTATGAAGTCAAAACCTAATCAGCAGATTAATCTATTGATGGAAAGGACTACTGCATTGGGTGCTAACTGTGGTCAGATAGGGTGTGGCTGGAGGAAGTAAATCACTGGGGGCATGCCCTTGGGATTTATATTTCAACCCTGGCATTTGTTTGCTCTCTCTACTTCGTGTCTGACATGAGCTGAGCAGCTGTCCTCTGCCATTCCTTTCCACCATGATCTTCTGCTTCACCCTAGGCACAGAGCAAGGGAGTTAGCCAACCATGGACTGAGACCTCTGAAATCATGAGCCAAAATAAATATTTCCTCCTCTAAGTTGTTCTTGTTGGGCATTTTGAGCACAGTGATAAAATGCTGACAACACAGGGGCAAAGTCAGGGAGTGCACAGCCTCCTGTTCTTCCACAGAATTCAGGAGGCATTCTATGTGCTTCCCAGAGGTTCTGGTTGAGTTGGGCCCCTAATGTTTATAGTGAAGACCTCAAGAAACACACAATTTATTGACTTTTCTCCTTTCCTTTTACAATCCTGCTTCCTGTGGTCATCTGGAAAATATACTATTGGCTCTCAAATCCTCACTGCAGGCTCTATGTTCAAGGGAACCCAAACAAAAATGCTAGTCATTCAGAAATAAAGAGCAATGGGGGTCTCCCAGTTCATAGGAAGTGCATTCTATTACAGAGCTAAGATCTTATCTCATTTTTGTTGGTTAAAGTATCTCAATAATTTACAATATGTTTATTTGCTTTTGTGAAATATTTCATTTCTATGTAAAAGTATCTGTGGTATAAATGTATGGTTTAAATAATAATAATAAAATGAGCATCCATGTACCTATACACTAGTTAAGAAGGCCCTTATATGCCCACTCTCATTCTACCCTCAGAGGTAGAATTTTGTGTTGCTTGTTCTATTACTTTTTTTTATCATAATGTTAACATATATCTCTAACACATGTATAATTTACTTTTACATGTTTTTATATATTTTATATAAATTATTTTCTTTTATTTTGTTTTATTTAACATTGTTTTCCTGATTTCTCTAGGGTGATGTGTTTAAGTGTAGTTCATTCATTTTCACTGTGGTATAGTATATAAATATGGTAACCATCCTACTGTTGATGGATATTTAGTATAAGGTCCTTGCTTAGCATCTGGATGACCATCTTAAGTGACAGCTGCTATTTTAAGAAAAAAGTTTTGCTTTCCCACCTAAGGGCCTTTCTGAGACAGTCTCACCACTCCCTCATACCAATCCAACCCTTAGCCATCTGCCTTAGGACCCTCCTGGCTCTGATTCCTGAGAGTGTCCTATAAAAATCTCAGAATCCAAGCCTGTTTTGCTTCTCTCTCCTATAGAGAGATGGCCTTTATTTGTTAGCTCTGATGAATAAACTCTCGTGTGTATCTCCGCCTGGTCTCTTTCATTTCTCGCTTACCCATCTCTCGTTCCTCCCTTTCCCTTCATTTAGGATGTTTCTGGGTTTTTTGGAAGTGACAATGTTACTGTGAACACCCTCACATGTGTTTCATAGTGTACATGTGCAAAGCTTCCATTCCTGGGAATAGAAATGCTGGGTTATGGTATATACATGTTCACCTTTTATGTGGACTGCCAAACCACTGTACTAATTTACATTCCCACTGAAGCTGCATAATATATCCTCAAATATTAAATGTATAATGTATAATATATCTTATTTTTTAAAGTGTTTTAGTTTTCTTTTTAAAAGTTATTTAGTTTTAACTAATTTTTAAAGTTTTAAACAGCTTTACTGAGATATATTTGGACAGATAATAAACTTTGCATATTTAAAGTATACAATTTGACAAGTTTTGACATATGTATATACCATCATCACAATTAAGTTAATGAATATATCCTTTACCTCCAAGAGTTTTTTCTCTTTCCCTTGTGATCCTTTCAGGTTATTCCATCTAGTAAATTACTAGTTCTCCAGATGAGATGGTGGGAACAGGCACTATTCCTGGCCCTTTGTGAACTTGAGCACTGTTTCTTTTAATACCTTGAGATGTTTTTATGCCATATGGTAGTTTCTTCACGCTCATTTTTTTTTTTAATATCATCAGGTAGTTTCTTCACATTCATGTGCAGATATCCTAGGTTCTTTGCAGTTCTTTTGGTCCTGTGCTCATTCTGCAAACTCTAGCTTCTTTGTTCATCCTGGACTCTCAGCTCTGTATTTACAGAGAAGCAACTGCTCAGTAACTGGGCTCCACCTTCATCCTCCTTCCTAATGTGTGAGACAATGCAAGAAAGTTTAGAGGTAAAATGATGGGATTTGAAAACCTTATTCTCAAATGCAATGATTTACTTGAATGGGTTAGCAGGATACTGTGTGCAGGTAGGGTTTGACTGCAAGACATAGGTCACTGTGGGCATGCCTTCAGGTATATATTTTATCTCTAGTGAGCTGAGCTCTCTATGTTTCAGAGTGTCCATGTCCTGAACTGCTTTTCTCCTTTGACATGATGTTTTGCCTCATCTTGGGACCAGAGCATGGAATCTGGCTGTGTGTGGACTGAGACCTTCAAAACCGTAAGCTCCAAATAAACTTTTCCTCCTCTCAATTGTTCTTGTCAGGTCTTTTGGTCACAAAGTGAAAAAACTGAATAAATTGTAGCTTTCTCTTCATTTGTTTTCTATCTCTTAGGAATCACTACCCTTCTCCCCTGATGCCAAAGTGTCTTGAAAATTATTGTTTCATATATTTTTGTCTTTTTTTTCTGTTTTAGGTTTGTCTAATTAGTTATTTCAAGGAACCAATATTTTGTGGACCATTTTTATTATATGTTTATATTTCAATAACTTCTATTCTTTTATTTTCTCTTTCTTCATTTTTTTCTAACTTAGATTGATACTATTAATCCCTCATTTTCTTATGTAAGCATTTAAGATGATAAGTATATCTTTCAGTAACACTTTAGCTACACCTATAAAATTGTTTTCATTGTTTAAGTCTAAAGAATATATAAATTTTATTGTGATTTTTTTTCTTTGACCCATGAATATATGGAAATATTTTAAAGTTTCCAAGTGGATTTTCCTAAATTTTCTCTTTATTATGAATTTCTAACTAATTGCACTGGACCAGAGAAATTCATCTTTAAGATATTGTTCACAAACCATAAGTTACACATGTTGAAAAACCACAATTTGATAAGTTGTAGCATATGTAAACACTCATGGCATCATCAAAATAATAAAACATTTCATCACTCTCAGAATTTCTTATGTCTCTTTGCAATCTTTACTGAACATTTCACCTACTCAAAGGATTAGTTTCATGTAAGCGGCTAATAGGATAATGTTGTCTGTAAGTTAACTGAAAATCAAACTTGAAGTAGGCCAGATAATTGGGAAATTGTTTTCTCATTTAACAGTCCTGAGAGAAGATACTTTCAGGGTTACTGATTATAGCCCCTCAGTGATATTATCAAGGCTTTAGGGTTTATATAACCTTCTGTCCTTCCATCTTTCAGGTTAGTGACTTTTCTAGGTATAAGACATTGCCCTTTGACCCAGTTCACATGCAGACTTACACATGCCCAACAAAAAAAAGGATATTTTTTTTTTTGTTGTGTGTGTGTGTGTGTGTGTGTATGTGTGTGGTCCTGGGGATTGAACCCAGGGGCACTCTATCACTGAGCAACATCCCCAGCATTTTTTAAATTTATTTTTATTGGTTGTTCAAAACATTACAAAGCTCATGACATATCATCTTTCATACTTTTGATTCAAGTGAGTTATGAACTCCCATTTTTACCCCAAATACAAATTTCAGAATCACATCCCCAGCATTTTTTATTTTGAGACAGGGTCTTAGCCTCCTGAGTAGCTGGGATCACAGTCATGTGCTACCCTGCCTGGGGAGGCCAACTTCTTTTTATATACTCCTTTTAAGAGAGAGAAAAGGTTTCTGATAATCCCCATCAGACTTCCCCCTCATTTTAGTCAGTCAGAATTGTGTCACAAACCCTTATCACATGCTGATAAAGTCTAAGAAATACCACCAAAACCCCCACTTCACAGAGTGAGAACTGGAACTGGCCTCTCAGTGTTGCTGAAGCACTGGACTAGGTTGAAGACAAAGTACAGCTCACAGGAAAGAAGGAAAAGATGATAGGTAGTAACTAAAGTGTCTGCTACACAATGCCATTCAAAGACACAAAGGAGCATTTAAAACACACACACACACACACACACACACACACACACACACACACATACACACACACAACAAAACACCAACCCTGAGAGCACATTTGTGTGTCCCTGGATGCCTGGGGAGTACATTTGTGGAATGCAACCATATCAAAGTTTTTCTTCTTAAAGAGATTAAAGATAGGTTTAGGGGTTACAAGAAGGCAAAGATTTGCATCCCCCTAAGAGGTTATAGCATATAGATAAAGACACAGCCCAGAGTATTCTCTTGTGATATACTTAAGGGAAACTATTAATCCAGGCATTTCTCAAATATAAGTACATCCTCTAACAGTAGAGGACTGAAACTGGTCATTTATTTCAGTTTTATTGAAATGTTAGTTTCCTCTCAAATTAATTATCTTTATTGAGTTTTTAGATAATAAAAATTACATTTTATCCTATCAGTTAGCTTCAGCTTTTCAATGAATTAAAGGACAGAAATCCTTTGCTTCCCTTGCAACACTTTTTGTACAGTGCTATGAATATAAGATACTGCATAATATTGCAGTTGCGAACTAATTAATTCAGTCACGAAGCCTCTAGAGCTATCTTTCTCCCTCTCTAGTAACCACTGGAGGGAATACTCAGGGATTAAACATTTCCATAAAGGCAATATATATTCTTATACTTTTGTCTATAAATCACCTGCCACAGGATGAAGTGGTTTTCATGGTAAATTGGGAGCATCAGAAGGGCAGGTTATTATCTTGGCTTTGTTCCTAAGATTCAGATTTCAAGAGACTATATACAATAGTGGACAGGTAATTGGGGCTGGCACAAAAGCAGCAGGGATGGATTCCGGATTGCCACAGAGAAATGCCTGCTATACCTCCTATGTGCTATATAATACTCTGATAAATCCTTGTACATGCATTCATCTTTTTTTTTCTTTAGTGCTGGGGATCAAACCCAGATCCTTGCACATGCTAGACAAGTTCTCTATCACTGAGTTATATTCTCAGCCCTCATCAATCATTTAATATTCCCCAGAACTCCATTGGGTTGGTATAGTATTACCGTAATTTTATAGATTAAAAAAAATAGGGTATAGAAAAATTAAGTAGCTTGACCAAAGGCATTTTGTGATGTTGCCCAGTTCAGTATGACTCTCAAGTTCACCCTCTTAAACACTTCACTAAGGAGACCAAATAGTGAATAAGGTCTGTCTGCATCTAAATAATTTCAGTATAGTCCTTTACTACAATTCTTGATTTAAAGTCCTTTCTAAGCACTTGAAAAAACAAAACAAACAATGAATTATTAATATCCTATACCTCTTTAATCCTACAGCCATGGTTCTCATAGTATATGGTCCTCAACCAGTTGGCTGAGCATCACCTGGAAACTTGTTCAGTCTCCATCTAAGACCTACTGTAGAAGAATCTCTGGGTGTGGCCACTATATCTCTATTTTACCCCCCCCCCCCAGTTGATTCTGATGTGTGTAAAAATTTGTTCTAAAGAGAATATATGGTTGTTATTTAGGCCTTTCCTCTACAGAGGGCTATAAACCTGACAGGTAAGAGATGGCTGAGGTCTATGCCTCAGTTTCTCTCTCAAGTCTTGTTTTGCCCAGCATCTTACACACAAACACACACACACACACACACACACACACACACACACACACACAATCTTTCTTTCATCTTGTTTTGCTCCACAATATCTTCTCCACTGAGCTCTTCTCCTGACAGATCATTATGTTTCACAGTCCTTGCTGGTACACTTGCTGCTGCTGCCCACACACTTCTGCAGCAGGGATCTACTGCCACCATTTCCTCTTCCGATTTTACATGGCTTTCTGGTTTTCATTTTTGTTCTCTCCATTTCCCCCTTTTTTTCACTTTCTCTTCCTGGATTTTTCCCGAGCTCACTGAGCTCTGTACGACACACTGTTCTAATATATTTTTCTCTCCTATTCACTCTCATGGTAGACTGGGCTATTAATTACTCCTCAGGAAAGTGTCATTTTGGCAGATAAGTACTGGCTTCTTGGCAGTGTCAGAAGAAAGAAACTTCCATTAAAAGCTATTCCTAAAAATTCTAAAAATAGCTTTTTATACTGTCTCTTTCCTGAAAACAAATATCATTGGATTTCTCATTGAAAATGCTTGGAGGACAGAATTCATGTATAATTCACATATAACCAGTTACAGTCATGATAAATGACAATCTTCCAAGGTTGTCACCCATTTTTTTAAAAAAATCTGGAAAAATATACATACCTAAAACTTCTACCATCTTAACCATTTTGAGTGTACAGTTTAGTGGCATTAAGTGCTTTTATATGGGTGTGCTACTCTTCTCATTTTGCAATACTAAAACTCTGCACTCATTAAGCAGTAACTCTCCATTCCCCTCTCCCTCATCTCCTGGGAACCCCTAATCTATTTTCTGTTTCTACATATATGCTTACTCTAAGTACCTCCTGTTAGTGGAATCATGCAATATTGTCCTTTTGTTACTGATTTCACCCCACATAATATCCTCAAGGCCCAAATATCTTAGAGCATGTCAGATTTCCTTCCTTTTAAGGTTGAATAATATTCATGTATATGTGCATGATTTCCCTAGTCCTTAAGAAAAATATACACACATATTTTGTTTACCCATTTATCTGTCAATGGACACCAAGGTTGCTTCTACCTTTTGGCTATTGCAAATAATGCTGTTATGAACCCAGCCATCATCCACTTTCACATCTCATTCAGCATTGCCAATTCACAGACACTCCCTATATTTAGGATGGTGAAGTAGATAGCAATGAGAAAGGGTAATGGCCCTACAGAAGCATATCTGGGGGCCCCTAAGAGATACTGGCACTTGACCATAGTGAAATGCTCTATAGTCAACTTACTATAAGCACATTTGCAATTCCTTTTTTCCCATTACTCTGTAGTTATTTTCACTTTGCTCCTTAGACTCTAGTCCTCTCCTTTCTTCTTTTCAGACTTGGTGTCTCTGGTTGTTGACTTGGTTGTTAGCTTTGTTTGATCCTTACCCTGCTTTTGTTGACTAAACTTTAGCAACCTGCTGCCCCTTCAGAATATGATCTCCACCTGGCTGCTATTTTTGGATTATTTTCACTAACCACTTAAAGGGACCTATCTCAGCACCAATTATGTGAAAAAGAAAGATCTGTCACCCTCCATCTAGCAAGGCATCAGGAGCACTGGCATAGGAGTTGTTGGGCTAGACTGAGCAGATATGGATGCCTGCACATACCTGTCTGCCTAATGCCCATGCCAAGTGATCCGCCCACAAGACACAGAAAAGGAAATAACAGATTGAAAATCAGGCCAACCCCTCCCAAACAGACTCTATGGCTGCCTCTGTAGCTCCTCAAAAAACCAAATGGTTATTAGTCATGCAAAATCTCCTGGAGGGGAGTTCTTAGAGCCCATGTAATATGACTCATTGAATTGAAGATTTTTGAGAATAGCAGAGCCAGGGGCCTTTGTGTACTCATCTTCTGTGTACCACTGGCCTCTGCAGCACCCAGCAATGTAAGCCTGGAATCTTCCATGTGTTTCTTTTTTCAGAGGCTTTGAAGCAAAACTTTGGCAGCAGGAAAGTACCCAGCAGAGAAGCTTTGAGATACACAACAACAGTTCTAAGGTTCTGCAGCAGACCTTTCAGTAAAAGAGAAAAAAAGTCATGCATCTGCAGAAAGAGCACTCAAACTGAAATGCTCATGATAGCTGCTTTAAGCCATAGGTGTGACAAGGGTTCAAAGTCAACAATCCATAGAAATTGTGTCTTTCACCAAAATTTGCTTCCCTTGGAGGGATTCCCTAGACCCTAAGAAAACATCTTTCACTGTCTTTCTGCTGCCTATAAATAAAGCATACCCATCTCTCTATTTAAATTTCCCATCTTCTTTCATTAAGTCAAAATTTCTGAATGTCAATTTCATGCAATGCTCCAAGCTCGTCTCTTTGATAGAAAGATGACAGTATTCGTGTTCAGTGAACTGTTACTTTTTCCTTTTTCTTTCCCTTTTGGTACTGGGAAAGTTTTTCTCATCTTATTGGGATAAGAATTAGTTCTCTAAACAAGCAAGTGCTAAGAAGCTTAATGTAACAATGACAACCTTTTTAGGCATCTATTATATATCCAGCACTTTACACAGGTATCTATAATTTTTCAACTGTGCCCAGGATAGAATTATTATTCTAATTTTCCAGATGAGGAAAGTGAGGCTCAAAGAAGTTAAAATGTACAAATAGTGAGTCAGAGGTGAAACTGAACTAGGCTACCTTATGTTATATTATTAGTTGGGAAGTTTATTTTGGAGTTTGAATTTCCTTGGAGACTCCCTCTGCTTCTTACCAAGTCATAAGTAATTTGTCATAAAACGGCTAACTAACCAATGAAAACTAGATATCCACAACAATCCTTTAAAAGTGTCAATTTGCTTCCACCATCATCCCCTTTTTACTGAGACTGGGTCTTAAGTAGGTGTTTGTGCCTTCAGTAGAATAGAACCCCTTAGCTAACCTTGGTTTTAGCTTGATTTTTTTTAACTGCTTTCCCCCCTCTTAGTGGCCTATCATCAGAACCCAGGGAAGATATACATTAAGAATTTTGTAAATGAGACATAGGGTAGGAATGGCAAATATAGTTTTTTGTGAAGGTTTAGCTTTCTGATTCTGTTGTATAAATGTCCTAGCATTTATGTGACTATTACTTTGGTCCCTAGCCTTCTGAATAGTAACAAGATTAAAAATAAATTTAAGATATTTATATTGCCTAAAAGTTTCAGAGGGATTTTTCTATACCCATATATGTTTGAGTGTGACTTATAAAATATATTAGGGAGTTATTTAGAATTGATTTATTAATAAAATTAGTCATAATACTATATAAAGGAATGTCATAATCTTTCATATACACAATGATACTAGATAGAACTCTGGTTAAATTGACATATATTTAGCTAAATTTGAATTAAAAGCCTAAATTTGTTAACTTAATCTCACCCTTGGTCACATGTCTTGACTGATGTCTAAAGAGTTTGGAAAATTAGAAAATCCATGTTGGCTAATTTTTAATATTTACAGATAAAGAATATTGAATCTGGAATACTGAAGTAGATATCTTCTAGCTTAGGGATCAGCAAACCATGGCTAACAGGCCAAATCTGGCCCCCTGAAAGTTTCTGTAAATAAAATTCTATTAGAGCACAGCAATATTCATTCATTTAACTATTGTCTATAGCTCCTTTCATGCTACAGTGCCAGAGTTGATTAGCTGTAACAGAAACCTTATGACCCGCAAGAACAAAAACACTTATTATCTGGCACTTTACAGAAAGATTGCTGACTCCTGATTTAGTTCAACTTCCTCAATATTCAGATGAGGACACATGTCCATATGTTTCACTATTATTTCCATAGGTCTCAAGTTCCATGCTTTGCTTAAATACTTGAACATGTGCTTTAACCAAACCAACCATGTTAGTGCCTAACTGTTCTCAAAATAAGTACATATTTGTTCCACATGTTGTTGGTAGCCTCTTTTAACATAACCATGTTATTGCTATTCTTTTAACATAAAGCATTTTATTAGCTAAACTAATTTTTCAAATTCATATTTTATTCTCCAAGTATTTTTTAAGAACTAAGTATTGAGAGTTGTTTTACAGTATGTAAACTACCCTGCCTGTTAATGTTTAAAATACAAATGTGTTTGAATATCACAAAGTTTGCATTTCATTGCAACAAGCCCCAAAGTAGATAAACATTTAATTAAAGATTAGGGTGTTACTTAGATAAATTTAAAATTTTATTCAAAAATAAATATGTAATACCTGCACTTAAAAGGTCCTTTAGTGGGATTAGATATAAAAAATGACCAAGATCCCATGCCCTTGAAAAGCTGTAATTTTTTGGAGGAAATAGATATATAAAGAGAAACCATGTGTAAAGAAGACCCCATATAATAATTATATGAGGCATTCTTCCCTTAAATCTAGTGTCTGAATTTCATTATTTACTATCTGAAATTACTAAGATGTCAACTAAAGTCTCTTAAATTTAATCTTACTTCCATTAAAACAATTTTGCCCCAGAAAGAATCCTTTGGTTTCAACTAAAATTTTAAATAGAAGAATACTGCTTTATAAAACACATAGTACTACACTGGGTAACAATAATGCTAAACCAAGCTTTTGTTATCTATAATAACAGAATATCTATAGCTGTTATTTTTCATGATTATAACTTTATCCATAGTTATTAGGTACAAATATTTTAACAAATATCAAGTTATGGAGGCATTTTACTCATTTGAATCAATATCTGATTATTTTACCCTTAATTTCTCTCCTGTTCACTTTCTCCTTATCTCTTCAAATAGAATATTTTATGCTAGAAGTATTTATCCTTTTCTTATAAATTCCCATTACTTTCTTATGTTACTCCCCCCAAAATATAAAATCTGAGATTCAATAATATTTATATGACAGTTTAGAGGTGAAAATATACTAGGCTATTTAGTAAACGTACATAATGTTTTATATTCACAGGGTATTCTTCATCCTTGTGAAGGAGTTTAGTTCTCTCTACAAGCAAACCAACATAGAACCCAAGAGATTACAATTTTTGCCTGGTTTTAATCGTGGGAGACAGCACAAACAGAATTAAATTTTGGATTGCAAGGCTGAGGTTATATTGCCTTTCATTTTGCAGCAATGAAGATTGAACTGGTGAAAAAAGGGTAATCAGGTTGGAAAACCTTATTTTGTTTTTGATGATCTACTCTCGGTTTCCTTGGAAACAGAGCTGGCAGCCACAGAGCTGCTGGCATTATATTTTCTTGTTTTCTTTTTAAGCTTTGAAGCATCAAAGAAAAGGTGAGGTTTTATGATTATAGCTGTAGAATCTGACTTATTTTCAAATAAATTAAAAATAAATATTTATTGAATGTCTACTACATATAAGACACTAGGAGGTATAAGTAACAAGCGTGAGAAATCTTTAAGCTAACTGAGTGTGATAAATGTTAGTTTCTAAAAGCCAATCCACTATATATTGGGAATTTTCTTAAGATAAGGAAGAAATAAAGCTTATTTTAAAAACTTATAGTGAGCATTGAGACCAGTATAATTTAGTGAAATTAATTTTAGAAAACAACTAGATTTGTTTACGTGACAGCAAAATTTTCTTCCAGTGCATAAAATCTAGTTAACATGACTGTCTTCTTAACAATTCTAAATTGCCTCCAGTAAATAAAAACTAAAGGGAGCTTAAACCTATAATGTTTTCTGAGAAACTGATATATTAATAAATTTAATAAGTATTTCAGTTGAGAGCTGATTGTCAAATGATTATAATATGGTGGCTTATGTAAGATTACATTAAGTTTTAAAAACTTTAATTGATTTAGAATATGAGCCATAAACTTTCAGAAATCATTGTCAAGTCATTTTACATGTGAGAAAACAGAGGACTGGAGAACCAAGACACTTGCCCCAAGTCATGCTTGGGTGGCAGAACCTATAGGTCTAGAAGGCCAATCTCCTGATCCAGTCCTCCTTATATCTTCATTAAAGTTTATAAGTATTTAAATGTAATATTGCTCCAAAAATCTTATCTGTTGTTTAAAAACAAGCCATATGGTATAAGAAGTAAACATGATATGACCATGTATACAAATGAAAGAACTGACAAATGTGGCTTTAATAACCATATTTAAGTTTGGAGTAAATTATGGATCTGTATGATTTTCAGAAAGTGTCATAAGCAAACATCATCTGAATGATTAGAAAGCCACTTGGTATCTTGAATTGTGGGAAATTCACCCTCTCAAGTCTTCCAACCACAGCCATGTTTCTGTCTATTCTATCTATCTATTATTCAGTAATTCAATATGCACTCCTTGGTCTCTGATTATAACACTGTATACATAACTTACTCTTCTCTGGGATCCTTTTCTCCCTACACAGTTAAATTTCCTCTTTTATGTTCCAATACTCCTTGTTCATGTCTCTTTTCTAACACCACACTGTAGCGCACTTACCTTTTGTACCCACCTTAAGGCCATTAGTGATATGAGTACTAGAAATATTATAGGATTATTGATTGTTGATTATATTAATTAGTGTATGTGTTGGATAAAGACCATTAGTAATGTGCCCATGATGTAAAGTGAACTGCAAACTTAGATAAACTGCAGAACTTAGATTTAAGTTCGTGATGAAAGAGTCTACACCGGGGGCAGACACCCCAGACCTCACCAAGATAGAAAGACAGAGGTCTCTATCACTGTTGTCCCCCCTGCACCAGACTCCTCCAGCCCAGATTAAGTTCCAGCAATCCAGACTTAAGACATGCATGTCACAGGTGAGCGTCTGGGACCCTTGGGTGTAGACTCAGTTAGGACTTAGAATTAGGATGTGTGTTTGAAGTGTGATGAGCATCAATAAAATTGAATCTAACTGAACCTCAGACTGAGTCAATAATAACTGCTCATGACAGTTAGTTCCTTGACATCAGTGACTATATCTCATTTATCTCTCATCCCAGTCATTATCACAGAGGTTAGCACAAATAGTCAACTAAATATTTTGTGACAACATAGCCCCTATATGTTTTTTTGCCTTCATGAGAGAGATACAGAAAAATCAGAGATTTATATTAGCTGAGAAGACCAGGAAAATTAGGGAGCAACGGTGCAAAACACTGCCGACAGGGTCCTCAGTATTGATCGGCTCTTATTGATTGCAATTTCATTTCTTAAAACAATTCTCAAACATTTATACCCTCTTTTGAGTGCTGATTCTCACTATAAGAAGTAGACTTTGTTCCTACATAGAAATTAAGACCATCCAGTGAAAGCTTTCCCACCTTAATTTTCTCTGCCTCAATATTTTCTTCCATTCCATGTTTCTGAAAAAAGATGTTTCTCTTCCTTATTTTCTTCATCTAAGAACTTTCCTCATTAGCTCCTATCCAACCACTCAAATGTACTTTGGTGCCCTTCTAGTAAAAAAAAAAAAAAAAAAAAAAATTGTGAGCACAGTACTTTCTTAGAGATAGTCTATCTCCCTCCCCCCTTTTTATAATCTATCTTTTCAGTCTTGTTTTTTCTTACTTCTATGTTTTTAAAAACACTTTTATTTGCCTTCCATCCTCACCTTACTACTCACTTAAAATAACATTCCTAAAGTGACTTTTCTTTTTTAGTATTTAAGATGTATAAGGAGTACTAGTTAGTATTGCCAAAGAACTAGCTTAGAGAAAATTAGTTTCTCTATCCCTTTATCTCCATTCCAAATTCTTAGAAATTCTAGATTAATATTTTTCTTTTGCTACACTGCCAAACTCTATAAAAAGAAAAAATTCATAAAGTGCCACAGAGAGAGAGTCACAAGTTTTGAACCTCTGTACTCTACACTGATAATTGATTGAATAGGATCAAACACACAAAAAAAATACCATCTCAGACTTTTAATGTGTGGGAGTGATTCCAATTTTTCAGGCTATTTTTATGTTATAAAAATCCAGAATCAAGAAATTTATGTAATTCATCCAGAGGAACGCCTGAATAACAGGAGAAGCATAAGACCTTGCAGTATATAATTCATGTTAAAGATGAGCTCATGAACCAAAATTATGAAGCATTTGAGAGAATCTGACATTATGAATGATAGCATATGCAAAACATGGGAGAAATAACAAGAAGGAACTCTAGATAATAGAGAAATAGTATGCTTAAAATATGCAAAGAGATTTTAAAAAACAAGAATGGATGTCATAAAGTAAGAATAAAATGTTTTTCCAATCTCAGCACTTAATAAAAATAAAGGCAGTGTGTTGTGTCCATCTATACCTAAGAAATAAATATTTTAAAAAGTGTTTAAAAAAAGAATAAAATGTTTTTTAGAGTACCAGAAATTCTGGAGGTTAGGGTTGTGGCTCAATGGTGGAATGCTTGTCTAGCATGTGCGGGACCCTGGGTTTGATCCTCCACACCGAATTAAAATAAAGGCATTATGCCCAACTACAACTAAAAAATAAATATTAAAAAACCCCAGAAATTCTGGATACAAAAAATATAGTCATTGATATCAGAAAAGTTAATTTTTTTCAGTGGATAGTAGAAATAACAGGTAACATTTAAAAGCATGAATTGGAAAATGTATTTAAGCAATTCATTAAGAACATAGCATAGAGAAATAAAAAGCTATGAGGGGTTTAATGATCTGTAAGATAGAATGAGATGCCTCCAAATATATCTAAATGTTTTTAAGAAGAATGGGTATAGGGAACATTGAAGTAATAATGATTGAGAAATTTCCAGAATTGAAAAAAAGGTGAATACACAAATGTGAAAAAGTATCCTAAATCCAAAGGAAAATAAATAAAATCCAAACTATACCTTAATAAGCATATGGAGAACTAAGGAATGTCAAAGAAAGGAAAAAAAATCTTTTTAATGAGAAGAGATGAACAGCAGCTTTCCAACAAAGAAATGGAAATCTTACTGAGAACAGACTTCTCATCAGCCCCAACAGATGCCAGAAAACAATAAAAAACATCTTCTAAGTATTGAAGTAAAAAAAATCTATGGAGAATTATATATTTGACTGGGTTATCATTCTAGAAGAAAATAAAAACATTATCAGATATACATATTTTAGGAGAGTTTACCCATAGACCCTTCTTCAAAGAACTACTAAAGGATCTAATTCAGAAAAAATGGAAATTAACTCTGTGCAGAGAAACAGACGAAGCAATGGATATTACAGTGCAAATGTTTATTAAATGTATTTGTAGACTTCATTTCTTGTTATTATCCCAATGTAAAACTTTAAACATGACATGTAACCAGTACTCCTCCAGTAAACCAGGAAATTTTCTTCTCATATGTCAAACACAAAATAATAATCTTACATTTTTTGAGGTATCATATTTAAAGAGATTTTAATGTATCATACAATGCATACATTTTCAAAACTTCTATAATATAGAACATATCAGTAAATACATCTTAACCAAATTTCAATTTATTTGATGATATAGTGGCTGTATTAATAATAATGATTAAATGTTTTGAGTTTTTTTTAAAAAAGTGCTTATTATAACAAATTTGGAAAGCAGAGAAAAAATAGAAAGAAGCCTAAAATTATCATTCATATTCCCATTACCAAGAGGTAAATAATGTTAATATTTTCTCATAATTCTTGAAGATATTTTTATGGATTGTATATATCTGAGAACATACTGTGTATATAATTTTGTTTCATTTTCTTCAACATTATCTTCTATTATAACATTCTTTAAAACATAATTTTAATTGCTGCATAGTACTACATAGTATATGTATAACATAATTTGCTTACCTATTTTTAAGAAGAATGGGAATAGGGAACATTTGTATGTAGGGCATTTCAAACATTTTTTAATATCGTAAACAATGCTGTGGTTATTTTATTTTTGCATAAATCTTTGGATTATTTCCTAAAGACAGATTTCCTACACCAAATCCATTGCCTATTCTTTGTGATATGTGAACTGTTTGACACTTATGGCTACTATCTCCTCTCCCTTTCCTGAAATACTACTTTCTTGATTCTCCCTCCTCTCTGACAACTTTTATCAGTCTTCTTGTATTCTCTTTCCTTTTACTTCCTTAGTTTTATGTTCCTGGGTTTAGAATTTTGGTCTCCAAGTTTTCACTTGATTTTGGATTCTAAGCTTTGGGTCTTATAAATGAGAATTTCTACTAAAGTTCCCCACCCCCCGCCCCGCCTTGGATTCTAAGAATGCTGAACTCTTTTTCATGGCAAGCCTCTACATTTCCCATTGATTGCTGAAAATATCCAACTAAATTATATTTAAAACAGAAAGTTACTTTTCCCACCAAAATGGCCTCTTCTCTGATTTTCTTCTTCTTATTTCTTTACATAGCAATACAGTTTTCTAGTTAGCAGGACTTGAACTAAGGAGTCATTTCTGAATCCTTTTCCCCTGTCTGGTATAATAATTCAGTCAATAGCCCTCCAGATTTTTTCTGCTTTGTTTCTATTTTCAAAGCTATTATTGATGTATAGGCTGTTATTCTCCTTCCTTTTTGAAAGTAAACAAATTCAATATTTTAAAATTAATTAAATAACTGCAATTTTGGATTAAAGTGTCAAACAGAATGTATTAAAAATAGATACACTTATTTTAACAAGAAATTAATTTTGTTCCTTTTATTTTGGCTTGATAATCTGTATTTCTCAATCTAATACCTATAAGAGACTTGGGCTGCATCATTTTCTTTTATTTCTTTGAATTTTAATTGTTTATTTTCTTGCACTGAAAAATCTTAATTCTTAAGAATAGTTTATCATAAGTACATGTTTGTATTCTCCTATAATGTAAAGAGAATAGTTCCCAAATAACAAAACTAATATTACTGTTTACAAGGAACCTACTGGAGATTAATATTTGTTTGTAGTTCCTTTTGTTCGTAGAATGCATTTCACTAAGGATGTACAAAGTATTATGTTCTGAAATCATTTGAGATAAATCTTTTTTTTGGGGGGGGGGAGATACGGTTTTATTAATTTTATGTAGTTACTGTTACTCAGCTTTCTATGACTGTGGCAAAATACCTAAGAAAATTAACAGAGGAAAGATTTTTTTTGGCTCATGGTTTCAGTAGTTACTAGGACCTGTAGCTTTAGACCTTTGGCAAGGCAGGACATCATGGTGGGAAGCCTGTAGTAGAGCAGAGTTGCTCACTTCATAGTGATTAGGAAGAAGAGAAATAGAGAGAAGGGGCAAGAAAGGGAGAGCTGGGGCAGAGACAAGACTTGCCCTAGTAACCTACTTTCTCCAATTAGGCCCCCACCTTCAAAAGTTTCTACCACCTCTCAATAGCACCACCAACTGGGAATTAAGCCTTCAACACCTGAGCCTTTGGGGGACGTTCCAAATTTAAACTCCAGCAGTTACATTCATTGTTTCAATTGGTTTTTACTTATAGAATTGCTTTTAAATCATTTAATTTTGGCTAGTAATTTTATGTTTACAGTTCAGAGTAAAAAAAAAAAGATAGAAATCCATAACTAGTGCTTATACACCTGCCTCCTTCATCTCATTCCTTCCTTTTTCTTGCTAACATTTATCTCTTTTCAGTATTTCTTTGTTGTACAAAGCACAGGATATATATGCACTATTCTGCAACTTGTTTTTTCCCTTAAAATATATGTCTTGGAGATCTTTCCACATTATTTGACCAAATCATTCTTTATTAGTTATCCAAATATGCTGTATATTTCTTTGTAATATAGAACAACAAAAAATTCCTTATTTCCTTCCACTTGAGTTAAATCCACACCTTCCTGCTAGTCTGAATAGGAAACTTCATGATGTATGTGGTCTAGCCAGACATTGATACAAGACTGAGTCTTCTCAACACTCAACTCTAAAATTTTCCCATTTTATAAATGTTCACTCACTTCCAATTATTTATTGTATAAAACTCAAATTTCCTTGTCTACTATGGTTCTGGCTCCAGTTTACTCTTTCAGTCTCACCTATTCCAAATCCTTAATAGTTTTTTATTCGTGAGGCCTGATTTAAAAGGATCACCTAGACCAACCAGCGGTTGCTTTCCTTCCTCCCTAATACCACTATCCAAAGTAGGATTTTGAACTAAATTGACAAAGAGAGGAGTTGTAGTTAGTGATGATCAGCTAAAAGATGGTTTAGATTTGGAATTGGGAGTGACATTAGGGAACAGTGTACATCCTGTAGTCAGCATGTGTCCTAACTTGTCATCTTATTTTTGGAATTCTGAGTTTCTTGCAACCAAGAAAACACTTGTGTTATGGTTTGGATGTGAGGTGTCCCACAAAAGTTCACATGAGACAATGCAAGAAGGTTTGGAGGAGAAATGATTGGGTTATAGCCTTAGCCTAATCAGTGTGTTAATCCCTAATGGGATTAACTGAAGTGGTAGTGGGTGGCTGGAGGAGGTAGGAATTAGGGCATGGCTTTGGTGTGTATGTTTGTATCTGGAGAGTGGAATCTCTCTGTGTTTCCTTATCACATGTGAGCTGGTTCCCTCAGCCACACTTTTTTGCCATGATGTCCTGCCTCACCTGGAGCCCCAAGGAATGGAGTCTCTTGTCTATGGATGGAGACCTCTGAAACCATGAGCCCTCTAAGAGACCCTTCTCCTCTATAGTTGTTCTAGTCAGATCTTTTGGTCACAGCAGTGAAAAAGCTGACTAAAACACATTGACTCTAGACAAGGAAAAGTAAGTTGGGAGGGATGGAAACTGAGAGGTTAAAAGAGTAGGAGAAAACCCTGTAGACAATGTTATTAAGGAAGACAACGGAGTAGAATGTTTTAAAGAAGAAACAGGAAGATCAAGTAAGACTGAAAAGTGTCTATTGTAATTAGATCAAAGGTTTAACCTTTGCAAGAAAAGTTCCACAGGAGTGGGGGCGGGCATCAAACATTACTGTGTGTTGAGTCATGAATAGGAGATAAGGAATTGGAGATCTCTTAGGATCTTTAGGAACCCGGACTGGAATGAGAAGGTGAAGATACAAATGATAGTTACAAGGAGGATTTTTCTTTTGTAAAATAAATAAGACCTAAGCAAATTTATAGATTTGGGGGAATTGAGAACAGATGACAGAGAACTTAAGTTGGTAGAACTAATTCCCTGAAAAGAAAGATGAATAGGGTGGGAATGACTGGAACATTGCTTTTAGTATGTTTGAAGGACAGCAAAGTAAAATGATAACACCTATTGCATACCAGGTATTCTTCCAGGCAGTTAGATGTATTAACTAAATAGGATTAGGTGGAGATGATGAACTTGGGAATGAAAAGCTTAAGCAAGTGCACCCAGAAAGTCAAAATTAACTCTATAGGGCTGGGTTGTAGCTCAGTGGTAGAGCGCTTGCCTCGCATGCATGAGGTGTTGGGTTCGATCCTCAGTACTACAAGATACAAATAAGTAAATAAAGATATTGTGTCCATCTACAACTAAAAAAAAATTTTTAAATTAACTCTATAAATATAAAAATAAGTTTAAGTACTAATAATCTAAAAGAGAAGGGGAGAAAAGATGTATAGTGTTTAAAAAGTAGTGGTTTGATCACTTCTCAGCCTTTTGGTTAAGATCAACCCCTATCTCTCATCATGCACAAAACTCAACACAAACTGGATTAAGGACCTAGAAATTAAACCAGAGACCCTGCGCCTAATAGAAGAAAAAGTGACCCAAATCTCCATCATGTCAGAGTAGGCCCTGACTTCCTTAATACGATTCCTATTGCACAAGAAATAAATCAAGAATCAATAAATGGGATGGATTCAAACTAAAAACTTCTTCTCAGCAAGAGAAACAATCAGTGAAGTGAATAGAGAGCCTACAGAATGGGAGCAAATTTTTACCACATGCATCAGATAGAGCACTAATCTCCAGGATATATAAAGAACTCAAAAATCTTAACACCAAAAAAACAAAACAAAACAAAAAAACAACCCAAATAACCCAATCAATAAATGGGCCAGGGAACCGAACAGACACTTCTCAGAAGATGTTATACAATCAATCAACAAATATATGAAAACATGTTCAACATCTGTAGCAATTAGAGAAAAGCAAATCAAAAGTACTCTAAGATTTCATCTCACTCCAACCAGAATGGCAGCTGTTAAGAATACAAACAATAGTAAGTGTTGGCAAGGATGTGAGGGAAAAGGTACACTTATACATTGCTGGTGGGCTTGCAAATTAGTGCAGCCAATCTGGAAAGCAGTTGGGAGATTCCTTGGAAAACTGGGAATGGAACCACCATTTGACCCAGCTATCCCACTCTTCAGTTTATACCCAAAGGACTTAAAAACAGCATACTACAGGGCACAGCTACTTCAATTTTTATAGCAACAAGTTTCACAGAAGCAAAGTTGTGGAACCAACCTAGATGTCCTTCATTAGATGAATGGATAAAGAAAACGTAGTATGTACACACAATGGAATATTACTCAGCATTAAAAGAGGTTAAAATCATGGCATTTGCAGGTAAATGGATGGCGTTGGAGAATATTTATGCTAAGCAAAGTAAACCAATTCCAAAAAATCAATGCCGTATGTTATCTCTGGTATGAGGATGCTGATTCATAATGGGTATGTGGTGGGGGGGCATGGGAAGAATGAAGGAACTCTAGATAGGATAAAGGGGAGGGAGGGAAAAGGAGGGGGCATAGGGGTAGGAAAGATGGTGGAATGAGATGAACATCATTACCCTAAGTACATGAATGAAGACACAATGGTGTGACTCTACTTTGTGTAACCAGAGGAATGAAAAATTGTGCTCTATATGTGTAATATGAATTGAAATGCATTCTGATATTGTATGTAACAAATTAGAATAAACAATTTTTTTAAAAAGTAGTGGTTTGAAAAATAGGAGAGGAAGCTCACCAGAACCATATACAGGTATTTTGGGACTGTAATTCAAATGATCGTGTCATTTTATCCAGTAGTACTCTCAGATATACTAATGTCAGAGCTAAGTAAGACTATATTAAACCAAGGGTGGAAGTCTATAAGTACAGTTGGATAGAAAGACAAGACTTCATGGAAGTTGACAGCAATGTCAGAGGATATTGAAGTAATGTTTGGTAGGGTTAGGTTAGATATAAAGAAAGTGAGGTCAGAAGAAGATAATGATGGATGGGGGGGGTGTTAAAAAGTAGTATAGGAAGATTATAAACATACCCATTCAATTGACTTTCTATTTCAGTCCTGAGAGGATAATCAAGGAAGCTCATTGCCACACCTCATGAAAGCCACATCAAGAGTAAACTCTGTCATCTTTAAGTTCAGGGTTTTCTTCATTGTAGCTGTCCTCAGGTAAGGTAGACTCTTGCTACTCAAAGTGTAGTCCATTGGCCAGCAATATTGCCATCACCTAGGAGCTTATTAGACATGCAGAATCTGGGCCGATCTCAAAAGTATTGAATCAGACTTGCTTTTTAACAAAACTTCCAAATATTTCATATACACATTAAGAAGTGCTGGGATAGGTTGATAGGGGAAACTGGAATTATCTCTGATTTGTTTATTATAATATTTCCTATAATAAGCAAAGAGAAATAAGGGGCAGATGTTCTGCCTGTGATGTTCTTGAGCATGCAGACTCAATATATCCCTTTTTAAATCTATAACTTAAATCCTTCCCTACAAGATCTATAACCCTCTGCACTAACTAGTAATTCTGTTAGGGAACAGAATGATGTGAATGGTGGGAACACAAAGAGAATAATTCTATAAAATGGGCCCACTGTGTTGACCCCCTCCCTCCGATGTGCTTTCTTTTCCAAGAAGCAATTTACCTGCAGCTTTGCCTGGCCGAAGTGGACAGAATATGTCACATTCCTCAGCAAACTACCTGTTAACTGCAGAATAAATGCATGGCCAAGATACGGCCCATGGGAGGAACCCAGGAGATTTTTGTGACCAGATCCTGAAACTCTAGGATATAAAAATAGCTCTTCCTAACCATAAAATCTGCACGAATATATGGTTTAGAAGCCAATTAGAACCAGTCAGCATGGGCCAAGGTAACCTAGAGTTGCCATGACAGTGGGGACTTGAAGGTCTGATGTCATCTTGCTGTAAAAGTCAAGAGGAAGACCTGGGCAGGACTCTCTGGGACTGCCAATAAAACTGGAGTGCAGGAGAGGGACAATGATGTCCCTCTCCTCTCTTAGAGTCCCATCCCTTTAATAAATTCATTCCTATTACTCTGAGTGATCTGTCTGAAATCTTTCTGACTTGGTCCCAAGAATCGGGGTTTGAAGTGGTGGGGGTGGGGGAGTGGGGTGGGTATCTTTGCCCTGCCTCAGTTTTTCAGAAGGCCCCAGCTCTGTAACAATTCCACCCCACAACCTCTAGGCGCTCTCTTTTGTGGGTTTAACAATATCAAAAGTCTACAGTATATTCCTCTTTATCATATTTATCTTTAAATATTGTGCTTATTGAAACAGGTTTTTCTTGATAATCCAGTCATGTTGGTGTTATTTTACAAATTTAATACACTCGATTCCTATCAACAGAATATAAAAGACATTCCCAAGTGAATTCACCACCACAAGAACTTCATATATAATGCATCCCAAATACACATTACTCGAGGCTTCTACTTTGTTGGTCACTGTTACCTACAGTTCCCTCACCTGGTATTCTCCTTCTTCCAAATTCATTTCCATACATAAAAGGAACCTGCCTCTGCACTTCCCCATTTATTTCCTTCTCCATCAATATTTCACATCCAATAGCTAGTTGTATTTGTTTAGACTTGCAAATGTTTCTGTGTACGGTAAAGAATGTATTCACTTTCAGGATCATTTTTACTAACACGGGTGTGTTATAAAAAAAAAATAAACTATAGGCTTCATTTTAGTTTTAAAATTCTTTGATTTCATCTGTCAGAGCCAAACATCCTTTGCCCATAAAATGTATCAGAAAATCAGCCCTAGTGAAATGAAATATAGTCATTGCCAAAAACCATTCACACACACACACAGCCCATCTGCTACTGGGTCAGTTTCAAAGACCACTGTGGTGTCTTTCTCTTCAAAACAGTCTAGTGTTTCGAAGCTGCTACATATCATGAATGGTTTTGAGCTTCTTTTTACCGCCTCCTTTGTGCAAAAACCAAAACGGAATTCTTCAAAATGAATTAAATCACTTCAGGGTATGAGTGGAAGCTAGAGTAAAATTGCCTCCTTACATTAATATGGAACCAATTCCCAAAGAAGTGGAGGTTCTAGGGAACAAGGCAAGATAACATCAACCTGAGCAAGCAGATACCTGTTGGGAACGGCAGCGCTAGCAGACATTTTCATAATGTATTTTAAAATTAAGGATGCCTTTTGTGATTCAGGTTTTCATCTTACACCAAAAGCAGACTCCTCTCTGCTCAAAAGCCCTCCACCCTTCCCCGACCCACTCCGGGGGAGCTTTTAAGCCCCTTACCTAAGGACCTAAGTCGGAGGTCAAATATAGGGGGGAAACCATCAGTTCCCTTCTAAAGGGAACTGGTCCAAAGAGCAGTGAATGTTAAGTTGCCACTGGGAGAACTGAAATCGTGGAGGCCTGAGGCATTTCAAAATTCAACGGGAAGGGCATTTAAACTGCTGCAGGGAAAGGTGTTTGGGAGGGGACAGTGATGGCCAATTGGCCTTAGGTGTCCCTCAGCCCGTGGACCAGACCGCTAAAAGTCAAGAATAGGCTCTCGGATCTGGGCTCCATCCCCCTCCCTAGCTTATTCCATTCGGAACCCACTCCAGCTTTTCTGCTAGCGCGCCTCCGGGCTCCCATCCCCCTCTCTTTTCTTTCCCTCCCCTTTTCCTTTTCCTGGCCCCCTCCTCTTTTCCCCTATACCCTCCAGCCCAGCCCACTCCGCTTTCTCGCTCTTTCTCTCTTCCGGCAGATTCGTGTGGTCGCTGCAAACACCACCCCCTCCCTGTTCCCCGGGACTCGCCAGCCCGAGGCGCCGCGGGGTGGCTGCGCGCAGGCGCACTGCGCGGCGGGCTCGCGGGCGGCCGGCTACGCGCAGGCGCGCGCTGCTCGGCTGGCTCCGGCTGGGGCGGCCCGGAGTCTTCGGCTCGCTCTGTCAGTGCTTGCAGCCCCGCGGCGGCGGTGGCGGCAGCTTTGGCAGCACCACCATGTTTCTTCACTCGGTCAACCTCTGGAACCTGGCGTTTTATGTCTTCATGGTCTTTATGGCGACCCTGGGGCTGTGGGATGTCTTCTTCGGTTTCGAGGAGAACAGATGCAGTATGAGCTACATGTTTGAGTACCCCGAGTATCAGGTAAGATTCCGCCCTCACCTAGATGCTCAGAGGTTCGGACCAGACGCCTGGTCCTCCTGTGCGCTTCCCCCCGTGGCTCGCGGAGCTTTGGGGCCCCGCGTACCCCATCCTTGCATCTCTTTTCTCCGCCCGGGAATACTCTGCAGACCTCCTCGGATTCCCTTACCTGCCCTTCGCGCCCGCCTCTCACCGCGGGGTGTTTGACAGGCGGTTTCCTGAGCGTCCTCCCTTGCCCGGTCCTACTCACTCCGCGGTCTTTTCCCTTCGCCCGTCCCAAATCCTGGGCACCAGCTCTTCTCCTAGGGGGCCCAGCCCTTCCCCCTGCTCCCAAACTCCGTCCTCCTCGCATTCCTGCCTTAACAGGTGCCCCTGCACCCTTCTTTGCTCCTCATGCACCTAAATTCTTCCTTTCGCGCCCAGTGATACGCACATCAGATTTCGCTCTGCTGGGAAAGAACCGAGCGTCTGCAGAGTGTATATTGGCTAGATATACACCTGGAGAGGCTGCAGGGTTTTACCTATGGGCGAAAGAGTAACCTGGTGAGTAATTAAACTGGAAACTCCTCCGTTTCCCTCCTGTAGCGATTTTTGCAGATCCACCTGTTCTGTAGGTTGGGTGTAGGTGCGTGCTTATGCACACCTGTTTTCATGCTTATTGCCAAGCAGCCAGGCTTTCTTACCAGTTGCATGAAAAATCTATTCATGGTATTATTTTGTGTTTTCACCTGTGTTCGCAATTTAAGAGAGACTCGGCCCCTTCAGTCACCGCCCCCCATCTCATCTGTTCCATTTTAAATGTTTTCAGTCAGTCGCTTCATTAGTTGGGCATAGTAGAATCTAGAATTTCATTCATGACCAGCTGTAAAAAGAAAAGGTGACAAATTACACAGCTGTCCAAAGAAATTTCTCCCGAGCGATTCTTTTATTTCTAAATGGAATACCTATATAACAACTCCTATAAGATGTATATGTACTATAATACATATTGATAATGTACATTTTTAGTATGCTTTTAAAATCATAGCAGATTTTTTCTTTAGAGTGATGAAGAATGCAAGATGGGATCGTTTCTGTGTGCAGATCATTATGGAGGGAGTTTAGTATTTGATTGCATTGCTGTTATTTTCAAATCTTAAAACTTAAGATTTAAATTGGTGAAGAACACACTTTTCCACATAGGCAAAATTCTAGTAAGTTTAGATTTTATTTGTTTTGAGATCCTTACCTTGGTTTTGCACAAATAGTTATGGAACACTGGATTTCGGATGCTATTGAAGGAGATTTTAATATGTTACTGGACATTGTTAATTTCTAAGCAAATAAACTGGAATATGCTGGCTTATGGTTATCAGGGTCTAATAGTGAAATGCATGGGATTTTAGTTTAGTTTTTTTAAACTGGAAGTAGAGCTTATTATAATCCCCTTTCATTGCCTGTGGTTTAATAATTAGAGAACTCCCAGTAGAATGAAGTAGTCACTTTAGTTTTGTTATACGTTGAAGACTTTGGTTAAAATAAAATCACCTTGGAACAACTGTACTAATTCCATTTACTCAGATTGCCCACAGTTATTGAAGCTATTTTAATATTTGCAATCATAGGAATTCCTATTTGGAACAAAGCATACAGACCTTACAGATAAATTTTCTGTCTCAGGAAATTGACTGGAAAGAGAAAATGAGTGTAGCTAATGCAGAAGAGCTGTTTGGCTTTGTTGTTGCTGTGAGTAGTCTGTATTTAGTTGTTTTGGTTCAAATTACCTTTGGGGGTTATATACTTTTGTCAGTTTGTTAATATGGTAATATAAAATGGCAGGAGTTTTTGATATACATTTTTAGAAATTTTACTTTTAGGCTGCAAAAGGCAGTGTTAATTCACTATAGTATTTATGTTTGACTCTCTTTTTTTGCACACCAGTTATGTTTTTTGCAAATACAATTAAAACCTGTCTGTAGAAATGAGATATTTTGAATATGGTGAGATTTTTAGATAAGTGAAGTTATTCTCTTAAGAACCAAGTGGTTTTTATATAAATAATAATGTTTTAAAAACGTTTTAAATATTGCCTGATTTTAAATTATAATTTTATCTAGCTTTCTTATTGTTCTCATGTTGATATCCACATGTGGGTTGTCCTAGTCTATGGGTTTTCTTCTCTTCCTTTATGACATTTGTTTTTTTTACTGCTCATTTGCATCTTCTTCTGTCATCCAGCAGAAGAAATAGAAAGGTAGTTGAAACACTTAAATTTATTGTCCTTTTTTTTAAGGTGGAACAGGAGTTTGAAACTGCAAAAATGAAGTTTTGAATTTAAATTTGTTAATTTCTGTTCATCCTCTACCTATTTTCCTAGATTTATTTTGTCAGAGTTAACTGAACGTTTCATGAACATATCTTAAGTCTGCCAGATAAAATACACATTATCCTTTAAAGTTTCTTGATGATAGCCATGCTTTTAAGCAGATTGTAAAATTTGTGAAGAAATTACTTGTTTTCTCTTATAGATTAATTTGTTTGATTCTCTCCATATATATGACACAGTGGTTGCTCTCAGAAAGGAAATGTTGATATTAAAATCTGAGTCATATTTTGTTATTAAGTATGATGTTTGTTTAGCAAGTCATTTATTGAGTGATTACTGTGTTCCAGGTATATCTAAATACTTAGTCTGAGAGGGAATTAGTCATAATCAGTCCTTGTGCCTTTAATTTATATCTTTATAATACAATGAGGGGACAGGAATGTAATATATAGTTACAATATAATGTGGTGTCATAATTTTACTATAGGCAGTTTGACAGGACTCTTCCAAGAAGGGAAAACATCTAAGTTTGTCTTGGGTATTCAGAGGTTTTAAAGAAGATGTAGTGAATTTGGCATGTGGGATGTGTAGTTCATGAAGTGTAGAAATAAAATTGCAGACTTATATAGCATTATGAATGAAAGAAGACACCAGGACATGTGGCATGAGTGGTATTTATAATATATTATCATTTATGTAAAAAGGAGGAAATAATCTTTAAATATATTTGCTGCTATATGTAAAATATTTCTGGAAACACAAACATATAGTTAACATTGGTTGCCTTCTGAGGAAGGTAATTGGATGGCTGAAGGACCAAGGGTAGTAGAAATCCTCTTCAGTGTATATCTTTGAATCTTGATTTTTAAAAATGTATTAAAAATAAATTTTAAAAAAATAAATTTTAAAAAAAGAGGATTAAGTTATAGATGGGAAGGACAAACAGCCCCAACCAGGGGCAGGATGGTAGAGATAATATTTAAGTATAAAGGTAATTGATCTTAAAGTTCTTTTTTGGAGTGACTGTTTGCTCATTTTTGATAATCTACATAAAACAGTTTATATCAGAGTCCTACTGATATATATCTTTCATAACTCATTGACCCTCTTCAGTTTTCTCATCAACACCATTTTTGTATACCTATACCTTTTCTGTTAAACTATTTCGTTACCTTTCCTTCTTCCTGCCACTCACTTCCATCTTGAACTATCTGAAAATGTAGTTTTGCCATTTTCCATTTTCCTCCCACTCCCACCATTCTTACCTCTGTTTTTGTTCTACTTTCCCCTGCATGTGATTTTTTTGTTTTTTCCAATTCTGGGGATTGAACCCATGGCCTCATGCATGCTGGTAGGCAAAGGCTTTACCATTGAGCCACAACCCTACCCCTGCATTGCTTTTTTTTAGGAATGTTCTTTCTCACTTCAAAATTGCTTTCATAATAGTGTATTATGAAATATACAAAATATATTGTTTTGCTTGCTTTTCTCTATATAGGAAATTAAATATTTGTTTAAAAATATATTTGATAGTTTCTATTCTTCTGAGTTAATTTTTCTACTAGTTCAGAACTTTGTTTAGCTACTATACTTAAAAGAAAAATGATCTAATATGCATGTACTTCTATATCAAATTTTGTTCTTATTTGGGAGGAGTTAAAAAATATTTCTTTATTCTCTTAAGGGTTTCCTTTTGTTTGATATGTACCTAAAAAGATAAAATGTATCTTTTTCACTTTTGATTATATATTATACATAATCAATATTGGAACTAATTTGAATTGAAGTATCCATATGCTTATGAAACAAACAGTGGAGTTAATATTTCTGTATTTTGAGTACATGGGGAGATAACTAAGGATACTAATTTCTTAAACAAAAAATAGTCTCTACAGATGTTTCCATGATATAATTGGTACAGATTGTTTATGGAAGGTAATATCTACAAAGAAATATTCAGGAATATGCATGAATGATCAGAGTGAGTTTTTTTGAACAATGAGGTTTTTCAGTAGTCATTAACAATTGTTTATGGTTTTTGAATTCACATAGTAAAAATTTTTCATCAAACACATATGTATAGCATTGCTAGATCATTAATCTATTGATATCTACTTAAATATTTCATCCAGTGTACATAGAGGAGAGTTTATTCTTTGCCTCTTTTACAGAAGTCTACTCTTTGGGGATGACAAGACTTAATTTATATTACATTGTAAAAAAGTAGCCAGGCTCAGTGATACATACATGTAATCCCAGCAACTTGAGAGGCTAAGACAGAAGAATCACAAATTGGAGGCCAGCCTCATGAGGTCCTAAGCAACTTAATGAGACCCTGTCTCAAAATAAAAAGGAGTTGGAATGTAGCTCAATGGTAGAGAACCCCTAGGTCCAATCCCTAGTACCATCAAACAACAACAACAACAACAACAACAACAATTTAATGTTAATTTCTGCCTTATTTTGTATATAATAACATGAATTGCAGAGTAGATTTAAGGTTTGCTGAGAAACAATGCACCTGGTCCATGAAAAATGAAACAAATGCTAATTCACTGGAATGTTTATGATAAGAACAGTGTACACATCTTGACCAAGATGTGGTGATAAAAGTTCAGATTAATTTGGTAAGCATGTTGTATTTGTTAAGTGTATTAAGTTGAGAGGTCAGAAAACTGCACTGTAAATCTAACTTACTTTCCTTTAAAGTTGTAACAGCTGGAATATATAGTTGGGCTTGAGTGAAAGTAGAAACATTACAGATCAGTTTAAATGGCAAAAATGATTGATTTTGTAATGGAAAGCTTTTATCATTTTTAAGTAAAATTAGTACTGTTTCTAAATTAAATGCATTTCCAATTATGTTAACATGTAACTTGCTGACATATACCAGTGCTTTTCTGCCATTGTCATAGGCTCTTTGACCCATATGTATTTATTAGAATTTCAGGTAATCCCATTTTTATTCTTTTCTGAAGACAACTTGATTCCAAGTTAATATAACTAAAGAAATGAGTCTTTTTTTATACGTATAAACTGTAACTGGGTCTTGTTTTCTGCATTAAGTGTGGTTTAATATATTTTTGCACTATTCTAAAGTTGTATAATTCAGAAATACATATGAGTCTGAATTGTGTTAATAAAACTAATAAGTGAACCTGCTTTATTTACATAATTCTTTTGCTACAGAAAATAGAACTTCCAAAGAAATTGGCAAAACGCTATCCAGCATATGAGTTATATCTTTATGGAGAAGGATCCTATGCCGAAGAACACAAAATTCTCCCTTTGACAGGAATTCCAGTTCTCTTTCTTCCTGGTAATGCTGGAAGTTACAAGCAAGGTAAGTACTGGAAATAAATTTTGAAAGCTATAAAATTCAGGAAAGCCAGGCATAGTAACACATGCCTATAATCTCAACTACTCAGGAGGCTGAGACAGAAGAATCACCAAGGTTGAGGCCAGCTTGGGCAGCTTAGCGGGACCTTGACTGAAAATAAAAATATAAAAAGGGCTAGAGGCCTAACTCAGTGATAGAGTGTTCTTGGCAATCCCTAGAACCACTAAAAATGTTTTTTTTTTTTAAATCTTCATTAAAGAATTTACATTGTACACATGCTCCGTGAATCAAATGAAATGAATGAAATGCTTACTCTAGTAAGTATTGTGTTAGGATTACTGGAATACCCAAATATGATACCAGTGACAGAGAACACATGTGAGAACTTGAAAAGAAAAATTGGAAGACTACTTTGCAGAGTGAGAAGGAGAAAAAGAAGGAGATGGAGTGAAATGAAATAAATTGTATAGATAATCAGGAATCAACAGAAGAAAGCTTTATGTTGGAAGGATAAGGGAATAGGACCTAAAGCATTGATTAGAGAGGCAAATCATTAATTTATATTATATCAAACAAGAGAGGAGATTGGTTTCTTTCTTTTGGAGATATAGAGACCTGGAAGTACTGAGGATAATGCAGAAAGGTGAAGATAGGGAAGTTATATGGGCAGATTCCAAATTCATTAAAGTCTAGGGGAATGGCAATAAATTCTGGCATAACAGCCAACTCTGCAAATCTGCAAATAATTTTGTTCTCAAGTGAAATCTGCTTTCTTGGATATTAAATGGACTAGAATTGTAATATAATGAGACTAGATTTGTTTCAACATGTACTACAATTACTTAGGTGTTTATTCATCTAACAAATATTTATGGGATACTTATTATAAGCCAGACAGTATTAGGGATCCAGAGCAAACCAAAATCAAATAAAGTCCCTCCTCCACCAAACACATATTCTTGTTGGGAAGACAGTCATCAAATAAACCTATCAGTAATGTTAAAAACTAGAAAGAAAAATAAAACAGTGAAGAAGATATAGGATAATCAGGGTCAGAAGGTGACTAGTTTAGATGAGGTGATCAAGAAGGGCCTGGTGAGGATATGACATTTGAGCGGAGCCTTGAATGTAGCAAAGAATTGCAGGTGACTATTTGGGGGAAGCTCCTGAAGCAGGAATATGTTTGGCATTTTCGGGGGCACTGTGAGTAGAGAAAAGTGAATACAGATGAGAATGGAAAAGTATCCACTTGTTATATAAGCTGTGGAAAAGACATTGAAAATTATGTGAGGGAGGTAGGAAACTTGGAGAGTGTTGGATAAGAAATTATATAATCTGATTTTTTGATAATTAGTATGTTTGAAATATTACTATAACATGAGAAATATATAAAATATATTTATTATATTCTTGTTTAAAATTATTACAAAGTGAACATCTATGAAACCAAAACCCAGGTCTTATCTAGAAAATTGCCAGCATACTGGAAATGACCTGTGTGCCTGTTATGATTTAAAAATCCATCCCCTCTTTCCAGACAGAATCACAGTCCTAACTTTAGGATAATAATTTTTTTAAACTTTATTTAAGGTTTCAATACCCAAATATTTATCCCTAATATGTACCTATTTGGGGCTGCTAACCTTTGTAATATATATTCATTCTGTATATATGCTTTTGTTTCTGGCATCTTTCACTCAGCATAAGATTCACCCAAGTTATTGGGTGAGCGATGATCTGTTCACTTTTTTTTAGTCTATAGTATCCAAATAATGTGTATTCTTTTGCATGTATCTTGAAGCTCTTAAACCTGTATTTTTAAAAGACAGATACTTAAAGAGTGTTAATTCCGTGTTGCAAGTTATGTATACCTTCTTATTTTATTTTATGCTAACGTACATTCTCACAATTAGCACATTATACTTACTTTTGCTCCACAGCCTGATAATATTGAAATTGTCAAATTTAAAAATTTTATAAATCTGGTAGGTATAACTTACTTTTAAAAAATGATCACTCTGGTTTTGCTGCAAATAAATATGCTATTTAAGCATGAGTAGAAGCAGAAAAGATACTAAACCTTATTAGTCATCAGATAAATGCAAATCAAAATCTTACCTATTAGGATAGCTATAATCAAAAAGGTAGATAAAAAGTGTTGGCAAAGATGTAGAGAAATTGGAACCCTTCTGCATTGCTGGTGGTAATATAAAATGGCACATCCACTTTGGAAAACAGTTTGGCAGTTCCCCAGAATATAAAATATAGAGCTCTCATATGATCCAACAATCCTACTCCTAGGTGTCTACCCAAGAAAAATAAAAATATACATTCACACAAAAACTTGCATACGGGTATTCATGATGGTACTATTCATAGTAGTCTAAAGGTGGGAGTGATACATGATTTATTGTGGGTGAACCTTAAAACATCAAGAGAAGTAAAAAATCTAGTCACAAAAGACCATATATTATTCGATCATCCCATTTATATGAAATATGCAGAGTAGGCAAATTCATGGAGACAGAAAATAGATTAGTGTTTACCAGGGAATGGAATGCATAGCAGAATGGGAGTGACTTTTAATGATCTCAGGATTTTGTTCTTGAGGTAATTAAAAATATCTAACATTAGATTTCAGAGGTGGTTGTACAATATATGTAAGAGGTACTAAATATTTCACATTTTAAAACCCACTGATTTTTACATGGTGAGTTGTGTAATAAGTGAATTATAGTATGTGTATACTAAAAAATGGAATGGCAAACAGGTATTTTGTTTTCTAAACCATATACTTCAGTTTTTATACCCCTTAAAGTAATCAATAATAAATTTTGTGCAAGGTCTTACAAAAAGCAACGAAACAAAAGGAGTAGAAGTAGAGAGACCGTTTAGGAGATTGTTAGAGCAGTGCAGGTGATCATACTTGGATTAGGATGATAGTGGTAGAAATGGTGAGAAGCCTCACCTGGGAACATATTTAGAAGATAGAGCATGGGAGAGCTTGCACGTGATTTGATGTCAGGATTAAGAGAAAGAGGCAAATCATGAATGAATATTCTAAATCAAATGGTGGACAAGCATTTCTTATAAGAATTTTCTTATTCTTACAATTCTCATTAAGTGTGATAAAATTCTGTTTTTTATTCTTCAAAGAATCCTTCCCCTTTCAGCTATTATTGCTCCTGTTGAAGGGAAAGCAAGTACAGAGTGACCTGTCCACTTTTTGTTTAATTTATAAAATATTTAGGGCATACTGAGTTTGTTAAAGGTATATAGCTGCTAGGTTAGTTTCTTCTACTAAATTGGTACTATCAATGGGTATTACCCCAAAATAGTTGTATGTATTTATGATTAGGTTTCTTTGTTAAGAGATTTTGAAGCAAGAATGGATGAAAGTTTGTTTAATGTACACTTTATTCTTTTCCTTTGCAGTTCGTTCTATTGGCTCTATTGCACTTAGAAAAGCAGAAGACATTGACTTTAAGTACCACTTTGACTTCTTTAGTGTGAATTTCAATGAAGAACTGGTGGCATTGTATGGGGGAAGTCTTCAGAAGCAGACCAAGTTTGTGCATGAATGTATTAAAACAATTCTCAAACTTTACAAGGTAAAAGATAAACATTCAGATCTGTATTAGTGTGAACTATGAGCATCTTTTATATTTTAAATCATGTATTTGTTTCTATGGATGTTGAGACAAAGATGGCACGGTTTTGTTTTAGAGTCTGTTGTCTTGACCTTAGTGGAGGTTTTAAAGTTTAAATTGAATTTACCTTTCTTTTCATGAATACAGAAAAAAGTAGTTTTTTAGAACTTTAAATATAAAAAATTTAGGAGTACAATGCAATTACTAAAAACCATTGGTAAAATATTGGTAAAGGAATTTCTGAGTCTAGGGGCTGTGATTGTGGCTCAGTGTTAGAGTGCTCGCCTAGCATGTGTGAGGCTCTGGGTTAGATCCTCAGCACCACATTAAAATAAAGGTATTGTGTCTAACTACAACTAAAAAAATAATAAATATTTAAAAAAATATTTCTGAGTCTAGCCATGACTAAGTAAGTGGTACTAGAGTAGACTGTCTGCATATGTAAACAGTTGTGAAACTGATCCGGATATCTGAAGCACCTGTTTTGAGGTGTTAACCAACCAAGCAGCAAAGGGCTATCATCTCTAAAATAAGCGAGTTCCTTAATCTCCCTGGCTTTCTATCTAGAAATATTTTCTGGACATGGGGCAAGTAGGTAGAGATTAAGCAGAGCATATTAATATCAATAAGAAGGCAGAAAATTGGGATTTGGGACTGCTGAGTTGGCTCTGTGGGACAGAGTATGAGAAAGAAGGGAAGGAAGCAAAGAAAAAATTTACATTCTTTCAATCTTGAATGCCATGTTGCATAACACAGGGCAAGAAACTGCAAGGCAATGGCAAGCCAAGGAGAAAGTGATACAGTGTGTCTACCTGTGTGTAATAAATATGAGGGACTATTTGTCTTTAAAGAAATTTAAAAGAGTAGTAAAACACATTGGCAATTATTCTGTGCCAGCAACCAAACAATGTCAGGAATGAAATACAACTACCTTCCTTGGCGCATCACTGTGCAAATCCTAGAGACAATAGCTTCTGTGGAGTTATAAGCAGAATTGAGATTTCTAGAGGAGCATGGTGCCAGGAAACAGGCATTCCAACTAACTAAAGAGGAAGGACCTATCTGAACATAGTAGGCATTCAGAGACTCCATACATGACATAATTTAGAATGGACTCTCCTAGCTCTAAAGAAATAGCTACTTTAGTATTCACCTTAACAATGTTTAAATACACATCTTAAAAATATCAAATAAAGGTAAGGATTTAAAATAGAATATAGACATAATATGAGAGTAGAAAGGGCATCTGAGAGATATGGAAACTACAAACAACAAGAAAAATCTAGAACTGAAACAAAAGCATACCAGAATTGAAAAAATCACTTGATGGGCTTAAATTAGATTTTTAGTATTACAGAAGAAAAGGTCTCTGGATTTGAACACAGGTCAGTAAAATCTAACCAGACTTAAGCACAGATGCTAAAAGGATGAAAAGGACAGACCCAGGAACTATGAGACAATACTGAAAAGCCAAATACATCTCTATTTGAAGCTCCAGAAGAGGGAGATGGAAATACAGGAAGAAAAAGTACTTGAATAACTAATGGACACCAGACCCAAGAAGGTTTACTGAATGTCAAACATGGTAAACACAAGAAAATCACACCTTAGTCAAATTGCTGTAAAGCAAAGTAAAGAGAAAATCTTAAAAGCAGCTAAAGAAAAATTCTTTACTTGTAGGGAAAGACAGTAAATTAACCACTGGTTTCTCATCAGAAGTAATGAAAACCAAAAACAATACAATAATATCGTGAAGGTCTTAGAGAAGGAGGTCTTTCAACCTAAAATTGCATATTCAACAAAAATGTCCTTCAGAAATGAGGGCAAAATAAAGGTGTTAGAGTAGTTTTGTCACCAGTAGAAGGAAAGAAGAAAATTGAAATCATTAGGAGAACAATCCAGACAAGATCAACAAATGGATGCTGCAGTTAGTGGGTGAAAGTTTGAGAAGAAAAAGAATATTCACATAATCTCAAAGTTTAATTTCTATAATATTTATTATTTGTTACAAAGGGAAAGAATAACTATAGTGGAAACACCTGATGGAGATTATCTTGACCAAGATTAACATACCAGTGACGTGATATATCAACATCAGAAATCCCCTTGACCTGATATAGTGAAAAGGATACATCATTATTTCTGTGGCATTATTGCCAAAAACAAATAACCTCATTTTAATTAAGAGAAAACTTCAGATAAACCTAATTGAAAGACAGGCTGAAAAAAAAAAGCCTATACTCTTCAAATATATCAGGGTCATTTACAAAAAAAAAAAAGAAGAAAAGAAAGACTGAAGAACTATCACAGATTGGAGAAGACTAAGAAATAAATGCAAGTTGTTATGCTGGATAAAATACTGAAAAAAAGCACATTAGTGTAAAAACTGGTGAGATTTAAAATAGGTCTACAGTTTAGTTAATACTTTTACACTAGTGTTATTTTTCTGATTTGGATAATTGTGGTTATGTAAAATGTTAATATTAGGGTAAAGGATATATGGGAACCTTCATCCTTTTCTTTTTTCTTTTTGCAATTTTTCTTACTTGAATCAAAATAAAAAGATTAAAGAAATCATTCATTTTAGCAAAAAAAAGAGGTCTGAGGCATTTGCTTTTATAGTACTACAGATCAAACTCAGGGCCTTGTGCATGTTAGGCAAGGGATGTACCTCTGAGCTACAAAACCCAGCCCCTGTTTTATGAAGTTTATAACTTATTTAGAAGAAAAAATATTTGATAATAATTGTGAAAAAGATGGAAGTAAATAGAAGTATTTCACTGCAAGATTCTTGTGGAAAGAATGGCGAAATATTAATTTATGCTAATTCATGTTAAGTTTGCATAGTGTAATTCCTAGAGAAAAGAAAGATAATGCTTAAAGAGCAAATGGAGAAACATAATAGACCGTTAGAAATAATCAGTTCATTATCATATTCAATGGTCAGTAAGTCTGAAAGCTTTTCCCCTAAGATCAGAAACAAGGGAAAGTTATCCACTCATTCCACTTGTAATCAACATAGTATGGAAGTCCTAAGCAGAGCAGTTATCTAAGAAAAAGAAATAAGAGTCATCCAAATCAGAAAGGAAGAAGTAAAACTCTGTTTGCAAATGACTTGATCTTAATTTATAAAACTCTAAAAACAAAAACCAAAGCAAAACAAACAAACAAAAAACAACCAACTCTTTTAGAACTGATAGACACAAAACAGATATATCTGAAATCCAGGGAACCATTAGGGATTATTTTTGAAAACTTACATTTCAATAAATTGGAAAATCTGGAAGATATTAACAACTTTGTAGATATAACCTAATCATTGAAACAAGAGGATATAGAGAACCTAAACAGACCAATATCAAGCAACAAGATTAAAGTAGTAATAGCAACAAAAAGCCTTCCAACAAAGAAAAACTCGGAACCAGATAGAGTCTCAGTTAAATTCTACCAGACCTTTAAAGAAGAACTAATGCCAGTCTTTATCAAATTATTCCATGAAATAGAAAGGGAGGGAACATTTCCAAATTCATGCTCTAAAGCCAGTATCACTCTGATCCTAAATAAAGACATATCAACAAAATGAAACTACAGACCATTATCCCTGATGAACATAGACACAAAAATTCTTAATAGCAATCTGCCTTTAAAAACACATTAAGAAGATTGTACACCATGATCAACTTGGATTTATCCCAGGGCTACAAGGTTGGCTCAACGTATAAATCAATAAGTATAATTTATCACATAAATAGAATCAAGGATAAAAATTACACGAATGTCTAAATAGATGCAGAAAAAACCTTCAACAAAACCCCAACATCCATTCATGTTAAAAACAAAAGAAACTAGGGATAGAAGGAACTTACCTCAACATCATAAAGGCTCTGTCTGACAAACCCAAAGCCAACATCAAACTTAACAGAGAAAAACTGAAAGCATTTCTTCTGAAACCAGGAACAATACAAGTATAAGTATGTCCATTCTCTTCACTCCTAATCAATATGGTTCTTGAATCTCTAGCCAGATCTCTTAGGCAAGAGAAAGAAATTAAAGGGATACAAATAGAGAAAGAAGAAGTCAAACTACCTCTGTTGCTCATATACTTAGAAGACCCAAAAATATTCTACCAGAAGACTTCTAGATCTGATAAACAAATTGAACAAAGTTGCAGAACATAGGATCCACATACAAAAATCAATAGGTTTCCTGTACTCCAATAATGAATTTGCTGAGAAATTTTTAAAAAATGTTCTGTTCATAGTAGCCTCAAAAATAAAATATTTGGGAATAAATCCAACTAAGAAAATGAAAGAAATTTAAAAAGACTTTGGAAGATGTAAAGACCTCCCTTCTTCATAGCTAGGCAGATTTAATATTGTCAAAATGACTGTATTAAAAAAAACCAATCTACAGATTCTATGCAATTCCTACCAAAATATCAGTGACATTCTTTACAGAAGTAGAAAAAGTAGTCTTAAAGTGCATATGGCAAAATAAAGAACCCAGCATAGTCAAAGCAATGCTGAGCAATAAGAGCAATGATGGGGGCATTAAAATACTTGACCTTAAATTGTACTACAAAAATAAAACAAAAGCAGCATGGTACTGACTTAAAAGCAGATATGAAGACCACCACAGAGACAAATACACATAAAATAATCTGATCTTTGACAAAGGTGCCAAAAACACATGTTGGAAAAGATAGCCATTTTAACAAATGGTGCTGGGGAAACTAGATATCATATGCAGACTCTTGTCTCTCATCTTGCAAAAAATCAACTCAAAGGTCCATCAAAGACCTAGGAGTTAGACCAGAAACACTGGAACTCCTTTAAGAAAACATAAAGGCAACACTTTAGCATATTGGTGCAGGAACTAACTTCTTTAGTAAGATTCCCAAAGCTCAAAAAATAAAATCAAGAATCAATAATTGGGGTGTCATTGAATTAAAACCTTTCACATGGAAAAGGAGGAGAGAGCCTACAGAATGACAGAACTTCTTTACCAGCTACTGTTCCATCAGGGGATTAATATACAGAATATATAAAGAATTTGAAAACTTAACACCAAAGGAAAAATCTCATTAATAAATGGGCAAAAGATCTAAGTATACATTCTCAAAAGAAGAAATACAGATGGGAACATGGAAAAATGTTCAACATCCTTAACAATCAGGGAAATGCAAATAAAAAAATACACTGAGATTTTACCTCACTCCAGTTAGAATGAGAATTAAGAATATGAAGAATAATTGATGGTGAGGAATTACATTGTTAGGAATGCAAATTATTACAACCGCTTCAGAAAACAGTATAGAGATTCCTCAAAAGACTAGGAATGGAACCACCATATGACCTAGCTATCCCACTCCTTGGTCTTTTCTAGAAGTTCTAAAATCAGCATACTATATTAACATATGCATACCAATATCTATAGCAGCAAAATTCATAAAAATCCAACTTATGGAATCAACCTAATTGTCCATCAACAGATGAATGGTTAAATTAAATGTAATATATGCACAGTAGAGTTTTAATCATCTGTAAAGGATGAAATTGCCATAAAGAATGACTTTGTGACATTTGCAAGTAAGTGGATAAACCTGGAATGTACACCATTATCAGGCTAAATGAAATAATTCAGTACCAAAAAACAAAAGTCAAATGTTTTTGCTGAAACACGGACACTAACCATAATAAGCAGGGAGAGAAGAAGAATAGATATTCTGTAGATTAGACAGAGGTGAATAAAGGGAAGGGAGAGAGAACAGGAAAAGGAAAGACAGTGGAATGAATCCAAAATAATCTTCCTATATCCATATATGAATATACCATCATGAATCCAACCATCATGTGCATCCATAAGAATGGGGTCCTAATTAGAATATGCTATATTTCATGCTTATACAATTATATCAAAACAAATTATACTGTCACGTATAACTAAAAAGAAGCAATAAAATTTTTTTTAAAAAGAATTTAATCCTCATTTATGGATAAATGGGTGGAATTGGAATTGGAATTCATGCTAAGTGAAGTAAACCAGGCTTAAAGTCAAGGATCAAATGTTTTCTGTCATAAAGCAGAAGCTGGGGTAAGGAGAAGAATATTTAAAAAGTGGGAGGGGAGCTTATGAAAATAGAAGATTAAATATAATTTTAAAAATCCCACAAAACTCAGCACAGTTGTAATAGAAGCAAAATTTGTCAACCTGTGTAATTATGAGTGTTATGAGAGGAAACAGGTTATATTAGGTACTTACATAACATTTAATGGATAAGATAAATAAGATGTGATCACAAAATGAAATAATAACTGTCATTTACAATAAACAGTAAGAAATCTTTGCTATATACTTATAGTATTTTTCTTTCTCTGTTTCAGTATTTTTCTAATGACTATATGTTGTTTATAATAGAACTAATAATCTATTTTTCACATTGAGATTTTTAGAAAGTAGGGTTCCAGTTATAAGAAAGTACAATAGGAGTTAGAGAACATCTGAATCTTAATGAATAGGATTTGGGTATGAGAAAGGGAGAGAACATTCTGGGTGAAGAAACCTCATTTATCACTTGAGGCCATAAGTAAATATAGCAGAGAATGAAACCAGACTTCAAGTCTTTGTGGCACTTATGTTTTAGTGGGGAGAAGTAAATAATAAACATAATAGATAAGAAAACATACAATTTTATATGGTTATAAATGTCAGGGAGAAAACTAAAACAGGAAAAGGATATAAGTAATCAAAGGCAGAGGATTAAAATTATAAATGGAAGACCTCTTGAGAACTAGACAGTTTAATTCATACCAAATACATGATGGAGTGGCCTGTTTGAATATATAAGGGGGAGGAAATACTTTACACAGAGGAAACAATTATATGGGCAGGCATACACATGCTTGCTTTAAGGAAAAACAAACTGGAGTAGCTGGAACAGATCATGTGAGTTGGTAGAAATTGGGGAGGGGAACAGACAGATTGTAGAGACATAGGCAATTTAAGGATTTTCGCTTTTTGTTTGTAAGAAAATGCAAAGCCACTGGAGAGCTTTTCAAGTAGGGGAAGGGCATGCTCTTATTAAAGTTTTAACAGTATCATTTTGGCTGTCTGAGAATTATCTGAAGGAACATAAGGGTAGAAACAGAGACCAGTTAGGAGACTTTTGGAGTAATGCAGGAAAGAAATAATAGTGGTTTAAATCAAGTTGTTAGCAGTTGAAGTGGTGAGAAATGGTTAGACTGATGTAAATGTTGAAGGTTGAGGCAACAAGATTTACTGGTAGATCAGGTATGGTGGGCCTGTATAAAAGGAAAAGAGTTAAGGATGGCCCCAAGGTTTTTGGCTGAACAACTAAAGAGATTGAATTGCCATTAACTGAGGTGGGGAAGACATAGGAGAACAGATATGGAGATTAGGAGTTCAGTTTTAGACAGGTTTGCATTTAAGATGCACATTAGACATTTCAGGAATACCCTTTGTACTATTGTAGACCAAGGCTAAGAGTTAGAGAGAAGAGGTTCAGTCTGGATATAATACATGGGGGTTGATAGTATAAAGATGAGGTGAGACTGACTAAGGTCACTGATGGAGTCAATATTGATTTTAAAAAAGGAGAGTCTAAAGGACTGAGAGACCTGAGTCACTCCAGTTTCAAGAGATGAAATGAAAACAAATCAGCAACAGACTAAAAAGGAAACACAGTGAGGGAAGATGAGAATGAGGAGAGTGTTGTTAAGTAAACCAAAGTGGCGAATTTTGTCAAATGTTGTTGATAAGTCAAATAAGGTGAGCATTAAGAATTGACCATTAGATTCCTTGGTGACTTAGCAAGAGCAGTTTTGGTGGCGTTTTGGGGTGAATGCTTGATTAGAATGGATTTAAAAGTATATGGAAGTTGAAAATTGTTCTTGAGAGAAGGCCAAAGGATTGATAAGCTTCAGATACAAAAGTAGAATTTGGTTTTGGCTAAGTTAACTCCGTGTTGAGGATCTCCAAGATGATCCCAGGTTTGATTAATCGCTGGGAAGAATCACAGGATTTGGCATAAAATTGTACTCGTGGTTTTTAATTATTAAGTGAAAGGACACAAAGCAAAATCACTGAAGAGAAAAGGTGCATGGGGTAGAATCTGGAGGAAACCAAGTACAAGATTCCAAAAGTTCTGTCACATTTTTCATTTAATTCATATAGCAATAAATTGTGACTTATGAAGAACTGCCTACGAGGTAAGCCCATTAAAGATTCTATGTCCAAGATTTTTATTGGGGGGTCAATCACATAGATAGTTGCTGCCTTGCACATACCAAAATTTCAGCCTGGAAGACAACAGGGGTTCAACATAAACCATATTGTTTAAGTACAGTGAACCATTCTTTTCATTTAGAGAATGGCAGGAACCCTCCTAAAATATAAGATCCCGGACTCCTGCTAAGAGCCATCCTTTCATGCCGACTGTTCTAAGGATAGCAGTGTCAGACCTACAGTGTTAAAACTCTTTTCTGTACAAGTAACAGAAGAGAAAGCTTATAAGAAGGATCAGTGTGGAATAGCTAGCAAACAAGATTTTTTTTTAAAAAGCAATACTTATTTTAACTTTACATAGTAAATAAATGTTGGGAATGCTGATTTATTTTTAAATCCAAACACTATAGAGAAATAATTCAATAAAATTTACTGACGTGATGAAATAGTATATTGCTATGACGGCAACAGTTGTCTTGGCTTTTGTGATATTTTTAATTTCAGATAAGCGATTTCTTTTACCTTGTACAATCAAACATTCTGGTAGACACCAAGTATAATTATACCTCAGGTTGCATGCAACATAACAATTTGATTTGCAAGATCAAGTATTTGGATTTTGATCAGAAAAACCAAAGAATAATAGTTAAAAATGGCAGAGCACACAATAGTATGCATATATTAATTGGAACAACATGAAAATGTATTTCTTATGATGGGTAATTATATAGTTTAATTTTCTATTAAGTTGTCCATTTGCAATAATACTAAAAAGATTTTTTTAGTATTCTTATTATGACACTAAGCCTTAATTATGCCATGGTGATTTTTTAAATAGGGTCAAGAATTTGCTCCAAAAAGTGTGGCAATAATTGGTCATTCTATGGGTGGACTTGTTGCAAGAGCATTACTTACTCTGAAAAATTTTAAACAAGATCTGATAAATCTTCTCATTACACAAGCCACACCTCATGTTGCTCCTGTTATGCCATTAGATCGTTTCATTACAGGTGAGTACTATTACATAAACACTAACTGAGGTTCCCATAGTTGTTTATGATTAAGTAAGCATATCTCTGTAGCTGTTTTCCTTAGGGCATGCTATAGATTTATCTAGGTATTAAGCAGCTCAATTGCAAATCAGCATCTTCCTCTCTGACCATCCTAATGTCTTTCAGCTTAGGCTTATAGTGGAAATACTATCAGTTTTCTCTTTTCATATTATCTTAACAAGTTTAACATGTGTTTTATAATCCCTAGATACTAGACTTTAGTTTAGTTATTCTTGAAAACAATTCCTGTCTCTTAAGATATGTGTTAACTTCTATGCTTTAACTATTCCAGTACTTCATCCAAAATAAGCTTATGTTTAATTAAAGCAGTAACAATGTTTAGTTTTTAATAGATAGGTATGCTAAGACCTTATATAGTAAAGTAGAATTGCTAATATTTATTGAACTCATATTTTTGGATATTGTGTTAAGAACTTTACCTGATGTATTATAACAGTTAATTTACTCTGTAGTCCTCCAAGTTAAATACCATTATTCTCCATCCTCCAAGTTAAATACCATTATTATCCATGTTTGTTAATGGATTAAAAAACAGGCTAAGATAAAGTTCTTACTCAAAATTATGTGGCTAGAATGTACTAGAGCCAATATTTGACCCTGCAGAACTTAATTCTGGGCCTGTGCTCCTAATTTTGCATGGTATACTGTCTCTTGAGGTACATTATTATAACTAAGAAATAAAACTATGGGTAATGTTATGTTGCAGAAAATTTTGAATGAACTATGGGAGTCTTTGATCTCTAAATTAAATAGTGATAATAAAAGTTACAGAATAAGAATTAAATGCCTATCTGAAATTTTTGTTAAGACTTAACTGCTTGTAGGAATATCATATGAGTAAAAGAAAATCTTTAGAAGGAATTCTTTTTCCTGGCTAGTAAATTTATACAATTTATTACCTATCAAAATTTTTCATTATATTAATTTTGATAAAATTTTTGTTTATAGTTAAGTGAGAAATATCCCCAAAGTCATTTTCTAAAGTATTCATCTTAATATCATAATATTGTCAAGGAATAACTTGTTTGCTGAAAGAATCTGGTATAATAGTTCTTATTCTGAAGCTCTATTTTCTGCATTACATTTAAAATCTTACCTGTAGAAATTTTTAATAACAAAAATATTAGTATTAAAAATATTTATTATTATAACAGTTATAAAATAATCACAGGTTTAAAAAAATACCAAAGGCTAAAAGTCACTTTGCTTGTCACCACAGTTAAGAATCCTATTAGTGTATTTTGCATGGGGTATGAAGATGAGCCATGTAGGTTAAATTAGAATGACTCAACATAAACATTTCAAAATATCATTTGAAGAATTAATTTTATTTGGAGTTAGGTTTTAATATTCTGAAGGATGGCAAAGGTCTATCTGTAAAAGGGTCAGTTGAAAGTGATTCTTAGGGTAAGATGCCTTTCCTGTAAATAGTAAGCCTCTTTTCATTCTGTTTTTTTTTTTAATTGCATTAAGTCAATTAGAATAAAAAGAAAACAAAGGACCTACTTCAAGAGTTTGTGGATTTTAAGTTTTTGAGAGAATTCCATATGAGTTTCAGAAGTAGATTTCCTGTTCATACTCTGGGGAAATGCTATCTTTAAATAAGGAAGGAGGTTCTGCACTGGGTTGTGTATTTTAGAGGGCCTTGCTCTGGCCTTGCCCTTCTTCACAGGGTAAGAAAGTTGCAGTCTAAGTAGACTGCCTTTTAGCTCATTCTTTTACTTTTAGATCATGATTTAAGTAGCCACACCTCCAGACTTTCTGGCCAATGTGCCTTAAGCCCACTTCCAGGACTCGTGTCGGCCTTTTTACCCAGTAAAAGCCAGCCTTGTTTTCCTGAGGGCAGTTATATACAATACTAAGCTTGGGATGTGGCCAAGCTATAACTTTGAAGGCACAGGTTGGATGTGTACACGAGGACATTGTAATGCAAGATGGAATTGCATTGGGAAGACTGAGAAAAGATAGCATAGCAACCTGCTCTCTTGTGCTGCCACAGTACAGTGTCCACTCCTCAAATGCCTAAAAATTCTTAATTTGACCCTGATCTTCTAGGTTATTTCAATAATATATTTGTTGAGGTAGGAACACAAAATATATTTAACAGTTTGTTAGCTAGATTGTTAAAATATTTAGATATATGTGTTTCCCATTGGTACTCTTGTCCCCAGGTGTTTCAGATGTTAGGACTGAGTTGGCTCCAGTGGTAGTCTGAGTAAATAATGCTGGGGTCTTTAATGAGCTTACTGTACCAAGTGTTTGAAGCCCTGGGTAGGATGAAAAGACAGAGTAAAAATGCATTAAGTTTTGATGATAAGAATTGAAAACTCCTCTGCCATGGTCTCTGTTTAGTAAAACTCTAAAATTGTCTTACCAGCCATAGACAAAGTGAAAAATTGTCTGCAGATTCTGACCTTTGAATTGCTTATTATGCTTAAAGGGTAGAATCCTAACACTGTAATTTTCCACTGCAGCATAATCCCAAGATTAATGGCTATGGTACTGTTGTGATAGATTATAGTCTAAGAACTTAAATAGTACAATATAGGGGTTGACCACAGGAAAGTTGCTAAGTCCTTGAAAACAGGGACAATGTCTTGATAAGGAGGGGTCTATTGCTCTTTTTAAAGCCTTATATTACTGGTAATTGACATACAAAAACTGTACATATTTAATGTGTGCAATTTAATGGGTTTGAACATATGATACCATGAAACCAACTCTACAAATGTTTACAACTATTTAGCAGAGTAAGCTTTCATCTTTGGAAGAAGTTTAGGGTTTTCTTTCTTTGTTGGACTTTGTGAGAAAGCATCATCCTTGTGGAAGACCACATGTTTGCTTATGGACGGATGGATAAGACTGATACTTTGGGTGTCTTTTTCTTTATTGAGGGGGATTAGCAACTCAGTATTTATACTGTCTCTTAATGGGGTAGCAGGAATGCAAAGAGATACCGATTTTTCTCAAAATAGAGAAATGTGAATAATACATTGTTTACAAACCAGATCTCTTAAGCAAAAATTAAGGTAAGTATTAGTATTAGAACTATAATTGAAAAGAATAACTGTTACTTTTCTCAATCTGTCTTCTTTATTCTCTACCAGATTTTTATATGACTGTAAACAACTATTGGATTCTAAATGCTCGACATATAAACTTGACCACACTTTCTGTAGCTGGAGGATTCCGGGATTACCAAGTTCGTTCAGGACTGACTTTTCTACCAAAATTAAGCCATCATACCAGTGCCTTATCTGTTGTGGTAATTATTTTTTTAAGAGTCTACTGAAATAGTGATATAATGGACACAGTGAAACATGAAAGGACAAATAAAATGTAGGAAATGGCTGCCAAGTTGGTGGTGTAGGCTTGCTGCATGTATGTGCATATGCATATATGACTCTTATTTATGAGGAACAATTGTTTCTTGTCCCAAATACAACATTGGTTAGAATTGTAACTATAAGAAAGTTTGGACTAAAGTCAAAGGAGTCTAGTTATATCTGATTCTTATATTATGTACAATATTAGAGAAATGGTAGACAAACCACATACTCTTGAATGCTAACCTTAATGAAGGTTTACTAATAGTTGAAGTATAAATTGAACCCTGATTAATTTGCTAGTTATCCTTCTCTGCCTGAACATCAAGTATTTGGTTTTTAACTGATATAGAGAACCTATGTGAAGTGAGCTGACATTTTCTTTTACAATTTCTTTCTTGGATATTTAACCTTGAAGTCTTCAGTTAAGATCTTAACTTCATAACTCCATATACACATCATCTTTAAATATAATGTAATTCTGAAAATAAAATCCTTAGATTATAGTCTGCCTGTTCCTTTTGCTTTGAGGAGATTATTTGTAGAAAGTCACTGTTTCATAGTTGTTCCTCTTCATAGATATTCTTGTTTATCTCATCTACTCTTGTCACACCTTAGATTGCTGTTCATTTATCAAATAGGTATTTACTGAATGCTTGCAATACACATAGCAAAAGTTTTTACACTATTCTATTACCACTCATTTTGTTATAACTGGAGGAATCGGGAAGTAGCAGAAACAGCTTTGGTATTGAATTGGTAATCTGAAACTGCATTATTGATGGCATGAATGTTTTCATTTGGTATTGAATATATTGAGCAGTTATTTGTAGGAAGTCTTTAAGAAACCAAATGTCAACTCTTTACTAAGCATACATAATTTAGTCATATAAAAGTTGGCATAACCTATTTCCCAGTATTGACCTGTAGTATGATGCTATATTGATATCACATCCTGAGACTTACTCTTTTAAGGAACTTTGGTCATTTGATAACATTGCATTTGAGACCTTTTGTATTTCTTTTTTTTTCCATTTTTTTTATTAGTTGTTCAAAACATTACAAAGCTCTTGACATACCATATTTCATACATTTGATTCAAACGGATTATGAACTCCCATTTTTACCCCGTATACATATTGCAGATTCACATCGGTTACACATCCACTTTTTTTACATACGGCCATACTAGTGTATGTTGTATTCTGCTGCCTTTCCTATCTTGTACTATCCCCCTCCCCTCCCCTCCCCTCCACTCCCATCTTCTCTCTCTAACCTATCTACTGTAATTCATTTCTCTCCCTTGTTTTTTTCCCCTTTCCCTTCACTTCCTCTTATATGTAATTTTTGTATAACAATGAGGGTCTCCTTCCTTTACCATGCAATTTCCCTTCTCTCTTTCCCTCCCCCCTCTCGTCCCTGTTTAATGGTGATGATCTTCTCATGCTTTTCCTCCCTATTCTGTTCTTAGTTGCTCTCCTTATATCAAAGATGACATTTGGCATTTGTTTTTTAGGGATTGGCTAGCTTCACTTAGCATAATCTGCTCTAGTGCCATCCATTTCCCTGCAAATTCCATGATTTTGTCATTTTTTATTGCAGAGTAATACTCTATTGGAGACCACTTGTATTTCTATATCTTTGATAAAAAATATTTTGCTTACAAAATTTTCCTAAAATTGGCTGTTGGATAACCTGAGTTTGATTTTATTGTTTTTAGCCCCCAGATAGTCTATATACATATATCTACATATATATTGACTTTTAAAAACCAAAAGTAACAATTTTTGAATGATTATCTAAGACCAGTTAAATGACATTTATGTTCATAGGGGCTAGAAAAATCATTGAAGATTGAGACCATAATTGGCTAATGCTATAATGTATCCATGTAATAATAATAAAAGTTTACATTTTACTTGTGTAACTGCCCTAGGAGGAGAGTATTTAGGTTAGTTGATTGTTTTACGTATTATAGGACACAGGCTGGCAACAGGCACCCCATCTTTTACTTCCAAGATTGCTCTAGTCATCATGGTTCAACTTGTAGGAAGGATACAAGAACATAGGGGAGAGCATAAGACCTAGCAATAGCACACATCACTTCTGCTCACATACCATTAGAAAAAATATAGTTAACACTTGAAAGCAAGAGAGGCCAAGAGATGTAGTCATGCTAGTCGTACAAGGAAAAAAAAGTAGATTTTGACATACATCTAGCTGTTTTCACTACAGCAGTCATGTGTTACCTTTGTGTTACCTTTCCTTTTTCAACTCTAAGGAAGTAAACCAGTTTTATATTCTTGATAATGGTAAATGTCTATTGGGAACTGTTACTCTACTGAGCATCTAATATAATCATAAAACCACAGTCAATTCTTGTTGTCTAATTTTTTAATAAGTTTTCAGCAGGAATTCCTAAATATATCAATGCTTATAAATTCAACAAGTAAGCTATAGATTCTTCTCACTTCAGAATCTGGAATCCCAAAGTACATTATTTACAAATATGACAATGACTCCTTACAAGTTATACATACCTGTCTTTTTTTAGTTCATTGATTAAAGAGGCATTTTAGGCCTCTGTAAATTTTCTTGCATCTATATTGTTAGTCTCCTGTTTTCATGTTGTTTTGACAGATGACAGCTCATTCTGTCTTTGATGGTGCAGAGAGAAATGCTGTAAAAAATAAAATCATAGTTATTTAATGAGCCCTTATTGTTTGTATTGTCTGTTATTCACAGAGAGGTCAATACCTGTTGAAAGGCCCTTTAATTCTGGAAGGGTGCTATATACATTTGTTTTAGTCAGCTTTATCACTGCTGTGACTAAAAGACCTGACCAGAACAACTGTAGAGGAGGAAAGTTTATTTGAGGGTTCACAGTCTTAGTCCATAAACAACCAGTTCCATTCCATTCCTCAGGGCTTGTGTGAGGCTGAACATCATGACGGAAGAGTATAGTGGAGGGAAGCAGCTCACATGATGATCAGAAAGCAGAGAGATCTCCACTTGCCAGATACAAAATATATACCCCAAAGTCATACCCACAATGCCCATCTCCTCTAGCCACACCCTACCTGCCTTCAGTTAATCCCCAGTAGGGGATTAATTCACTGATTGGTTTAAGGCTCTCATAACCCAATCATTTCTCCTCTTAACCTTCTTACGTTGTCTCACACATGAGCAGGCTAATGCTATAATGCAGGACACCTCACATCCAAACCATAACAACATTGTTAAGGAATCCTTCTTTCTAAACATCATTTATGTTGTTTAGGAGTCTTTTCTTTTTATATCTCCAACCAGATAACTATACAACTATACTTCCTAATCCATATAGGTTTTGTTTTGTTTTTCCTAAAATAAGTAAGCCTGGACCCCACTTACAGAAATCTGATTTGGTTGTTTTAGAATTGTGATCAGGCATATTTAATTTTTAAAAACTATTTTAAAGCATTTATTTCTCAGGCACCCTCCTAATTAAAGAGTCATGATTTTGAATCTTAGTTAAAACTAAAATTACTGAAATATCTTTTGTAATCTATTTCATAAACTGATTTATTAAAGAGTCTTAAACTCATCTTCTTATTAAAAGTAATTAAAAAGTTAGATGTTAAATTTCAGTACAGAATCTATGGATGCTTTAATAATTTTTTAAATTAATTAATTTGTTCTAATTTGTTATACATCACAGCAGAATGCATTTCAGCTCATAGTACACAAATGGAGCACAATTTTTCATTTCTCTGGTTGTACACAAAGTAGAGTCACACCATTTGTTCTTCATATATGTACCTAGGGTAAGATGTCTATCTCATTCCACCATCTTTCCCACTCCTTTAACCCCTCCCTCCCCTTTCCCCTATCCAAAGCTCCTCCATTCTTCCCATGCTATTCCCCAACCCCCATTATGGATCAGCATTCACTTACCAGTGGAAACATTTGGCCTTTAGTTTTGGGGGATTGGCTTACTTCACTTAGCATGATGTTCTCCAACTCTATCCATTTACTTGCAAATGCTATGATTTCATTCTCTTTTAATGCTGAGTAATGTTTCATTGTGTATATATACCACAGTTTCTTTAAATGGATGCTTTAATAATTTTTAAAGGTAATTTAAGCTTGACTAACCAGTAATGACATTCAGAGTTACATTATTTTATATAAGAAATATCATTATATTATTTGGATCACCTTTTATAAGATGTATCTTTAAAAGAATATAATACAGTGAAACTAATACTGTGTTTCTAAATATTAGCTTATAAGAATGTCAGACCTTTCAGAGAATAACAAATGTGGTTTTCTTAAGTTTGATTTTTTTCCCCCTTTCTTTTCAGAGTTCAGCAGTGCCTAAGACCTGGGTCTCAACAGACCACCTCTCTATTGTGTGGTAAGTTAATATAACATTTTGGTGATTTGTCATGGTCCTCTTTTCTCATCAATGCATTAATTAGTTTTATCGTAAATAAATAAGTCTGTGGGAGAAAGATTAATTTAGGGATTTAAAATTCAAAACTTGGCTCTTGTCTCAGTTTGACCATGGTTCCCTTTAGAGTCTATAATATTATCTCCTAAAGAATCAGTATCCTTAGTTTCAAAGGAAGCTAAGCATCAGATACTAAAATTTTTGAGTTTATCATAGTTTGGCAGAATCAAATCTGTCCTGGCAGGACATGGGAAACCAAGTAGAAATTAGATTTACTCTTGATGTAAGAGAAAAAAAAAGATTAAATATGGATCAAAAAAGGGGCAGATTCTAGTGTCTCTTTATGTTTTGGGTTAAAGATTCTCTTAAGTGTCTTCTGGCTAGGTAAGCAGTAGTGTCTACAGAACCACACAGAGCACACATATATAAGAATAGGGCAGACATGATATATCTGTAGCTAGGAGTTAGGGTAGGTGAGGATATTAAGTGAAGACAAGTACTCTGATAGTTCTGTCAAACATTATGGAAGATTTAGTTTGCTTTATTTTAATAGGTTTCAACTTAAGATATATGCTTAACAAGAATGATTTGTTAAATAACTTTTTAGTTTGCAGCATTAAAGGAAACTGAAAATCTTCCATTAAATAATAGAATGCATATTTGTATCAAGAAGTGTATATTTTAAGGAAGTTTCATTCATAACGATTTATTCTTTAGGTGTAAACAATTGCAGTTGACTACAATTCGAGCCTTCTTTGATCTTATTGATGCCGATACTAAACAAGTACGTATTTTTAAACTAATTCTTATTTCAGCAAAATGAAAGCTTTTGTTATAGCAATGATTTAATGCATTTTTTTACATTGATGAAAATAGAAGCCTATACCTTGTATCAATTTTAATAAGGACCAAATGGGAATATCTTTTTTTTCCTTTTTCTTTTTTTTTTTTTGATCATACTTTGACCACTGTTTTTTAAAGCCCCCTCCACACATACTATTTGTTTATTTAGCAATACTGGGAATTGAACCCAGGGGTTCTTTACCATTGAGCTACTTTAAATTCTATTTTGAATTTAGGGTCTAAGTTGCTGAGGCTGCCCTTAAACTTGTAATTCTCCTGCCTCAGCCACCCAAGTCACTGGGATTATAGGTGTTCACCACTTTGCTAGGTTAATAATAATAATAATAATACCAGGTTAATCATCATCATCATCATCACCACCATCCTTTGATCAATGTTAATAACTCAAAATGCAATAAAAATGAAAAAGTAAAAGAATACTTTAAACTTTCCCCCAGTTTACCCCTTCACTGTTTAAAAGTCTGATATATATCTCCTTTGTTTTTTAAATACTTATTACAAGCTATTTTATAATATTTTTTCTTAGTATTGTAAACATCATTATTTATCTTATTAGATATTTTGGACCATGTATTTAAACAGTGTCTGCTTCAATTGTGTTTTTCACTGCTGTGACTAAAAGGCCCAATCAAAACAATTGTAGAGGAAGAAGTTTATTTGAGGAGTCACAGTTTCAGAGGTCTTAATTCATAGACATCAGGTTCCATTCCTTGGGGCTTAAGGTGAAGTACAACTTGATGGCGGAAGATTGTGGTGGAGGGAAACAGCTCACCTGATAATCAGGAAGCAGAGAGAGAGTCCACTCTCCAAATGGAAAGTATATACCCCAAAAGGCATGCCCCACAGGGACCTTCCTCCCCCAACCATGCCTACCTTCAGTTGCCACTCAGTTAATCCCACTCAGTTAATCCCATTAGGGGATTAATTCACTGATTGGGTTAAGATTCTCATAACCCAATCATTTTTCCTCTAAACCTTCTTGCATTGTCTCACCATGAGTTTTTTGGGGACACCAAATATCAAAACCATACCGTGTCTTTGTAGGGGACACCTAAATTCAAAATATACAGGGACTTTAGCTTTCTGATAAGATTAAAATATGTTCATTTAGTGAATAAACCAAGCTCACAAGAACTTAAAATGTGTGTCTGTATAAGTTGAGCCTGTTCTATAGTGAGATTTCACAATTATAAATTTACCTCTTAAAATAGGTGATTTTTTTCAGGTTGTTCAATTAGAAGAATATATGGAAATCATAGTGCCCTTTATAGAACATCACTTTACTCTTTCTTCTCTTTCTTGTCTGCTAGCAGATAAGTAAATAGTGGCAGACACCAAGGATTTTAGCAAAATTTCTTTTTTGTGAGTTGGAAACAGATTGCCATTATTCCTCTTAAATAGCCTTTACCTCAGGTCATCTTGCAGTATCTCACTGTTGCATGGAAACATATTTTGAGAACCTTGGCTCTTGACTTCTCCTTTGGAGAGAAAATTTTACTATTTTTAGGCAATCTTTTTCAAAGCATACAGTCCAGATATTTTTGGAGTCTCTTTCCTAAAGTCTTCAAGTCTTGGTGGCTTCTCTCAGTAGGTTTCTAGGTAAAACTTTCCTTTATCTTTGTGTCTTAGAACTTTTCTCCTGTGGTAAACTTTCTTGAGAGATAGGGAAAAGTGTCTGTATTTTTTTCTAAACTCTTCAGAAGGCTAAATAACCACCATTAGAATCACAGATACTTAGTTTTCTCTTAAAGATCCAAGTGTTTATGTTTTACCAAATTTTAAGCCAGAAAATTTCATATTAGTGTATAATATTAATGGATATAGTGTATTTATTGAAGTAAGTGAACTTCATGGAGTTGACACTGTGACTTGATCCTGGAACACAAACATTTTATGGTTGGTTGACATTGTTTTCATTGTGAGGCTTAACCAGCAGAAGTTTTAAGCCTCCTTGACAGAGTACAACTAGATACAATAATTGGATCAATTAAAATTTCGAAACTAGTTGTATTCAAACTGACACATGGTAGGAAAAACCTTATGCCAATCAATGAAAATCAGCAATACTTCAGACAGATATATTTTTAAATAAAATTTTATAATTTATTTTAATAAACAAAACCATATTTCCAGTAATTCCTAAGATGATAAAAGAAGTCTTAACACTTATATAAGGTAGTTTCCAAGGAAAACGTTGATAATTTGTGTTTTCTCTATTGCCCAATGGATTCTTTGTTGTGGGATTGCGGCTGGTCTGAATTTGGAAACATGTTAAGGGCTTAGAACAGTGCCTAACTCAGAAATGTTGGCCTTTATTATTATTACTTGAAATAATATTTGGTATTTAATATTATTACTCGAAACAGTGTTTCATTGAACTATCATGGTATGATGGAATGTGTTAATATTTATTCTAGATTACTCAAAATTCCAAGAAGAAATTGTCAGTTTTGAATCACCACTTTATAAGACATCCTGCAAAACATTTTGAGGAAAATCCATCAATAATTTCTGATTTAACAGGTTGGTGGTAATAACATTTTAAGTAGAAATTTTCATTATTGTTATTTTTAAATTTGTTGTTGGCACACAAAGTATTTGAAACTAATACATCAGATGTTATCCTAATATTTATTAATTTTCTTTTGGTGATGCTAACGAGTTTCTTGATTTGGAAGGGAAAAAGTAGAAAAGCAAGTAGTAAGGTACTGATAAAAATCTGTGCTGAAAATAGCATGAAAAATACAAGGTGTTTTAAAAATAAGAGCTGTGTTATTTTTGATACCTCTTAGTTTCTCAATATCATTTATTCTTCAGTCTTTCTTTGGATTACCAGCATATTTTTTTGCTGATAAATTTTGCTTTTCATTTTAGTAATACCTGTAATAGTTTATTTAATTAAATGTCATATTTTGGAAATGAAATATTTATTTACTTCTATTGATAATTTCTCAGAGTTAAAGATGCCTGGTAGATTTATAATACTTTACATGCTAGTTGGTGGTAAGCATAATGAGAACATGTTTTTCGATTTTATTTTTTAAAATAGCCAATGTTCAGGAAAACATTTTTTTGTTATGATTATTTTACCAGGACTCAAAAAAATATTTTATATAAAAAGGCAAGTAAATTAATTTCCTTCTCTTTAAGGGACATCCATGTGGGTTCCAGTAAAAGTGTCCAGATGGACCTATGTGGCTTATAATGTAAGTATGTCATTAATGGATGTTTTTCAGGAATATTTTAGCATTTATCTCTAAAAGTTAAAGATGCTTTACAAAATGATAAACACATACTGACATACTGTTTCCCCACAATTTAATAATAATTCCTTAATAATAAATATTTGGTCAGTGTTCAATTTTTCATTTTTATCTTAAATTTATCTTTTTTTTTTCTTTTTCCATTTGTTAGTTTGAATCTGGCTCCAAATAAGGCCTACATATTGTTATTGCTTCTTATGTCTTTTGTTTTTCTTTAATACTTCCTGCACCTTTATTTTTTTCTTGAAATTTATTTGTTGACAAAAGTTGGTCATTTTTGGAGGGGAGGTACCAAGGATTATACTTAGGGACCCTCATCCACTGAGCCACATCCCCAGCCCTATTTTGTATTTTACTTGGAGACAGGGTCTCACTGAGTTGCTCAGCACCTCACTTTTGCTGAGGCTGGCTTTGGACTCTCTCATTCTGTCTCAGCCTCTCAAACTGCTAGGATTACAGGTGTCTGCCACCCTACCCTGCTAAAGTTGGTCATTTTTGTGATTGAGTTTCATAGTTGATTTTGCTGATTGTATTCCTGTGGTCATTCAGTATGTTCCGTTCCCTCTTAACCTGTGATTTTGTAATTGGGTCTAGGTGTGTGAAAGATTCAGGTTTTTCTGCCTTTTTTTTTTTTTCATTGAACCCAGGATTGAACCCATGGGCACTTTACCACTGAGCTGCATCCCCAGTCCTTTTTATTTATTTATTTATTTATTTAGAGAAGTTCTCACTAAGTTGCTGCAGCTGGCCTTGAACTTGGGATGCTCCTGCCTCAGTCTCCCACCATAGCCTATGCTACCATGCCCAGCTTACTTTTTGTTTTTTACTTTTGCTAAACTATCTCTCTTTGTGATATTAGTAGTTATTAATAAGGAAGGTCTGGAGTCATTAATTTATTTAGGAGGATGCAGAAATGATTATATTCTAATTTTATTGTTCATTCTTCATTTATTAACTGGATTACTATATTAAAAAATTCCCCTCATCTACTAAATTGTCAAAAGTGGAACAAATAATAAAGGAGTATTTTAGTCAGCTTTTTCACTTCTGTGACTAAAAGACCTGATAAGAACAATTTTAGAGAAGGAAAGGAAATTTGGGGGCTCATGGCTTCAGAAATCTCAGTCTATAAAAGGCCAGCTCCATTCCTCAGGGCTCCAGTGAGGCAGAAATCATGACAGAAGAGTGGGGCAGAGGGAGGTGGCTCACTTGATGATCAGGAAGCAGAGAGAGAGAGAGAGAGAGAGAGAGAGAGAGAGAGAGAGAGAGAGAGGGAGGAGAGAGAGATATTGAAATTTCACTTGCCAGAGGCAAAATATATACCCCATAGCCACACCCCCAATGACCCACCTCCTCCAGCCATACCCCACCCACCTTCAGGTACCACTGAGTTAATCCCATTGGGGGATTAATTTACTGATTGGGTAAGAGTCTTAAACCCAGTCATGTTTCCTGTAAATCTTCTTAAATTGTCTCACACATGAGCTTTTCAGGAATGCCTCACATCCAAACCATAACAAGGAGAATGATAATTTCATTGATCTTTGGTTCTTCCTTTTATATTTACTGGTTATCAGAATAGTAATTAGCTCATTATTGACCTCTTCCGGTGATCATTAGAAGTTCTTCCCCAGTGTTATTAAGAAATCATGAACTTAAATGTATTTGTGGTTCAATCCTTTGATAGTAAAATTGTTTTATTTGACCAGTGCAAGCCATTTCAAGGTTTGGCTCCATAGTCTTTTTGGTATAGCTCTTTGTCTTTAATAGTTTCCTCACTGTCCAGTAGGACAAGACATTTCAGCTTATTTTTTTTTACATCTCCTGCACCAGAACTTGAATCAGCTATTTATTTAAGGAACTATTTGTATTTTGGGAAATGGTATCTCAAAGCCATAATCTAATATTAGAGATTCCTGGTTACTGGATTGGTATTTCTAGACCATTTCTGAAGCCAGAACTAAGAAATTTATTTGTTATAATTTAGAGGCCCAAAATTCACAAGTAATAGGTATTCATAATGATACTTCCAGGACAAAAATTCAGGGCCACTGAGTTTATACCTAATCTTTATCTTGCCTTCTTATTTTCTTCCACTCACTTCTAGAATATTGGTTCTTAACAACACCAAGAATAATAGAATGAGAAAATTATACATATGATTTATCTTAAGTTTTTAATGATAAAATTATCCTCTAATAGCTATATTATTTTGCTTCTCTTTTTAGGAATCTGATAAGATATATTTTACATTTCCTCTTGCAAATCATAGAAAAATCTACACTCATGTCTACTGTCAGAGCACCATGCTGGTAAGATAATTGGTACATTATATGTTAATTTGAAACACTTGTTCATTTTTTAGATTCAATTAGTATCTAATAGGTTTAGCTGTGAATTGTTATTAGATCTAATTAGCTGAAATGTATCTGTTTAGAATAGTATTTTCATTGAAAAGTATTAATCAGAATTTTTCTGTAAGATAATATACTGGTAACGTGTACCTTTGGATCTAGTTTAGGACTTCCTGTCTTTCAGACTTACAAAGACACTGTGTTCAAGATAAATGAATTAAATTCAAAGCCTCTTTTATTCTAAAATTTATATTCATATTTTTTTGCACTTTCCACTTCTTGAATTTATTTTTTAAAATTTTTTTATATACATTAGTTAGAATGTATTTTGACACATACATGCATAGAGTGTAACTTTCCATTTTTTGTGGTTGTACATGATGTGGAGCTACATTGGTCGTGTATTCATATATAAACATAGGAAAGTTATGTTTGATTCATTCTGCTATCTTTCTTAATCCCATCCCCCCTTCCTTCTATTCATATTTTAAAGAACATAGTTAATTAAGTAAGGCTATTTCATAAGAATTTTATAAAGTAAATCCTAGTTTTCCATTAACTATCATACTAAAACATACTATACTTTTTATACTAATAGTTAACAGTAAACTGTATAATGCAATCAAGGCTTAAATTATATCAAAACAATGATTTTGTGTTTCTTTTTAATGAACTATGCTAAGCATTGTTTTAAAAAATGTTAGATGCTTCAACAACACACATACTAAAATTGGAATGAGAACTGGATTGTAGCTCAGTGGTGGAGCACTTGCCTAGCAGCCATTGTAAAGAATACTGCAAGTTAATATAATAGCCAAATTTTTGCAACTCTTTCAGACCGTAGCATCTCTCAATCTAAATCTGAATGGTGAGTTTATCTTCGGAGAATCTGGTCCTGAGAGTGATGGCTTAAAATATTTACACTCAATTTAATACTGTATTTTAAATTAGAAAGTCATCCAGGTGCAGTGACACATGCCTGTAATTCCAATACCTTAGGAGGCTGAGACAGAAGGATCTCAAGATCAAGGCCAGCTTCTGTAATTTAGGAAGACTGTGTCTCAAAATAAAAAGAACTGGTGATATAGCTCAATGATAAAGCACCCTTGGGTTGAGTTCCTCATAACACAAAAGGAAGAAAGGGAGGGAGTAAGCCTGTTATATTGAGAAGAATGCTCCTCAAAGTACAAATTATCCATTTGGCTAATTGTAGGGGCCCTTAATCATATTTAATGTCTGTAAATTAAGTACTATACAGTCATGTGGTGAATTAAAAGAAAAACTTCTCAATTTTTATTGTAGAAGTTTTCAAGCATATTTAAAAGTAGAGCCAAAATAATAATAATGACTTAGTTTGTAACCGGCACACAGCTTTAACAGTTATCAACATTCTGTTATTCTTTTTTTTTATTTTTAATATTTTTTAGTTGTCAATGGACCTTTATTTTTTTTATTTATGTGCAGTGCTGAGAATCAAACCAAGCACTTTACCACTGAGCCACAACCCCAGCCCCAACATTCTGTCATTCTTATGTCATTTATTCCCTCCATGTTTTTTGTAAGGAGTACCAGGGATTGAACCCAGGGGCACTGAACCACTGAACCACATCCCCAGCCCTATTTTGTATTTTATTTAGAGACAGGATCTTACTGAGTTGCTTAGCACCTCGCTTTTTGCTGAGGCTGGCTTTGAACTCGCTAGCCTCCTGAGCTGCTGGGATTACAGATGTGTACTGCCACGCCTGGCTCCTTCCCACCTATTTTCGGGCTCAAGTGTTTTTCTTTTTTTGTTTTAAGTCCCAGGCACCTTATCATTTTATCCACAGATACTTGAATATGTTTTTCTATCAGATAAGGATTTTACATATTACTATAATGTCATTATTTTATTTAACCAAATTAGTACTGATTCATTAATATCATCTGATATTCATTATTCAGTTTTCCTCAGCTCACATGTTTTTGTTTTGTTTTGATTTTTGAGACAGGATCTTCCTACGTTGCTTACGTCCTCACTGAATTGTTTATGTTCTCACTAGTTTGCCTTCCAAGCTCCTGGGATTACAGGCATGTGCCACCGTGGCTGGCTAGCTCATTTAAATTTTAAATTATTTGAATAAAAAATTGAAGTGTATACATTGTCTTAGGTTCCTGGATCTTAAGTCTCCTTTCTAATAACCCTCTTACCTTTTCCCTTTATGTCCTATTGTTTTCTGTAAACTAGTAGTTAGATTTAGAATCTTGATTAGATTCAAATTAATTTTTTTGTGGTAAGAATGTTTTATAAGTAGAACTATATCCCTATTTTATCACATCTAATGATTTTAGCAGCCATTGAAGACATTATTATTTTATTTTTACTGCAGACAGAATCTGAGAATAACATTTTTGAATAGTAGTATTTTCTTTCCTATTTAGGAATTAGTAATTCCTGAGTAACTTCTAAGGCTTTCATTACAGTTCTTGTAGTTAGTTGAGTTAGGAAAGTTTTCTAGATGATTTGAAATTGTTCTTTGACATAGAGATTATATCAACATGGTATATATTAGTGGGGACTTGAATAGTATATTATCTATTCAATCTTATGATGAATGGTCCAGACTTTTCTATACACTGAAGTAGGTTGTATGGAATATTATCACTTTTTATAATGAAGTTTACCTTTGAGAATAGGCTTTGTTAGGAGCTACAAAAACCCATTACAGAGTGGGTTAGGGCCAGTCGCAGTGGTGCACACCTGTAATGCCAGCAGCTTGGGAGGATGAGGCAGGAGGATTGCAAGTTCAAAACCATCCTCAGCAACTTAGTGAGGACCTAATAAGTAACTTAGTGAGACCTTGTTTGTAAATGAAAAATAAAAAGGGCTGGGAATGTGGCTCAGTGGTTAAGCACCCCTGAGTTCAATCCCTGGTACACCTACCCCTGGAGGGAAAAAAAGTGTGTTGGATCTTTAGACACTGTTAGATTTTCTTCATCTGAGCTATGCCTATTATGTTGTATTGCTTTATAATGACATATTATCTTTGGGGGAACCACAGGTAATTAATATAGGAGTCACACAAAGATTTTGCCTGCAGTAGAGAACAGAGAAGTATCACAATGTTTTTGTTTCCTGTTTTCTATATTCTTCAGAAATGGCTTAACATTCTATTTAAGCTCTGTGAGGGCAGAGTCTGTGTCTGCCAAACTCATTATTTTCCCTGAGGGCCTAACATAATTTGTTGCTGGGCATGGTGGTGCTTGCCTGTAATCCCAGCTACTTGAGAAGCTAAGGAGGAGGATCACAAATTTGAGGGCAGCTTCAACAATTTAGCAAGACCTTGCCTCAAAATAATAAAAAGAACTGGGTATATAGTTCAGTGGTAAAGTGCTCCTGAATGAACAGGTGGATTTCTTCATGGTTTTATCTGTAATAACTAAGAATGAATTATATAGATAACAATGCTACTCCCTACATTCTGGTAGGATTTTAGTTGTTGAATTTTCATTGCTCTGACTTCCTTAAAAGTTAGAAGATGTTGGGTCATACCACTTTTAAGTGGGTAAAGTTGAGTACAGAATGTTGTTAAAACATTCTAGTCCCATGCTGGTGAAGCCCTTGGAATTGTGCCTCAGTCTATACATCTTCCTAATTGTGTAGAAGTTATCTGCTAATAATCAAATGGGAGCTAAAATAATAAAGTAAAAGTCCTAATAATGCAGTAATTGTTATATTTTTAAATAAAAGTTATTTTTAATTGTTAATTATTTGAGTAGATGTGTGTGTGTGTGTGTGTGTGTGTGTGTGTGTGTGTGTGTGTGTTGCTGGGGATTGAACCCAGGGACTTGTACATGCTAGGCAAGCACTCTACCAACTGAGCTATATCCCTAGCCCAGGATTTATGTTTTTATAAGAGTCTATATCTAATTCATATTTCTATTTTTTTAAAAATGTAAGTTGCTTACTGCATAACTATCTAAAGCATGGACATTAGTGAATTCTTTGAAAATTTTGGTTCAACAATTAAAAATGCATAGGTGATATGCTGAGATCCTATTAGGTCACTCTCTAGGTTAACTACTTAACCTACCTTTCCAGTTTTACATTAGACATCTTTGCCTGTCTTTGACCTGTGTGACTTGTGAGAATCATAGCTACTTTGTTTCCTTTGCCCCTACTTATATAATAGGAAAGTGTTGAAGATGCTTGTTTTATATAATCATTTAGTATAATATTTAATATGTTTTGCTTTGCATTATTAATTAACAGGATACAAACAGTTGGATATTTGGCTGCATAAACAGCACTTCTATGTGGTAAGTCTTGAACCTATGCCCTTCATTGTGCATTTTTGTCAACATAAGCAACATTCAGAAGTCACACTTTTGGAATAGCTTTATATATTCTTATACTCATTTTCATTCTGTATTAAATCATAGTATTGATTTTTAAATGAAAAGTAAGAGCTGTGACTATACTAGTAGTTTTTGTACACATTGAAAGTCATTGTTAGGAAAAAGTGTTTTTGTTGCCAGGGGAACTATGTGGACAGAGTTTAGTGGAAAAGACTTATTAGACTTCAGTTATAACTCTTAGGTTTGTAGATGGTATTCTTTTCCTCTGAAATTTAATTTATAAAACTTTAATATAGTTGTTCTTTAATTATATTTTTGTATTTATTTCAAAGCCGGCAAGGAGTTGATTTATCATGGAAAGCTGAACTTCTGCCAACAATTAAGGTAAATTATAGCTTTACAGTTTTAATATTCAGGTGAAAAGATACTTGAGCCTATAGACATTTTAAAATATACTTTTATTAATTTAGTTATTAAGTAAACATGAAATTGCTAACTACATTTTAGAAATATTTTCTTTAGAAGTCTATGTGATGGGAAACAACATGCAATTAATATTAAAGGCTGGGGTGCAGCTAATTGGAGCATACATGAGGCCTTGGGTTCAGTGCCTAACCCTTCAAAAAAGAAAAGAAACTTAGAAGTTAAAACAGTATTCCAAGTCTCTGTATGTTAGAGCATCATGCCAAAAGAGCTAGATAGATTTTTAATATTAAATATGAGAGTTTATTTAAATGGTCTGTCTTAAACTACAAACTGATTAATGTGTTATACTCAGCATTTCATTTTGGGAGGAAGTACCTGTAGTAGGGAAGTGGGCATTCCAAAGAAACTTGAAATAATTTACCAGATAACTTCCTTTTAACATTGTGATTACCCACTTGGATAATTTACCTTTGTCTAGAATTCTCCAGGATAATAAATCACAGCAGAGATTTACTTAATGACTGTTAGTGATTTCCTTAAGTATATTGATAGGTTAGCAAGTGTATTTTTAAAGGTTTATTTGTATATTCTCAAAATGTATTAATGAAAAAGCAAAATAATCCTAAAATTTGATGAGAATGTTATTTCCAACTTGTATTTATTATAACTGATAATATTATGCTAGAATAGATAGTAAAGTCTTCAAATAAATCTGTACTTTAAAAGTAAAACATATTTTCCTAATGAGTGCTAGACTCATAGGCTTAGAAATGAAATCAATCTGGTTGGTCCCAGTTATCTTCTAATTAATAACAATTAAGTTACTTTTGCTTATGAATGTTTATACTTATTTGTCTATGTAGTTTATACTGAAGAGAGAAACTTTAACAGAGAGGAATGATGGCAGAAAACATAATTGCAAATCATTTACACTTGAATGGTTGCAATTTTTTTGTCACCTTGTTCAGTCTTTACTTTGTGCATGTTCATTCATGAGATGGATATTACTTATATTTCTATTATTTAATTTCCCTACAGATTGTAAGGAAGTAATTTGACTCATGTACATTTTTAAGATCACTCACTGGTTCAAGCCTAATCTTCCAGGAAGGCTCAGAACAAACAAAAGTATTAGGATATATTTAATGATCATTATTCATAAGGTTTATTAAATGTTTCCTTGAATTCCAATTTAGATATTCTATCCATATTATAATGTAAGAGTTAGGAACAAACAAATAAAAACTTTATAAAATGTACTTTGCTCCTGTAGTTTAAAATTATAAAATGCTAATACTGTTTTTTTAGATTTCCAAAGATTGAACAATGTGTTCATCAAAAGCTAGGCCCCTGTGTCATTTGTTCTGAATTTAAAAAACAACTGGGTGAACATCAGGCGAATAAGCTATTTCAGCAGCTTGCTTTTTGTAGAGAATGCTAGAAAAGAGAAGTTAGAAAACAAAGATTATAATATTCTACAGTTGGGCTGGAGATATCACTCAGTTGGTAGAGTGCTTGCCTTGCATTCACAAGGCCCTAGGTTTGATCCCCAGCCCCAAAAAATAAAATAATAATAATATTATTATTATTAATAATAATAATACTCTACAATCGTAGGCATTCTCAAAAAGGTTATAATTATTAGATATAAACTTTTAATGAAAATCAATATTTAATATAATGTGAGTTAACTGTTTGTAAGTAGCAAAAAATTATTTTGCCATAAGGTTAAAGGAGTGATCAGAGTGAAAACTTCATAGGTTTTATTCATGTTAATATTATATTTAAAAAGGTAATGTCAGATGAGAATTGTATCAGTTTTAGGCATCTCCACTGACTAAACTGTGAAAAAGTAGATGGAATCCTTCAGTGAAGCACTTCAAGATTCAAAACTTTGCCATTGTTTGAAATAAATACATAGAAGCTATTAGAGTAAATAGCTACACAAAAATATTCAGGTACTTCCTAATTAATTATCTACCATTTGTCTGGTGGGATGTAACTGATTTATGTGGTCCTTTAATTATAACACATGGGTATGGCCAGAGACTGCTAAGTTAGGCTTTTTGTCAGGTTGTTAGAGGGCCATTCAACTCACTGACAATTTTTTAGCTTCAGCACCTCTGTCCTACTTGGCCACATTAATGTTTCTGAAAATGGGTGGAAAAAATTTAACCTCTATAGGAATTTCTTAATACATCCTACATCTATTTCCAGGAGAAAAACTTTACTGGGAAAAATAAGAGACCCAGCATAGCTAAAGCAATCCTTAGCAAGAACAGTGAAGCAGGTGGCATCATTATTACCAGACCTTAAACTATACTACAGAGCAATAGTAACAAAAGCAGCATGGTATTGGCAACAAAATAGACTTGTAGTCCAATGGTACAAAACCGAGAACAGAGAGACAGACACACATAATTACAGTGATCTTATATTAGACAAAGGCATCAAAAATATATGTGGGATTGCCTCTTCAACAAAGGTGCTAGGAAAACTGGAAATCCATATGTAACAAAGTGAAATTAAGCCATTATCTCTCACCATGCTAAATTGTGGAACCAACCTTCAGTAGATGAATGGATAACGAAAATGTGGTTCATACACACAATGGAATATTATTCAGCATTAAAAGAGAATAAAATCATGGCATTTGCAGGTAAATGTATGGAGTTGGAGAATATTATGCTAAGCGAAGTAAGCTGATCCCAGAAAAACTAAATGCAGAATGTTTTCTCTGCGATAAGGATGCTGATTCATAATGGGGATGTGGGTGCAGTGTAGAAGGAATAGATGAACTTTAGATAGGGCAAAGGGGAGGGAGGGGAAGGAAGTGGAGGATGGGGCTAGGAAAGATGGTGGAATGAGACAGACATCAATACCTAAGTACATGTATGAAAATATGAATGGTGTGGCTCTACTTTGTGTGCAACCAGAGACATGAAAAATTGTGCTCTATTTGTATAATATGAATTGAATTGCATTCTGCTGTCATATACATAACAAATTAGAATAAATAAAATTAAAAAAACTTTATTGGGAGGCTTTTATTTTATTAAATAGATCAATCTCCCACTTATTTATTCCTCAAAAATGGATGATAGAATCTTTCCTTTGAGAAATAATTATTTCCTTCAGTGGGATACATTATTAGCCATATTGTGTGTGTATTATTTTTTAAATATATCTCAGGGCATGATGTTTATCTATACCATTTATCTGCACCTCTTTACTACTTAAACTCAGAATCATTTGAGATTAAAATTATAAAAGTTTTCCATCATACCTGTCATCCATTCATCAACTACTCAATGTTCTTCGTCATGTACTACCAAAACATGGAAATAATGCTGTATTGCCATCTGTAACAAATAGCCAGATTACAAAAAAATATACCAATGCTGAAAATAATGATATAAAATACAGTGTATATAGTGCATTATAAAGTAATGTTTTTTAAGTGCCATTTGTTTTACGTGAAGGGATATGTCAAGGAATATTTTGAGAAGTTCATATTTAACATAATTATTAGGAATCTGATTTTCTGTAAATTTAATTATTTACCTGAAAATGTAAACATGGGCATATTATGAAGTATGGAACATAAATTTGAAGTGTGTGCGTGGGGCCGGGGCTGGGAATTGAATCCAGGGATCTCTCACATATGCTAAGCACACACTCTATGAAATGTTTTTTTTAAATAACTAATTGAGAAACAAGTGTTTGTAATTTATCTTTCTTTTAGCATATTCTAATCTTTGTCTATCTAAGAAATAAAAGCAGATTTTTTATCTTTTTTTCAGTCTCTGACGTTAAGACTTCAAGACTATCCATCTTTGTCTCATCTTGTTGTTTATGTACCATCTATTCATGGAAGTAAGGTAACAAGTGGATCAAGGTTGTTATCAGAATGTTTGGGGCTATCCATGCTGAATTTTCAATTTATTTTTTGATGAATTCTTATTATAGGGGTATCTAAAACAATGATGCTTCACTTCAGACTGTTAATTTATTAGGATGATCTGCTCCAACTTGAACTAAGCAGAATAAATTCAAGTCCCTTTGTTCCAAGTGAGAACTAGTTCCCATTTATCTATCAGTCTTTCAAAATCTGTAGTTTATTAGATACCCTCATATTCAAGACTAATAAGGGCTGGGTGCGATGATGCATACCTGTAATCCCTGCATCTCAGGAGGCTGAGGCAGGAGGATGGTGAGTTCAAAGCCAGCCTCAGCCACTTGGCAAGGTCTCAAGCAACTCATCGAGACCCTGTCTCTAAATATAACATAGAAAAAGGGCTGGGGATGTGGCTCAGTGGTTAAGCACCCCGGGCTCAATCCCTGGTACCAAAACAAAAGACTAACAAGAATCATAGGAAATACACAAATGACACTCATTTGTCACCCTCCTAGGTAGGGGAGCAGTGAGAAAAAAGAAATATACAAGTATATATAATACAAATTAGAATATAGCAAGTACATGAAAAGCATAAAAGGAAGAGAGATCTGGTTGAAAGAATCAATAGTGACTTTAAGTCAAGAATGGTGGTACATACCTCTAATCCCAGCAACTGAGGCAGGAGGATTGCAGTTTCCAAGCCAGCTTCAGCAACTTAGCAAGACCCTAAGCAACTTAGTGAGACTCTGTCTCAAAATAATAATATGAATAAATAGGACTGGAGTTTTAGCTCAGTGGTAAAATGCCCCTGTTTTCAATCCCCAGTAAAGAAAAAAAAAATGGCTTTCTATTGGAGTGATATTTAAAATGTCCTAAAAGGATAGTTAGAATTTTTATAGGTCGAGTGAACATTCTAGTCCTATGTTGTCAATTAAAAAAAAAAATCACTAGCATATGTGGCTATTTAAACATAAACTAGTTAAAATTAAATACAATTTAAAATTTAGTTCCTTAGTTGTACTAGCCATATTCCAGAAACTCATCATTGTGAAAAATTGTAATGGCATAGGAATAGTGAAAACAAAAAGCACAGAAATGTGAAAGCATGATATGTATTTGGGATACAGTGAATGAATATATAATTTTAAAAGGATGGCCACCAGGGGTAGAGTAACAATGGGAGAAAACTCTGGAAAAGTAGTTCTTGGTGGTATTGTAGAGGCTTTGTTTGGAATTCAGGACTTTGGAATTCAGAAGTCAGTAGGAAGCTCTAAGCCTTTTTACCACAGTAGTAATGTTATCAGAGATAATTCATTTTGGAAGATTAATCTATTTATGGCAGAGGATGGATCAGAAATAAGAAGACTAGGCACATCTTAAGAAGTTATTTGAGGCTGGGGTTGTGTGGCTCTGTGGTAGAGCGCTTGCCTGGCACATGTAAGGCACTGGGTTTAATCCTCAGCACCACTAAACAAACAGAAAAACAAACCTACAAACAAATAAATAAAGTTATTGTGTCCATCTACAACTAAAAAAATACTTTTTGAAAATGAAAGAATGTGGTCTGGAGTTGTGGCTCAGCGTTAAAGCGCTCGCCTAGCATGTGCGAGGCCCTGGATTTGATCCTCAGTACCACATAAAAATAAAATAAATAAAATAAAGGTATTATGTCCAACTACAACTAAAAAATAAAATATTAAAAAAAGAAAGAAGTTATATGAGCTGTACTAGGGAAGTGAGTGTAAATAAAAGGATGTTGATTTTGAGACAATTAGTGGGGAGGAAAGAAGGTAAGAGAGCTCCCTGCTCTCCTCTTTGCCCATTTAACCCAGCAGACTTATCCTTCAAGATCCAACCTAAGGGTTCCCTCTTCCTTTTCCAGACTCCTTCAATAATGTTTTACTTACTTCCCTCATACTCTGTTTATAACTTCTTTGAATAATTTATAACATTAAATTATAATTTTCATGTCCTTATTGCCATTACCATATTGTAAACTTTGAGGGTAACAACCAGATAAGTTTTATTCTACTTTGTATTCTCAACTTTTAATGACTACCTCATAGAGGTCCCTAAAAAATATTTCTTGAATGAGAAAATTAATGATATTATAGATAAAATAATAAGGAAATTTAAAAGAAATAGGGAAATGAAAAGGGGGATATAGTTGGGAGTCAATTCAAAGACTGAGTCTCACAGGTACCTTATAATGGATTCATTGTTTTGTTTTGCTTAGCTCAAATGAGAGGTAATTCAACATCTTCAATACTAAAAGCTCTCTTTAGGGGGTTTTCTATCAGGTAAGTTGGTTTTGAATGAATCTAGCATCTTTCCCAAACTTTGAAAGGTCCTCCCCAATTATGACAAGAAATTTATTAGTCTTTCTGCAAATGTACAGTCTTTGCAGCCTAATAAATTTGTAATATGTCTTAGTGCTCTTTGGAAAGTGACACTGCTAAATCTATTGTTGCACTACCTTGTCTCACTAAGATGATAACTTATCTCTTTCATAATGTTTACATATCTATAAGCATTATCTTCAGAAGATGACACATGTTCAAATGAGCAGGGTGAAAAAGTTTTAAGTTGATGCATTTCTTAATGTTTTTTGAAAATATAAATATGCAATTATCTGCATTTTTAATGACAGAAAACAAAATAATTAATCCTATTAGAGAGATGTTTAGAGACCTTTTAATTCTCTTTCTTGGATAAGGATTTATTCCATTAGGCAACATCAAGGTATAGCAAAAATTTTAAAGCAATAATAAAACTTATGGGTTTTTTTTTAATTTTTATTATTAGTTGTTCAAAACATTACATAGCTCTTGACATATCATATTTCATACATTCGATTCAAGTGGGTTATGAACTCCCATTTTTACCCCCTATATAGATTGCAGAAACACATCGGTTACACATCCACTTTTTTACATATTGCCATACTAGTGTCTGTTGTGTTCTGTTGCCTTTCCTATCCTCTACTATCCCCTTCCATCCCCTCCCTTCCCCTCCCATCTTCTCTCTCTACCCCATCTACTGTAATTCATTTCTCTCCCTTGTTTTTTTCCCTTTCCCCTCATTTCCTCTTATATGTAATTTTGTATAACAATGAGAGTCTCCTTCCATTTCCATGCAATTTCCCTTCTCTCTCCCTTTCCCTCCCACCTCTCATCCCTGTTTAATGTTAATCTTCTTCTCATGCTCTTCCTGCTCTGTTCTTAGTTGCTCTCCTTATATCAAAGAAGACATTTGGCATTTGTTTATTAGGGATTGACTAGCTTCACTTAGCATAATCTGCTCTAATGCCATCCATTTCCCTGAAAATTCCATGATTTTGTCATTTTTAGTGCAGAGTAATACTCCATTGTGTATAAATGCCACATTTGTTTTTATCCAGTCATCTATTGAAGGGCATCTAGGTTGGTTCCACAGTCTAGCTATTGTGAATTGTGCTGCTATGAACATCGATGTAGCAGTATCCCTATAGCATGCTCTTTTAAGGTCTGTCAAAGTGATTGAAATTGCATATAAAGGGGGCTGGAGCTGTGGCTCAGCAGTAGTGCACTTGCCTAGCATGTGTGAGGTACTGGGTTTGATTCTCAGCACCACATATAAATAAATAAATAAATAAATAAAGGTCTATCAACAACTAAAAACATTTAAAAACAGAAAGAAATTGCATATAAAAACTATTTCCTTGTCTTGGGTAATGACTCACCAAAAGCACTTTGAAAAAACATAATGAATATAATCCTGTTCAATAAATGACTTCTGTAGTCTTTTAACAACCGTTTTCTGTAGTGAAAATGTCATTGTTCTTTACCTTATAAGAAATTAAAAACAAAGGACCTTAACAAGCTTTCCCTTTTTTCCCCACATATGTTCTATAGTTTAATAGCAGTTTCCCTCATCTGCTTTTCACTTTCAAGAATGACCAAATCTACTGAAGAGGCAAACAAAAGACATTGCTTCAACCATCCAAGGTTTAGTTGTCTGATCCCACAGGTGTTAATTTTTTCTTCAGTTCCTGTGATCAAAATAATTTGATTGAATTGTGAGGATTGTTTTAATGATCTTGCATTGTTTGATTTTATTTTTTTGAGCTGGAGTGTCATTAACCAGGCTGGTCACAATCTCCTGACCTCAGTTGATCCACCACAGCCTCCCCAGTTCTAGGATCACAGGCCTGCACCTCCATGCCTAGCTGAACTTGAGCTTTTACCAGAAACATTTCCTCCTACAGATAACTGAGAACAAAGTTTCTTAACTCCATGTTAGAAATGTTATAAAAAAGAAATGTTGTTCTTACAAAAATGATAATGGTGCAGATGTTAAACTTTAAGTTTCCTTTTTTGAAAAACGTTTCTTTTTCGTAAGCCACAGTAAGCCTTTTTCTGTCTACTATAATCTAAATAATCCATGAATGGCAGTAAGTCTCCAAAAGCCTTGTATAGTCTAATTAGACAAAAAAACACATGATAAAGGAAGGACTTTTTTTTAAAAAATGTAACAAAATTTCATTTTCCTTTTAACTATAAATGTATTCAGGCATGTATTTGAATCCTTAATATTGAATTATGAATCTTTGTTTCATCTTTTAATGACATTCTGCAAATACTTATAATACAAATTATAAGAAAACTTTGCTATGAATCTATTGTTATAGAAGTGATCCAATAATAATTTTCATTAACTTATTTAATCAAGTTAGGCTTGTTTATCAAGTTTTCACAGTATGGCATCTCTCCTTGAGGAATTCTTGACACCTAAGTAGAGATTATTATATTTAATCATTGATACTTTCTCCAAAGCTGAGATTATTATAGTCTTCTATTTCCCACTCAAACATCAAAGCATTTCACTATAAGTTTAATTCTACTTTACTAATAAATCAATTATTTATATTTCAGTTTGTTGTAGATTGTGAATTCTTTAAAAAAGAAACAAGATCCATACAGCTTCCTGTAACTCATCTTTTTTCCTTTGGTAAGTACTTTGTTTTTGGAACTTAGAAGAATGGCTTTAATTTTTTTTACTATATATATATTTTAGTTGTAAGTGGACATAATACCTTTATTTTATTTTTATGTGGTTCTGAGGATCGAACCCAGTGCCCCAAGTGCGCCAGGTAAGCACTGTGCCACTGAGCCATAACTCCAGCCCAAGAATTGCTTTAATTTTAACAGAGTGCTGATTTAGTTTTCCATTTCATTGCAATAAAGCAGAGCCTACTAACATTAAATATAATATTTCTAGTATATTTCTTGAGATAACCATATGATGTGGTTACGTGGTTTGATTCTCATTTAATACTGGGCCCGCAGTCATCTTATGATAAGAGTCAATTTTAAAAGACAAATTTTCATAATCATATATACTTGTAGGGGTGTGTGTGTATGTTTCCTTATGTGAAATTTATACTGAATACTGGCCTTTTAGATATATATATATATATTTAGTTGTATATGTACATAATACCTTTATATATACACATACCTATATATATATATATATATATATATGTACACACACATATATTTACCTATATATACACATACCTATATAAATATACACAAATATTTACCTATGTATATACACATACACACTCACACACACACACACACACACACATATATATTTAGTTGTATATGGACACAATACCTTTGTTTTATTTATTCATTTTTTTATGTGGTGCTGAGGATCGAACCCAGTGCCTTATACATGCTAGGCAAGTGCTTGAGCCACAACACCAGCCCCCTCGGCCTTTTTATAACATTTTTATTAAAGGGTAAAAATTGCTGTATATCTTATGAAGGTTTCAAGAATTCTTTGTTCTTTTAAGCTTTGTATTGAAATAATTTTAGATGTATAGAAAAGTTAGAAAAGAGTACAGAGGTCCTTTACATCCTTCACCCACCTTTCCCTAATCTTGACTTCTTTTGTAAAAATAGCAGTTTTTAAAACTAAGAAATCAGCATTTGTGCAATAATATAAACTAAAGTGCAGGCTTTATTTGTTCTTTACTCAGTTTTACTACTGATGTCTTCCCTTTCCCTTTGCCCATGTTGCATTCTGCTGTCATGTCTCCTTAGTCTCCCATAATAATATGTGACAGTTTCTTTGTCTTTCCTTGTCTTACTTAACTTCAAAAACCTTTGAAGAATACTAGTCAATTATTTTGTAGAATAGACTTCACTTTGGATTTGTCTAATGCTTTCTTATTATTAGATTGAGGTTATGCATTTTTGCCAAGAATTCCACAGATGTGATGTGTATTTCTCAGTGCATCACATCAGGATATGTGACATTAATATATATAATTACTAGTGATATTAACCTTGATTTCTTGGTTAAGGTGGTACCTGCCACATTTCTCTACTTGCAGTTATGGCTTTATATGTTGTAATTAATAAATATCTGGGGGAAGTGCTTAGAGAATGTGTAATTATCCTGTTTCCTTCAAAATAACTCAACAATTTTACCATCCATTGGTTCATCTAGACTTTAGTAAATATTACTGATAGTCTACAGAAATACAGAATTTAGGGGCTGGGGATGTGGCTTAAGTGGTAGCGCGCTGCCTGGCATGCTTGCCGCTGGGGTTCGACCCTCAGCACCACATACAAAGATGTTGTGTCCGCCGAGAACTAAAAAATAAATATTAAAAAAAAATTCTCTCTCTCTCTCTCTCTCTCTTTAAAAAAAAAAGAAAGAAATACAGAATTTATTAAATTCTTCTTGAGGTATAGAGTCGTCCCTTCTCTCCCACGTACTTGTTCAGTTTTTTATTTATGACAGTATAACCTCATGAATCTTATTCATTGGTCTATTTATAGTCCAATATCATTGTATATTGTTCTACTCAAGTTCAGTTTTGGATATTAGGAACTTTTTTTAGATTAAAAAATCTGTTACTTAAGATAGGAAACTTACCATAAGGTTTTTATTCCTCTTTCCCTACATGTTCTTTTTTTTTTTTTTTTTTTTGCAGGGGGAGGATTCAAAAATTCTCAGAAAAATACAGAAATGACTACTCTAAATTACCTATGTTTTTAAAGATACCAAGCTTATAAAATAAAACATCTGCAAAGAAATCTTACCTTTCTGAAATTAAAAACAAGTACTTGACTAAAAAAGCACATTGATATAATTAAAAGTTATTATAAATACTGTGTTTTGTCCAGTGTTTATTGTGGGAGGTTTGGATTTTTTAGGAGTTGAATCCTCCATACCAGAAGTGAGAACCTGTTATCTAAATTGTTTTCATTTTTTTATTATTATTTAAGCAGTCAGTATATTTTCAAAATTTCTTTAGTACTCTAACACTACTTTTAATTCAACAGGACTATCTTCAAGGAAAGTGGTATTAAATACAAGTGGCCTATACTATAATATAGAGCTTCTGAATTTTGGACAGGTAATTATCCTGACTACAACAACAAGGAGTTGATTTTACTTTACTGTTTAGTTAAACAAACAAATAAACTTTTGCTTTTTGTTTTTGTGGTCAAACTCTATTAGATATACCAAGCTTTTAAAATCAACGTGGTAAGCAAGTGCTCAGGAGTCAGAGGTAAATGTATTTTCTGAAAAATATGTAGAAAATAGTATTGTCAATTGAAGAATCAATAAGTCTTCACTTGAATCTTCTGTCATACTTTTTCACATCTGTTTTTTCATATATTTTTATATGACATAAAAAAGTAATAAAAAGATGTTTATATTTCCCAAGGGTTTAGCATAGACCCTTTCTTAAAATTATCTTCATGTTTCAGTATGTCTTTATGTCTTATTATAGTAGTAATTCAGATTTGGCTGTTTAATATTTTCCAGTTTCTTAGTATTACCTATATACTTTTAATACCTTTTGTAAGCCTAAAGAAAGCATTTAAGAATTCATAATTTCTTATGCTGTATAACCATTACTGATTTTTTTTTGTTTTAAAATGGACAGTTGTGTAATTAGTTTGGTATTAAGTAGCTTATGTAAAAGTTAAGGTAACACGGTGAATAATACATCTTTCCTTTGTGTTTTAACAGAAGAAATAACTAGTATCTATAAACTTCATATTCCCTGGTCTTATGAAGATTCACTAACCATTGCACAGTATGTAGAATTTACTTTAAACTTTGGTGTTTTTGAATAAAATAGATACTCTGTGTAGTTTAGTTTTTTTAATTATATGAATTATGAAAGGAAAATGTAAAATATTTATAGCCTTTATGTAGCATCATGCCCACAATTTAGTTATATCAATTGTATCTATTTATATATCTAATTTAATAAATTGTCTTATTAAATGACATAGAACTTAAACCTCACTTGCTTAAAACTTTAACACCTATCTTTCCACACTCCTCCAACTCCTGAGTCCTAGAGAAGGAGTGTTCAAACAATTCTAATGTAACTGAAAAAGTGTTCATCTGAATAGTGTGTCTGTCATCTGGCTTCCTCTACATTATTTCATTGTATTGTGGGAAGGATAGACTTAGCCATGGCTAAGTCAGTTTTTCAGCATGTTGTACTTGAGTATTGATATTTAAGTTATCTCTTCAGGGTTCCATCTAACACAGAAATTTCTCTGAAACTTCATATTGCTCAACCAGAAAATGACAGCCATGTGGCATTGTTAAAAATGTACACATCATCAGATTGTCAGTATGAGGTAAGTTGCATATATTTATAATCTTTAAGATTTAGTTATAGAATAAGGTAGAAATTGCAGATACATGGTAGGGTGGAAGTGAATAAAAATAAGATATAGACATTTGAAATATTTTAATATTTTTCCTGTTTGTAATACTTCAGTATTTCCTTATCTGGATCATTTGAAAATGTATGCATCTTAATAAGTAATAGAAATAAAACAAAAATCGAAACTGAAGATTAACCTTTTAAATTTGAAACCCCAAAATCCAAACTCTTGTAAATTGAATAATCAACTAAAATTGGAAGCTGACATGGCTTTAGTACAGTAATTTATGTGATGTTTATTGGTTTTTATTTCTACCAGAATAGCTTAAGGATCTTCTTTTCATTTATTTAAGCTCTGTTAAGTCCATTAATATGTGCAGTTTAGTACCTATTGTGTTTGTTTTATTACCAAAGGTCACTGTCTCCTAAAAGAAGGAACAAAGAATATTTTATTTATTTATGGATTCATGAACTAAGAGTCCTTCTCTATATCAGAACATACGAAGTTCCAAGGATTTCACATTTAAGTGGTTAAAATACACATTTTAATGGTAGTGACATCACAGGTTTCTGGTACATAGCTTAATTCTGCTCAGCTTCAAGCTTTAAGTTGTTGAATTCTTTATTAGAACTTTCTTAGGGTGAGCTAGAATATGCATTGTCAAATTAATAGAATCTGTTCCTACAACCAAGTTTTATTTGGACCTGTATTATGAATTATTTTATATTTCATAGAATTTATGAATGCTTTGATACCTTACTTTTCTAACAATAAAGGGTCTTTGCTATATTTTTAAACTTGCACGTTCATGTTTCTAATACTGAAGTGATAGTAAGAGTTGTGTTGTCAGTTTGGATCCAAATACTGCATGCTCCATGTTTTTAACCAAAATGCGCATTTCCACAAAGGTCAGATGCAGACAAAACATTCATAATTTCCCTAACAAAGATTTATCTCCTTTTCACAGACTTCTTAATTTTTCTTTATAAAGGATTATTTTTTTTTCTTTAAAAAGGTAGAATTATTAAGGATGAATTTTTTTACTTATGGTAGGATTATTAAGGATGAATTTATTTTTCAAATATTATTTTGGCTTAAATTCTTTTAACTAGCATGATCTATTAATAACATTCTAGTTAATTAAATAATCCAGTTGTAAACAGTTACCATATATACCATAGCATTGCTGTAATTGTTGAAGAATTAGAATACTGGAAAATATACTCAATGATGAAACTACATTTTGTCTAATTTAAACGTGGTGCAGAAGATTCTTGAAGATCTCTTATGCCTTTAGGTTTATTATTATAGGAATTATTATACCTAGAGATGTGTAGAAGTACGTAGTTTAATAAAATTGAACTAGAAAAATCTAGGGTAAATAACCTCTTTTTAAATGATTGTTTTAAACTAGGTGACAGTTAAGACATCCTTTTCACAAATACTTGGACAGGTAAGAGAGAATTTTCATTGCATAATTATTTATTGTCTTGTGAATAGATATCATAAAGAAAGGATTATAGTCTTTTTCTATAAAATCAGTAATTTAACAGATCACAATCTCTGGCTGCTCCCACTGCTATAGCTACTTGTTTCTTCTTTCTCCTTTTTTCTTCATTCTTCATTCTTCCAATTTAATAAAATCTAAAAAACATTCTTGACCTATAGGCCATGGTTGGCCAACTCTTACTTTAAGGTGATCCCTTCATATTTGATCCATCCTAAAAATAAGAGCTGTTACCTGATTCTCAATATATTTGCCTAAATGAATGTCATATTAAGACCTTCATATTTATCATACTACACTATAATTCATGACACAATAAAATAGGGTTTGTCATGTAAGTGAACATTTTCAAAGAACTTTTTATATTGTGAATGCTGTTATAATGTAAAGGCTAAAAATAAATTTTATTCAAGAAAAATGTTAAAATTAATTTGCAAATCATGTTACAAAAATAATTCAGCATTAGAACTATAGATATTATTATTCAATATCATTATAATTTTCAGAATTATGTAACCTGGAAATAAATACACTAATATTGATTAGACAGGAAAATTATATAATTTCAAAATTCAGTAAAATTTTATTTAGCTTTTATTTTTTGATTGGTTATATTTTGCTATCCAAGCATAGTAGAATTTTTCCTTTTTTTACTTTAAGTTATAATACTGCAATTGTAAAACTCACAAATCAAAATTAAATTAGAAACATTTTATGTGCATTATCTCATTTGTTCCTTATAATCACTTAGAGCTATATTATGACTATTATTAAATTTGTGAACATAATAAAATTCTGAGTAATTATATTAAAAAATTGTGTGCTAAATTATAAAGGGAACATCAAATGTTAGTATAAGTTGGAAAATACCATCATGGGTAGTTGATATTCTAAAAAGTTAAAAGGCATTAAGAAAAATTTTGCAGGGCTGAGATTGTAGTTCAGTGATAGAGGATTCGCCTAGCACATGTGAGACCCTGGGTTCAATCCTCAGCACCATATAAAAATAAGTAAGTAAAATAAAGGTATTGTGTCCATCTACAACTAAAAAATAAAAAATTTTTTAAATAAAAATTTTGTTTGTGATAGAGGAGATGACTTCATGCTATTATTTTTTTAGCATGTCCAAAAGTCATGTTATTGTACACAGTGGTTTATGGTGAAGATACTACATGCTCTCTTATCCTTATCATCTCTGTGGCCCATAATCCAAATTAGTGACATGAAAAGTCAAGTTAGCTTGGTATGCTGCAACTAGGCATAATTGTATACCAAAAAAGACAGACTAATATTTTTGTTTAGATGTGGAAATCTTTCTAAAGAGCAAGGAAGCACTGGTGTTACTCTTGTAGGGTACTCAGAGGAGGGTACTTTTAAAGTGTCAAAGAATGGCAATTGAATCCTAAAATTATTGAAAAATATAGCCTGTTCTTCTTTATTGCTTGTTTAAGATTTCAGTTTGTGGGTGGTAAAAGAACAAATTTAAGTTGTCTAATATGTCTTACTCATTTTTTTAAAACAATGCGTATTATTTAAAAACAATGTTGCTGATATAGTCACAGGAAACTGAGCAAAAGGAGTAAATAGAAACCACTTCAGAGAATATTTAGCCTTTAAATAATTTTTTCACAAAATTGATTCTTTCTAGAAAAAGAGGAAAATGTGTTCATGTTCTTTAATCTAGTTTTAGGAAAAAAGAGGACAAAAAAGTAAATTGAAAGTTACTTTCCTGAGTAAATTTCATAAATTCTAGTAAATTATTTCAATAGTTAGATGTTAAGAGAAACTGAAATTTGAAATTTTTTTTAGGTGAAATCTTTCAATTTTTTTCAGTGTTGTTATCTTATTCAAAGTTTAAAGAAATATTGTGCTAAATACTAAGCCAAATTAAGCAAGTCTTACAGTTTGATTATAGCCCATGGAAGCCAATTTACGGTTGTTGATTTAGTCATACCTTGTATCCAAAGCCCAAGAGAATAAATACTTAATACTTATAACAATGTCCCTTTGTCAGTAAGAGAAATTTTATGTTTAAATATTAACATAATATTCTGTGTAAGATCTGTTCCAGAATTCTAAGGACAGTTAAGGATGTTAATGATTAATAATAACAACTAATATTTTCAGTCTCTCAGCCATATGCCAACTACTATTCCAGGTGTTTTAAACAGATGCAAACACTTTGAAGCCTTACACCTCTATCTCATTTTACTGATGAAGCCCTGGAGAGAGAAGGCAAAGTAACTTGCCCAATAATACAAAAATAGTGAGAGCAAAGCTGGAGTCTAAATCCAGAGGTCTGACTCATAAGTCTGCTAGGCTGTTTAACATTAATCTTGGTAACTTAATTATGCTATGTATTTCCTAGTGTACCATTAGCAGCAGTGAGTTTCATTAGTAATAGGTAGAATATGGCCTTTTCCCTTTTTTTCAACTTTTCTTTCCTGCCACTTGAAGCTTATAAACTATAAATCGTGAGTGTGAGATATAAATTTTAAAAAATTTTTCTAATCTCTTTCAACCTGGAAGTCCATGGAGAAACTTAAGGGAGGGAGACTCTGAACTTCCTGAAATTTTATGCAACATTTTAGGTAATCTTGTACTTTCATAGATTTAGTTCATCAAATTACCAAGGGAGTTGATATATATTCTAAAAAGATTCTATGGATTAAGTCCATGCTGATTTTTCTTTAAAATTTGATATTAAAAAAGAACAATATTTTGTTTTTATTATGGATATGTTTTCTGCAGATTAGATCAACTGACTTGAGGCACTGTCACATAATGGTTATGAACTTAGGCTCTGAGTCTAAATTACAGTTTTACTGAATTTCCAAGATACTGAAGGGCATTAAGAGTTCATAATTATAACCAATATTATCTTATAGTTACTGTGTAAGTTAATATTTTGAATGCTTTACAAAATGAGCATGTTTAATCTTCATAATCACCTATAAGTACTATTATTTTTTCCTATTTTACTGATAAGCACATAGAGAAGAAGGGGGAAGTAACTTGCCCATGACATTTGCAATTGTGGGAAGTACTTGGGCTCCTCATTCCTAGATTTCTTCACCTATAAAATAGGGAAAAGAACTACCTGAAAGGGTTTTGGGGAGGAAGATATGAGATAATGTATATAAGATATTTAGTGTCTTGCTGGAACATATTAAATACTCGATAAACATGCTTTGAAGGAAAAATTTTAGCATATGCTATTCAATTATGCCTTTGAAAAAAATCAGATGTTTATACTATGCTATATGTTATTAGCATTTATTTTACTTAGAGTTTTTGATACTTGTTACTGGAAATACCTTTGTAGCTGTGTCAGGAGAAGTATAAACAATAAATTTTTGTGTGTGTTTAAAATTTTTTATTTTGTGTTAAAGTACATTTATTTCATTAACATGAATATTTAGAAATTGCCCATTGATTTATCTGTTTTCTAGGTAATTAGATTTCATGGTGGAGCTCTTCCTGCTTATGTTATATCTAGTATCCTTCTTGCTTATGGAGGACAGTTATACTCTCTTTTCTCAACAGGTAAAAATGTTTATAATTTTTAAAGTTGTTTTTGTTATGAATAAGTATTAGTGGAACAATTGTTAGTTCCATGTGTGTATTTAATTCAATTATGTTGACTTAAGAAACATAATAAGGAAGTTCTTAGAAATAGCCAAATACTAGTAGGCACTACTGTTCTTGGAAACTCTAGAATAGTGTATGATTTTATTTTATTGTTTTACTTTTCTTCTACTGACCACCAATCCCAAACTAGTTTGGGGCAACTAGTCTACAAACCTCCAGTTTCTAGTCCTGAGACCTGCAGTTTACTATATTCTCTTAGCCTATCACTTTTTTATTAGTATATTTTTTTCCTTTTTATTGGTGCATTATAATTATACATAACAGTGGGATTTGTTATAATATGTTCATACATGCACACAATAAAATAGTAGAATTTGATCAATTTCATTCCCTAATACCTCCCCTTTCCATCCTCTCTCCCCTGATCCTCTTCTTCTATTCTACTGGTCTGTCTTCTTTTTTTTTTTTTTTTTTAATTTGATCTATGTAACAGTATCATTTGTTAATGAAAAAAATAAACTTGAGTCTGAACATTTAACTGTTTTTTAAAATATATGAATTTGAAGAATAATCTTAATGTAATATTTTTCAGTATTTATGTATTAAAAAGGAACAAAATAATCATAATACATGTAAAATTCTTAATGCTCTAATATTATGAAATTATTTGTTTAAAAAAATATAAACAGTTTCCAAATAAGGTTTACACATTACCATTTGTCACTAAATTTGATCATTAAGTTTCTTAAGCTAAAAGTTCTGTCCTCCATGTTTTTTTTATTTTTGCCTCATAATTTATTAAACACAACCACCTTTGTGCGTTTATGTCTCTCACAGTTTGAATTTTGCTGATTACACCCCTAGGTATAGTTGAACATTTTTTCTAACTGCTCTATTTTTTATAAATTGATAATTAAGTTGGGCATGGTGGCACCTCATGTAATCCCAGTGACTCTGGAGGCTGAGGTAGGAGGATCACAAATTCAAGACTAGCATCAGCAATTTAGTGAGACCCTATCTCAAAATAAAAAGGCTGGGGTTGTAGTGCAGTAGTAGAGCACCCCTGAATTCAATCTGCAGTACTAAATAAATAAATAAATAAATAAATAGGTAATTAGAACTGTAGGCTTGATAACATTTAAATTCTATTCCCATGCCTCTACTTGTTGCTGCGCCTGCTACAGGAATATTTCAGTTTTATGTACTTTTTTATAATTAATTTTTTATTGGTTCACTATAATTAAATGTAATACGATTCATCTTGATATATTTGTATGTGAACTTAACATAATTTGGTCAACTTTATTCCCCAATGCCTCCTTCTTCCTTCTCTTCTCCCTCCCCTCCCTCCTCTAATCTTTTGATTTTCCTTTTATTTTCATGAACCACCTCCCTTTTTTTTTTCCTATCTTCTATGTGTTAGAGAAAACAAATGACCCTCTACTTTTTGAGTCTGGTTTATTTTGCTTAACATAATGCTCTCAATTGCCATAAATTTTTCTGCAAATGACATAATCTCATTATCTTATTTTTCTCTATGGCTGAATAAAACTGTACTGTATATATGTACCACATTTCTTTATCTATTCATTTGTTGACGACACCTAAGCTGATTCCATAACTTAACTATTGTGAATTGCATGGCTTTAAAATGTATGTATCACTATAATATTCTGATTTTAATTCTTTTGGATAAATACTGAAGAGTGATGTAGCTGAGTCATATGGTAGTTCCATTCCTAATCTTTTGAGAAACCTCCATGTTGATTTCCATAGTGGCTAGTTTACAATAACACCAAAAGTATGTAAGTGTTCCTTTTTCCCCAACACCCTCACTGGCATTTATTACTATTTGTTTTATTAATTATTGCCATTCCACTTGGAGTGAGATGAAATCTCAGTGTAATTTTTTTCTTGCTTGTTTGTTTGTTTGGTATCAGGGACTAAACTCGGGCACTGAGTCACATCTCCAACCCTTTTTTTGTATTTTATTTAGAGACACAGTCTCACTTAGTTGCTTAGGGCCTTGCTAAGTTGCTGAGGCTGGCTTTTGAACTTGTGATCCTCCTGCCTGAGTCTCCCAAGCTGCTGTGATTTCAGATGTGCACCACTGTGCCTGGCTCAGTATAGTTTGATTTGCATTTCCTGATTGCTAAAGATGTTCAACACTTTTTTATGTATTTAGTGGCCCTTTGTAGTCCTTTTGACAAGTGTCTGTTCATGTGCCATTCATTGGGTTGTTTTTTGGGTGGTAAGTTTTTTGAGTTCTTTATATATCCCCAATATTAATCTCAGTTGAAGAGTGGCTGGCAAAGAATTTCCCCCATTTTGGAGACTCTCATTATGCTCTTGTTTCCTTTACTATGCACAAGCTTTTTAATTTGATGAAATCCCATTTATTCTTGTAATTATTTCCTGTGCTTTGGAAGTCCTGTTGTTGCCTGTCCCCATGTTAGAGCATTGATGCTATATTTTTTTCTAGAAGTTGCAGCATTTTTTTAATCTAATTCCTAGATTTTTTTCCATTTTCAGTTGACTTTTGTGCAAGTTGAAAAATAGGAATCTAGCTTCATTCTTCTACATATGGATATCCAGTTTTGCCTGTACCATTCTGTCTTTTCTCCAATATATGCTTTTGGCACCTTTGTTCAGTGTTGTATACTTTTGTTAGTAGGCATCTGCCCCCCAATCTCCTCCTGAGTCACCCTAGTCTGTTCCCTTCCCCTTCCTCTCCTCTCTTCTTTCCTCATTTTCCCTTCCTCCTTTCTTATTTTTCCTCGCTTCCTTTTTTGCTTCCTTCCGTCTTTATTTCTGTGGGCCAGTGCATCAGAGCTACTTTTCATCCTACATGTGGCTAAAGAAGACAGAAAATTCATGACCTATATCTCCCAAGTTCTTAAATTTAGGAATCCTCTAAGTTTTAAGACATCCCCAAGAAAATTCCTTATTTATTTATACCCTTTATACCTTTGTGCCTGAAGCTTCTTCCTTCTCGAGGACCTCTTAAGATGTAGAACCTCATCAAAGGCACATTGTTCTCCATTTTATTTCTGGAGCCTAACATTGTATCAAACATACAGTACACATTTAGTAAGCTAGTCGTATCAGCAGTGTCATTTAGGTCCTGGCTCACTGAATGGAATTATTGAAATTTTAATGAAGGAACTATTTCAAAGATTTGTGCAGAGTTAAGGGAAACCAACAAGAGATGATAAAGTACAAGCTAGAGACAGAGGAAACCTAAGAGACCTGTAGGAGTGAGCAGTGTTATTAGAGCTGCAACCTTGGGTATAGAAACAAGCAATACTGCCAGCCTGTGTCTCAGCAGGGGGAAAGGTAGGGAAATACATTCTCTAACACCATTTCCCCCCCCCTCTTATCTACTAGACCCTTTCATTTACTAAATCTAACTATCTAGAAGCCTGTGCATGAAAGTAAGCCTCCCAGAGTCAACAGCAAAGTGAATGGATCTGGAGAGGTAGATGTAGGATAAATGGATAAAACCATCCTTAGAATATAATAATTAGAACAGTTTCCTGAGAGCCTAATCTTTGTTTTCTTGGGCTTGGACAGTAATAGAAGCAGGAAAAAATAATGGAAGCAAAATATGTAAAAATATGTAAAAGTAGTCCATAAATCACCTCCACCATATCCATCTCCCCAAATCCTACAGCTACTTAATGCCTTTTGTTATTTTCATATAACTTTGGGTTTGCATTCCATGCTCATTTATACCTGAGTTAAACTATATTCCAGGAATACCTGTAATCCCAGTAATAAGGGTGGAGAGTGAGGCAGAAGGATCACAAGTTTGAGACCAGCTTCAGAAATAGCAAGGCCTTATCTCAAAAAGGGCTAGGGCTGCAGGTTAGTGGTAGATCACTTCTGGGTTTGATCCTCAGTATCAGAAGGGAAAAGGAGAGTGTGGGGGATATTATTCTGGTGATATGACATCAACCAGACTTGAATGTAAAATCTGTCCTGTTTGGGGGCTGGGGCTGTAGCTCAATGGCAGAGTGCTTGCTTAGCATGTGTGAGGCACTGGGTTCGATCCTCAGTACCACATATAAATAAACAAGTAAAATAAAGGCACTGTGTCCATCTACAACTACAAAAAAAAAAAAAAAAACTGACCTGTTTGGTTTTGGTCCCCCTACCCCTAATGTAGGGGATCAACCCCAGGGCCTCACACTTGTTAGGCTAGCTAGCATTGAGTTACATATCCAGCCTGTCCATAAGGTTTTGAATGTCTGAAGGGGAAGCCTCATACTTCTTAATTTCAGCAGACTAGATACTTGATTCCTAAACATACGAAATTCACAAATAGATAGCCCAGAAACTCTAGAGATATATATATTTTTTTACTTTAGAATATTTAAGTATGGGAATATGTTTTAAACCAATTAAAGAGGTAGTTCTATACCAAGAGTGCATATCCAAATTTACCTCCTGGACTGGGAGTATAGCTCAGTGATAGGGCATTTGCCTAGCATGCATGAAACTGGGTTCAATCCACAGCATACACACACAGAAAAAAAAAAAAAAAAGGAAAAAAGAAAATCACTAGCTAGAACGACTATAGTAAGAAAGATAATACCAAATGTTAACAAGGTTATGGAGGAAATTGGAACCCCCATATGCTTCTGGGAGGAATATAAAATGGAATAGCTTCTTTGGAAAACAATCTGACAATTCCTCAAATGGTTAACAGAGTTATTTATATGACTCAGCATCTCCATTCCTAGAAAAGACCTGAGAGAAATGAAAGCATACATTCATATAAACACTTGTACACAAATGTTTATAGAGTATTTATTCCTATTAGCTAAAACATAGAAATAATTTAAATGAATATTAATAAAAATATCATGTCCATACAGTGGAGTATTATTCATTAATAAAAAGAAGTGAAGTACTTGCACAATATTGAATATACTAAAAGAATCATTGAATTGTGAAGAGATGAAACTGTGTCTTTGACTTCCTAAATTTATTTCACAAATTACTATTTTCTAAGAACCATTGAATTAACAGTAATTTTTAGTATTTCTTCTCTGGTGGTAGCGAAGTCTCTTGCTTTTCTGACATAAAACATCTTGCTCTTGACAATGCAAAATATGTTTCATACTTAATTACTATAAATTCTGTGTTGCAAGTAATTTTTTTTAAATCACCAGGTTATTGCTTAGAATATGCTACCATATTGGATAAAGAAGCCAAACCATATAAAGTTGATCCTTTCGTAATTATGATTAAGTTTCTTTTGGGGTAAGTTTTATTTTATTATCTGTGATAATGATTTTAATTTTATTTTATATAAAAATATGTTTGAGGTGCTGGGGTTGTGGCTCAGTGGTAGAGAGCTCACCTAGCATGCATGAAACACTGGGTTAAATTCTCAGCACCATATAGAAATAAAATAAAGATATTGTGTCCACCTGTAACTAAAAAATAAATATTAAAATAAATAAATAAATAAAGTTATAAAAAATATATGTTTAAAAAATGTTTGATATATAATGCAGTGTAAATGTATATAATGAAGTGTAAATTTGGCAGTTGACTTGTTTCATTGGATGGGATTTTTCTTTTAGGAAAAAGGCTTAATCAACATATTTACATTTATTTCAGTAATATAGTCATTCCAAAAATAATTATTGAACTTCATCAGTTTTAACTTAGACAGTAAATAAAACATTACTTTAAGGTTTGCAAATGAATACATACGGTCTATGATATTTGAGTATCCCAGACTGACAAACTATTACAGAATATTGATAAAATAGTGCCTCTGATCATTTTCTGTTCTTATAGAAACTATAAGAAACTATATTTTATAACTCTTAATTGTAGTTGACAGTCCATTCTTAATTTATTTATATTTTATATTTTTTGTTTAAGAACCAGTACTTAGGGCTGGGGATGTGGCTCAAGCGGTAGCACGCTCGCCTGGAATGCGTGCGGCCTGGGTTCGATCCTCAGCACCACATACAAAGAAAGATGTTGTATCCACCGAAAACTAAAAAAAAAAAAAAAAAAAAAAAAAAGGTGCTTAACCAACTAGTTGTTGGCTTCTTAAAAAAAGAGAAAGAAAACATGAATAAGAATGCATTGCTTCATAGAGAAATCAAGAGTGCAGTAAAGCTGTGTTGAGAGTCAGTACTCAGATAGTTTCTGATAGGTAGATTTTCTTGGGAGATAAATGACTTTTTTCATTCAGAGACTTCCAATTTATTTTTCAGGATAAATTTATAAATTGAGAATCATGGAACATTAAAGACTCTAGTGAATGGTCAAACACCTCAAATATGAAATCGTGGAATATTAGTTATTGGGAGTGTTTATTCATTGTTTTGCTTTCATTTTGTTTTCTTTTGTCCACAGGTATAAATGGTTTAAGGAATTATGGGACTTATTATTGTTACCAGAATTAGATGCCATTGTTTTAACTAGTCAGAGTATGTGTTTCCCCCTTGTATCCTTGATTCTCTTTCTATTTGGAACATGTACTGCCTACTGGAGTGGCCTACTGTCTTCTGCATCTGTGAGACTCCTTTCCTCATTATGGCTAACTTTGAAAAGGTAAAATGAATGACTCAAAGCTTTCCTACTTCTTTTAATCAGATTCTGCCGTGACACACAACTAAACCAGTCGGGGTCACTCCAGGTGAACTGGGCTGGCACGAAATAATCACACAGAGACAGAGAAATACCTTTTTCTTTGGGTTCTGACCCAGCTCCCACAATGGAGGCAAGGCAGGCAAGAAAGAGAAAGAGCACACCTTGAACCCAGTTTTATTGGGGAGAAGCCATTCAAATGAGGCAAGGGGTAGGATTACAAAGGAACAGGTGAGTGTAACTCAAACCCACCGGGTGACGCCTAGTCCTGGAGTCAGGCCTCATTATCTGAGTGGAGGTAAAGCCCAAGTTATTGAGGGGTGCAATAATTATTCAGTATCTCTTGCTCAGGACTTAAGGGCATGTATTTCCAGAGGGGCTCCCAACAAGATCCACTAAACTATTTTGTAAGGAAAGATGTATAACTAGCAAAAGCAAGAGTTAGTTCCAAATTATGCCTTTATCAAAGCTTATTAGTTATTGAAAATTAAATGCCACCTTGGATATTGACTTTAGTGCCCAAGAGTTAGTCAAGAACGCTTGACAAATTTCATGGTTGTAAATCCCTCACAAGGGATTGTTTCTCTGCAGTGCTTTTGTATGCTCAATTTGATAATGAAACCTGAGGGCAAGAGACGCCAATCAATATATTTAGCATCCTATTAGATGAAATGTATAAAACCTCCAAGGACACTAAAACAATCTAGAGTTATATTAAGAGCCCAAACACACAGTTAGAATCTGAAGTAAAACACCAATCTGATTTCCATCGCCACTCCTCCGTATCATACATGTTATCTGATTTACTCTCATGGAGGATGGGGGTTATGGTGTGGTACTTCTTACTTTGCCTTCTGAGGTGCTTTTGGCAGGGGTGTCTGACAATAACACCAACAAGCATCAGAGTAGTCTCAAGGCTTTAAAAAAATGGAAAATTGTTCTTCCTATCAAGCGTGGAGATGTATGGCACAGGGTTTATAATTAACTTTTTGGCAACATTTTTGTCTTCATTATTATAAGTATTAGCTACGTGTATCTAAATGGGAAAGGAGCTGTCACACTATATTATGGAACTTAAATTAATGTGACCACATGCCTTTATTGATACTGTTTACCACATGTTTACCACATGACACTTATATACTAATAAGTAGAAGAGGCTGGCAGAGTACTTCAGGTTCATTAGTCCTCTGAAATGCTTGGGACCACAGGTGTTTCAGATTTCACTTTTTTTTTTGGAATATTTGCATGTACATAATGAGATATCTTAGGGATGGGAACAAAGTCCAAATACAAAATTCACTTATGTTTCCTATATACCTTATACACATAGCCTGTAGATAATTTTATACAATATTTTTAATGTGTACCTGCATTTCAACAGTAACCCATCACATGAGATCAGGTGTGGAATTGCCAGTTGTAACATGTTAATGCTAAAACTTTTGAATTTTGGAGCATTTCCAATTTGGGGTTAGGGATGCTCAACCTATATATTGTTTTCTTCTTATATGTGACTGTATAAATATCTGTTACTCTATTATTTTAAACTTTCTTCTTATTCCAGACCCTCTGAACTTCCTAAAGATATCAAGATGATATCACCAGACTTACCTTTTTTGACAGTTGTTTTGATCATAATTAGTTGGACAACTTGTGGAGCACTTGCCATACTTCTTTCTTATCTTTACTACGTATTTAAGGTAGGTCAAATCAGTAGTAAAGCCAGAACGACTGGGCTTTATGTTAGGCAGGTGTAGAATGCCTTGTAGGCTTTGTTAATGAAAATTTTAATTACCATTATAACACTCCTCTGTTATATAATAGATTTAAATAAAGGTTTTCTAAACATCTTGGTTATGTAAATGGTATACAGTTACTGTATAACTGAGATTACTCATCTGAGTTGAGGTTTTTGCTAAGGAAAAAAAAGACAAAGGAAAACACACATAATCTGTTTTAGGTTGTTGCTTCTTACTCTTGCAAATGATAACTTAAAAAATTTAACAGAAAGGTTTTATTTGTACCTCTCTTTGAACATGGGTGAGAGAAAGCAAAAATTTAGTTGTAAATCAAGTTACTAATCATGCTGAGACAACATAAAATATTAAGAAATGTTACAGAAAAATGAGAATATAATGATAAAAATAATGGATTGATAGTTTTACTGAAGAAGCAAAAAACACTTCCAAGAAGGCTGACAACTTTGCAGGAAAATTCAGGAGGTTATACAACTGCATACCCTAAACATTCATGTGTAGACACTTGACATGGATAACAATTACTTTTTTTTTGAACAAATACTTTTTCCTCTGCTTTTAACACTAATATATGCTCATTATAGACTATTTTCAGTTTTACAAAGGAATTTATGTGCATCTGAAAAAAATATTTAAACCTACTTCAATTCATAAATACAACATATTTAGTTTTTTAAGTTAGGTATTTCTGACAACTGACACAAAAGCAAAACATTCTAAGATACTTAAAGAACTAAAATATATTAAATGTACAGATTTTTCAAGTCCTTGTAAATATTTCATCACTGTATATTATTGATTTGTATTTCTTCTTTATTTGTACTTCTTATATTGAATATAATCAAATTTTTTTATCCATAAGACACATAAAATGTCTATAGCAAGGTATCATTCAAACATAGGTTCACAGGAGGCAAAAGGTGTAGCAACATATCCTGGTCCCTACATACTCTGAAGTTTGTATTTTTTTTTTCCAAGTATTTCCTTTTTTTTAATCCATGGTAGCAAGTATGTGTTGTTTTATCTTTCCTAAAAGAATGTTTTTAAATGTATAAATGAATTTTTAGTTGTTTAGATTTTTTAAATTTCAGATTACAGTGCTTCTTAGTTTTAATAGAAACTCCTATACCTTTTTTGCAAAACAAGTAAATTAAAGTTATTTTTTCCCCTAGATTGTTCATCTGCAAGCCAGCCTCACAACTTTTAAAAATAGCCAGCCCGTGGTACGTTGTATTTTAAAAACTCTACATAGCTTTAATATGAAAGAACATGAGAAAATATAAGTTTATTTTTCAGAAAGGTTAGAATTTGATAGTGTGTGAAAGTATTATTAATTTTTAAGTAACTTTAATAAAACTGAACTTAAAAGATTATTAAAATACATTGAAATTATTCTAAATTTAATTTGACCTTTGTTAGTACCTATGCCATTTTTGTTATTGTTATAAAATATTATCTTTTAAGTTTTATTTTGAGCAATTACCTAGAGGCTATATTCTCAGAAGTGAAAATAGCAAGTCAAAGAATAAAACTTTTATAAGTGTAATCATTTAATTAGGTACCATTTAAATAGGTAATTTCAGTTTGGTAATGGAATGGTATACATATTTAACTGGTTAGTAGTTATGATTCTAAATAAAATAAATATCTCTGATTTATTTTTGTGTACTTAATGTCTTGATGTTTTTACTTTATTGCTTTATAGAATCCCAAACACTCTAGAAGAAGTGAAAAAAAATCCAATCACCATAAAGATTCTGCAGTACACCATCTTCGTTTATCTGCCAGTGATGCTGAAGACAGTCTTCGCATGCACAGTACTGTGATTAACTTATTAACATGGATCGTATTACTCAGCATGCCATCTTTAATTTATTGGTTAAAAAATCTTAGGTGTGTTTCATTTATGTAATTATTATTTTTTGGTTTAGACAAAGAATATGTTCAAGTAGAGACTTGCTTATATTCCTGATGGGCCATGAAAATTCCTTAAGAATAAGAAGCTATGAACCTGAAATTTATTTTCAGTACATTCATATTTTCTTCTGTTCTATAAAAATATAAACTTTTGGAATATTACCTCCTTCAAAAATCTGTAAAAAGAGAGCAATTTGTATTTTTACTTATTGGTACATTTCTAAATAAAAGGCCATCTCCTCCAAAAACTAGTCAAGCCCCCTACACACACACACAAAAATAATATAAAGCTTTCAGAGTATGTAAGTATTGAAAATATTTTTTTAAGTTGGTAGAACTAAAAAAGTTCAATAAATGAAATAAAAGATTACCAAATGTTAATATCTTTTTATCCCTCATTTTACTCAATATCCAGATTTGTGTTCACAGATTTGCAGTTGCAATTATTTGAAGAGCACATACTTATCATTCTGAAAGGCCACAGACCTCTTACTGTCAAATATATACAAAAGATGAGATCCTTGAATTTTAAAAAGATAAGGGACAGCTAATTTATATAAACATTTATTTTATCTGTCATAGAGCAGCTTTAATGTATTTTAAATAATTTGCCTTTTAAAAATTTTATACTACCTTTAAGATATAAACTGATTATAAAAGGGAAGTCTTTCATTTTGGGTGTTTTTATTTCTTTAGTAGTATCTGACCACAATTCTCCATATAAAACCTTGGGTTATAAGGATGATCTAGAGCAAAAAGTACATATTAAAGATTTCAGGAGCTGTTTAGAGCTCTCTTTTATCCATGTTGCTATGGGAATGTTTTGAAAATTATTGAATTTGATTGATTCTGGTAATTTAAAATGATCAAGCTAAGCCAGACACAGTGGTGTACGCCTATAATCCTAGCAGCATGGGAGGCTGAGACAGGAGGATTACAAGTTCAAATCCAGCCTCAACAAAGCAAGGTGATAAGCAACTCAGTGAGACCCTTTCTCTAAATAAAAATACAAAATAGGGCTGGGGATGTGGCTCATGGTTGAATGCCCCTGAGTTCAATCCCGGTACCAAAAAAAAAAAAAAGATCAAGCCAGGTGTGGTGGCAAACAACTGTAGTCCCAGCAGCTTGGTATCCTGAAGCAGGAGGATTGCAAGCTCGAAGCCAGCCTCAGCAATTTAGTCTCAAAGAATAAATAAATAAAAAGGGCTGGGTTGTAACTCAGTGATAAAGAACCCCTAGGTTCAATCTCTAGTACATAATTAATTGATTGATTAATTTTTAAAGCAAACAGTTCTGTTTTGTTGACTTATGGGGTTTTTCTTTTCTTTTATTATAGGTATTATTTTAAACTTAATCCTGATCCATGTAAACCTTTGGCATTTATCCTTATTCCAACTATGGCAGTTCTTGGAAATACTTACACAGTTTCAATAAAATCAAGGTATGATACATTAATCTTTCTTTTTCTTACATCTTTTCCTGATATAACACTTTATTTTAACACTTTATTTTTATTTCTGAAGCATATTATTTATTTGTAGTTAATTTAATTATTCCTAAAAGTAACAGTATTATGGGTTTTTATGTAATTATGCTATACTTATTTTAATTATAAGTTTTACTTGTTAGGATGTAATAATATGGGTTATTTTCTTTAAAAAGTTAACCCTTAAAAGATATCTAAGACTTACTTCTAAAAAGTACAGGAAGAATGGAAGTTCAGATTGGCCATGATTTTTGAAGTTGGCTAACAGGTACATGAAGGTTCATTATGCCATTAGACTTCTTTTGTATATGATTAAATTCTCCATAATAGTATTTGGCTTTTCATTCACTGGTTGTTTGCTCTGGGAGCCTTTTCAGTTGATTCTGGAAGATATATGCAAATATTCTGGAATCAAGCCAACCTGGGGCTTATATATTAGCTCTGCCATTCAATATCTTTATGTCCTTAGCAAGCTTTTTAACCCTTCTTATCTGCACTTTCTCTTTTTGGAGTAAAACAGTGATAGTCTTTCCTGGGAGTAGTATTGTTTTTAAAACATTTATGTCTTAACTTACATGGTTCTTTCATTTTGGGAATTAAAGAAGGTTCCTGCTGGGTGCAGTGGCACACACCAGTGACTCAGGAAGCTGAGGCAGGAGAACTGCAAGTTCAAGGCTAGCCTCGGCAACTTTGCGAGACCCTGTCTCAAAATAAAAAATGAATAGGACAAAAGATATAGCTCACTGGTAAAGTGCCCCTGGGGGGTTTAAGCCCCAGTACAAATCAATAAGTAAAGAAAAATTCCTTCTGAGTTTGCTTGTTTTGTTGTTACCATAACTAAAATTAAAATAAACATTTCTGTAGCTATATCTTAGTGAATAGCATTATTTTTGCTAGGATAAATTTTTAGAAGTAGTATTGCTGAGTAACAGTCCATCTAATATTTTTCTGTTGTTAAAATTTGAAACACCAAACCAAACTGGCTGTTTTCTGAATAGAAATGTTTTCCCCTTTTCTGGTCAAAATATAGCTCATATTTCTCTTTCTAAAAAATCATGGACAGGGCTGGGATTGTGGCTCAGCAGTAGAGCACTCGCCTACTATGTGCGAGGCCCTGCGTTCAATCCTCAGCACCACATTAAAATAAATAAATAAATAAAGGTACTGTGCCCAACTATAACTAAAAAATAAATATTAAAAAAAATCATGGACAGGTAAATTTATTATATTAAAAATTATTTCATTTATAATCACTTAGAATACTTACCTTTCCCAAAACTATAAAAGATTGACATATTCTGTTTTGGCTCACATTGCAGTTTACATAACAATGTATATTTCTCTCTTTACAGTAAATTGTTGAAGACTGCCTCACAATTTCCACTTCCTCTGGCTGTTGGTGTGATTGCTTTTGGGTCAGCACACTTATACAGGGTTCCATGCTTTGTCTTCATACCTCTCTTACTCCATGCATTATGCAACTTTATGTAAGACTGGACTTACATGATGATAAAGATGATTTATGCCTTTAGGGCCAGTAATAAGAGTGAACATACAGATCCACCAATATGGGCAGCAAGATCCTTTGGAGAACACAAGTCTATTTTTACAGTATTGAAAATAGGAAATTAGTTTTGTAATGCTTGAGGAAAACAGATGAAGCATGGTTTTGTTTTGTGGTATGGCCTCTAGGTATTAGTCATTTTGCAAAATTAGTGGAGAAATATGATGGCCCCTGGCTTTGAGGACTCCTGTGCATATCACCTAGTCTACTTCATCAGCCATACCAAGGATCTTTTTCTAGAGACTCAGTAGATGCAACATTGTTTGTAGTCTCACATCAAACATTCTGCTTGTTTCATCAAGCTTTCTTCTGTAGGTTGTTTTATATTTGCTGTTTTCTATTTTCAATATGTAATCTTACATATTAAAAAAGAAGTCCTAAAAATTTGACCAAAAAAAATGAAAGAAAGAAAAGACTGACAAAATCCACTCTGTTTGGTTTCTCAGAAGTTAAATTACCACAAAGAGTCTTTGGTTGGTTTTCGGCAGCCAGGGTGAACAGAATAGACCTTTTGTCTTCTTACATCTATGGAAATAAAGCTTTGAATTATAAGGAGACCTGCTTTTTGGTAACCAGAGCAAGACTGATGATGGAAACATGATTCAGACTCAAAACAATGAAATTCTGTTATCATATATTCTTGGTGAATATCAGGGCATCATTTAAGAAATCTGTTGTTAAATTTAAAGAACATTCTCACAGATATTGGGATTAGAGTAGTTTGGTTTATACCATTTGATTAATTCATTGCACCCATGGTTGCAAAAAGGTTTTCAGGCTATGATAGATTATTGAAATAACAACTCCAGTGGTCAGAAACAACTATAGGTTTGCACCATTTTTTGTCTACTGTGAAAAAAAAATCAACATGATCACAAGTGTAGTATCACATTTGATGTGTGAAACTATACTGTAATGGGATAACAGTAAACAGGTATTATCATCTTAATAGCATAAATATAAACAATACACCTCAATAAATTGGGATGTTAGCCAATACATTTAACAGTAGAATCTTGATTTGCCTATGTGACTTCTAGAATTACTGTTTGACAAATAAGAGTAACATTTCTATTTCATTTCAAATTTTGATTCACTCTTAATAACAAGAGTTTGAAGAAGGTGATGGAGCATAGTACAAGAAAATAGTACTCTTTGCCTTCACATAGAATAAACTCAGGCTGAAGTATACCTGGCTCATAGAGCCCTTCTTTTAGATGTGTGTGCTATAAATACTCCAAACTTCTTAAGTAATGTCCTTAAGTTTGGTGATTCCATGGTCACACATGTAAAATTGTGTCCTTGTTAGTACCCTGGGACGTCCTAGAGAATCAGTTTTATTTCATCTGCCATTTATCTGGATTCCATTGCAACCTCTAAGCTGTTAATTCTATAGAGGGTCCCTTCCACTTTAATAACTGTGGGGCATTAACTCATTTCCCTTCTTAATTCCTCCTCAGGTCCTTGATTTTAGCATTAGTCAGAGAAGGTCTTACTCTCACCTGAGGGTTGTAAGTTTGCATGATTCCGTTGTTGTCATTTTCAGTTTTATGCTTATTGTTCAATATTCATATTATCACTTACCAACACCACTAAAGTGGAGGCATAGTAAACTTAGAGACATACCAGACTTTTATTTGTTTGAGAGAAATAGCAAAAATAATAAACCACAAAATGCTTGAATGTTCAATACCTGAGAGGAAAGAGATTTTTATTAGATTATACACTTGTCTTTGTGACAAACCACATATATATGTGGGAGTGTACTTACCAACAAGTTCTAAAGTCTTACTTAAGCCAACAAAATATTTCATTTTAAGGACTACAAAATTAATTAAACATTTTATAAACAGTAGTACTTTAGGTCATTAGCCATTATATTTGTATGTATACAAATATACATACATATACACATTTTTGACAGGGTCTTCATCAAGCACTTTAAATTCAGGTAGCTACCAGAGGTGAGAGGTAGGTTCCATCTGAGGATTAGCAAAATGGATTATTTCTATCATTAGGAAAACTCCCTGGCCTTTAAATTACACACTGTGGGAAACATGCTTACAATCTTTATTATCCTACAAAGCAGCACAGATCTATTAGCAGAGTTACTGAAAAGGAAATTATTTATTGGCAGCTAGAGATAATCTAGTTCTGCAAATTTCTGTGTTCTGCTCCTAAGGCATTTTTATTTAGTAAATTATCAAGTTTTGAGCAAACATTTTTGCATATAAAATAATTCCTAGACATTGTTGTTGATACTGGATTGAATATAGATTGGACAGGGAAAAACATTGGATACTTTCAGTGTTTCTAAAGCCTTCCCTGGAGTTGCTGCTGTTATAATCTAGAACTGATAATATGATAGAAATCATTAACATGGTGTTTGGTAGTGGGGGTAGGTCCCTGGGATCCAGCCCAGGCCCTCTCACGTGCTAAGAACACATTCTACCACTGAGGTATACCATCAGCACCTGTTAAACTTTTTTATTTCTGGATCATTTTCATGCCAGAGTTAAATTAGGTTCTTATTTTCTTCATTTTTGCCAGAATGAAAATATTTAAAGCAGTGGTTTTTAAAAAGCCACTATGCCTTTTTTTTAATAGTTTCCTTTTTAACAGAAGCTGTTAGTTTTTATTTTTATTTTTTTTTATTTTTATTGTTGGTTGTTCAAAATATTACATAGTTCTTGATATATCATATTTGCCACTATGCCTTTTTTAACATTGATTTTGAATCCCTTTCATGTACATTAATAATACATTGATTAATCTTTTAATATTTTGGTCAGATAAACTCAGATGTGTATGATGGAATTCCTTTTCTTGGATGAACTAACTATACTAATATCCACATAATAATTTAGCAAAGAAAAATAAGGAACTATAGTAGGTAGGCCTACTAAATGTTTGTTACTGCTTATTTCATCACTCGTTTAGACACTACTTGTTATAAAGTAAGTTGTTTTTTTTCATTTTCTAGTTCCTATAGCTTCCTTGACTCTCCAGCCTTCTCATTTATAGCATAATGTGTTCATTTAACCTGACTACCTGTTAGCATTTCTTAAAGAAAGTGGTCAAGGGAAATAAAAGGAAGTAAAAGGAAATAAAACACACCTTTCAATGTAGCTTTTTAAAGCTCTGGGAAAAATAGGAAACATAAATAAAAATCTGATTCCTGAATCTCTAGATAAATCACTTGGCCTAATTTCCATCTTACATTGGTTCTAAATTAGTGTAATGTCTTATATTATTATTTAGTTTAGTGCAAAACCTTAGAGTGCTGCATTTGAAGTTTTAGGAACTGGTTACTGAAACCATTTGAGGAAAACCCAAAAAGGTGTTGAGACTTTCTATGACGAGGTATTTGTTGATTATTTTTCATCATCACTTTGTGTTTTCTCAGTGTTATAGGATTTTTTTGAATTTGTATACCATAGGAAACAAAATACCTTGTGAAGTTTATTAAAGGGGAAAATCAATTGGGAAAGTATGCCACTTGCTCACCAGAATAAAAGGGAGCAATAAAAGTTATCTTTCTTTCAGGAAATTAAACCCTGCCAGGAAGACTTTCTTAGCAAATAAATATAAATGCAGAAGATACTTTCACAAAATTATGTGGAAACTGAACTTTTATCCCAGTCTTTTTGAACTAAGAACATTTCAAATTCTGAAGTTTATTTATACACATTACTCATGGATTCTTTCACAATAAGTTTTAGTAAATTGAGAAAATAAGTGTTTACTTTTCATAAGGACAATAGGAAAGAAAATTTGAGTCAGTGATCCAAGTGCAAATGTGTATACTGTAATTGCTCAAGAATTCATATTGTTTTAAATAAATTATATTATGAATAGGGAAAACTGAATTTTATATCTTAGTAACTTAGTTCAAAGAACAGAAAAAACTTTGGAAATAGAATAGACAAACTGTTATTACATTAATAATGTAAGTGTGACAGTACACCTAAATTGATAACAGGGTTGTTCAAAAGTTAAGTGATATTCTAAGATACATCTTGATTAAATTGTCTTAGGTTAATGCTTTTTAAATCAAGTACAGTACCTTCTAAAAATGTTTGGCATGTTATGCTGCTCAAAATTTAAGATTTTAGATACCAGGAAACCAGTTAATTTCTGAGGATTTTGCATAAGATTCAGATCAATCTGTAAACATTCTGTACATTATAACTTTCAACATTTATGAAAAACTGTATCTGTTGATGTATTTTAATTAGGATAAGTTTGTTCTCATATTCAAATTCTAGTCCTAGTTTAGGAAATCTAAAAGTAGCCATTTTGTAAAGTTCATATGCTATTTTTAATGTTATTTTGACTTTTAGTATTTATATAGTAGTAATGTTATGAGTAAAAAAGTTTATAGACAAAGCATAGCTATTAACTGTCCAAAAGCCTAAATGATAGGCATATTTTGTATTTCATGTTGCACTTATTCTGTTTCATATTGGACTTTTACATCCTTTTTTAGGAAGAAAATACATTTGAATTATTATTAGCATCAAAGCTCTGTATTGAAAACTCTAACTGTATTCATCTGGTAAACATACTTTACCACCAAAGCTAAATGAAATTGTAAAATACCTCTGGATATTTGTGCCAATGAAACTTTCTTAACATATTGGGATTAAAGCAAAAATAATCTTTTTCAGTATTCTTCATTTAGGACTTATAATAAATGTGTATATCATGAAAATTCTCATATTCTAATTTTTCTTTGAAAATACTCAATTATGGTATATTATGTTATATTTTGTATGATTTTTTAATGTTTTGATTTTATTTGGTAAAAATCAGGTCACCCAATACTGACCTTTCATCATTGACGTAATCATTTGAAATAATTTTGGTTTTGATTAATTTTGTGATGTAGGACATTAATTTTTGTTGTATAGGTATGGGTGTCTTTTTTATGTTAATTGAAAGTTTGCAATTTCTTTTGTTTTCTATGTTTCCACTCATTCCCTTTATGTGGTCATATGGGGAAATTATCCACTAGACCCTAGCAAAGTATAATGAAATACACTTTTTAACATGTGAATTTTAAAGGAAAATATTATAAAACAATCAAAATGTTAATGCTAAAGGTTACATTAATATGGTAGTACTTGTGAGAGAAAAGTAGAAATATGATAGGCTCAGAAACTGCTGTTTATCTACTTGAAATGCTTTAATTTCTCATATAAATTTTAAGGACATTTCAGACCTTCATAGTGTTTTCCATCATTTAATCACATTTCTCTGCCCAGTAATGTTGATACAGTTTGAATAAGTTTTGTTGGAAGTAAAGACATAGCACAGAAAAGCAAATGTTGAAATATTTGGCCTTGATTTAATAATAGTTTATCCAATTATCTAATGGGGACTGTGGGTGATATTAATGAAAAGACAATGTACAAAATCTGAATTTACTATATACTGTCCTTTGGAATGAGTTTGTCCTCTGTGTTGAACAATTTATTCTAAATAGGAGATGTCTGTATTTTAACATAATCATGCTTTCTACATTGTCAAATAGGTATTTGATGTAAAACTGATAGAAATAACTTTGTCCTCCTCTGTTGTGGGGGTGGGAAGAAAATCCAATTTTTAGTGTGTATATATATTAGGAAATTGTATTATGTATTTACATTTTTAAAAACATAAAAATGACTTAAATATATTATTTTGAAGTGATTGTATTACAGTTTCTTAAACTTAAGACTAACTATAAATGTAGCAACATACCCATGAGAAACCAGACCAAAATTAAATATATATCACTGTGACCTTTAACTTGTAGTCATTTGGAGTAAAAAAGACTGTGCCTTAAAATGATAAAGAAATGCCCTGCAGTTTTATACCTGTATATTTTATTGTGGGTGGCCTTTTCAAACTGATCCTAAATCCTTTTCTTTGAAGTTGGAGAAAAATTTTAAAAGCTGACTAGTAGTTCACTTAATATTGCAGAACTATTGTTCTTGAGGCCGCCCTTAATTTCCAGAGTTCTTGTTTTCAAATTAAGATTGACTTAGGCCACATAGATGTAGAAAATTAAGTTTGGCTAAAGTTTTTGTGAAAACAACAACATTATTTTAGGAGAAGGTCATGGCACCTATGAACATATTGTGCATGGAAAAACAAATCTTCAAAATGTAATTTTTTTTGTCATATTAATGAGTAGTCTAACAAAGATGCAAGCTCTTTCCTAAGACCTGTATTCATTTTTCTATAGATTGTTGAGGTTTGTGTTTATATGTGTCAAATAAGATTCATTTATCCAATAATGATTTTTAGCAACTAAACTCAGATTCATGTAGTACATTTTTAACATTTTTCTCTTTTCTTTTTCCTTCCTAATTATTTTTAAGATACCAAGATAAAACTGGCTCCAGTTTTTATTTGCTTGTTTTTTTAATGTATAGTCTTGTATCTTTACTGTGCTTATTTAAAATAATGGCACAATTTCTATTAAAGTTCGAATTATTCCATTTATAAGACAGTCATGTTCTCTACTAAAAGATGCCCACATTTCTGTGTTCTCAGAGCGTGTGTTTTATTTCTCAATTTTAGTTTTGAACATAGACTCAACATATTTGTTCCTTCCTATTTTACCACCACTACCATCCCTCAAAGACAAGGTAGGTTTCTCTAAAACTATATAGAAAGATGATATGTCTTTCCTTCAAGCCTGGTCAAATTGACAAGAAAATAATTTGGGCAAGGGTATGTAGTAAATAAGTGGCTTTCAACCTATATCAATTTTTATATCACAGTTAAAAATTTTACAGAGGACAAAGTTTGTTGTTCTGAGATAGACTCAGTAAGAAATCATTTATTAGCAAATTGATTTTGTTCTCATCCAGAAAGTACATTGCATAATAACAGTACTTAATAGTGCAAAGGAACTTGTCCTGTAGTATATATATTGAAAAATTATTGTCACCTCGAGGATCTTTCCATTTAAACATGCATGATCTTCTCCAGTACTTTGTACAATGTGTGGTATACTAAATACACTTATGTGTAATTTTGTGTGTATTTTTGGTATGATGTAATTAATATTGTTACATTTAACTGGTTGTAATTCAGAAAAAGTGCTACTTATTGTGCTTCATAGAGTGTTGTGAATTTTTTTTCTTATGTTTCCACATTATGGTGTAAGTTTATAGATGAATATTTGCCTTCAGTCTCTGCTCAGGTATTAATGTGTAGCAATTTTGGTGCTTTCTTTTTAATGTCATAATCTGGTGTTCTGAATGTTCAAAAATAAATTTGGTGAATAAGCACATGTGGTACAAAGGTTGCTTAATAGTTCACAGACTCTTCCATAATACTATCGCAGGAAAAAAAAACCTTGAAAAATTATTTCTTTACATGTTTTAGCATTCCAGAATGTCCATTCAGCATGGGCATGATATATCACAAGTAAATACTGAAAGCAAGATACATTCAGATACTTTCCAATTTGTATTTTGTAGCTTCCCACATACATATGTATGGATACTTTGTAGTTCACATTATGTTTTAAGGAATTATATAGTTATGTTTCTTTTAAAAACCATGCTTTCCACTTGTTTAAGCTGAGTGTATTCCTGGGTGCCCAGTTTAGTAAGAATGAGAATGATTTAGACATTATAAACAGATTTCCAGGTTACCCCATAACTACTAAATTTGATCTTTAAAGGAGAAATTTAGTTAGGCTCAGTGACAACCATCTGTAATCCCAGCTACTATGGGGACCGAGGCAAGAAGATAACAAGTTCAAGGCTAGCTTGGACAACTTAGGCCCTATCTCAAAACATATATTTATATATTTTAAGGACTAGGAATGTTACATTGCTTGTCTAGTATGGGTGAGATCTTGGGTTCAATCCTAAATCTGGGGGGAGGAGGGGAAAGAGGCCTGGAATTCTGATTTGAAAAGTGACCCAAATTAATTCTCAAGTGTTTGATGGCATTGCCTTGGTCATTAAAATTAACTTGTTTGTGTTCCTAGAAGCAATTCGAAAGATAATCTATAGGGTTATAAGATGCCTAAAAGAATACCAAATAATTTGAGAGTTTAGAATAGATTCAAACTTCATTAAAATAGATGGAAGAAATAAGAGATTTTGAGGGACAAGTATCTATTTTAACCAGAATTCCTAAGTACATGAATATTTGAGTTATCCACATACACTAATATTGTGTACATTATTATATATACCCCAAAATGTAAAGTTTTAAGGATAAGAAATACATAACTAGAAACCTTAGTGTATTCTTTGGATATCTAGAGGATTATCTTGAAACCAACAAAATTGTGAAATGACTGAGCATGCAACATGAAAACCTGTGAGCCTTTCCCACCAATTTTACTCCCCATTTTCGATTTCCTCTTCATTCCCTTTCCCTTATATATAAGTTAATTCCCATGTAATGACTGCATGGCCAATTACTACAAATTTAACAACTTAAAACAACAACCATTTATTTGTTCACAATTCTGTAGAAGTTCAAACACAACCCACTGTGTTCTCTATTGAGTCTTGGACTTTTGGAATCACTCAAATGACTCTGTTAAGCCATCTGAGGTTCATTCAAGTTATCCAATTCACTTCCTTGTGGGTGATAGGACTGAGCTTCCTGTTTTCTTGCTGTTGACCTGGGACTGTTGCACTTTGGTGCCATGTCCTACAACCTAACACTTCACAACATGGCAATTTGCCCCTTCAAGACCAGCAGAACTACATTTTAAACCACTTTACTTTCTCTCCCTCTCATCTTTAAACCCTGATTTAAAGGGCTTAAGTGAATAGCTAGAATCCAGTGATAATTCCCGTTTTTGGTTAATTCGAAGTCAACCTTAATTACTCATCTGCAAAATCCTCTTTGCCATATAATGCAATAATCATATTTCCATCATAGTCACAGGTTCCACCCACCATCCAGGAGAGGGGATTCATTATTATACAAGGTATGTATACCAGGGCATGAGAATTTTAAGGATTTTAGAATTCTGCCTACCACATAAAACATTGAACTAAAGTGTTTTTGCATAACTGATATATGTAATAATTCCTTAATTTTAATTCAGAGAGCTGATGAGTTAAATATAAAATGTTTTTGTGGGGGGAAAAAAAGCCCCTCGATGCAGTCATTGAATTTTAAATGGCCTTTAAAGGAGTAAATTATGTCTCTCACTCCTGGGTTGTTTTTCTTGTACATGAGATTAGGTGAGAGATGGATTTGTTCTTTTGCAGGGTGATGTGGCCTGAAATTAAGGAAGAGTATACCAAATTGCCTTATTGAGTTGTAGCATTTAACTGTACTTAATAGGTATAATTTCTTGTTGGGTATGAGTGGGGAATCATGACAAACTCAAGTAAAATGATAGATCAAATTGGCTTTTAAAAAAATGCTTCTAATAGCATGCCTGTAATCCCGGCAATTTGGGATTCTGAGACATGAGGATTCCAAGTTCAAAGGTAGCCCCAGCAATTTAGCAAGGCCCTAAGCAACTTAGTAAGGTCCTGTCTCAAATAAAAAGAGCTGAGGATGTAACTCAAGGGTTAAGCACCCCAGGTTCAACCCCCAGTATCAAAAAAAAAGAGTTCTAGTAATTTTCTCTTGAATATATATAGAGAGAAAGAATTAAATTCCATAGACTTTCTAAGTGTGCATAAATCCCTGTATACTGTGGAAGCGAAAGCTTTGGGTTTTGCAAAGGTACATGCTCATGAAGATAAATAGTCATGCAAATCATCTCCTGTATGGAATAGTTCTATAAGAAATATTCATAATTCATATTAACACATGTTCAACGAAAAGGACCCAGTCACTGTGCTTTCTACATTTACTATGTGGTGCCATTCGGATCAAGAAAGAATTATAGAGCTTAAGAGAAAAGAGTTAAAATAATCTAGGAGTGAAAGTGTAAAATTCAGCTGAAGCAATGAAGGCCTACTTGGTCTAGAACCACAAAAGTTTAAAAGGTGCTTAAAGAGTAACTTCTTTCCTTTCTTTTTTGAATTTATTCTTTTTTGTACATGACAAAGAGTAGCTTTTCTGATTCAGTCTCTGTTTCCTCACATGTAGGAAACTGCATTTCACATGGGGTGGGGGGCATTGTTGCCCTTAAGATGGCAGAGGATTGGGATAGAAGAGAGAGGAGGAAGTTGATTTTTTTTCTGTAAAAGATTTTTGACCTACTGGAGGGGGAAAAAAAGGATTTTAGGTTTAGAAAGGCATTGCTTTACCCTTTATAAAAGAATAGAGTTGTGTTCTAATTAAGAAAGTATAACATTTGCTATATTTAGAAATCTTTGTTCTTACTAGTTTTGTTCCCTAATTTTTGTTTTAGATTGCACAGGACAATTTACATCTTGCACATTTTAAGTATGTAGTGATATTAAATACCTCCATAATTGCAGCCATCACCACCATTCATCAGCATAACTTTTCGTCTTTGTAATGGAGTGCTGGGGCTGGGAATGTAGCTCAGCCTGGAGTGCTTGTCTAATGTGTGAGGCCCTGGGTTTGATCCCCAACTCTGGGGTGGGGGGAACTCCAAACTGGAAATATCCATTAAAACTTTACCTTTCTATTCTCCTCCCCAGTCTCTGGTAACTACTATTTTACTTTCTCCATGATACTTACTTTAAATTTTTAATTAATTTTTGAAATTACAGATCCATAAAGGGAAATGTGGCTATGTTAGATAATGACCTCAAGAGCTTTTTGATTGCACACCTTCATTGTTAAAAAAAAAAAAAAGTTTAAACTTCCCCCCATAAACATACCACTATGCTAATATGTAAATAATATCTACAATGACATGGTGAAGATTTATATGTTTTTTAAATCTTAAAATATTTTGCTAATTATAATGCTTCATACAATCAGTAGCTAATACCTTGATCAAATATACTTAGGGCAATAATGGATATAAATTGATTTTTCAAATCCTGGTGAGTTTTAATGGGAAGAAATGACATTAAAATTATCAGATATGATTATTCTTTTTAATTCCTCATGAAGCTGGTAAAGGAGTAGAGTGTATTTCCTTCATAGTATAATACGTGAGTTCTTTAACTTACTTATATGTACAGTTATGTCACAATAAGCTTAAAGGGAACAAGCAAATGAAGAGAGTAGTAGTAGAATGCCTGTCATCCTACATGCAGTGGCATCCCCAGTCTTCTCTCTGCTTCCATCCCACACACTTGATTGCAGTCATCTGCGATAAAGATGGGTGTGTGTTGGTGTCATTCGGTGTATAAAATACTAGTAACAATTCTAAATACATGAAAATGAGTCATTTTCCTCCCACATCTAAATATGTTGTCTTGCACACACATCACTCACAATGTACAAACCCCATTTGGAGAAACTTAGGATATATTCTGTAATCCTTTTAGATTGTTTTTTCCCCAATTTTATTCAGGAATAAATAAAAATAACTTAAAAATAAATAATTGGGGCTGGGGTTATAGCTCAATAGTAGAGCGCTCGCCTCGTAAATGAGAGACCCTGGGTTCGATCCTCAGCTCCACATAAAAAAATAAATGAACAAAATAAAGATATTGCATCCATGTATACCAAATAAATAAATAAATAAATAATTGGTGTTTTGATACATACGTGTACATTGTGAAATAATTACCACAATCATGCTAATTACTATATCACCTCTTATAATTACCGTGTGTGTGCACAAGCACGTGTGTGTTGAAAACATTTAAGATGTGCCCTCCTAGCAATTTTTTAAAATAATTTTTTATACCTTTATTTTATTTGTTTATTTTTATGTGGTGCCGAGGATCAAACCCAGGACCTCGAATGTGGTAGGTGAGCACTCCACCATTGTTGAGTCACAATTCCAGCCCCCTCCTAGCAATTTCAAGTATACGATACAATTATTGACTGCTAACACTCAACATGTACATTGGATCTCCAGGGTTTATTCATCCTACATAACTGAAACTTTGTACTTGTCTACCAATATTTCCCTGTTTCTCTTATCCTCCAAACTCAAGATAACCACCATTCTGCTTCTATGTGGTTTGCCTTTTTTAGATTCCATATGCAAGATCATTCAGTATATGACTTCCCTGTGTGCCATTAGGTTATTTCACTTAATGTAATAGTCCTCTGTGACATCTATGTCAAAATGACAGAATTTCTCTCTTTTTAAGACTGTATAATATTCCATTATTAGTATATGGGTGTGCACACACACCACTTGTTTTATTCATCCATCAATGAGCACTTAGGGTTGATTCCATACGTTGGCTATCGTGGATTGTGCTACAATGAACATGGGAATGCAGGTAATTCTTTAAGATACTAATTTCATTTTCTTTGAATAGATATCCAGAAGTGGGATTTGGGGATCTTATAGTAATTCAATTTTTAACTTTTTGAGGAACTGCCATACTGTTTTCCATAGGCTGTACCAGATTACCATCCAAGCAGCAGTGTATGAGCGCCCCCTTTTCTCCACATCCTTACCAGCATTTATTTTCCTTTGACTTTTTGATAACATCCTTTCTAACCCATGTGGATATCTCCTTATAGTTTTGATTTGCAGTTCCCTGATAATTAGTGGTGAGCATTTTTTCTTAAACCTGTTGACCATTGTGTGTCTTATTTAGAGAACTATTTGTTCAGATCTTTTGTCCTTTTCTTTTCTTGCAGTACTGGAGTTTGAACCCAGGGTGCTCTACCACTGAGCTACATTTTATTTTGAGACCCTTCTCCCTCAGTTGTCCAGACTGGCCTCAAACGTTCAATCCTCCTGCCTCAATAGTAGCTAGGATTACAAGCGTGCACCACCATGTCTGACCTGTGCCCATTTTTTCATCAGGTTGTTTTCTTGCTATTGAGTTGCTTTTCATTACATATTTTGAATATTACCCCCTTATGAGATGTGTGCTGTCTAAATATTTTCTCCCATTCCTCAGGTTTCCTTTGTTTCCTTTGCTAGTTTCCTTTGCTGTGCAAAGTTGAGGGTTTTTTTTTTTTCAATGAAACCACTTTTATTTTCTTCCAGATAGATAACTTCATGTCAACTACAAAAGTAATGAAATGAACTGATCATGAAACTGCAAACTCAAAATCACTGGAGTGATAAACAGGCTTACCCCAGATGACTGTTTTAAAAAAGTAACCAGGTTAAAAATTCATATTTAAGTAGTAAACATGTCCTATATTTAAAAATAATACAGTATAGCAGTAGAGAAATTAATAGTGTAAACAGCATGAAGTATATTGTATTTTTTAAGACAGATGAAATTTCTAGGCACAGTTTTAGTCATTAAAGAGGACACAGAGGCATAGGTAGTGTGCACTGCTCTGTACAAAAATACAGTCCGAATAAATTACACTGCTAGCCATACAATTAGACATCACCAGTCAATTTGTTGCATCTTTAGTAATATACAGGTACATGCTAATCCATATATATCATTTATATTTCAAACACATAGATCTCTCAATTTATGACTTCAAAATTTACATGTTGAACTTACAAAAAGCTAAATACTTATGCAAGAAATCCAAATAACTAGGCTTGCTGAGTACTTTAATAATATGCATGTGTGTGAATATATATTATGTCTCTAAGATAAATAATGGGTTTGTAGAGGGTTTAATAGGTTTTTAATATCTATATTTATATTATCTTGAATGAAAAGTGAGGTTTCTGGATCAGAAACTATTACATAAAAATAATATTCTTGTCAGTTCTCCTTGCTTTTTATTCTCCCTTGAGAGCAATGTGAGGAGAGCCAACAGACCCTGAAAGTGCAAAAGGAGTTTTTGTGTAGTTTAGTTTTGTTTTGCACAACAGAAGAGGAATGGAAAATTATCATTTTGACAGTTTGTAGAAGCAACATGCTTCCCTCCTTCCCTCCTGAGAAAGGGAGGGAACCTGTGCTCCCAAATGTTTTATGGTCCTTTGAAATACAAACAAATGGCTCAGAAATTCATCTTCCTCCCCCCTTAAAATGTAAACATGTGGCCTCACCAGACAGGAGGCCAGCGGAGGAAGAGCATTAAAGAGCAAATGACTCCAGAGAAAGAAGACATTAACTTTATAGCATGTCAGTTCCCTTGCTGAGGAAGCCCAGCCATGCAGAAACATGAAGATATTTGTGTGGCATTATCTCCCTGGTAGTCTTCACAGGGCCAGAAATGTTGTCTCTCTGCCTCTTGGCAATACTGCTACTAGAGTCCAGGTCAGAGCCCTGGATTCAAGGCCCCAACTGACTTGATTCAGTCATACACCTGCATCAGAAATAAGAAAAAAACAATTTAAAAAGGAAAAATGAATTTAGTCACAGTTTGGCCCAAACTGGGAAAACAGCTAATCTGCCTTCACCCATCCTGCAGAAGAAGCGTTACATTGTAGAGGAACAAAAAGCCAGGAAATACACTGTCAATTCAGCCAGACTGTGAGCTGGAGCTATGTTTCAATTCCAGTTCTCCTGACTTCTTGTGCTTCTGGTGCCAGGGCAAGGCCTTGGGGACACCTGGGGCTTCCATTCTCAGCCTGAGTTGATGGCCTGTAGCAAGCTGGAGAAAACAAGGAACAGGTCCCAGCAGGAAAAAGGCTGGGACCGAAAGAATAAGACAATTTGGAACTTCTTTGAAATTTTCTAATTTTAATTGGACTCATTACAGTAGTGTTAGAAACATTTAATATTGAAATGATTTGAGAGTATTCATCATGTAGGACAACTTAAATGCCATAATTTCTAACTGAGTGGGATAGGCGGGAATGAAACTAATAGGGCCAACTTTGGGGAGTGCAAAGTGGCTCAGTGCTAGAGAGCTCGCCTAGCATGTGCGAGGCCCTGGGTTTGATCCTCATCACCACATAAAAATAAATTAAATAAATAAATAAATTAATTAATTAAATAAAATAAAATGGTTTTGTGTGCTGGGTTTCTGTTCTCACAACTAAAAGGCTCAGGAATCACTCCAGGTAAACTGGGCTAACTGGGCTGCATGAAATAACCACACAAGAGACACAAATACCTTTTTGTTTGGGGTCGCTGTGACGGCTCTGCCGACCTTAAGGGTCCGCAGGAAGAGAGAGAGCAAGGGCATGTGCTGACCCCTTTTATTGAGGAGAAGCTATTCAAATGAGGCAAGGGGTCAGGTTTCAGGGGGCTGAGTCTATCTTCATGATGTCCACTGTCAGCAGGTTGACTGACACCTGGGTAGGCCACACCCAAGGGCACAGTAAGAGAAGGGGACACACACAAGGCACTTCCATGGAAGATTCTATCCTAAACAGGGCAAGGGGTTATATTACAAAGGAACAGGTGAGCGTAGCTTCACCCATGGGGCTGTAGCAAGACACACCCATTTCTGTGACTGAGCGCCTCAGCACCCAGCTGGGGAGTGTGACTCAGTCACAGGTAAGGTTGATCTCCCACAATTATATTCAACTACAACTAAAAAATAAATGTTTTAGAAAAAAACTTTCTGGACCATATTGTGAGGTTAAGCAGACTTCCATTTCAGCTCTACCTGGTCCTTTGAGCAGAGATTGAAGACCAGTTGTACCAGAATCCATGGCAAATACACTGAGAATAAAATTTCTTATTTTATTCTCAAAAAAAAAAAAAACCCTTAGAGAAAAGATCACTATTCCTACATTTCAAAAAAGGAAATAGGCTCAGAGAAATTAAACCCTTTACCTGTAGTAGTAAATAAATAAATAAATAAATATTATCTAAGAAACAGATCTTCCACTGAAAACCTGTAATATGTAATAATATAGTTCATTTCCTCCTCTCTGTCAAAATCTTTTCTGACCATATTTGACATTCTTTTTACCTTGAAAAAAAATGTTATTTACAAAGTTCTGTCCACAGCCTTCTTTTTCACTCTTGCTATGCTTTGTTTTAAGAGATTTCATCCAACTCCAATGTTAGTATATTCTTTATATATATATATATATATATATATATATATATATATATATATATATATATATTTAATTATACATTGGACACAATATCTTTATTTTTTTAATTTATTTTTATGTGGTGCTGAGGATCGAACCCAGGGTCCCTCACATGCAAGGTGAGTTCTGTACCACTGAGCCCCAGCCCCAGTATATTCTTAATAGATGATTCACCAAGTCAGACAGGCTTGCTCCCTCGGTTCTTGACCTAAGTTTCCTGAGTGAAAGGAAACTTGATTAGCTTGAGTCTGTATCCTTATCCATAAATTATGCCTAGTAATATCTATCTTACATGAAGATTAAATGAATTTTGTACCACGTGTTATGGGCCAGGCTATATCGGGCAATGACCAAACAGACTCCATTTTACCCCGAGACTCCATGTCATGTAAGAAATGCTACTCCCATGAGAAAACTCTACCTCTGCTATTCTAATCCTGCTTAGTACACCCTGCTTAGAAATGCAAACGTTTCTGTTCTTCTTATACAATGTAAAATTATCTCTTTATGGTTCCCATTTTTCTCAGGCAATGGACACTAAGAATGTTTGTCTAGATGTTAGTAACCATTCTTTAACTTGTACTCAACCAGAATCATTTTTACCCACTTCCCCTTCTGCTTATGATTTTAGATCTCATGATGTTTGTAGTTTTGAATCATAGCAACAGCCGCTTATGATTAATGTACTGACATGCTTTACTTATGGTATAAAAAGTGTGCTCTAACCCCTGGAGGTCATCAAAAGCCTGCCCTTTGACCATCCACCTGTGAATAAAGATGGTTCTGTCTCCTGCTTTAAGATTGACTCAGTGATTTATTGCAATCTCGCCATAACACATGCACTCAACATGTAGTATGTTTCAAGTAATGATATGTGCTGTAATGTAATGACATATGCCTGTAATTCCAGCTAAGCTCAATAGTAGAGTGCCACTTGGCTCAAACACTGATATTTAAAGAAGACTTATGCTCCATTTTGGGAAAGCATTTATTTTGTTCCCCTGGGACAAATATGTTGGAAAACTTGCTTCCGTTTCTAGCAGAGAAAGCTATAATAAATGTTAAGGAATGAAGTCTGTTTACTTGAGTGAGAAATTTTAGGTCATGAAAACAAAACAGAATACTTCCAAATGTATAAAATCCTCCAAGTTGTCAACTGAATTTTTATCATTGTATTCTATTTTTTTTTAAAAAAAAATTATTCTTTTTAGGTATGCATGATAGTAGAGTACATTTTGACATATTATACATACATGGAATATAACTTATTATAATTAGGATCCCATTCTTGTGGATGTACCTAATATAGAGTTTTACTGGTGGTGTATTCATATATGAATATAGGAAAGTTATATCCAATTCATTTCCTAATCCCATCTCTACTCCTTTCCCTTCATTCCCCTTTGTCTATTCCAATGAACTTTTATTCTTCCCTCCCCCAACTTTATGATGGGTTAGTTTCTATACACCAGAGAAAATATTCAATCTTTGCCTTTGGGATTGGCTTATTTCACTTAGTTCGATTGTCTCCAGATGCATCTATTTTCCAGAAAAAGTCATGAAGTCATTCTTTTTTATGGCCAAGCAATATTCTACTGTGTATATATACTACATTTTCTTTATCCATTCATCTGTTGAAGGGCATCTAGGCTGGTCCCATAGCTTAGCTATTGTGAATTGAGCTACTATAAACATTAATGTGGCAGTGTTGCTGTAGTATGCTGATTTTAAGTACTTTGCGCATATCCTAAGAAGTGGGATAACTGGGTCAAATGGTGGTTCCATTCCAAGTTTTCTGAAGAACCTCCATACTGCTTTCCAGAGTGGTTGCACCAATTTGCAGTCTCACCAGCAATGCATGAGTGGACATTTCCCCCCACATCCTTACCAACACTTATTGTTGCTTGTATTCCTGATAATTGCCATTTTTACTGCAGTGAGATGGAATCTCAGTATAGTTTTAATTTGTATTTCTCAAATTGCTAGAGAAGTTGAATATTTTCTTGTATATTTGTTGACAACATTTGTGTTTCTTCTTCTATGAAGTGCCTGTTCAGTTCCTTTGCCCACTTATTGATTGAATTATTTGTTTTTATTTTCAGGGTTTTTTTTTCAGTTCTCTATATAATCTGGAGATTAATGCTGTATCTGAGGTGCAGGTGGCAAAGATTTTCTCCCATTCTATAGGCTCTATCTTTATGCTCTTGATTGTTTCCTTTGCTAAAAAGAAGCTTTTCAGTTTGATAACATTACATTTATTGATTCTTGATTTTATTTCTTGCACTTTGGGAATTTTGTTGAGGAAGTTGAATAAATTGTGTTCCTATACATTAATGGTGAATCAACTAAAAGAGAAATTAGAAAAACTATCCCATTCACAATAAACAAAAAAAAAATATTTGGGAATCAATCTAACAAAAGAGGTGAAATATCTCTACAATGAAAACCAGAGAACACTAAAGAAAGAAACTGAAGAAGACTTTAGTTGATGGGGAGATCTCCCATGTTCTTGGATAGGCAGAATACATATTGTCAGAATTCATATTGTCAAAATGGCCATACTACCAAAAGTGCTATACAGATTTAATGCAATTCCCATTAAAATTCTAATGACATTCTTCAGAGAAACAGAAAAAGTAGTCATGAAATTCCATTTGGAAAAATAAGAGGCCCAGAATAGCAAAAGCAATCCTTAACAAGAGAAGCAAAGCAGGAGGCATCACAGTACCAGACCTTATAATACAGAGCTATAGTAACAAAAATAGCACAGTATTGGCGCCAAAACAGACATGAAGACCAATGGAACAGGATAGAAGACACAGAGACAAAACCACATAAATACAGTCATCTCATACTAGACAAAGGCTTCATAAACATACATTGGAGGAAAGGTAGCCTCTTTAACAAATAGTGCTGAGAAAACTGGATATTCATAGATAGCATAATGAAATCTCTTATCCTGTAGAAAATCCAACTCAAGTGGATCAAGGACCTAAGCATTAGAACAGAGACCCTGTGCCTACTGGAAGAAAAAGTAGGCCCAGCTCTCCATCATGTGGACTTAGGAACTGACTTCCTCATTCTTTTCTATTATGAAAATAACCATTGAATTAAATTGTGTGATGTCTACAACTTTTAGATTATGTTGTACAAAGAACATGACATGGACTATAGGCAATACTGTTTCAAAGAACTGGTGTAAATAAGTGGCAAATTGGCTATTAAATGTTGCAATGTCAATTCTTGGTAAATAGAAGAAAAATGAGGGTATAAAAATATTGAAGAGAAAGAAGAGATCTTGAGAGTAACCCAAGAAAATGGCAACTTCACATCTTTACCCTTTACATAGATATCCAGGGATGCTCCCACTCAGTGTGAATTAATCTTCTGACTTATCTGGTAGCTTGAGAGAGCAAGATGGGGGATATTTTGTGCTGTGATATAATATATGTAGAAGTACAAATGTGAGGCCTAAGTAAACTAGCCATGTTGACTGTTACGTAGACATTTCCTCTCCACCTATAGAAATACTTTGGTTTGACTTAACACAAAGAATTGTTGAAACTTTAAACAAATAAAATAAAATAAAACATTAAATTATCCCCACTGCTCAAATAATAAAAGAAAAAATTCATAAATCTGTCTTCATCAAAATTCAAAACAAGGGGGAGGGGCAAGCAGAAAAAATCAAAGTGATAGAGTGCCAGGGATCCCAGCAGCCTGCAGCAGGGCCCCGGAGATCCAGGCCAACTGATTCGCGCGGCCTGCCCTGCGGCTACAGAAGGCGTGGCGCCTCAGTGAAGCCATTAATTGGCAAGCAGGGAGGTTAGGGAAGGCCATTAGGTGGAATCCCACCAGCCAAGCCCACACGGACCCTTGGGCCGAGCACGGGATCTCAGAAGGGGAAGGAAGCGGTACAGTCCCATCCCCCACAGCGGACACTCCACCGAGGCAGTCAGCGGCCACCATCCGGGAAAGCTGAAGGATACACCGCCACTCTCCTTCAGAGTGCAACATCAAAACAGCGGACACTCCATCCAGGCAGTCAGCGGCCACCATCCGGGAAAGCTGAAGAATACACCACCACTCTCCAACAGCTTGCAACATCAAAACAGCCAGCAGCAGGACCCCGGAGATCCAGGCCAACTGATTCGCGTGGCCTGCCCCGCAGCTACAGAAGGCGTGGCGCCTCAGAGAAGCCATTAATTAGCAAGCAGGGAGGTTAGGGACTGCCATTAGGTGGAATCCCGCCAGCCAAGCCCACCGCCCACGCCCGGAACAGGCCCAGCGACCTGCCAGGATTGTAGTCACGACACCCCAATTGGAATAGGGACAGAGCAGAGCCGCCTTCCACTCCCGGAACAGGCCCAGAGAGCCGCCAGCATGGTAGACACGTCACCCCAATTGGAGTAGGGGCACAGCCGCCGCCCGCACCTGCAAGGGAGACTTTTCAAGTATACAAGAGCAACATAAATAAATAGGGGGTAAATTTCAAAACACAACAGTTGCACCAAGCAGAAAGAAACGCAAGCAGTATGAAAAGACAAGGAAAGAAAGGACCACAAGCAATGCAGGTCAACTCAACTTTAGAAGAGGTAATAGCTGCAACAGATGGAATATCAGATAAAGAGTTCAGGATATATATGCTTCAGATGATCTGGAGTCTCAAGGAAGACATGAGACAGCAAAATCAGACAATGAAAGATCACATTGACAAACAAATCCAGGAAGTAAAAGATCAATTTCACAGGGAGATAGAGGTAATAAAAAACAAACAAATTGAAATTCTAGAAATTCAGGAAACAATAAACCAACTTAAAAACTCAATTGAGAATACTACCAGCAGAGTAGATCACTTAGAAGAGAGAACATCAGACAATGAAGACAAAGTATTTCAACTGGAAAAGAACATAGACAGCTCAGCAAGTCTGCTAAGAAACCATGAGCAGAACATCCAAGAATTATGGGACAATATCAAAAGACCAAATTTAAGAGTCATTGGGATACAGGAAGGCACAGAGCTCCATTCCAAAGGAATAAACAGTCTATTCAGTGAAATAATACGAGAAAACTTCCCAGAATTGAAGATTGAGACAGAATCCCAAATCCTAGAAGCCTACAGGATGCCGAATGTGCAAAATCATAAGAGATCCACACCTAGACACATTATAATGAAGATGTCCAACATACAGAATAAGGAGAGAATTTTAAAAGCTGCAAGAGAAAGAAAGCAGATTACATTTAGGGGTAAACCAATCAGGATAACAGCTGATCTCTCAACACAGACTCTGAAAGCTAGAAGATCCTGGAATAACATATTTCAAACACTGAAAGACAATGGGCTCCAACCAAGAATCATGTATCCTGCGAAATTAAGCTTCAGGTTAGAAGATGAAATTAAAACCTTCCACAATAAACAAAAGTTAAAAGAATTCGCAGCTAGAAAACCATCTCTTCAAAAAATCCTTGGCAAAACATTACAGGAAGAGGAAATGGAAAACAACATTGAAAACCAACAATGGGAGGTAGGACAGTAAAGGGGGGAAAGTAGTCAAAGAGGATAACAAATCAGGTTTAGTAACATCAATAAACAAATATGGATAGAAGAACAAATCATATCTCAATAATAACCCTAAATGTTAATGGCTTAAACTCACCAATTAAGAGACACAGGCTAGTAGAATGGATCAAAAAACAAGACCCAACAATATGCTGTCTACAGGAGACGCATTTGATAGGAAAAGATATACATAGACTGAAGGTGAAAGGTTGGGAAAAATCATATCACTCATATGGACCGCGGAAACAAGGAGGAGTGTCCATACTCATATCTAATAAAATAGATTTCAAGCCAAAGCTAATCAAAAGGGATATAGAAGGACACTTCATACTGCTCAAGGGAACCATACACCAACAAGACATAACAATCATAAATATATATGCCCCAAATAATGGTGCAGCTGTGTTCATCAAGCAAACGCTTCTCAAGTTCAAGAGTCTAATAGACCAACATACAATAATCATGGGAGACTTCAACACACCTCTCTCACCACTGGACAGATCTTCCAAACAAAAGTTAAATAAGGAAACTATAGAACTCAATAACACAATTAACAACCTAGACTTAATTGACATATATAGACTATACCACCCAACATCAAGTAGCTACACTTTTTTCTCAGCAGCACATGGAACCTTCTCAAAAATAGACCATATACTATGTCACAGGGCAACTCTTAGACAATACAAAGGGGTAGAGATAATACCATGCATCTTATCTGATCATAATGGAATGAAACTGAAAATCAATGATAAAAGAAGAAAGGAAAAAGCAAGCATCACCTGGAGAATGAACAATAGGTTGCTGAGTGATCAATGGGTTTTAGAAGACATCAAGGAGGAAATTAAAAAATTCCTAGAGTTAAATGAAAACACAGACACAACATATCGGAATCTATGGGACACATTGAAAGCAGTTCTAAGAGGAAAATTCATTGCTTGGAGTTCATTCCTCAAAAAAAGAAAAAACCAACAAATAAATGATCTCATACTTCATCTCAAAATCCTAGAAAAAGAAGAGCAAAACAACAGCAAAAGAAGTAGAAGGCAAGAAATAATTAAAATCAGAGCTGAAATTAATGAAATTGAAACAAAAGAAACAATTGAAAAAATTGACAAAACTAAAAGCTGGTTCTTTGAAAAAATAAATAAAATTGACAGACCCTTAGCCATGCTAACGAAGAGAAGAAGAGAGAGAACCCAAATTACTAGCATACGGGATGAAAAAGGCAATATCACAACAGACACTTCAGAAATACAGAAGATAATCAGAAATTACTTTGAATCCTTATACTCCAATAAAATAGAAGATAGTGAAGGCATAGATAAATTCCTTGAGTCCTATGATCTGCCCAGATTGAGCCAGGAGGATATAGACAACCTAAACAGACCAATAACAATAGAGGAAATAGAAGAAACCATCAAAAGACTACCAACTAAGAAAAGCCCAGGACCGGATGGGTATACAGCAGAGTTTTACAAAACCTTTAAAGAGGAACTAACACCAATACTTTTCAAGCTATTTCAGGAAATAGAAAAAGAGGGAGAACTTCCAAATTCATTCTACGAGGCCAACATCACCCTGATTCCGAAACCAGACAAAGACACTTCAAAGAAGGAAAACTACAGACCAATATCTCTAATGAACCTTGACGCAAAAATCCTCAATAAAATTCTGGCGAATCGGATTCAAATACATATCAAAAAAATTATACATCATGATCAAGTAGGATTCATCCCTGGGATGCAAGGCTGGTTTAATATACGGAAATCAATAAATGTTATTCACCACATCAATAGACTTAAAAATAAGAACCATATGATCATCTCCATAGATGCAGAAAAAGCATTCGACAAAGTACAGCATCCCTTTATGTTCAAAACGCTAGAAAAATTAGGGATAACAGGATCATACCTCAACATTGTAAAAGCAATCTATGATAAGCCACAGGCCAGCATCATTCTGAATGGAGAAAAATTGAAGGCATTCCCTCTAAGATCTGGTACAAGACAGGGATGCCCTCTCTCACCACTTCTGTTCAACATAGTCCTCGAAACACTGGCCAGAGCAATTAGACAGTCAAAAGAAATTAAAGGCATAAAAATAGGAAAAGAAGAACTTAAATTATCACTATTTGCAGATGATATGATTCTATACCTAGCAGACCCAAAAGGGTCTACAAAGAAGCTATTAGAGCTAATAAATGAATTCAGCAAAGTGGCAGGATATAAGATCAACACGCATAAATCAAAGGCATTCCTGTATATCAGCGACAAATCCTCTGAAACGGAAATGAGGACAACTACTCCATTCACAATATCCCCCCAAAAAATAAAATACTTGGGAATCAATCTAACAAAAGAGGTGAAAGATTTATACAATGAAAATTACAGAACCCTAAAGAAAGACATAGAAGAAGACCTTAGAAGATGGAAAAACATACCCTGCTCATGGATAGGCAGAACTAACATCATCAAAATGGCGATATTACCAAAAGTTCTCTATAAGTTCAATGCAATGCCAATCAAAATCCCAACAGCATATCTTGTAGAAATAGATAAAAGAATCATGAAATTCATATGGAATAATAAAAGACCCAGAATAGCAAAAACAATACTAAGCAGGAAGTGTGAATCAGGCGGTATAGCGATACCAGACTTCAAACTATACTACAGAGCAATAGTAACAAAAACAGCATGGTACTGGTACCAAAACAGGCGGGTGGACCAATGGTACAGAATAGAGGACACAGTAACCAATCCACAAAACTACAACTATCTTATTTTTGATAAAGGGGCTAAAAGCATGCAATGGAGGAAGGATAGCATCTTCAACATATGGTGCTGGGAAAACTGGAAATCCATTTGCACCAAAATGAATCTGAATCCCTATCTCTCGCCGTGCACAAAAGTTAACTCAAAATGGATCAAGGAGCTTGATATTAAATCAGAGACACGGCATCTGATAGAAGAAAAAGTTGGTTATGATCTACACGCTGTGGGATCGGGCTCCAAATTCCTCAATAGGACACCCATAGCGCTAGAGTTAACAAATAGAATCAACAAATGGGACTTACTCAAACTAAAAAGTTTTTTCTCAGCAAAAGAAACAATAAGAGAGATAAATAGGGAGCCTACATCCTGGGAACAAATCTTTACTCCACACACTTCAGATAGTGCCCTAATAACCAGAATATACAAAGAACTCAAAAAATTAGACAATAAGATAACAAATAACCCAATCAATAAATGGGCCAAGGACCTGAACAGACACTTCTCAGAGGAGGACATACAATCAATCAACAAGTACATGAAAAAATGCTCACCATCTCTAGCAGTCAGAGAAATGCAAATCAAAACTACCCTAAGATACCATCTCACTCCAGTAAGACTGGCAGCCATTAGGAAGTCAAACAACAATAAGTGCTGGAGAGGATTCGGGGAAAAGGGCACTCTTGTTCATTGCTGGTGGGACTGCAAATTGGTGCAGCCAATTTGGAAAGCAGTATGGAGATTTCTCGGAAAGCTTGGAATGGAACCACCATTTGACCCAGCTATTCCCCTTCTCGGTCTATTCCCTAAAGCCCTAACAAGAGCATGCTACAGGGACACTGCTACATCGATGTTCATAGCAGCTCAATTCACGATAGCAAGACTGTGGAACCAGCCTAGATGCCCTTCAATAGATGAATGGATAAAAAAAATGTGGCATTTATACACTATGGAGTATTACTCTGCATTAAAAAATGACAAAATTATAGAATTTGGAGGGAAATGGATGGCATTAGAGCAGATTATGCTAAGTGAAGCTAGTCAATCTTTAAAAAACAAATACCAAATGACTCCTTTGATATAAGGGGTGTAAACAAGGACAGGGTAGGGACGAAGAGCTTGAGAAGAATATTTACAGTAAACAGGGATGAGAGGTGGGAGGGAAAGGGAGTGAGAAGGGAAATTGCATGGAAATGGAAGGCGATCCTCAGGGTTATACAAAATGTCATATAAGAGGTAAGGAGGGGTAAGTCAAGAGAATACAAATGGAAGAAATGATTTACAGTAGAAGGGGTAGAGAGAGAAAAGGGGAGGGGAGGGGAGGGAAGGGGGGATAGTAGACAATAGGACAGACAGCAGAATACATCAGACACTAGAAAGGCAATATGTCAATCAATGGAAGGGTAACTGATGTGATACAGCAATTTGTATACGGGGTAAAAGCGGGAGTTCATAATCCACTTGAATCAAACCATGTAATATGATGTATTAAGAACTATGTAATGTTATGAACGACCAATAAAAAATAAAAAATAAAAAATAAAAAAATTCAAAACAATAGCCAAGCTCTGGAACCAACCTAGATGCCCATCAATAAATGAATGTATAAAGAAAATGTGGTATGTATACACAATGAAGTATTATTCAGCCATAAAGAAGAATGACTTTGTGATATTTGCCAGAAAATGGATGGATCTGAAAATCATCATACTAGATGAAATAAGTCAGTCCACAAAAGCCAAAGGTCAGATGTTTTCACTGATATATGGAAGCTAACCCATAGTAAGGGAGGAAGAAGGAAAGAATAGATATTCAGTAAATTAGGCAAAGGGCAATAAAGGGAAGGGTAGGGGATAGGAAAAGGAAAGTTGGTGGAATTAATTCAAAATAATCTTCCTGTATACATAGATGAATATATACCATAGAGAATCCCACCATCATGTACATCCATAAGAGTGGGGTCCTAACTAGAATAGGATATATTCCATGCTCGTATAATTATATCACAATGAATTTTACTGTCATGTATAACTAAAACAAACCAAATAATAATAATAATAAAGAAGTAGTAGTAGTAGTAATAGTAGTAGTAGTAGTAGTTTAGCTCCTGAACAAATGATCAGACAAAAAACAAGGGAAAAAAACCTAAAAACTTCTTCAAAATAGTATTATGAAAATGGAAAGCCAACTTAAAGGCAGGAGAAAATTAAGAACACTGGATAAGAGCATTATACAAAATATATAAAGAATTCTCAAAACTAAAAACGAAAATAACCTATTTTTTAAAAATGGATAAAGTACCATATGTGGTACAAAGATATGTGGATGACAAAATAAAGCATGTGAAAAGATGCTCAACATAGTCATTAGAAAAATTCAAATTAAAATAATGCCCAAACGAACATTTCAAAAACTGGCAATATCAGATTTGAAACAGCTAGAATTCTCATATTTGCTATTGGGAATGCAAAATGATAGGTTACCTCTTACAAACATAAATTACCATATAGACCAGCAATACCACTCCCACATATTTATTTACTCAAGAAAAATAAAAGGTATCCACATAAAATTCTATATGCAGATGTTTATAGATCCTTTATTATTAATTTTCATTAATTGAAGGCAACTCAAGTGTCTTGTCACCTGGCTCATGCATAAAAAAAAATGTACCACATCCATAGAATGTAATATTACTTGGCAGAAAAAAAAAGAGCAAATGGCTGACATAAGAAGTAATGATCACCAGGCATGGGGGCAAACACCTGTAATTTTGGCTATTAAGGATGCAGGGGCAGAAGGACTGCAGGTTTGAGGCCAGCCTGGCAACTTAAGGATGCTCCTGCGTCCTTAATAGCAAGTTAGCGAAACACTGTCTCAAAGTAAAAAATAAAAGAAAGGGCTGGGGATGTGTGCTTGAAATCAGTACCCCTGGTTTTGATCCTCAGTCCTTAATGTATAAATAAATCAATCTTAAATGCATTGTGCTAAGTTTAAAAATGTCATTTCTATATGATTCCGTGTATGTGACAGAAAAAGGAAAAGCTATAGAGAGAAAACAAATGAGTGATTACAGGGTGAATTAATTCCAAAAGGGCTTCCAATAACTATTGAAGGGTCATAAAAATGTCCTAAACATTAATTTTCATGGTGTTTACACAACTATATGCATATAAGTCAATAAACCTGACTTAAAAAGTAAGAGCCCCCACAAAGAAAACTCTAGTTCCAGTGATTTTTTTTTAATTTGTTCTTTTTAGTTATACATGACAGCAGAATGTATTTCAACTTATCATACATACAGGGAGTATAATTTCCCACTCTTGGGGTGGTACATGGTGTGGAGTTACACTGGTCACATATTCATATTTGAACATAGGAGAGTTATGTCTGATTCATTCTGTCTTTCCTATTCCCATTCCCACTCCCTTCCCTTCATTCCCCTTTGTTTAATCCAACTAACTTCTATTCTTCTCCTTTCTACACTCCGGATGTTGTAGGACCAATAATTTATTAGTGAATCCTTTGAACTGTTGTTTCCATTGAATGTTGGGTAAGACCAATGTTGGGCAACTTTTTCAGAAAACAAAAAAAGGAAGGGTCACTTCACAAATCACTTCATGACACAGTGTGACCTGTTAATAGGGCATGATAAAGAAATTACAAAAATGATGTTACTAACTAACAAATATCTCTTATACAGATTTGATTTGCTAGTATTTTGTCCTTAGCAAATATTTATGCATGGTTTTGTTTTTTGTGCTTAGGATTGAAACAAGGGGTACTCTACTACTGAGATACATCCCCAGTTCCTTTTACTTTTTGCTTTGAGACAAGGTCTCGCTAAGTTGCTGAGGCTGATCTTTAACTTGTGATCTTCATGCTTCAGCCTGCCAAATCACTGGGATTACAGGTGTGGGCCACCATACCTGGCTGCTAATATCATATTTAATGGTGAAATCGGGAATGGTCAAGAACAAAGCATGATTGTATACTCACCACTTCTTTTTAACATTGTTCTAAAAATCCTAGTCAATACAGCAAAGGCAAAGGGCATAAAGATTAAACAGGAAGAAGTATACAATTCAACTAGTAGTAATAATTTAATGTAGAGAGATCACAAAATCTATTAAAAAAACTACAAAAACTCTGTATACAAGCATCAACCAATTGCAAAATAGATCTTAGAAAATACCATTTATATTATCACAAAAATAAGATACTTAGTAATGGGATATCCTAGACATTAACAATTCTATTTTGGTTCTGGGACTCAGAACCAAAGCTACCAAGAAAAAGAAACTTAAGAGCCCAGTTCCCACACCCCACCCTCCCAAGTTCCCTAACTAAAAAAATCTGTTGTTACCCAACCACCTACATCCAAGGTCAATTCTAACTTGCTGCACCCAAGGTCATCTCCAGCTTGCTCTTGTTCCCTTGTTTAAAAAGATATAAAACCCCTATTTAAATAACTCTGGCTGCTGCGCCACTATATTGGGCAGCCTGGCAGGCCTTTCCTGCTAATAAACTTAGTTTCTGAGCATGAGACTCTGTCTTGAGAGATTTCTTAGAGCGTTCTATCCTAATACTTAGGAATAAATTAAAAGGTCAGGACTTCTACACCAAAAGGTACAAAATATTACTTAGAGAAATCTCTCTCTCTCTCTCATCTCTTTTCAGTAGTACTGAAGATAGAACCCAGAGCCTTTCACATACTGAGCACATACTCTACCACTGAGCTATATGCCTGGCCATACTTTGAGAAATTTTAAGAACCCTAAGATAAATATACAGTATTCATTGATGGGAAAACTCAAAATTGTTGGAATGTCAATTTTCAAAATAAGATGTAGATCAAATACCTCAAGCAAAAATTCAGCATGTTTCTAAAATTCTAGAAGTTTATTCTAAAGTTTATATGAAAAATCAAAGCATTTTGAATAGTCATATATTTGAAAAGAATCACATTACATGCTTTCAAGGCTTTCTCCAAAGCTATTGTAATCAAGAATAAGTTTCTGAGCCAATCTGGGTGGTGCACAACTATAATTCCAGCAACCTGGGAGGCTGAGGCAGGAGGATTGCAATTTCAAGTTCAGCCCAGGCAACTTAGACCCTGTCTCAAAATAAAGAAATTTGAAAAGGTTTGGGGATGTAACTCAGTGATAGAATGCTTGCCTAGTGTGGGTGGATGACTCCCTGGGTTTAATACCCAGCACCCCCCAAAAGAAAGAAGAAAAAAGAGAAGAATATAACATGACAGTAGGCAAAGATGCTTAGAAAACAGAAAGCAACAATGATTTTTTTAAATTGGTAGATATCTTCCATAAAATTTAAAGACTTTTGCTCATCAAAAGACATCATTAACAAATGAGCTATAAACAAAATATTTCTGACAAAGGACTCATTTCCAAAATATATAAAGACTTTGTACAACTCATAATTAGAAACAAAATAACCCATCTTGTAAAAGCAGAATTTTAATTTTCTTTCATTCAAACCAAAAAGCTTCTGCTCAGTAAAGCAAATAATCAACAGAATTAAGAAATACATAATGGGAGAAAATGTTTGCAAACTATTTGTCCAACAGGGAATCCAGAATATATAATGAATCTAAACAATTCAACAACAATAAAAAGGAAATAAACCTGATTTTAAAAAGGAGTAAATTATTTGAATAGACACATAAATGGACAAGTATATTAAAAAATGGTTATCGCTAATTATCAGAGGAATGCAAATTAAAGCCACAATGAGATGTCATCTCACTCTAATTAGAAGGGCTTTTATCAAAAAGACAAAAATTTATAAACAAAGTCCTTGCAAGGATGTGGAAAAAGGGAAACTCTCAAACACTATTGGTTGGAATTGTAAATTAATATAACCACTATTTTAAAAAAAAACACACAATGAATCTTCTTCAAAATCTGGAAATAGCACTATGACATGATCCAGCAATCCCACTACTGGGTATATATCCCAAATAAATGAAATCAGTATCTCAAAGAGATATCTGCACCCCCGTATTTATTGTAGCTCTATTCACAGTAGCCAAAATATGGAATCAACTCAGGTGTCCATCAACAGGTGAATGCATAGTGAAGATGTGGATCAGCCATAAAAAAGAATAAAATTCTGTCATTTGTGGCAGCATAGATGGAACTGGAGGATATTTTGTTGAGTGAAATAGGTCAGGCACAGAAAGACAGATACCACATTTCTCACTTATATGTGAAATGTCACAAAATTGTAGAAGTAGATAGTAGAATAGTAGTTTCCAGAGGCTAGGAAGGGTTGGGGAGCATAGATGAGGAAAGTATGGTTAACAGGTACGGGGTACCACTGGATAGGAGGACTATCTTCTAACATTCTGTAGCAAGTAGGTTGACAACTATGGTTGGCAACAATTAATTGCATATTTCAAAATAGCTAGTAGAGAGTATTTTGAATTTTAAAGACAAAAAAGGTAAATGTGAAGTTAATAAATATGTCAATTACCTTGATCTGATCATTGCATATTGTACACATGTATTGAAGTATCATGCCATACCCCACAAATGTGTACAATTATTACCTGTCAATTAAAATTTTTAAAAATATTTTTGAGAACTTAAAAATACATGTTTCCTTTAAATTAAAAATAAGTGTGAAATGCTTAAGCAGAGGTCAGCAGATGATATTTTTAGCAGAAACTTTGAACTACCAGTATTTGGATGCATATTAATGTTGGATGATTTAGGATGAAATCATCTTTTTTTACTGAGGTGTCTCATGAATTTTTCCCAGAGCCAGACTTACATAATGCATTTTTTAAGGTGGAGCATAAAGGTTTGTTATCTATTCTATTTTGTATAAAATAAATAGATAAAGCCATGCGTCATCCCGACTCGGCTGTGGCCCTCACCAATTTCATGCCAGAATGCCAGGCGCTAATATCCTTTGTCAAGAAGAGGAGTATTTTGGGTTTTGTTTTTTGTTGACTTTTTTTATTTCCTTACGATGAAAGCTCATTGGTTCTATTTCAGAGCTCACAATTGATGGATAGTACTAAAAGAATCATATGCCCAATTATGCCCCAAAATATCCAAAGAAATAGTTGTCTGTCTTGTTCTCATTTTCCTCCTTCTCTGAAACTACTTCCTTTATCACACAAAATGTGTACCTGGAAATTTAGGGTGGTTCTATTTATAAAATGGATGTTTTTTTCCAAATACTTGAATAATTTTATTAAGGGTTAAAATATGCAGTGTATTACAAAATTATGTGACTCATGCGTAGGGTCTGATCTAATCCCTTTTGTATCAAAAAGATGTGTTAAAGTGTAGGTTTCCATATTTAAAATTCCAGGTTCACAATAGACCTTTCAAACCAAACCCATTTTGTATTAGAAGTTGAATGGCAGAACAAGCTCAGATTTCGCAAAAGGAAATTAAGAATTTGGATCCAACTTTTCTGTCTACAATGCAGCATGTTCAGTAGAACTTAAAGCAGTTGTGGTGAGTCATGGACCTTCCTCCTTTGTGATTGGCCTGACATTTCCACATCCCCTCTGTTCTTTTCCTGTGCTGGCTGTAATAAAGTACCAAAAACCAGAGGGCTTAAAACAACAGAAATGCACTATCTTGCAGTGCTGACAGCCAGAAGTCTAAAATCAGTATTACTGGAACAAAATCAAGGTGTGGGCAGGCCGTGTTCTCTGTGTAGACTCAAGGGAAGAATTTGTTTATTTCCTCTTCCAGCTTCTGTTGGCCGCTGGCATTCCTTGGCTTGTGGCTGCATCTCTCTGGTTCTCAAGGCTGGCACCAGTCTCTGTTCTTTGCTCATATCACCTTACCCTCTGTGTGTCTATGGACTCACCCACTGCCTCTCTTTTATAAAGCCAAGAGGTTTTACTGGTTGCATTGAGGACATCCAGATAATTCATGATAATCTTCCCATATCAAAAGACTAAAGTTAATTATATCTATAAAGACCTTTTCCCAAATAAAGTAGACCCAACCAGAGCAACTGGGAGTTTACAGTTACAAAGGCCTCAGTCCATAAGTGGCTGGCTCCATTCCTCTGGACTCAAGGTGAGGCAGAACATATCATGGTGGATGAGTGTGGCAAAGAGAAGCAGCTCACATGATGATCAGAGAGAAGACAGAGAGGCTCCACTAGCCAGATATAAAATATATACCCCAAAGCAGGCCCCCAATACCCTACCTCATCCAGCCACACCCTACCAGCCTTCAGTTACTGTCTAGCTAATCCCATCAGGATTAATTCTATGATTGGATTAAGACTTTTGAAACCCAATAATTTCTTCTCTGAACCTTTTTGTATTGTCTCATACACGAGCTTTAGGGAGACACCTCACATCCAAACCATAACATTTATAAATATTAGGAGTCAATGTCTTTGGGGAGACATTTTCAGTCTTCCACATCTCCCAGTGCCCCAGAGTATTTTGGGTAATATTGATCCTAGGAAACCCAAATTCTCAGAGAGAATCTGAAGTTTAGATCTGCATTCCCAGTTTCACTGAAGCCCAGGATCATCTCAGAAACAAGGATTATTTCATAGAATTCTTGTTCATATATTTCCTATTTTTTGAAACCTGAGATGCACAGTAGGCGCAAACTCATAAGAAAACACATTTATATTTACGCCAAGTAACAAGCTAAGAAATCAGTTGAAAACTCTTGTAACCTTTATTCCTACACCACTTCCAATGTATAAAATGAAAAGAATGTGGTCTATTTATTGGTTTGTGAAAATTAACAATGATAGGTGACAAAATCACCTAATAGATACCATACATTTTATATCAGAAGGGCAAGCCAACCTTAAACTTTGGCAATGAGGTAAACATCTAAACAATTATTTAAAAGGTGTAAAAGAAGAGGTGAGAACTCCCAAGGTGCTATTCATTGATAACTAATAGGAGAACACTTCATTAAGGAACTATTATTCTAAAAAAAGAAAAGAAAAAAAATATATATATATATATTTTACTAGAGATTGAACCTCAGGGCACTCTACCATTAAGCTACATCCCCAATCCTTCTTATTTTTATTTATTTTTTAAATTTTGAGACCAGGTCTTTCTTTCTGAGTTCCTTGAACATAGGATCCTCCTGCATCAGCCTTCTGAGTCACTGTGATTACAGGCATGCACCACCATGCCTAGTTCCCTGAATATGTATTTCTTATTGACTGGTTTTCTTACTTGTGTTATCTTTGGACTTGGGCAAAACATATCTCATTTTTTCAAATACAGAAAAATTTAAGTAGAAAGTGTATATGGTCATATAAGTGTCATAATCCCCCCAGTTTCCATTGGTTTGGATGTAAGCACTAGATAAAATATAATATTGGTTTGTACTTTACTCGTCCATTGATGATATATTCAAATCAAGTCAAAAAATATTTGTTGGCCACTTACAATGATCTTTTCCTTTATTAAAACTTGATGTTAGGGGACTGGGGATGTGGCTCAAGCGGTAGCGCGATCGCCTGGCATGCGTGCGGCCCGGGTTCGATCCTCAGCACCACATACAAACAAAGATGTTGTGTTTGCCGATAACTGAAAAATAAATATTAAAAAAAATTCTCTCTCTCTCTCCTCTCTCACTCTCTCTAAAAAAAAAAAAAACTTGATGTTAGTCTCTAGGTAAACTATACTAAATAGAAATGTATAACAAGGCTCAAATTTCAATAGAATATAATAGGAATCTAAGGTCAAATTCCACCTAAAGAATTTTTAATTCCATAAACATTGGTGATATAACTATTCTATGGCAGGCATTATGTATTAGGTACAGCTCTGAAGAATCAATGATTAAAAACAACCAAAAAAAAAAAAAAAAGATCGAGAGAGACACTGCTATTTCAAGGGGCTCACCTTGTAAACTATGAGACATGTGGAAGCAAATATAATTTGCTTAATTGTCTTAGTCCATTTCAGCTGTTATAGCAAAGTACCATAGACTGAATGACTTATAGACAACAGAGACTTATCTCTTCCAGTTCTGGACGCTGGAAGTCTGATATCAGAGTGCCAATATGGTCAAGTTCTGGTGATAACCCTCTTCTAGATTTCAGATTGTTGTTTTCTTATAATATTCTTACAAGTTGGGGAAAGGGCAAGAGATCCTCTTTTATTAGGTCTCTTTTCTTAGCACACTAATCCCATTTATCAGGGCTCTACCTTGCCAAAGTCTGGCTGGGCACAATTCACAAGCCACTTATCAAACAGAAACGAACTTTATTTTTAGAACATACACAACACCACAGGAGCTCTTCAGGAAGTCCCTCAGAGCCCAACTGCCACCACTGGCTTCCCACAAGCCTCTCAACCCCCCCACTCCTCCTGCTCTTGAGGCCGATTGGCTGGGTTGTGTGGGCGGAGCCAAAAGAGTCCCCCAATGAGCAGCCCTGTGGTCTGAAAGGGCGGGGAAACAGCCCAATGAGCATCACCACAGAGGAGCCAATCAGCTGGCAGCTGGAAGTTTGCTGGGGCCCCTTCGGCTGTGCCTCTCAACACTACCTCCTGATCTAACATCTCGCCAAGGTCCCACCTTCTAATACAATCATATTGTAGGTTTTACAAATTTGGGGGGAGTACATTCAGTCTATTATAAAACTCAGTGTGGTAAGAGCAGTTGAAGTGACTAAGAAGTCTTCTCAAAAGAGTGACATTCTATCTGAGTCTTGAAGGACAAGGAGAGATTCTGAGAAGCATACAAGGGTTGAGAAGACCTTTCAGGCAGAAGCAACAAGAAGTTCAAAGGCACTGAGGGATGAGTATTGGTGATGGTCACTGGAGAGATCAGGTGTCTAGATGGTGGGATTAGGTCATACTGAGAACTTGAACATCATGATCAAGAGTTTAGACTTTATTTTAGGTTGTCAAGAAGCTTCGAGAAGTAGGCATGGTGTTGGTAAGTAATTAGTAAATTTCAGTTGTCTTTTCTCTGGGATCATTGCAAAACCAAAAGTGATCCCACTGTCTCTGCCGAAAAAGCAATGTGCCTATTGAAAATCTGTTTACAAAACCCTTAGAATATAACCTTTTGAGGCATAGTGGCATATGCCTATAATCCCAGCACTTGAGAGGCTAAGTCAGGAAGATCATAAGTTTGAAGCCAGCCTGAACAACTTCCTAGGACCCTGTCTCAGAATTAAAAAAAAAAAAAGCCTACTATACTTTAGGAAGAATCCTTTTCTTCTATTATAATTCTGGAGAGTCAATATAGTTTGATATTACAGGAGTACTTGGGTCTCAAATCCAGTTTATAGAGTTCAGTTATTAAGCTACTCTCTGCTCTGTTTTAAGTGTGTCTCCCCCACATTCACCTGTTGGAAGCTCACTTTCTTAATGCAGTAGATCTGGGAGGAAGGGCCAAGTGGGAGATACTTGGTCATGGGTGGAGCTCTCATGAATGCATTAATGCTTTTTGTTGAAGGAACAAATTTAACTATCACAGGTACTTTTTACCATAAGTACTGAGAAACAAGAGCAAAGGGATGACCTAAAGGTGGAATATATAATCAAAAGGGAAGCAAAGCATAAAAATCTTTCTTGGCTTGACCATGTAGAATGAAGAAGCATGTTTGGCAGAGAATGCTGAGTGTGGTCAAGTGACCATTGTTGAAGATATCAGTACAACTGCAAGGAAGCCAGGTACTATTCATCAGGACAATGTAACAAGGCCCTGGAGGTATTTTGGAAATTTTCAATCTGCCTTTCCTATCACAGACTCAGAGCACCAGGAGGCAGAGTGGCTTAGGGGTACTAGCCCAAGATCATACCCAGGGCCACCTCAGGACTCTGCTCCCTGCATTCTGGTGCAGTGTGGGGAGTCAAGTGGCCCCAAGCACAGCTTGTGCCTCCTCCCCAGAGGATCAAGCAGTAAGTCTTGGTGGAGCACACAGGGGGCATATTCTGCTGATGTTTAGGGTGTAAGAGCCATGGAGATATAGTGGCACCACCCAGATTTTGAAGGATGCTCCATCTAGTTGCTTGGGAGTCTAGACAGAAATCTCTTCCAAGATCAGCATTCCCTCAGAAGCTTCACTAAAATGCCTCATAGAGCCATGGGAGTAGGGCCACCCTTGGGATTCCAGAATTGCAGAACCACCACCAATGTGCAACACGCGCCTGGAAAAGTTGCAGGCACCAGTTGCAACTCCAACCCAAGGAAAACAAGCATAGACTGAGCCTAGCAAAGCCCAGGAGTTGGGGCTGTCCAACATTTGGGGGGCTCAACCCCCAATGTGTCCAGAAGGCTGCATGGAATGACGATTCTCCAGCTTTAAACCTTAATGTTTGTTTTCTTGGTTTTCAGATTTGCTTGGGATGGTTACTCCTATCTTTTGGTCAATTTTTACCTCTTGGAATGGAAATATGTACCCTATGCCTATCCCACCACGGTATATTGGAAATAGATAACTTTTTATTTTAAAGGCTCACTGATGGAGTCTCTGATAAGACTTTGGACTTTAGACTTTAAAGTTGATTCTGGAATGAGTTAAGACTTTTGAGACTATTGGGATGGAATTAATGTATTTTGCATCATGAGAAGGACACGAATTTTGGAGGCCATAGAGGGAGGCAAAGATTTGATTGTGTGCCCTTCAAATTCATGTGTTAGAACCTTAATTCCTCAATGTGGCAGTGTTGGGAGGTGAGGTCTATTGGAAGGTGTTTGGGTCATAAATGTGGAGCCCTCATGAAAGGATTAAAGGTTTTCTCAAGGGAATGGGTCACTATCACAGGAGTTCTGCTGTCCCCATTTGCTTTTATGCATGTGTCCATATGGTCTTCTTTTCCACCATGAGATGACACAGCCTGAGGTCCTCAACAGATGAAAACACCTGATTTTGGACTTCCCAGGCTCCAGAACTGTGAGCAAAATTAAACCTGTTTTCTTTATGAATTACCCAGTCTCGGACGTTCAATTATAGCAACAGAAGATGGACTAGGACCCTGTGTGAATCTAGATGTCTAGTTGCTGTTCTCTTTCTGCCAGCTGGCTTCAGTTCAAGCATGATTATCATGGTGTTTACATTTTGTTGCCTCAATTCCTTCCTCTTTGTTAGGAGAGAGAGCTTGAATTTAGGGCAGGGTTTAAAGGTGTGTCCTGATTAGCCCTCTTTGATTTTGTGACACTTATGTTTAGGGATGGCTGATAGATGTGAAGAAGGCAGGCCAGAGAAGGTTGAAAAGGAGTCCGCTGCCCTAACCCACCCACTGATAATAAAGACCTGAGGAGAGCAGAGGCTGTGAGGCTAGTCAATGCTCTCAAGAAAGAATGGTCACCCCACTTAGCGTGGCCTCTTCCCTTGATGATTCAGGCTTCTGGAATTGGCTCACACTCTGGTCTTTTGAGGTAAAAACAGCTGTCATGCATGCAGACATGTACCCCTTTATCTTACTTACTTACTTATGTCTGTATGTCTTTATTTAGCAGTACTGGAGATTCCAGGAGTGCTCTACCACTGAGATACATCCCATGTGGACACATGCCCTTTTATTTCGAGACAGGGTCTTGCTAAGTGCGAAGTTGCTTAAGCTGACCTTGAATTTGTGATCCTTCGACCTGGGCTTCCCTAGTAGCTGGGATTACAGGTGTGTACCACCGTGCCGGGTTCCCTTTAACATTTTTAAACAAAACTGGTGATTGCAAAGAATAAAACAGGGATTTCTCCATAGCTATAGAATCTGAGGGCCAAATCTATGCAATTAGAAACACTGACATCTAGTGTTGACGTTGCAAAAGGACAGATGGTGAGCCTTACTGTGGAGATATTTGAGAATGCCATGGGTTTTCTTAACTTTAAACCCCTATATCAACAGGGATATATATATATATATATAGTGAGAGAGAGAGAGAGAGAGAGAGAGAGAGAGAGAGAGTGTGCCACAATTCCAGCAGTTTCCAGGCCTTCCCTCACCTCCCCAGGGTCTCATAGGGCCAGGATAGGAGGGATGAGCCAGCCTCTCCTCTCCTGTTCCTCCTAGTCACTGTTGCTCCCTGGACCCAGAGCTCTTGGCTTCTGTTCTGTGCATTGCAAGAGGTTTACTTCTCATCTCTCTTATTCCCTTTATTCCACCGGCAATTTGAAATCTGCCCACTGTCAAAAAAAAAAAAAAAAGAAAAAAAAAGAAAAGAAAGAAAGAAAGAAAAAGAAAAAGAAAAATCACTGAGATGCCTCTGGGTGTAGAAGCACCTTTTTGCCTGTAATGTCCCAATGGCTACATTTACAAATGCTTTTTTTTTTTTTTAATGAAGAAGCCAAATGAAAACACCCCCTCTCCTTCTCTCCTGTCAACAAAAAAATTGAAAAATATCCATTAGTACAGTGTTGTTATAATAGTACATTCTTCTACCCTTTGAAACAGATTTCAAAATAAGCAGCATAGGGAATTTTTGAAAAATTTTTTTACTTAAATATATAATTTCTGCTAGGCATGATGGCACATACCTGTAATTCCAGTGGTTTGGAAGGCTAAGGCAGGAACACTGCAAGTTTGAGGCCAGCCTCAGTAATTTAGCGACATTCTAAGCAATTTAGTGAGAGCTTGTTTCAAAATAAAAAGGGCTGGGGATGTAGTTCAGTGGTTAAGTACCCCAGGGTTCAATCCCTGATACCAAAATCAGCCAACCAAATAATCAATCAATTAATCGTTTCTTTTAGCAATCAAGGAAACCCTGGTGTTCATGAATGAGATTATCGTATGTATTTGTTGCCTGTAGTCCATTGCTACTATAAGAAACTATAAATATTTCCCAAATGGGGAGCTCTTAAAAGAGAGAACATTATATGATGAGTAGAATCAAATCATCCCTTGCTGAGCTCATGATAAATTTGCTTTTTCCTGTCAAAAACTGGGAGAACAAATGAGCTGTGTTTTACAAAAATGGAATTAATACTAGAAGTTACTTGTGATCAATGTCTATGAAAATCTAATTTATTCAGTGGCTCTCTTCTATTTAAAAAGTGCATTGCCTGTGTATTGAGCTCAATGTTCTAGGCCCTGGGAAATTAAGAGTGAACTGTGTCTAAGGAGTTTATGGTATGTTGAGTTTGCTGTAACCTCATTAACAATTTAGTACTTCAATCTTATTAGATATTTTAATTTCAGAGTCCTGGAGTTTTAAGGAGAGTAATGAAATTCCAGAATGTTCCTTTACTCATTAACCACTGATGTTTAAACAAACTAGTCTCTCACATTAAAACTACAAGGACACCTTCATTTGACTCCACTTTCTCTAGTTACTGCCTTCTCTCTTTCCCTTCACAGATAAATTACTCAAGAGCTTGCTGTATTTTCTTTCTTTATCCCTTCTCATCTGACTTTCCTCCCACCTACCAAAACAACTCTAATGTTCCATTGACCCCTTTCAGGCTTCATTTTGTCCAATTCATCTCTTCTTGAAATGCTCTTATTTCCATTCTGTCCTGAGTTCCCGAATGATAGGGGACAAATAGATGTGTGTGCTGGGTACAGGAGGTTAAAGGAACAATTCTATAAAATGGACCCACTGTGCTGACCCCCACATGCTTTTTTCAACAAGCAATCTACCTGCAGCCCTGCCCAGCTTAGGCAGACAGTATACGTCACATTCCTCAGCAAACTACCTGCAGGAAAAATGCAGGCCCCAAATAATGTTGATAAGAGGACCCCAAGTTACCCTGAAGGGGGAAACTTTTGTGACCCTTTTCACAGACCATATCCAGAAACTCAAAATTCAGAGATAAGGATAATTCCTCCTAATCATAAAATCTATAATAATTTATTGTTAAAAATCCAATTAGAACTGGTCAGCATAGGCCAAAGTGTCCTAGAGTTGTCATGGCAGTGGCGCCTTGAAAGACTGATGTCACCCTGCTGTAAGAGGTGGAGCTAGGTAGGACTCTCTGGAAGCTTCTCTGGGATTGCCAATAAAACTGGAGTGCAGGAGAAACACACCCCTCTCCTCTCCAAGAGGGCCCACACTCTCCCCTGAGGGTGTCCCCTTTCCCTTTTCCAATCCCTTCAATAAATTTATGACTGTTACTCTGACATGTTTGAAATCTTTCTGATTTAATTGCAAGAGTTGGGGTTTGAAGGTGGAGGGGGTGTCTTCATGCTGCCTCAGTTTCCTACAAGGACCCAGCCCTGTAAGGTCTCTAGTAGATTCTATATATGGCTGTTACATATTAGAATCTCTCAAAGCTCAAGCCCTAGGGCTTTTTCTTTTCATTTTCTGAACCTTACTGAGCTAATCTCATCCATGTCTACGTCAACCACTCCAGTTTATATTTCCTTCTAAGACTTTGCCTCTGAGTTTCAGAACTGCGTAGCCATTGCATACTATCCATTGCTGCTTGGAGATCTCAAGTTCAACATGTTGAAAATGGGTGGAATCATGATCTTCTCTCCTCCACGCCTGTGTCTGATATCTCAGTGAATGGCACTGTGATCTGTAGGCTACATGATCCAAAGACCTGGGATTAATTTTGAACCTCCCTTTCCCTTAGTTCTCCCCACACACCCCACCACCACCACAGTATGCAGTACATTACCAATCCTTTTAAATATCTCTGCATCTGTGCTAGTGGTGCCCTAATCTATGCTAATGTGTTTTTCTACCCGGACTACCTGCAGTAGCCACCTAATTGGCTTTGTACATTCTTCTTTTTTAGCTCAGTCTGTTTTCATCACTGTAACCAGAATAATCTTAAAAATTTCTGGTCCAATAAAGACATTTAGGTGCTTAAAACATTTTTATCACTTAGCATTGCTTGGAGCAGAAAGATCATAATCAGTCTCTTGGCTCTACTTCCCATCAGGCTTCCCCCTTATTCCCTCTTCTCCTGGCATACTAACTTATTTTCAGTTAATGTGCAATGTTCCTTTTTAGCCACAGTTCTTTCTGTACAGCTAGCCACTGTGTGAAACTCTTCTCCCTCTTTCTACCTCCCGGTTGCCTAGGCAACACCTAATGGATGGTCACTTTCTCACAGAAGCCTTCCCTGACCTGGAGACTGAATCACATTCTCCTTTTCCTCACAGAAATTAGCATCATTTATATTTACACATGTTATGGTCTAAGGATTTGATAAAAGTTTGTCTTACTCAACAATCGGGTTGACCATTAAAGGCAGGAAATATATTTATCCTTCTTAACCATCTGATCCTCAAAGCCTTGTGTAATGCCTGGCACATAGTAGGCATTCAGTAAATTTGTTGACTTAATGAATAAAGAAAATAAACACATGAAGGTCATAGTGAGTTGCCCAAGGTCAGGATGGCAAGGCTGAAACCATAGCCAAATATTCTAAGTTCTGGTCCAGCTCACCAGCCTTCTCAACAATGAGTTTATCCAAAATTTTATTCTGAATCATTGGAACCAAAGTAACTTTACAACTCATCAATTTCTCAAATCCAATTTACAAGTCCAATTTCTCAACCCTTCTATTTTCTACCAATGGGATTTATTCAGTAAGGTGATGCTGTAGGTATGGTCATATTTTCTTTTTCCATGAAGTACATGCTATATCTGTTCCATTTTAAAAGGGTATTATGATATGCCACTATTTCAAACTTGTAAAGCTTCTCAGGATTCTAAGAAGAAATACAAGGTTTTTGTCAAAAAGAACAATTTTGTCTCTTGCAATAGAATTTCCTGTTCAAAAAGTGCTATTAATTTGAAAACTGATATCTCCAAAAGAACATTCTATTAGGTGGGATCATCATCATCATATTCCCAGCCGCTATGTATATATCTTCTCTTAAATGTGAAAAGGGAGAAAGCCACTTTGCTGTGTAGAGAAGTGCCTCGTGTGTTTTTTAAAATGTTCAGTAGTTAAAGGAGAGGCTGCTGCATTTGTAAGATAAATAGGCTATGCCTGAAGAAGCTTCTCAAGGGTCTTTGTGCCATGGATGAAAATGGGATCATTACTTTTGATCCTCTGCACACGTCACTGACTCCCACCTCCAGCTGATCCACGGGTTATAAGTACCTATGAATCGTCTTGCAGATTGTAGGCAAGATTACCTACAAGGGCCAGCCAAAGCCAAGCTCCTGGTAAGCTTTATTGCCCTTTGTATTTCTGTTTCCATTTCACATATTGGGGTGGAAAGACAGTCTGTATTCATAGTGGTATGAGATGCATTTCTCTGTCTCAGATGTGTATGTTGGAGGCATTTCTCAGTATAGGGTATCTGAAGTAATTTTTTCTTTTTTAAGGCTGCTATCTTAAGACATAAGTAATTTAAGGTTTGGCTGTAAAACTTGCTTTCTTTGGAGAAAGCAAAGTGTGTATTTATTCAAAGATGAAAAAAGGCATACTTGGACTTTCTAGGTTGTATTCATAATTGCTTTTCTCATCATTGTATAATGCTCTCCTTATCATGGACTCTTTTAAGTGAATCACCTGGATTTGGGGGGCCTCATTTGAAAGTGAATATGGAAAAGATGGTTGAAAAATTTAGGTGAACCAGTAGTCATTTCTCCTTCCTTTTCTACCTTTATAGATTACCCCCCCCTCATCTCTCCTTTTACTCAGCTTCATTGCATCATGTCCAAAGCACCCCTCTTGCTGCTGTGTGTTGCCCTGGTGCTAACTGGGCATGTGCATGGAGCCACACTGAGAAATGAAGACAAGTGGAAGCCACTCAGCAACCCTAGAAATCGTGATCTGGTAAGAACACATCTGGGACATGCTGAATATAAGGTGGAACTGGCACCTCTGTGAAATTATGCACACTGTGTCCTGTATTGTAGAGCAGAGTTGAGAAGAGGCTACCAGGAGTTGAGGATTTCCACAAGGACAGGTCCAATGTTTTGCTAGTTGAGTGGTGGGCATTCTATTGTTTCTCTGGCCAGTTCACATTTATTTCTGTAAGGAGAAACATTTATATTTAGAAATGATCTTATGCATACTCAGCACATGACATTTGTAAATGTCTTATTTACACATTGACTTTATAGCCTTGATTCCTAATACATACACAAAATAATGTAATTGTGGTGTGTGCCAGTAATGCCAGTTACTTGGGAGGCTGAAGCAGGAGGATCACAAGTTTGAAGCCAGCCTTAGCAGCAACATAGTAAGACGCTTTCTTTTTTATTTATTTATTTTTTAGTTGTAGATGGACAGCATGCCTTTATTTCACTTATTTATTTTTATGTGGTGCCGAGGATCGAACCCAGTGTCTCACATATGCGAGGCAATCGCGCTACCACTTGAGCCACATCCCCAGCCCAGTAAGATACTCTCTTAAAAAATAAAAAGGGGCTGGGTTACACACCTGTAATCCCGGTGACTGAAGCTGGAGGATTAAAAGTTTGAGGCCAGCCTCAACAACTTAGCAAGGCCCTAAGCAACTTAGTGAAACCCTGTCTCAAAAATAAAAAAGAAAAAAGGGTTTGGGGGTACAGCTCAGTGGTTAAGCACTCCTGGATTCAATCCCCAGTACCTGAATAAATAAGTAAATAGTATAGCAGGGAATTGGTTTTTGCTCAACATAAACTGTACTGATGATAACATAGACAATCATACAACCAACATTTGCAAAACTTAATCACAAAAATTGGAAAGTGACCCTGCATAGTTATCAACTTACTAAGCATATTTTCAACATATGGTTATCTAGAAAATAGAATTCAGAAGACCAGTAAAAATTCTAAAGCATGCCAAATACAATAAACATGTTGATATGACTATTTCAAATATATTTTTTCTAAAGAAAATGATGTGAAATGTAGATTAGAATAATTAAACCAGTAGTACTTTGCCCAGTTTCTATGTGTTTGTTTCCTAAACAGAATCTGAAAAACACTTACTTAAAAAGAAACTACTGCCAAGGGCAGCAAGTGGCTCTCTCCTTCAGCAGAGGAGACACTGAGCTAATAAATGTGGAGTTCAGATTCATTTATGACCTCAGTACTCAGAGGGCTCACAATGAATCCTGCCTGTGGTGCTATTATGATTGACATTCCTCTCTTGGAATTTTTCATCAACAATGGTGAATGATCTTGTTTAGGGTTGAAATGTAAGAAAGATGGTAGGAGGAGAGGAGGAGAAGACAAACTGAAGCTTGAACTTCTCTTTCTGGATTTTCAACCTCCTGCTTCTTAGATTAGTCTTAAAGTCAATTCAGGGAGAGAAAAGGAGAGGACAAAAATTCATATTTGAGTTGTGATGTTTCATTTACATATGGCAATGAATATTTTCTTTCTAGTTTTTCAGAAGCCTTCAGGCATATTTTAAGGGCAGAGGTCTTGATCTTGGGAGGTTTCCAAATACTTTCTCCATGAACGAGAATCCCAGACCTCTCTCTTTCCAGCCAGAACTGATAGCTGCTGCGTTTGCAGACTATGAAGAACAGAAAAATTCCTTTCCCAATTACCTCAAAGGCTGAAAGTTTCCTCTGAACTCAGGTAAAAGTTGTTGCTTTATTCCCAAGATCTAACCAAACATTCAAATCAGCCATAAGTAGAGATTTATATTTCTTTGAAAAGTGACTTATTTCCTCAGAGAAAAAAGTGCTTAGCTCTGATAATACTCATAACTATTAAATATTTGAGTTTGGTTTGAATATTTTATAGTATGGCTTTTTAAAATAATAGTTACAAATTTAAGCATATATTTCTAGGGATACATATATTAAAATATTGAATTGTTACTCTTAATAGAATGATTAAATTAATTAAATATCACATACTCTTACCTACAGCTTTTTTCAGACCATGTCATATAGCTAAGTTATGTAGAAAATAATACACAAAGAAATATATCAAATTGAGCAGTTGGGTTAAATAAAAAATAAAAGTTAAAAGAATGGTTCTTTTGAAGGGAAAATCGAACTCATAGAACTCGAATTTCCTAATTTAGAGAAAAACAAGGTAAAATATTAGTAAAGATGGCATTTATGGAGTTGTGAATGTAGTTCAGTGGTAGATGCTTGCCTAGCATGTACGAGGCCCTAGGTTCAAGTCCCAGCACTGCCAAAAAAAAAATCATGTTTAAGACTTGAATTTAGTATTCTTATTACTTTAGCCTTCTATATGTACCATTTTAAAAGAAGCAGGTTATGGTACATTTCAAGAAAATACATTATGGTTCTAGCATATTAGCATCTTGTTTGGCTGAATAATAAACAGAATGGAATCGTAATTAAAATATTTTCCCATTCTTCTACATATTGGTGAAATTGTGAGGAAGCATAACCACTGTTATATTTCATTGTATTTTTGAGAGGGTTTTCATTATTAGTTCTCTAAAATGAGATGATTAAAAGAAATAATGATCCTTATTTTTTAAAAAAGATGCAATTTGTGATGTGAAATATGAACTTGAATACTATCCTAAGATGAAAAAATAAAATGGAATAAACAGAAAGATATTAATAAAGTTTTTCCTTGACTATTTTTCATAAACAGACTGTAGGGTATCAGTAGCTAAAACAGAATAATCATTAATACCATAGTTCCTATTTTGGTATGAGGTATATAAATTGCTTGTAAGCCTCAGTTTCTTCATTTGTAATTGCAGATACTAATCTCTACCTCACAGAAAGTATCACAGAAGTACTAAATAGATACTTTACTGTAAGCATAGAATGAGGTAATATAGGAATTATTCAAAGTTGTGAAAGAAGCTGAGCTTCTGATTTGGAGTAATTTCATAATTATGAGCTCTATATTTCTAATATCTCTGATATAAAAATGAGAACAAAAAGTTTTCATTGAATTATGTTGAGTTGGCTGTCTTTGTCTTAATTTTCTATTTCATTATATCATTTCCTTGTTCTTTCAGGAGTCAAGGCCATTTTAAAACTACAGAAGCAGCTTCTCTTTAGAACTATTCCACCATGGTCATGGCTAAACTTTTGCATGTTACTTCTCCTTTATGCTTATTTGTCAATTTGTAATGATTTTATTCTACATGCCCATATTTATATATAAATATTTGGACCTTTGGGATGTATGTGACTTATGCGCATATTTTGGAGTGTTTTTCCCTTCTATTATCATATTGATGTAGAGCACTGCATGTATTTATAGGACTCACAAAAACATGAAAAAAAAGACATCATAGGTGAAAAGATAATAATCTTCCAAATTAGATATTTTCCTTAAAAACTCACAATATTAGTTTCATACCAAATGAGAGTACGTCGAAATGGAAGCAAGCAGATATGGGATTCTAGGAGGTACCAAGGTCTCTGGAAGATGCTCTCATGCTAATATATTCAGAGGCTGACATTGTGCTAAATCAAATATTCTAGCTACACTCAGTCTTCAATCTGTGGAACACAACCTCCTCAAGAAGAGAGAGGAGAAACAGGAGGATTTCTATTCTTTTCCAACCAACCTCCTCTCCTCATCATAGTGTGTTCTAAATTATTCTAATTCCCATATGCTCATTTGGAATGACTACCTGTGCTATATCATTATGGATAGTTATATCATTTTCTCTGTGATTCCTGCAAAAGAAACACTGTACTAGAATATGAACATCAATGTCCTAACAATGTTAATCTGTATGTTCCAAAATAGTTTTAGTGGGTTTTTGTGGATTGTCAATACTGAATATCAAGAATAAATGTTTATGTAAGAATAAATTCTGCCTAGTTTAATGAATTTTATTGTCGTTAGTTGTAAACATGTCTGTTTTCCCTGGAGGATTGTGAGGTCTTGGTGAGAAAAATATCATATCTAATCTTTTTTTTTTTTTTTTTGGTACCAAGGATTGAACTCAGGGTCACCCAACCACTGAGCCATATCCCCAGCCCTATTTTGTATTTTATTTAGAGACAGGGTCTCACTGAGTTGCTTGGCGCCTCACTTTTTGCAGAGGCTGGCTTTTAAACTCACAATCCTCCTTTTTTAGCCTCCAGAGCCACTGAGAAAATAACCATACAGGACTCCTCCTGGCTCCATTTTTTTTTTTCTCCTGAGGCTAGCACAATGGCTAGCATGTAGCAAGTGTTCAATAAACACTTGTTAAATTGAAGTAATTGTGCCCTATTCTACTATCCTTCACACTATAATGGAAGCTGCTTTTAGTTGACAAAATTATTCTTTCCCATTAAAATATAAGTAATTATTGATAAGCATAGCTTTTATGAGGAAGAGAGTGTTTAACTGCTATTGAGTTCCTTTCCAAGTACCAGTGGTTTTCCTTTTCTCACTCCTACTCCACCACTGGGTGTCAAGACCACCACAAAGGGAGTGCTTATCAGCTTCAGGACCTTTGAAAAGGAAAGACACTCACATAGGATTTAGGCAAGAGCTTGCAAAGTCTCAGGGCAGAATTTTGCATCCTTCAGCTGCAAAATTCATCACAATTAGTAGCTGTTGATAGCAGCCCTTACTCCACATTGCCTTGAGGTCCATAATGATGATGCTATTGATACCTCGGGTTACTGCTGACGAGTTCTGCTCCCTCACATATTGAAGTATAACATTAGAGAAGCACGCCGAAGCAAGCATACAAAGCAGGGTTCATTTAAAAAGGGGGGTAACAGACTTCTCCCAGGAGGGAGAAGGGGGCCATAGTTGGTATCCTAAGAAGCGAGTTCTGCCTTTTTTTAATATGTCCTAGGCTTCCTTTATTCTCCTGCTCACTTCCTCTATCTCTCTCCTTCCTTCCTACATGACTAGGCCCAGGAGATGCTCAGTGGGATGGCCAAAAGGTGAGAAGCAGATGGATGGGATAAGACCAGCCAGGGACACATTAACAACTTTATAACTCCCTGTAAGAGGTGGGGGGCAATTCCTGGGACAGGTTACCTTAGCAACAGGTAGGAGCAGGGGCAGGTTCTTGATAGGGTGGAGGAAGGGCTCTGAAGGAATTAACATTTCAATCCTTCAGGGGACAGTCTCCAACTTCCCGAGCTCACTCAAATTGGCCTCCTTGATCTGACCTGACTCAATTTACCTATCTATACTGACTGCCTGTCTAATTCTGGCTTCACTGTTGGCATTTGGAGAAGGCAAAATCTTCACTTTGTGTCAATTCTGGTCTTCACACCACCCCTGGGAAACAGAAAAATTGTTAGGAAAATTGAAGAACTGTAGTCTTTCCTTGAACAGAAATAAATGTTCTGCAAATGTTCAAGGGGTCTGTGGTACTCCTCTACTTAGGACCTTGGCAGCCTCCCACCACTGACCCTGCTCTTTTTCAGTGAGGACCCCATTCTCAGGACATAGCCTATTGTTCTCTGTCTCAGATCTAGTTTGGTCAAGAACTGTTGAGAGTGTATGGTTGTATTGTATTTGTAAGCTACACAATAGTTTTCTACATTTTCATCAATCCAGGCAGTCACATGAAACTCCGGTCTGAGACAATTGGCTTTATTTCTCATGATGTGACAGGCAGCATGAATTTTATATTCATGTGGGTTCTCCTCATCCCCCAAATATTGAAGGAGGGCATGCAAATGTGGGTTCAGGGGCATGCTTGGCACAAGTGGGTTTGTGCCAAAGGTGAGGAGCTCCAAACTAGGAAATTCCTACTCTTATAATGGGGCTGCTTGCAAAAATGCTCAAACTTTGCCCTGGAGAGAAACATTATCTTTATTATACTGATCATAAAACAAAACTCTATGTCCCAGAAAGAAGCACTATCTCTACTTTTGAGCTTGTTTGCTCTATAAAGAGAAATTTACCACAAGCTTTTGCAGAAAAGTGAAAGTTCCTGGTAAAATGGCCTCCCCAAAAGTGTCACAGCTCTTCCTGACTCCTCCTCTTGACAAGAAAAAAGAATGGAGAAATCTCTTCTCTCTATACTCTCTTAATTCTCTCGTCATGGTATAAATTCAATGTTCTGCTTCCTTCAGATTTCCCATTTTGATTCTCAAAAATCAGTCTGAAGAACCAAAATGTTTCTTCTTGCTTTTTTCATTATTGCTGTAACAATTCTGCTTCATCACAAGGTAATGTGGATGCCGCTGACTCACCAGGGGACAAATCACTACCAGGAAGTGGGGAAAAGAAAAACAGAAAGATTTAAAGTTCAAGTTACTCAAGTGTGTTCTGACTTCTAAAAGAACTTTCACGTCATCAAGATTCTCCACCCACCCCTTGTGCATTGCTTCCTTCTTCTTTAATGGAAATCTGTACCTTCAGATTTGTTATTCCCAAATTCTAGGTATCCAACAATAAAACAAGCTAGTCTAAACCATCTGGGTCTTAGAGTGTTTTTACCAATTTACCATCCCCTCTTGCTTTGATTCTTTTCTTTTTCCCTAGGAGAGTTAGAACTTGAGACTCTTGACTTCTTATTTGTAGGAATTTTCCCCTGAAGTTTTCCAGGCAGATCCCGACTGCCTGGAAAACTTCAGGGGAAAATTCCTACAAATAATTTCTGTGGATTACCTTGACATATCCCACTTGTTCACCTTTCTTATTTTATACCCTGATAGTACCGTGAGGATTCTTCCTCTTGAGAAAGGGTATGAGATATTTTTTCCTCTCACCCAGCAGCCCTGCTTTTGCAGGTCCTGGCTTCTCATTCTGCCATCCTACTGCTGCTTAATTTCACCTGGATTGTCATAAAGATGGTCAAATGACAGACTCCCTGTAACTGTCTCTAACATTAGCTACATACCAAGCTATACTCTCCACACCTCAACTCCCTTGCTCACAGTTTCAAATGCACTTTCATTTCCATTCAATTTAACTCACAAACATGTTTTGAATACAAATTACTGGACTAGAGTAGAGTTTATGATGACACATGAGCTAGTGCTATTCTCAAAATAATTCCAAGTAGTCTCTAGGATATGAAGAGACACAGTAAATCAGAGTGTGGAGTTGAAAAACAGCTTCATTAAGGGGAGGACAGTAAATCATCACAATTTCAAACATGGGATTTGAAGCCAGAGATCAGGGATCAAATTCTGGTTCTAGGGCCCTGGTGTAGTTCAGTGGTAGAATGGGTGCTTAGCATACCCGACGCCCTAAATTCGATCCCTAGCACCAAAAATGAAATTTAAGAAATCCTGATTCTACTATTTACTAGTAACTCCACTGTGGCATTGGGAATAACAACTTTCTTGACAGATGAACTTAATTTGTACGACAGTAGTTGCCCTAAATGGCATCAGCCTATAAACTCATCAAGTATTGAGAAGATGCCTGAGGAAAGCCAGATTTTGAGGATTTATGGAAAATGGGAAAACTGAAGGTGTCAGACGAAGGTGATGTGGTTTAAAGGGTAAATTGTGTGAGGACTTCAGTTTTCTGCAGCAGGAGCTATAAGGAAAGTCCGCACGTGGCAGAGCAGTTAAATTAAGGGGGGAAATCATTACAGCCAAGACCGGATTAATTTCTTAAAAATTTCAGAAATGGAAACTGATTAGAAATGAGAATAAAAACAATTTCGTGGAGTGAAGGGAAATTATCTAGATTTTAAAAGTCTCTTTGAAGCACGTTTTTTCCCACCTGCCCCAAAGTTTTCATCAGTAGGCGGCTGGGGACAGCCCTGCGTGATCCACCGCGCGTCCTGGCGCTCCACGCCGAGGCTGGTGGAAGAAAGCCCCGGGCCTGGCGCACCAGCGGAACCCGAGCGCGGTGTCTGCGGCGCGGGCCGGGCAGGTTTCCTTGGAGCACGAGGTGTTCCCCCTCTCCGCGGCCCCAGCGCCCTGTAGAGTCGCTGCTTTCCTCTTCTTTGTTCCGGTGGTTGGGGCTGATTAAACCGACCCTGCAGACATGTCGGGGTTCAGCCCGGAACTCATCGACTACCTGGAAGGGAAAATCTCCTTTGAAGAGTTCGAAAGGCGGAGAGAAGAGAGAAAAACCCGTGAGAAGAAAGTGAGATGCCCATTCTCTCGTCCTAAAACACTTAGGTGTGGGGGACCCAGGTGACCCTTCCGCAGTGACAGGATGGGCCCAGAAGTCCCAGAAGCTGTTTCCTACTAATACCGAAACTCCGGTTTTCACCCCTCGTCCCTGTGCTAAGATCCTCTTAAAACATTTTCCCCTACCGAAAAGCTTTTGTCTCGGTGGTAACTTCTTCCCTTTTTTGCCAAGTGGTAAATTTTTATTTGAGCCTAGCTTAATGCTGGTAGGTTACTTGGGAGCAGGGAGAAGACTAGTCAGAATGTTTGACTAGTTCTAGTCCTAGCTGTGCCAGTAAGTCGTTTGTGATCGAGGGTGGGTAGCTCACTTCTGTGGGCCCCAGTGTCTCTATTTCTGGTATCAAGCCCAGGGCCTAGCCCACGGTAGCACTGCACGCTGCTCCAGAGCTAAACCTTAAACCCTGAGCTCCCGTTTTTGATGAGTCCGCGCTGGTGAGATATTGTCTTCCACGAAGTGAACCAAATTGATAAGAAAGTCTTCACTCATACTTCATTTTTCATACTTAGAAAATATCTGCACTTTGTACATCTTCTCGCTTACTTGAAGTCTCAGGGAAAATAAAAGTGAACATTTTGAAGTTAGCTGATGGTTTCTTGAGTAAGTGACCCATGTCTTTGTTGAAAGTATTAGATTAGTGAGAAAATCACTTTTATTATTTATTATTCTTTACAAATGACTTATTAAGACCGGAGGATCAGACCTAAGTACTTGCTTTGACAGTATTCAAATTTAAATCCATATATGGTGTCTAGGTCCAGGCTGTATAAATAAAAGTTAAGGCAAAGCTAAATTTGAGGAGAGCTAAATCTGCACTAGTTTTTGGAATCAATTAAGTTAATTTTCAATCACAGAGTCTTCAGGAAAAAGGAAAATTATCAGCTGAAGAAAACCCAGATGATTCTGAAGTTCCATCATCATCAGGAATTGAATCTACCAAATCCCAGGACAAAGATGCCAATGAAGGTATGTTTAGATCATTTGCTATGTGCATTAAATATTAAGAGTACCTGGGGCTGGGGTTGTGGGGCAGCAGTGGAGCGCTGGCCTCCCATGTTCCAGGCCCTAGGTTCCATCCTCAGCACCACATAAAAATAAATAAGTGAAATAAAGGTATTGTGTTCAACTACAACTAAAAAATATTTTTAAAAAAAGAGTACCTAAGCAGAGTAATTTAGTGAAAACATTTTCTTAATTGAAGTGGTATTATTTTTTAGTAGATTATGGATGATTTTTAGTTTCCTTTTTAAAAATATATTTTCTCAGTCTTCTAATGTCAATGTGTGTTTCTTTTGAGAATGAAAAGAGTTCTTAAACTGTTTTTGCAATTCAGGTTTATTAATCAATGCTATTGTTACACTGTAGTTTTCATACAGCAAAATGCACTGATTTTAAGCACATAGTTTACTATTTTACAAAAGTATGTACACCCATGTTTTTGCTCAGTCGTGGCATAGGATGTTTCCATTCCCTAGAAAGTTCATTGGCATCCCTTTTTAAATTTTTTTAAAAAAATTCTAATTAGTTATATATGATATCAGAATGCATTTTGATTCATTGTCCACAAATGGACCACAACTTTTCATGTCTCTGGTTGTACACAATGTAGAGTCACACCACATGTGAAGTGGTATTATTGATTGCCCAGTTTATCAGGAGCATGGTGCTTTGTATGTAGTAGCTGATCCATTAATATTAGTCATTATATGATAATAGTTATTTTTGTGAGTTCTCCATGTTGGAGAATTGTTTCAAATTGATGTATTTGTTTGGTGACCTTTGTAGTCATTATTTTTAAAATTGGGCCTCTCAATTGGTGACTAATTTCAGATCATACTCACCTAGATTGTAATGAGTCACACTTCTGTACAAACTCCCTTTCAAACCATGTCAGACTGGAAGGTGAGTTGGCTGCTCAGGTGGGACTTCACACACATTGTTATTATGGTGTGCTGCCTCATTCTAGGATCCAGTCCTAAGCTTTGAATGTCCAGATATTAAATTTTGTTAGTACATTGAAGACTAATTAAACTCATCAGAGCTTAATGGATGAAATAATATGCAAATCTGTTAAGTTGTAGGGATTGATACACCTAATGATGAGAATGCAAATAGCTCATTATATCCATTTCCCATGTTAAGTTACCAAATATGCTGAATTGTCAATTACAATGTACCTATAGAGTCTGATGAAGGACTAAACTAAACTCTAGTTTTGGGGGGTAAACATATAGACTGGCTGTTTTCTCTTTGAACACATATGCACACAAGAGAACACACAGAAAACAAACAAGCTTTATTCCTACCTCCCTGGACCACATGAGGATGAAAGGGTAAAGGGAGGAAATTGGGGTTACACTTTCTTACTTTGCCATGCAAGTGGTGTGGGAAAGCGACTAAAGTTCTACAATCTATGGGTCTTCTTTATTTGCTCAGGGAATAAGCACCTCTTTTATAGTTAGTCTTTGAGGTATAAATCTAACAGCAGGAACACTGAGTGCTTGTCAGTCTTATTGCCTAAAGTTGACCTCAAGAGCTGGCCATCAGGCCCTCCCTTAAAAAAAAAAAAAAAAGAAGTTCAGCTGAGTCCAGTTCTGGATCATTAGAGCAGAGAGGCAAGAACCGGCTGGCCTCACCTGGAACAATAACCTTAGTTTTTAAAGATATAAGTTTCCCTGTTTCTTAAGAAGGAATTGTCCCAGAACCCTTCAAAGACTATTGGAGAGTGTGAGCATGTTTTCAGAATAGAAGGGATTACTTTTGAACAAGCTTTGGCAAAAGCTACTTATTGAAATATATGGTCTTTTTAGTATCATTTCTTTTTTTTCCTGGACCTTGCTCTTGCGTTCCTTTCCTACATACCACACAGATAGGGTCTTTTAATTTCATATTTAATTCATCATTACTGATATTTAAAACTACAATTTTTATATATTAACCTTGTATCCTACAACCTTGTTAAACTAATGTATTCTGACAGTTGTATTTAGATTCTTTTGGATCTCCTATATATGATCATGTCATCTGTAATGATAATATGATAATTTTATTTCTTCCTTGCCATCTTTTGGCCCCCCCCCTTTTTTTAAACTTGGTTAAGACATCCAGTAAAATGAGTAAAATATTGAATAGAAGTGGTACCAACAGGAATTTTTGTTTCAATCTCAGTAACTTTCAATAATTCACCATAAATTGATAAACTTTGGAAAGTTGTTAAGATTTTTTTTCCCCCCAGTACTGGGGATTGAACCCAGGAGATATGTGCCACTAAGCTACATTCCCAGCCCTTTTTGTTTTTATTTTGAGACAAGGTCTTGCTAAGTTGCCCAGACTGGCCTGGAACTTGCCATCCTCTTGTCAGCCTCTTGAGTCATGAAATTATAGGCATGTGCCACCATGATTCGCCAATAGATAATTTTCATCAAAGTAAAGATCATTCCTTTCATTTCTAGTTGATGAAGACTATTAGGAATGAATTGTATTTTAGCAGATTATTCTTTTTTTTTTGGAGGTGGGGACGTACCAGGGATGGAACTCAAGGGCACTCAGCCACTGAGCCACATCCCCAGCCCTGTTTTGTATTTTAAATAGAGATGGGTCTCACTGAGTTGCCTAGCACCTTCCTTTTGCTAAGGCTGGCTTTGACCTAGAGATCCTCCTGCCTCAGCTTCCTGAGCCACTGGGATTATAGTTATGCTTCACCATGCCCAGATTGCAGATTATTCTTCAAGATGATCATATGATTTTTCTTTTATCTTTTTTTTTTCCTCCTGTGATGAACTTGGCATCTTTCTTTTCATCTTTGTTTTGGAAGTTCAGAATATTTGAATATGATGTTTATGACTTCTTAATAATAATTACTTGTTATTCAGAACATGTAGCTTTTAAAACCTTTTCTTCCTTAAGTATTACTTCATTTTTTCCTTTAACATGACTATTTCATTTATTCAATATCTTTGAGGTTTGAAGTGTTTCATATAACTGAACGGGCTTAAAGGTTTTTGAATATAGTATTTAAAATTTTAACTGATTTGTGGGTTTTTTTGGAATTTTTCTAAAATGTGTTCTATGTCTCTGCTTTATTTAACAGAAAAATGACTTCTGAATTTAACCTTTTCTTCATCATTAAGAAGGTTGTTATGAACATATAAAAATCATTCTACTGTAATAGTATCCTAATATGCAGATGAAGTATGTCAGGTTAATTTTGTTTCTGAAATAATAATGCTATTTTAATACTATTAGTATAAATAATAGTAAATTATTAGTAAAAATGATAATGCTATTTTAATACTATTAGTAAATTAGTAGTATTCAGTGAGGTTTTACTGTGTGCTGGCTTATTCTAAGCACTTATATAGGGCCTCAGTGATTTGTCCAAGGTTATATAGCTATTGATAGATGGAGATAGAATTTGAAACCAGGCAACTTGGCTGTATAGCTCTCATATCTACCTACTGTGCTATACCATGTGGGTTCTACCATATGCTTGTTTAGTTCTTGGGTCTGTGCCTTACAAATAAAAACATCTTTTCCCCTCTTTGTTTTTAACATTATGTGTTTCTGATTTTTTCACTTAATATTTACCTCCATATCCAGATGAGCCATAAAGGAGGAGTTGGCTTTCCAACAGAGCAGAAAACATGGCTTTGTGACAACTTTCTTCTTTGGGTTGTTTTTGGGGGGTGTTCGTTTACCATTTTTTTTTTTTAATTCAAATGTGATGTTGCTGGAATCAGAAAATTATATTCCAGAAAACCAGAAAATACTTTTTCCTTTCAAACCCTGAGTGTTCCAAAGGTTTTATCCCTGCCTCCCCAATCTTACTGCCTCTTTCTGTAGGAGAAACATCAGATGGAGTGAGTAAGTCAGTTCACAAGGTGTTTGCTTCCATGCTTGGAGAGACTGAAGATGATGAGGAGGAAGAGGAAGAAGAGGAGGAAGAGGAGGAAACACCTGAGCAACCAACTGCAGGCGATGTATTTGTATTGGAGATGGTTCTCAATCGTGAAACCAAGAAAATGATGAAAGTAAATTACTTATTTTATATTTTTTTTAGAGAATTTATATGTAAAATCTTGGTTATCACACTATAGTTTTGCTATTTGAAGGTATGCAGTATATCTCAATATTTTTTTAAATCAACTTCATTCTGAGTGGATAAATTTGACAGGAGGATTGTTTTTGTGCATATGTGTGTTATTGACACTTAAGCCCAGGGCCTCACACATGCTAGACAAGTGCTCTATCACTGAGTTACATCCCTAACCCGAAGGAGGATCTAGTAGAGTAAATCATAATTTGTTTCTTGGCATGTACATCCATTTTGCAGCATTATAATTTGTTGTTCTAATTAGCAGTTAGTAATTTCCTGACCACTTTGATTTTTGTTTATTAGATATTTTACTGTGAAAAAGAAAAAAAAAAGATATTTTACTATGTTTTGAACTTTTCTACTGTAGAGTTTTTTGTTTGTTTTTTTTTGTAGTTTAATTTCTTAGGTGCCCCTCTGGAAAATATCATAGAATAATTCTGTTCTTTCTTGCACCTGAGTTTTAGATTTTTTTCCTCCAATGTAGACTTTAAGGCTAAAGAGTCAATAGTTGCAACCATTTAGTCCTTAGTTCTAAGTTTAGAAGATTAAAAAGTTTTAAAGGGAACTTTCAGTTTCTTTATGTTCTGTATTTACTAATGTCATTGGAATTGAAATCTAATACTTTACTATATTTTATCTGGATGTCATTTTTCTTCCATGCAGGAGAAGAGGCCTCGGAGTAAACTTCCCAGAGCTCTGAGAGGTCTCATGGGTGAAGCCAATATTCGCTTTGCTCGAGGAGAACATGAAGAGGCAATATTGATGTGCATGGAAATCATAAGACAAGGTGTTTTATGTGGGGAATTTATTGATAATAGCAGTTTAATAGTCTAATTTTTAAAACAAATGGAGAAGCATTTCAATGTATATTTGCAAATATATTCAGAAACTTAGAGGTGATTGTGGTAACAGTAACTTGCCACATTCACTTCATGTTATTACACAGAAAATAAGGATCATAGGGTATGATTCAGTGAGATATCATTAAGAACTTTCAAGGCTCTTTTTTGCTTTTTAATTTTTTACACTATGGGTTTTAGACTTGTACTGTTATTATTTTTAAAAAATTTATTATTGTGGTGCTGGGAATTGCATATACTATGCAAGCACTCTAACACTGAGCTATATACCCAGCTATGTTAATCTTTTTTGAAATGGCAGACACATTATGAATATAGAAGGAAAAAAGAGTGTTTTTTTTTCCCCCTTTCATATTCTAGATCAGGCAGTGCTGAGTTATTTTAACCTGTTTTTTGGTAAAGATGCAATTTAAACTTGTCCTCCTATTTCTTAACTAAATGGCACATCTTGGGCATATTGCAGGACATCTTCAAAAGTGATATTTTTTTTTTTAACTACTTTTATTTATTATCTTGCTTTGCTGATTATTGTCAGTTGATGTTCCACAGATTGGCTTGGGTAGTTCTGAGACAGTGAAATTTTAATTTGTCTTTTTATTATTTTTGCATTTCCTTTTAATTATAATAGGATTGTTTTAGATGTTATAATTTCTTAAATTATTCATTACGGTAATTTGAGGCCACTACTTCTTGTTACTTCGGAAGTAAGAATAACCCAACTCTTTCTTCAGGACATTTCATTTGGTTCCTCCTTTCTATTATTATCTACTATTTTATTTCAGTTTATACTTGTTTATTTTTGAATTTTTATTATTATTATTTTCAGTGTTGGGGATTCAACCCAGGGCCTCATACAGGCTAGGCACACACTCTACCACTGAGCTACATCCCAGTATTAATCTTTGACTTTAATCCTTAGTCTTTGAATTTTGTTTTGGAAATAGTATTTTAGAAATGTAGATTAGTCAGTCATTTTGATATCCTGGGGTCAGGTTTTGCTTAGGTGAGTTGAGTTCATCCTATACTCTTTGATGTAGGAACCAGATCATGAAAATTCATTCCCATGATATAGCTAAAGGTATGAACTTAATGAGTTATTGAACCATACTTTGCCTTAGTGAAGAGGGATTTTTCACAAGGAAGATGAGGTAGATGATAGGGTTTTTCATGTTGTATTCTGTTTAAATAAAATAGTGCTTGAACATTATTTTTTAAATGCTAAACATGTATGAAAGTAAAATAAAGCAAATGTAATCTAGTGTTTATTCTAAATTCCATTAAATGGTTTATATAATTCTGATAGTATCATTCTAAAATAATCCACTGTTTGAAGCGTGGGATCAATGTTAGCTCAAGCGACTTCCCTCAGTCAATGGAATTTATTTTTCTAATTCATTATAGCCCCTCTGGCTTATGAGCCATTCTCTACTCTTGCCATGATATATGAGGATCAAGGTGACATGGAGAAGTCATTGCAATTTGAGTTGATTGCTGCACATTTAAATCCTAGTGACACCGAAGAATGGGTTAGATTGGCAGAAATGTCTCTGGAACAAGACAATATTAAGCAGGCAATTTTTTGCTATACAAAAGGTAATTAAACCATTTTTCTCACTTTGATTAGATGTTATGTAATAGGTTGTTTGGTAATTACACTTGCTACTCTGGGCTAAGATGTTGGCTGAAATGTATTTATTTCTCATATTCTGTTATGCCAGAGAATGTATTTGGGGTCCCTTCTCTTCTGTTTATTAGCAACTTTTTTTTTTATATTGTGAGCTAATATACACAAAAGTTGGTAGATGAGTAGTTTCCCACTGAGGTTATACCATCATCATTTTGGAGAATTAATGTCCTTGAAATTAGTGTCACACTAGAGTAACCAAATGCGATAATATGGAAATTCAGGTTCTAGCTAGTCTTAGATCAAACCTAGTCAAGTTTTCCTGTGCAGGTAGATTTATTCCAGAATAACCTGCTTGTTATCATTGCTGAATTAAAGTGTTCATTAAATTTTTGAGAAGATGTTGGGTCACACTCTGGTACTTAGCACCTCTTCTTGTGGCAAATATGTAATTTTTATTCCTTTCTTTCTAGCTCTTAAATATGAACCTACTAATGTCCGTTATCTCTGGGAGAGATCAAGCCTTTATGAACAGATGGGTGATCATAAAATGGCTATGGATGGCTATAGGCGTATTTTAAACCTTTTGTCTCCATCTGATGGAGAACGTTTTATGCAATTGGCTAGAGATATGGCAAAGTAAGTTTGGTATGAAGTATGTATGGGTACTCTTATTAATAAATCATCTATTTTTGTAAATCAAAGAATATATTCAAATTAGAATATACTTTTCATTGAGGTACAAGGACCTGTTTGCCTTTTATATTTTTTATTGTGCCTAAATACAGAGGTGGGTTTTTAAAAAAATACTTTTCTGTTTCCAAGTGAACTGATGGCTTAGAAAATTTTGTAAATAAGGTTACATTTCCAGTTATCAGAAGCTTGAATACAAAGCATATTTTGAAAGATGATAGGTTTCCAATTTTCCACAACTTAATTGAAGTTGTATATATCTGTAGTATTTAAAAAAAAATTATTGCACATGTGCCAATGAAATGTTTGTGATCTGGGATTGTCTACAATAATTTATTTTGTGTCAGTACTAAAATAATTTTTAAGATTAAAAAGTTTTCTTGAAAGTTGTTATGTGTTACTGATCATGGTGTTATACTTTATCCTAAATTATGCCATACTGCAGTTACTTTTATGTTACGTTGTGCAGCAAAACAAAGTGGGGAACATTTTAGTTTAATAATGCCTGTGGTGTGCTTTCTATTCTTATGGATATCTACTATATAGTATTTCAGCCTAGGTTTAATCATCTTGATCTGGGTACATTAGTGTTAACTCCATTCTGTAACTTTTATTCTGGTGATGCTTGATTGTGAAATTGTCATTTACCCTCCCAGGAATGGGTTATATAGGAATACAAGTAGTATTTTTAGGAAATTTGGTGAGGCAGAGGGACCCTAAGTTGATCACTGACGGTATACCATGAATATTGAGTGTGTTCCCAGGTTATCTGCTAATAAAGCTCTGGCTTTTGGTGGTTAGTCTAGTTGTGTTCTACTTTAAGAATCATTATGTGGCCTGTAGTAGTAAATTTGTTTTTCACTTGTATTACATATATTTTTGTTAGGTGAGAGTGGCAGTGGCCACTTCAGTCACTGCTATGGTGGTTTTCTTACATGGAATTTTGTTACTGTAACATCTGATTGATTAGGCTTTATCTTCAGTCCTTACTTTTCCTCCAGAAATATTTGTTGTCTATATCTTATGTGCTAGATACTGTACAAGGATATCCATTTTTTCAACAAATTTTAGAAGTCCTCTGCCTTGTGGAGCTTACTTAAATCTTAGTACAGAACAACCAGCTAAAAATTTAATAGAACCTTGCTACCCCACAGATTGGCAGCGTTTGTATTACCAGAGAGCTTGTCAGAATTGCAGGATTTCAGTCCTGCTCCAGCTCTACTGGATCAGAATGTGCCCTTTTGAAGAACCCAGTTGATCTTTATGTACATTCAAATTTGAGAAGTAATGGACTAGGTAACTATATTGCTTATCAGTACAGTGAGCACTCTTTGGGCTAGTGGTCATTAATTTAGATTGGAACCAGTTGGTATGTTATTTGGGCAGGTGGTAATGAAGATAGACATACATGAATTTATTTAACTGTAATGGGGTTTTATCAGGTGATTTTGATAAAGGGAGAGGCAGGGCAAGAGAACAGAGGGTGTCTGCAAGGGAGTAATTATAATGTTGTACTACCAAAAAGGGGAGAAATGAGGATAGGAAGGGCATAGGGAATAAGTGGTAAAACCAGTGCTTTGTAGATCCGTTAAGTGTTCTTGGTATTGAATTACAGAGGGAATGAGCTGAAATGATAGAAATTTAAAAGTGAGAAATTAGGTGAAATACTTGAAACTAGGACATTGTTATACATTGTGACATGGTACATTTTTCTCTGAATTAGTTTGGTTATATTTTTTTTCATAAATAAGACTTTGTCACTATTTAAAAATCTAAATTTTAAATAGATTCTTGGTCCGGTGGTTCATATCTATGAGCTTATTCAACTTTAGCAGTGATCTTATCTCCAGTTGCTTTTCCAAAATTACCTTCATAATGGAACTCCATCAGTTTCCCCAGTTAAGACTTGGGCTTCTTCTGCACTTCCACTTTTTGTTTTCTTAATTTTCTTTCTTTGTTTTATTTTTGATACTGGGGATCTAACCTAGATCTACTACTGTTCCACATCCCCAGATTCCCCCCACCTTTTTTGTTTAATTTTGAGAGAAACAGGGTCTTGCCAAGTTGCTTAGGACCTCACTAAATTGCTGAGGCTGGCCTCAAATTTGTGATCCTTCTATCTTAGCCTCCTGAGTCCCTGGGATTACAGGTGTGTACTACCATACTCTGCCACACTTCTGTTTTTCTAATGAAGACATCATTAAGAGTATAAATAGATTGCCAAGCCTTTTCTATCTTTTATAATATTGAATCAGTTTATTGGCCTCTTCTTTCAAGTGATTTATCTGCATCTTTTGGGTCATGATTCCCACCATGTTTTTCCATGTTTGGCATACTTTTTGGTGCTGAGCATAAGAGGTCTTTCATGATTGTTGTTTTTATTAAGACCAACACAGACCAGTGAAGCAAATAACCATCAGTAATCTTGACATCGACATGAGCTTCAATAATCATGGTCTGCCGTTTTTTGACTGGGAACCCATTTTGTCATGGTAAGATCCATGCCAAGGAAGTTAGATAGGTTTTGCACTGAATACCCTCAGTAATTATTTTGAATTTTCTAAATGTAATTTCACCTTTCTGCACATCAGTAAGCCTCACTTCACACAATCCTTGGATCCATCAAATGCAATTTTGGTACCTGAGCTCTTGGGACTAGTGCTTTTCCAACTATTTGCTTTTCTTTTTTTCTTTTGTGGTGCTAGGGATCAAACAAAGGGTCTTGCACTTGTGAGGCGAGAACTCTACCACTGAGTTGTACCCTGAGACTCCCAACATTTCTTACATTGAACATGTCTTTCATATCATACCAGTCTTTTTTTAGATAATAGATTGTTTCTGACTCTTTTTGCCACCTTTTGTTCTTTTGTTGTTATTGTGTTGCTCATAGAGCCAGAATGCTGATGATGTTTTCTCCTCTCAAATTTTAAGAAAATGAAATCACAGTTAGAGGGACTCAGCCAGGAACTGAGTTTTATAATCAAAATTAAATAAGTATTCATCCATTTTTGTCACTTCACTTTTTTAGGAGTTACTATGAAGCCAATGATGGTACTTCAGCTATTAATATAATTGAAGAAGCTTTCTCAAAACACCAGGGCCTAGTCTCCATGGAAGATGTTAACATAGCAGCTGAACTGTATATTTCTAACAAGCAGTATGACAAAGCCTTGGAGGTAGAAGTGTTTGTTTTTACCTTTATATTCCAGAAGTTCTTAAACATTGGCAGCTTCTTATTTTAATTATATATTAAACTGTATATGTAAAGTTTTAAAGGAAATAATTGATTTCTAGATTCTGCAGTAATTCTGTAGGAAATATAAAATATAGTTATCATACGATAAATGATGTTGCTGTTATTCTAAGTGCCAATTGTATCTGTATTTCCTGGGAGCAGAACTCAGACTAATTACAGTGATTCATTTCTATCTTTAGCCATTGAGGAAAAGTAGATTGGTTTGCTGCTGTGTAATTATATATCTTTAGTTTTAGTTAATATCATACAAAATATTAATGTATCTCAGCTAGGATTTTTTATTTTAAGAAGACTTAACTGTTCTTTTTTAAATCCCATTTTTATGTTGCAAGGATTATTATTATTATTTTTTTTTTAGAGAGAGAATTTTAATATCTATTTTTAGTTTTCGGCAGACACAATATCTTTATTTGTTTGTGGTGCTGAGGATCGAACCCAGGCCGCACACATGCCAGGCGGGCACGCTACGGCTTGAGCCACATCCCCAGCCCTTGCAAGGATTATTTTAAGTAACTGTACCAGTCTTTGCATTAAGAAAAGTTTTTTCATTTGTTATTTCCTTTTCTTTTTTTCATTCTTTTAGGTAATCACGGATTTTTCTGGAATTGTGCTAGAAAAGAAAACAGAAGAAGGCACTTCAGAAGAAAATAAAGGTAGTAGTTTCCTTTGCATAGGAAAGTGTACATAATCCTCTCTTGGTCATACTATGGTATTTTGAATTGTTAATGTTCTCATAGCAAGTATTCCCAAGAAGCAATTTTTCCTCTAAGAAATTTCATATCTTTTTATTGTGAATATTGGTGTATAAGTAATCTTTGAAAAAAAAATGTTTCATATTCCTTTTATTTTTTGATAAAAATAAAAGCATTGATAAAATCGCATTTCTCAGAGACCAGTGTCTCTTTTATTCATTCTTTTATCCTAATTATTAAAAACCTTTAGATCTATAGTGATTTATTTTTCAAAAAGGACTTAAAATTCTCTACTATTGGGCTGGGGATATAACTCAGTAAAGTGCTTGCCTTGCATGCACAAGGCCCTGGTTTCAATCCCTAGCACCACCAAAAAAAGAAAAAAAAAAAAAAAGCTGTACTATTAAAAAATTCCACTTAAAACAGGTATTCACATGAAAAGTAGAAACTAATGATACCCTATATTGTCTAAAAACTAGAATATGTAATGAGAGATCTGGTTAGACAGTCATACTGGAAGTATGGCTTGCAGGATCTCTGTTAGTTCTTTCTCTCATATCTGCTGTTTTCTTTCTACCACACCCATTAACCATTCTGTGAAAATATTAACATGTAAGAGCCTATTTGAGGTTATAAAACATTGGTTTTCTTTATGGGCAGAGTAGACATCCCTATTCTTGGGAGAGAATTCCTATGTTGTACTTTGCACTCCTACCCTGTGAGGATTTTGATGGAATTGGGGGAAGTGAGTTGATACTGAATATACTACCTGCTTCAGAATAGTTCTCTCCCTGCTTGTTGTCATATACAAAGATTCCATCATGTTGTAATCCTTTCGGTTAAGGCATAATTACTTAAATTTTTCTTTAAAAAAAGATCCATCTTAATAGCAAATAGTAATTCACTTCACAAATCAGTTTGCTAATTCATAGAGAGCAAGGTCCAAGATGAGATATGGGACAGGTGAATGTTCAAGTGGAAAGTTGTTGAGGGGAATCCCAGTTCAATAAGTTTCTTTTAAGTGACTATGCTTGTGAGTATGACATTTCCTGCCCTCAAGGAAGTAGGGAAGGGTTCAAATAAAGTGCATATAATTTAATCATAATAAGAGTTATATGTTGATTTCTGTGGCAAATTGGGAAAAGAGAGGAAGGGAGTATATTGTAGATCAGAGGATGTTTATAGAGGTACAGTTTAAGCAGACACTCATGAGGAAGGGAGTTCCAAATGGAGTCACAGGGTGTGGTAGCATTGCTTAGCCTGGATAGGAACAGATAGCATCCTGTGCTTTGGGCCTCTTGAGTGGTTAGAATGGTGTGAATGAGTTAGAAGTAGGAATTGTGGTATGAAAACATGAGTTAGGGCATCTGAAGGACTCTGTCAGTTTTAATACTTCTTTGAACCTGGCCTAGGTTAGAATTGAGGCTGTAATAAGTTATTTTACATCCATAATTTCTGTTGAACATTTTTCTCCTAAAAATCATATTTGTATTTTAAACTCTTTTTGTTCTTTGTTTTGAAAAACAAGTTTTAATTATAGATGTAATGAACTATGTTTCACTGATTCTATTTCCTTCCTTCTTTCTTCAGTTTCTTAATGATTTAGCATAGCTGGAATCAGGAAACATCTTAACATAGAGTTTTCAGTAGTAGTATTTTTCTTTCTTAGAATATTGGTGCCTGCTAGGTATGGTGGCACATGCCTGTAATCCCAATGACTCAGGAGGCTTAGGCAGAGAATTACAAGTTTAAAATCAGTCTTAGCAACTTAGCAAGGTCCTAAGCAACTTAGCAAGACTGTCTCAAAATAAAAAAATAAAAAGGGCTGGGGATGTAGTTCAGTCGTTAAGCACCCCTGGATTCAGTCCCAGATTACCCCCCCCTCAAAAAAAGAACAGTTGATCCCTGATTCACAATTTGTGCAACTTTATAATAGTTAGACATTAGTATGAAAGCAATACATGTTTGGTAGAAACTACACTTTGAATTCTTTTTTTTTTTTCTTGTTGTCCTAGGGATGAAACTCAGGCCCTTGCACATGTTAGGTAAACTGAATTTTACATTTTGATCTTTTCCCAGGTTAGCATTAGGCAGTACCAGAGTCTCTCATGATGCTAGGCAGGAACAGCAGGCCATAGTTCCATCACTCTTAGAGGGTAAAACACTGATACCCTACAGTGGACCATGTTGTTAAATTATGTAGTTCAATGGGTTAGGTATGTTAAATGCATTGTTCAGTTGAAGATATTTTCAATTTAGGATGGGTTTATTGGGACATAACCTCATTGTAAGTTGAAGAGGTTTATGTATAAAATAGTGGTGAATCTGAAATCTATAGCATCTTAGCATTGATAAAATAACTGAAAAATACACAGAATAGGAGATCTGAAGGTTGAAACACTTCCAATGTAAGCAAAGATTATTTTCTATATGCATTTTTGAAACTGAGAACACTTATTGGTAGATTATGTTGCTATTGATTCAGATTTTTTAATTCTTCCAAATGTGAAAGATCTAATTGGGAATTTGGGAGAATAAGTGTCAGTAACTAACATCAGCTTTTTAAAATATAGGGCTATGATGTGTTAGTTAATAATGTATTATATAAACTATAGGGAATCTATATATATTCCTTAGCATTGCCAAATTATTGACAGTGTCTAAATAATTGCTCCCAATCTCTGTACTTACCTGATTGAATTGGTTAACAGTTTGTGGATTGGCACGGGTCTTAGACTACACCTTGAGTAGCATTGCCCTGTAGTTTTATAAAGTGTCCTTAGCCTTTTTAAATAGTTTACCTGAATTCTACCTTGTCTGATATTGAGATTGTGACCTCTCTTTTTTGTTTGTGTGTTATTTTCAACCATTTAGAATGTCTTGATTTTAGACACGCATCTTGTGTCCAACATAAAGTTGACTTTTACTTTGTGATTTGATCTAAAAGCAAGGTTTTTTATTTATACATCTGTATAGATTATCTGTTTAATGGGTATATTTCATTGAATAGTGTCTTAGTTCCCTTGGGTTGCTATAACAAAATAGACTGAATGATTTATAAATGACAGAAATTTATTATAGTTCTAGAGGCTGAGAAGTCCAAGGCATCAGCAGATTTGGTGTCTGGTGAGGATCTTGCTGTGTCCTCATATGACAGAGGGACTGGACAAACTACTTCAAGCCTCTTTTTTTTTTTTTTAAATTTATTTTTTAGTTGTAGTTGTACACATTCTTTATTTAATTTTTTTGTGTGGTGCTGAGGATTGAACCCAGGGCTTCGCATATGCTAGGCGAGTGCTCTACCGCTGAGCCACAATCCCAGCCCTTCAAGCATGTTTTTTAAAGATATAAATCCTATTTATGAGAGCAAAGCCTTTAAGACCTAATCATGTTCTAAAGACCCCCCACCTCTTAATTCACTTGGTTCAGATTCAACAAATGAATGTTAGGGGAACACAAACATTCAGACCTTGGCAAGTATTTCTAGAAAGCAAATCAAAATGATAGTTTGGAATATAGAATCCATATATAAGTAGAATACCATTTTATTAAAGTCAAAATGCTCAATAAAATGATTGCATTATTTAATTCTTATTCAGATAAGTGCCTATAACTACTATTTATTGAAGAACTGTGCTATAGATATAACCCTGAGTCAGACAGACCTTGTTCTTTTTCTTGTCCTATGGAGTTTATGTGGGGTCTAAGGTGAAAAAATTTTCATGATAGGTAAATTTTGCTTTCTCATTGAGCAGAATAAACAAGCTTACTCCACTTACTCTCCCCAAGGAATTGGGAGAGTACTGAAGAATGAACCCAAGGGTGCTTTACTACTGAGCTACTTTTTATTTTTTATTTGGAGATAAGTTGCTGGGGCTGCCCTTGAATTTGTGATCCTTCTGCCTTAGTCTCTCAAGTCACTGGAATTACAGGCATGGTAGGCAGGAACAGCAGGCCATAGTTCCATCATGCCTGGCAATAAGCTGTGTTTTTGATACCAGTTACTACCTTGAAGTTCAGTGATTAAAAAGTCTCTTAATTAAACTTGTCCAAATCCTCCTATGACTTGGTAACTTTTGGCAATACTATAATTTTTGATGAGTTCTGTAAAATGTGAAATTATTTTAAGTAATTAAAAATTTTATTCTATCACTTTATATCACTGATATCCTCCTATACTTTAGGATTTTCTAAAATGGAAACATACTTATTTAGAATTTACTATGTAAAATAAAAATAATATTTTAAATGTGTAACAAAATTTCTTCAATTTCTCAGGACTTTAAAATATGTTTTGCTTAATTAAGATTTAAAACAAAACAGTATTATTTTACCCTTTTTGCCCCCCCTTTTTTTTTCTGGGAAGCAGTGAACTTCAGAGCTTTATTCTGCAATATGGAGGAAATAATTTTGCCTGCCTCTTCACAACATAAGCTGTATTTGCCCTTTTCTTAATTTCATTGTAATAAAGAGGTGGTGTTGTTGCTGATCATTTTCTTTTTCTTTCTTTCTTTTTTTTTTTTTTGTTTTGTTCTCTGTAGTTTGATAGAAAGTATGGGAGTTTGTTTTGGATAAGTAGATATTAGGAAAAGAATAAGAAGGATGAATGCAAACAAAAGAGACAGACTGAAGGAGATATAAGATCTAATAATAGAGTTAGCCAAAATTAGAATTGACTGTGGAACCATTTTCTTTGAATGAAGTAAGTAAGATGCAAGGTAGAGTTTGCTTCATTTGCCCCACATTCTAAGCTTGCATATAGGAACTGCTTCTTGTCTGATGATTTCCCAGCTGGTGAGAATGTTACCTGCACTATACCTGATGGTGTGCCAATAGATATCATGGTGAAGTTGATGGTCTGCCTTGTACATCTCAACATCCTTGAACCGCTTAATGTAAGTAACATTAAGATGTACACTTGAGATACTTAAGATCAAAACCAGTTTTCTTTGGATAACAAAAATTGTAACTTGACCCTGGATTTTCACATTTTTTAACTGAAGAGGTCACAGTAATCATCAAATCACTTTTGTATGAATGTCTGAGACAAGCTAAAAATGTTTTGAAATTGGGCTTGTAATAATTTGCTTTTCTTTTAAAATGAGAACAATCCAAAGATGAAAAATTGATATTGGGTCTTTTGTAAATTGATAATAATTTTGACACCTATTTTCTTTTGCTGACTTTGGACAAAGTATTTTTATTGAACAAAAAACCTCTACTTTATTGACTCCAGGATAGGGTATTGAGTAAAATACTTCAAATCCCTACATCATGGGTTTTTTTTCTAATGGGATTAGATTAAAAAAATTTTATAAAATATGTCAGATATTGGCTGGTGATAAATTTTCTGGAGAAAATCAAGGAAGAAAAATATTGAGTAATATTGGGGGTGGGAATGGTTGCAAATGGGAGTCAGGAAAGGCAGTAAACCATTGAGATATCTGAGGAAATCGCTTTTAGAAACATAAGCAAACATAAGGATGGCAAGGCACAGGTGTGCTTGGCTTGTTAGAGAAAGAGTTCAACAGAGCAGAGTGGTCCTAATTCCTGCAGTTGCCTGTCTTTTAACAGGTCCACATCATGTGTTAGATGATCGAATGATAGAAATATTGAGTTCTTTTTCATAGAGATAAATAAATAGAAAAATGATCATTTAAGCTGTGTTATTAAGCTTTGCTCCTTTTCAGCTTGCTTCATATAATCAATATATATTAAAATGAGAACTATACATAAATGTACACACTTGTAATGCATGTTTGATGACTTCAGGCTTTTATTTGGGGTCTAGCCTCTCTTGACAACGCTAGTAGAACAGAATCCTGAAGATATGGGAGACCTATATCTAGATGTTGCTGAAGCTTTTCTGGATGTTGGTGAATATCATTCTGCGCTTCCCCTCCTCAGTGCATTAGTTTGCTCTGAAAGATACAACCTTGCAGTAGTTTGGCTTCGGCATGCAGGTAATATATTTTTAGTGGGAGGGAAAAGTTTTAATCATATAAGCGGACAAGAACTTATTATTCCAAGATGGTAATAATTGTGTTAATATCTTAGTGGAAGTATTTGTGGTTTCAGGTAGTTTTTTGTTTGTTTTTTGATACTGAAGATTGAACCCAGGACCTTACACATGCTACCACTGAGCTATATCCCCAGCCCGTTTTTATATTTTAAAATTTTATTTTAAAAAAGGGTCTAAGTTGCCTTACTCCTATCTTAGACTCCTGAGTAGCTGAGATTATGGTGTGTGCCACTTTGCCCAGATCAGGGTGGTTTTATGAAGATCAGAATTTATTAAATTGTCAGACTCTACTAAGTGATTTCCCCTCACTAATGCGTCTTAAATTTAGAGATTGATCAATCAATAAAAATTGGAAGGGATTGTTGCTTGAAGTACTAAAAAAGATGTATTCATTTCTTTCTTGTAATTTTTTATGTTAATGTAATTTTTCTTTAAAAATGGAAAAACAATTTTGGCCAATTTAATCTGTAATTCACATGTTTGCTTTAACATTATTTTAGAATGTTTAAAGGCCTTAGGCTATATGGAGCGTGCTGCTGAAAGCTATGGCAAAGTGGTTGATCTGGCCCCCCTCCATTTGGATGCAAGGATTTCACTTTCCACCCTTCAGCAGCAGCTGGGCCGACCTGAGAAAGCTCTGGAAGCTCTGGAACCAATGTATGATCCTGATACTTTAGCCCAGGATGCAAATGCTGCACAGCAGGTAGACCATGTAACATAGAAGTTTTTCCTGGTGGGTTGTATTTTAGAACTTTCTCCTTAGTTAAGGATGTCCCTATAGTTTACATCCAAAGTTTTATTTGGGGATTTTTTTTTTAAAATTTTTGTAGTTGTACAGAATGCCTTTATTTTATTTGTTTATTTTTATGTGGTGCTAAGGTTCGAACCCAGGGCCTCACATGTGCAAGGCAAGCACTCTTCCACTGAGCTCTAGCCCCAGTCCCAAATTTGGGGATATTAAATTTAATGTTTTTGAAAAATTACTTTGAGCCTTAAGATTCAGGCATTTTATTAGGAAACATTATAAATTATAGTTTCTATAATATTAGACATTAATCATTGTGGAAAATAAAGCAAATGTTCTTAAGGTTTGATTTCTAAAATAAAGCTTTTCTGTGCAAATAAAACAGTTTACAGCAAAGGAATTTTGTCACACTCATCATGTGTTTGTTTATTTAGGAACTGAAGTTATTGCTTCATCGTTCTACACTGTTGTTTTCACAAGGCAAAATGTATGGTTATGTGGATACTTTACTAACCATGCTAGCCATGCTTTTAAAGGTTGGTAATTATCTTTATATGACTTTTTAAATGTTTGGTATTTGATTTAAACCAACATTGCTACTTATAATTGTTTTACTCTTTTAAATCAGACATTTTAAAGTGAAAGTCAAAGAAATTAATAAGTGGTGTATAATTGATATTATAAACTACCTGATATTATAAACTTGACCATAGAGTACATGAAATAAAACCTTTCCTAGAAGTTACTTAGAAAAGTGAGAGCCATAGTATCATCAGTTATTGACCATATATAGGCAGTACTATGTGCCAAAATTCTTCTAGACCTGATGTCCTTCCTGAGTCTGGCTGTTTTTGCAGGGAGATGGCATGTCTATGTGTATGTTATAAAGTTAATGCGAATTGCCTTCTTTTTCCTATCTAAGATGAATAATATGACCGAAATTCTTTTGGTAAAGAAAAAAAATCAATTTTATTCTACTTTTAGGGTGTTTTTGTTTGTTTTTATAATAATTTGACCTCTTTCCCCCTTACGGAGGAGCTTTCAGTCACATTTGTGGTAATTGTGGCTCTTCAGTTTTCTTTAATAAACTATTGACTAATAAAACTAATTACCTTCTTTAATTCAGGTAGCTATGAACAGAGCCCAAGTCTGTCTGATATCTAGTTCCAAATCTGGAGAGAGGCATCTCTACCTTATTAAAGTATCAAGAGACAAAATATCAGATAACAATGATCAAGAGACAGCAAATTGTGATACAAAAGGTAATTTCTTCATTTGCTTTATTATACATAACTTAGATGAATTCAGACTATCTCATGAAGTAATATCTGACAGTAATCAAATTGAAAATATACCCTTTTCAAATAAAATGAAATTTTGAATCCATATCTCTCAAGTATAATAAACTCATTTGAGTTAAAAGTCAAGGCTAAATACTTCAGTTTTTAAAATATTAAAAGGAAAACATCTGCTTGCAACCTTATGTTGAAAAATGAAACTTTAATTTTGATTTTTCTTTTTTTTTTTTTTTTTGGTACTGGGGATTGAACCCAGAGGTGCTTTACTACTGAGCCACATCCCTAATCCTTGTTTCAATCATTTTTGTTGATGTACTTTTATTTTTTACTTATTTATATGTGGTGCTGAGGATGGAACCCAGTGTCCCACACATGCTAGGCAAGTGCTCTGCCACTGAGCCACAACCCCAGTCCTTTATTTCTTATTTAGAGACAGGGTCTCATTTAGTTGCCAGGGCTGGATTTGAACTCAAGATCCTCCTGCCTCACCCTCCCAAGCCATGCAGATTACAGGTGTGTGCCATCATACCTGGGTAATTTTGATTTTTAAGAAGAAAGTATATTTGAAGAAATTTGAAGATTTGGTGGCAAAACCAATTATTTGTCCAGTCACTTTGATTACATACATTCCATTCTGTTTCAGTTTTGATGAATGTAGTAATAGCCATAGAAACTTTTTGAAAATAAGTTGCTATGACCTACTCTCAAGTCTTAGGACTTTAAAAGGCATCTAATTTTACTTGGAAAAGCATCAAGTATGTTTGGGTGAGGTTTTTACTCAGAAAATTTTGAAAATGACTAAGGCTTTAAACTAGAGGTGTAAATTAGGCAGAATCTGACTTCATTATTAATTAATTTAACAAATGTTTATTAAATCACTATAGCATTATTAGAATCAGAAGAAAGGCAGGAGGACTTAGCTGGTTATCATCTAGTTGTAAATGCCTGAGAGCCCTGCCAGCTCTCCAGTTCATTAATTCTGGGTTTATCCCAACATTTTCTACCTCTGTAGTATATATTAGACCATGTTTCCTTAAGTTTTGTTTTTTTATATTGCTTGTTTCAGTGGATCCTCATTTCAGATCTGTTGTTGGTTTTTCTTAGGTTCATAAGGTTTTGTTGGTTAGTTTTGTTAATGTCATCACGGTGGGGATCACCTTACATGGTGTCCCAGGGTGGATGAGCTAAACCTTTTTATGTTAAATAGAACTTTATACTCTGATATTTTCACTTCATATTTTCTCACAGAAATTTTCTCATGTTACTCTCTTGTCATAGCTATATTTTAGGAATATATAATATTCCTTTGGCTAGCAGTTCCATAATTTAACCATTTCCTTATCATTTTTATATATGATACTTCTAAATTTTTTGTAAATAATGTAGTAAGCATCTTTGTACATATAGATTTATCCATATTTTGATTATTTAGGATAGATTCCCACAAGGAGAATTATTGGATCAAGGACAGAAAAAACTTTTTAATAATTTTTAAGGTTATAAAAGAGAAGCATATTATAGAGAAAGAAGGACAAGAAGGTTGTTAAAAGAAAAACTTCAGAAAGATAAAATTGATTAGAAAAAGATCAAGAACAACTTTGATCTCAAATATAAATTGGAAGTCATTAGCTGAAAAAATGGCATTGGAATGCTTTGTATGTGCAGAATCCTCTATCTGATCACAATCATGGAAAGGCCATTTGTTCTGCTCTGGAGGAGCATACATCCTAGCTGGTACCAAAAAATGCAAATGGGGTTAGTTGGACTTTGTAGAGAACAAGTCATAATGAGAATTAACAATTGCATATTGTTAAGCAGGCAGAGAAAAAGGGGATAGTGTTGAAGGAATATAAACAACAAACTACTCCCTACTCATTTTTGTAAGGAGTGTTATTGGTAAGAATTCAGGCCCGTAGGGCTGTGGTTATTAAGTTTATCTTAAAATCGAGCATGTGAATTTTTCTTTCTGATACACTGTTTCTGGAAATACCGTAACCTAACTGGTTTTCATTGGTCTCATTTTTAGCAATATTTGCTGTACTCACAAGTGTCTTGCCAAAAGATGACTGGTGGAACCTTCTATTGAAGGCCATATATTCTTTATGTGATCTATCCCGATTTCAAGAGGCTGAGTTACTTGTAGATTCTTCATTGGAATATTATTCATTTTATGATGACAGGCAAAAACGCAAAGAACTGGAATACTTTGGTCTGTCTGCTGCAATTCTGGATAAAAATTTCAGAAAGGCATACAACTACATCAGGTGACTTTCCAATAATTTCATCAGATTCTTTATGATAGAATGTAAATTTACTTTGATTTAGACTTATAGTCAAGAATTAATAAGCTATTTTATTACTAGCTTTCGTTGTGTGCTGGTTCAGTTCATTGGTGATTCTCAGAGGCAGCATTTGAGAGCATGGACTCTAGAGCTAGATTTCCTGGGTTCAAATCCCAGCCCTGGCTTTGTGACTTAAGGCTAGTTAATTTAACCTCTTGTGCCTCTCTCTCCCATTTATAGAAGGACATCTTAATACCATTACTCCCCCATAGTATTATGAGGGTTGAGTTATGTACAAAGCCTTTTTTCAGTGTCAGGAGCATATTATTATTCATTAAATGCTTATTAAATGCTTATAGTACTTCAGCTGGGCAGGGAGAGGAAAAAGTGAAACCAATTGATTTTTTTTTTTTTTTTTTTTTTTTGGTTTAAGAGTTTTGTTGAAAAACAGAAACAAGATGTAGAAATATTAACTTAAGCAGCATTTTTTGAGTAAAATCTTTTATTGTATAAGAGGTTTTGCTTAAATAGATTGAAGCACTTTGCTTTTCCTTGTTGGGGATGGTACAGTTTAGTATTAGAAGGACAGCGCTAAAGGGTTTCATTCTTAGAAATCAGGAAATGGGCTTTTTTTTTTTTTTTTTTTTTTTTTAAATCATCATTTCCTCCTCACCTTCTTTCTGCAATAGGATAATGGTAATGGAAAATGTCAATAAACCCCAGCTCTGGAATATTTTCAATCAAGTTACCATGCACTCCCAAGATGTAAGACATCATCGCTTCTGTCTCCGTCTAATGCTGAAAAACCCAGATAATCATGCACTGTGTGTTTTAAATGGTCACAATGCATTTGTATCTGGAAGTTTTAAGCATGCACTTGGTAAGTGTCCTGGCACATGACTTTGTTAAGCATAAACAGTATAATGTTAAAGGACCAAGCCTTTGGAGCAGAGCTGCCTAGGCTTAAATAACAGCTATCCTGTGTTGCTCTGTTCTGTTCCTTTATTTCTAAAATGGAGATAATAATTGGACCTACCTTAGAGATTACTGTGCAAATTAAATGAGTTAATATAAACTACCTAAAACAATGCTTGGTACATTGATAGCATGAGTGGCTATAAGTATTAGCAATAATGATAGTTTTTGTTATTCTTAAACTTTAGTTTTGAAAGGACATATTCATTTTAAAGATCAAGAAATCTCCCTACTAAGGTTTGTTTGTTTTTAAAATAATTTTCAGTAATTATGAATGCTTTGCCCCTAATTTGGTTTGCTATTTGCAAAAAAAGGATTTAAGATTTGCTGATAGTCATTCCTCTAGGAGGCAAGTCTTATAAGATTTATTTACATGATGCTTACAAATTCCAATTAAACTCAAGGAAATTCATTACTCATAAAAAGAAAAAAAAATAAGGAATTAGAGGTACTCAAGAAGAAAAATGCTTAACCAGATGTTTAAACTTAAAATTAGGCACATCTCTTTTGCTGCCAAGTTAATTCTGAATAAACTGCAATTTTGGCTATTTAAAACTTAAAAAAAAATTTCATGTTTGTGAATGACTGATGTTTTTATAATTGTTCAGCCAGTAACCTCAAATATCAGCTTTTGGAATTTTACTATGTATGCTTTTTTAAATTGTTGGTTTAATATTTAGAAAATAGAAAAATTGAGATTTAAAAAATGTTCATAGACAGTAAAAATAGAAATGTCCAAATGGACATTTACCATCTTTCCTGCTTAAACAAAAACAAAAACCTGTGGTATCATTCCTCCTGGAATAGAACCTAGAAGGAATAGAAGTTTTCATCTATGTAGGATAAATTTGGCTAAATTATCCTACCTCATTTTTTTTTTTAACATGAGGTAATTTATATCAGAATTCTTAAAACCCCAAATTGTTATTAGACACATGAGCTTCTCTTGGGAAAAATACAGTTGCCACATTTAAGAAAACACTGAATCTAAGAAACAAAGCTTCTTTTCCCTTTTCTCACTTCTATAATTCATCACATTTGAATTTATTAGAACAATTAATTTTACAAAAATTCACCCATGCTTTTAAATAGATTTAAGATCATAAATAGAATTATGATCACAATTGATGCTTTTTTAAAGAAGTATTATTCTACGTAGAAATATCTAGCTGTGGTTAAAAAAAAAAGTTACTTTTAGTTACACATTTATTTTCATGATCAAGATACATTTATGGAGACACTTCTAATTATGTTCTGTGTTAAATATTGCTATAAAATTAAATTAATATGTATTGATTGATATCTAAGACAGAACTATATGTTTGGCCTTAAAATGTTTGAATACATGTTAAGGAAATAAGGAACTCTGTTCTTGTCACATCATCTGACACCACTTCTTTTTTTCCAGGGCAATATGTGCAAGCCTTTCGCACTTATCCAAATGAACCTCTTTATAACCTCTGCATAGGCCTAACCTTTATTCACATGGCATCTCAAAAGTATGTGTTAAAGAGACATGCTCTTATTGTGCAGGTAATTCATTTGGATTTTTCATTTTTATGTTCCTTGAAAATTAACATATTTAATTGTTTTTAAAATTTCTACTTCAAAAGTAATACCTGCTCAATACATGTTGGGAATCAGAACTCCTGGCCAAGACTTATTATATAGCAAGGTAGTAAGGATACACAACTAGATCACGGGAGAAAAAGACACAGGCAAAATCTAGAGGAATTTATATGCAGCCTCCCTTATACTCTGGAGCCCCAACATCTCTGTTCTTCTAGGCCCTAAAGATTAATTTAAATTAGTTTTTAAAAATATAACTATATAGTCAGGTATGGTGGTGCATGCCTGTAATCCCAGTGACTCTGGAACCTGAGGCAGGAAGATTGCAGGTTGAAAGCCAGCCTCGGCAACATTGTGAGACCCTGTTTCAAAATTAATAAATAAAAAGGGCTGGGGATGAGACACACACACACACACACACACACACACACACACACACATACATATGATAATGAATGTTGGATGCACCTGATTTCTTACACCATCACTAAGAAGGTTTTTTTTTGTTTTTCTTTTTAATTTTCCTTTTGGGTAGGCTAGGGGTATAGCTCAGTGGTAGAGGGCTTGCCTAGCATGTGCAAGGACCTGGGTTTGATCCCCAGCACCACCAATAAAAAGCAAATTTCTTCCTGGTTCTTATAAAAATTAAAAATTATTTTTGTTTTCCTGTTTACATGTTTTGTAGTTTGTCTTCTAAGATTACCATAAACTCCAAGAGATAAGAGATTTTACCAGCCTTATTTACTACTGTATCTTCAACACTTTGTTTTTATGATTTCCATATTTATTTTTTCTCATCCTAGAGATTGAACACAGGAGCATTCTACATCTCAGCTATATCCCTAGCCTTATATTATTTTATTTTGAGGCAGGGTCTCACTAACTTACCCACCCTGGCCTCGAACTTGATTCTTTTTGCCTCAGCTTCCCTTGTGTCTGGGATTACAGGCATGTATAACTATGCCTGGCTGATTTCCTTATATGTTTGATGTATCCAAAATATGATATGGAGGGTTGGGGATATAGCTCAGTTGGTAGAGTGCTTGCCTCAAAATATGATATGGTATAATGTATACTATACTCTTATAGGGTAGGGCTTTTATTTTTTTCCTTCAATATTTCTATTCCCAATACCTGGCACATATAGTTTAGTACATCCTTACCAAATGAGTGAGCTACTGAATTATCTTTTTTTTTTTTTTGGTAGGGCTTCTCCTTCCTTAATCGATACCTTGGTTTACGTGGACCTTGCCAGGAATCATTCTACAATTTGGGCCGTGGCCTTCATCAACTGGGTCTGGTTCATCTTGCAATTCACTATTATCAGAAGGCCTTGGAGCTCCCTCCATTTATAGTAGAGGTATTGTATAATTTACTTAACTAAGGAATCACTTCATTTCATCTATAGATAAGTGCAGTTAGTTAAGTATTATGGTTCAGTCAGTGAAATTAGAGCTTCTTTATTAATGTGTATTTTTCCCTAATTCAGTATATTTGTAATTATGTTAAGCAACAGATAGATCTTTTACATCTTAGCCTTATGACATGATCAGCAATCATATGAACATGTATATTTGTGATGACCCTGTGATTTGTCCTAAGATAGCCCCTGTACTTTACAGATAGGAACTGGTAGATATGAAGCCCAAGTGTTGAATGATTGCCATTATTCATTTTTAAGTTCAAGTATAACTAACATTTTTTTATAAAGATAAAAGACTAGTATTCCTATAGCCTCTTGTTTTAAGATAGCCTCTTATTTTAAAACAGGTAAAGTGTTGCCAGTACTATGATGATATTTGTTTAGTCTGATGGATACTTGAATTCCTAAAGAAGAGTATGTTTTCATTATTAATTTTTATATGTATATATATATATATCAGTATATATAACTTGTATTTATCTTCATTTGACTTTGGTTTTAAGCCAATGTGTCCTTTTATAGTTAAGTTTATAAAATATACTTTTGTATTATTTCATAAATATTTTTATATATTGATACCTTAATTTTATTGGTATCACTTTGAATCCTTGCAATTGTTTTCTCCTATTGACCTCACAAATTTCTCCTGGGGAAGATTAGAAACATCATTCTAGCTATTCTTTTTTTTATTTTCATTTTTTTAAGTTTTTGATACAAATTATACATATTTATAGGTTATCATGTGATGTGTTGATACATACATACACTGTAATGGTCAAATCAGAGTAAGAATCTCTCCAAACATTAATTTTTTGCTATCTTTTTTTCAGATAGTTTGCTTTTGGCATGTAAAAATGCTGCTGACTTTTGTCAATTTTATATCCAGCTACTTTCCTCAATTTATTTATTAGTTCTAATGAGTCTTTTTTGTAGAGTCTTTAGGGTATTCTAAATTTAGGATCATGTCATATGCAAACATTGACAATTTGACTTCCTCCTTTCCAACGTGGATGCCTTTATTTTTTTCTTTTTCCTAACTACTCTGGTGAGGACTCCTAATACTGTGTTACATATGAAAATGCGTATCCTTATCTTGTTCCAGTTCTCAGAAAGCTTTTAGCTCTTTCCTGTTCAATATGATATTAGCTGTATGTATCTTATATAGGGCTTTATTATACTGAGATATATTCTTCCTATACCTAATTGTTGAGAGATTTTTTAAAATATTTTTTTACTTATAATTGGACACAATACCCTTATTTTATTTATCTATTTTTATGTGGTGCTGAGGATCAAACTCAGGGCCTCGCACATGCTAGGCGAGTGCTCTACCACTGAGCCCCAGCCCCAGCCCCCCAGCCCCAGTCCCTTGTTGAGAGATTTTATCAATTCTTTTTCTGCATCTGTTGAAATGATATGGATTTGTGTATGTTCAGCCATCCTTGTATCCCTGAGATAAATATCATTGGACCTTGGAGAATTTCTTTTAAATGTGTTATTGGATTTGGTTTGCTAGTATTTTGTTGTGGATTTCTTCGTGTATGTTTATCAGGGTCCATATCTTTTTGTTGTTTCTCTTTTTTTTTTTTAATATCCATTTATTTTTAGTTGTAGTTGGACACAATACCTTTATTTTATTTATTTTATATGTGGTGTTAAGGATCGAACCCAGGGCCTTGCACATGCTAGACGAGCACTTTATTGCTGAGCCACAGCCCCAGACCCTGTTGTTTCTTTATCTGGTTTTAGTAGCAGGGTAGTGTTGACCTCATATAATAAGTTTGGAAGAATTGCCTCCCCTTCCATTATGTGGAATAATTTGAGTATTGGTATTAGTTCTTCTTTAAGTGTTTGGTAGAATTCAGTAGTGAAGCCATCTCTCTGGTCCTGTGTTTCTTTATTTTTGATTTAATCTTGTTACTCATTTTTGGTCTGGATTTTCTATTTCTTTGTGATTCAGTCATGGTAAAGTATATATTCATTTCTTCTAGATTACCAAATTTATTGCCATATAATTTTCATAATTGTCTTTGATATTTCAGTAGTGCCAGTTGTAATGTCTCTTTTTTCATTTGAATTTCATTTGAATCATCTTTTTTCTTAGTCTACCTAAGGGCTTACATTTTTATCCTTTTGAAGAACCAGCTCTTCATCTTGCTGGTCTTTTTATTTTTTATTTTTAGTCTCTATTTATTTCTGTTCTTTCTTCCCTTCTACTATTTTGGGGTCTGATTTTGTTCTTATTTTTCTAGTTCCTTGAGGTAAAATGATAGGTTATTTTGAGATCTTTCTACTTTTCTGATGATGTTGTCAATTGTGCTAAACTAACCCGTTAGTACTGCTTTTGCTGCATTCCATAAGTTTTGGAATGTTTTATTTCCATTTTCTTATAATTTTCTTTCTTGATAATTGGTTGTTTGGACCATGCTGTGAAGTTTTCATTTATAATTCCATATTACTGTTTTATTGCATTGTGTTTAGAAAAGATACTTGATAGGATTTTTAATATATATTTTTAGTTATAGATGGGCATGATACCTTTGTTTTATTTATTTATTTTTATGTGGTGCTGAGGATCGAACCCAGTGCCTCCCACATGCTAGGCAAGCGCTCTACCACTGAGCTACAGCCCCAGCCCGTGATTTCAGTTTTTAAAAGTTTGTTGGGATTTATTTTGTTGCCTACCTTATTTTATGTCCTAGAGGATGTTCATGTGCTGTAAAGAATTTGTATTTTGTAATGTAGTGTTCTGTAGAGGTCCATTTGGTTCAGGGTGTAATTGTCATTTTTCTGTCTCAATGATCTGTCCATTGCTGACAGTGGCATGTTATAAAGTGTCCTACTATTAAGGTACTCTGTTAGGTCTGTTAATATTCATCTTACATATTTAAGTGTTTTGACAAATTGTGTGCATATATATTTGTTATTTCCTCTTGCTGAATTGATTGTTTATCATTACATAATGACCTTCTGGTCTTTTTGTGCTTTTGATTTAGTCTCTCTTATTTGATAAAATATGGCTATTCATGCTTTCTTTTGTATTGCATTTGCATGTAATATCTTATTCCATGACTTCACTTTCAGTATGCATATTCTTAGAGATGAAATGAATTTCTATGATTTATATTCATTCATTTGTCTTTTAGTTGGAAATTTTAATTACATTTAAGGTAATTATCAATAGGTGAGGACTTACTATTGCCATTTTGTAATTTGTAATTCTTTTCTCTTTTGTAGTTCTTTGCTTTGTGATTGAGTTTTCTTTAGTAGTGTGTTTTGATTCCTTGCTTATTGGTTTGTGTGTCTATTGTAGGTTTTTGTTTGTTTTTGGTTTTTGGTACCAGGGATTGAACCCAGGTCTCTTTACCATTGAGCCATATCCTAACATCTCTTACCCCATCCCCCACTTATTTTTTTGAGACGGGGTCTTGCACAGTTGCTTGGGGCCTTCCTAAGTTTCTGACTTGACTTTGAACTTGTGGTCATTCTGCCTCAGTTTCCCAGACCACTTGGATTACAAGTGTGTGCTGCTACTATGCTGGGCTTTTTTTGGGGTGGGGGGGTAGGGTACTAAGAATGAACTCACGGGGTGCTTTACCACTGTGCTATATCCCCTTTTTATTTTAAGACAGGGTCTTGCTAAGTTGCTGAAAGTGGCCTCAAATTTGAGATTCTCCTGCTTCAGCCTCCCTAGTCTCTGGGATTATAGGCATGCACCACTGAACCCAGGATACAGGTTTTTGATTTGTGGTTACTATGAGACTTATAAAAAACATCTTTTGGGCTGGTGGTGCATGCCAGGCAGGAGGATCACAAGTTCAAAGCCAGCCTCAGCAACTTATTGAGATCCTGTCTCAAAAAGGGGCTGGGGATGTAGCTGGGGGTGTAAATATCACCTCTGGGTTCATCCCCTAGTATCTCCCCGCCAAAAAAGTTTTGGTAACAAGCTATGGTGAAATGGTAGCAAATCTATATTGATTATTGTGAAGATAAGAAACAAAACAAAACTCTAGCTGGATGCAGTGGTACATGGTTGTGATCCCTATGACTCAGGAGGCTTGAGGCAGAAGGATCATAGGTTGGAGGCCAATATCAGGCAAATTAGTGAAAACCTGTCTCGAAATAAAAAGGGTTGGTGACATAGTTCCATGATAGGCACCCCGGGTTCAGTAGAATTTTACTAAGTTGCCTGGATTGGTTTTGAACTTGTTATCCTTCTACCTCACTGAGTAGCTGGTATCATAGGCATATACCACTATTCGTACCTCCATTTCACTTTTTACACTGCCTATCTCAATATATTAATATAGTTAATTTAAAAATTATTTTTTAGGGGGCTGGCTCAGTGGTAGAGAGCTTGCCTAGTTTGTGTGAGGCACTGGCTTCAATTCTCAGCACCACATATAAATAAATAAAGGTCCATCAACAACTAAAAAAAATTTAAAAGCAACTTTTTTATTCTTCATGCTGAGGATACAAATGTTTTATGCAGTGTGTTTACAGTATTAAGACACTGAGGGGCTGGGGATGTAGCTCAGTTGGTAGAGTGTTTGCCTTGCATGTGCAGGGCCCTAGGTTTAATCCCCAGCACCAAAAAAACAAACAAAAAACCAGTGAGTTTATATATAGTTATGCTTATTGGTGATTTTTATTCTTCCAATATACATGTTTTTTTTTTTTTTTGTACTTTATTTCAGTTTGAAGAATGCCCTTTAGGATTTCCTAAAAGACAGATCTGATGGTAATAAATTTTAGCTTGTTTGAGAATGTCTTTATTACTTTCATTTTTTAAGGGTAGCTTTCCTGAGTGTAGTGTTCTTGGTTGGCCTTGGCATTTTTTTCCCCTTGAACACTGTAATCTCTCATGTTATTCTTTCTTGGCCTGTATTGTTTCTGCTAAGTCAGCCATCAGTCAGATTGGGACACCTTATGTATTGTTTCTTTTGAGAATCCTCTCTTTAACTGCTAAGAGCCTGATTATGTTTCAGGGTAAACTTGGTTGAGTTAAATCTGACTAGCGATCTTTGCCCATCCTGTAATTGGGTACTTCGATACCTTGTCTAGATTTGGGAAGTATTTCCTCTTTGAATAAACTTTCTACATCCTTAGCATTTTCAAGTCTCTCTTGAACCACAATAACCCAGCAATGCTTACTGTCCCAAAGTTTTTTTTTCCTTCATCTTTTTTTTTGATTTTCTGAATATGAAGTTCGTTCTTCTTTTTATCTATTTTGCTATTAATGCTTTCTATTATGTGTTCTGTTTTGTTCATTTGTATTCTAATTTGTTATATATGACAGCAGAATGCATTACAGTTCATATTACACATAGAGCACAGTTTTTCATATCTCTGGTTGTATACAAAGTATATTCACACCATTCATGTCTTCATACATGTACTTAGAGTAATGATGTCCATCTCATTCTACCATCTTTCTTACTCCCATGCCCTCTTCCGTCCCCTCACCTACTTTGCCCTATCTAGAGTTCATCTAATCTTCCTTTGCTTCCCCCTCCCAACCCCACTATGAATCAGCCTCCTTATATCAGAGAAAACATTTGGCATTTGTTTTTTTGGGATTGGCTAACTTCACTTAGCATTATGTTCTCCAACTCCATCAATTTACCTGCAAATGCCATGATTTTATTCTCTTTTATTGCTGAGTAATATTCTGTTGTGTATATGTACCACAGTTTCTTTATCCATTCATCTACTGAAAGGCATCTAGGTAGGTTGGTTCCACAGATTAGCGATTGTGAATTGTGCTGCAATAAACATTGATGTGGCTGTATGCTGTTTTTAAGTCCTTTGGGTATAAACCGAAGAGTGGGATAGCTGGCTCAAAAGGTGGTTCCATTCCCAGTTTTCCAGGGAATCTCCATACTGCTTTCCATATTGGCTGCACCAGTTTGCAGTCCCACCAGCAATGTATTAGTATGCCTTTTCCCACACATCTTGCCAACACTTACTGTTGTTTATATTCTTAATACCTGCCATTCTGACTGGAGTGAGATGAAATCTTAGAATGGCTTTGATTTGCATTTCTCTAATTGCTAGAGATGAACATTTTTTTATATATTTGTTGATTGATTGTATGTCACCTATTGAGAAGTATCTGTTCAGTTCATTGGCCCATTTATTAATTGGGTTATTTATTACTATACCCTAGAGATTAGTGCTCTATCTGATATGCAAGTGGTAAAAATTTGCTCCCAAGCTGTAGGCTCTCTGTTCACCTCACTGATTGTTTCTTTTGCTGAGAAGAAGCTTTTTAGTTTGAATCCATCATTTATTAATTCTTGCACTATAGGAGTCTTATTATGGAAGTAGAGCCCTGATCCGATATGATGGAGATTTGGGCCTGCTTTTTCTTCTGTTAGATTGCACGGTCTCTGGTTTAATTCCTAGGTCCTTGATCCACTTTAAGTTGGGTTTTGTGCATGGTAAGAGATAGGGGTTTAATTTCATTTTGTTGCAGGTGGATTTCCCATTTTCCCAGCCTCACTTGTTGAAGAGGCTATCTTTTCTCCAATATGTTTTTGGCGCCTTTGTCTAATATAACTAATTATGTGGGTTAGTCTCTGTGTCCTCTGTTCTGTACCATTGGTCTATATATCTCAACATTGTAAAAGCTAACATCATTCTAAATGAAGAAAAATTGAAGGCATTCCCTCTAAAAAACTGGAACAAGACAGGGATGCCCTCTTTCACCACTTATATTTAATATATTTCTTGAAACACTGGCGAGAACAATTAGATGAAAGAAATTAAAGGGACACAGATAGCAAAAGAAGAATTCAAATTAGTGCTATTTGCTGATGATATGATTCAATTCCTAGAAGACCCAAAAAATTCCACCAGAAAACTTCTAGAACTAGTAAATGAATTCAAAAAAGTAGCAGGATACCAAATCAACACCCACAAGTCAAAGGCATTTCTGTATATCAGTGACAAATCCTCTGAAAGGGAAACGAGAAAAACGACCCCATTTATAATAGCCTCAAAATAAATAAATAAATAAAACACTTGGAAAGCAACCTAACAAAAGAGGTGAAAGACCTCTACAACTATAGAACACTAAAGAAAGAAATTAAAGAAGACCTTAGAATATGGAAAGGATCTCCCTTGTTCTTAAATAGGCAGAATTAATATTGTCAAAATGATCGTACTACCAAAAACATTATACAGATTTAATGCCATTCCAATCAAAATCCCAATGATAGTTCAGTGAAAAAGCAGTCATGAAATTCATCTGAAAAAATAAGAGACCCAGAATAGCTAAAGCAATCCTTATCAAGAAGAGTGAAGCAGGTGGCATCGCTATACCAGACCTTAAAATTATACTACAAAGCAATAGTAACAAAACAGCATGGTATTAGCATCAGTATACTTTTCAGCTGTAGGATTTGCTTTTTATTTTTGGTACCATAGATTGAACCCAGTGTCACTTCGCCACATCTCCAGCCCTTTTTATTTATTTTTTTATTAGAGGTAGGGTTTTCTCCCACACTTCCGGTGTGGGCCAGGGAAAGGGTTCCCCTTTGGAGGGATGGACTGGCTGAGAAATAAAAGCTAAGAAAATAGTACTATAAAATAAACACAGGACACCAGAAATATGTTCTCAGAGTGGAGGCAGGGATGGGCCAAACCAACCAGAGGGGTTGCAGCTTCTCACAAAGAAAGGAACCTGTGCTTGCTTTATTTATATTGGAACAAATCAAAAGGTTTCAATAGAAACTTCTTCTCAAAAGCAGAATAGTGGTGGGGCCAGGTAAGCTGCTTGGTTCTTAACAGGTTGCACCCATCTCCCATGTTGCTTGGGATCTTTGGCAGAGCTGGGTAGGAATTCAAATGCACCGCACTGTCTCAAAACCAGCAGGCATGCTGCTGGGAGTTCCCAGATACCAGATTTTCCTACTGAGTGGCTTCCAAGCTGATTTGGTACACACACATTTCATGGGTGGCTTCCTACAGGGTTTCACTAAGTTACTGAGGTTGGCTTTGAACTTACAACCCTCCTGTATCAGCCTCTTGAGCAGCTGAGATTACAGGCATGAGCCATTGTGCTTGGAAGGATTTGCTTTTTAAAATTATTTCAATCTCTTAAATTTCTCTGACAAAGTACTCACAGTTGTTTCTTATGTTTTCTTAAAGTCTGTTCAGTTTCTTTAAGTATTTAAAATTCTGAGGGTTTGTACATATTGCTCTTTGGTCAGTTTCTGGCATTTTATTTTGTTAGGTGAAATCATGGTTCTCTGAATGTTCTTGATGCTGGTGATGAACAATGATGACATCTGCATATTGAATGATTAGGTGTTATTAAGTTTTCACAATCTGGCTTTGTATCTGCCCTTCAGGATATAGGCAAGCTTCTTTTTTCTGTGCCTGTGGTCATTGCCTGTGTTTCAGCATTAGAACACACCCCAAGACAGGGAGCTGAAAGGAAAGCTAGGAATTGGGAGACAGGCGAGCGAGAAATGAAAGACTTGAGACCAGGCAGCGATACACAGAGAGTTTATTTGTCAGAGCTGACAAATAAGGGCCATCTCTCCATAGAAGGAGAGAGACAATACGGGCTTGGGTTCTGAGACTTTTATGGGGCAAGCTCAGGGATTAGAGTTGGCTGAGTCCTAAAGCAGGGTGGTGAAGGGTTGGGGGGGTAGTATGAGGGAGTGGTGATCCACCCTTGGGCGGGAAAGAATGCCAGTATAAGGGAGTGGTGAGCCTTTCTCAGAAAGGACCCTGGGAGGGAAAGCAAATTTTTCTTAAGATGAAGGCTTTCCTTAAGATGGCCATCCAGCTGCTAAGCAAGGACCTGCTAAGCCTAGAAACCTTGTCCAAAGTTACCAATATGTGTGGTCATCTTGGGATTTTGTTGGGCCTCACTTTGGAGGAGCCAGTTCTAGATTCCTAAGTAGTGACTTGGTATTTATTTTATTCTTCTTCTCCCAAGTGGACAATGTTTCTTTCCATGTTGTGCTGCCATGGCCTGAGAGCACTGCAGCTGGCCAGAATACAAGTCTTTCCCTCTAGGCCCAGGTCTTAGCCTGGCACTGGGGTAAGGTCCAGAGAACCTGTCTATAGCACAGGTCTACAGCTGAGAACCACTGGGATCTGCCCGGTGGTGGATTTCACCAGCTCAATACTATTTCAAGGCAAAGTTCTACGTAGACTTCCCTGCCCTACCTCATTCAACCCTTTCCCCAATAGGTGAAATCTTTTTCTACACTGTAAGCCCAAGGTTGGAGGAGAAGCATTAGAGTTAAGATATGGGAGCCCCTGTCTGTGGCCTGGGAGCAGGGACCTTGGGGCTCTGCAGGGTTCCAAGTCAAGACCTGGACTTAATTCCCTTTTCTCCAAATTGGAGGAGTCTCTCCTCTTGTGCTGAGGAGTGTGACTCTCGGGCATCTCTTTTCTTTCTGCCTTCCTCAAAGCATCTTGTTATGCTAAAACCAGTTACTGCAGTTTCTCACCTGTTTTCCTTAACTCAGTGATGAAGGTGGGATCTTGTGTAAATAGGTGTTCACATTGATGTTTCTGTGGGAGACAACTGCTGGAGGTTACTGGAGGGTCTGGTTCTGCAGTTCATTGCTTTGTTATTTAAATAGGAAAAAAGAAAGCACACCTGAGGAAATCATAATTTTATAGATACCTTACTTGACCTATTCTTTATATGCCTGTGTTTTTCCCCCATCTGGTCTTTATATATTTTTAAATTAATCACCTCTATATGATTAAAAAATATTAATTTTTTTAAATTCTGGAATTGGGCAGCATTTAAAGATAAAATTAGTGTTCTGATGAACCAAGCAGAGGAGGTTGGTTTTATAGATAGGGAAAGGCTTGAAAAAAGCAGATTGGTGGTTTTTTAAATTATTATTCTGTTTCCCTGCACCTCCTTACAAAGAAAGTAACTTTGAAATGACTAATCAGTTAACTTCAGATTACTTCAGGTATTTTGTGTAAGGATTAAGACAGAGGGAACTTTATTATCTTGAAAATTAAGACTTGGCCTCTCTGTAATCCCAGTCTATCGCAAGGTCAGATAAACAGCTTAGTTTTAGCTGGGGGACATGGAAGTTTAGTATGAGTGACTCCATTTTGATTTTTAGTTCAATGTGTAGGAGGAAAACTCCTCCAAACATGGGCCTCCTATAAATGTTATTTAATAATTATCCCTTTTTGAGATGTTAGTGCTATTCTCAGCATTATTTTGGGGTTCTGGTCTCAACAAGTCATAAATTATGGTGTCCTTGTGATCATGATCTCTTTTGAGTTTTTGCCATTCTAGCTAAAGAGAGACTTTTCACATTTATCTAAAAAAAAACTCTTTTAGAAAATACAGTGTACCAAAAAACTATTATACTATCAAGAGACTTATACTAAGAATTTGGAGTATGCTTCTTGGCCAGAGAAGCCAAGTATGGCTCCCTTGAACCAAACCAACTAAATCAAATAATTTGAAAAGTCAGATCAAGAATGTGTTTTAACAAAGTAACCCATTCATTAATGATTGCAACCAAGTGCCTACAATACATGAAATATTTATCAGTATGCAAGAATACATGTTAGCGCCATTATCAAGCTGCTAGCCACTGGGAGTACTAAATTTCTTTGGACCTGTAAAGATATGTGTTTGAAATGACAGACCAAATTAGTTATTTGCAGAAAGTACTAATTGTTAAATTCTAATTACAGCATTATCCTGCCAAATGAAAGAGGTATAGTCTTGGGAGAAGCTGCTTATGTTCTGGTGAGCTGTCTGTGACCCATATATTAGGCACAAGACTTTTCCCTTCAAATTTACATCAAATTGTCCATCTTCGATGTATAGGGCTTCAGGAACCAAGTAGTTTCTGTTGCCAGATACTAGAGAAAACTAGAGTTTAGAATCCAATCCAGTCTTCAGATGGATCATTAAAAACTCAAAACAATGAACAGGGCTACAGTTATATACTATAGCTTTCTCCCTTTTTTTTTTTAACTAAAGATAATCACAGTTAAGACCAGTTTATTTGCAAAATAGTTATAATCTCTTGATTACTTACATAAGTGTAGCCAGAATAACCACAGTCTCCTTGTAAATTTCTTATGTTGAAAATTTGAAAGGGAGTTTCAGATTGGACTTGGCTGGAAAATCAAACCAAGGCAGTCTGTTTTTGTAGTACCTAATATCTTGAGGTTTCTGGGCCTGCTAGGAAGTGACAGGTTTTGCTCCTTCACTGTAAGCTTAGAACCCCTTACAAGCTAGGCATTATATTCTAAGCATTACATTCTAGTCAAAGCCAACATTTCCAATTGTATCCTATTTTAAAAATATTTTTATTGAATTTACATATATATATGTGTGCATATTGCTGTAAAAATAAGGGTACTCACAAACAGCTTCCAAATTCTGGAGGGATCAGGGAAAAATGAATGTTTCAATTTTTATTTACAAGAAAATATATTCTACCTAATCTACTGTAACTGAGGTAGCTTAAAAAGATGAAAATTGTTTCCTTTAATCTGGAAAACCAAACATAGAAAAGAATCAACACTTTAAAGAAAAAGTCAGAAAAACCCACCTATAATTCTTCATTGGTTTATTCAGTCTCATGTAATTCTTTTTCTTGATGTTAGCTTATTAATTTTGTAAGGCTAGCTTTTCCATTAGCATTCTGCATTTCTTAGGCTAATTCCTTGGTGTTAAAGCTACCAGAAATCTGCACTTGTCAGAGTTCTTTTCATCATTTCTTTCAACCTCCTTGAAGACAAAAAACTTTAGAATTACAGTGGCTTGGGTGGGGGTTGTGGCTCAGCGGTAGAGTGCTTGCCTCGCACATGCGAGACCCTGGGTTCGATCCTCAGCACCACATAAAAATAAATAAGTGAAATAAAGGTATTGTGTCCAACTTAAAAAAAAAAGAATTACAGTAGCTTACAAAAAGCTTCAATAACATCAGAAAAAAGCAATTGAACTATGGACAACAAGATTTAAAATAGCCATGGTTATAATCTGATGAGTTTGATATTCTGTGGCTTATAGTAGTTTAATGTAATAGCCAGAATGACATCAAATTCTAGGAAATTTATAGTTATTTGAACATAAGTGAATAATACATCCATACAAATAGAACTCAAAGAAGGTTAAACATTCCTTCTTTGAGAAGACTTCTCATATAATTTAACATTAAAATAAGCTTAATATGTCCCTTTTTGGACCTTCTTTGAGGTAAAAAAAAATATTGAAAGCTTAAAACACTCAAATAGAATCATAGATCATTGTGAAATAAAACCAGTGACAGAAAGATTTCAAAGGTATAAGAAATTACAGAATCTTTTTCAACTTTAGTTTTGCATCAATATACTTTTTATATCAATGCTTTTTATTTAGAAAATATTACAAATAATTCCTTAATTTTAGCCAATTTGCTCATAGATTTTTTGTTTACAAGAATCATCTTCCACAAACCTTCAATCTTAATTCATTTGCCTTAACTCTCAGTGTGGAACAACCAGCCAGAGAAAACCACCCTCAACAAAAACATTCTCATATTCCATAACCACCTTTTAAAACAGGCTTGGCTTTCCTCATAGAATTGTCTCCCTTTCTTAATTTTAGTTACTACATATTAGTTAGAATTTTAATTCTTAGTAATTTTGAATCAGCAGTCTACAGACTAACATCTTATAATTTCTAGCAATATGAGCACAGTTTTTAAAATATAGAACAATATATATTTACTAACAAAACATATTTAGCTTCTTTATGCCCTATAGAAATAAGATATTTAAGTATATACACTTTAAACTTATGCTTAATAATTGATGTTTTAGTATTTTAACTTATTTGGAAATGGCCTGGACATTTATATAACACTTAGTTTAACAGGGCACAACCCTTAAGATTTGAAGTTACTGAAAAAAATTGTTCAAAACTGTGACCAATTGATTTATAAGTTTTTATCTTATTTATTTACATTCACCTGGGTTTATTGCTTAGAGAAATTCTATGAGACATTGAACAAATAATTAACATTTTACTTCCTACCGTCTTAGTGACTGAGAGGCTGTGATTGTAGTATCTGCTGAACAGCTGTGGAAGAAAAGCCAACCATTTTCTAAGAAAATGTTATATAAGTCTGGCATTTAAAATCATTGTGCCAACTAACCCTAGTACCCTCAAAGCCAAAAAGATTGGCTGGGGGCATAGTGCAAAAAGAACAGAATCTGTGAAAGGCACTTCACTTTCAACCCTTGGGGTCCATGAAGAAGACAGGACTCCTACATTCCTCAAGGTGTCTGAGGAGAGAGCAACTGCCTTTGGGTCCTTTCACTGGTTGCGTGCTCTGTCAAGGGACAAAATTACAACAGTTTAGTTTAATGGTCTTAATAGGCTTTATTTTTATTCTAAAATTGGGTAACACTTTATTAAATAGTGTTCCCTAAAGTTTCTAGTTTTACTATTTAGAAGGGCCTTTCCCAAGATTTTATTATTCAATTTAATAAAGTTTATTTTGCTATGCCTCATTGGTGAGATCTTTCAGTATTGTATGAATTTTAATAGCTTTTGCAAATACACACTTATGGAACTATTTGCCATGAAAAAAATTGTCCTGGTTGGCAGTTTGAAATCTTAAAAATATTCATTTTCTTCTTCCCCTCCTAGGGTATAGAAGTGGACCAGTTAGACTTACGAAGAGATATTGCCTACAACTTAGCTCTCATTTATCAGAGCAGCGGGAACATTGGAATGGCTCAAAAGCTTTTATATACCTATTGTTCTATATAAAGCGTATCAACTGCAGAAGAAGCACTGGACAACTGCTGTGTGTGAACCAATCTCTTTTGTCTCAGGGCTTATTATCAGCTCCAAGATGGGAATACTTGGCATCATCTAGCAGTATTTCATTTTTTACATATGGTTCCTGTAGTACTACCATCACTCCAGTTACCTTAAAAACTGCAGCTTTTGAGTTTGTGTGTAGCTCAGTGGGACAGTGCTTACCTGGCATTCGTAAGCCTCTAGGTTTAATCCCCAGGACCATAAAACGTTGCAGCTTTTATGTATATATATGTGAAAATTATCATTCTTGTAAAACTGTCCCCAGTATTGGAATGGATAGTATTCATTTCTGAGCCAGCTTAGAGTTGAATATATTACTTTACATTTAATCATCTATGCCCTCAGTACTGTATATTATATACTTATGTAAGACAGATGTGGTCTTGTCCTTGTAGCACTTACAGAGTACATTACTGAGATAATTACCACTCTGTACAGTCTTTATTTACTTGAAAGTACAGTTTGCTTTGTTTCTACATACACCATTATTGTCATTTCTTAAAACTGTTACTATATGAGGCAGTGTTTCAAATACATGGAAAAGGAAGTTGCTTATTAAAGTAAATACAAATTGGAACTGTTAGGACAGTTACTTAAATCAGTGTCTAACAAAATTATTTAAAATGATTATGTGGTGAGAAGACAAATAATTGATTTGACTTTTTGTGTTTAACCTCCATATATCTTAGCTTTGTAGACTGGAAAGATGGGCTTAATTCAAAATATACTGATTTAAGGCAAAGTGCTTCATCTATGTGTATGTGTGGCTTCCCCAGAAAAGGGCCATGTTCAGTAACAACAGATATTGTGTCAGTAGGAATGTAGGAAAAACTGGAAAAGTTGTATATATGAAATAAAATATTGATGAAAAAAAAAGATTAAAACCTTTTACTCCAAACATTGTTTGTTATTGAATCTAAAGATACTTGCTATACTATTGATATAATAATTTTCAGGGGAAAATAAATGCCATAGTAAATGTGCATAAGATTGTAGGCTGCAGTCCAGATGAGGGAAGGAAAAACATATGAGATTTAGAGTCAGAGAAATACAATGAACTTTTTAGGAATTTATATAAACTTTCTAGTTGAGAAACTGAATTTGTATTTAATAAGTAAATACATCACACACCCTGTATATAAGTTAAATAAATTCTATTTTTGTAATTCGAGCGTTTCATATGCTTATATTTTTTAATTTCATGCCCCTGGCAAGTAATGGCAGGTAATGGTAAAACTATGATAAACAAGTTATAGTCTTAAATCCTACCTGTAGATCTGAGTATTTGGATTCAGAGTTTTTCTCTTGAATTAAGCTCACAGGGCTGTGAAAGACAAATAGAGACTATGATGTCGAGACAGTTACTTCACTCAGAACCTGGCAAAATTACTCACTGCTTATGTGGTGGGGAAGACAATTAAAATTTACTTTTCACCATCTTAGCAATTGAGAGGCTATGATCTGCTGAACAGCTATAAAAGAAAATCCAACCATTTTCTAAGAAAATATTACACAGTTTAGTATTTAAAAATCACAGCTACCATTTGCAGAGGGTTTACTGAGTTCAGTGCTGGATGCTTTAGATACAGTATCTGATCTTCTCAGAAGACTACCTGCAAAGTAGGTGTTATTACTGATATTATCTCCACTATGAACACAGAGGTTGATTCAAGATCACTAGCAAGCAAGTTCTTGCTCAGATCCCTTTAGAGAGACACACTTTTTCCATTTCAGAGTAAAAACATAAAATTGAGTTATTAATAATTGCTATATTAATAATTACTGTAGAAAATATCTTTGGGGGGTTGGGGTTGTAGCTCAGTGTTAGAGTACTTATCTAGCATGTTTGAGGCACTGGGTTTGATCCTCTGCACCACACAAAAATGAATGAAGGTATTGTGTCCATTTTTTAAAAATATTTTCACTTTATATAGCAACTAGGGAGTCTTAAAAGAATTTGTTGCTGAATTATAGGAAATATTACAAAGTCTAATTAAACCCTCTTAGAGTTAAAATAGTAGCAGTGTGCCTATTGGTTTGATGGTGTAAAATTGGCAAATTGTTCACTACTGTGCTGCTCATGGTAGTTAATACTGTCAATATTACATTAGTTAATACTACAAGAAGCTGTATTGGCTTCCCGACACTGTAACAAATGTCTGAGATAATTAAGAGAGAAATGGCTTACTTTAGCTCACAGTTCTGGAAGGCAGGGGGAAGCATCTCCTCTGAGGGAAGGAGTCCCCACTATCCCCTAGGCGATGATCTAGCCCATGTTGGGTGCCAAAATTGTTAGAAGTATGGGGGTGCTGTGAGGAATCAAACACATGCTCAGAAGTAGCTCAGCAAGGCAAACTTTACCTCTGCAAAAGGGTGTGCAAGCACACTTTGATGGGCAGTCTGCCTGTTTTATCCCTAATATAGCATTGACACTTGCTCTGATAGAAGCAGCTTGGGATTACAGTCTATGTGATTGGCTAATTTAAAATTAGGGAGGTCAAAAGGAAGGGCTGTAGTTAAAATGGCTATGCTTGGATATAGGTTGGGAAATTCAAAATAGCTACAATCAGATCTTAGAACCCAGTTAAGACTAAATACTACTCTGAAAATGGATCACTGCATTTATTTTTCACAAGACTGACAGTTGGGGGTTTAGGTAGGAGTTTAGGGATACCAAGGTGGCAGAGGCAAGATAGAAGAAAATGCTGGAGGACAAGACAGGGAGATAAGTCATCACGTCCCATTACCATGATGACTCCTGCACTGAGGACTTACCGCCTGTGGTAACTCTGGCCACAGATTCAGTATATGAAACAACCAAAAACGGGTGTAAAGTGGACAGTATTATAATTAGGTATTCTAAAGTAACCAATGGGGTAAATTGGACAGTATTCTAATCAGGTACCATTAGGTAAACAATGGGACAGATGGGGTAAGGTCTTTCATCAGGTCTGTATAGGGAAGAGAACTCCTCAACTCAGCATGTAAGACAAGAATTTCCAGACACTGAGGCCTTGAGCCTCTCCTGCTCAGCCCACTCTGCTCTACCTTATGCAGTACTACTTTCACCTTCACCTTCAATAAATCTGTACTTTGCCTGTTACTTCTGCTTGTCTTGCTCAATTCTTTATTCAGGACACCATGGATCAGGACCTCGTCTGGATACCCCAACAATAACGGGTTCCCAGTGAAAGAACCTGTCCTGGCCAAGGAAACCTGCTACTGAACTCCCCCTGAGGCAGTCTGTTTGTTGGCACTGCACTATTAGCATGAATGGACAAGCTCCTGGTCATTAGATGTTTGAGGGAAGACTCTGAAATGAAAGAGATGCATATAAACAAAGGGAGTAGGGAGGAGCTCAAAGGGTTCTGCACAGAACTAGTGCAGGAAGTAGAAAAATAAAATACAATTAATTTCTCTAGATAGGAAAATATTAAGTGAAATAAGACAGGGATACACTAAAAAAATGAATGCAAAGAATGAGAGCTTTATGAGATTAAAATGTAACTGTCAAAATTAATTCAATGAAGAGATGGAATTTAAGATAGAATTTAAAAAGACAAAAATGGAAAATTAAAGACAGGAGAAATTTTCAGAGAAACACCTAAGCTTACCCAACATTTAAATTATAATTTATTTGTGACAGTTACTGTATCTTATATTTAAGATATTTTTAAGATATCTGATTATTACTTGATTATGTATAATCCCAGTAGGACAAACTCCTGTAAGGATTTTTTTATATGCAGTAGATGGCAGTACATTTCCATAAATTAAAAATTTTACAATTTCATTGTCTTAATATATTGTATCAACTTTTAACATTTTCCTTGAAAAATTATGCTGAACTTTTTAGTTGGGATATAAAAAAATTCCAGCATCCCCTTTCCACATCTAAGCAAAAACTTTCTGCCCCTTTGCACTGTCCCTCATCACCACACCACAGAAAGAAACCGGAGGCCAAGATGTGAGGGAAGGGGAGGGGGGAGAGTAGGGGATAGGAAAGGTAGCAGAATACAACAATTACTAATATGGCATTATGTAAAAACGTGGATGTGTAACCGATGTGATTCTGCAATTTGTATTTGGGGTAGAAATGGGAGTTCATAACCCACTTCAATCTAATGTATGGAATATGATATGTCAAGAGCTTTGTAATGTTGTGAACAACCAATAAAAAAAAAAAAAAGAAACCGGAGGCCTATCGCATGTTTCTTACTGTCCATTTTTCTGCCTTAACTAAAAAAATGGCAGATATCAAGGTAGAAATATCACATATAAAAAGTCTAACCATGATCCTGAAGATCATACCCAAAATTTATACTGTTTGCAGACTCAAGGTAAGCAAGCTAATATGAGCATTACAGTACCACCTTGGTGTTTTAGTACTAAAAGATAGTCACATATTTATGTCCAGAGAAGGGAGTTGGTGGAAGTGTACAGAGGAAAGGGAAGGCTAATCAACACACCCCTGGCTCCAGGACTGGCAGTTGTACATAAGAGGATCTCTGCAAGTCAACCAGATTATGGCTAATTCTAGGCATGTCAGTTTTACTTCTCTTTCTAAAGCTGGTCACTATTGTAGTTTACAAGGGGCCTGGATGCAGCAAAATGTGTTTCTTTATTTAAACATAACCTCAGAAAATGAAAGTATCAGTTACACTGATAACACACTTCACGAACTTGGTTCTGTCTTGTTTGTGCAAAGGTGCTTGGTTAAATCTGTGCTGTGTGTGAGACATGATAACTGCATTTCTCCTTTTCTGGTGCTTCAGCTTATCTGACCAAAGGAGAAAAGAAGTGAATCTAGCCACTAGAGGGTGCATGATATTCACAGAACTTCCCAAGTCCTCGAAGGCCTTGGGCCATACACAAGGAGTGATCCTCAGGCTTCCTAGGGCCACCTGTGCCCTTCATCTCAGTGGGATGTACAAGTATTGCATCTGTATGCCACAACATGAAAAAGTTTGGGAAGCATTACCTTCAAGTTGCTCTGAATAAGTAGAGGACAATTCGCATGGACTCTGCATTTCCAGGTTATCAGGCTTAAAAAAAATTCTGATGATTTTGGCAGTGTTAAATGCCAGTAGAGGTTTTTCCCCTCTTTTTAATCTCTTTTCTCTTCCATCCCCTTTTTCTAGAGGAAGCTTCTGTAAGCTTGAGAAAAAAGAGACATGGTAACATGTTAACATGTCGAAGCCCTATAACAATATAAAGGTCTGTTTGTGTCTTTCAAATGATTCATGTGAAGCCCTATAACAATATAAAGGTCTGTTTGTGTCTTTCAAATGATTCATGTGAAGAGGCCTAAAGTTTTCCTCTAAAAATGATAAAACTTTTAGGAACATAAGTTAGCCTTTCCAGGGGAGAAAGGAAAGAATCGGGCATGTTTCCTGTGTATATAGTCAGAATTAGGAAATCACAGGACACACATTTTAATACATATTGCCAAGTTGCCCTCCCAAAGGGCTGTATCAATATGGGGATACTTATTTCCTATTCCTGCTTCAAACTTGGTATTTTTTCCCCCAAATGATAGGTGAAAATGGTGGTTTCATTTGCATCCTGGGGTAAGGTTGAAATCTATCTTGAAAACCTTTGGATTTTTCTTCTCTGTATTGCTTTTGATATATTCTTTGCCTACATGTTAAAAATTATATCTCTTACTGGATTGTAGGCAATCTTTATTATAAATATTAAGCCCAATCATTAGCCCCTTTCAATTTATTTATGGTGTCTTTTTGTCAAACTCAAATTTTAAATCATTATAAGCAAAGTTATAAATCCCTTTATTCGTCTTTTTTTTTTTTTTCACTAAGGCCAACATGAAACTTCTAAACAAAGTTGAATTGTGGGGCTGGGGCTGTGGCTCACTGGTAGAGCACTTGCCTAGCATGTGTGAGGCACTGGGTTCAATTCCTAAAACCACATAAAACTAAATAAACAAAATAAAGGTATTATGTCCTTCTACAACTAAAAATATTTTTTTAAAAAAGATGAAGTGTGTTTGAGAAAGTAAGGAAGACCCTGGAAAATCAAATGGAGTTCTGGGGAAAGTCCCATTAAGAAAGCAAACCCACCCCCAACTATATCTGGATAGAAAATAGGGAACAAATAGAACCATTAAAGTGGCCTCTGCAGAACGCTACCAGGTTGTAGAAACAGAGAGCAGGTGCGGGAAAGGAAGAGGCAGCTGATAGAAACATGACTAGACTTTTCAGAAACTGAAAGGCAGAGATAGAAACATGGCTAGACTTTTCAGAAACTGAAAGGCAGAGGTGGATTTTGAAGGACTTACAAGGTCCTCTTCTCCTTTGAGATGTTGAAAGGATGAAAGAGCATGTCTGGTCTGGACTGACGAAGTGCTTTGGAGCATTTCTGTCAAAAAATGGTCCTATTCTCATCATGAAGCCAGAAGTCCCTTCGCTTTGTCTCTGCAAGGATGAGTCAAGAACTTATTTATTGTATGTTTATGAAAGCATAGACAGTGACAAATCAAATAAGTCAGGCAGCTCCAGAGGCAAAAGAAACTCTACAGATACCTTTTACACATCCAGAGGTGGTGATCTCCTTTATGTGTATAATCCATCTGAATAAAAGACCTGTACTGTGAGGTGGGATGAGGCAGAAATCTGCTTGTTTCTCTAAAGGCTAACTCACTAGCCTATTGTTTTATTAGTTAATTAATTAAATTAATTATTGTTTTAATGAACTTTGCTTAATATTCTTTACCATTGTTTGGCAATGCCTGGTCGGCAGTAGGCTCCAGTCAGCAGGACACTTGTACAACCAATAGGCCACACCTGGCATCAGCTTCACTTCATTCTGCAGAACGACAGAGGGTAGAAATCACAGAATATCAGCAAGGGCACCAGTCCAGGAGCTAGTCTCAGGCCCAAATGACAGTGCAATATAAAGGAAAAAGAACAACAGAGGAACTAGTATTGCCTCTAAGAATCCATGTACATTGCATTGCATCCAGGGTCCTATAAGAGAGGACGCAATGAGTTAAAAGAATTACACTATACAGGGTAGCTCAAAGCCCTTGCATCTACCAGGCACAACTGCCTACTTCTAATCCTCCCTATCCATTGCAGTTCACTGCCTAGGGATCAGTAAACATTGCTTTACTATAGGCAATGTTGCCAGGCAACATAGCTGCCCATCTGGGAGTAGAGGAAAGCTGCTTAGCTCATGAAGCCAAGAAGCTGAGAGAGCTCTGCTCAGCAAGGACAAAATATAAACCCCAAAGATACTCCCCCAGTGACCTACTTCCTCTAGTTACACCCTACCTGCCTTCTCACCATCCAGTACAGCAGTCTTCTCAAACTATTAATTCATCAAATGGATGAATCTACTGATTAGGTCACAGTTCTTATAATCCAAACGTAATATAACCTCTGAACATTCCTGCATTTTTTCACAAATGAGTTTTTTTGGGGGATACCTTATATTCTAAACCATAACACCATATATGTGTGTATATACATATTTGATCATGTTAAGAATATCTTTCAGTGGGTGTCAAATTTTATCAAAGGCTTATATGACTTTAGCATATATGGAGATAATTACATGACTTTCATCTTAGATTTTTAATAGTTTTTCCCTTTAAATTTTTAATATGGTATGTATTAAAAAATACCCTAATATGAAACCAACCTTAAATTCACAGAATAAATTTCAGTTTGGCCAAAGTATTATTTTAATATGATGGTAGATTCTGTTAATATTTTAGTATTTTTGATTTGATATGCATGAGTGATACTGGGCTGGAGTTTTATTTATACAGTAATCCCTCTTATCCTTAGTAGATGTGTTACATGACACCTAGTGGGTTTCTGAAACTGCAGATAGAGTATGTGTTTTCTTATACATACATGCCTATGATAAAGTTTACACTGTCATACAATTGCCAGCAACATTACTCTTGCACTTTGGGGCCATTGTTAAGTAAAATACAGGTTACTTGAACAAAAGCATTGCAATACTACAACAGTTGAGTTGATTAAAAAATGTTTAGTGCAGGCTAGGGCTGAGGTTCAGTGGCAGAGCGCTTGCCTCACACATGCCAGGCACTGGATTCGATTCTCAGCACCACATAAAAATAAATAAACAAAATAAAGATATTGTGTCCATGTTATAACTAAAATAAAAAAATGTTTAGTGCTGTGAACTGATCACACCAGAACAGGGCAAGTTTCTCACTTGCTTCCCTACCTGCCAAGATGACTGTCATGAGACAGTTTCACGTCCACTCCCAGATTGATATGAACCTTTGGCACAGGTGCAGATCCTAAAGCTGCTTAACTACAGCAAGACACTAGCTTGTCTGAAACATGGTATGCTATCATCTGTGTTGTAGCCATCTGGCCACTTTTGTTTCAATGTCATCTTGCCTAAGGGACAGAGAGAGCTAATACCTTTGATTACTTTTTCTTTCACTGACTATGTAAGCAATAAACTGCCTGAATCTAATGAGGGCATGATGATAAATGGATATGTCAGACTTATCTAGTTTTGTGATTGACAGTTGTTTTGTTCTATGTTGAGTATTTACAAGTGTCATATCTTCATTGTGAATTGTAGCTTTTAACATTTAAACATGACAAAGCAGGATATTTTATTTAGGTTTGAATTCTGTCCTTTGGGCCAAATCAGGCCCATAACCTGTTTCTGTATGACTTATGAACAAATCATTTTTCTTTCACAACTAAAGGGTTGTAAAAATACATGTCATGAACCATATGAACCATACATGTATATACATGGTAGTTACATACATGTATGGTACATGTCATGAACCATACAAAGCCTCTCAAAGACTGTAATATTTACTATCTGCTCTTTACAAAAAGAGTTTACTGATCTCTTACTAGTGCATTTCTCAAGATAGGTGCTGAATTCCCTAAGTTTTTATGTTTAAAATTGATTTTCTATAATTTTAATATGTGAAGGACACCTTTGCTGGATAGAAAGGTTCACACACATTGAGTTTCAAAAAACAAAAAATGCTGCTTGTGTTGGTTTTATATTGCTGCTACCACGAACTTGGTGGCTTAAACAAAATGTAAACCTATCTCCCAGTTTCTATGGGTCAGGAACCTAGGCACAATGAGGTTTGAGTCTGTTCTTCTATAAGGCTGAAATCAAGGTGTTAGCAAAGCTATGTTCCTTACTGGAAGCTCTGAGGTAGAATTTATAGCAAACTCTTTTTGTTGGCTTCCAGCTGGGGCCACTCTCAGCTCCCAGAGGTGGCTTGCATATGGGGCTTCCTCCTCTTCAAGCCAGCAAGGGCACATGAAATCTTTCATGTACTTCAAATCAGTCCCAGCATGATGCAGACCTCTACACAAAAGAGCAAGAAATCTTGGGGCCTATCTGCCAACTGTACTGCCGCTGTCGTCTTGCTTAGTATGTTGTTTTTTACATGTCAAATGCCAGTCTATTTTGCATTCAGTTATTTGCCCCTTTTGCTTCTAGAACCTGAAAATAATTTGTCTTTGAAATAGAACACTTTCAATAGGATGTCTCAGTTGGTCACTCAGTTTCTCCCAGGTTCCCAGTCAGCCCAGACTGTTTCCTCCATTTTCGAAAGTGTTCTTGAATTATACTTTTAAATACCCGTTCTATTTTGATTTTCTTTTTCAGAGGCTCCAATAACAGATATTATTCAGTTTTACCCATCTTCTATTTATTACTTCTCTGACCTTTTTTACTTCATTTATATCATTTTTATTTTCTTAGTTGTTTTCCTGTATTTTTCAATGACGCTTATTTTCATTTGACTCTACTTTCCTTTTTTTTTTTTTTACAGTAGTTGGGATTGAACACAGGCCTCTCACATGCTAGGCAAGCACCCTTATCACTGAGCTACATCTCAGCTTTTTTTTTTTTTTTTTGAGACTGTGATTATGATTCATTAAGCTACCTAGGCTGGCCTCAAACATGGGGTCCTTCTGCCCCAGCCTCCAGAGTAGCTGAGATTATAGGTGTGCACCACCATGCTTGACTTCTGTCCTATTTTTGAATCTTTATTTTTTTAATATTTATTTTTTAGCTACAGGCAGGCATAATATCTTTATTTTTATGTGGTGCAAAGGATTGAACCCAGTGCCTCATGCACACTAGGTGAGCGCTCTACCACTGAGCCATGGCCCCAGCCCTGGATTTCTATTTTTATTTTATTTTTTGTTTAACAATTGTTTAATTTTTATTAAATACGTTTGGGGATATAAAAAATCTAAAAAAATTGTCTACAAGGAATAGTTGAATTAATCATTGCTTACAGATACAATAAAATAATGACATATGTATTTATAATGATGCACATGATATAGTAAATAGAGTTTTACATTATGCCATTGACTTTGTTTTTTTTTTATTGTTGGTTGTTCAAAACATTACATAGTTCTTGATATATCATATTTCATATTTTGATTCAAGTGGTTTATGAACTCCCATTTTACCCCGTATACAACTTGCAGAATCACATCAGTTACACTTCCATTGATTTACATATTGATATACTCATGTCTGTTGTATTCTGCTGTCTTCCCTATCCTCTACTATCCCCCTCCCCTCCCCTCCCCTCTCTCTACCCCCACTACTGTAATTCATTCCTCCCCCTTGAATTATTTTTCCCTTTCCCCTCACTTCCTCTTGTATGTAATTTTGTATAACCCTGAGGGTCTCCTTCCATTTCCATGCAATTTCCCTTCTCTCTCCCTTTCCCTCCCACCTCTCATCCTTGTTTAATGTTGGTCTTCTTCTCCTGCTCTTCTTCCCTAGTCTGTTCTTAGTTACTCTCCTTATATCAAAGAAGACATTTGGCATTTGTTTTTTAGGGCTTGGCTAGCTTCGCTTAGCATAATCTGCTCTAATGCCATCCATTTCCCACCAAATTCTATGATTTTGTCATTTTTTAATGCAGAGTAATACTCCATTGTGTATAAATGACACATTTTTTTATCCATTCGTCTATTGAAGGGCATCTAGGTTGGTTCCACAGTCTTGCTATTGTGAATTGTGCTGCGATGAACATCGATGTACCAGTGTCCCTGTAGCATGCTCTTTTTAGGTCTTTAGGGAATAGACCGAGAAGGGGAATAGCTGGGTCAAATGGTGGTTCCATTCCAAGCTTTCCAAGAAATCTCCATACTGCTTTCCAAATTGGCTGCACCAATTTGCAGTCCCACCAACAATGTACAAGTGTACCCTTTTCCCCACATCCTCGCCAGCACTTATTGTTGTTTGACTTCATAATGGCTGCCAATCTTACTGGAGTGAGATGGTATCTTAGGGTGGTTTTGATTTGCATTTCTCTGACTGCTAGAGATGGTGAGCATTTTTTCATGTACTTGTTGATTGATTATATGTCCTCCTCTGAGAAGTGTCTGTTCAAGTCCTTGGCCCATTTGTTGATTGGGTTATTTGTTATCTTATTGTCTAATTTTCTGAGTTCTTTATATACTCTGGATATTAGGGCTCTATGTGAAGTGTGAGGAGTAAAGATTTGTTCCCATGATGTAGGCTCCCTATTTACCTCTCTTATTGTTTCTTTTGCTGAGAAAAAACTTTTTAGTTTGAGTAAGTCCCATTTGTTGATTCTAGATGTTAACTCTTGTGCTATGGGTGTCCTATTGAGGAATTTGGAGCCCGACCCCACAGAATGTAGGTCGTAGCCAACTTTCTCTTCTATCAGATGCCGTGTCTCTGGTTTGATATCAAGCTCCTTGATCCATTTTGAGTTAACTTTTGTGCATGGCGAGAGAAAGGGATTCAGTTTCATTTTGTTGCATACGGATTTCCAGTTTTCCCAGCACCATTTGTTGAAGATGCTATCCTTCCTCCATTGCATGCTTTTAGCCCCTTTATCAAATATAAGAAAGTTGTAGTTTTGTGGGTTGGTTTCTGTGTCCTCTATTCTGTACCATTGGTCCACCCGCCTGTTTTGGTACCAGTACCATGCTGTTTTTGTTACTATTGCTCTGTAGTATAGCTTGAAATCTGGAATCGCTATACCACCTGATTCACACTTCCTGCTTAGTATTGTTTTTGCTATTCTGGGTCTTTTATTCTTCCATATGAATTTCATGATTGCTTTCTCTATTTCTACAAGAAATGCCATTGGGATTTTGATTGGCATTGCATTAAACCTATAGAGAACTTTTGGTAATATCGCCATTTTGATGATGTTAGTTCTGCCTATCCATGAACAGGGTATATTTTTCCATCTTCTAAGATCTTCTTCAATTTCTCTCTTTAGGGTTCTGTAGTTTTCATTTTATAAGTCTTTCACCTCTTTTGTTAGGTTGATTCCCAAGTATTTTATTCTTTTTGAGGATATTGTGAATGGAGTGGTTGTCCTCATTTCCATTTCAGAGGATTTGTCGCTGATATACAGGAATGCCTTTGATTTATGCGTGTTGATTTTATAACCTGCCACTTTGCTGAATTCATTTATTAGCTCTAATAGTTTCTTTGTAGACCCTTTTGGGTCTGCTAGGTATAGAATTATGTCACCTGCAAATAGTAATAATTTAAGTTCTTCTTTTCCTATTTTTATGCCTTTAATTTCTTTCGTCTGTCTAATTGCTCTGGCCAGTGTTTCGAGAACTATGATGAACAGAAGTGGTGAGAGAGGGCATCCCTGTCTTGTTCCAGATTTTAGAGGGAATGCCTTCAATTTTTCTCCATTCAGAATGATGCTAGCCTGAGGCTTAGCATAAATTGCTTTTACAATGTTGAGGTATGTTCCTGTTATCCCTAGTTTTTCTAGAGTTTTGAACATAAAGGGATGCTGTACTTTGTCGAATGCTTTTTCCGCATCTATGGAGATGATCACATGGTTCTTATTTTTAAGTCTATTGATGTGGTGAATAACATTTATTGATTTCTGTATATTGAACCAGCTTTGCATACCAGGGATGAATCCTACTTGATCATGGTGCACAATTTTTTTGATATGTTTTTGTATCTGACTCGCCAGAATTTTATTGAGGATTTTTGCATCTAGGTTCATTAGAGATATTGGTCTGTAGTTTTCTTTCTTTGAAGTGTCTTTGTCTGGTTTTGGAATCAGGGTGATATTGGCCTTGTAGAATGAATTTGGAAGTTCTCCCTCTTTTTCTATTTCCTGAAATAGTTTGAAAAGTATTGGTATTAGTTCCTCTTTAAAGGTTTTCTAAAACTCTGCTATATACCCATCCGGTCCTGGGCTTTTATTAGATGGTAATCTTTTGATGGTTTTTTCTATTTCCTCAATTGATATTGGTCTGTTTAGGTTGTCTATATCCTCCTGACTCAATCTGGGCAGATTATATGACTTAAAAAATTTATCGATGCCTTCACTATCTTCTATTTTATTGGAGTATAAGGATTCAAAATAATTTCTGATTATCTTCTGTATTTCTGAAGTGTCTGTTGTGATCTTGCCTTTTTCATCCCGTATGCTAGTAATTGGAGTTCTCTCTCTTCTTCTCTTTGCTAGCATGGCTAAGGGTCTGTCGATTTTATTTATTTTTTCAAAGAACCAATTTTTAGTTTTGTCAATTTTTTCAATTGTTTCTTTTGTTTCGATTTCATTAATTTCAGCTCTGATTTTAATTATTTCTTGCCTTCTACTTCTTTTGCTGTTGTTTTGCTCTTCTTTTTCTAGGATTTTGAGATGAAGTATGAGATCATTTATTTGTTGGTTTTTTCTTTTTTTTGAGGAATGAACTCCAAACAATGAATTTTCCTCTTAGAACTGCTTTCAATGTGTCCCATAGATTCCGATATGTTGTGTCTGTGTTTTCATTTAACTCTAAGAATTTTTTAATTTCCTCCTTGATGTCTTCTAAAACCCATTGATCATTCAGTAACCTATTGTTCATTCTCCAAGTGATGCATGATTTTTCCTTCCTTCTTTTATCATTGATTTTCAGTTTCATTCCATTATGATCAGATAAGATGCATGGTATTATCTCTACCCCTTTATATTGTCTAAGAGTTGCCCTGTGACATAATATATGGTCTATTTTTGAGAAGGTTCCATGTGCTGCTGAGAAAAAAGTGTAGCTGCTTGATGTTGGGTGGTATATTCTATATATGTCAATTAAGTCTAGGTTGTTAATTGTGTTATTGAGTTCTATAGTTTCCTTATTCAACTTTTGTTTGGAAGATCTGTCCATTGGTGAGAGAGGTGTGTTGAAGTCTCCCATGATTATTGTATGGTGGTCTATTAGACTCTTGAACTTGAGAAGAGTTTGCTTGATGAACATAGCAGCACCGTTGTTTGGGGCATATATATTTATGATTGTTATGTCTTGTTGGTGTATGGTTCCGTTGAGCAGTATGTAGTGTCCCTCTTTATCCCTTTTGATTAACTTTGGCTTGAAATCTATTTTATTTGATATGAGTATGGACACTCCTGCTTGTTTCTGAAGTCCATATGAGTGATATGATTTTTCCCAACCTTTCACCTTCAGTCTATGTATATCTTTTCCTATCAAATGCATCTCCTGTAGGCAGCATATTGTTGGGTCTTGTTTTGTGATCCATTCAACTAGCCTGTGTCTCTTAATTGGTGAGTTTAAGCCATTAACATTTAGGGTTATTATTGAGATACGGTTTGTTCTTCCCGCCATATTTGTTTATTAATGCTACTAAACCTGATTTGTTTTCCTCTTTGATAATTTTCCCCCCTTTACTGTCCTACCTCCCACTGTTGGTTTTCATTGTTGTTTTCCATTTTCTCTTCCTGTAGTGTTTTGCCAAGGATTTTTTGAAGAGATGGTTTTCTAGCTGCAAATTCTTTTAACTTTTGTTTATCGGGGAATGTTTTAATTTCATCTTCCATCCTGAAGCTTAATTTCGCCGGATACACGATTCTTGGTTGGAACCCATTTTCTTTTAGCGTTTGAAATATGTTATTCCAGGATCTTCTAGCTTTCAGAGTCTGTGTTGAGAGATCAGCTGTTATCCTGATTGGTTTACCCCTAAATGTAATCTGCTTCCTTTCTCTTGTAGCTTTTAAAATTCTCTCCTTATTCTGTATGTTGGACATCTTCATTATAATGTGTCTAGGTGTGGATCTCTTATGATTTTGCACATTCGGCTTCCTGTAGGCTTCTAGAATTTGGGATTCTGTCTCATTCTTCAAGTCTGGGAAGTTTTCTCGTATTATTTCACTGAATAGATTGTTTATTCCTTTGGTTTGGAGCTCTGTGCCTTCCTGTATCCCAATGACTCTTAAGTTTGGTCTTTTGATATTATCCCATATTTCTTGGATGTTCTGCTCATGGTTTCTTAGCAGACTTGCTGAGCTGTCTATGTTCTTTTCAAGTTGAAATAGTCTGTCTTCATTGTCTGATGTTCTATCTTCTAAGTGATCCACTCTGCTGGTAGTATTCTCAATTGAGTTTTTAAGTTGGTTTATTGCTTCCTGCATTTCTAGTATTTCTATTTGTTTGTTTTTTATTACCTCTATCTCCCTGTGAAATTGATCTTTTACTTCCTGGATTTGTTTGTCAATGTGATCTTTCATTGTCTGATTTTGCTGTCTCACGTCCTCCTTGAGACTCCAGATCATCTGAAGCATGTATGTCCTGAGCTCTCTATCTGACATTCCATCTGTTGCAGCTATTACCTCTTCTAAAGTTGAGTTGACCTGCATTGCCTGTGGTCCTTTCTTTCCTTGTCTTTTCATACTGCTGCCGTTTCTTTCTGCTTGGTGAAACTGTTGTGTTTTTGAAATTTTCCCTCTATTTATTTATATTGCTCTTGTATAGTTGAAAAATCTCCCTTGCAGGGCAGGTAGTGGCTGTGATCCTCCTCCAATTGGTGTGATCCGTCTACCACGCTGGCGGGCCCTAGGTCTGCTCTGCTGGTCGGTCGAAGGTCCGCCTACCCAGCAGGTGCGAGGCGCACCTCTGTCACTCAGCAGGTTGCTGGGCCTAACCTCCCGATGGGTCGAAGGTCAGTCTACCTTGCAGGTGCGGGGGGAGGGGGCGGCTCCGCCCCTCAGCAGGCCGCTGGGCCTGATCTGCCGGTGGTCACAGTCCCGCCTACCTTGCAGGCACTGGGGGAGGGGGCGGGCCTGTCCCTCAGCAGGCCGCTGGACCTGTCCTGCTCGTGGGTCGCAGGTCTGAGTTCCCTGCAGGCGCGTGTGGCAGCTCTGTCACTCGGCAGGTTGCTGGGCCTGACCTGCCCGTGGGTCGCAGGTTCGCCTACCTTGCAGGCACTCCCTGGATTTCTATTTCACAGTGGTTTTTCATATCCTCAAAACTTTCAATGTGTTTGGATAGAATATTCACTTTTAGTTTCTTTTCCTTCATGACTATTTACTAGGGGAGATGTTTTTAAGTTGATAGGGAATTTCTAGATTTTCTGTAGATCTATAAGGATTTAATTCTCCTATTGCTCACATTTATGGTATGGGGTTGTTTTGCAATATTTCTAGTTTATCCTGTCTTCTTCTGTCAATCTAGCAAAGTTGAGGTAACTTTTCCAGGGTGTTTGTATTTTGGTGGTTGGAGAGCTCTACTAGCTCCGAGGTCAGTAAACTTTTTCTGTAAAGGGCAGATAGTAAATATTACAGCCTTTGGTGGTTTCAGATTCCACCTTAAACTCCTTTCACTATTTCTCCCAATAATGCCAAGCTGAAGACCAAGCCTTCTGTGGACATTCCCGATCCAACAGAGACTTTCTATTTTATTTTTCCTCCTTTTTTCTTACTATGTCCTAAAATTTCCACCCCTTCTCTTTAACAATCCAATTGCTAAAAGAATTTCCCCCTTTCTTTTTTGCCTTCGAAGCTCTATTTCAAGCTTTGAATTTTGAAGAGGGACTCTTTAAATCATACCTGCACCTTTAAATCATGAGTGCTTTGAAGCCCCTTCCCTTGAATTTCATGCTTTGTCTGGACATTTTTTTTTTAAAGTATCTCCGGTCTTAATGTATACTTCATTTTCACAATGGTGGTTTCAGATCCACTTTAAACCCCTCACTACCTTCTTCTATCACCTCTGCAGCTTTTATTGGTTAGCCTCTGTTTCCTACAAAGCCTTGTGGTGAGGTCGGGGTGGGGAAGAAGTATGAGAGAGAGAGAGAGAGAGAGAGAGAGAGAGAGAGTGTGTGTGTGTGTGTATTGTGATTTTTCTTTTTAATTAGTTATTTTGAAGTTTTGGCATTATCTGCCTTCAAGTTATGCTGAGTGTGTGGTTTCATGCAGAACTGTTTCCCTTGTTTCACATTGCATGTGAAGAAAATATTGGGAGGTAGGTAGTAGCTATGTATCTCCATTGTCTTCAGCTACCTAGGTTATTAAATAATCTATTTTTAAAAGAACTGAGCCAGGTATAGTGGCACATCCCTGTAATTCCAGCAATTCAGAAGACTGAGGCATGAAGATCACAAGGTTGAGGCCAGTCTTGGCAAGTTCAAGGACAGCCTGATCTACTTAGTGAGACCTTCTTTCAAAATAAAAAATAAAAAGGGCTCGGAATGCAGCTCAGTGGCAAAGTGCTCCTGGGTTCAATCCCTAGTACCTCAAAAAAACAAAACTTGTAAGCTTGTGCCCTCTAAAGTAAATATGCTTGAGAGGGCTGGGATCGTGGCTTAATGGCAGAATGCTTGCCTCACACGTATGAGACACTGGGTTTGATCGTTAGCACCACATAAAAATAAAGAAAATAAAGGTATTGTGTCCATCTACAACTAAAAAATATTTTTAAAAATTCTAGAGAAACAGAAACTAATGCTGGCAGCGGCATTTGTGGAGTTTGGTCATGACCACCTTTGTTTCTTTTCTCTATTTTTAATATTATCACTTTTGTGATCCACATCTATGGAAATGTTTTTTTTTTTTTTTTTGCGGGGGGATTTACTTCCACTTCCCCTTTCTTTAGGGATTTTCTTTGGGGAACCCCTCAATTTCAGAAAAGGGTACATGATGGAGACCCAGCTGGTAAGTACAAATGTATCTTTCAAGTCATTGTGTTTGGCTGAAAGTGGGCATGTAATCAGACCAATGAAACTCAATCTTGGATTTATACTAAAAGAAACAGAAAAAGCTCTATTTCTGCTGGGGTTAGTAAGTAGAAAATATTCCAGTCTTTTCTAGTCTGCTATACATTATATGTTGTTTTTGACCATTTATAATATTAGCAAATGGTCTTCCCAATCTCTACTGTCCAAAGTCCAAGGCAGATAATATATGATCATACAATGCAGTCCAATGTAAAGCCATCTTGCTCAATGAAAATAGACTGGTCACCAGATAAAAGCCAGAATAAATAAATGCTCTTGAGAAGAGAGATACCTATATTATCAGTCAAATTTCATAACAATTTTGACTTTCTTTCATATAGTATTCTGAAGTATTTCCACAAAAGGAGAAGGAAATCTTTCCTCTATTTTAATGGGTTCAAATCTAAATTAGAAAATTTAATGAGGAGAAATTGAAATATGAAACTATTTCAGAAAACATGTAATATGTGGCCATATATTTTTAGAAAATAAATGAGCTAGAAATCAATATAACCTATGATTGACCTCTGAGATAAAAAGTGACCAAAAAAAACTTCTGTTATGAACTGAAGCTTGGGTTTGGGGATGAAGCTTCTAAGGCCTTGGGTTCAATTCCCAGTACTGAAAAGAAAACAAATAACAACCCTGAAAGCCTGTAGGTAAAGAAATCAGGAAATATTTGAAGCACAAGAGTCAGGGTAATTGCAAGAATACTTTTCTAGTACTGGCTAAGATACTCATCCAAAATCTGTCCAATAATACCACCCCAAGGGAGTTGTTAGATTACAATTTCCTATCCTCCCTTTTAAACTCCCATGTGGAACCAAAACAGCATTCTTGTTGCCATCAATGTTATCCATAATTAATTAATCCCACTATTATGGAATATCACATTCTTCAGAGCAAAATTTAAAGTTGTCTAAAAGGCAAATTGACCCATATGATGAGATGGAGATTTTGTCTTATAACTGTTTATGATAGATGAAGAAAGAAGATAATAAAGATGAACTTTAGAATGCACAGTCATAATAGAAGTTTGAGGGGAAATGAACATTACTTGCTTTGGTTTACCAGAAACAATAAAAATGAGTATTCATAATAAACTTAAGTCTACATCAGTCAGTTTTTTGTTGTTATGATAAAATACCTGAGATAATCAACTTAAAAGGAGGAAAGGTTCATTTAAACTTACAATTTCAGGTTTCAGACGATGGTCACTTGGTTCCATTGTTTATGGACCTATGGAACAACAAGACATCATAGCAGGGAGCACATAGTAGAAAACCTGTTCATATCAAGGAGGCTGGGAAGCAAGGGTGTGGGAGGGGGTTCCATTATCTCCTTCAAGGGAATGCTCCAGTGACCTAAGTTCCTTCCACTAGGCTATGCCTCTTAAAGGTTCTACCTCTCCTAATGGTGCCAAGGTGAGGACCAAGCCTTCTGGGGACATTCTACACTCAAACTATAGTAAAGTTCTTTTCTAAGTCCCAAACTGTAGCTGATACTTAAAAAAAAAAAAAAAAGCAGCAGCAGCAAATACAATGTTTATTATTCTCTGACTAAAGTGTAGTTGATACTTTGGGATCAGTATTGGAACAATACTCCATCACTTTCTGTGACACCTATACATTTCAGAGGTAGGATCTAGTTTCAGATAATATAACCTACAGCCCTTACATGTTATGATATTATAAAATAATATGACATTATAGGTGATATGATATTATAAAATCTATCCTACTCTCAGTAAATAATGAGGAAATTACCTGAGAAAAGCTGTGGTATCCAGAATCCCCCAAAGAAAGAGAGTTCACAGATTAAGTCTGTGAGTAAAGTCAATTAGATTTCTTCATTGATTCTCCCTAGATTTTAAAGCATTTTTTGTTTTAATTAGTTATACATGACAGTAGACTGCATTTATGTACTGTGATGGATCATATATAGATGGAATAATTTCTAATTTTTCTACGTGTACATGTTGTAGAATCACACTGGTCATGCAGTCACATATATAAAGCAACAATGTCTATTTCATTCTATCCTTTCTATCCCCACATTCCCTTCTCTCCCTCCCTTCACTTCCCTCTACCTAATCTAGTGCCCACCCCCCTCCCCATTGTAAATTAGCATCCATATATTAGAGGAAACATTTGGCCTTAAGTTTTATGAGAATGGCTTATTTCACTTAGCACGATATTCTCCAACTCCATATCTATTTACTGGCAAATGGCATAATTTCATTCTTCTTTAAAGCTGAGAAATAGACCATTAAATATATATACCACATTTTCTTTATCCATTCATCTGTTGAAGGGTACCCAGGTTTGTTCCATAGTTTAGTTATTGTGAATTGAACTTCTATAAACATTGAATGGCTGCATCACTGTAGTATGCTGTGGGTATAAACCTAGGAGTGGGATACCTGGGTTTAAATGGTGGTTCCATTCCAAGTTTTCTGAGGAATCTCCATACTGCTTTCCAGAGTGGTTGTACCAATTTGCCAACCCACCAGCAATGTATGAGTGTACCTTTTTCACCACATCCTCACCAACATTTATTGTTGCTTGTATTCTTGTTGATTGCCATTCTGACTGGAGTGAGATGAACTCTTAGTGTAATTTTGATTTGCATTTCTCTAATTGCTGGAGATGTTGAACACTTTTTCATATATTCGTTGATTGATTGTATTTCTTCTTCTGTGAAGTGTCCCGTCAGGTCCTTGGCCCATTTATTGATTGGGTTATTTGTTATTTTTGGTGTTAAATTTTTGAGTTCCTAAAGATTAATGCTTTATTGGAGGTGCCCACGTAAATACAGTTATTTCATACTAGACAAAGGTGACAAAAACATTCATTGGAGAAAAGATAGCCTATTCAACAAATGGTGCTGGCAAAACTGGAAATCCATATGTAGCAAAATGAAATTAAACCTGTCTCTTATCCTGCACAAAAATCAACTCAAAGTGCATCAAAGACTTAGGCATTAGAACAGAGACCCCAATCTTCACCACGTCAGCCTAGGATCTGACTTCCTTAACAAGATCCCTTAAGCACAAGAAGTAAAATCAAGAATCAATAAATTGGATGAATTCAAATTAAAAAGCTTCTTCTAGGCAAAGGAAACAATCAATAATGTGGGGAGAGAGCCTACATATTGGGAGAAAACCTTTACCACATGCATCTTCCTAGATTTTTTTTTATGCTAATCTTTATTTATTTATTTATTTTTTTTAATTGTTGGTCGTTCAAAACATTACATAGTTCTTAATACATCATATTTCACAATTTGATTCAAGTGGGTTATGAACTCCCAATTATACCCCATATACAGATTGCTGAATCACATCAGTTACCCTTCCATTGATTGACAAATTGCCTTTCTAGTGTCTGATGTATTCTGCAGTCTGTCCTATTCTCTACTATCCCCCCTCCCCTCCCCTCCACTCCCCTCCCCTTTTCTCTCTCTACCCCTTCTACTGTAAATCATTTCTTCGATTTGTATTATCTTGTCTTACCCCTCCTTTCCTCTTATATGTCCTTATGTATAACCCTGAGGATCGCCTTCCATTTCCATGCGATTTCCCTTCTCACTCCCTTTTCCTCCCACCTCTCATCCCTGTTTAATGTACATCTTCTTCTCAAGCTCTTCGTCCCTACCCTGTCCTTGTTTCCTCCCCTTATATCAAAGGGGTCATTTGGTATTTGTTTTTTAAAGATTGATTAGCTTCACTTAGCATAATCTGCTCTAATGCCATCCATTTCCTTCCAAATTCTATGATTTTGTCATTTTTTAATGCAGAGTAATACTCCATTGTGTATAAATGCCACATTTTTTTTTATCCATTCATCTATTGAAGGGCATCTAGGCTGATTCCACAATCTTGCTATCGTGAATTGTGCTGCTATGAACATCGATGTAGCAGTGTCCCTGTAGCATGCTGTTATTAGGTCTTTAGGGAATAGACTGAGAAGGGGAATAGCTGGGTCAAATGGTGGTTCCATTCCCAGCTTTCCAAGAAATCTCCATACTGCTTTCCAAATTGGCTGCACCAATTTGCAGTCCCACCAGCAATGAACAAGAGTGCCCTTTTCCCTGCATCCTCTCCAGCACTTATTGTTGTTTGACTTCCTAATGGCTGCCAATCTTACTGGAGTGAGATGGTATCTTAGGGTAGTTTTGATTTGCATTTCTCTGACTGCTAGAGATGGTGAGCATTTTTTCATGTACTTATTGATTGATTGCATGTCCTCCTCTGAGAAGTGTCTGTTCAGGTCCTTGGCCCATTTATTGATTGGGTTATTTGTAATCTTATTGTCTAATTTTTTGAGTTCTTTGTATATTCTGGTTATTAGGGCTCTATCTGAAGTGTGTGGAGTAAAGATTTGTTCCCAGGATGTAGGCTCCCTGTTTATCTCTCTTATTGTTTCTTTTGCTGAGAAAAAACTTTTTAGTTTGAGTAAGTCCCATTTGTTGATTCTAGTTGTTAACTCTTGCGCTATGGGTGTCCTATTGAGGAATTTGGGGCCCGATCCCACAGTATGTAGATCATAACCAACTTTTTTTTCTATCAGATGCCGCGTCTCTGATTTAATATCAAGCTCCTTGATCCATTTTGAGTTAACTTTTGTGCATGGCGAGAGATAGGGATTCAGCTTCTTTTTGATGCAAATGGATTTCCAGTTTTCCCAGCACCATTTGTTGAAGATGCTATCCTTCCTCCATTGCATGCTTTTAGCCCCTTTATCAAATATAAGATAGTTGTAGTTTTGTGGATTGGTTGCTGTGTCCTCTATTCTGTACCATTGGTCCACCCTCCTGTTTTGGTACCAGTACCATGCTGTTTTTGTAACTATTGCTCTGTAGTATAGTTTGAAGTCTGGAATCGCTATACAGCCTGATTCACACTTCCTGCTTAGCATTGTTTTTGCTATTCTGGGTCTTTTATTATTCCATATGAATTTCATGATTCTTTTATCTATTTCTACAAGAAATGCTGTTGGGATTTTGATTGGCATTGCATTGAACTTATAGAGAACTTTTGGTAATATCGCCATTTTGATGATGTTGGTTCTGCCTATCCATGAACAGGGTATATTTTTCCATCTTCTAAGGTCTTCTTCTGTATCTTTCTTTAGTGTTCTGTAATTTTCATTGTATAAATCTTTCACCTCTTTTGTTAGGTTGATTCCCAAGTATTTTATTTTTTGGGGGGATATTGTGAACGGAGTAGTTTTCCTCATTTCCGTTTCAGAGGATTTGTCGCTGATATACAGGAATGCCTTTGATTTATGCGTGTTGATCTTATATCCGGCCACTTTGCTGAATTCATTTATTAGCTCTAATAGCTTCTTTGTAGACCCTTTTGGGTCTGCTAGGTATAGAATCATATCATCTGCAAATAGTGATAATTTAAGTTCTTCTTTTCCTATTTTTATGCCTTTAATTTCTTTCGTCTGTCTAATTGCTCTGGCCAGTGTTTCGAGGACTATGTTGAACAGAAGTGGTGAGAGAGGGCATCCCTGTCTTGTACCAGATCTTAGAGGGAATGCCTTCAATTTTTCTCCATTCAGAATGATGCTGGCCTGTGGCTTATCATAGATTGCTTTTACAATGTTGAGGTATGATCCTGTTATCCCTAATTTTTCTAGAGTTTTGAACATAAAGGGATGCTGTACTTTGTCGAATGCTTTTTCTGCATCTATTGAGATGATCATATGGTTCTTATTTTTAAGTCTATTGATGTGGTGAATAACATTTATTGATTTCTGTATATTGAACCAGCCTTGCATCCCAGGGATGAATCCTACTTGATCATGGTGTATAATTTTTTTGATATGTATTTGAATCCGATTCGCCAGAATTTTATTGAGGATTTTTGCGTCAAGGTTCATTAGAGATATTGGTCTGTAGTTTTCTTTCTTATCATAAGACTTAAGGAATTTATCTATGCCTTCACTATCTTCTATTTTATTGGAGTATAAGGATTCAAAATAATTTCTGATTATCTTCTGTATTTCTGAAGTGTCTGTTGTGATATTGCCTTTTTCATCCCGTATGCTAGTAATTTGGGTTCTCTCTCTTCTTCTCTTCGTTAGCATGGCTAAGGGTCTGTCAATTTTATTTATTTTTTCAAAGAACCAACTTTTAGTTTTGTCAATTTTTTCAATTGTTTCTTTTGTTTCAATTTCATTAATTTCAGCTCTGATTTTAATTATTTCTTGCCTTCTACTTCTTTTGCTGTTGTTTTGCTCTTCTTTTTCTAGGATTTTGAGATGAAGTATGAGATCATTTATTTGTTGGTTTTTTCTTTTTTTGAGGAATGAACTCCAAGCAATGAATTTTCCTCTTAGAACTGCTTTCAATGTGTCCCATAGATTCCGATATGTTGTGTCTGTGTTTTCATTTAACTCCAGGAAGTTTTTAATTTCCTCCTTAATGTCTTCTAAAACCCATTGATCACTCAGCAACCTATTGTTCATTCTCCAAGTGATGCTTGATTTTTCCTTCCTTCTTTTTTCATTGATTTTCAGTTTCATTCCATTATGATCAGATAAGATGCATGGTATTATCTCTACCCCTTTATATTGTCTAAGAGTTGCCCTGTGACATAATATATGGTCTATTTTTGAGAAGGTTCCATGTGCTGCTGAGAAAAAAGTGTAACTACTTGATGTTGGGTGGTATAGTCTATATATGTCAATTAAGTCTAGGTTGTTAATTGTGTTATTGAGTTCTATAGTTTCCTTATTTAACTTTTGTTTGGAAGATCTTTCCAGTGGTGAGAGAGGTGTGTTGAAGTCTCCCATGATTATTGTATGGTGGTCTATTAGACTCTTGAAATTGAGAAGAGTTTGCTTGATGAACACAGCTGCACCATTATTTGGGGCACATATATTTATGATTGTTATGTCTTGTTGGTGTATGGTTCCCTTGAGCAGTATGAAGTGTCCTTCTTTGTCCCTTTTGATTAACTTTGGCTTGAAATCTATTTTATTAGATATGAGTATGGACACTCCTGCTTGTTTCCGCAGTCCATATGAGTGGTATGATTTTTCCCAGCCTTTCACCTTCAGTCTATGAATATCTTTTCCTATCAGATGCGTCTCCTGTAGACAGCATATTGTTGGGTCTTGTTTTGTGATCCATTCAACTAGCCTGTGTCTCTTAATTGGTGAGTTTAAGCCATTAACATTTAGGGTTATTATTGAGATATGGTTTGTTCTTCTATCCATATTTGTTTATTGATGTTACTAACCCTGATTTGTTATCCTCTTTGAATACTTTCCCCCCTTTACTGTCCTACCTCCCATTGTTGGTTTTCAATGTTATTTTCCATTTCCTCTTCCTGTAATGTTTTGCCAAGGATTTTTTGAAGAGATGGTTTTCTAGCTGCAAATTCTTTTAACTTTTGTTTATCGTGGAAGGTTTTAATTTCATCTTCTAATCTGAAGCTTAATTTCACCGGATACACGATTCTTGGTTGGAAGCCATTTTCTTTCAGTGTTTGAAATATGTTATTCCAGGATCTTCTAGCTTTCAGAGTCTGTGTTGAGAGATCAGCTGTTATCCTGATTGGTTTACCCCTAAATGTAATCTGCTTTCTTTCTCTTGCAGCTTTTAAAATTCTCTCCTTATTCTGTATGTTGGACATCTTCATTATAATGTGTCTAGGTGTGGATCTCTTATGATTTTGCACATTCGGCTTCCTGTAGGCTTCTAGGATTTGGGAATCTGTCTCATTCTTCAAGTCTGGGAAGTTTTCTCGTATTATTTCACTGAATAGACTTTTTATTCCTTTGGTTTGGAGCTCTGTGCCTTCCTGTATCCCAATGACTCTTAAGTTTGGTCTTTTGATATTATCCCATAATTCTTGGATGTTCTGCTCATGGTTTCTTAGCAGACTTGCTGAGCTGTCTATGTTCTTTTCCAGTTGAAATACTTCGTCTTCATTGTCTGATGTTCTCTCTTCTAAGTGATCTACTCTGTTGGTAGTATTCTCAATTGAGTTTTTAAGTTGGTTTATTGTTTCCTGCATTTCTAGAATTTCTATTTGTTTGTTTTTTATTACCTCTATCTCCCTGTGAAATTGATCTTTTACTTCCTGGATTTGTTTGTCAATGTGATCTTTCATTGTCTGATTTTGCTGTCTCATGTCTTCCTTGAGACTCCAGATCATCTGAAGCATATAAATCCTGATCTCTTTATCTGACATTCCATCTGTTGCAGCTATTACCTCTTCTAAAGTTGAGTTGACCTGCATTGCTTGTGGTCCTTTCTTTCCTTGTCTTTTCATACTGCTCGCGTTTCTTTCTGCTTGGTGCAACTGTTGTGTTTTTGAAATTTACCCCCTATTTCTTTATGTTGCTCTTGTATAGTTGGGAAGTCTCCCTTGCAGGGCAGGTATTGGCTGTGCTCTTCCTCTAATTATGGTGGTCTGTCTACCCCGCTGATCGGTCGCAGGTCTGCCCCCGGTGCGGGCACGGGTGGTGGCTTTGCTCTGCCCCCACTCCAATTGTGGTAACGTAACTACCACGCCCTGGGGTCGTTGGTCCTGATCTGGATGTGGGTGGCGGCTCTGCTGGGCCCCCACTCCAATTGGTGTGACGAGGCTACTGCGCTGGCAGACCTCTAGGCAGGTGGGTCGCAGTTCTGCACAGCCCCCACTCCAAATGGGGGTACCTGACTACCTCTCCAACAGGTCCCTGAGCCCCCTCCGGACCCGGGCGGCGACCCTGCTCCACCCCCACTCCAACCAGTGTGACGCGACTGCCTCGGTGTTACGTGTCCACCACGCTGGCAAGCTACCTGGCCTGTCTTGCCAGTTGGCGGCAGGTCTGCCTGCCCTGCTTGCTCGGATGTCAGCTCTGCACAGCCTCTACTCCAAATGAGGTTACTTGGCTACCGCGCCGCGGAATCGCTGGTCCTATTCTAGGCGTGGGCGGCTGCTCTCTTCAGCCCCAGCTGCGTTTGGGGTGTCATGGTACCACGCCGGCGGGTCACTTGGCCTGCTCTGGGCGCAGGTGAAAGCTCCACTCTGCCCCTCCAGCACCCCGCTGGACCCTGATTGAGAAGCAGTCACTGCCGGTTCCCTAGCCTTGGGCCAAAGCAGCTTAGGTAGCCGGAACCCCGCCTCTCCGATCCTGATACCCTCTCCACTGGGAGCTGGCTCCAGGGAGTGACCCCACGGGTTCCCCAGCCCCAGGCCAAAACTGTTCCGGGAGTCAGAACCCAGTCGCCCCAAGCTCAGCGCACGCTCCACTTGGAGCTGGCCTCCACCGGCAGTCTCCGCAGTTTCCTGAGACCTGGGCCAGGTTAGCCCCGGGAACCAGAAACCAGCTGCTCAGTGCCCGGCGCATGCCTTGCCCAGCACGCGCCTCTAGGAGTATTCTCCACAAGAACCCCCGCCCCGAGCCTGAGCAAGAAATCTGTCTGCTAGACGCAGGCAAATACCAGCCTGATATCACCTGTTCCGTAGTTGAATGGGCTGAGATCAGTAGAACACGGGGATGATTACATCATCTCTCCGAAATGGCGGCTGCTGTCCTCCACTGTGGTCCGACCGGTGTCTGGAACCAAACTGGGCCGCTTCTCTCCTCTGTTTCAAAGCCGGAACTCAGCACTAAGGGCTCCGATGTACCACTGGCGGGAGCCCCCCCGGATCCGTATCGCTGTTCCCCCGCTCCGGCACCCTGCCGCTCCCCAGCACGCGCCACAGACTCCAGCCTCCAGGCGATCGCCTGTCAGGCTATGCGACCCTCCGTGCGGGGAAATGGAGCTCTCACAGCCGAACTTCTCATGATGGAAATCTGTCCACTAGATTCTGGAGCACCTCAATTTCACTGGAACTTCCCAAAGATATCCTTCAGCTGTTTTGCATCGTCTTTTTCCCACTTAGTGACGCGGCGCCCTGGGGTGATGCCCTCCCTTCGCCGCCATCTTCCTATTCTCCTTGAGTTATCTGTGCTCCACAGGAAGGAGGATCACTTTGATTTTTTCTGCTTGCCCCTCCCCCAGCGCTGGCTAGCCAGGTTTCGTTTTGGCTGCTACTGGGAGGAGGGGTTGGAAGTCAGGTGTCTCTAGTTTCCCCCTAGTCTTTATGGAGGCTCAGCTTGATACTCCCTCTCCCGGCAAGCCTAGGAGAGATTTTATGCGAATTCCTGATGTCTGGGGGGTGAGCTGATTGACACAAACCTGTTTTGATGCTGCACTCTGTGGGAGAGTGGCGGTGTATCCTTCCGCTTTACTGGATGGTGGCCGCTGACTGCCTTGGTGGAGTGTCCGCTGTCTTCCTAGATTTTTATAAATCTCTTTTTGTACAAACATGAATGAATGAACTGATGAAGAATTATAGATGGGTTTTTCTGCATTTTTCTTTAAAGTGTTGATTCTTTTCTATGTTTGGTTTTCCAGATGAAAGGAAATTATTTCCTTTTTTTTTTTTTAAAGCTACCTACTTGCTCTAGGGATGTTAACAAAACAGCACACATAGAACTATTTTTTTACCCTTAACTCATAGCCATGGCTTAGTTTGTATCTAATCATCAGTATTCTCAGAAATTAGTCAAAACACCTATAGAATTACCTTTAAATCTTATGTTACTGTGTGTGGCAAATCTCTGTTGTGAAAGGAAACTATCCAACATTTCTCTACTAGTTAATTACATAATTATGAATTGTCATCATTCTCATATTACCATCTACTAGTATACTAACTTTTTGAACATATACAGTTATAATTTTTTAACATCCTTCTCTGCCAATTCTAATATCTGTTGGTTCTGGGTCAATTCTGATTGACATCTCATTAGGAGTCATGTTTTCCTGTTTCTTTGCATGCATGATAATTATGGATGAATTCCAGGCACTCTGATTTTATCTTACTGGTACCATATATTTTTGAGTTCCTACAAATATTCTTAAAGCTTTATTCTGGGAACACAGTCATTTGGAAACAGATCATTGGGTCTTACTTTTAAGATTCGATAGGTAGGACTACAGTGGTAATCACATTAGGTCTAAATATTCTCTACTAAGGAGATAAGATGGATCCTTTTGTATACTCTACTGAATGCCCAGAAAATCATGAGGTTTCTAATTCTGGCTAGTGGGAACTGGCACTACTTTTATGTGCCAGGTACTGTTACCTCTACCTCTTTTGGAAGGTTCTTTCTCCAGCTTTGGGTAGTTTTCCCACATGCATATGATAACCAGTACTCAGCCCCTATAGATGTCTGAAATATTCCCTCTGGGCAATTTTCTGCTTTCTGGTACTCTGTACTAGAATCTCAGCTGTCTTTGACTTTGGACTCTCAGCTATACCTCTTTAGCTCAAGGGACCTGCTAGGCTCCACCTTAACTTCTCCTTGATGTGCCGCCAGGGCAATTGTAGTATTCACCTCATTTATTCACCTACTCTCAGGGATCACTCTGCGTAGGCTACTCTAACTGAAGTCCTTATTCAAAGACCGTTTATAGGACATCAACAACAAAATAAAAATATCTATGGAGAGGTTCCAGAAATCTGTCTTAAATCCACTAAATCTTTCCCACTGCCAAATTTTAGGAGATCCTTGAGGATAAGATCTAGTAAAACCGGGCTGGGGTTGGGCTCAGTGGCAGAGTACTTGCCTAGCATGTGTGAGACACAGGGTTCAAATCTCAGCACTGCATAAAATAAAGGTCCATCAACAACTAAATAAAATAAAATTTAAAAAGATTCCTATTAAAAAAAAGATCTAGTAAAACTAGATTAAAACTAGTTAAAACTTCAAATAGATACTTACTTAAAATCTTTATTGCTTCATTCTAAGTGTTACAAATACATATTAATAATGGTAAAACTTCAAATAGATACTTACTTAAAATCTTTATTGCTTCATTCTAAGTGTTACAAATACATATTAATAATGGCATTTGTTCTCTCTGGATGGACAGAGCATTTGTCTGTCAAGAAGCCGAAGCATTAACAATGGAGAAAAAAAGTTTGGATTTTGTGCTTCCTGCCAAAGATGCTCTATCTAATGATATAGGGAGGGACACATTAAGTTAGAACTGTTATTCATGATTTGAATTATCTAAACTTTGCCCTTTAATTGGGATCCCATTGTTCACATTACTCTCAATCCTCTAGAAAAACAGAAAAGGTCATAATAGAATTAGAAAGTTATATGTACTAGAGAACTCAAAGTTCTCCAAAAAACTTCCAGAAGCAGATGATCTATAGCATGTGACTGCTAACCTAAGATCCTTAGAATAAGCAGGTGCCTGAGACAGTCGGAACAGGATTCTTTTGTCCTATTCTCTTACATATCCTCATCATACTCTCTTTCAAATATTCTTCTGGTCATACTCTTTTACTCTGCTCTTTAGTGATTTAGGGTTATATAGTTCTGAGATTTAGTTTTCATGTCTCCCTTACTAATAACAACTATAAGTTTCACTAGTAATTATCATCAATCTACTATAATTTCTTTCTCCCAAGCCAATCTAAAAAAATTAAACAAAAGGATGTTACAGTAAGTTTATCAATAATGATACTCTTTGATGACAATAAATGAGGAAAAATGACCTTGTTCTGGATGAGGATATATATATTGTTGGCATATATATATGACCATCATGACAATAATCATAGCAATGTGTTTACAATCCATTTACAGTGATCATCTCTCTTGTGTGGTAAATGGGATCTTTTTTCCTTTATGAAATTCAGGATCAAGGCTTTCAGTATCAATAGCCAGGACCAAGGCTAATTTTTCTATTGGACTTTTGGCTAGACTGTTTCAAGACCATTTCTCCCCAATAGCCTCAACTGATTCTATCTCCTTAAGATATATAAAAGATAAGATAAAGAATCCAAAGAAACAGGTATCTTTTTGAGTAATGAATCCTTTGGATGTTAATAGGAATTCAACAACTTAAGGAGATCATCAAAAATATGTTCAGTCATTTTGGCTGACCCAGTAAACAACAGAACCCATGCCCTGGAGATGTAGCAAACAAGTTAAAAGCCCTTAAATAAATGTCTTAGTTAATTTTTGCTTTCTTTAAACAAAATATCTGAGAGTATCAATTTATAAAAACCAGAAATTTATTTCTCACAGTTCTGCAGCCTTGGATGTCCAAAAACATGATGTTGACAGGTTAGGCATCTGGTAAGAATCCTATTACCTGCTTCCAAGATGGTGCCTTGTTGCTGATGTCCTCTGTAAGGGCTCAATGCTCTGTCATTACATGGGGGAAGGTAGAAAGGCAAAAGAGAACTATGCTAATTACCTCCAGCCTTTTCATGAGGGTTCTGCCCTCATTACTTAACAATTTTCCCAAAGGCCCCATCTCTCAATACCACCCCAATAAGGATTAAATTACAACATGAATTCTGGAGGGGACACATTCACACCATAGCATCAAAGTAATTATAAATAATTAAATAGTCACAATTTTTTTTCTAACCAGAGAGGTTAGAAAATAGTTGTTTAATGTTTGTTGTTCAGTCTGAAATGCTTCTATGGAGCTACTGTCCTGGGATATGAAGAACAAAAGGGAGAACAAAGAATAAAATGTTCCCACCTTCTGGGAAGAGATTGATTGCTTGAAAGCCATGTTAAAAAGTAGTTATCAACACCAATTTTAAACTTGTCCATTAGATCAGTGACAACTTGCTCTAGTGTATATGCTTTCACATAGCTGAACAATGACAGTCTCTCACTTCTGAAAGTCAGACAAACATGGCTCTGAATGCCCATTCAATGAACAATAGTATCACCTAACCAACTATATACATCTACTGATAGTAGAACCTACCCAAGCTTCTGAAAGTCTTCAAATCCTTGAATTCCATGTTCCTCCCAATCCTGTATGAGATAAACAGTGTGCTCTGCTCTGGGAGGAAATAGGCCTGAATAACATAGTTCTCTCTTTTACTATACAGTAAACAGTATATTAAGTTTTACCTTTTGTTTCAGGTAGTGAGTGGTGGGCTCTTCAACCTTTGACAGTCTTACATTTGATATTTCCATCAAATATATAATTGTATTATATATCAAACTAATTTCCACCAAATTACATAATCATAAACTTCATTTAGGTCTTCATATCAGCAGCTACCATTACTTAGATATTAAAGTAGGCATTATATCAACTCATTTATATATCTTAGGTCTGCATCACCTAATCCAGCACTCAATACCTGACAAAGTTTAACTTATTAATATTGTAAGGGAAATCTACATTGATCGGGCAGTTTCCTTAAATGGAGCATACTGACATGCTCAAAAAGTTTTCTTTCAATGATCTAGGAAGTTGTAAATATAAACTTTGAGATATGTTATTTAAGAACATAGGTATTAGTCTTATTAAAGATAACACTGGTGATTACTCAGTATAGAAATGTACATGTTTATAAAGCAGTGGAAGAGTTTTTACCATTTTCCAGGTGACTTTTTCCAGGAATGATCTACTGGATATGTAAATGTAGTACTACTAGTACTGACTCAAAGTATTATGTCATTTAACACCTCACTAAATACTTTTTGATAGAATGTAATAAGAAATAGCCAAATATCATGCAATGGCATTTCCTATTATAAAACAAACTAAATTTATTGGGTGGATAATAGGGAAAGGGACAAAGATAGGGTGGTTCTGTAGTGATTATAAAGGTTTGTAAAAGATTAACTAAGGTCCAAAATCTTCAGCCCACATCAAAGACTTCACATTCTTATGACTGTACAAACAGGCCAGCCCTAGTTGTGTGGCTTGCAGAATCGTGGAGGTGTAGCTGCACATGAAGAAGTTCCTTTGTCAAGGACATCACTTCCTCTCTACCTCAGAATGACACTTCTTGGCCATGAATCCAAGATTCTGTTTAGCCTCCCATCGATGCAGAGCAGACTGACTGGAAAAATCATGTCTTGTATCTTGATCCTGTTGAAAAGAAAGTACATTTGTCTGTTCTGAGTACAGTGCTTAGCACCTAATGGCCTCTGTGAATGTCACTTAATTCATCTGGTAAGGTGGTCCTAATATAGACATTAGAAATACTTATTTAAATACTTATTTTTTAGTTTTAGGTGGACACAAATCTTACTTTAAATTTATGTGGTGCTAAGGATCGAACCCAGTGCCTCATGCATGGTAGGTGAGCACTCTACCGTTGAGTCACAATCCTAGCCCCTAACTTATTTTTATTATCATTGTAGTTATATATAATATTGGGGTTCATTTTTTATATAATTATAAAACATGGAATATAATTTATTCCACATCAGTCCCCAGTACATCCCCTGTCTGCTCTCCTTCTCCCTCTCCCTGTTCCCTTTCCTCTACTCTACTAGGCTTTCTTCTATTTATTTATAGTTTGTTTTAAATTAGTACATTATAGATACACATAAAGGTGAAATTCACTATGGTATATTTATACAGGAGAGTTTGGTCAGACTTATTCCACCATTCCTCTCTTTGGAGAAAAAAATCAGTTCGTTGGTTTATTAGAAGTAGTTTAAAGAAATCTAAAGATTAAAAAAAGAGTAGCTAGATGATATAAGACTTCTGAATTTGAAGTTTGAGAAGGTATAAACTTGAAATTGTTTAAGGCATCTTAACCTTACCTCTTCTAGCCATATGTCTTCCCGGGGAAGCCTCTGCAACCGATTTTTTGTCAATTCAAGTTGCAGGCCATCAAACTTGCACTGAAACCAGCGGTGAGCTTCTTGCAGGTTAGCTGTTATCTGAATACAGGTTTTTTTTTTTTCTATTAGTTTTACAGACTTTTACCTAGATAAAGACCTAAGTTCTGACTGCAAGGTCCTTGTAAACTATTCATACATACAATACATTTAACAACCGATTAAATAAGAGTAATTTCTAAATGAGGGTTAAAGGAATGCATACAGGCTCACTGCTCTTCATGCACTTGTAAATGTTTCCACGACATCCCTCACCTGAATCTGGATTTCCCTTGTCTAGCAAGGTATCTGACACAGAGTTAAGTCCTCAAGAAGTATGCACTGCTTTCTACCTATCGCAAATTAGTTAGGTCAGTATAGGGGGCACACTATAGGAAGCTAAGAAAACTGAACTCAGTGTTATTTAACTTTTAGAAACTACAAAGCTAAAATGTCTTCCAGGTCCGTTTGTGCATCTTGATAACAACTATAATTCCACTTTTCCCAAACCAAACTTCTCTTTCTCTAGCATCTACCAGGAATGGAAGAAAAGGTACTTGAAATGGCTTTGTACATGACATCTATTGTATGATGAATGAGAAGGAGCTAATACTCAGAGATATCTATTAGAATAAAATAATTATTGTGTGGATGTGGTAACTGATAGGGAAGTTACCTAAGTGCACACAGTCAGTGTCACAGTTGGCACTCAAACTCGGGTCTCTCAGAGTACATACTATTCCTAATACACCATTCTACAAATCATGTTGTGATTCAGTGGCTACAAGAGGAACAATGATAAATTGACAGCAGTGATACTTTAAGAATGTCTGTTTTCTAAATCTAGAAAATAAAGGGTGGTTGTGGGAGAACTATAACCTCAAAGAGCCTTCCTAGATCTAAAAATGTATGATTTAAAACACTTTCAAATAGACCAATTTAAGTTTATTTTTAATTTGTTCTTTTTAGTTATACGTGACAATAGAGTTTATTTTTATATAGTTACACAAGCATAGAATATATCTTATTCTAAATAGGATGTATACAATGTTCAGATTCACTGTGGTGTATTCACATATGAACATAGGAAAGTTATGTCAGATTCATTTCACTGTCTTCTCTATTCCTATCTACCCTCCTTCTCTTCATTCCCCTTTATCTAATCCAATGAACTTCATTCATTCTTTCCCTACCCACCCACCACATTGTGGTTAGCACCCATATATAACAGAGACCATTCAAACTTTGATTTTTTGAGATTGTCTTATTTCATTTAGCATGATAGTATCCAGATTCATCTACTTACTGGCAAATGCAATAATTTAATTCTTCTTTATGGCTGAGTAATATTCTATTGTATATACACTATAATTTCTTTATCCATTCATCTGTTGATGGGCATCTAGGTTGGTTCCATAGCACAGCTATTGTAAATTGAGCTGCTACAAATGTTGATATGGCTGTGTCACTATAGTATGCTGATTTTAACTCCTTTGTATTTATTCTAAGGAGTGAGATAACTGGGTTAAATGGTGGTTCCATTCAAAGTTGAGGAATCTCCATACTGCTTTCCAGAGTGGTTGTACTAATTTACAGACTCACCAACAATTTATGAGTGTATCCTTTCTGCTAAATCCTTACCAACATTTATTGTTACTTGTATTCTTGAAATTGCTGTTCTGGTTGGAGTTAAGGTTAAAACATGATAGTTTTACTTTACATTGCTAGAGATGTTGAACATCTCTTGTTTACATACGTTTGTTGACTATATTTCTTCTTTTGAGAAGTGTCTATTTAGTTTTGTCCATTTATTGATTGGGTTTTTGTTTTGGTGTTAAGTTTTCTGAGTTCTTTGTACATCCAGGAAATTAATGCCTTATCTGAGGTGGAGGGGGCAAAGATTTTCGCCCATTTTGTAGTTTTTCTCTTCATGCTTTTTATTGTTTCCTTTGTTGCAAAGAAGATTTTAGTATTATTCCAATCCCATTTATTTTTTATTTTATTTCTTGTGCTTTAGGAGTCTTGTTGAGGAAGTTGGTTCCTAAGCTGACATCTTCAAGTATTGGACCTACATTTTCTTCTAATAGGGGCAGGGTTTGTATGTTATTGATTTACTTTGAGTTTTGTGCAGGGTGAGAGATAGGGGCTCAATTTCATTCTGCTACATATGGATATCCAGTTTACCCAGCATCATTTGTTGAAGAGGCTGTCTTTTCTTCAATGTATTTTATGGCACCTTTGTCTAGTATGAGATCACTGTATTTATGTGGGTTTGTCTCTATGTCTTCTATTCCATTGGTCTTCATGTCTGTTTTGGTGCCAATACCATGCTGTGTTTGTTACTACAGCTTTGCAGCGTAGGTCTGGTATTGCGATGCCTTCTGCTTTGCTTTTCTTGCTAAGGACTCTTTGGCTATTCTGGGCCTCTTATTTTTCCAAATGAATTTCATGACTATCTTTTGTATTTCTCTGAAGGATGTCATTGGAATTTTAGTAGGAATTGCATTAAATCTGTATATTATGGCCATTATGACAATATGAATTCTGCCTATCCAAGAACATGGGAGAGCTTTCCATCTTCAAAGGTATTTTCAATTGTTTTCTTAGTATTCTGTAGTTTTCATTATAGAGGTCTTTTACCTCCTTTGTTAGACTGATTCCCAGTGTATGAGTGAGGCATAGTTTTCCTAATTTCTCTTTCAGCTGATTCATCATTCGTGTATAGGAGCAAAATTGACTTATGGATGTTAATTTTGTATCTTGCTACTTTGCTGAATTCATTTATGTGTTCTTGAAGTTTTCTGGTGGAGTTTTTTTGGATCTTCTCAATATAGGATAATGACATTAGCAAATAGATAGTTTAAGCTCTTGTTTCCCTATTTGATCTGTTTAATTTCTTTTATCTTAATTGCTCTGGCTACAGTTTCAAGGACTATACTGAATAAAAATGGTGAAAGAGGACATCTCTGTCTTGTTCCAGTTTTTACAGAGAATGTTTTCACAGTTTTGCTCTGTTTGAATAATCTTAGCCTTGGGTTTGCCATATATAGATTTTACAATGTTGAGGTATGTTCCTACTATCCTTAGTTTGTCTAGTGTTTTAAACATGAATGGATACTGTATTCTGTCAAATGCTTTTTCTGCATAAATTGAGATAACCATGTGATTCTTGCCTTTACACTTATTTATGTTGTGAGTTACATTTATTGATTTCCATCTGTTATACAAAACTTGAGTCTCTAGAATAAAACCCACTTGATCATAATGCAGTATTTTTCTTTTTAATATGTGTTTGTTTGTGGTTTGCCAGATTTTGTTAAGAATTTGTGCATCTATGTTCATCTGGAATATTGATCTGAAGTTTTCTTCCCTTGGTGTATCTTTGCCTGGTTTTGGTATCAGGGTGATATTAACTTCATAGAATGAGTTTGGAAGAGCTCCCTCCATTTCTATTTTGCAGGATAATTTGAGGATGATTAGTGTTAGTTCTTCTTTAAAGGTCTGGTAAAAACTCAGTTTAGAATCCATCTAGTCCTGGGTTTTCTTAGTGGATAGGCTTTTTATGACATTTTCAATTTCATTACTTGAAATTGATCGGTTTAAATTTTCTATGAACTCATGGTTCAATTTAGGTAAGTCATATGTCTTCAGAAATTTGTTGATGTCTTCAAATTTTCTATTTTATTTGAGTATAAATTTTCAAAATAGTTTCTGATTATTGTATTTAAGTAGTGTCTATGGTGAATATATCCTTTTTCATCACAAATTTTAATAATCTTGATTTTTTTCCCTGTTTCTTTCTTTTGGTTAGCTTAGCTAAGAGTTTATCACTTTTATATTTTCAAAGAACCAACTTTTTGTTTCATTGATTTTTGGAAATATTTTGTTTCAATTTCATTGGTTTTGGCTCAGATTTTATTTATTTCCTGTCTTCTATTGCTTTTAATGGTTATTCCTCTTTTCTAGACCCTTGAGATATAATGTTAGGTATTTTGGTGTCTTTTTTAATATGTGTGTGTGTGTGTATTTAATTGTTGATAGACCTTTATTTATTTACATGTGGTGCTGAAAATCAAATCTAGTGCCTCACACATGCCAGGCAAGAGCACTACCGCTGAGCCCCAACTCCAGCCCCTGGTGTCTTTCTTTTAATGAATGAACTCAATTCTATTAACTTTCCTCTTACAACTTCCTTCAGTGTTCCAAAGATCTTGATATGCTATATTATTATTTCACTTATTTCTAAGTATTTTTTATTTCACCCTGATTTCTTCTGCTATCCATTCATCATTCAATAGCATATATTTTTTTGTATCAAGGTGTTTGAGTAGCTTCTTTTTTATTTTATCGTTGATTTCTAATTTTATTCTATTATGATTTGATAGAATGCAAGGTATTTTGTGTGTGTGTGTTTATTAAGAGTTGCTCTGTGGCCTAAGATAGTCTATTTTAGAGAATGATCCATGTTCTGCTGAGAAGTATGGTCAGTCACTGATGAATAATATATGTCTCATAAGTCTAAATTATTAATTGAATTATTCAGTTCTCTAGCTTCTTTATTACTTTTTAAAAATAATATCTATTTAGTGATGAGAGAGGCCTGCTAATGTCATTAAGCATTGTGTTATGGTCTATTTGATTCTTGATATTGAGAAGAGTTTGATGTATACAGATGTTCCATTGTTTGGGGCATAAATATTTATGACTGGTATGTCTTATTGATGTGTAATTTCATTAAGCAGTATGAAATGACCTTCTTTGTCTCTTCTGATTAATTTTGGCTTGAAGTCTTCTTTAGCTGATATGAGAATAGAAACCTCTGCTTGTTTATAAGATCCATGTGAATGATATGTTTTTTCCCATCCTTTCGTCTTCAGTCTGTGGATGTTTTTGCTTATGAAGTCATTCTCTTGGAGACAACATATTACTGAGTCTTATTTTTAATCCAATCTTCCAGCTTATGTCTTTTGATTGATGAGCTAAGGCCATTTACATTCAATGTTATTATTGAGGGATGATTTTTACTCCTGTAATTTTATTTCTAATTTTTAATTGTATTAGTTTCTCCTTGGATCAACTATTCTTCTAGCATACTTCCTCCGTATGCTGGTTTATAATTTTATTTTTCATTTTTTCTTCATGAAATATTTTATTCATGCTTGTAGTGTAGGCTTTGTAGTTGTGACTCCTTTTGTTTACTGTGCAAAGTTTTTACTTCATCTTCAATTCTGAAGCTTCATTTTGCTGGGTGAATATTCTTTGTTGGCCTCCATATTCTTTCAGAGCTTGATACATATTATTCCAAGACCTTCTAGCTTTGAAAGGTATAGGTTGAGAAATCAGCTGAGATCCGAATTGCTTTTTGCTTAAATGTGACCTGTTGTTTCTCTATAGTAGTTTTAAAATTCTATCCTGATTCTGTATATTAGTCATTTTCATAATAATGTGCCTCGGTGTGAGTCTGTTGTAATTTTACACACATGGAGTCCTGTTTGCCTCCTTTATTTGATTTCCCATTTATTCTTAAGAGTTGGGAAGTTTTCTGATGTTATTTCATTAAAAATATTGTGCATTCCTTTAGTTTGTATTTTAGAGCTGTCATCTATTCAAATGATTCTTAAATTTGGCCTTTTCATGTTATCTTGTATTTTCTGAAAATTCTGTTCATAGTCTCCTAACATTTTTTCATAGGCAACTTTATTTTCAAGACTACATATTTTGTCTTAGTTGTCTGAAACTCTGTCTTTCAAGTAGTCTAATCTATTGGTGATGCTTTCCATTGAATTTTTAATTTGACTTATTGATTTCTTCATTTTGAGGATTTCCATTTGATTATTTTTCAGAATCTATCTTTATTGAAGTGATCTTTCACTTCCTGTATTTCTTCTCTGATTTCATTCCCTACATCATCTTTTACTTTGCAAATTAGTTTAGTTATACACTTTCTAAATTTTTTTCTGTGACATTTCCCCCACTGTGTTTAGTGGATTCTCATATTGAGGTATTTTGTATTGGGATGGTTTGTTCCCTTGCTTTTTCACTTTGTTTGTGTGTTTACCCATTTATCAGTATGAACTGGAGGTGGCAGAGTTCCTACCTTATGAACTCAGTATCCCTGAAGGTTTCTAGCACCTCATGGTTTAGGGGGAGACAAATAATAACAACCACCAATGTAAACAAGATATAGCATTAAACTAAATACTTAGTACCTATTATGACATCTACCATGTTAATTGGTATAATAGGCAATTACCAAAATTAAAACGATAAGTTTGCAAAAGGGTTTGCTATTTCAAAAGTGAACAGAAAGAATGTTGAAGAGATATAGGATGTGATTATGAAGGAGGAGGAAAGAAAGTAGAAATAAAAAATTAAAGGAAGAGTAAAAGAGAGAGCAATAGAATTTGGCTGTTAGCCAAAGAAAAGAGAAAGAAAGTAAAGAGAAATAGACAAGGAAAAAAAAAAGAAACTAACCTAAAACATACTAATCAAAAACCCTAGCCTTCAAAAGACAGTCATGAAAAATAACTACCTTCAAAAAATGCTAGAAATGAGAAAAGGGACAAATATAAATGTCCATGAATAATTTATTACACAAGCAAACAATAAAAAAAAGTTCTTCATGAAAACTTAAGGAATTGTTTCTATTGTGGTGGTCAAAAATCGTCAATGAGAATATATGTTTGGGCTGGGGATGTGGCTCAAGCGGTAGCGCGCTCGCCTGGCATGCGTGCGGCCCCCGGTTCGATTCTCAGCACCACATACCAACAAAGATGTTGTGTCTGCCGAGAACTAAAAAATAAATATTAAAAATTCTCTCTGTCTCTCTCTCTCCTCTCTTTAAAAAAAAAAAAGAAAAAAAGGACCTTTAAGATGTTTCTTAAAAAAAAAAAAAAAAAAAAGAGAGAATATATGTTTGTTGACTGTTCCCAAATGTCTTTCTTTCCATATGTACCACGCACAAGAATACTAGCATACTAGCTGCAAATCCTCGCCTCTCTTTGTGTTGCTCATCTAGTTGCCAGTTGGAGTTCAAAAATTCTTGGCTTCCCTTGTGGCAGTATGAGGTGGAGTGGGTTGAAGAGTGCTGTTCTCCACTCTCACGATGGGATCACTGTAGAATTCTGTGAGAGGAGTTCCTATCAAAGGAGGTCCTGAAGGTAGGGCTTAGGTCTAGTTAGGCCCCAGGTGCTGCAACTGAATGGTGATTGGTCTGAGAATTTTAAATCAGAACACCTCCAGGGTCTGGCAGCTGCTGATCCATGCTGGGAGAATGAACCCCAGGAGTCTCCCCTGGGCCACACTTGTGCAGTGGAGGAGCCAATCCTGCACCACCTATGCCACATGCAGATCTCACCCTTCCTGGCCTTGGGCTCAGTCCCCAAGCACAGTCACTCCTGCCCATCTGAATTTCCTGCCCACCCCAGCTGATCCTGCAAGTCAATAGACTCAAAGAGGGAGAGGGACCCAGAATCTCTCAGGTTTCAACAACCTGAATTCCCCCAAGTAAAACATTCTCGAGGTCTGAATTTCTCCTGGTCTCCTAATTACACTCTTGAGTCATGTGGTAGGCATCAGGCAAGCCTGACTTTCAGACCCAGCTCAGATTTTCCAGGTCCAGGCTCCTAGATTTGCTCCCATAGCTTCCAGCCACCACAGCACAGTGAAAAGATGGCTCCTGCCTTGGCTCTCTGTGGACCACCAGGAGACACACAGCATCTTCGTCACACAAGGCTAATAGTGTGGCACACTTTCAGATCAGTCTGCCAGAGTTCTTGATCTCTGATTTCTCCATACCAAGACACACCACTGTGCCACCTTAAATGCAGGTTCTCTTAGTTCCCTTCCCTGCTTTGCCCACAGTGTATTAGCTCTGGCAGCCACTAGCACTGGCAGGGCTTTCTTCTTTTATTTTATTATATCCAACCTTCTGAGTCTCCAAGCTGTTCTGAGAGTCCAGCATTAAATCCCAATAAAATCCCTCTTTCACCCACCTCACTGAGCTGTTTATCTGCTATCTTGGTCTCACACCACAGAGTAGCTTAAAAAGCAACCTTGTTTCCTCTGCGATCTTCCCAGTCCTCCCCCAATTTACGTTTAGAACAGAGAAAGCAAATTCACATATTAGGACATACTTTATGCTTCTAGTTATTGATATAACAAAGAATTTCCAATTTTCTTAATTCAAGTCAAATAATGAAGTAAAATCAACACACATGGTGGTCCTTCCCTTATATTTAGTGGTCAAAACTTAGAGACTTTAACATTCAATTAATATCTTAGTATTCTATTACCTATTATCAAGACATAGACTCTTAATCTAAAAACTACTTATTTTTTTACAATAGAGACTTTACTTAGTAAATTATTGGTTCTTGCCTGCTGTACTCATGACAACTGATGAACTCACTTGTGTGTTTCAAGGCTATTGTCTAAGTCTTTATGGCTATGGGCTGGCTCACCTGTTCTGATTCCACACTGGCTTCTTTCAATTTGTTCTCCGTTGCCTCTTTACATTTCTTCAGGTGTCTAACAGTTTCTCCCAATTCCTGAAGATGTCAGAAAGATTTTTAAAAACATCCAATGTACCATATAAAAGAAGTTTCAAATTTGTAATATAGCAACCAAATTATGAAAGTAGTATTTTAGTATTCTATACACTTTTGAATTTCAGGTGCTACCAAAATACAAGATACAAATTTATCACTAGTCTAATTCACACTCTTCAATACGTATATTGTTACAGATTCTGATCTGAATTATGAATTCTGCTGAGAGAAAGTGATTAATGTCTCTTTTCAGAATTGGAGAGATACCTTTCATAGCAGACAATCCCTATTGGAAGACAAGAATTCAATGCTCTCTTGAAGTACCTTTGTAGCAATATAATGTCATACTTTTTTACTAGGTTAGGAATAGCTAAAATTCCTATAATAGCAACAGGTATGCATTTATGTTATAGGGAAGAATCAAAGGGTATACGTTTCCTAAAGACTATGAAATCCACTTCAGAAGTCTGACTACTTAGTAACTGATATTTTGCAAATGTGAACTCTAGCTTTTCTTTAAAAGTAAACACTTATTAAATTGAAAATGGAAAATATTTGCCATATTCCAAGCTCAGGCTTCTTCCTAGGTATTACTATTCTAAGAGCTTAACTAAGATGAACAAATTTTAAATATGTTTTCTACTACAGAATCTAGAAAACCTAGATGCTATAATGCTGGTAAGGCACAGGCCATCTGCTCATAATCTTTGAAAAGAATCTTAAGAAACCTTTTACCTGACACCGATTTTCTAATTCCTGCCTCATTTTCTGCTCTGCTATTAGTCGCAGCTCTTGCTGTTTATTCCGTGCTGAAGTTTCATATTGGCTCTTGGCTAACAGCTGCATCTCTTTCTGCAGGTTACTCATTTCAGATACGAATCTCTGGATACTCAATGACTGGCAGAGAACAAATAGGAAGATATTTAGTGTATCTAAGTTGGAATTTTGTAATGAATAGTAAACAGATTGTAGAAATCATCTACCTGTTCATAGTTTTTTTTCTGATATTGATCCTTAATTAGCTCCATTTGCCTCAATTCTGTTTCTATTTGCTGAAAGTAAATGTAGAAATAACATTAAAAAAAGATGATCAATGGGAAAAACAGCTTTTTCTTTTTGCCTTTAGATGACAGAATCCCATATGAGAACCAAGGTTTTATAACTTTGGTTCCTGTTGGGCTCTTTCCTATGTGGCTTACTGACCCCCAAAGAGCAAAGTGCAGTACAATCAACACAGAGAAGACAGATGGGGAGCCAGAATGTGACACTGGCAGCTAATAAGAAACCAAACATTTACAAAGATACATCTCCACTAAAATAGAGATGGTCCCACAAAGGCAATTTGCCCACTTCCCAGTTGTGGCTGTAAATTCTCAGAGGATACATGCTCTGTTAAGGCTCTAAAATCTATCTTTCTTAGACTCCCATGACTATCTGGATCCTCATAGCACACTAAGAAAGTGAGGGGAGACTTAGGGACATAGAATGTCTCAGACACCTTCATTCTCTCCACATTCTGAGCATTATTCATCTTAGTGGATAAGTGGAGCTTTATTTGGGCCTTTTGATTCTTTATTTTCTCCTTGTTACTGTTCAGTGTTTTTTCCAGCTCTGCAAGTTTCTGCCGCAGCTCTCTGTTGGTTCGGGATACCTCCACTGATCTGAAGTTGGCTTCATCAAGGGCTTTCTTCAGCTTAGGACACAAAGGAAAAATTGGAACATTTTTACCTGCCATTTGGTAAGAGAAGCTTGTTTAGTTTTGTTCCTATATTTTGCTGTCATTTAAAAAGGATAATAAGCAACATGATAATGATGTTGGAGTAAGCAGATTTATAGAGCAATAGATCAAGTGATTTTCATAATTTTTAATACTAAAGAATAAAATATTTCTTACAATAGATAAAGAACATACATGTATATTCCTTGTTCGCAGTTAAAGAGCATGGCTTTGGAGTCAGACAGACTCCTAAGTTCAACTCTGAGCTTCACTATTTACTATCTGAGTAATTTGGGGCAATTAACTTTCTCAAGTCTCAGGTTCATCAACCTAAAAGTATGAAAAAGATATTCATAAATCTAAATTAAATAATAAAATGTAGAGAAAGAATGTGAAGCCTGGTACACAATAATTACTGCCATGCTATAAGCTCTTCTCTTCTGTCATTTGCAGTCTCATGTCTTGAGAAGTGAAAATAAATTATATGGTAATTTATCATTAAACTTGTCAGCTGTCAACTTCACTGCATATGTTTTTATAATATTGCTTTTTGAAGCCCAAGTCTAGTTCAAAAAAGAAGCTAGGCAAACCTATGCTGCATGACAGAGAGCATGCCAAAGTGACCAGGAGAAAAATCAAGCATGGATAGAGGTTTACACAGGGTAATACTGGTTGAGGAAACCCACTTGGCTTCCCTCTCCCCTTCTAATCATGCTGCTTTCAGGACCCACTGGGAAGAGAAATGCCTGACAAGGAATTCAAAAGAGTAGAGGTGGGAGAGATTGAATTTGGAGACTGAATCTGAGACCAGGAATTGTGAGGTATGCAGGCAATCTAGTGGGCTAAGAACAGGCTCCTACACTACACGAATAGAACCCAAAAGACATTCCAGGGGTGCAATCTTCCAGCATGGCATGGCAATTGCTGGGCACTGAAGGTGTGCTGACTTAAAATCTCCAGACTAACTGGCATTCAGCAAAGAGATTGAAGTATACCTAAGCCTATACCCCACCCTCTAGGAGTTACCACTCCTGGATTAACCCTCTCACCCTAGAAACCCCACCCACTTAACTGCTAAGAAGTGAAGCTGAGTAACTTTTGAACTCCAAAGGAAACAACTGTCAATTTTTCATCGAGATCATTTTAGTTTTACCTTTCCTTTTTTTTTCTCTCACATTTCTATCATTTTTGAAACCAATTATTTTTTATGCATCAGTTTATTGAGGAATAGGATGTATGAACAGAATATTTGTTTTGTATTCTTTATTTTTACTTTTTTCTATTTTTCATTTTAAAAAATTTTTATTTTATACATATTTTTTCTCTTATATGTTTTCCTTGATTTTCTTTCTCTTTTCTCCTGCTAATAGCCAATCTCTATTATTCCCTCTTTCACTCTTCCTATAATTTTTAACTTCTATCTCCTCTCTTACTTTCTCATAAACTTCAAACCTTACACAACTTCTGTTCTTTGTCCACCACCTGAAATTGTAAACTCTTTTGCAAACTTACTGTTTTTACTGTAGGCAATAATTAAAATTATCATTTCTGTTTATTGTGACAAAACTATAAACATCACAGTAGGAGCTATTTGGTTTAAGGCTGTATATTGTTTGCATTGGTTGCTGTTAATATTGGTCTTCCCCTTAAAGGTGATGTCCTGGAAGCCTTCAGGGACACTATAAATCTACAAGGTAGAAAATGTACTGCCTAAGATCTACACTTATAGATGGGTAGACACAAAAACAGCATAAAAAAGGGAATTTCCCTAAATAAACTAAGATGCTCCATTAATAGAATCCATTGATCCACAGCAGAAGAAATGTCCGAAAAGTTGTTTAGAGTGTACAGGGTTAAACTGATCCATGAGGTATAGGACGATGTAAAGAATAAAATCAGAGATAAAATTCAGGAGGTGAATGATCACTTCAATAAAGAGATAGGGATTCTGAAAAAAAATTAAGCAGAAATCCTCAAAATGAAGGAATCAATAAACCAAATTGAAAATTCAATAGGAAGAATCATCAACAGACTAGACCACTTGGAAGACAGAATTTCAGCCAAAGAAGATGAAATATATAATCTTAAAAATAAAGTTGAGGGCTGGGGCTATAGCTCAGTGGCAAAACACTTGCTTAGCATGTGTGAGGCACTGAGTTCAATTCTCAGCACCACATAAAAATAAAGAAACAAAATAAAGGTATGCTGTTCATCTACAACTACAAAAAATTAAAAAATAAATTTGAACATAGAGGATGTTAAGATATCTTGAAAAGAACTTCCAAGAGATATGGGATAGCATAAAAACACCAAATTAAGATTTATCAGGGTACATGAAGATGTGGAGATACAAAGCAAGAGAATGCATAATCTTTTCAATGTAATAATATCAGAAAATTTACCAAATTGTAAGAAATGAAATAGAAAATCAAATACAGGAGGCTTACAGGACACCAAATGTACAAAGTTACAACAGACCAAAAAACTTTATTATGAAGATGAATATCATACACAATAAAGATAGAATTTTAAAGACTGGGAGAAAAAATGTCAAATTACAGTGTAGAGGTAAACCAATCCAGATCTCAGCTGATTTCTCAATCCAGACCTTCAAAGCTAGGATGTCCTGGAATAACATATACCACGCTATGAAAGAAAATGGATGCCAATCAACAATGCTATACCCAGCAAAATTAAGCTTCAGAATTGACAATGAAATCAAAACCTTCCATGATAAACAAAAGTTAAAAAAATTTACAACTAGAACACCTGCACTATGGAACATTCTCAGCAAAATATTCCATGAAGATGAAATCAGTGGAGAAACTAATACAAATTAAAAACCAGAAATAAATAAAAATGATAGGGAATAAAGATCTGTTTTCAATAACAACCTTGAATGCAAATAGCCTAAATTCATCAATCAAAAGACACAGATTGGAAGATTGGATTACAAAACAAGACCCAACAATATGCTTTCTCCAAGAGACCTCATAGGCAAAGACATCCACAGACTAAAGGTGAAATAATGGGAAAAACAATATCACTCATATAGATCAACTAAACAAGCAGGGATTTCTATTATTATATCAGACAAAGTAGACTTCAATCCCGAGTTAATCAGAAGGGACAAAGAAAGTCACTTCATAGTGCTTAATGTAATTATACATCAACAAGACATAACAATTATAAATATTTATGCCCCAAACAATGGCGTTTCTACATACATCAAACAAACACTTCGAAATTTCAAGAATCAAATAGACCACAATATAATAATTTTGGGTGACTTTAACACACCTCTCTCACCACCAAATAGATCCATCAAACAAAAAGGAAACTATAGAACTAAATAATACAATCAATAATTTAGACTTAACAGGCAATATAGAGTATCTCATCAATAAATTATAGAATTCACTTTTTTCTCAGCAGCACACATATCTTATGCCACAAAGCAACTCTCAGCAAATAGAAAAAAAAAACAGAGAATTCTTGCATTCTATCAGATCATAATGGAATGAAATTATATATCAACAATAAAATAAAAAATAGAAGCTACTCTAACACCTGGTGACTAAATAATACATTATTGAATGACCAATGGATAGCAGAAGAAATCAGGTATGAAATTTAAAAAAAAAACTTAGAAGTAAATGAGAATAGTGACACAATATATCAAAATCTCTGGGACACTATGAAACAGTGGTAAGAGGAAAGTTCATTGCATTGAGCTCATTTATTAAAACAACAGAAAAATCAACAAATAAATAACCTAATATTACATCTCAAAGCCCTAGAAAAAGAAGAACCACCACCCAAAGCAGTAGAAGACAGGAAATAATTAAAATCAGAGCTTAAATCAATGACATTGACACAAAAGAAACAATATAAAAAATTGTCAAAACAAAAGGTTGATTTTTTAAAAAATAAAATCAATAAACCCTTAGCTACACTAAAGAAAAGAAAGAGACAGAAAATTCAAATTACTAAAATTTGTGATGAAAAAGGAAATATGATGGACACTTCAGTAGTCTGAAATACAGACAAAATCAGAAACTATTTTGAAAATCTGTACTCCAATAAGATAGAAAATCTTGAAGATTTTGAGAAATTTCTAGAGACATATGACCTACTCAAACTGAATCAGGAAGACAATCACAATCTGAACAGATCATTTTCAAGCAGTGAAACAGAAGATGCCATCTAAAGCCTAAAACTAAGAAAAGCCCAGGACCAGATGGATTCTCAGTCAAGTTCTACCAGACCTTCAAAGAAGAACACCTAAATCCTCCTCAAATTATTCCATGAAATAAAAGGAGGGAACCCTTCAAAACTCATTCTATGAACTAGTATCATTCTGATACCAAAACCAGACAAAGACACATCAAGGAAAGAAAAGTTCAGACCAATACCCATGATGAACTTATGTAAAAATTCTCAATAAGATTCTGATAAATTATACATAAAAACATATTAAAAAGTTAGTGCACCACAATCAAGTGAGGTTCATCCCAGGGATGCAAGGTTAGTTCAACATATGAAAATCATTAAATCACATCAATAGACTTAAAGACAAGAATCATATGATTATCTCAACAGATGTAGAGAAAGCATTTGACAAAATACAGTATCCCTTCATGTTCAAAACACTAGAAAAACTAGAGATAGAATGAATATACCTCAACACTGTAAAAGCTATATATGTTTACCTAAGGCCAGCATGATTTCAAATGGAGAAACATTGTTCTAAATTTTTTTCTAAAAACTAGCAAAAGATTATTCTAAAAACTAGAACAAGACAAGGATGCTCTCTTTCACCACTTCTATTCAACATGGTCATGGAAACTCTAGCCAGAGCAATTAGGCAAAGGAAAGAAATTAAAGGGATATGAACAGGAAAAGAAGAACTCAAACTATCCCTATTTGCTGATGATATTTTTCTGTATTTAGAAGAACTAAAAAAAAATTCCACTAGAAAACTTTAATAACTTATAAACAAATTCAGCAAAGTAGCAGGATATATTAATACCCATAAATCAAATATTCCTATACATCAGTGATGAATCTACTGAAAGAGAAATTAGGAAAACTACCCCATTCACAATAGCCTGAAAAAGAATAAAACACTTGGGAATCAGTCTAACAGAAGAGGTTAAAGATCTCTACAATGAAAACTATAGAATGCTAAAGAAGGAAACTGAAGAAGAGCTTAGAATATGGAAAATTCTCCAGTGTTCTTGGATAGGCAGAATTCATATTGTCAATATGGCCATATTAACAAAAGTGCTATACAGATTTAATGCAATTCCTGTTAAAATCCCAATGATGTTCCTCAGAGAAATAGAAAAAGTAGTCATGAAATTTATTTGGAAAATTAAGAGGCCCAGGAAGGCCAAAGCAATTCTTAACAAGAAAAGTGAAGCAAGAGGGGCTGAGGTTGTAGCTTAGTGGTAGTGTGCTCGCCTAGCACGCATGAGGCATTGGGTTCAATCCTCAGCACCATATAGAAATAAAATGTTGTGTCCACTAAAACTAAAAAATAAAAATTTTTAAAAAAGTGAAGCAGGAGGCATCATAATACCAGACCTTAAATTATAACAAAGAGCTAACACAAACAGCATGGTATTGGCATCAAAACAGACACATAGACCAATGGTACAAAAGAGAAGACACAGAGACAAACCTACATAAATACAGTTATCTCATACTAGACAAAATGCACCATCATAAACATACATTGGTTAAAGATAGCTTTTTCAACAAGTGATGCTGAGATAACTGGAAATCCATATGCAGCAAAATGAAATTAAACCCCTATCTCTCACCCTGCACAAAACTTAACTCAAAGTGGAGCAAAGACTTAGGCACTAGGATCAGAGACCCTGTGCCCAAATCTATCTATATCATGTTGGCTTGGGGACTGACTTCCTCAACAAGACTCCTAAAGGACAAGAAGTAAAATCAATAATCAATAAGTGGAATGAAATCAAATTAAAAAGCTTCTTCTTAGCAAAGGAAATAATCAAGAACGTGAAGAGAGAGCCTATAGAATGGGAGAAAATCTTTGCTGTCTACACATAGAACATTTCATATATTTGTTGACTAATTGTATAGAATAAATTGGACATTACTATCCTATGTGCATATATGATTACATGACCAATGTAATTCTACATCATGTATAACCAGAAGAATGAGCAGTTATAATCCACATATGTATAATAGGTCAAAATACATTCTACTATCATGTAAAACTAATTAGAATAAAAATACTGCTTTTTGTTCATAAGGATTTGGTTAAGTTTTTCTCATGGAAAAATATAGTACGGTGATTACTGAAATACTTTTGTGAGTCTCCTTTTTCATAATTTTTTTAAGTCAATGCTAATTACAGTTTAAAAAGAAGAGGCAGCTGAGAGATGAAGGTGGTATTCTCTAGGATGGTAGTGCTGAACATAAGGAATGAAGTGAAGAAGTGAAGATTACCTGTACCATTTCTCTCCATACTAGTTTCTTCCTTTAGATCTTATCTTTACAGTCTTCTATCAGCACCCAACCAACTTCCTGTTAGAATTCCACTGTTACCTTAACTGCAGCTTTGTCTAAAGCTAGAAGAGCCTCAAAACCACTACTCACTTTGTACTAATTTTAGGCAGCATGATAATTACTTCACAAATACTTTTCAATTTAATTCTTAAAACAAACCTGGACCATAGTTGTGATGATTTCTATTTTGTGACTGGAGAAACTAAGACTCAAAAGTTAAGTCACTAAAGAATAAATTAACACACAGCTAATGAGAGGCACTGCACATGACCCATTGCTGTTTCTACCTGCTCACTCATGTCACATTTTCACTGTTCCCAGGGAGGTCTTCTTACAACTTCACCATCTCATTGACCCTTGTTGTTAAAGGATTTCAGTTTTATAAGCATTCTGAACAACAATCTCTAACTAAGGTACATTTTTACATTTAGTGCATTTTTTTTGTTTTCCACTGAATATGCTCATTATAATATTTATATTTATGTAGCATTTTGCAATTTATAAAACCATTCTATATATCTATATTGGCTTGTTAATGAGATCTGTCAATGGCAATTACTGAATCTAACAAATTTGGAAAAACTCACACCAGTCATCTTAATCAAGTCTTAGAATTGTTTAATTTCTTCCTCTTCATGTTCATTATATATTTAATGTCTGACTATTTTTCTAATTAAAATGGCTTTACGGGCTGGGGATGGGGCTGAAGTTCAGCGGCAGGGCGTTTGCTTAGCATGCATGAGGTACTGGGTTTGATCCTCAGCACCACAAACAAATAAACAAATAAAATAAAGACATTCTCTTCATCTACAACCACAAAAAAAAATTTAAAGAAAGTCTTTCTGACTTAATCTTTCTAAATTTTCAGGAGAACTATTTGGGTTGGCCCTAATCATCCATTACCCAAATTAACTGCCATGGTTTTCTTGTATTTCCAGGCCTAGAGTTCCTCTGCCGTCTTCCCTACTCTGTACTGCTGTCACATTAACTCTTAAAATTGTTCTTATATAACCTCTTTGCTCAGAAACCTATATCACTCCATTTTCACCTAACAGTTCACACTGAATTGTCTAGAAGGTGAGGCCAACAGTCACCTGGCTGCCTATGCTCACCACTCTCCCTCTAACATTTCCTAAGTGTCTGGTCAGAGGGGCTCCTTCTAATTTGCTTATGTCCTGTTGGTTTTTCTAACTCAGCTTTACATGGGTTTCTATAGACAGTGTCCAGCCTTGCCTTTCCACCAAACTCAAAGCTATATTTTCATTAAGTTTCCTATCTTCTAGCGCCATCCTAAAATAAACTTTGTTACTTTGAATTCCTCCAAAACTGTACATTTCCTCTAGCTATCCTAGAAAGGTTCTCTGATGTCTTCCCTGTTTGTCTCATGTCCAGAGTGGAGATCACAATTAAACCAGGGTTATTTAGCACAGAGCAGGGACTATATCTCCTACCGCTTCATTCTGTGGCTCTCTGGAGAAGGTGGATGCACAATGGATGCTGGTTAAGTGAACTGAGATGTGACTGGGTTTCCATCAAAGGCAGTCTCCTCATTCCTCTGTCTGGCTCAGTTATTGCTCTCTGCTGTAAAAGTTCTCCTCAAGGCATTCCTTCCCAGGGCAGAGAACTGTATATCAGAAAGTGTAGCTTTACAAACAGCATAGAGATGGCTAAATTATATCTCACTTGCTGACCAGAGGGGAATGAGAAGAGCCAGAGAACAAATGCAGTCATCCTCTGAAATCCTTCAGCTGGCTATCCTCTTAAAAGGCATTCACCTAGAGGGAAGCTTTTGTCACTTGACTTCGTACCTCAGTACTTTCCCGTTGTGCTGCCTTCTTTGCAGTGTCTCTCTCAGTTTGAAACTGTTTTTTTAGAGTTTCTATGCGTTCAGCATGCAACTCTGCTTCTACTTTGGACTCCTCAGCCATATGTTCTCTGTTTTGAGGAAGACAGACAATAAATAAGCTTTAGAAACCATCTCAGGAAGCATGAAAGATTTGGAGAGGAATGAACAACTCTCCAAAATGTGTGTGATTTACAAACAAGATCAGTCTTTAGTTGAATCTCATTTGGAATTCATTAAGAGAAAAAAAGGTCCATTTACCTGCCGCATTAAAAAAAACAAAACACAAATGTCCGTCTATATTAAGAGATTCATCAAAAGAGTGAAATAAATCATAGGAAAAATATTAGCAGAAGCAGTCATACTTCGAGACACTTGTTTTCATTTTATCATTTTTTTTTGCTATCAGCTATTCATTCCTTAAAGTTTTAACTTCTAATTGTTATTATTTATTTATCTTTGAAGTGAGGGTCTTATATTAGATAAGCATTCTTAACTTGGGTTCCTTGATCAAGATCCAAGATTTGGCTTTTGAAGATGCTGAAATACCCTGAAATGATATGCAAAATGTTGTGTGTGGGTGTGAGTTTTTGACTCTTACAAGTATAGGTGACTCCAAGAAAGGTTTAAAAAGAATGGACTCAAACAACAGCTAGGCTTCTTCCAGTTTTAATCTTCTCTTATTTGCCTCCAAATACTAATGCCTTAGTATGGCACTATTCCATGATTATCTGTATTTCTCAAAGAGCAAAAGGAGCCTGCCTTGCCATGAAATCTTCCTTTCCCCACTCTCCTCCTGAGCATCTTTTGTGTTTATTTGGATTACATACCCACATTCCTCATGTGCCTCTAAAAGTACCTCTGCTTTTGGACTCAGCTAGTCTACTTGGCTTGGTCTATAGAATGAGACCTGCAGGAGACAACTGCAACTCTGCCCCACCCTCACTTCCTGGTCCTCAGGTGGGAACATGGCAATCAACTTTGGCACATCATCTCAAAAAAGTTGTTGACACTTGTTCTAATGGCACCACATAAATAGATGGGAGATCCGAAGTTAAGGGAGATGCCTATTTTGTTATTTATTACATACCCACATTCCTCCCCCACCCACACCAATCTAAAAGATGGGCAAAAAATATATGGAGATCTATAAAGGGAACCATTATTTGTGTAGCAGGTATTGTATTTTTATTTTCTTAACAACTTTCTAAATTGTCTTTAAATTTATTGTGCTTATTCTAGCAAAGTGATGGAGACTAGAGGTTTTAGAGTAGGACTGCTGCTTCCTAGATCTAAATCCCAACTCTAACAAGATGATATGTGATCTTGTTATAGTAAATCATCTTTCCATGCCTGTTTCCTTATCTGTAAAATGGGAATAACAACAGTACCTAGCATCAAATAGTCACAGTAAAAAAGGAAATGCTCAGCACAATACATATCAGCTACTATCATCTAGTCCTAAAAATTCTAATTTTTATTAAATGTAATTTGTATTTTTCAAATGCAATTTGAGTTTTTATTAACTTTAATTTTAATTTAATTTTTAAAATTAATTTTCCTTTTACCCTCAACTTTCATATCCATCTCCAACTCTGAAACATAACATAAAATCTATCCTCTTAACAAAGTTTAAGCAATATAGTACAGTACTGTAAACTACACGCACTATGTTATATACATCTCTAGAACTTATTCAATTTGCTTTTAATTTCTTCTATGAAAAATATCAAACCATCCACCACTGGTTCTCTGAATAATGAACCACCTTCTTTTCCTTTCCTTCTGATCTCAGAGGAAGAAATGCATAACCTCAATTTCAATGATAACCCTCTACTTTTCTTTGTTCTCATTTTTCTCCATTTCTATAATATTCTTTCCCCTACTTTTCAATCATGCTCCAGTTCCTCCTATCCTAAAACAAGACCCTAGCAGAATAACTTTTCTTCATCTACTACATTTCTTCATGAACTACACTATTCAATCTTTCTTTTCACCATTGCCTTTTCTCATCAATCACTTATTCCTTTTAATTTTCTAGATGGACAAAAACTGACTAACTGAAGGATGCTTCGCAGGTACCAGTTGCAAAGATTAATGCTCTGTCTCTGGTCTCATTGTTTTTGCCACTCTTGTAGCATCTGACTCATTTCTGCCTACAGTGACTCTATATCCTCCAAATTCTTTCCTTGCCTCCATAAATGCTTCCTTTCTGACTTTTGTTCCTTCCCCCTGAAATGTAGTGGATCCTCCAAGTTCTGACCTTGGTTCACTTCCTAGACTTCTTTCTGGGCACACTAACCCACTTAAAGACATCAGCTTTCACCTTTGTAAAGTATGAATTTCAACTTCTAACTTCTTGTCAAAATTAGGCTTCCATTTATCAGTCTAAAAATTCTACCTCAAAAGTCTTTCTTCCTGCATAATTTCAAGAGGCTGACAGGTCTTATGTGAAGAATGATGAAAACATGAACTATTAAACAGTGACATAAAGGTAAATTCTGAAGCAAATGCTGCAAGGAGATCTCTGACTTTCAGTTCACCCTTTTCCTCTAAATGATCCAGCTATGATCATTTTAGCAGTAGGAGGAGGGATTATATTTTATGGTTACCTGGAGAATTTTCAGGGTTTGAAATAATTTATTAGCTATCTAAACCCTATCTACCTAAGCTGTCATTGAGAGTTCTGGGTTTTTGTTTTATTTTGGTTTTGGTACTGGGAACTGACCCCAGGGCCACTGTATTATTGAACTATATCCCTAGCCCTTATTATTTTAATTTGAGATAGAGTTTTGCAAAGTTGTTGAGACTGATCTCGAACTTGTGATCCCCCTGCTTCACCCTCCCAAACTGCTAGGATTTCTGGTGTACACCACTGTGCCTGGCTACTGAGGGGTTTTTAAGTGATTTGGCCAACCACTACATAAACAATATTGTTTTAACTAATTCTGAGTAGTCTTGAAGCAGTAATTGTTAACATTTTATCAGAATATAAAATTTGCACAGATCACATATATGAAAAATACTTTGTTCTGCTTCAGTTCATTCCTGTCTCCTATATCAACATGAACACTAACTGAAAAGAACAAAGATCTACATGCATACTGCATTTAGCTTAGGTATAAATTTTCATTTAATAATATTAGTATCTAAATCATATTTACCTAGATTTTAACTTAAGACAAAACTTAAGTGATTTGACCTGAACTTGATGGGCTTGATCTAACTAATTTCATGTCAAAATTGAAAATAATTAATGGTTTAACATCTACTTAGATGGAATTGTTCCATTCTAGCCTCACCTAGACTGCTTATTCCTTGTCCAAATCATGCTTCAAAAGGATGCATATTCTTGGAAGAAACATGTAAGAATCCTTTCCAATCAATATTCTTTAATTATTTTTTAACCTTCACATAAAGAAGCAGCTTGACCATGGGAGAAGGAAGAGATGAAAAGGAGAACCAAATGGGCATGCGCCAGCCAGCTGTTATCTGCTGGAGATCAGCTAGGCTTGTTTTTTTTACCATGGTTTGGAGTGCTAGCTCAAAGTAGGAGAAAAGCATTTAACTGGCTTATGTAAATGAACTGGTCTTACTCTTCCAGAGGCTCTTTCCCAAGTTTACTGTGACTATATTGCCCTTACTTGAAGGTTTCCAAATTCTGCCGCTCAAGTTCTTTTTTTTCCAATTTTTCTTGAATGTGATCTAGTTTACATTGCAGATGATTATTTGTCTGAAGAGCTTGCTCCAGGCTCAAGGCCAATTTCCTGTTGTCTTCTCTTGCTATTTCTAGAGCTTTGTGTAGAGGCTCCATCTGAAAGAGAGGAGTGTTTTTAATGCCATTGTAATAGATGCAAGAAGCCCATTACATTCCTTACACTGTATCCTCAAGTGCCATTGAAATAATTAGTTGGAACGAGGAACAGGTTTCCAGGTGCCTGGAATATAAGTGAAAATTTATTAGTGATTGCTTAGGAGACTCTTAGAAGGCAATGGGAAGGCTATGCTGCAGTGATCATCAGAGAGCTTTGGAAAATAGAGCCAGCTTAATTTCTCAAAAATTGTAACTAAAATTCCTCTTCCCAATCCTATCACCTTCTGGTTTCATTCCCTAGGAGAGATAAAAACTGGCAACTATTTCTTGTATATTCTTCCAAAAAGACTTATTTATATAAAATATCCATGCATATTTTATATATATTCATATGCATAGATACGTATTTATGTATGTGCACACGTGTTTGTGTTTCCTTATTAACAGTGGGATCACTCCAGCTACTTTTGAGATTATGTTATGTTTCTAATATATTATGTTTCTAAATCTTTTAGTTTCTGAAATCATTTGTGCATTAAGTGAAAAGATGTGGACTATACAAGACAAAGAATATTAGTCATAATTATGTTTCTGGATTGCCAATAAGTGACTCATTGTGAGGCTTAAAATTAGGTTCATTTCCAATTTTTAAGTATGTCACTGCCCAAAACTCAGACTTGAGTGAAAAAGAAATTTACTTGATTTTTTCACTTAATTTTTCTCAAACAGCAACATCCTAATAAAATAAAATAGCTCAGTATTTTCATCTTTAAACACCTGGCCCTTACCTCACTGCTGTGCTGTGCATCCACAACAAGCATTCTGGCCTGCCACTGGTCCACTTCAGCTTCTAGCTTCTGCACCCTCTGTTGATTTAGAGCCCTAAAAATAAAAAGCCCAAGAGTGACTCTAGATTAGAATCATCTAAGAATTATACCACTTGGAATTTCAGGACACTTTTCTTCTAAGACGCTCAAAGAGAGTCATACGTAGTAGGTCACAAATGCTCAAAATACCTGAGTTGGTAGATGACAATTACAGTCACAGCTTCAGAGAAAAAAACTAAGGCTCCTAAGGAATTAGATAACTTGTCCCATCTATGATTCAACTTGGCTTGATGCATTAAGCTATCAATATATGTTTCTGAATAACTCATAGGCTGGTAATTTTACACTACCTATATCACTAATTGTTAAAAAAACTCATCACTTTTATTAGGATTATTTTGCTGATGAGATTTTTGATTCTAAATACAAAGTTCCTTAGAAGTTTATTGTAAATGGCAAACAATATTTTTAATATTGTCCTCTTGACTTTTGGTTTTACTTCAAAGATAATATATTTTAACAATATGTAAAAAAATATAAGCACAAAGAAGAAAGTAGAATCCATTTATTCTCTCACAACACAGAGGCAACATGTACCACTAATACATACAATGTATTTTAGAAGCCCTGTTATACTCAGGCCATTTGTTCTTTAACCTAAAAGGAAAATTTTATATAATTTTTAAAACAAAGAAGAGCTTATTTGTAAAACAAGGCTAGAAGTAGTTAGTTCTCAGAATAGTTCACCCAAAATAATTTTTAATCTTGAAACAGGATAATAATAAATAAATAATTCAAACTAAAGTAGTCAAATACATACATATATTTTCTTTTTTCCCAGTTGCTGAGGATCAAAAGTAGGGCCTCATGCATGGTTGGGGAGTGCTCCACCACTGAGCTTACAACCCCAGTCCAGCTTTAATTATCTCAGTAATACTATTACTATTCATATAGCCAAGAGAAGAATTAGGTTTAAATTAGAAAGTAACAAAGGAAAAACAGCAATGCAGCATGACTTTCAAGGATACAAACTTCTTCACATAACAACAAAACATGGCCATTTTGAATTTTTAGAAGTTATGTTCACTTCTAATTCCAGGTTTCCCCCAATTTACTAGATCTTTAAAGAAAATTTTAGTAGTCTTTCATGAGGGAAGTGATATACAGTGACTTCATGTTCTCTCTGGACATTCCTTTATAGTACACAATGCAGCAATATCAAGGACAGAAAATAATCACAGGTACCTTTCTTTCTTGAGGCCTGCAATCTCTGAATCCCTTCGCCCAAGCTCTATCTGTACTTTCTCTAAAGCACCTTGCATCTTACTATGAGAAGCCAGCACATTTTCCAACATGATTGTAACTTTGCAGTTGTCTTCTTTAGCCTCTGCTAATTGTCGCTGAAAGTTTCCTACCTAAAAGAAAATGAAACAAGACATATACTCTTGATCCTTTCTGATTACTCTTGTGTGTCTCATTACTCCTAGGAGAGAGTATGGAGAGCAGGTATGGTAGAACACTAAAATGAATAACTAAAATACATTATATTTTTATATTTCTTAAGTTATTGTGACTTTGAGAAAAAGCAAATTAGACCCCTGATCCTACAGAAAACATGGTAGACTAACTATCACTACACAGCACACACATTAACCAGAGATGATAAGGTTGACAAATTCGTGAGTTCAGAGGTGATCCCAGGTGGTATACTTAGCTGTCTTCTGATGGGGTCAGAAGAGAGCACATCTGAAATCCATCAGAATTATCTCTTTTTCTAGACTGCAAGAGAAACTGGAAGCTGTTGAAGAAAGATACAGCTCACAGCACTCTGCAGAGAGGCAAAATCTAGCATCTGCTCTCAAGAAGTTTGGAATGTGGTCAGATAAATGGACAAAGAAAATGTGATACACGTATGCAGGATAATATTATTCAGCAATAAAAATAATGAAATTCTATTATTTGCAACAACATGGTGGAACTGGGGGACATTAAGTGAAATAAATCAAGCACAGAAAGACAAATACTTTATGTTCTCACATGTGGAAGCTAAGAAGTTGATCTCACAAAGGCATAGAATAGAATATTGGTTACCAAAGCCTGGGAAGAATGAGGGGGAATGGGGATGGAGATGGGGTGGTTAACAGTTCAGGAGTACAGCCAGATAGGAGAAAAAACTCCTAATGTACTAAGCACAACAGGTAATTATGGTTGACAAAAACTAGCTGAATATTTCAAAATGACTCATAGGATTTTGAATGTTCCCAACACAAAGAAATGATAAATGTCTGAGGTAATATAGATCTCAATTACCTCAATTTTATTATTATATATTGCATACATGTCGTACAGAATGGCACAAATATATACAATTACAGTGTATCAATTAAAACTAAAAATGCTTTAAAAAAGCAAAGTTTGGAATGTGACTTCTGTTCCCACTAAGCACACACCATAGGAATGTTAAAGAGAAGGCATCATAGTACTGTTATATCACATTAATGAAACAAAAGTATGAATGTTATTATTACCAAGGTCAGATGAATTTTAATAGGAAACATTATGACTTTTGATTCTTTCAAGACAGTTAAAAAACACTGGAGTTACATGACATATCTTTAAGGGAAATATTTAAAACCATAATGAAGTTATCTTCTATAAAAAGAACTCTTCCTCTGATTATTTCTCATTCCTTTTACTAACAGATACAAGAATATCAGGAATACGGCTCGTGAAAGCTTTAATAAGCACTTCATCTTAGTGACAAACTTTCAGAACAGAGGGATGCCTTGCCTTCTTGTTTTCCCTATCCTCCAAAGCTTCCAAGTTCCCTTTCAACTTATGACTCTCTTGCAGGGCTGTATCTCGACACTTCACTGCTTGGGACAGCTCTTCCTCATTTTTTTCAAGAATGGATTTCACCTTAATAGAAAAATAGAAACAATAATTTTCTAAAATACCATAAATCAATGATGAGAATAAGGCACAGCAATTTAAAAACCAAACTGAAGATGCTTAATTAAACATTTATTCACAGTATAAATAAATTCCATCTTTATTAGCTGTTTATCCCTTTATAGAAAACTGCAAAATAACAACAATAACAACAAGAAAAATCTGTGTGAAAAAAAAACCAGGTAAACCTAACATATTAGTCACTCCCTATGAAAACATATGAATAGAAATAGTAAGATTATGAAGACAAAATGTAAAATGATTATCATGGAACTAACTTCTTTTTGAAAATGTAAATGCATAAATTAATATAATCAAAGCCAAGACAAATAAATAATAAATAGTTCTATAAACCAGGTAGAAGTCTTAGAATTTTATATTCTTGAAACACTCCCAGTGGAGCCACACCATCATTTTAGATAATCACACTATTTTAAATATTACTTTAGCCAGGCACAGTGGCACAATAATCCCAGCAGCTTGGGAGGCTGAGTTAGGAGGATCATGAGGTCAAAGCCAGCCTTAGCAAATTTGCAAGGCATTAAATAACTTAGCAAGACTGTCTCAAATAAAATATAAAAAGAGCTGGGGACATGGCTCAATGGTTGAGCTCTCCAGGAGTCAGTCAATCCCTGATGCCAAAAGAAAAAACAAAAACAAAAACCTTTTAAATCTCAAATTACAGGGTTACAGAATATTTCAAAAATAGTATAAAAAGTTTTTTGTAGTTCAGTAGCAAAATTGGCTTCTTCTTCTTCTTCTTATTATTATTATTATTACTAACTAGATTACAGAATTCAATCAGTTTTCACCATTTTTTAACTTTTCATGCACCTGTGTGTGTCCCAGAGGTGCATGTGCACCACACATTGGACTGTTCCATACACATGCTTATGTGACTACCACCATAATCATGATAAGAACACTTCCATCATCACTTCTTCCTTTATACTACCCTCTTTGCATTCACTGCCCCTCCAAACCCATCCATCCCCAGGTAAACATTAATTCATTCTCTATCTCTACAGTTCAGTCAAGAATATTAAACACTTTGATATAATAAATATTTGAACAAGTAACACATTCATATTCTTTTAAAACTGTTACTGAGGTATAATTGACACAATAAGCTCCATATATATAAAGTGTACAATCTGAGAAGTTTTGACATGTATAAACCCTTGAAATCATAATCAAAATAGTGAACATTTTCATTACCCCAAAAGTTTCTTTATGTCCTTTTGTAATCTCCCTCTTTATTTCTCCCTGTTTTCTCAACCCAACCCAAGGCAAGCTCTGATCTGTTTTCAGTCACAATAGTTTGCATTTCCTAGAATTTTATATAAATGGAATCATTGTTATGTACTCTTTCATAATTATTTTGAGATTTATTCAATTTATTGCACACATCAATAGTTCATTCCTTTCTGTTGCTTAGTATTCTATCTGGATATATCTCAATTTACTTAACTATTTACCTCTTGGATACTTGAGTTGTTTCCAGATCTAAGCTATTACAAATAGAGCTGCTGAGAATACTTGGGTACAAGTCTTTGTATAGACATATTCTTTCATTTTTTAATGGGAAATACTTAGGAGTGAACCAACTTAGATTCACACAGTGGTAGCATGCCTTGCGTTTTTTAGAAAGTAGCAAACTACCTTCCAAAGTGGTTGTGCTATTTTACATTCCTATCAGCAATGTATCAGAGTTAGTTGCTCTAAATCCTAACACTTGGTATGATCACTTGGTATGAAAAATTTTAGACCTTCTTATAGATATATGGTAATATCTCACTGAATTTCCCTAATGGTGGATGTTTAATAACTTTCAAGTGCTTATCTATCATTCATGTATCTTTTTTTGAAATATCTGTTCGATATTTTACCCATTCTTGTTACTGGGTTGTTTCCCTAATGAATTTTGAGATTTTTTTAAAACCCATTCTAGAGAAAAGACATTAATCACAAAAGTGGTTTGTAAATATTTCCTTCCAGTCTGTTGATCATTTCTTTATTTCTCTTAATGCCTTCGAAGAATGCACATGTCAATTCTAATAAAGTAGAATTTACCACTTTTGTCCCTTTATTGATTATAACTTTTGTTCCCTGATTCCCCTGGTACTTGGAATCAAACCTAGAGCCTCATGCATGCTAGGCAAGTGCTCTACCATAGAACCAACCCTTCTGGATCACACTTCTGATGTTAAATTTAAGAAATTTTTGTGTAACCCAAGATCACAAAGATGACTTTTTACGTTTTCTTCTAGCTTTCTAGTTTTAGAGTTTACATTTAGATCTATGATCCATTTTCAGTTAATTTTTATATATGGTGTGAAGTATGGATAAAATAGTTTTCATTTTTACACATGGATATCCAATTATTCTAGCACAATTTGTTGAAAAGATCATTCTTCCTTAGCTTTCAGTTTTATTGAAAATGAAATATAATATATCCTTAAGTTAACTATTTGAACACATAGCACATTCACCTTATTTTTTTAATGTACAAAAAAATGTAAAAAAATCTCTCAGCCATAGTTTCCTTCCTCAAAAATTTTGCCAGCTTATTATAAACACAATGCATATACAAATAAATATGCATGTATATATTGTTTATTTCCCTGCCCTTTTTGCATGCAAACAGTAAAATACTATCTATTTATTTCTGAACCTTGTTTTAACCTAATAATATACATATCTTGAAGTAGATTACAAGCTAAGATACATGTGATTTATCTAGCCAGTCTCATTGATTGGATTCTGGTTACTTGCAGCCTTTTGCTATTCATCAACAACTCTTCAGTAAGTAATCTTTAAACAAGTCATGTGTATAAGCTACTAAATATGTAAGGAAAAATCCTAGAAGTTAAATTGTGAGATCTAATTTTGTCATTATTACCAAGTTGTACTCCATAGGAATTTGTACCATTTATGCTCCCAACAGCAACCAAGAATGTCTTTTTCCCACACCTTTCTCAACATGTTTATATTTCCTTAAAATTTAACCTGCAACATTTAAAATACTTTAACTTTTTCTGTAAGGATTCCAGAATAGTGCAAAGAAGCCAATACATTGGTTCTAAAGATCTATTGATTTTTTTTTCTAAAAAATAATACGTTTTAATTTTTAAAATTTTACCAGTGTTTACAAGATATATTTACACACACACACAAACAATATTGCTAATGAAACTGTTTACACAAAGTATCTAAATAGTAGTCTACTTCATAAGATCATCTATAGTACTTTTTATTTTTAAACTTCCAGCAAAGATGGATGCTCTAGTAAGTTCTCTCTGGAAAGTATTTACCAATGTTCAATTTCATGGGGATTCTTGGATTAATGTATTTCTATTTTTTAATATTTATTTTATAGTTGGACAAAATATATTTATTTTTTACATGGTGCTAAGGATCGAACCCAGGGTCCTGCATGTGCGAGACGAGCACTCTATCGCTGAGCCACAACCCCAGCCCCTATTTCTATTTTTAAATCAAGACTTATTCAAGCATTTTAGCTCAAATGTTGAAATTAGTTAGAAATTTTGAATTTTTAAAAACTCAATTAGATTTATAAAAACTCAATTGTAACTCAAGCCAAATTTTCTATGCCCAAATGAAAATTAGCTGATGGCCAAGAATGGTTTCAAAATTTACATCAGTTTTTATTATTTGTTAAGAACCAATTTATTTGTTGTTATGCATATCTTTAAGTATTATCTTCCTAAATTGTTACTGCTTTCTTCATTATTATATAAATCTGAAGTTTCCCTAAGATTTTATTTGTGTTCCTTACTTACCAAATCCTGTTTAAAACAATTTGGTGATTCATCATTTAGTAAGGGTCTTGAGGCAAGAATGTCTATTTTGCCTTCTAATCTTCCCTCCATAGTTTTAATAGCATTCAAAAGTGTCTTTAGAGAGATTCTGGAGTCTCCAATCTCCTGAGATGTTCTCACAGAAGGCAGTGTAGGTGCAAAACTCACACGGCGTGTGGAGTTTGGAACAACACTGGGCAAACCAACTGCTGAAGTTCTCTCCTTCACATTATTTACATAAGGCCTAGAGCTTTCAAGGGATTTTGAAGATGCTGGCCTCTCTGGAGATTTCCTTCTTCTTGGTGGCATCACCATTTATAAACAAAATAAAAAATTAACTAAATTTAGCGCTATTTTTCAAGGAATTATTTCTCTCAGAGAAACAGCAATAAAAATCAGCAGCCACAATAAAAAAAAAAAAATGTTTGGAAATGTGTTCCTTTGCTTTCAGAATGAAGAGATCACACTATAAAGTATGACCTAGTAAAGAAATAGGCCTTAAACCAAATTTCCTGTAGGAGAGCGTATCTAATGAGGTCACTCTTACAACTTTGTGACCTCATCACTCATCAGTAGAGCAAGTAGCTAGAACTCCATGAGTATTCCACTGGAAGACATATTCTAGTATCTTGGTTACAGGGGGTCCATACACACAAATATTGTAGATACAGAAATCATACATGCTTACACCTAGAGTTGAAGATTTTTAAAATAACCTAATAATCTGTAATCATTAAAAGAACCACTTTCTTTTGGTAACACATTCCTGGGTTAAGTTCTTCACTAAATGTTTTATATATTTTGCTTGTTTAACTTTTCTCTATTAATTTGTTGAAATGTTATGTGACCTACAAAGGTTTCAGCCTCAACAGTCATCTTGCTGATAAGAAAACATCTTCACTATTAATACTTCTTTCAGGTGAGCCTCTGACTGTTGCAGGTATACCTTGTTGGCACTGAGTTCTGAGTTTGCCTATCACTCAAAAAAACAGATACTTGTTCCTCCCATCTGCTAAGATTTTTTAGGCTCAAATTAAAAAACCAATTCCTTTATGAAAGCATTTACCAATGCTTCCAATCATATTAATGCTTCCTATGCATGCTCATTAATATAATCTATATTTTTTCTGAAAGGCATAACTTTCTATTCTATAATAAGGTTTATTAAGTACATTCCTAAACATCTTTAGAAGCAAGTTGAATGTCTTGATTCTGCTTCAGGCACCTTTATAATATGAATTCCTCTGTGGCCTAGTAGAATCTTGTACACAGTAGTGCTTAAAAATGTTTGTTGAATCAAGAGAGGATATTCATCCTTATGGAATTGTATGGTAAAGTAGGGAAAAGGGCATCAAACAATTTCTTAAAAACTAAAACAACAGAACAGCAATCAGACAGCAATCAGCTTTTGAAGTTATTAAACATACGTGAGCATATTTGGCCTCTAGAGCCTTATTCAGCTTGCGTAGATGTTCATTCTGTAAACTGGTTTCAGTAAAACACTGCAGTTGTTCTTCTAGCTGTTTAACTTTTGCCTAGAAAGAACATAGAAAAATAATGAACTTCACAATTTCCAAGAAGAGAAGATGTAAGTTTTGCAAAAAAATTAACAGAGGACACTTGAAACTTTCAAAAAAAAAATCTTCAAGTTTTCTAATCATGCAAAGAATTTTATTTCAACTCACAGTTAAAAGTATATTATAGCCATTTAAATGTACTGAGATAACTCATTTGGTTTCTATTGCTCATGGAAAATACAAATCTATATGATATATAAACTTAACAATGAGATTTTGTATTTAATATATTTCAATTTTAAAGGAATTTTAGTACCTGGCATTCAAAAATCTTTGAATATGGATAATTAGCATTGTCAATGTGCAAGAAATAGAAATACATTATTGTTTTTTACTGAAAAAGAATTAGAAAAGTTGAATAATTGGAATTCAACTCCATTATATTTTAAAACTAACTCATAAGGATAACTATACATATTTCTCTTTAAAAATTATCTTGTGGGATAAAAACAACATATACTTACAAATATGCAAATTCTGTAATTTGCCATATTTTCTTCCTCTTAGTTCTCTTATATAAAAGAACAATTAACATTACTGAGCCTATCCCTGAATCAACAAATATGTATTTAATTTTTTTTTGTTTTGTTTTTGATACCAGGATTGAACTCAGGGGCACTAGATCACTGAGCCACATCCCCAGCCCTTATCCACATTTTTAAATTTATAAATGTTATTTAATTTTTTCTTGATATTTTATTTGCTATCTGTGGACAGCAAACACCCTTTTGGCTGTAGCTATTAGATTTTCAGGAATTGTTAAAAATTTGAGTGCTAATAGGGTAGAAAAAAGCTTTGTCTTAGGAAATCTCTTTTTAAATTTTTTATTGGTTCATAAGTTATACATTACATTAGGATTTATTTTGAGATAATTATAAATGCATGGAGTTAAATCTCCAGTATTTTACTTACCCTCCCTGTTTCCTTTTCTCTAGTCTACTGAAGATCTATTTTATATTATTAAAAAAATTAGTGTCTTCTGGGCATACATAATATGATTCACTGTAATATATTCATATAATGTATACTGATAAGTTAGGTTCAAACATTCCACTGATTTTTCCATTATCCTGTCGTTCCTCCTTCTCAGTTCCCTTCTTCTACATCCCCTGATCTTTTAGACTACCTTCCATATATCAGAGAAAACATTCGACCTTTGATTTTTGGAGTCTGGCTTAGGAAAGCTCTCTTATTTCATCAGCAGAATACTTGTTTCTTTCATCTTTGTCAGTTTCTGCCAATCTCTTCCCACAGTATACAGTAGAAAACATGTGCTGTGGCTCTCCAAATCATTAGTAAAAATTAATCATGGTTTTCACTTAAGGATAAGAATTAAAATGGTATCTCTAAAGAGAGGTATTGATTCAACAATTATCTATTTTAAATATAAACCACTGTTAGTCCACAAACCCAAGGAAAAATGAACTTTATGACTAAGAAGACTTTAATGTTTGCCTCTCTTCAAGTAATACAAAGTCTATTCCCCAATAATACTTAGATAATTCATCCTACTTGATCCCATAAGTGCCCAATAAATTGCCTTGAAACTCTAGACAGCATGTTCTTATTCATAAAGCACTTTGATATTTATATGGAGTCTCTCACTTGGCAAAAATTAACAGGACATTCAAAATGGGAAGAAACAAAGAAGAATGGGTTCGAAGCAAATAAATACTGCTGCCTCTCAGAGGTCTGGTGTTTCTGTGATCATTAAAATCCAAGCAGTTTCTATAACTGTCTTAACAGCCAGTCTTAGGAATAGAAATAATTTAGGTCAAGGCCATACACTCATATTGTTTCAACTGGTCTAAATATATACATATGTATATAACTCTAACTATATTAACAATAGAGAAACAGATAACTAAGAAATGGAGGGTGGATGCAAGATGGTGGGCGGAATAGAGGTAGTCCTCTTTCTGGCTGCTCTGCGGCAGGAAACCAAGAAAGCAGACAGCTTATCCACAAGGTCTTGCCTAGACAGAATACAACATCTCAGAGAGTGTGAGAAGACCCCTATACAGCGGATTTTCACAGAAATCACAAGTGCTGCAACCACACATGCAGAAATCAGAGCCTCTGTGCTTGGGTAAGTTCTAGCTCATGCAAGACTCACAAATGGCTTAGCAAAATCACCTATCAGCACCTCTATCACAACCTATCACAACTCCAGACTGCTCTCTGCTCCCACGCAGGTCAGTCAGCTGCTACTGATCCACAGCACAAGACCATCCCCCCAGCTGTCCCCACATCACCAGACACGCTGGAAGCAGACCAACTCCATCCTGGAAAACCTTCCTCGCCATTTTTGGTGGGCCTGGCTATCAGATGGGATCACTATTTGAGCAGGTACCTGATTTCCAATTCCCTGCCCCTCCCCAGTGGTGATAACTCCGCTTGGTTGGACAGGAGTGCAGTTCAAACAGGGCACTGCCCACCTGGTGTGAGCCTGGGGTGAGAGGTCCTGCAGATGGGACCTGATAAGAAAGAGATGGGAGGGGACTAAAGTCTGGAGCATAACAAAGAGACCAGGATCTGTGAAATCTCCAGGCAAGAGAGGGAGACCATACCAGGGGCTCAAGTCAGATGAGTGGTCACAAAAAAAGATGCGTGAGGTGCTATTTCCCTGCTGGAACTGGTGGGCGGCAATCCCCACTTCCAGACGCTCCACACCAGGTCCAGTCTTTTCACCCTGGTTACCTACACCATCCTGAGGGCAGAGACACCAGCTTAAAACAGACAACTCCACCTACTGGATGAGAAGAGAAGCAGGAAAGAAAAGGATCTCTAAGAGTATTTTTTTTCCTCCTCCTTCTACTTTTTCTTCTTTCTTTTCTACCCTTCTATCCTCTGGCCCTCACATCCCCGATATATGTATAAACAAGAACTTTGCATAAAATAGGACTTTGAGGATTGAGTCACCTGAATAATATAATATAGAGGGGTTGCATGAGCCTTTTTTTTCTTTCTTTCATTCTTTCCCTTTTTTTCTCTTTCCTCTTCTTTCACCCTCCAAATTTTACTAATTTTACATCCTATATTTTTCTAAATACAGGTGTGTTTGTTTTATGTACTCTACTATCTACCCACGAACTTGTCTACCCTAAATTACTCCCTGTCTATTCCCCTGCTACTAACCATCTTCATTAAATTTCTCCTCCACATTCCCTAAGATGTAGTATCTCTATACCCTCACATCTTTTCCCCTCAACATATTGTCCTATGCCTGATACCCAGTTCACTGTCCACTGCCAGAATGTAAATCTTTTAATGAAACTACTGATTATATTTTAAATAATAATTGAATCCAACATTTCTGGACATGAGACTAAACTGTAAATGTCTTAATAACAACAATTTGTTCATAGGTGATATATTGTTGATATGGGGACCTGTTAACATTGTCCTTCCCCATAAAGGAGGGATCTTGGAACCCTACAAGAGCCCTACAAATCTATAGGATAAAAACAATAACACACCAGATCCACAGAGCTGGAAAGGAAAACACATGAGCAACATGAAAAGACAATGGAAGAAAGTACCACAAACAAATCAAGACAACATATCATTGGCAGCATTGGCAGCTACAAAAGAAAAAATGACAGAAAAAGATTTCAGGACATACATGGTTAAAGTGTTTTGGGATTGCAAAGAAGACATAAAACAACAAATACATGCAGTGAAAGATCACTTCAACAATGAGCTACATACACAAATCGAAGAAGCAAAAGATCACCTCAAAAGGGAGATATAGGTTCTTAAAAAAAACGAACAAAAACCCCAGAAATCATTGAAATGAAAGAAATAAAAAACCAAATTAAAAATTCAAATGAAAGCATCACCAACAGAGTAGACCACTTAGAAGATATGATATCAGACAATAAAGATAAAATAAGTCATCTTGAAAAGAACACTGACCACACAGCGAAAATGATAAGAAACCATGAGCAGAACTTTCAAGAATGGGATAGCATAAAAAGACCAAATTTAAAATGTATTGGGATAGAGAAAGGTACAGAGATCCAAACAAAAGGAATGAGCAATCTATTCAATGAAATAATATAAGAAAACTTTCCAAACATGAAGAATGAATTGGAAATCCAAATTCAAGAAGCCTACAGACGGCAAATGTACAAAATCACAACAGATTCACAACAAGGCACATTATAATGAAAATGCCCAACATACAGAATAAGGAGAGAATTTTAAAAGCCACAAGAGAAAGAAATCAGATTACATATAGAATAAAACCAATTAGGATAATGGCACAGTTTTCAACACAGACACTGAAAGCTAGAAGATCCTGGAACAACATATTTCAAGCTCTTAAAGATAATGGGTGCCAACCAAGAATCTTGTATCCAGCAAAATTAAGCTTTAGATTTGAAGATGAAGTAAAAACCTTCCACGATAAACAAAAGTTAAAAGAATTTATAGTTAGAAAATTGGCACTACAGAATATCCTTGGCAAAATATTTCATGAAGTGGAAATGAAAAACAGCAATGAAAATCAGCAGAGGGAGGTAGTACACTAAAGGAAAAACTAATCAAAGAGGAAAACCAAGTCAAGTTAAATAAAAAAATAAACAAATATGGCTCGAAATACAAACCATGTCTCAAAAGTAACCCTAAATGTTAATGGCTTAAACTCACTAATCAAAAGACATATGCTAGCAGATTGCATTAAAAAAAACCCAATATGCTACCTCCAGGAAACTCATCTGATAGGAAAAGACATACACAGACTGAAGGGGAAAGGTTGGGAAAAATCATACCCCTCACATGAACTATGGAAGCAAGCAGGGGTTAGCATACTCATATCAAATAAAGTAGACTTCAAGCCAAGGTTAATCAAAAGGGATAAAGATGGACATTACGTACTGCTCCAGGGAACCATACACCAACAAGACATAACAATCAAATATATATGCCTCAAACAATGGTGCAGCTATGCTCATCAAACAAACTCTTCTTAGGTTCAGGAATCAAACTGACCACAACACAATAATCTTGGGTGATTTTAACATACCTCTCTCACCACTGGATAGATTTTTCAAACAAAAATTGAATAAAGAACTACAGAACACAATAACATAATCAATAACTTAGACTTAACCAACATATAGAATATTTCAACCTGCATCAAGTGGATACACGTGGGTCCTTCTCTAAAACAGACCATTGTGGGAAACCAACCTTACACGTGACTGAGTCACACTCCTCGGCTGGGTGCTGTGGCGTTCAGTTGCAGAAATGTGGCAGAGCTTTCCCCACCCTTCTTGGGTTCGAGGGCTGGTGTCTCATGCATGGGTGTGTCTTGCTTCACCCGTGGGTGAAGCTATGCTCACCTGTTCCTTTGTAATATAACCCCTTGCTCTGTTTAGGATAGAATCTTCCTTGGAAGTGCCTTGTGTGTGTCCCCTTCTCTTACCGTGCTCTTGGGTGTGGCCTACCCAGGTGTCAGTCAACCTGCTGAAAGTGGACATCATGAAGATAGACTCAGGCCCCTGAAACCTGAACCCTTGCCTCATTTGAATAGCTTCTCCTCAATAAAAGGGGTCAGCACATGCTCTCGCTTTCTCTTCCTGTGGACCCTTAAGGTCAGAGGAGCCGTCACAGTGATCCCAAAGAAAAAGGTATTTGTGTCTCTTGTGTGGTTATTTCGTGCAGCCCAGTCAGCCCAGTTTACCTGGAGTGACCCCTGAGCCTTTTAGTCCCGAGAACAGAAACCCGGCAGACCATATACTATGCCACAAAGCAACTCTTAGCAAATACAAAAAAGTAGAGATGCTATGATGCATTTTATCAGATCATAATGGAATGAAATTGAACATCAATTACAAAATAAAAAATAAAAATTTCTCCACTACCTGGAGGCTAAACAATTTGTTACTAAATGAACAATGGGTTACAGAAGACATCAAGGAGGAGATTAAAAAATTCTTACAGGTAAATGAGAACACAGACACAACATATTAAAATATCTGGGAAACTATGAAAGCAATACTAAGAGGAAAATTCATTGCATGGAGTTCACTCCTTAAAAGAAGAAAAAGTCAACAAATAAAAATGACTTCACACTACATCTCAAAGCTCTAGAAAAAGAAAAACAAATCAGCAGCAAAAGCAGTGGAAGGCAAGAAATAATTAAAATTAGAGCTGAAATCAATGAAATCTAAAAAAAAGAAACAACTGAAAAAATTGACAAAACAAAAAGTTGGTTCTTTGAAAAAATAAATAAAATTGACAGACCCTTAGCCACGCTAATGAAGAGAAGGAGGGAGAGAACTCAAATTACCAGTATACATGATAAAAAAGGTAATATCACAATAGATACCACAGAAATACAGAGGATAATTACAAATTATTTTGAAATCTTATACTTCAATAAAATAGAAGACATTGAAGGCATCGAAAAATTTCTTAAGTCATACGATTTGTCCAGATTGAGCCAGGAAGATATACACAATTTAAACAGAGCAATATCAAGTGAGGAAATATAAGAAACCATCAAAAGCTTACTAACCAAGAAAAGCCCAGGACTGGATGGATACACAGCCGACTTCTACAAGACCTTTAAAGAAGAACTAATACAATATTCTTCAATTTACTTCAGGAAACAGAAAAAGAGGCAGTAATTCGAAACTCATTCCATGAGGCCAATATCACCCTGATCCCCAAACCAGGCAAAGACACATCAAAGAAAGAAAATTTCAGCCCAATATGTCTATTGAACATAGATGCAAAAATTATCAATAATATTCTGGTAAATTGAATACAAAAACATATCAAAAAGATTATGCACCATAATCAAAAGGATTCATCCCAGGGATACAAGGTTGGTTCAACATATTAAAATCAATAAATGTAATTCATCACATCAATAGACTTAAAGAATCATATGATCATCTCAATAGATGCAGAAAAAGCACTGAACAAAATACAGCACCGTTTTGTTCAAAACACTAGAAAAAATGGGGATAACAGGAACATATCTCAACATTGTAATGGCTATCTACGCTAAGCCTAAGACCACCATCATTCTAAATGGAGAAAAATTGAAGGCATTCCCTCTAAAAACTGGAACAAGATAGGGATGCCCTTTTTCACCACTTCTATTTAACATAGTTCTTAAAACACTGGCCAAAGCAATTAGACGAAAGAATTCAAAGGGATATGTACAGAAAAAGAAGAACTTAAATCAGCACTATTTGCTGATGATATGATTCTATACCTAGAAGACCCAAAAAATTCCACCAGAACACTTCTAGAACTAGTAAATTAATTCAGCAAAGTAGTAGGATATAAAATCAACACCCATAAATCAAAGGCATTTCTATGTATCAGTGACAAAGTCTTTGAGAAGGAAATGAGGAAAACTACCCCATTCACAATAGCCTCAAAAAAATAAAAAGATTTGGGAAACAACTTAATGAAAGAGGTGAAAGAGCTATACAATGAAAGCTAACAAACCCTAAAGACAGAAATCAAAGAAGACCTTAGAAGATTGAAAGATCTATCTTGCTTTTGGATAGACAGAATTAATATTACCAAAATGACCATACTACCAAAAGCACTATACAGATTTAATGCAATTCCGATCAAAATTCCAATGGCACTCCTCATAGAATTAGAAAAAGCAATCATGAAATTCATCTGAAAAATAAGAGACCCCGAATGGCTAAAGCAATCCTTAGCAAGAAGAGTTAAGCAGGTGGCATCGCTATATCAGACCTTAAACTATACTACAGAGCAATAGTAACAAAAACAGCATGGTATTGGTAGACCAAGACTAAGACTGGTAGACCAATGGTACAGAATAGAGGACACAGAGACTAACCCACACAATTACAATTATTTTATATTAGACAAAGTTGCCAAAAACATGCATTGGAGAAACGATAGCCTCTTCAACAAATGGTGTTGGAAAAACTGGAAATCCATATGCAACAAAATGAAATTAAACCCCTATTTCTCACCATGCACAAAACGAAACTCAAAATAAATCAAGGACCTAGGAATTAAACCAGAGACTCTGCATCTAATAGAAAAAAAAGTAGGCCCTAATTTTCGTCATGTGGGATTAGGCATCAACTTCCTTAATATGACTCCTATAGCTTAAGAATTAAAACCAAGAATCAATAAATGGGATGGAACCAAACTAAAAAGTTTCTTCTCAGCAAAAGAAGCAATCTGTGAGGTAAAGAGAGAGCCCACATCCTGGGAGCAAATTTTTACCCCTCACACATCAGATAGTTCTTTATATACCCTAGAGATTAGTGCTGTATCTGATGTCAGGATGATATACACAATTTAGACAGACCAATTAAGTGATGAAATAGAAGATGCCATCAGAAGGCTATCAACCAAGAAAAGCCCAGGACTGGATAGATACACAGCCAAATTCTACAAGACCTTTAAAGAAGAACTAATAGGGTATATAAAGAACTCAAAAAAATAAACACCAAAAGAACAAATAACCTGATCAATAAATGGGCCAAGGACCTGAACAGACATTTCTCAGAAGAGGATATACAATCAATCAACAAATATATGAAAAAATGCTCATCATCTCTAGCAATCAGAGAAATGCAAGTCAAAACTACTCTAAGATATCATCTCACTCCAGTCAGAGTGGCAGCTATTATGAAGACAAACAACAATAAGTGTTGGCAAGGATGTGGGGAAAATGGTACACTCATACATTGCTGGTGGGACTGCAAATTGGTACAGCCAATATGGAAAGCAGTATTGAGATTCCTTGGAAAATTGGGAATGGAACTACCATTTGACCCAGCTATCCCTCTTCTTGGACTATACCCAAAGGACTTAAAATCAGCATACTACAGGGACACAGCCACATCAATGTTTATAGCAGTACAATTCACAATAGCTAAATTGTGGCGCTAAACTAGATGCCCTTCAGTGGATGAATGGATAAAATAATGTGGTATATAAACACAATAGAATTTTACTCAGCAATAAAAGAGAATAAAATCATGGCATTTGCAGCTAACTGGATGGTGTTGGAGAAGACAATGCTAAGTGAAGTTAGCCAATCCCCAAAAAACAAATGCTGAATGTTTTCTCTGATATAAGGAGGCTGACTCATAGTGGAGTAGGGAGGGGGAGCATGGAAGGATTAGATGAATTCTAGATAGGGAAGAGGGGTGGGAGGGGAAGGGAGGGGGCAGGGAATCAGCAAGAATGGTGGAATGTGACATTATCCAAAGTACATGTATGAAGAATCAAATTGGGTGTCAACATACTTTATATATAAACAGAGACATGAAAAATTGTGATATATTTGTATAATAAGAATTGTAATGCAAAAAAGTACATGTATAAAGGCATGAATTGGCGTGAACATATTCTATATACAAAGATATGAAAAATTGTACTCTATACATGTAATAAGAATTGTAATGCATCCCACTGTCGTGTATTTAAAAAAATAAAATCAATAAAACTAAAAAAAATAGAAAAAAAATGGAAAAGAACTCTTCTTTAGTCTGTTTATAATGCAAATATTCTAAAATAATACAATTAAAATTCCTAGGTTTTTTCCCTTCAATATATACTGTAAATTTGAAATACTGTAGGACATACCAATAGCCTTAGCTTATTTATAGTTTGAAATGAGCTTCAGCATTAACCCATTATGTCCCATCATTCTATATGTAGTTTTTATACAGGGCCCTATATATGGAATGCCGGGACATAATAGATTAAAACAACAGGAATGGTCAAAGTTATACATTTTAATAAATGTATGAAAATAGACTTAAGAACTGATAATTTCAGCATAGCATATTTTTTTTCTTTTAAGGCCTTTATCTAATATTCATATAATGGTACAACATGCATGCAGCAATGCGAAACAAAGAACCAGCACGACAAATATGAATAATAAAACTCACTACTGAAATGTTGGGTTAAAGAAGCAGGACATTAAAAAGTATGTATTGTGTGATTATGTGAAGTGAAAGTATAGGTAGAATTAATCTGAGGTGTTGGAAGTCAGGATGGTAATTACCCATGTTGGGGATAGTTATTGGAAGAAGGTTCTGGATGTTGGGAATGTGCAGTTTCTTGATCTGAGTACTAATTTTAATTTGTAAAAAGTTCATCAGGCTGTGTCCCATGTTCTTTTCAGTATATATATTATAGTTCAAGAAAAAGTTTACTAAAACATAAAACAAACCCTTATCTCATCTGTAAATTAAGTTCACAATTGCAGTTGCTTACAAGGGCCAGTCTGCTAACATGTTTGAATCCAGGTGTTGATGTAAGTGATGCAACCAATGGCAGATTATTGCAAGGCTAAGTGACTCAAACTGGCACATTTAAAAATAATTTTATAAAGTGTTGGAACTCTTTCAGAAATATATGATAATATCCCATCTACCCACCATTCAAATTAAAATATTACCAGATCAATTGAAACCTATGGACTGGGTGTGTAGCTCAGTGGTAGAACACTTGCCTGACTTCAGGCCCTAGGTTTTATCCTAATATCTCCCCTGACACACACACACACACACACACACACACACACACACAAAAAAAAACACCAATCCTGTAGCACCCATTCTAACCCAATCTCCCCCTCATCTTAGAGTTAATTACAATGCTGGATTTGGATTTGGTATTCATCATTCTCAGTTTAAAATCTTACTATATATGTATCTCTAAATAGTAATATAGTATGAGATTCATCCATGTTAACATATGTAACTCTAATGCACCTGTTTAATATATCTGTATATACACTGCTTTTAAAACTGGCATAACTACTTTTAGGAGAAATTTGACACAATCCAGTAAATCTTAAGATACTATATGACCACTAATTTAGATAATCTTTTGGATATGAGTACATGAGATATTTAGAAGAATTCATCATATCAGCATCTGGGGAGCTTTAAACAGTATCAGAGTTTAGACTAGCCCCTAAAATTCTGTCTTCGTTGCTCTGGGTTGGAATTCTAGACATGGGGATTTTTCATTCTTATATTTTACTAAGAAAAAACTGAACATACAGAAAATTTGGCAGAATTTTACTAAGAGCATGCTCTAGGGTCCACCAACCAAATTCAACCATTATTTTTTGTTTTTACTTATCACATATCTATCCATCTATCATTCTCCCTATCAATCCATTAATGTATTTTTTTCCCTAGGATGCATTTTTTAAAAAGTGGCAAATATGATGCACGTTCCAGAGTTCAGACATCTTAAACTCTCCCTAGGTGGTGATGATGTGTACTAGGCTTAGAACCACTGATGTAGACATTGGTGTTTCCACTGCAGTAGGCTAAAGACAGGCTTAGTCACATCTGTAGCAAGCTTTTGCTCCAAAGATGGCGCCGGCCATGCTTCTCTTCCAGTACTAACTTCCCCATGCCTTGAGATAGCGGCAGGAAGAGCCGCCCAATGGTGAGCCCTGCTGACCCTCATGATCATTACCCACCAATCAGAAAGCACCCTGTGCCAATTCCTTGCTGTGTTGAACTGCCCCTGGCTCTAAAATGTGCAAAGCTGTTCCTCAATAGGTAGATGCCATGGGGGTAAAATGCACAATCAGAAAAAGAACAGTATCATCACTTTCACTTAAGTCTATTCTGTTGTCTCTGAGGCCCAATTGTCAGAGTTATTTCTTTTTAGATGGTTTATAAAAATTCATGAAAAAAAGAAAGCATAGGACCTCTATATTTTCAGTGAGTGAGGAGGCATAAAATAACTACAGTAAGTCTTCAAATCATCACAACATTTGTAAAGATTGTCACTACATTAGGCTTCAGTATTATGTGAATTGAATATGAACAGAAGTCATTTGGATATTAAGGAAGCCACAAACAGGGAGGTTCAAAGACTACAGAATTAGTAAACAATAGGGCAGGTCTTCTAAAAATCCAGCAATATTTAGTTTTACAATTAGTATCTTTAAAAATCATATAAAATATGAAAATAAATCTCATACCTGGAGTTTTCCCTTTTCATAGGCCAGTTTATTTTTACTCTCAGTAATTTTTCCCAAGACATTTTCCACCTTTTGCTCAGCAAGCTGATAATGCAAACACAGGTATCAGTACTTCTTGGCATAGAAAGGAATAAGCATTTTCTTTTGGGGAAAAAAAAAAGTACTAGTACCCTTACTACTTCCATAGTATTAAGATCAAGATTTTTTTATTTATTTGTTATTGCTGCCTTCTAGTCTCTCCCTAGATAACTGGTCTCAGTGCTAACAAGCAACACACAAGGAAACTTGCTGATTAAAGTATAGAGCCTTAAGAGTCCCAGAGTTTGTTGTTCTTTGTACATTGCTGTTGTTGTTATTTTGCTATGTTAGTTATTTCTTAGCTGTGATCCAAGCCAGATATGGTGTGGTTAAATCAGTGGTTGCAGGTACTCTACCACCGGGGGTACTCTACCACTAAGTTACATTCCCAGCCCCTTTAATTTTTTATTTTGAGACAGGATCTCACTAAGTTGCCCAGACTGTCCTAGGATTTGTAATCCTCCTGCCTCAGCCTCCTCACTTGCTGGAACTACAGGTGTATGCCACTATGGCTTGCTATAATTTCTTTTCAAAAATTAAAAAAAAAATCTATGTATTGCTCCCACTAAAAGAAAGTATTTTTCTAAAAGCAATGAGACAACTAAAATATTGGTTTCAAAATAATCTAAGGGATGGACTGGGGTTGTGGCTCAATGATAGAGCACTGGCCTGGCATGTGTGAGGCACTGGGTTCGATCTTGAGCACCACATACAAATAAATAAATAAAGACATTGTGTTCATTTACAACTAAAAAAAAATTAAAAATAACCTAAGGGAAATGAAATGTGTTATTAATAATATCATAAAATTAGCTAGTCATTAACTAACATTCTGTTTGTGGAAGATATACAGCCCCTTTTTCTATTTTGGAAACTATGATCCAAAAATCATTCCATAAATGAAACATAGTTTAGGATTATATTTTGACCAACTCTTCAGTCACAAATAAGTTATGAGGTCAATATGTTACAAAAATAAAACTACAACAAAAAAACTTAATTATTTAAAAGTCAGTTTCAAGTTCTATAAATTAAGTTTTCCCAATGTGCTATAAAGTATACAGCATATTAAAAAATAAGAACTAGATCCAACCTAAAATATGATTGCTATAACAAATATAAAACATTCAAAATAACTTCATTTATCTTCTTGGAATGTGGAAAGTTTTTTGGGGGGGGTTGTTTTGTTTTAATAATATAGATGATCTTGGTCTCCTGTAAAAGGGGTCCAGGAAGTTTTTAAGCATGGCACTTTTTTCCCCCTCAATAAAATTCCCTTTTATGCAAAGGGATAGAGAAATTCTATTAATATTTAAATACACTTTAAAGATAATTATTTCCCCTTTTTGCCCCCAAAGAGAATGCCAACATAATAAGTAAAGACTAAATAATGTCAAAATGTAACAACATTTGACACAGGGTCACTTATTTAAAATCATGACAAAGAGAATTGTTACCAGTTGCTAAGGCACTTACGTATTATTTACAGGTTATTTAAATAGGCCCTGTACTTTAATCAATCAGAGACTGGAAATTAGAAACTACTTAATGAGTGAACACCTTGGATTCTGAGTTGTACAAAGAAAAATGTCCAATGTTTAGATTATATCTTTCAATTCAGAAACACAAGGATATTGCAGGAACAACCACAGAACAATTATCATAAGATATGAAAGGTAGGTTATCATGGATCCACAGTGCTATGGTTTGGATGATCTGGAATGCTCCCCAAAGGCCCATGTGTTGAAGGCTTGGTCACCAGCTAGTGGCATTAATGGGAAGTGGTGGAACCTTTAGGAGGTAGGAGCTAGTGGAGGGAAGATAGGTCACTGTGAGTGTGCCCAATGAAGGGGCTACTGTGAACATGGCCCTTCCTGTCTCTTTTTGTTTTCCAGCCATGAAGAGGTAAGCAACTCTTCTGCCATATGTACTGCCTTGCTACAGACCCAAAGCAATAAGCCAACTAACCATGGACTAAAATCTCTAAAATGGTGATCCAAAATAATTTTTTTCTCCTTTAAGTTGATTATCTCAAGTATTTTGTCATAGTGATGGAAAGCTAACACAAAGAGTAAGTCACAAAACACTTTCTAAAAATATGTATGTGTGTGTGTGTGTGTGTGTGTGTGTGTATTTTTTCTTTTTGTGGTCTTGGGGATCAAATCCAAAACCTTATACATGCTAGGCAGGTGTTCTACCACAGAGCCATCCCAGCCCTAAAATAATTTTTTGAACTATAAAAAAGTTAGCAGAGAAAGAATATATAAAATGAATGAGATATTGGCATATAAAGTAACTTTATAAGTAGAATTTAAGCAAGAATTTTAGTGAAAATATGACATAGGCCTCAGCAGCAGATTGAACCAACTTTGATACAGTTGAATTTCAAATCATTAAAGTTCTATTGCATAGGGAACTGTATTTCTATTTGGTGCTACTATTTAACAATGTGTGGTTAAAATGCAAAAGAGAAGTAGGGAACAATCATTCAACTTGAGTTCAGGAATAGTAACTTTCCTACCACATTTGGATTTTTTCTTACTGTAGTTGCCTACTTAACTGCCTGTGGTAATGGACTTAAATTGCATTATCACTGAAGGTTGAAGTGGCAAAAATAAACCTAATATTAGAATATGTGAAAGAAAAAGGAGAGAGAATAATATTTATTCATGTATACTACATGTAAGGGCTCATGATGGGTAATTAGCACTCAAGATGACAATCCTTGCAGCCTGGCCAGATATGTGACTGACTCTGTACTTTATTTGATCAATGTTTCCTAATATGCATTAGGCATTATGCTAGAAGAAAGGAGTATAAACGTGGATGGATAACTTCTGTTCTTTTATTAGAAGAGATTGAAAGTAGATACATAAAGAGGTTAGTTTCTAATCAATGTGGTAATTATTCTAACCCTCTCTGCATGGAAGGTTAAAGATCACAGCCCAAAATTGAAACCTAGGCTTAAAATCCATGAAAATATAAGATAATTTACTTAGTTTATATAAATTCTTCTTAGTTGAAGTAATCAGCAGTTTATGACAGGCTTAAAATTTAGTTCATATAAGAGACACATATCAGGACTTTATATGAAAATTTTCAAAAATGATTTGCATGTTATAAAAATAACAACTAATCCCTTTTCAAGTATTCAAAAACACAAAAGTTATTATAAGAAAAATTATTAACTTGTTAACAGAATGATCATCTCTTTAATTCCCCCCACTTAGAGATGTTTTAAGAACTCTACCCATTTATTTATAATGAACTAACATCATCAAATATCCTCTAGAAAACAGATATATTACTGATTACATAATGGAAGAAACTGACAGGGGAAAACACAAGTTTCTTCCTCAATTTATGGGAGAGAAAATATTTTGAAACATCAGCTATGGTTGTGCTTTTTAGATTATACATCATCTGTATAGGTGGTCATTTAGTAACTACCTTAAATTCTTGCTTTCTTAAATCTTCTATTGTTTGAAAACTGCAGATATGTCTCCCATATTTATCCCATTATTCAGGATTTATGATAATTACTAATACATGCACACACACACACCAGAGAAAACCTATCTCCTGACTTTGGATTTTTAAAAAACTCATTAGTCATTATTTTCTAACTCAGACTGACCTTTTCATACCCACCCCATGGTATTCAGAAGTGGCTCGCTGAAGTTCCAGAGAAGCTATTTGATCTGCCAGGTTCTTATTTTCTTCTACTAATGCCTGCAGATTTTGGTTTAATGCGTTTATGTCTGCCTTTGAAAAATAAGAGGAGAAAAGAAACTATTTATGCCATATCCATAAATATAATCTTATTTCTAAAATGACAGTTCTAACTTGTGCAAATGTTCAAGTAGCTCGTGCAAATGTTCCTCTGAGTCTAAGTGTGGAGATCTGACAAGTCAGTCTGATAGCTCTATGGTGTTCTAAACAGTTTGTGTTTTTATTTTCTTTTTAATTCTTTCTGCTTTACTAGTTGTCTTCAGTAGGAGGGTTACTCCATATGATACAGCTTACCTTTACTAGAAGTGAAAGTCCTCCTGGTACTTAGTATTTGCTTAAAGATTAATTTGAGCTTATAAATATAGATGCAGAAATCCTCAATGAAATATTAGTAGAATGAATCCAGCAATATTCAAAAAGGGATATAAGACCTAAGTGGTTATCCTGGTAAAGTTAGTTGAATATTCACCATCAATTAGTATCATCTACCACATCAATAAATTACAGAAGAAAAACTATTTGACCATCTCAATAAAGAATAAGCATTTCAAAAAAAATTCAACACTGATACATGATTTAGATATTAACAAACTTAGAAGTGAAACAATCACTTCTACCTGATTAAAACATACCTACAAAAGTCCTACAGTTGATATCATTCTTAATAGTGAAAGATTAATTGCCACTTCCCCTGCCAAGAATGGGAAAAAGACACGGATGTCTACTCTCACTATTTCTATTCAGCATTATAAGGAGGCCATAGCTGTTGCAATAAAGCAAGAAAAAGTAATAAAAACCATTCATACTGAAAAGGCAGAAATAAAGAGCTGGGCATGTAGCTCAGTGGAAAGTACATATCATGTAAAAAATAATCTAAAAAATGAAATGACTACACTAGTATTAGACATTAAGATTGAAAATTTGTGAGACAAATGAGTATATTAAAATACTCTCATTCAGAATATTTATAAATATATTCATTTAACAACAGAGTCCAAAATATATGAAGCCCAAAATGAGAGTTGAAAGGAGAAATAATTTATTTAAGCATAATTGGAAATTTCAATATCCCACCTATGAATAACTGATAAAACAACTAGACAAAAGATCAATGAGGAAATAGAAAACTTGTACAACACTATAAACTAAATAGACCTAACAAGACATCTAGAGAATAATCCTCCAACAAGAGCAGAATATAC